>NC_139685.1:51085884-52480211 GCF_964106915.1 Podarcis gaigeae | reverse complement strand
TTATATTTGCAAAAGTAAAAACACCTGAAAAACCTCCCACCTCCTGTAATTAAAAGTTCTTTCCATGCAACTGTTGTTCATGACTTGGGTCTTCATGATGGGATTCAACGTGTTCTTTTTGGCAACAATTTGAACTTTTGGCCTGCACAAGCTCATATTTATAGATGCTATTTCATTCTTGACTGGCAAGAGGCTTACATTGTCTTTGGATAGATACATTCTTGTTGACATCGATGACATCTTTGTTGGAAAGGAAGGAACAAGGATGAAGGCCAATGATGTTCAGGTAAAGTGTGCAAAAAAGGGGCCTTCTATGCTACAGTGATATTACTCAAACTTTGGGTGCAAAGTGAGATTTTTAAATTGAACTAATTTTATTTTGTAGTGCTCTTTCTCTCTCTCTCTTTTAGCTTTATCTCCCTTGTACCACATGTATGCAATCAAGCAGGATGGCTGTCTTAGACAGCCCAATCTAGAAACCAGGTGAAATACTTATTTACAAGATGGGTTTCATTCCACTGAACTAAAATGACTTAAATCAAGCACTTCGACTTTTGGGTGGATTGGACTGTTACTAGCATCCGATTCAATTTAATAGTTAATAAAGGGTCTTTGAGACTGACTAATCTTGCTGTATATTTGTTTTGATAACTTGCATTGGCCATAGTTTCTTTTGACAAGATGACAGCAATCTTGAATTTGTTTATTTATTGCTGTTGTTGTGGACAATGCAAGTGATATGACTGAAAAGAAGAATCTCAGGTTCTGAGAGCTTAAGCAGAGCTGTGAATCTGCATTGTTTTGTATTTTGCATGTTGCATTGCTCATGAAAATAGACTGTGTAAGCAGTATTTTAGCTCACTTTGGGTGCCAGAGTATCATTTGATGAAGTGAGCCTGAAAGTGTCGGCAATGCAATCCAGTGCCATGCCTATGAAGAAGTTTGTCTCATTGGTTTGCATGAGGCTTGCTTCCATGTAAGTTTGGGTAAAACTCAAGCTTAGTTACTGATTTCAACCATAAGATAGCCTGGGGCAAAATATTCCTGAGCTCTTCTCTTTGCCCTGCTCATTATTTCAAAGAAAGGTGTGGTTTGCAGTCAAGGAGTCCCTACTGAGGAAAGTTTGTTAAACTATTACCAGATAACCCACACATCATGCTGTTATATAGGTGCAATTTTGCCTTTTTATCTTGACCATTTCCCATTCTCTTTCATTCTCTGCAGTAATAGTTACTGCAGCACTGGTTTTTATTTGCAGCAAAGGTAAAATGCAGTGCAGTTTCCACATTTTTGAAGAACGGAGACAAACTCGTTGCTTTTTAACTGAACACTTATACAGTGGTACCTCGGGTTACATACGCTTCAGGTTACAGACTCTGCTAACCCAGAAATAGTGCAGGTTAAGAACTTTGCTTAAGGATGAGAACAGAAATTGTGCTTCGGCGGCGCGACAGCAGCAGGAGGCCCCATTAGCTAAAGTGGTGCTTCAGGTTAAGAACAGTTTCACGTTAAGAACGGACCTCCGGAACGAATTAAGTACTTAATCCGAGGCACCACTGTAACAGAAATGCTGCTAAAACATGCTCAGAAAGGAGTTGATTTTCCCCATACGTGTACATGTCAACTGTTTGTTTATATGGGAGGAAATAAATGGATGCCCTTATGGTTACAGCAGCCACAGAGCATTAAGCTTCTGAGAATCAGGCCTCCTTGTGTCTCAGTAATCACATCCTGAGTTCTGTTTCCATGACTATATTCTCCAGGAGCAATGTTGCTTCTCTCCTTCAGTTATGCCATCTACTTTCTTTGTGTACAGAACTTAATGTTTTGAAGACAGCAAAACTCTGCATAGGGCAGTTTGACCCCAAAGAGATCTGTGGACAGAACCAGCTCTTGCAAAATAAACAAACAGAACATGTGCATTATGTACTCTTCTTTTAATGAGTTACTAGCTACAGAACATCATGACCCATGTCCTAGATGAATGCCAGTAAGCCCTTTTCAGTGCCAGGTGGGAGTTTGCAGCCATTCTACAGGAAAATTCACCATAATATCGTATTGGGTATATATTGGAATCTAATCATATTTAGTGGTATCTCTGCCCCTGAATTATTCCCAATAATGCAAACTATCCAGTCTCTGGGAACATCTTTGTTAGTGAGTTAATCATTATGTAGTTATGTAAGTTCTATGCTTGATAAAAGGATTACCTAGACCAAATATAAGTTGTATCATCCTCTGAAGACTCTATTAGAATAAACAAATACCTCAGTCCCTGGCTAGAAAGGGGGAGACTTCTGGATAATGTACCAGCTACATCCAGCATGGAATCTCACTGTAAACATCTTCACCAAATTCATTTGGAAACCTAGCCAGATGGGCGGGGTATAAATAATTAATTATTACTATTATTATGACTATGATTATGTAATTGGTTTAGTAATGCAAATTGTGTTCATGTAGATTAATTACTGCAATCCTAAATATACACACAAATAATAATAATAATAATATGAAATGTCTTCTATATATTGATATCATAGGATTTTATGGAGTTTAATTTCTGTATGTCTTATTCTGTATTCCAAATGAACTATTCATTTGTGTGCAGAGGTGTAACCTTTGAAGAAAGCTATTTTTCTACTCTTCAGCTTTTTCCTCTTCCTTATTAAGAGAAGTTGGGTGGTAAAACAGATGGCCAGAGAATACCCTGTAAAACCCAAACAACATGGTCCAAGAATCTATCAGCAATTTATTACTTTGGCTTTGTGTGCTCAGAATACCAGAAAGTGCATTAAATAGTTGAGAATGTAAGATACAAAGGAGAAAGTGTGTGAGAGAGCAACATTTTAAATCTGGATACCCTTTTGGTTAGTAATCGCAGACTCAATTGAACTGACATTAAATTTACTGTAAAACAACAATTAAATACATTGCTTTGTAAAATACCATTTTGAATTAGCAATTCAAAGGTTAGGGGTATTTAAGCAGTTTGATAGACACATATAAGAAAAACAACAAATGGTCAAAACTGTATATTATGTAGCTGTAACTTTCATTTCTTAAACACAGTTAAAGATGTATGCTCTTAATCCATTCTATTTAATGCCAATGGCAAATCTTTCATTTTCTGCAAATCCTGGGTATGAAAGTCCAAAACATTTGAAAACCTGTTGCTTTCACATGGTGGTATAGCATGATGTATGGGAATTGCCCTAGTGTGTAAACATTTGTTTATGATATGAATAATTCAATAAAGTGATAAACTTTAAAAAGTAGTAGTAGGCACAGGAAAAGCAACTTCTCTCTTCAGTTGCTCGGGGAAAACCTAAAGGTGTGCAACAGCATATTCTCTTTAAAGAAAACTTATTATCACTGTCTTTTTATATATTTATTTTAAAAGCCTTAAATTCCAGGATGGAGATGAATTCTAAAACTGCAATAGAAACAGCTCTTTAAATAGCTGTTATGTTACACAGAATCTGGAGAAAATATCTCATTAAACTGTAATCTATTCAAAGTTAATGCATTCCATTAAAGATGTTGTTAGCAGTGTACGATGCAATGCATCTTCATTACTATTGATATGGAAGGAGTTGTCCTCAGCAGCACAATGACACAATGAGCGAATGAGGTAAAGATAATGTAAATCTGTTATTGAAAGGCATATTTTTGTGTGAATACTATCATATTGGATTGTGCTATTCTACTCAACGCATCGCATGTCTCAACTGAAAAGAAGGTGCTGAACAAGGAGGTTGCACATGTTCCACACCTGTGCGCTGCTCATTTCAGGCTGGCAAATTAATGCAGGTGCATCTTGGAAGGTGGAAGGGAAAAGGGATAATAGACGAGGGCAGATTTAGCCAATGAGCTTTCTATGTTGAGATTCAACAACAACAGACCCGTGTACCAAGGCCACACTAATTCTTGGCACAGTTCCCATATAAACATGCATGCACCTCTAGTTGTTTCCAGTCAGATATTACTCAATATATTAAAACTATAAATAATTGAAAAAAAATAGCTGCCATTTAATGCACCCCAAAATCTTCTGCCTCGTGTGGATTTCATCAAATAATGATATTTTATTTAGCTAAAAGCATTTCTAGATAGCGTTTCATTTTTGGAAAAAAAAATTCTAAAGTGGTTTGCTACAATAATCTAATGCAGTCACAATAAAACATATCAGTATAGTATTGAACTAAAGTAAAAAAAAAAAAACCCTAGCATCAACAGTCGGGTACTGCCTGGACCTGGGCACAAATACACAATGGATGAATGCAATGGAAGCACACTGCTGTTGGTTCCAGCCGCATTCAGGGTATGGGAAGATAGTTTCATAAGGTAGATACCACTATGGAGGATGTTTGCCTCCACATTAATGCAAGCTGAGAGTTCTTCACATCATAGCACAGCACAGGGGCATTGTATGAATATTGTAGGGAGCTAGCAGTCAGGGTGGGAGGGGAGGTGTTACATTCTGGTGACTTGGGACTCAGCTACATTAGTTAAGAAAGTGTTTTGAATGCTTTATAAACATGCAACACTAGATGGTGTTGTAGAGCACAAAACTTTTCTATGCAATTTTACATAGGGTTTTTTTCCCCTTTAAATTTCTTTAATTTATGAATTATTTATAGATTTTTCCCCTCAGTGTGTAGATCCACCTTTGGTCCAAGGTGTTTCCAGTACCACTCATGAGCTTAACATGCTGCTGAAAAAGAAGAAGCAGCCAATGCCAAAAGAGCATATGCGGGGATGGGGGATACAACCCGCCCTGTGATCCTCAGGTGAAGGGCGGTATAGAAATGTAATAAATAATAAAATAATAATAAATACATCTGATGGGGGGGGTGTCATCCTGACAAATGAGTATAATGAGAGTGTAGTAGGAGCTTTCGTAACAGCGAACTTAAGAACACAGGCAAGGGGTGAAATGGCAGAGTAGGGTCTTTTACCAATGAGCATTAGGCAACAGTGGTAAATGTAATAGGCAACAGTGGTAGATGCCAAAAGCTTACTGAATGCATCACTGATGGAGTAGTATGTAAGGTACAGACACTGCTGGAGAATCATCCGGGTAGTTTTCTCAGAATTTTCACACTGGAAACTGATTTGCAGAACAATATGATATATATTTCCTTTTGTTCATGGCTTTCAAATTAGGGAGCTTGGATGGATAATATAATTCCAGTTCTTAAAGCTGTCAAAGTAAATAGTGTTTTTTTTTTTTTAAATAAAGAAAAATAAATAAGTGAATTTCACTTAGTGACCTTAGGCACTAGTGACAGATTTGATGGCATGAAGCACACATCTGAAATATCAGAACTAAAAATCTTATTTGTATCAGCCATGGGCCATAACAAAATTAGAGAAAAAATGTAACCATGAATAAAATGGAAAGCATGCAGCATCAAGAAAAGAGCAAACACATACTTTCAGAATCAAAGTTAAGTATTTTCACCATTTTTCGCCTAAAGCTTCATTTCAAAGTGAATTTGGAGATTTCTGCTTGCTTAAAACTCATAACAGATTTGAAAAAAATGCAGTTCAATAAGGCTTGCAAAATTACTCCCAGGGGTGGGAGTTGGTAGCATCCACATGTTTCCGAAAACTAGTAATTTATTCTGAAATTTACAGATAGAAAAACCATACATGAAACATAATACATTGAAAATGTGCTTTGTCCTGTTTTGCCAAAGTCTATGAAATGGCTTATTTTAGCTGTGACAAACTGAAGTGCTCTGGTGCTTAAATATCATATTACAGCATAGAACCAAAGTAAGAATGTCTAGTCTTTATAAGACAGATTATCAAAAGTTCTTATATATATATATATAACATACATATACATCACTTAATTCCAAAGTTGGTTTCTAAGTGGCTTGCAAGTATAAAAACCAATTACATAAGCTTTAAAAATTTTAAAATCTACAGTTAAAATGTCCCATTCTAGTCCAGCCACCTAGTTTAACCTCTGCCCTAATAGTTGATGTTTTCATTGTAGTAGTATTGTACAGGTTGCCTGAATTGGAAAATCAGTATATAAATGTTTGGAATGTTTGTTTGGAAACAGTAAAGCAGTCCCATTAAAAGATTAAAATGTAAAAGTAAATAACTAAAATATGCAATAAAACAATTCTGCTTAAAAATAACACGGTAATTAAAACAGGATATTTGAGTTGATAGATCAAGGAAATGCCTTGTGTCATGCCTAATGAGTAAAAAAAAAAGGAATCAGATGTGAAAATAATGGATGGTTTTCTGTCTTTAATCTCTGTGAATACAACATGCAACTTAACATGAGGTGGAATATTCTTCATGTACTGCAAGAAGCACTCATAACTCTTACTTGAGCCCTAAGGGGCATAATCAAAGTCATTAAGGAGTTCACTTTTTGCAGCTTCATTCTGAAATTTGTCTACATACAGCAATTCCAAGATAAGAGGTGGAGCATTCAAGGAAATTGATATGCTACCCTACTGCCTTCATTATACGTTTTTAATGTCTAAGATGTATTGCATAGTGACGACCACTGGGCAAGACAAACTATGGAAGGTCATTTGCTGACATGCAGTGGTGTACATCAGGGGATAGAAGTTGTAGTGCAGCAACATCTGGAGGGCCATTGATTCTACACTCCAGTATATGTGGACGCTCATGTGAGTGAGCATAGTAGCTCTATTAATTGTGTTGCCAGGGCAAACTGTTGGGTTGAAATAAACGACAGACGAGTAATGAGCATCATATGGGAGGCATCTACCGAGCATGTCTCGGGGAGTCCCTTTTATTGAATATTACAGCATTGCCACATATGTGCTTGTTGCTGATTGGTTAACACAAGTACAAAGCAAGGGTTGCATATAGGCATTAATCACCAATAGATTAAAGGCTGGGAAAGGGAGCACAGAACTAGACAGGCATGAAAACCTCCTAATTAAATGATAACTAGTGATTAATATAGCAAGACTTAAACAATTACTAGTGATTGATATAGCGAGACTTAAAAGTACATAACAATCACGTTCCGTAGATGTGATCAACTATGCATTAAGAACAGGTCAGGGTACGATGTTTTCATGAACTCAATGTGAACTGAACATTCTAGGGTGATGAAGGAATGTCTCAACTTAGAATGGTTTGTGCAGAATCATGTGCACTAGCAAAATTTCCCATCAGCAAACAAAGACAAGGAGTAGGTATCATTTTAGTTCACATCTTTCCTTATTCTAATATGAAGTTGCAGTTCCTTTTTGCTGACTTTTTGGGCACACGGTTTTCAGTGATAAACACGTAGCAGTAAGAGACCCCAGCAGAAAATGACTGCCTATGCAGTTCTAATACAATTTAAATCATGTTCAATTCAGTGCACATGGTTCATTGGAAACTTACTTTCATGTTCATATATATTTATTAGATTTCCATCAGATTATGGGAGCATGTCTTTCTCTTTTTAAAAGAATATATCTATCTTTGTTTGCAGTGTTTTGTAATCACAAAGTTGTTCCATTGTAGATTTTTTAAACAAATTTCAATGAAATGTCTATTTAACCATGGCTTAGCAGGAACTTGTAGGCTCCTGTAGAGGCCCTGTGACTGCTTTTGCTCCTCCCTAGTCATTTTCCTGTCATGCCAAACTAACCATGAACTGTAACCACAGGACAAACCTTTATGGCCTAAACATTGTGGTGTGGATGACACACTAGCCCAAATCATGGGTGAGCTCAGTAAGGTGCAACAGCAAAATGATTGGTGAGAAGTGAAGTGGTTTCAATCTCCTTTCCCAGAGCCTCCACACTCATATGTTTGTGCTATACCATCTTAGTGTGACATGCTAATAATTAGACCATTCTAACTATGGACTTTCTGATTCATAGCTCAGTCTCTTAACTATCAGAATATATTTTGCTTCTCCTCTTCCCATTTCCCCGCCTCTCTCTCTCTCTTTCTCTATATATATATATATATTTGTGGTGCTGCTACAAAATAGTTTTTTTCTAAAGATTAAGCAATCTGTGCATTGATTTTTTTTCTCCAGCTCTATTTGCTGTTGATGGGTTTGGACCAGAGAACTGGCCAGAAAACTGAGTGGTCCTGTAATTTCTAGAGTTCTAAATCACACACCTAATTCCAAAACACTGCACGAAACCTCACTTGGCAAGCTGTTACTCAAACTAAAATGCAGGAGTAGTGCAAACAATTCATCTCATGTTCCTCACTCAAAATGTGTCCAGCATAGTGATGGGTGGCACTCCTTCAAGACTAGACACCTTGTTTCTAAAAGTTGGGAAATATAATGATTTCTGAGCCTGATATCAAATCCAGCAACCTTGTCAGACACCATCCTTTCTCCCTAAATTTAATGCCGATGGGGTGGCAAGATTCCTCTGGGGTTATTTCTGTAATACCTCCCTGCCTGCATCCTAGAATGCTGCATCTCTACAAATGAGTACTAAATTGGCTGTTTTGCAGTGCAATCCTGTACATGTTTGCTCAGAAGTCCTATTATATCCTATGGGACACTCCCAGGTAAGTGTGTATAAAATTGCAACCATAATCAGCATTCTAGACTCTTCCATATTACATACAACCCCAAAAGAATGGGAAGCTTTAGGAGAACATTCCTAGTTGGGTCAGTAACAAATATGCTTTTTGGATAATGGTGAAGACTCGGTTTTAGCCAAGTGACCTGCTGGGTTTTAATGCTTCATTTATTTGCTTCTACAACTTGGTTTTCAGTCTAGCTATTGACTGTAATAGTTCAGGAATGGAGTGAAGGAAACTGGAAATCTTTCATGTTTGCCTAGTAAATGCGTGCATATGTCTTTTGTCAAATGCTGAAAGTGCTCCTAAGGTGGTTCCAGACTGTCTCTAATTTCTGGTGGGATTCAATCACATACCAGCAATTTCAGGTTGTGCAATTATAGTTGATTAGGAGGTCTTGAGCAACAAACCCAGTCGCGTCAAAATGAGACTTTTGTGTTAAGAATGTGATTGGAGAATGCTTTGGAAAGTGTGCGGTAACTCTTGCTTTGACACAACAATGTCTAACCTCCTTGCAATTGAGCAATCAGAATGAATGCTCAATAACCAGGACATCTAGAAGTGCCCTTAGCTGGTATCGTCTCAAGTTTGTTAAATGGTAGGGCTGGTCTCCTGGGAATTAAAATGAAAGATGAATATAATGGAGCTGTAAAAAACCAACTTTGGCTTTCTTTTCGCTATCTACAAAGATCAAAAAGAACAATGTGAAAGTTGATGTGGCTGATTTGGCCACCTTTTCCAAATAGATTAGTAGAAAATGTTATTCCACCTCTATATGTCACCTGTAAAAAAATTAATTAACACTATGTGACTGATTCTTGAAGATCACGGTTAAAAAATCAATTCAAAATAAAGGGGGGGGGAATAGGGTTGCCACCTTGTGCCCAAGCCCTTGGAGGGTTTCAAATAAAATGTCTATTGCTGAACACATCAAAAGGATTGTGCCTGCTGCTACTACTTTGTTTTGTTTTTCTCTTTCCCACCATCTTTGTTTTCTTCTCTTTCTTTGGAGATAAAAGAATTGCCTCCAACTTGAAACCAAATGTATAGCACAAAACAGCATTTGTATACGAGCCCCCTTTCCATATAATGTTCTCAAAAAAGGTTCAGGAGTTTCAATATCAAGGGCTGATCTAAACATGGTGACAGCCCCACACTGGCCTCTGAAAATGTATACCTACCTTCAAACATGGTTGCGTATATTGCATAAAAGACCTATATACTGTCCTATAAATGTTATTCTTGTACATAGACTGCTGCTGTGCACATACAATGGGCCAACCCATACCTGCTGATCATTTGAGATGTTAAATAATGGTCAGGTGTAGAAAGGCATACAGCTATCAGAATTCTAATGCAGGTATGCTATAGAACAGTAGCTGAACTTCAGAGGTGGTTGTTGTGCAAAACGACATGGATTTTAGCTAAGGCTTCCATATAGCTCTTTTTTTGTCATTATTGGGATTAATAAATCACAGCTTTCAGTTTAGCAGGAAGGTTCAAACCCTGGCACTTCCAGTTAAGAGAATCTTGAATAACAGGTCTGGGGGGGGGGTTGGGGGGACCTTTCTGAGTAGTTGGAGAGTTTCTGTCAGTCAAACTATACACTGCTAGACTGGATAGATTGATGGCCTGAGGTGTGAGGTAGCATGATATGACTTTTTGAAGTGCTGACTCGTGAGACACTAACATTGCAGTGTAGCAGTTCAGTTTTCGCTTGGTTTTAGTCACTGCAGCTGACTAAGGTATTATCCGTATTTTCCTGCAGAATATTCTCCCTATCACGTTTTTCTTTTCTTTTTGCAAGCCTTGCATAGAGCTAAAGCCATATGAAGATGCCTTTTAAGGAGCTAGGCCAGTGTTGGTCCTTTTCCAGTGTTGTCCTTTTTCTCCTTTTCTTTTTTACTATTATTAACTGTTTTAAATAATTCCAATTTATAACAAACAAAAAAACATTTTCCATTTTCCCTTTCCCCTATCTCCTGTGTCCATTTACAAAGCTGGTGTAAGTTACAGAGTAGCTTCATGTATATCTAATGTACATGTGAAACATCATGTTTTGGTGTATTAATATGTCCTGTTTCTAATAAGGAAACAAAACAAAAATAAGCAAATAGCAACTTTCCTACCTCCACATTCTATTTTAAAGTCTGCACAAAACTTCTTTCTTATCATTTATTTTATCTAGAGCATGTGCAGTTCTAAAAATGGCTACAAATGTATTGAAATTTATATGGAATTTGGAATGCATTACTTGTTTGTGAGTAGCAAGCTTCTTAAAAAGGTAAAGGGACCCCTGACCATTAGGTCCAGTCGTGACCGACTCTGGGGTTGTGGTGCTCATCTCGCTTTACTGGCTGAGGGATCCGGCGTACAGCTTCCGGCTCATGTGGCCAGCATGACTAAGCCGCTTCTGGCAAACCAGAGCAGCGCATGGAAATGCTGTTTACCTTCCCGCCGGAGCAGTACCTATTTATCTACTTGCACTTTGACGTGCTTTCGAACTGCTAGGTTGGCAGAAGCAGGGACCAAGCAATGGGAGCTCACCCTGTTGCGGGGATTCGAACTGCCGACCTTCTGATCGGCAAGTCCTAGGATCTGTGGTTTAACCCACAGTGCCACCCATATCCCTAGCAAGCTTCTTAGGATAACAAAATAGGAGATAAATACTTTTTTTTAAAAAATTGTCCATTAGCATTTTAGAGACCAACTAAGTTGGTTCTGGGTATAAGCTTTCGTGTCCATACACACAAAAGCTTATACCCAGAACCAATTTAGTTGGTCTCTAAGGTGCTACTGGACAATTTATTTATTTTTATTTATTTTGACTGTGTCAGACCAACATGGCTACCTACCTGAATCTAAAATGGGAGATGTGAGAGATTGAACCTGGGATCTTTTCCATGCAAAATATGCACTCTACTACTGAGCTAGAGTCATTCTTCAGAATTTCATTGATAAGTACTGATAGTTGTCTTTTCATATTTTTTCATCAGAACTTCACATAAATTGGCTGTACTCATTTGTAACAGTGAGCAAAGAAACTTGGCTTAATAAACCAGACTATGCACAAGGTGCATGTTGATACAGACAGCCCAATAGCTCCCACTTTTTCAGTGGTGATGGGTGGGAATTTTCCTAAGAGAGTCTTGCTACCTGGTGATTTAATATTGGAGGCAAAGCTCATACCCAGGTCCTTCCTGTTTCTTAGCTTGCCCATCCTTCACACTAGCCATTATGTGACATCAGCTCACAGGAAAGCACTTTATAATGAACCACTTGTGAAGATTTATCACTGCTGCTGCTTGTCCGTGTTGGAAAAATGAAACTGATATGGCCCTACTCTTTGGTTACCTCTTTCCCACACTATGGAGAGTGGGTTTGCATGGTTTTCAGGGTTATGTAGCCCAAATCAGTACTGTGCATTACAGGGTCTGTGTGGGTGTGAGTGTGGGTGTGTTTGTTTGATATAAGAAAGTAACAAGGAATGCTAGTTCCTATATTATTTGTGGGAAAGGAACACCAAGACCAAAAACTTTTTTATTAGAGTGTAGCCAGGTTTTCAATTATGCAGTGTGTGGTGATATTCTTTTTAAGCTGTCTAAATTATACATTGTTGCACCTGAGAATATAAACCTGAGTTTCTCAAGTAGCAAGTGATGGGCTTTTTCCTGCTGTAGCCGCTGTTGTTTGTTTTTCTAATGATATCTCTGTGCTATAAAAAGCAATTGAAATTTTGACTGCTTGAAATGTTTTATGGTTTGGACAGCAGGTCATAAAATATCAGTTCTGAGACTCTAGTTTTCTCTGCAACATCCTTTGGAATTAATGCAAACAAAAATCTGTAAGCCATGCTATAGTATTTTAAGTTCTGTGCTGGTGTGTTGATTTACCATGCTTTAAAGAATCATAGAATTGTAGATTTGGAGGGGGCTCTAGCCCAACCCCCTGCAATGCAGAAATATGCAGCTGGCTCATACAGCGATTGAACCCACAACCTTGACATTATCAGCACCCTCTAAGCAACTGAGCCAGCACATCAAAGCCCTTAATGTTTGTGGAATAGTTGTGTTCAAGTTTCTTTGCTCACAAGGGCCAAGCTTGGTGCCAGGGCTAGGAAATTTAGCCAGCTGGCAAAGGTCTTCAGTTTCTGATGAAACCATTGCCTTGTCGGAATGGGCCCTGAAAACCAGATAAAAAAAATTAAGGCAAGTGGAAGGAAATCCAGATGAAAGACAGAAACATAAGGAAGAGCTAAGCCAGGTTCAATCTGAACAGTGACATCTTCTGGTGTAGCCTCTGCATTAAGCAGTCTACAGTTAGAAAAACAGAACAGTGTTCCATACCTGGTCTGCTGGTTAATGATGCAGAGTGTAGGAGGCCCTTTTCTTAAAGCCTGTTAATAAATGGCTCTAAGCAGAGCCTTTTTGGGTTGTTGTTTTTAAATGAGGTGCTGGTTCTCATATCTTGATAGAAGTCCCATGGGTGCCAGTACATAATGGCTGTCATGGCTGACAATACTCAGTTCCATTGAGTACTTTCAAATAAAAAGCTCTGGTCCTAGGCATGTACTAGTTGTCAGTCAAAACAATATTTGCAGCTTTGTATTTGTCACTGAGTTCCCATGGGTACTAATTATATCAGCATCCACTGAGACCATTAACATTAGAAGTACGGTACCCATGTAATGTAGAACTTCAAACATTGAGGAGATAGCAGCCATGTCACAAAGGTAACATTTGAATGAAATCTCTAACATGATCATACCTAACTATTTTAAAAAAAACCAGCCTTGGTAGTTATTTAATGCCAAAGCCCTACCTCCTTTTAGTAGCCTAGTTCCTAGGGAAATTTAAAGTTACCAGTTTGGATTTAGACTTAGCCATGGTTAGAGTAGGCACATTAAAATCATTGGGATTTAAGTTATTCATTACTAACTTAACTCCCATTGATTTCAGTGGATATACTGCTCTTAATGTGTCTGGAACCAGCCCAACATCCTCATACGTATTCCATGTGGGGAGGGGAGGAATAGGCAGAGATAAATGGCGTAGGTTGGCTGTCAAGAATGCAGCCATGGTAGTGATAGCATCATATGACAAGCTATGTGTCCGTAATGATGTGCAATTGAAACAAATGTTAACTTCATGAACATAGGTGAAGTAAAAAATGGTTAAAATTTGCCCAAATCCTGTGACATTAAAACAAATTATTTCCCATATAAAACTCTACTATTGAGCTGCCACCCCATGTGGATTGCTCTATGTGTGAACCAGGTCTTAGAAGTGATCCATTTAAAGTGGTAGGTGCAAATGAGCCTAGTGTCTTAGGCTACTTATGCTGGCAAACAGCTGTTAAAACATTTGTAACAGTTTATCTGGAAGCAGTTAATCCATTGTTGGAAAATAAAAAGTCATTTAAAAAGCAGTTAAAATGCATATAAAAGCTAGTTCTAAAGAGCTTTAACAAGCATTTAAAAATGAACATGAAGTCTGCAACACTAAACATGCTTGCATGTAGTGCCTACTGAAATCATTTTACTTGCTTTTAAGTAAACAGGGATATGATTGTGTTGCAGCAGATGGCTTTAAAATGGACAGTTTCCAGTAAGTATCTAAATTAAATACAGATTAAGAGAATTAATAGAGGAAAAATATAATCACTGTTTGTACAATTTTGTCTGACAATGAAAACACTCCTGTAACCTGTTTTGTATCTCTCTGGGAAGCCATAAAGGAATTTTTAAAGTGAGTAAATGTTTAATTAGGAGCTGTTAGGAACATTGGGTACAGTAGCTTGAAATATTTCCACAAACCATTTCTTAAGAAGATAGCACACTCAGGATTTTGTTGTTTGCTGTCATTTTTTTAAAGGTTGTTGGTGGTAGATTTCTGTAGAGGACCATAAATTTTATAAGTTAACTGCACAGTTTGAAGGTTTGGACACTTAGTGAATAAAAGGTATTGTTGTAGGATTGAGGTTTTGTTTGAATGGTGCCTATAGGTCCCAACAAAGACAGATTCTGTATCTGCAAGGTTGTAGAACCTACTAAACTGGTCAAACTAATCTCTTTGTTATAATAATGGCCCTAGCTGGGCCTGTAATCACCCACATCTGCATTACTAAATACTGAGCCATGTTGCCCTAGAGACAATTAGATGATAATGTTCTTTCAGAAGAGGATAAGCCTCTTCCTCCCTTAACCCGGCTGGATGCCATGTCATCCTAGTGGTAGGAGAACAAGGGGTGAGAGAGCTAGCCTTAGCCTGGGCTTAAGGTGGAAGCAAAGGAGACACAAAAGGTAGATGTATTCTGTGTGCTGAGACCAAAGCTATGGCTTTGGGGAACACCCTTGAAATGTAATTGGTAAACAAGATCTGTTGGAATGTTAATGCTGTGAGCCTGTCCAACTTATGTTCAGGTTGTTTATATGTCTAAATTAAACCATCATGACATCAAAGTCTCCAACAACTTTCATTCCATGGAAACCAAACACTGAGTAAACCCTGGACCCCATGGAGGTTAGAGATTGGGATACAAGCAGCAATATACGGTAATTATACTATGTAGTTTCAGTTTATGAAATGGATCGTTTTTGTATCCTGGGGACAATTCTACCTAAGAATTACAACTGGCAAGTCCTTCAATCCTGGAAAAATATTGAATCTAATATTCTCAAAATTTGTTTTGGGCTCACTATACTAGATGTACCTTGATGAAAATTTCCATATGCGTTCAACCAAGTTGTTAATTTATCTGAAGTGTACCAGTGAATACGTGTGCCATGAAGCTCATTCAGGGCTAAACAAGACATTCCACAGGCTAACATTTCCAGTGTTTTGTTTTCATTTTAATGACAAGCAACCATGAGGGCCTCAATCAGAAGTGGAATTGGTGGGACAGCATCCTTAACCATTTCTAGCTTAACTGTTTTTTCCACTCATTTGAGAATCCACTTCTTTTTCTATGTGAGCTGAGCAGTAGCTCTTGGGGACTGGCAGATGATTGGCAGAAATTTCTCAGGATTTTCTGCAGTTGGCTTAGCCCATTCCTTTTCTCCAGAAACATGCATTTCTTTTGCTCCTTTAAATACAACTTCTTTATTATGTGATTTGTCATAAATCAGCATACAAATACTGTACATCACATTTTAAAACATTAAAACTCAGCAAAGGGTTTCCAAACTGCTGGTAATTCCTATCATCTTAATAGAGAACAGGATTTTGAACTAATGGTTTCCCTTAGGCCACTGTGTGATCAGCAACTACAAAAGCATGTTTTGCTGCTTGTGTAAAAATAAAATAAAAGGCAGTGTCAATACTTTTTGTTCTCTCAGTTTTAAATGGAAATCTGAATGCATTTAGACAAAAGCGGCAATCCTGTACCCGTTTCTCTCATTGAAAATAATGGGATTGATTTATGAATGGATATGTATAGGGGTTTACTGAAATCTACAGGTTTTTTTCAGGTTATTTCCCTCTTTGTCATAATGTATCATTTGACTGAAAACTGCCAAAAAAAAAAAGTATCCTACCTATGTGTTTTATAAACTGTTTGCAGCCTCCATTAAATTACTGAAAAATGTGAAGCTGGCTTTTAACCAGTTTTCTTCTTATCTGTCAATTTCTCTTTCCTTAACTGATACTACCTCAATTGTGGTTTATTTTTCTTACATAATTCTTGCACAATAGCTGAATATGTCTAAATAAATTTCTATCAGTGAGTAAGCTATGAAGCATGCACCAATATGTTTATATAGTTCTATTAATACAAATACTCAGAAGAACAGTTTATAAAAGCAAACATAAAAAGTAGAGAAAACCTTTCAACAACTTATCTTTAGTATACATAATAGCATTTAGAAATGAAAATATAGACTCTACCCCCATGAAAGCATACCCACACACACTCTGAAATTTACACACACATATACACACATAGCCCGAGCCATCTGTTGCTATATATTTTTCATGTGTTTTAACATTTTTCTTTTAGAACGTAAATGGCAAGTAAAATGCCAAGTTACCTAGAAAATAATAATAGGCATGACAACCAAATGTGAGCTCAGCTTGTTTGTCTAGAAAATAGTTCACAGGATAGCAGCATCCTTCTACGCTGGTGATGCTGCTGTCTGTTTCTTTTACCATTCTGTTACATTTTTTTAAAAATATATATTTTATTGAGCAACAAAAATGCAGTATATACAAAGAGAAAAACAAGCAGTAACAACAAAATAAGTTCAACACGTGGGAGCTTTTGACAATAGTCTAAAGAACAAGAAAAAATCAGGAGTGAAGGAAATAGAATTACAAGAATGCATCCTTCCACAATGGTTAATTGAGATCTGGTTTTAACTTTTTAACTTGTTCTTATTGAAATGGTTTTATGTTTTCATTGTTGTAATCTGCTTTGATATGTTTTTTATCACACAGTGGTATACAAATGTTTCTATAAATGAATCAAAATAAATAAAATTATAAATGGGGTATAAAAGCACAATGCACATTGCACAATGGAGAGAGAGAAAATTAAGGTCTCTATTCATAAAAAAATATATATCACTGTATCACAAAAATATATCACAGTGGTTTACCACAATATAAAAGCATAAAACTAGACAATAACTCACATAACACGTTAAAAACAAGTTAAAAGCAAAAAATAAAATAAAAAACAAGCAAACATTGATAGTGGGGATGTACTCTTAATTGCCTGCATAGGCCTGAATAGAAATGTTTTCAGCAGGCATTTAAAAGTTCACATAGAAGTCTTGCCAGATACCACTAAAAAAAAAAAAATCAGATTGTGAAGGGAATTGCCTATGTAACTGCATTGACATATGTTTAATAAATAACTACAAAACAGGGGTTATATTTTCAAAGAGACACACAGGATTTTATCAGCATCATGACCCTTATTGATTTTGGCGAGGATCATGTGGTTTAAAATCTGCATAACCTTCAAAGTTTACTGCAAATTGCAAAGTCCATGCTGAAGCCTAACCAACAACTGTCTCAACTAGAGTGTTGGGTCTTCAAACTGGGAGTCAGGGTTAAAATTCTTGCTCAGTCATGAGTCCAGTAAGCAGGGCAGAATCTGACGTAATTGTATAGTCTGTTTGGTCTCAGTGAGTTGCATGACTGAGACCATTGTGTTAGTCTGCCTCATGGCTGGCAAAATTTATTTCCCTTGAAGAAATGGCCTGGTTAGTGGCCTTTCTTATGCCTGTTTTTACCACACAGTAAGCTCTCTGAAAAAGCAAAAAAGCAGAGACATCACATTGCCAACAAAGGTCCGAATAGTTAAAGCTATGGTTTTCCCAGCAGTGATGTATGGAAGTGAGAGCTGGACCATAAAGAAGGCTGATCACCGAAGAATTGATGCTTTTGAATTATGGTGTTGGAGGAGACTCTTGAGAGTCCCATGGACTGCAAGAAGATCAAACCTATCCATTCTTAAGGAAATCAGCCCTGAGTGCTCACTGGAAGGACAGATTGTGAAGCCGAGGCTCCAATACTTTGGCCACCTCATGAGAAGAAAAGACTCCCTGGAAAAGACCCTGATGTTGGGAAAGATAGAGGGCACAAGGAGAAGGGGATGACAGAGGACAAGATGGTTGGACAGTGTTCTTGAAGCTACCAGCATGAGTTTGACCAAACTGCGGGAGGCAGTGGAGGACAGGAGTGCCTGGCATGCTCTGGTCCATGAAGAGTCGGACACGACTATATGCCTAAACAACAGCAACAAAGCTCTCTGAGGAGAAATACCACTTGAAAGGCACTCTGGCCCAGGAAGGCTACACTGAGGGCTTGGGCACACTTTATCCAAAGCTGCCCCCCCCCCCCAAATAAACCTGGCATTTTCAGCCTGATCAGGTGTGGAAGTTAGTAATTTTGTTGGAGAAAGTTCAAGAAGTTTCTGTAAATCAGAGAACATTTAATCAGTTAGATCTGACTTGACCTGCACCTTTTTCTGGAAGACAAGTACCTAGCTGAATGCGCTTATCACTTCAAGGACTGACTATTTCAATGTGTTTTACATTGGGCAGATTTAGTTTGCAATCCTATATCCACTTACCTGGATGTAAGCTTCATTGAACTCATTTGAACTTACTCCCTAGTAGACATGAATAGAATTGTGCTGCTAAGACTGTTTTTTGGACTGTCTAGTCTAGTCTAGTGGGAACACCTCCTGTCTAGGAGCAAGATTACAAAGGAGTCAGCAAATGTGTTTTATATCAAAAGCTGCTGCAAATTCAGAAGGCCTGAATCTGAATAAACTTGCTGAATTCCTGTTTTGCCAAGGTTTATCTGCCCCCCAACCCTTGCATTCCTGATTAACTGCACTAATCCATGTACTTCAGCATGCATTAAATTCATGTACTACTGTTTATGCTGACAACTAAAATAAATGGCTTCCAAAATGGCCAAGTGAGACTGTAGATTAGATTCAAGTAGTTGCAGAATAAGCTTTTTGTGCATATTTTAGCATAATATTCTCCTTTTACACAAAACATATGAGGCTGTGATCCAGATGACTAATAGTATCCTTCTTACAGAAAAGGTCCTCCTTATATTCTTACAATTGGCTTTGTATAATTATCAAGCTGTTTGGGCTGCAAACAAGAGTAAAAGAACATTGCTCTTGTTGCTCTGAGAGAAATGACTGTGTATGCCTGTTAGAAGAAAGAAAAGGGCAACTTTTGCATAAATAACATGATTATGTATGTACCTGATGAATTTTTAATTTATATCTGTTTCAGGCTCTGCTTGATACTCAGAACCTTCTGAGAGCTCAAATTGCAAATTTCACTTTCAACCTGGGATTTTCAGGGAAATTTTACCACACAGGTAAGGGGGGGGGGGCCAGCAAAATTGGTCTCAATCGTTTTGTGTCTTTGCAGTGCATGGAGCTGAAATTGATTTTGGTGTTGCAGCTTTGTGCTATAAAACGAAATGAAATGAGAGTGAAGAACTCTCAGAGCCTGAGGGAAGAAGAAATCTTCCTTCAGGAGGATAAAACCAGAAAACCAATCAACTCTTCCTTATGTTGTGAATTTTACAAAGTGAGTTAGTCTGGCACTCAAATCCCAAACATTTTCAGTGTTGTATCAGTTTGTATGGCTGATGTCTTATCCACTGTAATGTCATAACTCTGACATTCTGGTGCTGCAGCAATCCCACTATCTCAGAATGCATCTACAAGTTTCTTGCAATTAGCTAATGAGCTCCAACTATCATTTTGGGATTCATCAGCCGAATTCTGGACAGCTGCTATTGAGAATTTCTTTCTGTCTCTTAAAATCTTGGCCTTAATTAAGATGTTGAAGTTTGACCTGGTATGCAAGTTCAACACAAATGAAAAAAAGCTGTTTTCCTTGAAATTATGTAATACTTTGCTGAATAGAATCACAAGTGTTATGCAGATTGATGCAACTGTGTAGTGATAGACTGGGAGATTCCACGTTAAATCCAGTCAAATTTGTAAAGTGCATTAAATTGTAAACCACTTATCAGCGCATGCCATCAACCAGCTTTAAGCTGCAATCCTAGTACACACTTGGGTTTAAGTCCCAATAGAACTCATTTGGATTTACATCTGCATTCATAGGATTGCACTGTAATAATAATTACAGTGGTACCTTGGTTCTCAGACTTAATCCGTTCTAGAAGTCCCTTCCAAAACCAAGGTGTGCTTTCCCACAGAAAGTAATGCAGAATGGATTAATCCATTCCAGACGTCTAAAAACAACCTCTAAAACAGCAGTTTAACATGAATTTTACTCTCTAACGAGACCATTGATCCATAAAATGAAAGCAATAAAAAATGTACTGCAGTCACACAATCCATCAGTCAGTAGCTGTACTGGGTTCCACACAGTCACAAAAACAAAACAAAAAGAGCCGCAAAAATAAAAACACAAAATAAATAGCAAAAACAGACCGCAGCGTAACACTCAAAATGGAAGTGTGGCACTCAAAATGGAGCACATTTGGCTTTCGAAAAAAGTTTGCAAACCGGAATACTTACTTCTGGGTTTGCAGTGTTTGGATTCTAAGTTGTTTGAGTACCAAGACATTTAAGAATCAAGGTACCACTGTAGTCATAACTGTTATAAGATAACTCTGCAGCCCTTCCAATGCTGATGTTGAATACTAGATTCCCCCCCCCCCTCTGCTCTTTACATTTGATTTACATTTATATCCCAGCTTTCCTCCAAGGATGTCAAGGTGGCAAACCTAACTTTCTTCACCTCATTTTATTCTCACAACAACCCTGAGTTCTTTCTTTTGTTGTTCTTTTTCTGTTTTGGCTAACCTTCACTGGTTTTTTGTGTGAAATAATCCTGGCAGGGATTACTGTGGTCATGGGGCCATCGTGATATCCACCGCCCTGCTACACACACAGGTTGAGGCAGAAGGTGGTATTGGAGGAACAGGCAGATTGTTTTTCCTGCCAGCTTTCATGTGTCATGTCATGCATTTATCCGTAATGTTACTGTTATCTGAGATGCATGTTCCCTTTTTGTAATCATGCAGCAAGAAGAATGTTATTCTACTGTAAACTGGAATATCCAATTGCCATTTGCTCCAATTCAGCAGTAGAACACAGGCTTTCCTGGGAAAGGGCCAGGACCAGGGGGAAACCCTGCTGAGACATGGAGTTTTGAAGCCCAGACCTGTGCCTAGAAACATGGCACAAAAGGAATTACTAAAGGTTGCAAAGTCCATTTTGTCCATCTCCAGCTGTAATGGGAAATGATTTTAAAGTAACAGTCAGTTGACACTGCAATATATTTGCTCCTCCTCCTCCTCCTCCTTGTTCCACCTTTTTCCCTGACAGGGACTCAAGGTGGCTTACAGCTAAAACAGGAACAGCTAAAAACATAGGGGAAAGAAATCATTTAAAAATATAAACAGTAATAAAAAGGTAAAGGTACCCCTTCCCGTACGGGCCAGTCTTGCCAGACTCTAGGGTTGTGCGCTCATCTCACTCTAGAGGCCGGGAGCCAGTGCTGTCCACAGACACTTCTGGGTCACGTGGCCAGCGTGACAAGCTGCATCTGGTGAGCCAGCGCAGCACACGGAATGCCGTTTACCTTCCCGCTATAAAGCGGTACCTATTTATCTACTTGCACCTCAGGGTGCTTTCGAACTGCTAGGTTGGCAGGCGCTGAGACCAAACGACGGGAGCACACCCCACCGCGGAGATTCGAAACAGTAATAGGGTAATAATAATAATAATAATAATAATAATAATAATAATAATAATAATAAGTAAGTAATAATAAACAGTAATAGGGGGTGTGAAATATATATTAAAGGCAGGTAGGTGGTGCTGTGGTCTAAACCACTGAGCCTCTTGGGCTTGCTGATTGGATCCGTGGGACAAACCTCCAGATGGTCCCCACTCTCCCATTTTGAGGGTGTTGGGTGGTGTTGATGAAAAGGCCAGAAGAGAAAGAGGAAGTTCTGTTGCTTAAGGGTAGCTGCAGCATTGAATGCAGCCCATTGGCATCACCTTCTGGTGCAGAAGGAAAAATGGATTGCTGAAAACGCTAAATATTGACTCAGCTATGAATGTCAGACGGTGAAAAAAAAAAATGCCAGTCAAGATGCACCCCAGTTTACCATACTCTCACCAATAGAAACAGTTTGTAAAATGGCTGCTGTGCTGAGAAGCAGGGAAAGGATTAGTTAATTTGCATCATAGCTGCAGTGTGCACAAGACCTGATTCTCTCTGGTGGCATGTAAAAGCAGTGCATCTAAATAACTACCACAGAACAGATCTCTTTATGTTGGCTCACCCCTGAAATGGCCATATTGTCCAATGACAAAAGTCATTGGTTTTAATGAACTCCTAAAATCTAATGATCCCAAACAGTCTATGGCATCATTTCAGCTGCCTGAAATGCTGTTTCAGTTCTAAAACCACTTGCTCCTCCCTGACTCAAAGAGCACCAGTAGGAAAAGAAGAAGTTTTATCAATAGAGAGGCAGAAGTTGTAGGTATGAGGCTGTATATAACACACCAGATAAATCAGGATCCTAAATAAACAACCACAGCAAAGAAAAACAAAACAGATTGTTCATTTGTAAGGCTCAGAAACTGGTACCATTATTAATAATGGCACCAAATAAGATTAATGTAACATCTCACCAGTTCAGGGAGCTACTTGATTTATTATGTCACAAAGAACTTTCCATGGTGAATCCCATGGGGGAAAATTTCCCATAAATGTGGAGCAGTTACCAATGACACCTTTGAACATGTTGTTCAAACACAGATGTTATTAAGACAATGCATATGTTCAGTCTTATGGATGGTGAGGAGGCACAACATCTTTCACCAGGATAAGACACCCATTGGTTTTGACTGCTTTGTTAAACTGTGAATAAAGTGGCCGCCAGTGGAATAGCTGTTGCATAAATGGGCTGTCACAAATTGATATCACCTTCTTTATCCAATTAAAACCTTATGTTCAAACACTCAAGCAAGGTAGTGCTCCTTACCTTGTCTGTTGTGCACATATAATAGGATCCAACAACTCATTCTTCTGCCCTGACCCTCAGCACTATTAATCAGTCACATTGGCAAGTATAGCTACAAGCGGAAATTGCTCACCAGGCACACAGTTTGACTTCTTGGACATTACTGTCTCACCCTGTCCCTGGCCTCAAACTCTGTAGCATTCTTACGTAAAATGTGGTGATTCTGGATTGTTCACAGCTCTGCTTAGCCTAGCAAAATGAAATCCCATCCTCCAGGTTTTTGCCAGTTTTCCAGATGTTAGTCTTAAGTTCCTCTGGAAAGATCCACACCCCATCCCTTAAATTCGTGTGAATGACTTTGTAAATATGCAGCCACAATGTTTTTAATGCCACTTCTTTTCCAGATCTGCACCTGGGTGCTTGAAGTATTTTTTTCTTCCAGACATGGAATAAATCATATTTCAAGCACCTTATTTTTATTTTTGCTCTTCTCCCCCCCCCCCAATAATGGTGCTTTCTCAGTTTTGTGGTTGGTTTTCTGGGTAAGTACCTAGCTGCATAGACGCTTCATCAACTGCATGCCATGAGTGACTTGACCAGATGAATTGCCTTCTGTGTGAGCTGCCTTCTGTGTTTGGCTGTTGGTTGCTTGTGAGGCTGGGTTAATCTTCCTGCCAGAATTTGTTGCAATCTAATTCTAAAGTTCATTGTGCTTTTCTCAAATATTTGTTAAAGCATTTTTTTTAATGAAATGGAAAAGTTATTCTATGAATCTATTTATTTCTGCAGGAACTGCAGAGGAAGACGAAGGCGATGACCTATTACTGGGGTCTGTGGATGAATTTTGGTGGTTCCCTCATATGTGGAGCCACATGCAGCCTCATCTCTTCCATAATGAATCATCCCTGGTAGAACAGATGATCCTCAACAAAAAATTTGCCTTAGTGAGTTTAATTCATATACTGTGGATTTGGCAGTTTTGGTTCCTAATTCATAGTACACATTTTCCCCTCTAATCTCATAAATTTAGTGTTTTCCATTTAGGGAATGTATTGAAATGCCTCTTAGATCAATTTATCTGGGCTGCTGTTCTCAGCTTGTTAAGAAACACATTTGAATTCAGTCATGCTTATATGATGCCACTGGACAAGTCTAATAAAATCACAGAAAAGGCACAGCTATTTTGCAGTACCTCCTCAAATTCAAATCAATTGTCATTGCACTTTTACTAATAACAGTCCCACAACTAGTTCAGATGGAAATAGACCCTGGCCACTTTCATGATTTCAAAGGTACATTTTCCAGCCTCTGGGATCAGGGAAATTGCAACCAGCCAATAACCACGTGTTCCTTGCTCAAGAATGACCATGACCATCAGCAGGATCACCAGCAAGATTAAATGCGAGAAAGCTCTGAGCCAGCCCCCAGTGATACAGCTTTGAAGATCATATTCTTAGTAATTATCTGCCTCTTGGTCAGAAAATGCTGTCCATTTTGGTACACCCTAAAGTTAAATAGGGTGCTGCTTTATACTGGGCCAACTCATTTCCCCATCTATCTTAGAATTGTCTACATTGAGGGCTCATCCACACTTCTGCTTGTTCCATCTCTTTCCCCAAGCAAAACCCACTCTTTGCCATAGAATCAGAGCAAACATCGGCTGAGTTTTCTGCAGACTGACATTGCGTCTGATTCAGTGGTTAAAAAGTAGGTTTTCCTAGGGCAAGTGGCAGAGCAAACAGAAAACTGCATGGACTTGTGCCTAGAAAGCATGGGACAAGCAGAAAACCACTCGGACCATTGCTTTCTAGGCACTGAGCAAGCAAAGTGTGGTTGAGCCCTGACTGGCAGCAGTTTTCAGACAGGGTACATTCCCAGCTCTACCTAGATACTGGGGATTTGTCAGGATTTATTATGTCTTACACAAGACGTGGCAAACTGGTAGTTTTATTACCCTTAGGTTTATTTAGTAATTACACAGTAGCTGCAGCCTAAGCTCTTCCAGCTCAGTCCTCACTGGATGAACCAGTTGGCCCCACTGGATGACACTGTTTACGCCAGCAGGATATCCTCCACCTTTTGCCCCACCTCCTGCTGGGCTGACGTTGCCCCTGTACTCTACCACCGAGGAGACTCAGGGGCGACCAGCCCCTCCTCCTCCTCCTGATCCAAATCTAACAGCGGTTGTTCCTCTGCAGCAGGCTCTGTCTGCCCTGCTGTGCTGTCTTGGGAATTTATAGCCTGCATTCCAGAGTGGGAGGGGCTTACATCACTCAGTGTGGGAAGGAATCAAGCCTCTACTCCCCTCAGCCTCTTTCTTCTTCGCTGTTGCATTGGGAAGGGACATCCCTGACAGGATTGATGCTGGGACCATCTGAATTCAAAGCGAATGGTCTACCACTGAGCTGTGTTCCTTCTCCATGTTGTATTAAGTTTCAGGCTTTAAAACAAGCATTGTTATAGAAATAATGCAGAAAAATATGACAAAATGCTCCTTTGTTTCCTTTGTATGTGACTATTTATTATTCATATGGTAACATGATAAGTTAAGGCTATCACATGGCATATATATTATAGTACAATATATATATTGGTGGCCTAAAAAGATAACCTGAACTGCGACCTATGAACAAATGACAAGCTTACAGTAAAAAACTATTTGCTTACCTTTAGAATTAAGCTTTAAACCCCTAAATAAGTTTCCCGAAAACTATTTCTTTTAGTGCAATCCTCTCTCTATATAGATAGATAGATAGATAGATAGATAGATAGATAGATAGATAGATAGATAGATGATAGATAGATATACTGTGTGTGTATTACACAAGTCCCATTGAATTCAGTCAGACTTACTCCAAGGAAAGTGGATTTAGTATGAAATTTGTATTTTCGAAATATTTTTTCTCCACAATTAGCCATAGTTGTGCTATTAAGTGTACAACAGACACTGAATATTCATATAGAAAGTATTGAAAATACACTGGTTTTTTCCATTGCAAGTATAAACATTCAGATAAATTGGGAGCATACCTATATATTCTTATTTGTTTTAAATTCACATAAATATTAAAACTATACCAGGGGAATTATGCAAAACTACCTTTATTGGCTAGCCGTCTTTTGGCTAAGGAAAATTCTATCAAGAATACTGCTATTGTTGTTTTTAAAAATTATACTTGAAGTAAACAACAGCAGAAAGCCAAAAGAT
The DNA here is from genome assembly GCF_964106915.1 of Podarcis gaigeae. NCBI lineage: Eukaryota > Metazoa > Chordata > Lepidosauria > Squamata > Lacertidae > Podarcis > Podarcis gaigeae. The sequence goes on along the minus strand of NC_139685.1, from coordinate 52,453,964 downwards.
CTCCATTTTGCCTGAAATCTGCCTTCTGCTCTAAATTCAGGTATTTTTGTATACATTTTACATGGGTTAATTAATATATTGATAACAAATATGTCAATAAGTTCTTTATGTGTGCAGCCATCCTATAAAGTTATGTACTGTGATCTGGAAAATGTTTCTTATGGAGAAATCTTCAGCATTACTCTTACATACAGTTCTGGCATTGCAACCTCTTGTTTCAGCCTAATTTTCAGAAATATAAGAGTTGGTAAATGGAGAGCCAGTTACATTGATTATTGTGCTACGTACAATATGGCTAGGCATCTTGAACCTTTGTTCAGCAACAGAAGTGTTGAGGAGAAATGTTCAGTGTGAATCAGCAGGCACGCAGGGACCAGTTTAGGAATTTAACTTTAAAACAGAATTTTGAAATTGCATTATGCTGGCAGATAGGAATCTCCAAAGGAGACCTAAATTGAATTTAGTGAAATAAAAAAGTAGAGACTTAAAATTACACAGCAGCCTTTGTTTTAAGCTTTAAAGTATAAGGCTTATAAAAAAGATTAAAAATCTGGAGGAAAAAGATTTGCCATTATCTAGGCATATGGGGTTCATCCAGGATTTTAAAATAAGCCACATAAGTCTATTTAAATTAACAAGTTATTCAGGGAGGATAATTTGCATGTTAGATATCTTGATAGAACACTGCTAGAGATACAACAAAAGAGAAACCTTGGTGGCATAACTGTTGAATGGAAGTCATGATCATTACAGAAGGGAAGACACAAAGGCCACATGCTATTGCACTTGCAACAGAGGAGATCTTAGACAAAAAGTGCACTGAACTAATCAGAAAAAATGTAGGAGGAAGCTACTTTATAAGTTTCCTTTATAAGCTTTCATTAGCATGAAAAAGGAACCTGAAAGAAAAGTCTCAAGCTGACATTTGCCCAACCTGCTGTAGATTTTGAATATATTCTGTGCAGAAGGAAAGAAACAGAATGTCAACTGGAATAACAATATCATAAGGATCAATGTATGGATTTAACAGGTTGTCTGCATGTATAGACATATATGAAAAGCAAAGCAAGTCATAAAAGTGATTGAATTTCAGAAACTTAACATATTGATTTCCTCCTTGTTGCTGTTGTTTCCATGCATTGCAAAATATATTATACCTATCATACTTTATGCAGATGAAAAATGTATGTTAAGTTCCATGACAGCTGAAAAGCTGGGGAGGGACCTTGCACATTACTTTGTCACTTTTACCGGTAGTTAATGCTAATAAGGGTATGCTATTGTTGCTTTTGGACTTCTTCCTCTAGTGGACCAAAATGCTTGCCTGCCATTTTTGTCATCTTTTCTGTGGCATTGTACCTGAAAGCAGGATGTGAAAGAAAGCATTATCACACTTGTTCATATATTTGCTTGGGTGAGAGGCCCACAGAGAGCTTTTCATTCATTAGCTCTCCAGGCTTTTGTTTTGCTTTGTTTCAGGAACATGGGATTCCAACTGATCTGGGATATGCTGTAGCTCCACACCATTCTGGAGTCTATCCTGTCCACGTCCAACTTTACGATGCCTGGAAGAAAGTCTGGAATATCAGAATCACCAGCACAGAAGAGTATCCACACCTGAAACCTGCACGGTACAGGAGGGGCTTCATCCACAAAAACATCATGGTGAGCTGTTTGGTTTCTGATGGTGAACATTTGTTTAAAATGGAAGAGAAACCATCTGATCTCCTCCTCAGTGCTGTGTCAAGTGAAGGAGGAGGGAATGGGGAACTGACAAGCCTGAGATGATTGTAGGTCACATTGAAAGGGGGGTTTTGGGCCACTTTTTGAAAAAACAATGTATTAAATTATTTTTAATTTGTGGTTGATTTGATAAGATTTGGAAAATCAATAAAAACTATTTGGCAAAAAAAGTTTTTTTCAAAGTTATAAATATCAATGCATTATTAAATATATTAATACATATTAATATATTATTATATATTATTATTAATATATTATTAATATATTTGGTGGAGTCTCCTTCTTTGGAGGTTTTTAAGCAGAGGCTTGACAACCATATGTCAGGAGTGTTCTGATGGTGTTTCCTGCTTGGCAGGGGGTTGGACTCGATGGCCCTTGTGGTCTCTTCCAACTCTATGATTCTATGATTCTATATATAAATAAATTAACAATTAATCTGCTCATGTGGTGCTTCTTTAGACATTGGTGCACTGGCACAATATGGGGTGTTGCTGTTGTACCTATCAATATACTGCTGCCCCAGGAGTTTGTAGTTTTTCTTTATTCTGTGCATTTTTCTGTACATCAAAATTAAGGTTAAAAAAATCACCCGACAAAGTTAAGCATATTCAAGTTGTACCAATTACAATGAGAGAATTAAGTGCATGTTAATATCTCTTCCATTAAAATTTCTGGGACTCAATAAGTGTTCTGCTTTGGGTAGATCATGCCTCATTCTGCCCTTCCCCTCACTGTTTTTCTGTAGGTTCTTCCTCGACAAACTTGTGGTCTCTTTACTCACACCATTTTCTACAAAGAGTATCCTGGTGGTCCTAAAGAACTGAACAAAAGTATACAGGGTGGGGAACTGTTTTTCACTGTTGTTCTCAATCCAGTAAGTAAATCACATTATTTTAAGACACTTAAAGAAAATAATCATTGAGCTTGTTTTAAAGAGTTCCACAACCTTAACAAATTGCAAATTAAACCATTGGCAGTATTTTTATTTAGCTGCTATCACTGATATGTTTAAGGTCAAATACTTTTGTCACATGTATTTCTAAAATTAAATATACTGGTCTAGGTTCAGTATATTCTGTTGTTTGCTTAGTAACATGGTGGTAAAAGTTATTCGTGATATCCAGCTAAGTCATATGCAAAGTAGGCCCACCAAATTAAATGGACATACTATGTTGTCCAATGTTAGTCATATTAACCCTCTGTGTTTTAGTTAAGTTAGTTAAAGCTATACAAAAGACTTAACCTGTTCAATTTCTCCCTGCCATACAACTGTTCCAGGGACAAAACCCCTATTTTCCTCCAATGCCAACCTTATACCCAAGCCTAGACTGTCTTAACCCCATTTAACATAATGTGACACATTTCTTGATAGGCATGGCTTCCATTGTACTTTTAAGTTAACTTGTACAATGAATTCTTAATGGTGTTTAACTGCTGAACATGCCTAAGCCTCTTTGCAAAGTCTTCATATTTACCTTTTGAAGAAAGGGGTAATTCTTTTAAATCCACCCACACTTATTGTGTAGTAGTATTTGCAGAAAATAATTTTCAGGGACTGCCTGATTTCAGATGAACCCACCATGGGAAAGTTGTATCCTGGTTGTTAGGAGAAAAAGAACAAACTATAGAGATTCCAAGGACTAGGAAAAAAGACAGAAACAGGAAAAGTGCACTGAGGGGAAGGGGAAAACAGCAGCTCTTTAGGACCCCAGGGATTCCTCTTGCCTGGTGTCTGAGCAATTCACTTATCAGTCATAGCTAAAATTCATTGGTTAAAAACATAGACAGATGGGAGCAGCTAGCTGGCTCATTTCACAGAAATCACTTATAATGGTACCTGCACATTTAATTTCATGACTTACTTCTTAGGAGGGCTAGAGATGTACTTTTTTAAACAAAAACTTAGAAACTGGGGCTTCTGCCCAGATGTGCCATTGAAGGCCTTCATGGGTACCATGTTGGTCATCCCTACAGCTCATGGACAAGACCAAACTGCACTTCAAGATCTAACTGTATAATGGAAATAAATGTATAACAGGGGTAAGATAATTTAGCGCCCTTCAGTTGACATTTGGCTACATCTGCCATATTCCCTGAGCATTTGGATGCGCCGACTGGGGTTGATGAAAGTTGTACTCCACAAACATCTGGAGAGCACCACCTTGGCTGTGCTATGAAGTTTATTTTACATCCTCCTCTGTGCCGAAAAACAGCCACAGCAGTGTAAAAGAATAGCATATGTGAATGTCTTACATGACTTGATCATTTATATTAGCTCTATTCCCTTCTAAGTTTCCAGATCCTTCAGGTTTAGTACTATGCACAAAAACATTATCTGTTTGCTGTGTTTGTGGGAAACATAAAAGCTTGTGTTCTAAAATAGCTCATCTAGTAGTCTTCTAATGCATGCACTTTTGTGGAATTGGTTTACGTCCCCTCTGTCGCTGGCTGAACTGTGATCTGATAGCAGGTATAAAATTATCCTAGCAGCAAAGCCCATTGTGTTCATAAAGCATGTAGAGAGCATAAATTCCAGCAGTGCATAAAGAACAGTGGGAGTTGATAGCACACTATTCACTTTTAAATAATCATTGCACACCCATAGGCTACGGAGGGTCAGATTCACTTGGGTAAATGCTTGTATAATGCAAAGCTGTGCATATCTACCTAGGAGTAAGTCTGGTTGAGTTTGATGGAACTTGCTCCCATGTAAGTGTGTGGGGGATTGCAGCCTTAATATGACTTGTAGCCAATTAGTGAGACCACCTGTCAGGAGATAGCAAGCGTGGAGTGCATGAAGACTAGGGAAGGGCCCTAGTAGAGTGAAAGAGCATCTGCTCTATCTGCAGAAGACCCCAGATTTAATCCCCATCATCTCCAGGTAGGAGTGGGGAAGACCCCTGTCTGAAACCCTGGAGAGCCACCGCAAATCAGTGTAATCCATAGTGAGCTAGATGGACTAATGGTCTGGTTTAATGTAAGGCAGCTGTTCCTGTGATTTCATTTTTCACTTTAATTCATTTGGTCGGGATTACAGTTATTATTTTATTATTATTTATTAAATCTGTATGCCACTCTTCATCTGTAGATCTCAGGGCAGTTCAAAACACAAAAATACAGGATAAAAAGACAAAATACATAATAAAAAAGAAAAGCCCAAAAACCAAAAAACCAACAACCCACCCCTCCCACAAAAACAGTTTATGTACAGTATTTTAAATTGCTTCCCTGTAACTGTTGTTTCTTTGCAAGGGGCCTCGTACGCTCATACAGATGGGTTTTGCCTTCCTGCCCTAAGTAGAAATTCTCAAAACCATTTTTGTTAGGTTATGGGCCTCCTCTTGTCTCATAAAGTCTTGGACCTTTGTCTACTGCATTGGGCTAAGCTGGCTTTGCTGGCAGAAGACTCTTCCATTTTAGATTTCTTTAGTGAGAGCAGTGCAGTCATGTTTGTATACACACAGACCCATTTTGTGGCTTCCAATTGCCCTTTATATTTTGTAGTGGTATGTGTATTGGCGTATGTATTGGTGAGCTCTGGTCCATGGGGTCACGAAAAGTTGGACACGACTAAACGACAACATTGGTATGTGTACCCAGTGTTTAGGAAGGAAGGAGAGGGATTGTGACAGCTTTTCCTTACAGTACTTTGTGTTTCTTCCTGTCATTAAATGTCTCTCTTATCTATCCCAAGGCACAGATTATTTGATGAATATACATTTTTAAACTTTGCCTGCCTGAGTAATTAACGCTACCTATTTTGCTCAGCATAGAATTCTTTTGTTTTATTTTTGTCATGACTTCAAGCCTGGCACCTCAGGTGACAATTTACTTCACATTGCATTGCTTCCAGACATGGCTGTCTGCCATGCTAATATTTCTTCATTTTCAAGTCAGTGATACTGTTATTACCATTGATGGTGTTACATTTTGACAGTACTGTGGTGGTTTTTCTGCAACAAGGCTTGCTTGCTGATCCATAGTAAGAACTTGATTGCCTTTGAGCATATTTTTCTTCTGTTTTTATTGCTTACTTCCTTGGGCTAACCCACTACTAGAATGTAAGGGAGATAAGGCTGTAAGTTCTCAATGAAGCAGATAATTGTTGCCGCAATAGTCTCCTTATGTGAATTAGAAACAGTAGTGGTTATGTTGTTCCACAGCTGCTAGAGGCTTCTTGATCAACATGACAGGGGCCATTGTGCAGATTCATAGTGACATGATAAGGACAAGTCCTCAAGTTTGGTGGCCATATTGAAAACATTTGGGACAGTTCCTAGCTAATGAAAAGTTGCACTTATAGAAAGTTCCACAAACAGAAGTGGTGATTTTCACAGATTCCACCTTTCCCCATGCAGTGAAGAGGTTGATACCAGGGGCTACAGCAGGAAGGGGGAAATTGGCAAAAATTGCTTTCCCCATCCTAAATGGAATAATTCCTTTCAAGTGCAGTAGGGTTCCATTAGATCTGACCTGCTGCATCTCTCTTTCTTGCTTTGTTGACAATTTAAAATAAATATTATGGGCTAGTAGAATCATACTTCCATTCAGTGTTTCAAAGGATGAGATGCTACCAGTCTCCTAAGGGCATCTTGTGAATGATGAAGAAACTAAACATGTAAGTTTTGAACCAGATATAGAACAGTGCCATTCGGTAGTATATTTGTTTTGCAGGATTTGCTAATAAAACATGACAGGAAGGCATTATCAGTATCTCTGAGCCCGTAGAAGAGCAATTATACCCAAGGGCCAAGTTGAGTTCAACATACAAACACACCTGTCTATAAATCTAAAGGAATACTTCTGTATCTTTACTTTATGTCTGCTTCCTGCCATGCATGTAGACATTATTCCTTAGCTACAATAGATAACACATACATTCTGCAATCATGTTCCTGTATCTGTTTATGCTATATTTACATGGGGAATGGTACATTCTGTGAATGAAGGCCATAAATGGCCTGAGTTCAGTATATCCTGAGCAGTTATCCTCCTTATGAAAAACTGGCAACCTTCTAGACCAGCTTTTCTCAACCTGTGGGTCCCCAGATGTTGTTGAAGTACAACTCCCATCACCCCTAGCTAACAAGGGATGATGGGAGTTGTAGTCCAACAACATCTGGGGACCCACAGGTTGAGAAAAGCTGGTCTAGACCTGCTGAAAGGCATGTGCTTCAGGTCCTGTTACTCCACCCTCTGCCAAAAACCAGATAACACAAAATAAGAGCTATCTCTGTCAAAGTACAAGCCCCATGCCACATGCTGCCCAGAGAAACCTGATGGTGTCACTCAGTATTAACCTTCTAGAGGCAGGAGAAGAGTTAATTTGATTTGCCTAGAATCCTGGTATTGTATCCAACTTAATCATTGACAGCATGGAATGCCTTCCATGAGTGCAATGGAAACGCCCTCTCACTTTCCCCAAACCCATTCTGGAGGGTTAGGCAAACCTCCATGGCAGATCTGGGGGGTGCTTGGGAGGAGTTCCATTGTGCTCAAAGAAGTTGCAGGTGGTTGGACTAGATGACCCTTGGGTCCCTTCCAACTCTAAGATTCTATTATTCTAAGCTGTGCCTCACACACAATGATTTTCTTGGATACAACTCCTGATTATTATTATTTACTAATTTAACTAATGATAGGGTTTTCTGATGCAATATTTAGTATATATTTTTGATATACTCATTTCTGTCTGTTACCTTAATTTTAGCTCCAAAAAAGTGTTACAGAAATTTTAATAAGAAAGCCATTGAAATGCATCCTAATGGCACCATTAGCCTCTTTTCAAAATGGAAGTCTAATTTAAATAGTTCGTTTCCTTCAGCTGTGGCTCTTTCTAAACAATGAATTGGAACCACATAGCACTTTACAGGGCTTAAGTGTACAGGCTTCATCAGGATATCATACCAGGCTGCCACAGATGTATTGCCCTTATAAGCTTTGCCGTGGACTTCCTATAAAGAGTTGGAGAACCATACATTGGCATTTATCATACCTGTATGTTATTTATGGCCTTGTAAAGGTAAGAAAAATGGATGTTGCTGCAGACTTTGGGATGGCTTTCTGTACTGCTTATAGTATGCCTTTAGAATTTGTTGGTATGACTGAAATACAGATGATGAAAACAACAGGTTAGATAAGAGATTTCCAACAGTATTATACCTATCCTCGAAACCTTTATTGCATTAACTGTTTAGTCCATGAAACCAACCTACATAACTAACCTAACACATTTTGTGCAGAATATCAATATTTCCTCTTAATAATAGTGATAATTAAATAACTGACAGCTTTGCATCCTTTAATTGCAAATATATAATTGAATGGTTTCCTCGCAAAACGTTAGCTTGATTTTTCAGCAGATCCTTTTTCCTCCCAAGACTTCTCCCTCTCTCTTTTCATGTTCCACATCAACCTCCTTCAGTGCCGTAATGCATAATGCTCTTCTTCAGTACGTGCTTTAGGCAGATTTGATATCATCTGTGGGACAAAATACTTTAGAACTCTGTTGTTCTAGTGCATTTTATGTTATAAATTACAGAACTGAAATTGAGGGTGCAAGTAATTTCTCAGTGTGGCAGAGCTGAAACCTTCCAGACATCAAGTCCTGTTCTATGGGCTAGTAGATGAAAGCTTGGTTCCAGAGAAGTTCAAGGATGGATATGTGTAGCCATGTTGCCATCCACTTACAGCCCTGCCACCATAAAGGGTGCTGTTCCAGGCTCTCTGCACCACTAGAAGCAACCTCATTCTTCTTTGGATCCTAAACACAATCAGTTTTGTTTGAGCAGTTATGCCCTGCCTATCTGTAATAAAATATGGCTTTCTGTATTACTTATGCAGTCCAACAGGTTCTCTTAAAAAAAAAATGGATTGGATCGAGATTAAATCTACTCCCACAGAAATCAGTGTGACTTAGGTTAGCCATGAGTATCTGGTTCCATTGATTTCAGTGATACTAAAGCATTATTTACTGAGTTTTCACCCAACCCTCTCTTATAGATATTTACTAATGGAGATCTGTGATAGCAGTGAGATTTTCCCTATACAGCTTATGTTGAAGAAAAGTGTGACATTGCAGGCAGAACCTTTTTTATTCCAAACTTTGAATAGTGCTCTTTCATGCCATCTATCTTTTTTTTTTTTAAAAAAAGGTTATTTTTCCTTCACAAATTTAAGAAAATAAATTCAAGTGCAGACAGAAACCTACCGGTAATTCATTATTCTGTCACTTTGTGAGTCTAATGGAGCAAGAGCAGCTGTTAAGAGTCTCTGAATACCTGAGATTGAACTCTTCAGAGTAATATGGAGACAATATCAGGGACCAACATACACAGTGTACACAATGCAAAATTAATTGGAAAATAGATGGTCTGAAAGTTAAACACGCTCTTGTGGCCTGTAAACATTTATTCTGCAGCTAAAGTAACAGCACTATATTAAACTAAAAGAATATTTGCTTCTAGCACTTAAGTGAAACAGATTCATTAACCACCATTCATTTTGTTTTTAAGCACTGGATTACATGACATTACTTCTGCTCCTATTATTAAACAATGTATCAAGTAAACCTAATGCCAAAATTAAGCCCATGACAAAAAGATTTAAGAAATTGAATTAGCAACTTGAAAATATGTACTTGGAATTGAATTGCTCGAAGCCAATTTATGTTAGTCCCTATGGTGGTCTGCTAGAGCAATATATTGGTGCTAGCAAACATTTTCATATTTTTTTTTATAATATTTTTTATTAAGTTTGTAAAATACAGAAAAAAGAATAAAGAGCATGTTATAAAAGTAAAATAAGAAGATTACAAAATTTCTTGTTCTTTTTTCCAAATCTATTGGACTTCCCCGCATCCTCCCAACCCTGCATTCTCTGTAAACATAACTAGACTACCAATCCTGGAGGTGTGGGGTAGAGAGGACTGCTAATGTGATCCATAGAAACACAGGAAGCTGCCTTACACCAAGTCAAACTACAGTGGTACCTCGGGTTAAGTACTTAATTTGTTCTGGTGGTCCATTCTTAACCTGAAGCACCACTTTAGCTAATGGGGCCTCCTCCTGCTGCCGCGCCGCAGGAGCCCGATTTGTGTTCTTATCCTGAAGCAAAGTTCTTTTTTTTTATAATATTTTTTATTAGTTTTATGAAATACAGAAAAAAGAATAAAGAGCATATTATAAAAGTAGAAAAAGAAAGTTACAAATTTTTCTTACTCTTTTTTCCAAATCTATTGGACTTCCCCACGTCCTCCCAACCCTGCATTCTCTGTGATGCATAACGTCTGCAATTTGTTAACTTGTTTCAATACTTATTGTATCTTCCTTTTTATCATGTTACCCAATTTCAAATATATTATGGCCCAAATCATGTACGTTTTCATTTTAACACAATAAAGTTGTTTCATTATTCTATCTCTAACTCCTTGTACCTTAATTTCCATTTCTTTAATTTAACATTACTGAAGCTAGGATTTCCTAAAAGGTGCGTTTTTTAACATTCATACAACTTATAATGTTTTTCCAAATAGTCTTTAAATTTTCTCCAATCCTCCTCAAATGTTTCTTCTCCCAAGTCTCGGATTCTGCCAGTCATTTCGGCCAGTTCCATGTAGTCCATCAACTGCGTGTGCCATTCCTCCAGTGTGGGTAAATCTTGTGTCTTTCAATGTTTTGCAATCAGGATCCTTGCTGCTGTAGTAGCATACATAAAAAAGGTTCTGTCCTTCTTAAGCACTCTCTGGTCCACCATGCCCAGGAGGAAGGCCTCTGGTTTCTTAGGTAAGGTAAATCTAAGTACCTTTTTTAGTTCATTATGAATCATTTCCCAAAAGGCCTTCACTTTCGGGCAGGTCCACCAGAGGTGAAAGAATGTCCCTTCCGCCTCTTTACATTTCCAGCATTTATTATCAGACAGGTGATATATCTTAGCAAGCTTGACTGGGGTCATGTACCACCGGTATATCATTTTCATAATGTTTTCCTTCAAGGCACTACATGCCGTAAATTTCATTCCGGTGTTCCATAACCTTTCCCAGTCTTCAAACATAATGTTATGCCCCAAATCCTGCGCCCACTTTATCATGGCGGATTTGACTGTCTCATCCTGAGTATTCCATTTAAGCAGCAGGTTATACATTCTCGAAAGTAGTTTACTTTTTGGTTCTAACAGTTCTGTCTCTAGTTTCGATTTTTCCACCTGGAATCCAACCTTCTTATCTACTTTAAAGACCTCTTGAATTTGTGCATAATGCAACCAATCTCGCACCTTGTTTTTTAATTTTTCCAAGCTCTGCAACCTCCAATTGTCTCCAATCTTTTCAATAATTTCCCCATATTTAGGCCAATCGGCTTCCATGTTAGGTCTCTTACGTGCCTTGGCCTCCACCGGTGAGAGCCACCTCGGAGTCTTACTCTCCAATAAGTCTTTATATTTTGTCCAGACCATTAAAATTGCTCTCCTAACAATGTGGTTTTTAAACAATTTGTGCACTTTAACCTTGTCATACCACAAATATGCATGCCACCCAAAAACATTGTCAAACCCTTTCAGATCTAGGACATCAGTGTTTTCCAGTAAGATCCAATCTTTCAACCAGCAGAAGGCTGCAGATTCATAATATAACCTCAAGTCTGGCAGGGCAAATCCCCCTCTTTCTTTCGTGTCAGTTAATATTTTAAACTTTATTCGGGGCTTTTTGCCCTGCCAAACAAACTTGGAAACATCCCTCTGCCACTTTCCAAACATTTTCAAAAGGAAGTTATCACTGATATTTCAGAACCCTGAATAGTATTCAGAAGACCTGCCAATCTTCTCAATTGTGTGCTCGTCTGGTCTTCTAAGTTCAGTTGCAAAATTAAGGAATGCATTTTTCCGATTTTCATTAATCTAGTTTTAGAACCCATATTTCCTAGCTTAAGCTGAATTATTTACCCACAAAGTTACCACTTTCCTTCCTCCATCCTTTTTTTAGTGGTCAGGGTAGGACTTAAGTAGAGCATATATCAGAGATTTAACTGAAAGGAGAATGTGATGCTAACATCCATTACCAAGATGAAGGTCTACCAGGCTTGCATGTTGAGAATGCTGCTTTATGGAAGTGAGTCCTGGGCAACTTACGACCACCTTCCACATGCAGCAGCACAACCAGACATCTTCATCTCCTCCAGCTGCAACAAAATATATCTGTCCCGCATCGGTCTCTACAGCCACAGCAGGCGCTGCAACCTTCCAACAGCATCTCACTCCCAAAGGCAAACTCCTCCATTGTTTCCTGAGACAAATGGATGGATGCCAACAGAACTGAGAGGACAGACAGGAAGGGGCGGCTTTCTATGTTGTATAGAACGCAGCAACATGTCTTGACAATAGATTGAATATAGGTGCAAAGGAAAAGGATGATTAAAAATAAAGCCAAGGCTTTGTTCTGGTTCAATGGGTCTTGTACCCACAAGCCCTTGTCAGATGAATGGAGGCTGTGTATTGCAGTAGGCACTGCCCTCTAATCTGTGGGGTTCAACTGGGATGTTCTGTTGCAGAATAGCACATTGTCAAGAAAACATTGAACTATTTTAAGATGTATTATCTGAATACTTGTTTTCTTTTTCTTTTCTTTTTTGATCCATGTTTTCATCATAAACTAAAAGCTGGGTGAAATGTTTGCTACTTCAAGGGTTTGGAATGAACACAGATCCAAAGGGGAGGGAGACCTTTTGCCACTCTTGATTTTGCAGTGTGCGAAAGCAGGCATGCTAGCAAGAAGTCAAAAGGAGATGATTATCCAGCTTGCCCAGAGGGTTATGTGCAATGGGAAAACAAAATCGAGAAACTTTGCTACTGTTCTGAAAAAGATGAAAACTAAAAAACAGTTACTAGCCAGGGGCCAAATGTAGCTCTAAACCATCATTTAAAACATTTTTTTCCATTCAATTTTCTCCTTTAAGGATCTTAATTTCCTTGGAGTGCAATGAAACACTGCTAGATTTCAAGTTCATTTGGGAGAAAAGGTGAAAAAGGGTGGGTGTTTTTTCACTGAAGCAACAAAATGCTGAACTGCTCTAATAAGAAAGCTTTTAAGATGGTGGGATGCAATCTAATAATGTACCAAAACACACATTTTAAAGGGTGGAAAGGTTAGTAGAATTCATTCAGTCTTGTCTTGCCTTTTCTAAAAGGGAGAGGGGTGTTAAAGGCTATCAGTGCATTGCTGACTCACATTTGCTTGAGAAGAATTGGAAAGCATATATTCACTAAGAAATTGCTCAGGACCAATTCACATGTAGGAAATGTATTGTAGGGCTTAAGCATAATGAAATGCTGGTTGTTTTTGTTCCTAGTTTGGTTTTGCATTTTCACACATCTGAAGAAATGAGCTCCAGCTCCAGAGACCTTTATACTAATATTACCGTATTTTTCCCTCTATAACACGCAGATTTTTTCTCCTAAAAAGTAAGGGGAAATGTCTGTGCGTGTTATAGAGCGAATGTGTGGTCCCTGGAGCCGTTTGTCCCAAGTGCATGGCAAAAATCATATTGCGCCGTCACGGAGGAGAGGAGGCTGCTGCTTTCCTGCATTCTGCCTCAGGGTCTTACTGCCCACCCTGTTCTGTTTCGGTTGCTGTTTGCTCAGATGGAACAAAGAGCAGTGAAATCCCCTCCCCTCCAGGCAACCCCTCCCCTCTAGGCAAGTAGAGAGGAAAGCAGAGCGTCCCTGCTCCGGTGCTGCTGCTGCTGCTGCGTCTGGGGACTCGGCAGGCAGCGGAAAACATGCAGATGAGAGAGAGAGAGAGGGCTGGCTTGAGTGGGTGGGTGGACTTTTGCCTTCCTTCCCCCCCTTTAAACCCCTCTCCTGCATTCTTAGCCAGCTGCTTCTCCGCACACCCCTCTCGTGCTCCTTGTCCCTTCTATATTTTTCCTTCCCTCCCCACTTAAAACGTGGTTACAAAGCACGGATCCACATGGATCCTCAGGATCTTTGCACTGGGTCACCCCAAATTCACCATCAGATCACATAGCAATGATCTCATGCAAAAACAGGGCTGCAATGGTGCAAAAACGTGGTGCAAAATGGTGCAAAAACGTGGTGCAAAAGCATGTCCATGGCTACAGCCTGCCCCCCAAAAATCACGTACCCACTGTTGCCTGGGGCAGCAATGGTGCAAAAACGTGGTTACAAAGCATGGATCCACATGGATGCTCAGGATCTTTGCATTGGGTCAGCCCAGATTCACCATCAGAGCACATAGCATGTCCATGGCTACAGCCTGCTCCCCAAAAATCACGCACCCACTGTTGCCTGGGGCTGCAATGGTGCAAAAATGTGGTTACAAAGCATGGATCTACATGGATCCTCAGGATCTTTGCATTGGGTCACCCCAAATTCACCATCAGATCACATAGCATGTCCATGGCTACAGCCTGCCCCCCCCCCAAAATCACGCACCCACTGTTGCCTGGGGCTGCAATGGTGCAAAAACGTGGTTACAAAGCATGGATCCACATGGATCCTCAGGATCTTTGCATTGGGTCATCCCAAATTCACCATTAGAGCACGTAGCATGTCCATGGCTACAGCCTGCCCCCCCCAAAAAAAATCATGCACCCACTGTTGCCTGGGGCTGCAATGGTGCAAAAATGTGGTTACAAAGCATGGATCTACATGGATCCTCAGGATCTTTGCATTGGGTCATCCCAAATTCACCATCAGAACACATAGCATGTCCATGGCTACAGCCTGTCCCCCAAAAATCATGCACCCACTGTTGCCTGGGGCTGCAATGGTGCAAAAACGTGGTTACAAAGCATGGATCCACATGGATCCTCAGGATCTTTGCATTGGGTCAGCCCAAATTCACCATTAGAGCACATAGCATGTCCATGGCTACAGCCTGCCCCCCAAAAATCACACACCCACTGTTGCCTGGGGCTGCAATGGTGCAAAAACGTGGTTACAAAGCATGGATCCACAGGGATTCTCAGGATTTTTGCATTGGGTCACCCCAAATTCACCATCAGATCACATGTCTGTGGCCACAGCATGAAGCACAAAAATGATACATCCACTGTTTCATTCAGAATGTTTTTTCCCTTGTTTTCCTCCTCTAAAAACGATGTGCGTGTTATGGTCAGGTGCGTGTTATAGGGTGAAAAATACGGTAAGTGCATAGTTATTTAATGTAAGGCAATGCTCTTTGTAGGATTTGCTTATGGAGACCAACATAGCTACACATGTGGAATGTTACTTTGATAAACTGAACATTTCACATACATTCAAGTTCTCTCCTGGACCAACTTACAATTGGCATGACTTACCTTAGGCTGCTAAAAATGTTTAAGAGATGATGAAGGGCCAATTTTCCTGGCATGGCTTCTCCCATCACAGTGCTGCAGTGAAATGATTCCTCCTTCCGTACTGCTGAGTCTTGTCTTGGTGCCATTCAGGGGCTGGACTTCACAGTACTACAAAGAACTAGTGGGCTTCCTAAATATAAATTTGTATCCATAGAGAAGCAGTTGTAAACATCTGGGACTTTGCCATGATAAGCTTTCCTGAGTAGAACTTAAAAACATGACAGGCAGATTTTGGAATCCCTTCTAACAGTAAACATATAATAAACATATTTTAAAACAGCGAAGGAAACCTAGATTTAACACTATGAGCTGAAACTAACATTTTATCATGTCTCTTTTCATGCAAATATGTTTAACATTTTGTAATGTAGAGGCAGAGTGGAACTAAAACTGAATTTGAGGTCCATGTTGAATTTTTTTCTCTTCTCTGGCAAAGCATCCTATTTTTGAAAATGATTTATTATGATCTATTTAGTCCACTTTTTTTATAAAAAAAGGAAAAAGAGTAAAAACCCTCCACACAATAACATTCTTAGGATTATAGTGAGATTTGCTTCAGGGAAAGAATAATACATATTTCCCCTGAACTACTAACCTTTTCAAGTTCTCTCTCTTTCCCCCTCTTTCAGTGCAGTGTTAAAGTTGTTGGCAGGTAAAGAATTGCCGGGAGGTGAACTGACATTATAAATGTCAGAGGTCAGCACAGGTGTAGGAGGAAAAAGAAGCTGCTGAAAAATCAAGCTTACCTTTTGTGGGGAAACCTTCCAATTATATCTTTGTTGAAAGTAACAAAGTAGTAGTTTCTAGACTACTTACGGCTTCAGCACTAAAAATAATAAAATAAATTTGAAAAGGTTATACATGTGGCCAAAAAATACATTATTCCTTGCCTGAAGGGAACACAGCCATCTTTTGAAAATACATTTTTTTTACCATTCTAGCTTTATAAGGGGGATTGTGTTCTATGAATTATATCTCTTTGTATCTCTTCATGCTTTGAGAATAACAAAAAATGAAGCCCCGGGCTTTAGTCACAAGCCAGGCAGTGTCACAAGGTGACACTCATTAAACAAATTCTCTGTGAAATGATGCTTGTTGCAAATTCTGCTAAAGAAGCAGCACAGAAATAGAATTGCAGAGCTTTGGGTGGAAATGGAGTGCATAGAAGGTACGTTTTAAAATGCATTGCAACCTGAAAGCTGCAAATCCAACTTTCCTTCTCTAAACCTTGATTTTGTGGGTGAGGAAAAGGTTTAAATAATATCATACCTTCTTCCTGTCATGCAAAGAAATACCTTATCTCAGACTGAGCCAGAGGAAATGTCTTATAATATTAGAATGTATTTCAATTTCTAGCACATCCAGTCATTCCTACAATTAATTGGCCTTTTAACAAGATATTCAAGCTGTTTCCCATGTAAGCAAGGCTAGGCAGTTGAGCATTGTGTTTGCTAGTTAGGCAGCTTTCGTAGAAAAATATTGCATTTGGTATTGTGAATACAAAAATACAATATTGTTTGAAATGCAATGCTTTCTCTTTAATGTATGTACTTTAGTTGTCCTGATTAGCAGGGCTCCACAGTTTTTACTTGCAGTGGCATGTGTTCAGTCACTTTCTGGAGAGGGTGATGAGCCCTAGACTACCAATCCTGGAGGTGTGGGGTAGAGAGGACTGCTAATGTGATTCATAGAAACACAGGAAGCTGCCTTACACCAAGTCAAACTACAGTGGTACCTCGGGTTAAGTACTTAATTTGTTCTGGTGGTCCATTCTTAACCTGAAGCACCACTTTAGCTAATGGGGCCTCCTCCTGCTGCCGCGCCGCAGGAGCCCGATTTGTGTTCTTATCCTGAAGCAAAGTTCTTAACCTGAAGCACTATTTCTGGGTTAGCGGAGTCTGTAACCTGAAGTGTATATAACCCGAGGTACCACTGTATCTGGTCTTTCTATTCCAAATAATAGTGGATTCATCCCCAAAGTTGAAGGAAAGCATGCAATTTGGGGTTTGATTCTGCCTCAGGGTAGGGGTACAGATGTGTAGCATCTTTGCTCTCACCTGCCAGATACTTCAACAACCCAGCAAGTATAGAAACACAACATAGCTCCAGACTCTCCCTTTCCAGCTCTGAGTGAAAGGTGGGACAAGGGCTTCGTTTTTGCTTTGCATGAAATCTACACCCTTTTCACCAGCTCCAAGTTGGGAGCTGGGAAAGGGAGTGTGGGATTGTCTCTGGTCTCACGCGGTCTTTAAGAGGTGAGGTCAGAGACAAGAGCCCATACCTTTGGAGAGAAATGCATGGTTTTGGTAACCACAAGTTTTGGGTTGACTAATCCCTTCTGATTCAGACAGTTGTTTTTAGCGACATTCAGATCTTTTCTAGGGAAGTGTAACCACTGCTATTGTATTTGTTTCCAGGGGTTGTATAGCAGGGAAAGTAGCAGCTCATGGGGAAATATTAGATATTGTAATGCACCTTATATATAACTTGTTGAATTTGCAGGGACTTCTGTTACCATGTAAGGGATTGCTACCTTATTTGTTGACCACTACACAACAATCTGTGTTGGGACGCAGGTGGCGCTGTGGGTTAAAGCCTCAGCGCCTAGGACTTGCCGATCGAAAGGTCGGCGGTTCGAATCCCTGCGGCGGGGTGCGCTCCCGCTGCTCGGTCCCAGCGCCTGCCAACCTAGCAGTTCGAAAGCACCTCCGGGTGCAAGTAGATAAATAGGGACTGCTTACCAGCGGGAAGGTAAACGGCGTTTCCGTGTGTGGCTCTGGCTCGCCAGATGCAGCTTTGTCACATGACCCGGAAGTGTCTCCGGACAGCACTGGCTCCTGGCCTCTTAAGTGAGATGGGCGCACAACCCCAGAGTCTGTCAAGACTGGCCCGTACGGGCAGGGGTACCTTTACCTTTACACAACAATCTGTAGTTCAGAGATGGAAATCCTTGGAAGATCTAGACTTACCTGCTTGGCATAGAAATGTTTGAAATACTGCATTCTTGGGGGGGACGGACACACACAACCTACCAGGGGAAAAGGAACCACAGACATTTTATGCCATCTGGAGGAACTTTATTTTATATGCATCTAATAACAATATACGTGATTATTATTTTTGTTCTGTTTCCTGTAAGAAAATTTTGGGCGGGAGGGATATTATTTATACATTCCATTTAATAAATATTTAGATAATAATAATTGAACAGCTGTTCATTTGCCAAGCACATTTGCTGGCCAAAAATCATCACTTATCATAACTGATTCAAAGTATATAGTGGTAGAGAACAAGTTTTCCCAATGCTTCCAAAATTCTTTTTTTTCTTAGTTTATCACTGCAGCTGATGCAGCATCAGTTCACTGATGCACTACTAACTGTATGCTGCATAGAAACTAGCTATGTCATACCAGCCTTGGGAGCCCAATGTGCTTTACTGTGCTGTCTTACCACCACAGCAGAGCATAGGAAATGCCTGTCAATAAGAGCATGCGTAGCCAGAGCATTAAGGACAAATAGCATGGATGTTATCTTCCCTGGAACTTCACTGCCATCTAGTGATACCGTAAGAAAAATGTGCTTTGTTTTACAGATCAGCATCTTCATGACTCACTTGTCTAACTATGGGAATGACCGCTTGGGTTTGTACACCTTTGTCAATCTGGCTAATTTTGTTCAGAGTTGGACTAACCTGAAGCTGCAGACACTACCTCCAATTCAGTTGGCTCACAAGTACTTTGAACTCTTCCCTGAGCAAAAGGACCCTCTTTGGCAGGTAAGATTGCAAAAGAAACATGCTATGAGGGATAGAACGGACAGCTTGCTTAATGTTCTGTGCAGTCTGATAGTCTTTTTTAGCCCTACCTGTAGATCCCAGGGATTGAACATGCAGCATAAAAATCATATACCGCATATATAAAACTGCTTTCTACCCTTAATGTCAGATTACTAATCTGAATCTAACTAAGCAAAACTTTTGATTGCTAACTGAATGTTATAAAATCAGTATCACTTTTATCATTACTCTCCCCCCCTCTTTCTAGATCTCTGCTTCTTAAAAACCATATAAAAACAAAGTATTTTACACAACCTAGCCTAGCAACATATATAATTTGGAGATTTTTCTCCCCTTTTTAATCCAATGGTGCCAGTTTGGTGTAGTGGTTAAGAGTGGTAGACTCGTAATCTGGTGAACCGGGTTCGCGTCTCCACTCCTCCACATGCAGCTGCTGGGTGACCTTGGGCTAGTCAAGTCTCTCAGCCCCACTCACCTCACAGAGTGTTTGTTGTGGGGGAGGAAGGGAAAGGAGAATGTTAGCCGCTTTGAGACTCCTTCAAGTAGTGATAAAGCGGGTTATCACATCCAAACTCTTGTTGTTTAGTCTTAGTTGAACCAGAGCATGCCTTGGAAGCTCTCACTTTCTTCTCAAAGCTTCTCCTTTTTATGTCCATGGAGTTTTCTTGGCAAAATACTAGAGTGGTTTGCCAGTTCCTTCTCCAGGTGGATCACATTTAGTCTAAACTCTCGGCTATGACCTGTCCGTCTTGGGTGGCCCTGCACGGCATAGCTCAGAGCTTCTTGGAGTTATTCAAGCCCCTTCGCCACGACAAGGCAGTGAGCCATGATGGGGAATGGTGCCTTATGTTTGCCTAAATCCTTATGTTGAAGTTTGAATCATCCTGTGATGTCAGGTTATTGACAAGTGGGTGTCCCCATCCACTTGCCAAAAATGGCCCACATGGTGGTACCAGATATTATGAATAGAATAAATATAAACTATTTTAGCATTGATACTAGATAAACATAAATTAAGGCTGCAATCCTATACACACTTACTTGGGAATAAGCCTCTTTGCACTCAATGCTGATTGCATAGGACTGTGCTATTAGATCATAATAAGGAAATGTGATTCCTAGCAGTAATACTTATTTTATATTCATCATTCAAAAATTAAAGTTAAAAATTAATTTTAATGCTTATAAAATTAAAATTTATCTTGCAACATAATATGTAAACTAGACAATTTAGCTACTGTTGACTAGTAGCAATGATGATGATGATGATGATGATGATGAAAGATTGCTTTTTCCTTAACTTAGAATCCTTGTGATGACAAGCGACACAGAGATATCTGGTCAAAAGAAAAAACCTGTGATCGGTTACCAAAATTCCTGGTTATTGGACCCCAGAAAACTGGTAAGGGCTTATTGAATTGGCTTGGTAGAAGAAAATATTAGCTAAGAGCAACAATGATGAACTCAGGCTTATCTACACTGCAGCTTCTATGAACCAACAGAGCACAAGGCTGTTCTGTTTGATTCATAAACCCTGCCCCAACATTATAACTGTCTACTCCAAAATGGCTGTTAAATTATAAGTGATTGTATAAAACAAAAAATATTTATTTAGAGTTGTGTTCTTCCACACGTAACCCAAATACCAGCATACACCAATTTTTATACTTCTTTAGTTTGAGCAGGAACATTTGCTTTCCTTTATTTTTATTATTGGCATTCAGTTGCATTTGAACATTTACTGTATTTGTTATTAATTGATGTTTCAACAATTGAGTTTGTTTTATGATTACTCTAAAGTGTTACAATGTTAATATAATCAAACTGAGTTACTTGCTGGATTGTCATGTTATGTTTTGAATTTATTTCATATTTGATTGCTATTGTAATGATTTATTGATTTGCATTTTTGTTCTATTGTGAGCTACTTTGAGCACATTTTTAATGGAAAAGTGGTATATAAATTTAAATAAAACACTAAAGCAGTGCATCTTCTGCAATGTAAGTGAATGAAATCTCAGGTGTTCTCAGTATAGATACAGCTACTACTTAAATAAATTTCAATTCAGCATTGATCCAAGAAAACTTTTGTAAGACAAGTACTCTTTTTTCATTGAAAAAAGTTTTGCATGCATATTATACATGCTTTTAAAAGTTCATTGCTGGTATAATCGAGGATGATTATCACAAAATACAAATGTTGTATAAAATTAGGATCCAGTTGATAGAACGTCCTGTCTCGTCTCAACTCTTGGATTTTTATTCTCTTTGCAGGTACAACAGCTTTGTATTTGTTCCTGATTATGCATCCATCCATCATTAGTAACTCCCCCAGCCCCAAAACCTTTGAGGAGGTACAGTTCTTTAATAGAAATAACTACCACAGGGGGATTGATTGGTAAGATGGGTTACTAGTATAAATCTCAAAATTTCTATACTATGCACAATACAAAAATGGCATTACCAATGTGAGGTTGTTTATGCAGACTAAAATAACTTTTACTATTCTAAAAATTAAGTGTGTACAAATAATGTAGCATCAATTACAAATACAATAAATGCCATCTGTGATTTCTTCCCTTATTTTACCACAGCTATTGGAAAATACTGGTATATTTCAAACAATTAAATACTTCTGATTATACAAAGAGAAGTTTAATTACCATTTGTCACATTATTTAATTGTGCCTTAAATGGAAATGGAGTATTATCTAGCAGCTACAATTCGGAGTCTACCTAAAAGACAATATAAACAACAACATTCTATTCTTTACTACGGTAGCAAGTAGGAATTTAAAAAGAGCCACTGCTGTGTTTCTTACATGTCTATTTAGAGGTTTCTGTTCACTTTCATAAAAGCTGGTCTTCCTAAACATGCTGCTGCATATGGCTAAAACAGTACTCGAAATGTAGTGGAATGCCAGCCCACATATCAAAATCAAATATCTTTAATACGGTCAATGACCAGAAAGCCCACATATTTCCAGGTGGATCTATAACCATCCCACACATTTTTAGGGGAACATAGTTGAGTCTGGCTTAACCATTCCACTTTTCTCCCTCTTTGAAACCATCTGACTTCCCTTTACCTCCAGCTTCAGGCACAGCGTTAAACAGCCAGCTGGGGAATAGCCAGTTTAGCAGTAATTTTAGACGTCTTTGTGTTTTACTCCTCACATGTGCAAGAGGGAAATCCTGTAGGACATTTTCATTTTAACGTCTCATTAAAATGAATGGGTTCTCTGCAAAAGTACCGTAGTCCTTTTCTTGGCATAAATGAACTTCCTCTTGGATTGTGTCCACTGTCTTCTACTTAACCATATTATTATATTATTCCATTCTGTTCTAATATATTAATATTATTCTACTTAACCATAATGTTCTAATTACCCATAATGTTAACAGTGAGGGAAGGTTTGTCGATACCATGTAGAGAGTAGTGAGAAAATAATCCTTGAAGAGAGGGCCCCAGTCTTGCATCAGGATATTTTGCCTGATGGACCAATCCCAGAAAAGATCCGCTCTAGCAAGTTTTCTCATGGAACTCTGTTCTCACACATTGATGCTGATTCTATGAGAGTAGTCTACTTTCTTAGAATGACTAATGCCATACTGGTTTTATTTTTGCAATATATTTTTATTATTAAGTCCAACAGGTGGTTTGTGGTTAATAAATATCACATGTTTATTTGGTTAGTCAACTAAAATGCTTGCTGCTGACTGACTCACACACAGTTTGTCACTCACAGTTTGTTCAGATTCTTCCATTTCTGTAAATCTGATCATCAAATGAACTGCAACAACTAAGAACAGCCTCCATGAAGCACTTCTGTTGATAGTATTGTACAGTGTTGTTAAGGAGAAAATAAGATGCATTACTGGGGGAAAAGGAAACAAAATGTTGAAATTTCTCATATGTTGTTTCCCTGGACAGACTGTCTTCATGGACTCTAACATTTAGCAAGGCTAGTTATAGGGACAATGTATAGCATTGTCTGTGAATCAATATGCTCACAGAGCTGAAAGCAGACATGGAAGGTAGTTGTATTGATTCACAGGCAGTTGTATATGCTTTTCACTCTAACTAGGTTTGTGAGATGTCAGAAGTCATAGCAGTCTTGTTTTTCTACCACAAAAGCCTGAATCAAAGGCCACTGACAGAATGGCTGCAGCTTCTGGCCAGATCACATCAACAAATGTTCCTGCTCCAAAACCTTGATAAAATGTGATTCCAGGTGTGTGGTTGGAAAGTTTCTAAACTTCTCATTTATCTAATTAGGAAATACCATTTAGCAGACAAGTGCAAACATTTGGTTGCTTCTATTTGACAATGACACCTAGGATTGGTTTAACATATTACAAAATATAACAGATAAAGCTTGTCTTTGAAATTTTTTAATGTGCTCAAAATAAGTTCCTTTCTGCATAATGCTTGCAACTTCTAAACTGTTCTAAGGAACATATTCTTTTTCTGTAGGTATATGGAATTCTTTCCTGCACCTTCAAATATTACTACAGACTTCCTTTTTGAGAAGAGTGCTAACTACTTCCATTCTGAAGAAGCCCCAAAACGAGCAGCTTCTTTGATTCCCAAGGCAAAAATCATCACCATTCTCATCGATCCATCAGATCGAGCATACTCCTGGTATCAGGTAGAAGATTTAAGAATTAATTCAGGTTCTAGATTAATATATGATAAAGAATTTTGGGTTGCTTGTTTTAGCATATGCACCTCTATTTTATTTTGAAGGACAAAGCATTATTTGAATTAAGCCTTTCTTAGCAAGTCACCACACAATCCTAGGTATGACTACTCATAAATAAGCCCCATTTATTTCAGTATGTTTATTCCGAGGTAAATGGGATTAAAATTTCAGCATCATTTCTTAATCTATAGGTTTGGTTTGGATTGGACTGCTGGTAAAGACTGGTGATCCATTCCTTTAATTCTCATAAGTTTATTATAGTATATTTTTCTATTATGATATTATTTCCCCTTATAGCTAGTTTCTTATAGAATTCAATACTGTCCTAGAAATTTAGAAAGCTGCCTTGTATTAAGTCAGATTATTGGTCCATCTAGCTCTTCAGGGTCTCAGAACAGTGCCTTTACTAATCCTACTTGAAGATTCCAGGGACTGAGCTTTGGTGTGGTGTGACAAGCAGCAACAGACTGCTTCAGCTGAAGATTGGATGTGTCCTACAAGAGTCAGTGGATGTCTCTGGCCTGCCTGTCCCTCAAGCTTCTATTGCCTTATTACTAATTGTATAGACAACTGCTCAAATTTTCTAGCTGCTAAGCTTATTAACAATAATAGTCCATGGAACAGAGTGATCTGACTGTCATTGGCATAGGCAGTCACTGGTATAGTCATACTACACGCTGTTTCTCATTGCTGAGATGGTGTTTTTAAAATATTTTATTTTTATCATTAATAAGAATAAGATTACTACTGCTAAACCTATATTCAAGTCCCTGGGTAAAGGACTAATTGTACCCTCCCAGAACCCAAATATGGTCATTTCTCAACAAAGTAGCTCATCAAATGGGTTAGATCTAAAAGCAATCAAGGAAAGATGTTAGTGTTAGCTTCTTCCCACTTTTACATGGGAAATTAAAGTGAGGGGCAGGTAGTTAACAACAAAAATTATATTGGTTATTCTGTGCATACCTTATTAGTGTTTTACTCAAAGTAATCAATAATGTATCCTTACTGGAATTAGTTTATCATATATTTCATCTGTCCAGCTTCTATAAAATTTACAATTTTGCATTGTCAAGCAATTAAAATTAAAGGAGTATTCTTTTAAGAGTAGAAGCTGGCCACTCTGTTTTCCATTTGCATTACTTCAATATTTTCCCCTCCAGCACCAGCGATCACACAAAGACCCTGCAGCTCTAAAGTTTACCTTCTATCAAGTGATCAGCGCTGGACATCATGCTTCAGCAGAGCTTAAGGCTCTTCAAAAGAAATGTCTAGTACCTGGATGGTATGCTACCCATATAGAAAGATGGCTAACTTACTTTCCACCTTATCAGGTAAATATTTAGTCCTTCTCTACTACCTTGTGAAATGTTGATCTTCATGGTAGGCTACTGTTTCAAAATCATTTTGGCAACTGTCTGAGCCTTTCTGGATACAGCAAATATCCAGGGGCTTCTTCTCTAAAAGTTAGAATAGTACAACCCATGCATTCATTGGAATGATGTACTTCAGTATCCCCCCCCCCTTATTTTAAGGTTCTTTCACTTTCTGTCCTATCTTAAGTCCCACTATGACCATAGTAGTGACAGGCAGGCCTGCTAAATGAGGTTTCATGTGATAAGTCACTGTCAGTCTCTTTGTTGCTGTTTTGCGGTTTCCTGCTAAGATGCTGCCTGATTCGCAGGGTAAGTGGCTCACATGGTCAATCAACTTAAAAATAACCCAACTGCTTTACCTCCTAGAGCCCCTTGCTCATTCATAGTGGTCCAAGAGGATCACAAGCAATTAAAGAATGGCACACACCCAAAAAACTGTTTCCTGTTCTGCTTCTGAATTTAACTGTCACCAGACTGAATATTAAGAAACAGAAGATATACATATGTTTTTTATCTTGCTTTTGTTTTCAAAGCTACATTTGATAGCATTTTTCAGGGCAAACCATAGTTCGAATTTATCTGGGTCAAGATCTTTATTTCTCTATCATCACTAGTATTCCAAGCAGCTTCCAATTTAATATCATTTCAGACTTAATTAGTGAGCCATTTACCTCACTCCTAGATCATTAAAAGTGGTGATAAATATGAATGGATTTATTACTGATCCCCAGGGCACCTCAGTTCCTCTTAAAGACTGAGCTTTGCGTATGTGAAAAAATGTTTGAAGTCTGACAGATAATGAATTTTAAATACAGTATTCACAGTTGACTTTTCTACCCACCCCCCAGTTACTAATTATTGATGGACAGCAGCTGAGAAATGATCCAGCTATCGTGATGGACGAAGTGCAGAAGTTTCTTGGAGTTACTCCTCATTATAATTACTCAGAAGCCCTAACGTGAGTTAATTCATTGATTTATTTAACACGGTTTGCATAGTATGATAAAAGTAAGAACTGCAATAAGGAGCCAGTTCGGACAATAGTATCTCAGATTAACAAGCCAAGATATGAGTAAGCATTTTTCCTATGCACACAATCTCTTCACATAAGTTGTAATTAAAGTAGGAAGTCCATAAGTAACCATAGCTTCCCATTTTGTTTGAACTGGGGAGCAACTGGTTGCCACCTTTTGAGTAAGTTTGACTCAGCTTCAAACCATTGAAGACTGCCTTTTAAATACACTAGCTCACATGTTGTTGTTTTTTGCTAGCCTACTAAGGGGCTAGTGGACTGATTTCATGCTAGCCATAGAGGGAAAGCCTCCTCCTCCTCCATGTGCTGTATATGAAAGCCAACCTGTCAACACAGTTGGCAGAAAGCCTTTTTATTAGCTTGCTAATAAAAATGCTTTCTGCCAACTGTGTTGACAGAGAGGGACAAAGCTGAGGAATTGTGACTTTCCTTCCACCTCAGACTGACAGAGAAGAGATGGAGAAATCCAGCCCGTCTCTCACTAACTCACCAGCATGGAATTCTGTGCACTTGCTACCTACTGATACCTGGTGGCTTGCTAAATACCAAGTTGTTTTAGAATTCTGGCTTGTTCCAAACTTCCTGGTTCAGAAGAAACAAGAAATTGTGGTTTATTTGAGCCTTTTTAATTTGCTTTAATTTGTTTTATTTACAACCCATGCAAAGGGTCAGCATATACAGGCAAAAAGCACAAAACAAATTGTCTTATTAAGTCAAGACATGATCATCCGAACCAGCTCACTGTTTCTAATTTTAGAAATATGTGGGTTTTTAAAAGCCTCCCCCCCCCCCATTTAATTCCCATGGATAAATATGTACTCATACATGACCTTATGACATCACGATTTCCTTTCGGGAGTGGAGGTGGGAACAACCCAGCTAATTCACAATAATCCTGTTAGCTGTACACAACCACTGGGAAGAAAACTATTTCTGTAAATCTTACTTTAAACATGCATATGGTGAACCACTTCAGAACAGTCAAGACACCAGACAGAAAAAACAAGGACTGTTCTCTATAAATTAGTTCTGCTTTTGAATGGATAAGTGGAACGCCTTTTCACCTCTTTGCTCAGCAGCAGAAGAATCACTATCCATAAGCAGCAAGGACAGAAGCTGCTTTTGATTAGAAAGGCACAACAATGCCAGTGTCAGGGATACAGGACCCACTGTGTATATAATAAATAGTCATGTACACAAACCATTTTGATTCAAACATTTATTCACTTGCCCTTAAAATGAGATTGATAACCTTAGTCTGCTCTTTTGTATGAAATCCCATTGTCTGTTTTCATAAGAAGCTCTCAAAAAAGAATAGTGTTCATTCCCAGACAGTTCTCTATTTAACGCCTCTTAGTCAATTGTGCTGTTCTTTTTTTGTTGAGTATGTGGCAAAAAAACCCGACTTTATCTTCCATGAGATAAAGTCAAGTGCATTGTAAAGACATAATGGATCAAATTCACCCCTAGAGTAATTCTATTGAACTTTCAGCCTCTTTTACACCATACTGCTTGACCTGGATGCTGTGAATTATTCCCATCTGCATCTAATTCCAGCGCATGCTTTTCTTTCCTGTCTACTCTTGTTTGCGAACAATGATTTGTTAAAAGATTTCTATTTAGGGTTTCTTGTTCACTTAAATGATCTGATACAGCTCTCATAAAAGTACACTCTGAATTTATTTAACCTTGGATGTCTTCTTTTCTTTTTCCATGCAGTTTATATAAGCTGGTGAATATTAATCTTTGCTTAAACCACCAGCACCCAATATTTTGGACAAGTGTGTCACATATGAAGTCGAGTATGACATAGTGCCTCTCTATTGTGCACTACTGTGCCATAATAATCCACCCCATGCCTTGGAGTAGTGAAAACAGTCTACTTTTTAAAAGAACTAAACAAATTCATGGCAGATGCTATTAATTAACTACTAGTCATAATGGCCTTATGTTACTTTGGGCATGAGATGCAGTATGTCTCTGAAAACCAGTTCTGGGGTACCCAAGCATGAGCGCTATTGCATTCATGTCCTGCTTGATGGCTTCCCATAAGCATTTGGCTGGCCACTGTGAGAACAGAACATTGCATTAGATAAGCTTTTGATTTAATCTAGCAAGACTCTTCTTATATTCATGCAAACATGGTCCCTCCCAGAAAATGGGCATGGATGGCACAGGGGGAGCCATCACACGGGCTCCTCACATTGAACCTGGAATTTCTGTTACTCTCATGGTCTGTGAAGGAAGAACATTGTAATGACTCCCACACTAGAGGTGTTAATGGGGCTCAGTATTCTAAAGAAGGATAGGTAGAAACAATGAAACAGAACAAATGATATTCATGTTTCTGAGAACTGGTGCACATTAACCTATGGCTATGGAATCCATGCAGTTGGTTACCCAAGCTGCAAATACAATAGTTTTGTTTGAATTTTCCTGTAAAGCATCTTTTGACAGGTAAACTGTCCTTTTTCACACACACAAAGAAATCCCGTAATGCATTTGCAGGGGATCACACAGCACCATATTTGAAAGACTGCACCTCATGAAATTTGATTGAAGTCCAATAAACTAATGGACATGTTACCATTATTGTTCCTTCTTCCATGTAGAAGATGATGAGTGCTCAGTGGTGTCACCTTTCTTTGAGGGAGCAGCAAGGAAGTGCTTCATCAGCATGTGGTGGCAGTGGATGAGTCCATTCATGATGCTTCATTTAGAGGTCATCATATGAACTAGCTCTCAGTTTATGCAGATAAGGCAACAATGCAATATGGCTTGTATTTCACCTTTTTTTCCCCACACACAGAATGATGTTATTCATTGTATCTAAAGGCATTATATGTTTCAGGTTTGACTCACACAAGGGCTTCTGGTGTCAACTCTTAGAAGAAGGAAAAACAAAATGTCTTGGAAAGAGCAAAGGCAGAAAGTACCCTCCAATGGATTCTGAGGTAAACTCTTTATCAGTTGTGCTGTGGATAAGATCCAGCCAAACATACATACTTCAGAGTGATTTCAGTGAAAGAAACCTTAAGTTCATACTTAACTCTTCCCTTAAGATGAATGGGACTTAACAACAACTTAGGATGAATTGTAATGTACCCAGTATGCCATTTACTTCATTTGCAATTCATCCATATGGATTGTTGTAAAAATTTGCATATTTTTATTTAGAACTAAGCCTCTCAGCAAAAGCACACAAAAGTTATTGTCATATGCAATGTCTTGATTATTCAGATTTTTGTGTTACTTGAAAAGGACCAGAATGTTAATTAAATTTATCCTGGATTTAGTTAATTTATTCCTAAATTTGTTAGGAATCCCCTTTATCTCAGGTGCACAAGTCCTGTTTCTCAAATGCAGATATGAACACTTACATGCATGAGGTGGAGCCTTGGTTGGACTTTAGGATTCAAGCACCAGGAAGGGACAGAGGATAATGACCTCAGAGTCACAAACACAGACACAAGGCACAGGGGGAAATTTGCTCATTAAATGCTTGGCTTAACATCATAGATACATTAGGGGTAACTACTCCACATAAATCATCCTAAATGATTCTGTAAAACTACCTCATATTTCAGAATTCAGTCTTGCAGGTTGCTGGAAAAAATGAAGAATGTTTATTTAGTTACAGCATTCATACTTTCCCCTTTAGCCAGAAAGACTCTGAAAGCAGCTTACAAAAATTGGTTCTAAGATGGTCCCTGTCCTCAGGCTCACAATCTAAGAAGACATGGCACATCAGGGGGGAAAGGAATGAGAGGGAAGAGGGGAAAACAAGCTCAGTCACAAGTTCTTAAAATTACAGTTCTTAAAGTTACAACCAATGTCAGTGGCAATTCTGTCTGATTTCTCCTTGATAGGGCAGCCCATCCCCTAAAGCACTCTTCACCCCAGATCAGATCTCTATCAGTATTGTATGCTGCAGCCCTTAAGAAATTGATGCATTGAAAGATCTTTTATGTGGTATATTTACAAATAATTGGATAAATGTTCACATTTATTCATAAATGATTAAAGTATGATCAGAGAGGAGTGGGAGACTTTTAGTTTTTATTCACAAACATGGTTTTACAATAAAGCTCACTACCGTGTAGAGAATATCTTACACAATATCACATGGCTATTTTATTGGCTCTACAAATTCAGGAAAGACATTGAAATTGTTCCAATACTCTAAAACTAGATTAGGGTCTAGGCAATCAAGCTAGATCCATTACTACTATTTAACCTAGTAATGTGGACAAAAGATTTGTGATTGCTTAGGACAGAAAGCCAATATAGTACCCCCCTCCCCAGATGTTGTTGAATTACAGTTTCCATCATCCTTTACCTTTGGCCATAACAACTGGGGCTGTTGCTATAGTCAATGACATCTGGACAGCATTACTCAGCTACTCCTGGTTTAGGACTACTAAAATGATCCAAGATAAGTGAAGTATACTATCACACGTTAAAATTCTTTTTCCTCTATCAGGTGCATACTCAAGATAATTAAATGTGAGTTAGTCTGAAACCACCCTACAGTTACAATCAGGAAAAGTAGGGGAAGGGTGATGCGGGATTAAGATTGTACTCATAGTTCAAATATGTTAGCCTCTAAAATGGGAGTCAAACATGTGCCCCTCCAAATATTGTTGGGGCAGTATCCAACGAAGTAGTTCCACTTGTACTTCTGGCAGCACAACAGAACTTCCTCTCCCTCTCTGCTCCCCCAAGCTCCATAAATCTGTTCTGGGGGTTCCCCCAACCTTTGGACTCCAACTCCCACAGCCAACGTGGCAACGGGCAGGGGCTTGGGAATCGTAGTCCAGTGGCATCTGAAGAACCACAGGCTACCTACCACCTGTCTAGCTCCAGGACCAGCAGTTTGTCCCATCTTGAGAGGTTGTTGTGGAAAGAGGAGGACTCACTAGCATTAGAGCACTATTATAGTCTCACAGAGAAGGCATGGGAGTGTTAAATCTCTTTGGTAACAAATCCCAAGGTAGCCCTTGGGACACCTTTTCAGAGACTCTAATACTGCCTTAAGCTTTTGGAAAAGGTTCTGCAAGTGTAGCTCCAACTGCTGGAAATGGAAGCTGTGTGTGCAGGAAACATTTTTCTGTGTAGTGTCATTAGATGGATTACATTGTCTGTGCCTTAAGTAATTCAATTGCTGATACTTAGTTCCAAATGTGATTTACAAAAAAAATTAAAAATGGATTGAGTTCAGATCAAGATAAAGTAAATTGGAAGACAAAATACTGTAGACACTGTAGTATTTCCCCAAATAAAATGTTGGTTTTTGTATCCCTCAGTGCAGGGTTTTTCTGTCAAGCTACTACAGAGATCACAATGTGGAACTCTCAAAGCTTCTACACAAATTGGGACAACCCCTTCCATCATGGCTGAGACAGGAGCTACAAAAAGTGAGATAGCATTGGGGAAAATGCTTCTAGAGAGAGCTGTTCTTCACTTCAAGTATAATCAGACCTAAAGTCTCTAGTAGCTACAAGAAAGCTGTTGGGAAATCTATCTCTTCAAGAGAACAAAAATGTGAGGCTTGTGCCATATGCTGGCAAGTGGACTGTGAAAGTGTGTGCACTTGTGTCTCTGGAAGTGCATGGCATTTCATTACAATTTCTGGTTTCATGGAGGTTACATAGGGAAGGTCGTCTGGGCCAGCTCCCACTTATTTCATTGGGGCTGGCACAAGAGAACTTCTAGTGGGTTGTGCAAAGGTGGAAATAAAAAGCAACTGGCCTAGGTTTAAAAACAACAATATACAACTGTCCAAAATCAAAATAAATATTTACAATTTTATATATTATATTCATATCAGTTTACGAATATTGTGTCTCATGTCAGTTTTGTAACCCACTGTCTGCCTGCTGTTTCTTATTGTTTGATTACAATGCTGTGTCTTTTTTAAAATGAGAAAATACGTAGCACAAAATGCCAGATGTATTCCCCCTTTGCAATCTGATTCAAAGCACTGAACTAGGTTTTTTTTAAAGTCAGTTTATGTCGTTTAGAAATACAACATAGGTGGGGAATGCATCATAGTATTCAAAGAAATGAGACTATGTATTTGAGTTGGCTGGCTGAATTCTTTCACCTCAATTCACTGAACTGGGAGTTGCTGTAGCATTGTGGAACCTGTCCCTTCCTGAACAGATGGCTGATGGAAGAAGTGCTGCAGATGCTCTGCTTGTAGATCAGCATCAGAAGTGCATGTCCAACCAGGGCTTCTAGATAGTTAAGATTTTCCCGAAGTACAGAAGATTCTCCCAAATCACAGTCTTACACATTCTATTCACCTTTTACTGCATCAGGGTCTTTGGCCACTGCAGGAAAAATAAAGGTAAAGGTAAAGGTACCCCTGCCCGTATGGGCCAGTCTTGACAGACTCTGGGGTTGTGCGCCCATCTCACTCAAGAGGCCAGGGGCCAGCGCTGTCCGGAGACACTTCCGGGTCACGTGGCCAGCGTGACATCGCTGCTCTGGCCAGAGCCAGAGCCAGAGCCGCACACGGAAACGCCGTTTACCTTCCCGCTGGTAAGCGGTCCCTATTTATCTACTTGCACCCGGAGGTGCTTTCGAACTGCTAGGTTGGCAGGCGCTGGGACCGAGCAGCGGGAGCGCACCCCGCCGCAGGGATTCGAACTGCCGACCTTTCGATCGGCAAGTCCTAGGCGCTGAGGCTTTAACCCACAGCGCCACCTGCGTCCCTCCGCAGGAAAAATACTTAGGCATAATTTACAAGACTTTGATTGTTTTGCTTGAATGCCACAAACAAAAACCCTTACATTGTTGAAGCAAAGAATTCCAAAATAATTAAATCCAAACTTGTAAAATAATTTTTCAGGTTCACAGGAGTAAAAAATCATGTCAGAGAAATAATTGTATTTTTTTTTAAAAAAATATCCTTTTTTTAGTCAGCCTTTTGCCATTAGCTAAGCTGATTTCCCATCCCAAGTTCCCCTCCTCCTGCCTAAAATTGGAAAAGATTCCACTGATTCACTAGTCCTACATCAGACAGAGAAAGTGGCAAGTAGCATACTCATATCTGATTTGCTTTTTTTACATCATTACGTGTTCTACATGCTTTGGATTTCTTAGCTACTATATTATGCATTTCTTTAGTATTTTCAAAATGAACAGATTCATAAGCTATGGAAAGACATTTGGAGGGAATATCTGCAGTTAAGTTAATACAACAAATTAATCACAATTATTTTTTAAGCAATGAACATTATGCTGCTGGCCTAAAAAAATTATGAACAGTTAACTTTAAAAACCGATGATGAAATTTCTGAAAGCATGTAGCTCTGATAATTAATATTTTACACTATAATGACTAAATGTGTAGCAAAGCTAGAAAATATTATGAACCAAGTTTACTCTATTGATATTTGGCTCAGGGTGCTTTGAAACTAAATGGCTAGATCTCTAACCAAATATATCAAAATATTAGATATAAGACAGTAATTATGCACCATTATTTTCATTACCGTTTACTGGATGTAGCATCACCCAGCCAAGGTTAAGCACTGTTCAGTCCCAATTATTTTAATGGAAAGCTGCTCACATGCTTAAATGTGCTTGGAGCCCCCAATTTAGGAAACACTACATTGATAAGGAAATCTTTTAAGCCATTAGTCCTACTCCTTACCTTTTTGTTAGGTAAAGCAATAAACTGAGTGCAAATGGCCCCTTTATTCAATACAGAAATAACAAGAGCTCAAAATTTATCTCTGTCATTACCATTTTATGAACAAATATACAATTGTACTTGAACAACCACATGTATGCAGTATCCTTTCCATTTGTGAACGATTCTCTGCAGAAGAGTGCTTTCTTTCTTCCTCATCCTGTCATACAAAGCTATAATAGGTTCCTCCAATCTACTGGTTTTCAAACTTTTGCTTGATAAATAGAAGCTTGGCATTACTCAAAGAAAGATCTTTAGTGGCAGGCAAGTGTCCTTGAAAGATAGTTTGCTAACCACAACCAATCTTCTGAAGCAAAGTACTGGTTTTAGGCTGCAATCCTATACACACTTACCTGTAAGTCTCAATGGAGCTACTTTTGAGTACACATGTATAGGACTGCACTGTGAAGAATCCAAAAATTCAGGTAGGCATTTTATACCGCCCACTAGTTTAAATGACTGCACAAACAAATGCCAGAATAAATTCCAGCATAAATCTTTACATATTTACTTTAACATAGTTCTTATGAAAACTCATGGAAGTGACTTTGAAAGTTGGCTATCTGAAACAGTTGTGTCAGTAAAAACAACAACAGTGTGGTTATTTACAGAACATCATTATTATTAAAGGTACACACACCAAAAGGGAAACAAACAATGAAGTAACCCAAGCAATCCTTGCAGTTACACATGGTTCTGCTGCAGTATTTGCCCAGTACTACACATGAGAAAATGAGGAGTGGAACTAATCTTCAAAATATATTGTACAGATTATCCTTATTATTGCTGGAAAATGTGAAGCTTCCTCAGGAAGAATAAAATAGGTATTTCAGTGTTTATAGATGTAATATTCTTCTCATTCACATTGAATGAAAATTGCTGGAAATGTTTTTCTCAAATTTTTTAAAAGAAAATAAAACTAGACATTATTCTGATAGTGGCATGATTTCTGCTGTGCAACAATAAACTCTGATAAAAAACAGCCTCTCCACATTGTAGTGACTTTATTCTAATGCAGTTTCTTTTACTGTTTGACATCAAGTTACAACGTACTATAGAAACAGCTGCCTCAGAGATATTATTTTTTTGAAGCTGCCTGCTGTTTCTATGTTAATAACATTATTCTGAGGGGCTCTTTGTTTTACTGCCTTGTCATTTTACTATCTTTCATGGCAGAATTTTTCAAGTGTGCTACAGTTACACATCCAAAGTATTACAGTAAAGAAAAGCAATACAGAAGTCAATAAAAGTTACTCAAAACAGTGATATACCATACTGAAGACAGCCCAGCATTTTAACACTATTAAAAGTGAGAGGGAGAACAGCCTGATGTTTTCTAAACAATTTAGTTTTTGACAGCGCAGCACAGGAAAGGACCATAGCTCAGTAGCAGAATGCATGTAGAAGGCTCCATTTCCACTTAAAAGAAATACAGTGGTACCTTGGTTCTCAAACTTAATCCATTCCGGGAGTCTGTTTGACTCCCGAAACTGTTCAAAAACCAAGGTGTGGCTTCCGATTGGCTGCAGAAGCTTCCTGCACTCTAGCAGAAGCTGCGTCGGATGTTCAGCTTCCCAAAAACGTTGGCAAACCGGAACACTTACTTCCAGGCTTGCGGCATCCGGCAGCCGATTTGTTCAACAACTAAGCCATTTGAGAACCAAGGTACCACTGTAACCTGTGTGACGCTGCTGAAAACAGTTCCCCAGTAAAATCAAACATGACAATGCTGCAAGTTATATCTTGCCTGCACTCCATTTCATTGGCTGTTGGTTTAGCTTATATTCCAAAAACATCTAATTTTAGCCTGAGGTCACAATACTGGGAAAGACCCCAGCCACTATCGATCAGGGTAGGTAATACAGATGAATGGTTAGACAGGCAAACTGCTCAAAACTACTTTCCAACCCTATAAAGCTATGTGTACCTATGAAGAACTGCCACCTCTGGATGGTTAAATGAGCAAAGCCACATGGATGTATCCAGTCCAGCAATTATTTACACCATCTATTACTGATATTTACATGCAGAAAGAAGCAGTCCATATCCCAGAAGATCTACTACTACTTGATCTCCACAGCCTGGGTCTTGCATGCAAAATCATGTAGCCTGTGTACATTTTGTCCCCTGCTCTTAACTTCCTTCTTTATATTATTATTTATGTCTCTCCTTGGCATCAAAAAGCCCTGCTCAAATTGTATTAAGTCATAAGTAAAGACATTCATGCAATTCCCATACAAATTCCTGATTTCCAAGGATCTTTGTTGAAGTATTGGTGTTTGGGATTCTCACCCACAATCTGTGTGGCAGTTCAGGTTTTTATATTATTTCAGTGCAATGGAACAAAATCCTTAAGGCAAATAATGGGAACTCTCCAGTGGCACCCCCACCCTAAATTTCCCACTCTGAGAAAGGGCTGTTCCTTAATATGAGGCATTATTCTGCCATGGCAAATACAGTGGTACCTCGGGTTACAGATGCTTCAGGTTATAGACTCCGCTAACCCAGAAATAGTTCCTTCTGGTTAAGAACTTTGCTTTAGGATGAGAACAGAAATTGTGCTCTGGCGGCGTGGCAGCAGCGGGAGGCCCCATTAGCTAAAGTGGTACCTCAGGTTAAGAACAGTTTCAGGTTAAGAACGGACCACCAGAACGAATTAAGTTCTTAACCCGAGGTACCACTGTACTGCTTAAGTAGTAGTAAGTTGTTAAAACTGTAACAACGTACTACTATTTAACTTTAAATAGCATTTGCCAATGTCGCTGCTACTCTTTTGGGCCAACATTCCAATCTTGGGACCTCCCTCGAGCGGGGGGGGGGGGGAATGGGAGAGAGGTACTTGGGTGGCAAAGCTTAAGTTCTTTTATGTAGTGTATGCTTGGGGTTTTTCTGTCAGCATCACTTGCAGAAGTTCTCTATTCGCTTGTTATGTTTCCTTGGTGGCGAGAGAGGTTGGGGTGGCCTGGGGTGTGGTTGATCATCTTTGGCTGGCTGCAGTGGGATTTGTTTGTGGGTTATGAGCTCTTTCTAGTGTGAGTGGGCATTATTATCTTAGAAGGTGTTCAGTAGGGCCAGTTCTGGGGTGACTTCTAGTACCTGTTTATTTTGCTTATTTCTGGTATGACTGCGCACACTCCTTTTCTGACTGGATCCTTGATTACATGGTTTGGTGGGATCTGTTGGTTCAGACACAGCATATGTCTGAGAAGTCCCCACGTGGGATCATGGGGAGGAGGTGTGAGTGAAAAACTGTTGTGACATTGATGTCCTTGGCAACTTGGAAGCTGTGGTGGGATCCAGAAATGGCAACCTGGAGCCCCACTGACCACTTAACTGCTCTTTTCTCCATCAGCTTGGAAGCTTTTTCTGAGACGTTTGCAGGGTATGATAGTATCCTTGGTCATTTGAACATCTTTATCAAGATGCTAACCTTTTATCAGTTGTGCTTCAAGGGAAGCTCACCAATCCTCTGATCCTTTAATATTTTCCAGCCCAGATAGAAGTTAACCAAAGGATCTCACAAGTCATCTCCTTGCAGGAGCAAGGAAGCATAGGAGAAACCGATGCACCACAAAAGCATCTTGGATGGGATGGCTTTCAAAGAGGGCTAGACAACTGCATGGAGAGGCCTATCAAAGGCAACTAGCCGTGATGGCTATGCTCAGCCTCCCCTGTTAGAGGGAGGAATGCTTCTGAAAAGCACTTGCTGGAAGCCACAGATTCCCCAAACATGTTTCACAAGGACCCCTTCCTTCCCTCTGCCCCAGTACCTGAGGGTTGTCACGTCTCTCCATGGATTTGGCCAGAACAAAGTATATGTTGGGGGAAGGCTCCCGCCCTGCAAAGAAAATGGAGGAATCAGCAGGCGCCTGGCTTCCAGCCAGGCTAGCACCAGTCTGGCGCATGAGGGTGGGGGACACGGGAAGGAAGTATTCCTATAGTATAGGGCACTCAATTGGCATTTCCACCTAACTGAACTCTAAGCCTTTCCCCCTTTTGTTCTGCCCTGTCTCTCTCCCAAGCAAGATGCAAGCTCTTGCTGGAAGCCACTGGTGGGGGGAGTGTTCCTATGATTCCCAAATGTTTCAGAAGCATCTTTTTGTTCCTTTAGCTGCTTGTGGGTTAAACCATAGAGCCTAGGGCTTGCCGATCAGAAGGTTGGTGGTTCGAAAGCACGTCAAAGTGCAAGTAGATAAATAGGTACCGCTCTGGTGGGAAGGTAAACGGCGTTTCCGTGCTCTGCTCTGGTTTGCCAGAAGCGGCTTAGTCATGCTGGCCACATGACCCGGAAGCTGTCCACCGGCTCCCTTGGCCAGTAAAGCGAGATAAGTGCCGCAACCCCAGAGTCGTCCGCGACTGGACCAAATGGTCAGGGGTCCCTTTACCTATAATCATAGCATAGCAGGGTTGGAAGGTATCCCAAGGGTCATCTAGTCCAACCCCCAGCAACGCAAGAATCCTGCCCACAGCCAGCCCTGCCTGGACTCCAAACTCCAGGCTTCTGGTCACCATTGCAATTCTGCATGATGTGGAGAAAGGGGAGAGAGAAATGTGTTGCTTACACTCTGATAACACTCATATGAGATCCACACCATGCAGCCCTTCCAATAACTAAAGTCTAAAGGGCTGTCACATGGAGGATGGAGCAAGCTTGTTTTCTCCTGCTCCAGAGGCCCTTAGGGCCTGAAGCAGTGACTCACCTTCCTTGGAAGTTTTTAAGCAGCGCTTGGATGGCCATCAGCCATGGATCATCCAGTTGAGATTCCTTCATTGCAGGGGGTTGGACTAGATGACCCCCGCGTTCCCTTCCAACTCTACAATTCTATGATGCTATGTTTTAAAGAGCATCCAATGCACCTTTAAAGCACATGACTTCCCCTGAAATGATTTGTGCTATTGTGGCTTCCCTCTCACAGACCTACAATCCCCAGAACCCCTAACTACAATTCCCAGGAACATTTGGGGAAAGACATCTGCTTTTTAGAACAGGGATGGAGAACCTGCAGTTTGCTCACCCCCATTTTCTAGAAACCAGGAATGGGAAGCTCAAGTGCTTCTAACGGTATGGTTATAGGGAGCAGCATGTATAAAATATTGAATGTAATAGGGTTATTAAGGTAATTGTATCAAAATTATTATGGGAATGTTAAGGAGGGTGAGAAAGAGAGATTTTGGAATTCTGGTGGTGAGTGATGACTGGATGATGGTTTGAAAGGGAGCTTGAATGTGAGGCAGTTGAGAGTAAGTTGAGAGCAGTGGGTTCTGGAGGGGGTGGTTGGGCAACTAACTATTCAGTTTAGGATCAGTAGACTAGTCGTCAGTGTTGTAATAAAGCAGCATATAAAATAAAGAGAATTTGAGGCCATAAGTCTCTCTTAGTGAGAGTGCAGTACCTAGCATCTGGACCAAACATTGATATTTTTTGCTCTTTTCTAGTTTCATAGGTTTACGTTCTGGTTCTAATGATGTAATGGGGTGGGGGCTCTTTAAATACTGGGGGCTGCTACACACTCCTTTTCTTCTTAAAAAACACACAATAATTTCCCCTCGTTTTCAAAAGCACATGCATTGTCTCTTTCTTTTTTTTAATAATATTTATTAAAGATTTTCTTAATACAATAAAGAAGAAAAAACAAAAGAACAACAAAGAAGAAAAAAAGAAAAAGCACTTACACCTTATACAAAAAGCATACCACAACCGAATCAATTAGATAATAACCATATTTTCTTCACTTTTTGGACTTCCTCACATCTCTCGTTCCTGCGTTCCTGGTTTATAAAACTTTAACCAGCAATTTATAACCTTGTTTCAATTCTTATTTTATAATTTTCCAATATTGTGTCCCTAACTTTAGATACTTTTATCCAAACCTTAAATACTTAATTTAGACATAATATTTATCCAAAATTTATCTTTTCTTAAATTTCACTTGTCTTCATATTCTTTTCAACTAGCTTAGTGGTGCCATGTTATTTACAGTCTTGCATCTTTCTTAACACTCATACAATTTGCAATGTTTTTGTAAATGGTCCTTAAATTTATTCCAGTCCTCTTCCACTGCTTCCTCTCCCAGGTCTCGGATTCTGCCAGTCATTTCTGCTAGTTCCATATACCGTATTTTTCGCCCTATAGGACACACTTTTTCCCCTCCAAAAATGAAGGGGAAATGCATGTGCGTCCTATGGGGCGAATGCAGGCTTTCGCTGAAGCCTGGAGAGCGAGAGGGGTCAGTGCGCACCGACCCCTCTCGCTCTCCAGGCTTCAGAAAGCTATCCGCAAGCCTTGCAAGCCTGGCGGGAGGTCCCACGGGCTCGCAAGGCTTGCGGGCAGCAGCCTGCAGCCCACAAGCTCGGGGGACAGCGGGGAGGCGCAGCGCCGCCACCCCGCTATTCCCCGACCTGGTCTGGAGGCTGGGGGGGGGGGAGAAGCAAGCTTGCTTCTCCCCCCCACCAGCCCCACAAGCTCGGGGGATAGCGGGGAGGCGGAGCGCCGCCACCCCGCTATTCCCCGACCTCATCTGGAGCCTGGCTGGGGGGAGAAGCAAGCTTGCTTCTCCCCCCCCCCACCAGCCCCACAAGCTCGGGGGATAGCAGGGAGGCGGAGCGCTGCCACCCCGCTATTCCCGGACCTGGTCTGGAGGCTGGCGGGCGGGGGGGTAGAAGCAAGCTTCTCCCCATCACCAGCCCCACCAGCTCGGGGGACAGCAGGGCAAGCCGCTGCCCCACGGAGGCTAGAGAAGCTGTCCCTGAAGGCAGAAAAGGGAGACGGAGCGCTCCGTCTCCTTCTTCTAGCTTGGGGATGGCTGCGCAAACCTGGGCGGGAAAAAAAAAATTTTCCCTTGATTTCCCCCCTAAAAAACTAGGTGCGTCCTATGGGCCGGTGCGTCCTATAGGGCGAAAAATACGGTAGTCTATCAGTTGCATCTGCCATTCTTCCAGTGTGGGCAAGTCTTGGATTTTCCAATGTTTAGCGACAAGTATCCTTGCTGCTGTTGTTGCATACATAAAGAATGTTCGGTCCTTCTTTAACACCCTCTGGCCAACAATGCCTAAAAGGAAGGCCTCTGGTTTCTTAGGGAAGGTATACTTAAATACCTTTTTCAACTCATTATATATCATTTCCCAGAAAGCCTTAACTCTAGGGCAAGTCCACCAGAGGAGAAAGAACGTTCCTTCAGTTTCTTTACATTTCCAACATTTATTGTCAGACAGATGATATATTTTTGCAAGCTTGACTGGAGTCATGTACCACCTATATATCATTTTCATAATATTTTCTTTCAAGGCATTACATGCCGTGAACTTCATACCGGTGGTCCATAACCTTTCCCAGTCAGCAAACATGATATTATACCCAATGTCCTGTGCCCATTTTATCATAGCTGATTTAACCGTTTCATCTTGTGTATTCCATTTTAACAGCAAGTTGTACATTCTTGAGAGTACCTTAGTCTTAGGTTCTAACAATTCTGTTTCCAACTTCGATTTTTCCACCTGGAATCCTATCTTTTTATCCAAATTAAAAACCTCTTTAATCTGAGCATAATGTAGCCAATCTCGCACTTTATCTTTTAATTTCTCCAAACTCTGCAGCCTCCAATTATCTCCGTCTTTTTCTAATATTTCCCAATATTTCAGCCATTTGGCCTCCATATTGAGTCTTTTCCGAGCCTTGGCTTCCATTGGTGATAAG
This sequence comes from Podarcis gaigeae, assembly GCF_964106915.1. NCBI lineage: Eukaryota > Metazoa > Chordata > Lepidosauria > Squamata > Lacertidae > Podarcis > Podarcis gaigeae. The sequence goes on along the minus strand of NC_139685.1, from coordinate 52,412,563 downwards.
CACCTTGGGGTCTTGTTTTCCAATAAGTCTTTATATTTTGTCCAGACATTAAACACTGCTTTCCTAACAATATGGTTCTTGAAAGCCTTATGACTTTTAACCTTGTCATACCACAAATATGCATTGTCTCTTTCTTCAGGTTCTTCAGTTACATTTGTTGTGAGACATTGGTGTTATATGCAGTATAGGGTTGGGAAGAAAAGAGAGAGCAACATACTGTCAGCGGAAGTCGCTGGAGAGCCTTGGCACACCCACATTTTAGCAGTGACAAAAATGAAAGGAAGAAGTGATCAGTGCAGAAGTGGGGATCATAGGGAAGCAGCAATGGCTCTGTGTCAGGCAGCACAATGTCCTGTTAAGCATCCTCTCACACTGCAGAAAAAAGGTTGCACTTAACCCTCAGTTACAGCTGTAAAAGGTAAAGGTAAAGGTACCCCTGCCCGTACGGGCCAGTCTTGACAGACTCTGGGGTTGTGCGCCCATCTCACTTAAGAGGCCAGGGGCCAGCGCTGTCCGGAGACACTTCCGGGTCACATGGCCAGTGTGACATCGCTGCTCTGGCGAGCCAGAGCCGCACACGGAAACGCCGTTTACCTTCCCTATTTATCTACTTGCACCTGGAGGTGCTTTCGAACTGCTAGGTTGGCAGGCGCTGGGACCGAGCAGCGGGAGCGCACCCCGCCGCAGGGATTCGAACCGCCGACCTTTCGATCGGCAAGTCCTAGGTGCTGAGGCTTTAACCCACAGCGCCACCTGCGTCCCCAGTTACAGCTGACTGGCAGCTTATTACATATGAAGTGAAGAACAGGAACAACTTGAGATATACATGACAATATACTCCTTGTTCTAAATTTGTGTCACAATAGTCAATCTGTGTCTAAATCTTCAACACCATTAATACCAGAGGCTATGGAGTATCTCTTGGAACATCCAAGTTGGCTAAGAAATCCTAATGAATCCACTTCAATTTATTCTAAAAGCAAAAAAATAAAAACTTGAATAAACTGTTTGGCTTTAAGTAACTGTCTGTCTGCAGCAGCACTTAATGTGACTACAAGTACGGAACAAAGCTTTAAAATTCTGGTTACAGTGCAATGCTTCCAGTATGAATTGGAATGAAAGCAGAAACTGAAACCATCCCTACTGCTCATCAACTTTTCAGAAAGCCTCTACAAACAATAATGATCAGTCCTGTTATTAAAGCACTTGGGTCACAACCCAACATTCTAGAAAGCATATATGCGCACCAAGTCTCTCTTTACCTTTGGGGAATACATACACTGCTCAAAAATTTGGGGGGAAGACATATAAATTTGGGTTGATTTGTATACTAATGACACCATCAGTCTCAACAACTGATTTGCAAAGATGGAACATTTTTGTAGTAATAAAAGGCACCACTATTTTCAATAATTCTGCTCAGCTTCATGAATCATAGAATCTTAACTATAGAGTTGAAAGAACTAGCCCAACTCCCAGCTAATGACTATAGTACCTCCCTCTGAAGAGCACAGTCAGGTGCTAAACCTTCCAAATCTGAAGCTGCAGAGGTAGACAGAGATCCTCAACATCTTCCCAGATGCGAGGAAAGTTGGAAGCTGTTTGGCAATTGCACAGCCAAAAAGCATATGGAGAGTCTTAGCATCACAGGACTCAACTGGCAATCCTTTCCTGCTGCTCCCCAGTAAAGGCGGGCAAGCAGAATGTGCCTGTTGGACTTCCCTACCTGAAAGCCCACTTCAAACAGGGACTCTCTACTCACTTGCACCCAAACTGCTATTTTCCTTCAGCAAGGGAGGATGTTGGATGTTCCTGCATAAAGGTGCTCAGGGCACTTTCAAGCAGGGATGCCCAACTAGCAACTGTCTCCTTCAAGCAGTAATCAGTGGTGTAGCGTGGGGGGTGCAGGGGGGCCGGCCGCACTGGGCGCAACATCTGGGGGTTAGGGGGCGCAAATCCACGGGTTAGGGGGCGCAAATTACTTGCCTTGCCCCGGGTGCTGACAACCCACGCTACGCCACTGGCAGTAATGTCCATTCTGGAATGCCCTTGCTGGAGGCTGGGGCAGCAGGTTTGGTGCAAGTTGCGACTAGCAAAAAAAATGTAATTATTGATTACTGCATCCCATATATGGAATATATACATAATTACAAGCAGTTAAAACATAAAAGTAACTGCATTATTTAAATATGTAAACCTTTCCCCTCAAAATTTGGTCAAAGTTAAGAAGCAAAAGCACCATCCAGTGGCCAAATTGATTTCCTACTACGTATCAGTTTTTAAGTTTTCCGGGTACGGCAGATTGAATGAAAAGCACAGTAGCACCCACCAACCATTGTTTATTTGTTTAAATGTATACAGTATCCCGAAAGGATCGCTGCTGTTTTTTAATGTTTCTCTTGACTAGGATGTGTTTGATGGCACGAATTTCTCTAGTACCAGACTATTTCACATATTTCACGCAAAGAGATCGTGGTTTCCCTACCCCACCCGAGAAACGGGTTCACGGGGCTCGATGTGCTTTGCTTAATTCGTTGCACAGTAAAACGAATACTGGACGTTATCTGTCTCCAATTCGTTACTGGGAACTACTTTGGAAACCAGTAAGAACTCTTCTGTAAATGTATCAATTCACAGGTAACTTCACGATTTGTTCCAAAACAATTCAGAACTACTAACAGGCGGCTGCCCACCAGCTGCGTTACACGTACAACCCACTCACGACTCGTGTGTAGGTTAACAGCAGCTCCGCCATAAACTAGCCTACCTTCTGTGTAAGTGGAGGCGCCCGGCCTCAGCCCCACTAAGTTTATTAATGTAGTTTCAAAGAGCTCAATGCAAGCACGACTAGTCTGCCAATTTAAGCCGTGTCGCAGGCGAGACCCCGCTTGCTTGCAAGGTACAGGCTTCCGCGAAGCGCACTTCGGAGACTGAAACCTCGCCCAACCGAAAGCGGGAGACGGTGCGCATGCGCGCCTCGCACCAACGGCTCAACTGGCCCGGCCCCCGAGCCCCCGCCTCGTGTCTGAGAAGTGGGCGTGGCCTCCTCCCCATTATAAAAGCGCTCGCGAGGCGCGCGCCTCTTCCTTTTCGAGGGGGCTCTGGAGACGACGGTTGGGGTTTAGTCGGAAGAAGAGGAAGCGTGGGCCTGGGCCTAGGCCTAGGCGAGGGTGGGAAAAGGGAAGAGAAGTAGAGGGGGTGTTTCTTTTCCCGCGCAATGCTAGTAGTTGTTTCTCCTCAGTACACGCCTGTAACCAGGAGCGTGCTTTTAGCAAGAGAAGCGCCCCTTAGTCTCGGAGCGTAAGATGCTTCAGGAGAGCGGAGGGCATCTAGCGCGCATGCGCCTTAACTGTCGCGATGCTTAAAAGGAGGCTGCTGTTTCGGGAGGGGGAGGGCGGGGGGAGTCCGAGCGATGAACAGGAAAAGCCAAGCGCGCCTACAGGTAGGACAATTTACTTTACTTCGGAAGGGAATCCTGAGGGTCGCATTTTTGCGCTCCGGCGTCATTTTCAAATGCCAAGTAACGCGCGCCTCGTGCGCTCGCTGGGGCTGCCGGGTCAAGAGTGGGGCCGGGGACCAACTCCATGCTTCCATGGGACCTGCCAGCGTGGCAGCCTCCCTTCCTATTCATGGTAGAGCAAACGGTCACCTTGCCCCTTGGCATAGCTCGCACCATTTAATTGGGGCGAGACTCTGACTAGGGCAAGTAACAGCGTTCCTCCGGGAGGGGCAGGCCTTCTCGGCCCGCGCTGAGGGATCGTCGCCTGGAATGGGGAGGGGGAGGGTCGCCTTCATAAAAAGAGTTATCCCATCAGCCCCTTGTCAATGTTCAAATATGGCCTGCTTTGAAGCTACCCACAGTTGTGATATTAAGTTTTTTGGTAATCACTGCAAACTGCTGAAAGCTTCAAGGATAATATTGGGTAATATTTAGTAAGGCCTTACTAAAGGGCCTTGCTTGGGGGTGACCTTGTGGCCTAAAAACCGGTCATATTGAGCCTCCTTGAAGAAGAGTTTGGATTTGATATCCCGCCTTTCACTCCCTTTAAGGAGTCTCAAAGCGGCTAACATTCTCCTTTCCCTTCCTCCCCTTGAACTTTGTTTTCGGCAGTTAAGCTCCTGTTGGGGAGCCTCCTCCCTCTTTTAACTGAACTGGCTTTGGGTTTTTAATTGGAATTATGCTCTTACAAGCGTCAAGGTCATTCAAGGTCATTACTCCAAAAGCCCTCTTCAAAACCAACACATTCTGTGAAAGTGCGATTGAAATTAGAGCTGATAACTAAGAAGGCATGCATGACATCTTTAATTAGTCAAAACAAAAAAAAATTCCTTCCAGTACCACCTTAAAGACCAACTAAGTCAGTTCTTGGTATGAGCTTTCGTGTGCATGCACACTTCTTCAGATACCATGCACACGAAAGCTCATACCAAGAACTGACTTAGTTGGTCTTTAAGGTGCTACTGGAAGGAATTTTTTTTTGTTTTGACTATGGCAGACCAACACGGCTACCTATCTGTATCTTTAATTAGTATCCTTGGCATTTGACCAGCTGCTTAGTCTTTTGCAGTGCTATTTGCGGGAAAATATTTAAATACAACTTGATTGCACTAAATTACTTTTATACATTAACTTAATAATTTCCTTCATCTTTAAAAATGAGTTGTGATAAAATCTTGATGGGCTATAAAACTTAGCATCCTTTTTTTCTTTTTGCAGGATATATGTGCTTGCTACTGTTGAGTTTGAAGATGGGCAGTGGAAGTGGCACATGCTTCTGCTAAAAGTGTGTTAACAGGGTAGTCATGAAATTTTTGTTCTCAACAGTGTTACAGCAATGAAAACAAATAACTTTAGTGCCTGAAACAAAGCTAATATAAGCTGTAAATATTACAAGTGAATGCAGTTTAAATAATTGAAATTAATGTATAAGATTTGTTTGCTTTGTAAAGGCACTTTAACTTCTGTGGAGTAAATTGAGGAAAGTGCCTCCTCAGTTTGTATTTTTATGTGTATATATTGCCTTATGTTGTGGTTTTGATACAATAAAATTAAAATGGTTCAGAATTATTTACTGTTTTCCCAATTCAGTTGCTTGGTTTTAACCTGGCTGATCACAAAAACTTAAGTAGGTGTTGCAAATGCATCAGTGTGTGTGGTGCTTTACAAAACAGGAATCTCAAAGGCACTTTTCATTGAAGTCATTTGAAAAAAAACACCATTCCTGTGCCATAGTGTAACAGCCTACAAACAGTTGAATGTTTTCTCCTTTTATCTGTCTCCACTTATTTCCTTAGGACAGGGGCCTCACCTCGTGTACTCTGTAATCTGCCATGCACAATTTGTCATTTGACCTTGCCCCCCAAATTTTACAATTTAAAATTTAACAGTTTAGAAAAGAAGGGGGAATAGATCTTCCCTCTGCCTTAGCCAGCATGGACAGGGGTGAATGTTGGAGTAATATTTGGAGGGCACCATGTTGGCTGCCCTGTAGAAACAGTTTGGAGTATTAATTTGAATGAAAGGAGAGATAACATCACACTAGTGTTTTGAAAGAGTTCTAGGCATAACATCAAGGAAGAATGGAGTATTTTTGATGGAGCAGGTGACCTCCAGCTAAAAGCGAAAGACAAATCTGGCTTGTGAGCTGAAATGGATTGCCTGTAATTCAATTTGTCCACAAGGGGGTGGTGGTGGTGTTGAAATGGGAAATGTTAGCACAAGATACAGTGGTAACCTCGGGTTACATACACTTCCGGTTAGACTCCACTAACCCAGGAATATTACCTCGGGTTAAGAACTTTGCTTCAGGATGAGAACAGAAATCGTGCAGCAGGAGGCCCCATTAGCTAAAGTGGTGCTTCAGGTTAAGAACAGGCCTCCAGAACGAATTAAGTTTTTAACCTGAGGTACCACTGTACTATTGGCTACATAAATTAAAAGTGCGCTTTGATATCTATGATTTGCCCTGATAGCAGCTCTTGCATTTCCTTAAGTTAATTGCAACCTTGTACATACTTGGGTCCCTTTAAAGGGATAGAATCACAGTACATAACACATACCTTGTGTTTTAATTAAAATTACTTTGAAAGCTTCAGTCTTCTACAAATACTGTTGTGACTAGGAAAAGCGCTAAAAGATGAAGCAAGCACGTGCATCTTTGCATGTGTCCAAGTGAACACCTTACAAAGTACAGAATAGCCTATGAAAAGTTTAGTTTTTTGTTTGATAGGTGACGTTCCTTATTTGGGTGGGGAAGATTAGAAGAGCTGTATCAAAAGCATTAAAGAAACGAAAAGACAAAAGGTTAATGAGATTTCAAATGGACATACAGAGAAATGTTGGCCACAGTTAGCTGTTTGTTCCTAGGACAAACACAACAAGCATGTTTGAGATTCTTGCCTACTTGACACTTAAAACAAATGTAGGTGCACGTTGAGATCTATATCTTAAAAGTGAAATCTTCACTTGATTAAGCTTATAACAAAGACTTCAATAAATGGCAGGTTTTATTGTGCAAGTTATGTTTTATGGCTTTGATCAAAATATAAAATTGTGGCAGACTTCAATAAGATTGAAAACCATACTTTCTAGATAAGTTTTTGAGTGTACTGTACTGCTAAATGCTTAGACATACTGAAATTGCTTGATAAGTAAAGTCAGCCGAGTTTAAAACAAAATGTTGAATTCAGGAAGTTTTCAAATCACATTTCTAGTAAAATTGATTTAACTAATACAGCATAGTTTTGAAAAGGGAAAAATAGCCTAACACCTTGAATGTTCAACATACTTTGAGAAGACCTCTCCCCGCCCCTGTAGTTAGGTGGCTATTGTTTATTACAAACAATCTAGCAGTTTACATTTCATTAAAGAACTGTTTTGTTTCATAAGGGTGAAGGCTGCCTAACAAAAAATCAAGTACCAAGTGGAAAGTTACAGAAAGCTGTATAAATGGAGAAGTATCCATATAGAGCACAAAATTTATGTTTAAGTTAGGCATAGCTTTTTGCCACATTTGTATACTTTGCCATACAGGGCCAAATGTTTTTCTTGGTGATTTTTATATTTATTGCATTGACATTCTTCCCATATAAACCAGTCATCTGGGTTCTTTTCAAACCCATGTGTTTTTCAAACGATGCTGAGGTATTAGGTAAAAAATGCAACAAAACATACCCATACATGTAGAAACATCACTGAGTACATAAATGCACACCTATCATAACTAGGAAGCACCCAAAGGCCGACACGTTGCAATTAGGAATTTTGTGAAGGAAAGACACCAATCTCACAGGTACGGTATAGAACCAGATGATTGAGAACTACCAATCACCCTCTTGACACAGTTATTGCTATGTCTTTAAAAACATTTTTAAAAATTCAGTTAGAACAAACAAATGGTTATAGAATCTTACAGTTCATAAATAATGCAGTTTCCTATTTTATAATTAAACTTGAAACTCGGGTTGAAGTAAAATTGATTCTTTGTATCTTTTAAGTCCATTCTGGGTGCTACATAATGGTTTGAAATCTTTTCTATAGCCTCATGCAAAGGGATCATGGAAGGATTTATTGTCTGAAAAGAAAGCCTTAGTTCTAGGTCATGTAAATGTAATGGAAAGCTAGTAGTAAGCACAATCTAGTGTGTGAAGCCTTGCAGAAAGGCAAAAAGAAAAGCTCTTACAAATGAGTACAAAAAGTTGGGCCTGTCTGCTATATATATTACAAGCCAGTGTGAGGAGCGTAAATCAGTGAAGCTTTATTTTACTCTTGTCTAAAAAGTGTATTCTCATAAAATCTTGTATATGTATATTGCGCATTGATCTTTTACCACTTTACACATTTAAATAGGACAGGTCATGTTCATATGTATATCGAGAACTATTTGTGCAATTATTTAAATGTGCTATTCGTTGGGGATTTCATTGATGAGGGGGACACAATATTACTTCCCCCTGTGTTTCAATGTAAGTCAACATTACTTGTAAGATGAACTACCATATTATCCAACAAAACAAGCATACACAGAAAAATGTGTACAGCTTTGTACTGACTGTGCTGTTTGTGGTCAGTGGCACAAGCATGGTCATAGTTTGGTCACACTTCTTATCCAAGGTACAAAAGAGGAAACTTTGGTATAGACACCTGGAGAGTCTTTGACTCCACAGCCATAACCCCAGGAGGTCACCCCATATACAACCCAACTTTCTCCAGGGCGTTCACACATGAGTGGCCCACCACTGTCTCCCTGGCAGCTGTCCACGCGCTTCTGCTCTTGGAGGCTACCAGCACAGAGCATCCTTCCTGTGAACCTTGTCCGATAGCGTTCTTCACAGATTCTTTTAGGAAGCAGAGGGATGGCAGCTTGTTGCAATGTTCTTGAGTAAGCTCTTCCTGTGGAAGATAAATACTGGCTTTGACATACAGAATGTGAAATGTGTGTTAGAAATAATGCAGTCTTCCGCATTCCTTCCAGACATGTTATTTCTACGCAAGTCAACTGCCACGTACCATTGTTTTCACACTAATTAGGAGGGTCTTCATGATTGACAATAGTGGTTTTTTTGGAGGGAGACACCGCAAAACTATATATTAGGTTATTTCTGGCCAACTTTCTATAGGAAAAAATGGACAAAAACTATAATAAAAAGTATGTGGACGCAATGGAACCCATACCTCTAATTTATCTCCCAAGCCACCTCACTAGCAATAGAAGGCAACTTTTTGCAGTATTTTAAAATGCTGTGCGGGAATACTTGACTGAGACTTGTGCAAGCAATTCCCTTAAACCAGAAGTTGCCAAGGTGGGATACAGCATAATAATTTTAGACAATCCACTGCAACACACTGAGCACCATTAGAATAGAAAAATTAGCACCTGCCATATCTAAGGAACAACAAAAGTTGTTATAACAAGCAAAAATCCAGGCAGACCTGTCTGAAAAGCTTTCACTAGCTGGGTCATTCCATATTAAGTGATCCAACTTTTTTTACCTCATGTCATCCAGTTTTCTTCATATTTTGTACACTTGTTGAATGAGCAAAACTTAAGTTTAAATCTAAAATTTTAATTTTTTTATCTTATCCCATAGGTGAGTTATGACAAGAAGCCCACATTACCATAGTAAGGAAAAAATGATTTTGTGCTGTAAAAGCAATCCTTACCTGTGTCACCCCATCCAGTGATGTAACAATTGGGAGCAGTTTTCTGTGGCCTCTCTCGTCTGAGTGGCAAACAAGCAGGCAAGACATGGGTGCTAAAGCGAGCGCACTGTTCTTCGGGTCCTTGCAGCCTCACCAGCGCAATGTCATAATCACTGCTATCAGGCCTATATTCTTTGTGTTGCACAATCTCTTGTACTCCGATTTCTTCCTCGTACTCCTCGGGCACTAATGTGTGGTAGTCTCCAACACGCACCACATAGCTCCGAGTATTATTGCCATATCTAAGAAGAAGAAAATAAGCTATCACCTTTGGACTGATCTTCTCTGGTAAGACACTGGGAAAGTTTCATTAAAGATTCACGGTTTTTGTAAAATCCCCGCCCTGCCAAAAAGGGCCTCTACAATTTAGTAATAGTTTCAGCTACTGTAAACACAGAGGCCTGGTCAACTACGGTCAATTTATTTAATCAGTTCAGTCTGTTTTGACTAAAGAAAACCGTTTTACAGGATTAAGAACTCCAATAATAAATACATCATTGTATGTGCTTTAAAGAGTTTGCGTGTTTGATGTGATCTAGCACTGAGGAAAAGAACAACGGGGGCACATGACAGAAAGCCGTTTTCCAACACTAATATTTTGTATAGTTCTCTTGCAAATCCCCCTGTATTTCCTTTGTCTGGAAATTCAAATGGAAAAATGCAGCTGATGTTAAATAATAAAAAGTGCAATATGGAAAAATTGACCCTTGTTATCATGAACACCCACTCCCCACAAATTGTATTTTAATTATACTATTTTTTTAAAAAAACAAAAACAACATGAACACGTTTTTCCCGTAGGAAAAATAGTGTCATTTTCCTAACTGGTCAATGAAGATTGTTTTCAGGATTTATCTTCTGAGTTGAAACAAAGGCATGCTTTTTTTAAGAAAAAAGATTCAAAAATTATGTTGACAACTTTTAAAAAAGGTTCATAAATACAGTTTGCTCACAGGATGGTGTGAAGGGCAGCAAGGACTTGTAGAATCATTGATATTTCAGAAAGATAAAAATCCTTCACACAGCATACTCGCATATATCTAAATTGTGGCTATCATTCATGGGAGTCCTTGTGACTTAATCTAAGCAGCTGAGCTAAAGGTAAAAATAGCATTGTTGCCCCAATACAATTGATTTTCCAGTTTGAGATTTGTATTCCTGATATATAATATGAAGGGAGAGAAAACACATTTCCTAAGTTCATTTGCAATGAAATTTCTAACTTCTGATACTCTCAGTGTTCTCTCCCACTATTTAGAAAGTTGTTCTAAAACTATTTTTTCACATAAGAACGACAATTTTGAGAATGATAAGCTAAGTATTCATTGGTATACATTTATGAATCTCACCATATTGTATATTTCAGGTTTCTGTGCTGGCTGTTACAATTTAAGAAATAATTTCATGTCAATAGTGGTGTGAATAAGCTTCAAATACTATGGAAATGTGTTTTCCAGTGACCCGCCAGCCTAGAATCTTGACATTAATTTACTTGTAGGAACTCTACCACCTGAATGAGAGAAATCAATAGAATACTTTGACTTAATTTGAAAATGTCACAACTCAGTCACAAATGATGTGTTCTGACACCCACAGCAAAGAGGTGGCTTGTCTCCCTTCTGACAATGCTTGTGGCTTTGCTTCGATCTTCTTTGAAGAATGAAGGATAGTTGTTCACAGTAATGAATACATGAAGAGCTGAATTAAACCTCAGTACTTAATGATGCAGCAAAAAGCTCTTATTGAAATTGCCTATATGTGGACAAGTAAACCGATTTTGTTTCCTGCACACTAGTCAATAAAAAATTCCCCACTAGGCTATCGTTTCCCATAAAGCAAAGGTATATTTACCATTTGCAGTTTGGAAAAATCTGTAAAATAGAGGCAGCCTTTCGGATACAGATATATAGAACCAGAGGCATAGCTGGGGGGGGGGGGCAAGGCACAGTTGGCGCCACACCATGGGGAGTGGCACCACGGGGCCTGCAGTGCGTCCGAGTCATGCGTCTCTTCGCACTGCCCGAAACAGCTGAGGGAGAGGCAGCGAGCAGACTGCATTGCAAGCTCCGCGCTGCCCACAAAGGCATCATTCAGCTTGCATCTGCCCTAGCGGCTAGCTATGCCGTTGTATAGAACAGATTATATTTTGTATGATTTGGCAGATTTTGGGTGACAAATGACTAGGACAGATTAGGAGACGTTTGTGTGTATTCTTGTGTGAGAATATGCAAATAATATTCTGTGACCTAAATGCTGCAGAATTTTGAAACTCCAGAGTATGGGTCATGCATGAGCTCCTCAGTGCTAGAAATCCGTTGTAGTTCTTTTTCAGTATCTAGCCTAGCAAAGGTGCTTTCTGTCAATGCAATGTCCTGAAACAGCACCGCATGTGTAGGCTGGGAAATAAGAGATAGCACAGTTGTTCTTTTGCGGTGAACTCACACTGGTTTAGGAAGAAAGCCGAAAAGTAAAGGCTGCAGAGCGTTTTATGTGTACTTGCTCTACCATGCAGCAGATTATTCACAGAGCAGATGTATTAAAAAGTTTAAAAAGCTTCCTGATACAGGAACGGATTAGGTTCCCTGCCGAATTCCACTCCCCACATCACTTCTTCAGCGGGTGAGATTATATACTAAGAGGATAACAATTTGGCTGAAGTTACCAGTCCCTTAGCCAATTTTTACAGCCCTCTTTAGACTATTGTAAACATAAGCACCACTGTATGCATGCACACAGCCTCCTCTGAGAACTGCTTGTACTGTATTAAGTAGTCACTGACAGACTGATAATAACCATCACTGAGAAACACACAATTACCCTACAGGAAGTTGCAAGAGCTGAGCTATGGAACTCATCGCTACAAAGAAAAACGCTGTGGGAAAGAAACTTAACAATTTCCAAAGGTGAATTTGATATTGGTAGAAAATGGTGTCAGTGCTTGCTAGCTGATTATGCCAAACTTTTCCTGCATCTGCCAACATTTTGCAACTGGCTCAGCCCTCACACCACAATCTCAACTTTCTCAAGTGGGTCCCGAGGGTAGAAACTGTAAGAATCCCTGCACTGTTGTAATATCTCTTCAGGCTCATCCAATAGCAATGCAGCTAGAGGAACTTGCTGTTAAATTTGTCTCTCTTTACTCAGCATATTTAGTGACTTTTCGTCATTTTAAGAGGAAGTTCTATTCATCTCAGTCAAGCTTGAATGATGCTGTACTATAACAAAGCTTTTAAGGAATCTAGACTACATATCATGCTTGTACAGTAGATCCACTTCACACATATTTTATGATCTATGCTTAAGTTATTTTAAACTACTACATGAACTTCCACTTTATTTCTGATTCTGTGAATTTGGACAGGGAGTGGGTGTGGAAGGGAGGCTATGTTAAATACATTTTAGATATTTCTACTGGCCAATGTAGACACGTTTGTTACCTACAAGGTAGCTTTATATGCACTAGAAGCAAGAAAACAATTACTCTTTTTTTAACCCCAATGTTGTTGACTGTTAGGGAATTTCAAAATCTAAATCAGGTTGAGAACAGGATCTGTTTAGAAGGCAGGATGCTGAGCTCTGCCATCCTCCACAGGAGCGCAGCGGGAACTCCAAAGGCTTCGGGTTCCTTTTGCTGAAGCCAGGAGAGCAAGACTCTTCTGGCTTCAGCAGAGAGGGAGAGCTGTGCAGCGCCCCTTCAGCGAAGCGGGAGGAGAAATGGAAGGGGCTCCGTTTCACCTGCCGCTTCACTGAAGGGGCGCTGAGCAGAGAGGGGGAGAATTTTCCCCCCCTGTTCTACCCCTCCTATGGTCCGGTGCATCCTATGGTCCAGTTCAACCTATAGAGTGAAAAATACGATAACTGTCAGTGGGGTCTTTGTCTTCCTTGCACTGGTCTCCTTCCTATACTAATGACCAATACATAGCCACCTGCAAATCATGCAATGGTACCTCTTAAAACAGTGTGCTGCCGTAAGCACCCAGCAGCTGCTGATGAGAGTGGCACCACACAATAATCTTCCATCACCATGGGATGATTTCAAGCGCAGAGCAACTTGCCAGGGCCATCCACCTCTAGAAAGATAACAAGAATAATTCAGCTTAATATTCCATGCAATATAAGGGTCTATGTGAAGTAGCAACTGGCGCGTTCTCTTTGATACAGCACCTTCTCTTGTGCTTTGTTTTCAATAGTTCAGCGACATTAACTGATGAGACTTGTTAAGTGACATTCTGAATTAAGATTACATTTATACATTATTCGGCAAGCGGCAGTCTTTTCTCCTATTGTAAACCAATAAAACCAGCTCTTCTTGAGCTACATGTTTTGTTGCAAACAAGATTGCCACTGTATCTCACCTGGAAATGACAATAAATGAGCCTGGGACATGCAAGCAAGGTGTGTGCCCGATGACTGAGCTAAGGCCCTCGCCTTTTCACATGATGGCTCTTTGAATCCAAGCTAATAGCTTTTTGCCAAAGTATCATTTTCTAAAAAATTGCTCCATTTACCTTAAAGAATTTTTCCCTCCAATGATCCGCTTCTGCCGACGATGCAGTAACCTCAAACCACACACAGAAGAAAGAGAATCTATGCAGGAATGAAATCATAGACATTAGAGTCTCCCATCAGGAAACAGCAGAGCACTATTTCAATTGTTGGCTTGTTTTCCGTACGCCATTACTAGGGCTGACCCACTACTTCTGTATTTTTTTTATTAAAAAAACCACACACAATCCACATCAATATATTTTTTCCTCCTTCCAGCAAGCACTGAAGAAATCAATATAATACCCACTTCACCTTTATTACTGTTTGCAGGTGCCTTCTTGCTAAGGTAGTCACAGATCACCCCCGCATCTTCACTATGACGACAATTGTGTCTGCCAATATCCTGTTTAATGCAGTCAGCAAGAGATCTTTCATTTCCTGTACATTTCACATTGTCCACATGGATGGGGCCCTTTCCTTCTCCAAAATATGCCATGGTCCTTGCTCGTGCAGAACCTCTAGAAACAGAAAATTTTAAAGGTGGCTTTTTTATTAAGACACTACAGCAACAATAGCAATTGAGGTTCAATACAAATTATCTTCCATCTTTAATATTGCCTGCTACAGGAAAATATAAATATCTGTAATTAGTAGACATATCAATGGTTTTGAAAATTAATAGCAACAGTTCAGATCAAACCACACCACAACAGGATGTCCAGTCCAACTACTCACTCCTTGAAATCTATCTACACTGAGAAAAACAGCAGCTATGGTCATGACAGTAGCAGTGTCCACACAGCATGGTAAACCATAATTGCCGTATTGGCCTGAATATAAGCCGCACCCGAATATAAGCCACTTCCTTAAAATTCTGCAGGCACTCACACCCATTCCATTTTACCGTATGTCTGTTTCAGCAGCAATATCATAAAAGTCACTTTTCATGGTCAGAATTTGGGGAAAAGCTGAGAGTTATATTCAGGCCAATATGGTAATGGTTTACCATAAATGCACAAGAGGCCCCCATTTTGCACCTCTCCTCTTATCCAGCAGGTCCAACAAACCACAGTTGCTCACTTAGCATTACACCATATTTTGTTACACCAAGGTTTGTTCTTCGCTTATTAATTGTTGTTTGAACACAACAAACCATGATCCCTTGTTTGGCCATAACACTTAAGTCAGGAATCATGCTATGTTGCTCTTACTGGCTACAGAAGTGTTGTGACGAGAGCCTCTTGGGCATTTACACTAAGCATTAACTACAGTTTATCATGATGTATGAAATGGGTCAACATATCGACCTGCATTAACAGCTCATTGTCAATACAATATTGCAGTTGGTGATCTTGCACTTTTCTTCTTTTTTGTTAGCCCAACAGATCTTAGGGCTATTTCATAAAGCATCACATATCCTTGCACAGTACTATGCAGTATTCATACATCATAATGTTATCCAACATAAACTGGTTCAACTGCAACATATTGGGATCTGCAAGCTATATATTTTCCTTAATCCGTTTAATCTTTGCATAAAATCAGCAGCTGTGTGAGTTAAAAATACTGTATTTTATAGTGTGACTCTTCTAGGAAGCTAAACTCATTCAGACAGGGAAGAATCCTTATGCTACATTTTGCTGCAAACCTTGCCTACAAATAAGGCACTCTGAAATAAATCATTAATATTGCACATCAAATAATTAATAAGCGGTATACAGGGCCCCAACAAAAGCCCATTTAATTTTGTACTGACATTAGCAACACCAGTCTCCACAAGCAGCCGATTAGATGATAAACTTAAATTTGAGGCATACTACTTCAGCTTGCAAGAGGGTTAAATGCTCCTCCAAACGAAACATCCCCTGAGTGTAGAAATCTAACATGCCAGGAAGAAAGTTGGTTGAGAACCCTTCTTTCTGACATCCAGTTTTCTATATGCAGGGACTTTTTTTCCTTTTCAGACATGCCAATCCCTATCTGCAGTTTGCAACGCTACAGTTGAAAAACAGATTTCCCATTTCATCTGTTGTTTGTAGGAGCTAGGTCACAGGTATCTGACAAGAAGACATATTTTATCATCTGAGTAGCTATACTTCAGCTTCTGCAAACTGGATAGCTCCTTCTGTCCATGAATCCAGTGGCAAAGTGTGAGAAGTCAACTTTTGCACCATTCCCACACTAGTCTAAAATCAACAAAAGTTACCTCCCCACTTTTGATGTCTGGATCAAAAGTCATGTCTGGATCCAGCCCATTATGCTGTTCCTTTGGTCAACATCTAACATT
The DNA here is from genome assembly GCF_964106915.1 of Podarcis gaigeae. Taxonomy (NCBI): domain Eukaryota; kingdom Metazoa; phylum Chordata; class Lepidosauria; order Squamata; family Lacertidae; genus Podarcis; species Podarcis gaigeae. Next base: position 52,396,586 of record NC_139685.1, on the reverse strand, counting down.
TTCATGTTCAATTGCTTCTTAAACCATGGTTGGGTATCATATAATATCAATTCTACATTTATCAGTTTGTAAGGGAAGAATGTGATATCATGTGAGATGCTGCTTTCCCAGAGAGCAATTATAAATCAAATTTATTGTGTACTCATTGGTCACTGCAAGTTTCATCATGTGTCTTTTACAAAGACTTGTGTCATCTGCCAACATTATTAAATCCATTTCCAACCAACTTGTATAAACAGAAAGAAATGAATACTCCAGGATTAAAATAATTTCATTCTTACAGTTTCACAGTTTCTCAGCCAGGAATCATGCAGCATAATTTGAAGTTGGGGAAATATACTATAAAATGTTTTTGCTGTCCCTGCCAATCCTAGATTGGCTATAAACCTTAGTATAAGGCACTTACTATACAGGAAACCAGTCTGCAATCATAGTGTTCTCTTAGGATGTCCACATTATCTAAGTGAATAAAACACACAGCTCTATGGAGAGTTCTCAATCTCAGCATCTAAATGTGCATTGCAGATGTCCTTTTTTTAGTGTTCAAGAGGCTGATAAATTCAACCCTACTGTAGGTAAGGGAGACATCCGTTCTGACTTGCTGACTTTTGCAAATTATTAGGCAAATCATGCAAGCAGTTTTTATGGGTGAAAGCTACCTCGCATCCCCCAAAAATATACAATCGCAGACAGCACTGCTTATAAAAAAAGTTCCTTTCAAGGGCAGATGCCATTTTGTTTAGTCCTTATGAAGTTAATATAATCCAAAGTATTACTTTAGTCATAATTAATACATGGGCTTATATCAACTCTTAAAATTATGAAGTGTATGAGCTACAGAGTAAAAATCATTCCCTCTGCACCTGCATAAGTTGGAATCAACTACACACCTGCTCTTTTTTGGGGAGGGAGTGCTACCCCCTCCAGAGCAAGTAGCTTGCCTGCTGCCCAGAGCCACCAATCTGCAGTATCTCCTTATCAGGATCCATATTAAGTTTACTGACCTTCATCCAGCCCATTACTGATTCCACATATCAGTCCAACACCTTAAACAAACAGCCTCTCCTGATTCTGCTGGAATGGCAAGAGTGAGCTGGGTTGGTAAACATACTTTACCCCCAAAACTCTGGAAGACAGCTTCTGGCAGTTTTTTTTTATAAAGGTTAAATAGGATTGTGCCTTGATGGTTTGAAGCATGCTTAAAATATCCTCTATAAAAACAAAAATCCAGTGCACTCCATTAAAAAGTTTTATAAGATGAAATTTTCACCAGTTCCTGGGACATGAACATATTGGTTGTATCCAACTAAGTTTTGCTAAGAGTAGGCCCAGTGAAATTAATAGACCTAAGTTAGTCATGTTCTCCATAAATTTAAATGGGTATACTCTAGTGCAACTAACATTAGAGGCAACTCTTTTATACAGTTCAATCAATTGCAGAGACACCAATATTGACAGGGCCCGGACGTGCATTGCGAATGTGTGAGGTCATGTCATGTCATCACAATATCTGGAGGAGACCGAGCACTAAGGGGGAGCCAGTCACTGAAGGTGTGCTGCACTTGGCTCCACACTCAACTTCGTCTGCCCCCTCAACACTGAGGGGCCCAGCCCCCTTCCAACAAATATTGAGTGGGGCGAAGATACCTTGTCCCCCTAGAGTTGGCACACCTGGTCCATTGGATCAGTTCAACACTAAAACCAACAATACAGGTAAAAATACTACTAAGCTGAGGCCTTTGGAGAGGTTTGGGTAGCAAAGGAGAATGGGGTTTCAGGGGCTAGTTTAGCAGTCCCTCCTTTTTTGGGATGGGGCAAGATATACAACTGACTATTGTGGATGAACCCTTTTAGTTAGATGTATTGTATTAATTGATCAGTTTGCTATGTATTACATTTCTGAATGTTACTTTTGTTGCAAGTCACTTTAAAACTTATTTGTGAAAAGGGACAAATAGATAATCAAAAGTCCAATAAAACAAATGCAAACAAAATTTCAGAAAACCCCACTTGGTCCATAACAAAGAATGAAAGAGCCTAGAAATTTGAATTTGTATGAGTTGCACGTGTATAGCAAGGAAACCCAAAGAATAATGACCTTAAGCAGCGCTATCCGTTCATCTTCACAAAATGGACCTAAGATTATTTGTTTAACTTGTTAGCCACAAACTACATGCCTCTTCTTGTTCCAAGTTCTCTCTCACCCCCCCTTCACCCATGAACAATTATATAGATTGCAGATATTGCAAGGAATGTTCAACTCCCTGACAGCTGTTTTTCCCCATATATGAGCTAAGTCTGCCAGACAGTGACAAAGTGCAGGAGACCTTTTTAAAGTTACATCTACTGCTGGAATCCAGAGTTAAGCACTTCTTTTCAAGATCCATCCAAGGCTATTTAACAACTCAATTTCCTTGGGTACCATAAGGAAATTAGTTCATATTGAACAGCCATTGCTTAATCTATCACTAAATACAACTTATCATTGCGTATATATCATAAACCAAGAAGACTCAGAGCCCTTCCATATTTATTTTTCATGCTAATGACCATCATATATGGCCGTTGAGTAAATCCAGAAAACTACAAATTGCTAATACAGCATCCTGTGGAGCATCTCTAGAAACACAACAATGTTCAACAACATTAGCTCTTGCTTAATAAAGAAAAGTGATTTCTTTAACTCTGAAAACCTGGGGGCATTTCATGCTAGAACAAGAGGCCTTGTTATTAGAGCTTCCTGTACAATGTTATCTTAAGATAGACTCCTACGTAACATGGATTTCTTCATAAGCCCCAGCTGTATTTGCTGGGCTACCATATAAGGCATCTCAAAGCAAACCATGGACAGACATGTTTGAGCTGAACAACTCCTATTCATGCTTTTATGACTTCAGTGAGACATAGTACCAAGTAAATATATACAGGATTGCAGGCTTCACTCTGATTTTAATCTAGATAGAGGCTCCTCTCTGTTAGATACTGTTTGGTGGCTAAAGTATAACATCATGCAGATTGTAATAGTTTTAGAGAGCAACACTACATTCAAAATAAAGAGTTCTCAATGGACATATAAAGAACATTTGGTATTAGAATAAATATCCACTACATGCCCAAATTATGATCAATAAATATCCACTACATGCCCAAATAAATATCCACTACATGCCCATAGAATGATCTCGATACGAATCCAAGGCAGACCTTTTAACATCACAGTAATCCAAGTTTATGCACCAACTACTTGTGCTGAAGAAACTGAAATTGACCAATTCTATGAAGACTTACAAGACCTTATAGAAGTGACACCAAAGAAGGATGTTCTTCTCATTATAGGGGATTGGAATGCTAAAGTAGGGAGTCAAGAGATAAAAGGAACAACTGGCAAGTTTGGCCTTGGAGATCAAAACGAAGCAGGGCAAAGGCTAATAGAGTTCTGTCAAGAGAACAAGCTGGTCATCACAAACACGCTTTTCCAACAACACAAGAGACGACTCTACACATGGACATCACCAGATGGGCAGCATCGAAATCAGATTGATTATATTCTCTGCAGCCAAAGATGGAGAAGCTCTATACAGTCAGCAAAAACAAGACCTGGAGCTGACTGTGGCTCAGATCATCAGCTTCTTATAGCAAAATTCAAGCTTAAACTGAAGAAAGTAGGAAAAACCACTGGGCCGGTAAGATACAATCTAAGTCAAATCCCTTATGAATACACAGTGGAAGTGAGGAACAGGTTTAAGGATTTAGATTTGGTGGACAGAATGCCTGAAGAACTATGGATGGAGGCTCGTAACATTATACAGGAGGCAGCAACGAAAACCATCCCAATGAAAAGGAAATGCAAGAAAGCAAAGTGGCTGTCCAATGAGGCCTTACAAATAGCGGGGGAGAGAAGGCAAGCAAAATGCGAGGGAGATGGTGAAAGATACAGGAAATTGAATGCAGATTTCCAAAGAATAGCAAGGAGAGACAAGAAGACCTTCTTAAACGAGCAATGCAAAGAAATAGAGGAAAGCAATAGAATGGGAAGAACCAGAGATCTGTTCAAGAAAATTGGAGATATGAAAGGAACATTTCGTACAAAGATTTCCACAATAAAGGACAAAAGTGGAAAGGACCTAACAGAAGCAGAAGACATCAAGAAGAGGTGGCAAGAATACACAGAGGAATTATACCAGAAAGAAATGGATGTCTCGTATACCCCAGGTAGTGTGGTTGCTGACCTTGAGCCAGACATCCTGGAAAGTGAAGTCAAATGGGCCTTAGAAAGCACTGCAAATAACAAGGCCAGTGGAAGTGATGGCATTCCAGCTGAACTATTTAAAATTTTAAAAGATGATGCTGTTAAGGTGCTACACTCAATATGCCAGCAAGTTTGGAAAACTCAGCAGTGGCCAGAGGATTGGAGAAGATCAGTCTACATCCCAATCCCAAAGAAGGGCAGTGCCAAAGAATGCTCCAACTACCGCACAATTGCACTCATTTCACACGCTAGCAAGGTTATGCTTCAAATTCTACAAGTAAGGCTCAAGCAGTATGTGGACCGAGAACTCCCAGAAGTGCAAGCTGGATTTAGAAGAGGCAGAGGAACCAGAGACCAAATTGCAAACATGCGCTGGATTATGGAGAAAGCTAGAGAGTTCCAGAAAGACATCTACTTCTGCTTCATTGACTATGCAAAAGCTTTTGACTGTGTCGACCACGGCAAACTATGGCAAGTTCTTAAAGAAATGGGAGTGCCAGATCACCTCATCTGTCTCCTGAGAAATCTCTATGTGGGACAAGAAGCTACAGTTAGAACTGGATATGGAACAACTGATTGGTTCAAAATTGGGAAAGGAGTACGACAAGGCTGTATTTTGTCTCCCTGCTTATTTAACTTATATGCAGAATTCATCATGCGAAAGGCTGGGCTGGATGAATCCCTAGCCGGAATTAAGATTGCCGGAAGAAATATCAACAACCTCAGATATGCAGATGACACAACCTTGATGGCAGAAAGTGAGGAGGAATTAAAGAACCTTTTAATGAGGGTGAAAGAGGAGAGCGCAAAATATGGTCTGAAGCTCAACATCAAAAAAACAAAGATCATGGCCACTGGTCCCATCACCTCCTGGCAAATAGAAGGGGAAGAAATGGAGGTAGTGAGAGATTTTACTTTCTTGGGCTCAATGATCACTGCAGATGGTGACAGCAGCCACGAAATTAAAAGACGCCTGCTTCTTGGGAGAAGGGCAATGACAGGCCTAGACAGCATCTTGAGAAGTAGAGACATCACCTTGCCAACAAAGGTTCGTATAGTTAAAGCTATGGTTTTCCCAGTAGTGATGTATGGAAGTGAGAGCTGGACCATAAAGAAGGCTGATCGCCGAAGAATTGATGCTTTTGAATTATGGTGCTGGAGGAGACTCTTGAGGGACAGTCCCATGGACTGCAAGAAGATCAAACCTCTCCATACTGAAGGAAATCAACCCTGAGTGCTCACTGGAAGGACAGATTGTGAAGCTGAGGCTCCAGTACTTTGGCCACCTCATGAGAAGAGAAGACTCCCTGGAGAAGACCCTGATGTTGGGAAAGATGGAGGGCACAAGGAGAAGGGGGCGACAGAGGACGAGATGGTTGGATAGTGTTTTCGAGGTTACCAGCATGAGTTTGAGCAAACTGCGGGAGGCAGTGGAGGACAGAGGTGCCTGGCGTTCTCTGGTCCATGGGGTCACGAAGAGTCGGACACGACTAAACGACTAAACAACAACAACATGCCCAAATTATACACAGGTATTCCCCCATCACATATAAGAGGGCGATGTAATTTAAAGCACCAAAGGAGTGCTTTTCGTGCTATAATGTTTACTTTATAACCTTGTTTATTTAATACATGCATGTTCTTTCCATTGCTGCTATGTCTTGGTCATGTTTTCATTGGCTGACATTTTTATGATATCAAAAGTACTTACTACATTTTATGTTACATTTCCCCACTATAAATATTAATCTGCGACTACAGCAAGCTCACTAATGTACAGGTGTAAAATATTAACTGAGGTTTAGGAAGATAGCCAAATCTATAAGCTTTTTCAGTTCAGTTACTTGGATTTATTTTTTTATGGAACATCATCATCTTAATATTTAGAAAGTCTACCAAACTTTGGCAATTATGCAGGCAACCAACGTTACTGTTCCATTCCACTGATGCAATCTACAAATTTCAGTATTCTTCCAGAAATCTAATGCCAAAGAACACAATACAGAGCCACACAGTTAGTTCTACGTGATCAAAAGGGTTTTGGGCTTGGATAGCAAAGAGGAATGATTCATTATGTGAATGCATGGCGGCCATGCGTCAAGCTCCTCCACATGGTCTAATCACCACTCTCAACCTTTGCATTGTCTAGTAGAACTTATGCATGTCTTGGCATTCAGCAATTGTTCATGCCTGCAGCATGTCATTGGCTGCCAGCAGCAGAGGTTGGTGGGGACACAGAGTGTCATGACGTCTGAACACAAGAAAATTCTATTTAACTAAAATATTTATACCTCAGCTTTCCACCATTTTGATTCTCAAGCCAACTTATGAACAAAAGATGCAACAATATAAATACCAACTATAAAACAAATCTAACAATTTGAGAACATATGAAACAGAAAAAATAAAAACAGCAGGGGAAGAAAAATAAAACATCAGAAAAGCATAAAATGTAAAAGACTCACAGCAACTATACAAAAATCAATATTAAGTGTATCAGTGACTCAGATGAATAGGACAGGTTTAGCATTATGATAATAATGGCTGCAGGCAAATATGCCTAAAAAGGAAGCTACACAGTCTTGGTGCCATTGCAGAAGAGATTCTGTCCACAGTAGTCACCTGTCTAACCTGGATTAGATGCAATAGCCATGGAGCGGAAGGGGGTCACAAGACACAGAGCTGCTAATTTTCATGGCAGCCGTGCATTTGAGAAAGGCTGTAGCTTAGCTGTAGTGCATATTTTGCATGTGAAAGGTCCCAGGTTCAATTTCTGGCTTCTCCAAGTAGGATTGTGTGGTTCATTCATGAAATGTACTGTAAGTATTTATACATGCTGACAAGTTCTCTGGATTTTTACCAAATAAGTTAATTTCTTCAGTTTAAGTGGCACAAGTGTAAATCAAAGGTATTTAAAGAAACCTCAAGACCCTCTAGGTTTTCCATACATAGCTGTGATTTATATCTGAGCCGCCATAAGTAAGGTGAGGAATTTGTTTGCTTTAGATTGTTTTTCTTGGGAAATGTTGAAGCTCCTAGACCACATAAGTGATATATAGTGGAATTTAAAAAGAGAATGAAGTTATTATATGCACATTTCCTCAAAGCTGGGCAAGCTTTTTTTCCATTATTGTATTTAATAAAATGTGGCATGAATAGTAGCATTTAGGACTTTTCAACATTTCATGGCAATACACAATTTGTCTCAACTGAATTTAAGAAAGCCAGTTTTGAAGATACACCAGTCCAATGTTTCAGTGTTCACATGAAAACAGGATTGTCATCAGATGTTTGGCTTAGGTCCCAGCCAGACTTGCACTCTTTTGTGGGAGGGATTCCATTGCATACTGGAGCATGTAAGTTTGCTCAATTAAAGTGGCTTAAAGGACTCTGGGCACACATTGGTGCAACAAGCCCACTCTTTGTGTTAAGGAAAGCAATGGGGAAATGCACTAGAAAGTGTGGGATAACTAGGAAGTCATATAACCTGTCCTATAACCTCCACATAAACCAGTCAGGCTTCTCAACTGATTCTCTAGTGGTACTGAATGCTGACCACCAGAGAGATTTGTAAAATAGAACAAATGACACTGTCCAAAATCCTCAGGCACCCTGAATGAAAAGTGAGCAGAATAGAAACCCTGAATCCCACCTATGAGATATAAGCACATGTACAATCCCATGCGCGGCATTCCTGGGGGAAACTATATAAGCTTGTATTGAGGCACAAGAATATCCAGTCTTTTGCTTCTTCTGCAATTCTCTGGCTCTGTGTATTAAAATATAATATTTGCTACCAACAGTGCAATGCATCTCTGTTGTGGCCCCGCTGCCCAATTTTCCTGAGTATTTAAGCACTCAGTTACTCAAACTTTCTACCACATTTAAGAAATTCAGCTAACAGCAACTGATTGCATCAAACTTAAACCCTGCCTGTTTTGTTTATCATATGTTGATGATGACTGGAGGCATCTGGCCCAGTTCTTCTGAACTAGAAACAGCTGGAAATTGGGGGTGATCACACTGAACACGAGCTTTGTGAAAGGAAGGAATATATTTGCTAAGCTGGACATTCAGCAAAAATACGTGGAAATAGAAGGAAACTCCTCTCTTTTCCCTTGCAAGAAATATTACTTCCCACAGGATAACTTAGCATGTGTAAACAAAGGGAGGAAAAGTCTTCATCAGGTATTTAATATGGTCCTATGGGAAAGACAAGATAACACAAGGCAAATTCCTTTCCCGAGCAATGTAAATCAAAATGGCACAAAACCTAATAGGGATATCCTGCAACACAAACTCTCTGAACTTTACTAACCATTAGGATGATGTAAGAGAAATTCAGGGTTTCATTATGGACTCTAGTATGAGATAAAAATGAGGGTAAATGAGCTGCATACATGGCAAATGACATGAAATTGCTGAATAGTTGATAAGACTCTCCAACCAGCTGATTGTGCCAAAAAAACAAACCAGATAATTATGTAAGCAATGACATAAATATGTTCACTACTTCAGGTTGGAATTATGTTTTTGGGGTATTTTGAAAGGCATTTGCTTTAATGCAACTTTTTTTCTTTTATTAGAACCGCTATGTGATTATCCTCCCAGAGGTTTAATATCTAGTCTGCAGGCTGCTGTCTAGTATGTAAGGTAAAGGTGAAGGTAAAGGGACCCCTGACCATTAGGTCCAGTCGTGGCCGACTCTGGGGTTGTGGCGCTCATCTCGCTTTATTGGCCGAGGGAGCCCGCGTACAGCTTCTGGGTCATGTGGCCAGCATGACTAAGCCGCTTCTGGCGAACTAGAGCAGCGCATGGAAACTCCTTTTACCTTCCTGCCGGAGTGGTACCTATTTATCCACTTGCACTTTGACGTGCTTTTGAACTGCTAGGTTGGCAGGAGCAGGGACCGAGCAACAGGAGCTCACCCCGTTGCGGGGATTCGAACCGTCAACGTTCTGATCGTCCTAGCCTCTGTGGTTTAACCCACAGCACCACCCACGGTATGTAGCCTGCAGTTATTTATGCAACTTTTTTCTTACTCAAAAGTTACCATGGGGAGGGGAGGTTTAATCCTCCTTCCTCTGCACATAACTGTGACTGATAGTAAAGAAGTCCCCATGGGCATGAATGGGAGGTGTTTTACTATCCGTAACTGCTGGGCTGGGGACCAGGTGCAGGTAGAAGCTTCCCCTCCACATGCAACCGTGCTTCTGATCTAGACCTGGGCCTCCACACTTACTTTTGACTAAGAAGAATCACGTATGCAGCTGCAGGCTACATGTCCAAATAATGTGCAGTTTGACTGACACACAGGACTTAGGGGGAGTGCTGTACCTTGAACAGCAAAATGTAATTTTCCTGCTAAATCACACTTCAAGCTTGTTCAAAGTTTCTGTCATGCATCCTGTGACCATACTCTTGCATTATAGCTATGTCCAAATCAGAAATAAAGGTAGAGACAACTGTGTCACTTGCTATTTTAACAACTTGTTGATGGACTTGTTGTTATGCTTTTTAGGATTTTAGAAGCTCAGTATATATATGTTAAAAGACAAGGCAGTCCTTGCCTGCAGGCTCACAATTTATTGCCATGATACAAAAGGATTTTTATTATTTTAATAGCAAGAGAAAGGGAATCAGGAGGTGAAAGGAAAGCAGGCATTGAAGTAGCTAATGGATGGGGCAGGAAAGCAGGAGAGGCAGCATCCCAGTGGTCCAGAGTACCTTGGCTGGTGACAGACATAGATCCCTTGATCTTTGAAGTCCCTGGACAGCTACCAGTTGGAACACAGTATACATCCTTGCAGGGAAAGGGAAGCATATTCCTTGCAGCTCATTCTCTGAGGGGAAACTTGGTCTGCTTGCCATGATGAAAATAACAATGCAAATTGTACTACATCTGCTGGTCATTTTTCCTGTGGTTTCAGGCAAAATTACCAGCAATGCCTTCTGGTGTTGTCATGCATGCTACTAAACTTGTCATCTTTTGCTGTTTGGAAATGCCCCATAAATGTTGCTACAGTTTGTGATCAAGCACCAGAAGGCATTGAATCAATCTAACGGGCGGCACATGAGCAACGTATAAACTACATTATTCTTCTTTCATATGAAGCTTGTTACACTGATACTCTTGGCAAGTTTCGAAAATCTGTTTATATTGTGCTGGAGAAAAAGCTCCTTGGCAGCTCCAGCATGAAAAGTATTTTAACCTCTTCAGGAAGGTTGCTTTATTTTATAACACAATGTAAAGTCCTGTCTTGAAACTGAATGGAGTTTTAAAGGCAAGTTGAAATATGTCATATTTCAAGTGAGGTCTGTTGTTCAAAGAAACAGCCCCACCCCAGATAACTCACCAGAGCTGAGTGCAACTTACTAATAATGGTGTTATAGAATTAAATAAAAACCATGGATTGCAGCAATACTAAATTAGTCATGCTTTATTCCCACTAAAATAAAGGGGGGGTAATATTAGCATTTGATTTCAATGGGACTTAATTGTGATCCAACTAACTGTGATTAAGGGTGGCATGCTTGCTAGCTAGCTAGCTAGATAGCTAGATAGCTAGATAGATAGATAAGAAAGATTAATATTTAACATTAAGCATTAACATTAAATATTTAACATTTGACATTAAATGGTCAATGGTCCCCTCCAGATATACTTTTCATTGCATAATGATTTGTGCTCATGATGCAATTGGGGTGGCCATATGTGATCCTGCTTTCAATACCATTTGAATCTAGTTCCATTTCTAATCAGTGCAAATCCTGCAGCTTGCTGCTGAAATCCCACAAATTTTCGTACCACAAATGTTCTTAGTTGTTGTTTTAATCCACTTTTTTTGTGCTTCAGCCCCTCCAAACAGCAGTAATGTGTTAGAACTGGGGAAGCATCACAAAACTACTAATAAAGCAGAACAAATCCACTACCAATGTACTATCATTGTGTAAGTAACATGTTGCCGAATACACCCACACCACAATAAACGCCAGTCTGGAGGGGCCCAAGATTTAATTCTATGAACTTGCACAATCTATAGACAATAATGTATGGAAACCAGATAATGTATTTAAGGACTATTAAATAATTTCTCTTACTTGAAGCCAAGTTGTCGACATACCACAGCTGCATCCTTATCGGACCATCCATCATCACAAATTGTCCCCCACTGGCCGTGGATAAAGATCTCCACGCGGCCCTCTTTCTTATTTTCACCATCCATCAATCTGATAGGAGGCCCTGGGAATAAGTTACAGCTGTTAACACACAGCAATAGTAGCAAGAACCATTACCCTAGCTAATTTTCATCACATTGAAGTAAAGTACTAAACTGGGGCTCAAGTTCAAGCATTCCAAGTTTGTACACCAGTGATGAAAGCATTTTAGTCTTGTAACTTGTATGACATCAATGCCAACTTGTTCAGCAAATCTAGACTCTAATGTGAAATGAATTTCCTCTCTGGTATCCACAAGAACATATTCTCAGTCTGCTGATTCCCAAATCTATTCCACTTTTCCAAATTTAGATGTCCCAGGCTGAATGGGAGAAAATGTTACTAAAGAGTCTGTGAAGGATTTAGGAATGTAACACAGGAAGCTAACTTTCCTGCAAAAATTGTGCACCATATTTTGACACGGATGCAAGCAAGGTGTCCAGTTTAAAGAATCTTGTATCAGTGGAGAATGTAATTAAATCCTGATACTAGCTTGATCCCGACTTTATGCTGTCTTGCACCCCCAAATTCATAATAATATGTTGCTATACTGTACCATTTCAGGTGGCAGGTGTGGATCACAGCTTGATTCCTCTCTTTCATGGACAAAGAGAGAATGTCAGCCAGAAGTTTATGCTACAACCTCCTGCTTGGAATTCTAGGGTTTTTTAATGTGCTATGAGCTGCTGTTTTTTACGAGGGTGGCTACTCAAACATACAGTTAGCTACGCACAGTCTAAATCACCCTTCCCCAACCCAGTGCCAGCACATGTGATGGGAGTTGTGGTCCAAAATATTGGATGGTCATCTGGTTGGGGAAGGCTGGTGTATATGGCAGAGCCTAGTTGAAGATGCACATTATAATTGCTCTAATCAAACCCCTTTCAGTTCCGTGATTGGGTATTGTCGGAGTTGCCTCCAGGTCCCAGCTCACAGAGGACCAACGCTAGTCAGTAATAACGTATAAAAGTCTTTATTGAAGATTAGTTTCCATTTCCAAACCGCAACGTGCTACTCTACGTCTTAGAACCTAGACCGGCGAAGCTCCATCTGAGTCTCCGCCTCCTAGACCCCAGTTTAAGACTCTAGCCTTACTCCACCTCTTCCGTTGTTCTTTCCTCCTCTGGGTCCTTCTGCCCCCGGGGTTTCCTCCTTTCTGGACTCCTCTGACGCTGACCCCCCTGAGTCTTGCCCCTCCTTCCGGCGGGCTTTAGGACCTGGCTCCCTATCCGGGCTACCTGCTGTGCCGCTCGCCTGTACATTTGAACTTGGCGCGTGCGCCCAGCCGGTAACTTTCCTCTTGACCGTTTCCCCGCTCTCCGATGGAGGCGTGGCCAATCCTGACTCATCTCCTCTCGCTGGTGGTGAAAACACTGGTCCCGATGCCTGGGACTCCTCCCCCCCACTGCGCTCTGGTGGGGAAGCTGGTCCTGATTTCCAACTGCTGCTCTGGGAGTCCCCGCTGGCCCCTTCCTTCTGGGGTTTCCCCCTTGGCACCCCCCTTGCCCTGGCCATCGGCGCTCCCTTCTGTGAATCTTCCGATTCGCTGGAGAGGCTCATGGAATCCCTCTGATCACTGTCACCGCCTACGCTCCCTTCGGATTCCTCCCCCTCGCTCTCCATTTCCTCCCTCTCCTGTGCCTCTGCTCCTGAGCCCCTGACAGGTATAGTTGCTTTGTTTTGTAGTTTGTTTCCTGGTACATATCTAGGACACTCCCCTGTTTGAAGCTTTTCTGTAGCACTACTAAACGTTTCTTGGGTGAGAGGGAATTGAAAACCTTGACTGGCTCAGTTACACTTTAATCTTCTCTGAAGAACGGTATGGCAGACTGCCAATTCCCAAAGGCCTTTACAGCCAAAGGCTGATCATCATTACTCAATGAACTCATAAATGCAATCAATACATTTTATTCTAACCTTACGTTTCCTCAAGAGTTTAGCAGCCAGTGTCATAGAAAGGTCTTCTGCTATTAATAATGTATTATTGTTGCACAACAGCTCAAATTACATTTTCCTAATGCACAACAGAGCATTAACAGATGAAAGAACAGACGAAACTAACAATTGCTCGCATATTGAAATCAAACATAGCAAATGTCACATTATCCTTGCCTTTGAATTTATTATATACATTTTAACATATGCAGGCTGAGTATATCCAGACTGACTGGAACTCATTCTGTATCATTGCACACCCAGCTCACAGCTCTAACTACACTTGGCCACAGTGCAGTGATCCTGGTTGAAGTTCTAAAGTGACTACAGGGTGAAAAAGTCACACAACAGCTTCAACACAAGAAAGGATCCATTAATAGCACTTCCTTGGCACATTAAAATGACTCATTTGGAAGCAACCCTGCACGTCATCTACATCAGTGCTTATGACTGCATCCAAAATGTCAAAATTTTCACCTCATTTTTGTCATCATCCAGAAATGCTTACTCTACAAGAATATAATTTCAGTTCAGACTTTACTCATATTACCTGGGCAGCAACACAGGATATTAGCTGTAAAATGGAGCAGATTTTATTTTCAACCAGCTTGTTACTACTTGGAAGTTTCATTCACAACTGTTAAATTAATACAATTTTCAGGTACCCAAAGGGAATTTTACCATCTGGCAGTATTTAACCATATTGGACCCTTTCCAGCTCAGGTTAAGTTCCATAGTTTCATGAACAGAGCAGCACAGATGTTCATTTAGTGTCTATGTGAATGGCCACTATGATATGAACCCCAGCTATTCGGGGTTTAAGTGTTCCCATTCTCATTGTCTCACCCACACAGAAATACTATTTACATTATACTGCTGGTGTAATAAAAGCTTTGGAATATTAAGAAGTGTAAAAGAACAGCAATGAAAAGAGATGAGGGAAAGAGTAACAATATGACTGGAAATTCATTTAGCAAAGCATGCAAGATGGAAAGAAACTCTAGTTCAATAATGCTGTAAACACTATAATTTGTTTAACAGTATGCCTCAAGTTATAAAGTTGGTATGGTACCAAGATATACTTAATAGAGCTCTTTGTTAAGTTGAAAGACATGATGCAATTCTTAAAGAAATTCCTTAGAAGCTGTCTAATCTTCATTACTATGTTTACTTCTCATTTAAATGCTGTTCTTTGGTTCTTTGACTCTGTTTACCATTTCCCAACATAGGGTGAAACCTATATTTTTCCTCCTCATAAACAGGGGTGATAAATGAGATCAATCATTTCCATTCTTGGGGGTTAGGTGGTCAAGGTTCTTTAAACACCTGTAGCTGGCTGTTGAGCTATATTATACATATGAAGTTCTCTTCATTGGTCCATATTTCCCAGTACTGTCTCTTGTGATAGACAGCATCCAAGGCCTCAGGTATGGGGTCTTTCCTAGTCAGGCTATCCATAACGCTTTAACTGGAAATGCCAAGGTTTCAACCTAGGACCTTCTGCTTGCCAATCAATTGCTCTGCTCTCTTTTGCAGGGGTGGCAAAGAGAGTGGTGAATGGGCTGGCAGAGAGAGTGCACAAGAGCTATGCAGTTCTGCAAACTCCATGGCCCTGCCCATCAATAGCATGCATTGCATAGAAGACTGACCCTTGGCAGAAAAAAGATCTCAGCTCCTTGTTCTTTGGAATAACTATAGTTCCTTCCCAGACACTTCTCACGTTCCAATTTTCACTCTGCAAGTTGTCCGAAAACTCATACCTATGGGGAGGATTTATTCACATGCCTATTTATATGTCGGGTGGGACGCGGGTGGCGCTGTGGGTTAAACCACAGAGCCTAGGACTTGCCGATCAGAAGGTCGGTGATTCGAATCCCTGTGATGGGGTGAACTCCCGTTGCTCAGTCCCTGCTCCTGCCAACCTAGCAGTTCGAAAGCACGTCAAAGTGCAAACAGATAAATAGGTACCGCTCCAGCAGGAAGGTAAATGGCATTTCCGTGCGCTGCTCTGGTTCGCCAGAAGCGGCTTCGTCATGCTGGCCACATGACCCGGAAGCTGTACGCTGGCTCCCTCGGCCAATAAAGCGAGATGAGCGCTGCAACCCCAGAGTCGGTCACGACTGAACCTAATGGTCAGGGGTCCCTTTACCCTTTACCTTTATTTATATGTCACACTTGGGTATGTGGAGTTCACCATTAAAACCATACCAAGGGCTGGGCATATGCTTCACTAGAAAAATACTCTAGTTCTCTGTGAAATAAAAAACTCAGCTACTCCAGTACTCAACTGCTTCAGAACAAGCCTATGGTAACCAGATTAAAAATGTCCTCTATTTGCATGACAAATAGCCTGTTCCTGTACTAGGTAGACATTGCTCTGTATTGCTCTTGCAGCTCTCTCCTTCCTTGCCTTTCTAAATTTAACAGATTTAACTTTTTAAAATGGATACTCAGTATAACTATTCTGTTTCCAATCTTTAAAGCTGCTTTGTATCTTCTTCTAGCTAGAATGTGGCCAAGATTCAAAGGGCTACTCACTGGTTTCAATATGCCCAGCAAAAAGCTCAGACTTTTTGCCTGTAAACAGCACATCCCATGCCATATCAGAAGCAGCCTCAGTTTCCCAAAAAGGTTTGCTATGTGGCATGATGGACTGGTGCTCAAGAACCAGAAAACTAAAAGACCTTTGGGGTCCCTTGGTTCTCTGTATCCAAGCTTGCATCTACAGAGAGCAGCTTACCCAGTGAGGCTCTGTGGCTGTCGTTATCTCTATAGCAACTTAGCCCAACATCCTCTTTGTGGCTGCAATCATGCTTTCCCCATTCCCTCTTTGAACACTGGAGGATTGCAGACTCCTTTCCTGAGCAGCTGACATCATCCAGCCAGATGGGTCCAATGTTCTCTTCTGGGTAGTGTTCTGAGACACTTTTCCCATTCCTGTTTGCACATAGATAGATTGGCAGTTGTATTGTGAGTGAGGTAGTGAACATATGATCAACATAAAAAACAAACAATAATATTTCATGTAATAACAGTTCCAGTGTACATGCCACAATTAAGTTCAACTTCGATTAGCATCCATTTTATTTTGAGTAACATTGTCCAGTGTCCACCACCTTTAAATAAATCTTGTTGCTAGAAATCCATCGATGTTTTACTTTTTAAAGGCCCTGATTCAGCAGAGCATTTAACCACTCATTTGACACAATATACAGAATTCTATTTCATTCTCTGACACTAAAGGCTGCTATAGACATAATCCTGCTGACCGCTTAGCCTTGTACAAACACTTTCCATTTTTTTCCCCTTCTGGAGTGTGAATTCTTCCTCCCTCCCAGGACTAATCACATTTAAGTCAACAACAATGTTCCTGAGTTCCTTCTTAATACATCAAATAAAACTTTGAAATACACACATCACAAAAGTTAGATTTGTGGGAAGGAGTGTACAATACCACAGCACTGCTCAGTGCTATGTCTGCACCAGCCCAGATGATCTCAATTCCCATTTTAAAAATTGGCACCTGCCTGCTCTGTTGGCAATTTAAACATTTGTTCCAGTAGGACTGTTTTCAGACATGGATTGCTGAACTAGAGACTGGTAGCAAACTGATTCAATTGATAAAGTGCACTCCCTTCCCAAACCAAAGACAACTAAGAAATGGGTTTAATTTTTTTGACAAAAATAAGATAATTAAGATTCTTAATCTAACCATTTTTCTTTTAAATTGAAGTTTTTCAATAATGTTTTACTGCTGATAAATGTACTCCTGATTAGGACATAACAGTGAAGTTAAGTGGGCACCTGTGAAATTCTGGACAATAGCATTTTGCAGAAAATTATCAGCAGTGATCTGCAAAGTAATTAACCTCCTCACATAAATGGACCTTACTTAAAGCCCAGCTGGCGGCAAACCACATGTGTGTTCAGTTCAGTCCACCCATCATCGCAGATGGTGCCCCACTGTCCGTTGTAAAGCACCTCCAGTCGTCCCTCATGACTGACTTTCCCACCTGCCAGTCTGATGGCACCATCTGTAGCATTAAAAATAAGAGCCAGTAGTGTTTAAGAGGCAACTTCAGGGGAAAGAATCTGTGCTATAAAATGTGCTGCAACAGATTCATTAAACAGCTAGACACTAGTAATTTGCAAGGTTTTATAAAAAAGTAAAAGGGGAGAGAGCCCTAATACTGGCACATTTCCCATTGTTGCTCTTATCCAACTTCATAATTTAATCCCAAAATGGTTGTACTATATACATTGAAATGTCACCCTGACTTGGCCCCACATCCCATGGCTTCACTCCATCTTGACCCAAAATCTATAGACTTCTAAGACTTCAGCAACCTTTGTTGCCTACCTGCTAGAGGTGTGCAGGAAACTCCTGCATCTTCTTTGTGGCCACAGTTGTGTTCTTGCCAGGAACTCTTTAGACACTGTTCTATAGACAGCTCATTTCCTGTACAACGCACTTCATCCAACAGCACAGGACCTGAGCCTTCTCCAAAATAAGCCTGGCTCCATGCCTTGGCAACCCCCCTGCACAAACATGAACAAACAAGGAATCAATGATGGCAAATGGTCAGAAAGTGCCTCTAAATTAGCTACTGAAATGGTTTGTATTGCTTTGGTACACATGCTACAATCCAAAGCAATATTGATCCAAGTAGATGAACAGAGTGGTTACTTAAGATGCTTATTTCTTAGAAGAACCCTTTGATACATTTTGCATTGCCCATTAAATGTGTACATTTTTATCAGGAAATTAGAGTGGTTCTGTCATAACAGAACCAAAATAAATATTCCACCCCATGTTCTTCTTTAGTTTAGTCAATTGTATGAAGAAGACAAAAATAAGACTATTTTTGCATTTCCCCCCCAAAATGAAACAAACAGCTAATAGACAATAGAAGAGATATGCCCCCAAAAAAGCAGGAAAAACATGGTCATGTGTAAAGAAAACAGGGAGAGTAGAAAGCAAAGCTCATTTTGTATATAAAATGCCAGACACTCATTTACGACATCTATAGTTGAAAAATCCAGCCTTAAACATAACAGTGCTTTGCACACCATGGTTTCTTTTTAGATTACTTTCCCCAAAACTTCTATCTTAATGTCCTTCATGACTCATAAAAATATGCTGCGGTTTTTCAATCTGTTTATAAGACATCTGGCCGTCTCCTTCGCCCACAGCCTAAAGCAGGTTGAGATTATCAAAAGTGAGTATCGTAAACTCAGAGGACCTGGCAGACACAAGGGCTGGTGCTAGATTAAGGGAACAGTTTTAGCAAAACAGAGATAAATTAGATAATTCAGCAAGAAAGAATGTACTTCCTGTTGTAACAACACATCAATAATAAAAACTTAAAATGTCTCATAGTGATTTACAAAGAGAAATTAATATAAGGATAATAGATTCTGGTTTTGGAAGAAAGGCTCTTGTTTCTTACAATTTAAAGCAAATACATCAGACTGTTTCCTCAACAGGGGTTTTTTTTGGGGGGGGGGTGGTTGCCTCTTTTGGTAATCAAGGAAGCAACCCTCAGTGTCACACCTGCAGAGTTTATGAATCTCTGAGCAAAACATATGATCCTTTTGCCACCTGCCAGAAAATATGAAACAAAAGGACAAACTAGACATTAAGTTAAATTCAAAGGCACACTAAATATGCACTTATTTATTTAAAAAATGCAGCTTGCAGCTACAGGGGGTGTACTGCAGCAAACAGGAAAGGATACTTTAGGCGTTTCCTCCCCTGCTGTGGTCTTGCTGAAAATTGCTCCCCCAAATCTCCTATTTGCAGTAGGAAGAAAGCTACCACTAATGCCAGTGGTTTGTTGTTGTTGTTGTTGTTGTTTAGTTGTGTCCTGGGGACTTACATTGCAATGCATCCCTTTTCATTTCTAATTTATAACTCGCTTTTCCATGCACATTAAAATGTGTGCCCAAAGCAGCTTATATTTTTAAAAAAGAATCAAAACAATAAAGCAATGCAGATCAAAACCACACTGTATCACCAACATTTCAAAAACATTTCATTTAAATAATTATTATATCAGTGGAATGAAAAAAAATATATATCAAAGATGTGTGATGATGTCCAACTAAGTCGGAGGAGACCCAATGATACAAAAAGGACTTAATCTCCACTCGTTACAATAGGTGCATTCTGAGTATGACTAACTCTGGATATTCTACATGCTCTGCTGAAAATATACTTATGCAGTCCCTCACAGGCTGGAAATCCATATGCTATAATGGGGAGGGGTTAGCATACAGAAAGTATTTAATTAGATGAGCTGTATTCTCTTCTTGTCACTGGCAAACTAATCCTGGTGGGTTTTATTGCACAGTAATGCCAAGTGAAAGCTGTGAGAAGATAGGAAGGTCATTGCCAAGAGGCTTTATTTTATAATTTGCAGAACATTTCCAGCTGGATTAACTGAGACGATATACATACACACACAGCTTGGCGTCTCTTCCTAGCCCATCCACCCCCGGCCACTATATATTTCCTCTCATGGTAAATTTCAGTCTAGGAATGATGAGCCTACCTGCTAAGGCATCTTGCTTTTTCTTCTTGAGCTCACTAGTCCTTAGGCTCCCATAAAAGCATATGGATAGGGAATATTTAATGGCAACTATAATTTACTATACTCATGGGACAAAGGCAAGCTAGTCAACCTCAAAGTAACGTAAATATAACTCTACTTTCGCATGCGGCATGTGTTCGAAATTACAAATTACCAATAAACTGTGGCACACTAATAGTTGATTTGGGCTGGGCTCAAAAGAGTGATGCTGCATGTGCATGAACCTTCGTCTCTCTTCACGTCAACACAGATGCAGTCCTCACTCCATATTGGAAACCAAAGATTCCCAATATCAGGAGCAACATGCTGAACATCAGAAGTGGAGGGCAGTGTTTAGAAAATGGCCTCAGAAGCTCTACTGAGCACAAGGGGACTGCTCCCTGTGAAGTTCTCAGGCATGAGTTCAAATCTATCCTCATGTGTGCATTCCACTGATTGCTTCCAATATACAACCTACAGCCAACATGAAATTCATGGCGGAACAAATATGAGAATTGTCATGCAAATAAGCCACACTGGGCTACTGATTTTTTCCTAGGTGGTATGTGGATACTCAATACATGGTGTGACATCATTGCCATTAATGATGGCAAGGATGATCCTGCAAGTGACATCTGTTGCACCACACCACACACGGACTATCCCTACAAGTTGCATGAGAGAGAAGGAGAACAAAACATGAGATTGCCCTTTTAGCTTAGAGTCTATACATTATCAGCAACGTTTAGTTACACCCTGAGGTAGTCAAAAGACTCTGTTTTGGCTCAAGTGGTGCTGCTTGTTCAACCATCCTAAGTATCAGGTCCATTTCAAACCATGGTGCAGGCATTTGACTTTGCTTTTGCATCTCAGTTCATTGGCAGTGATTAGCTTTCTTTTTCAACTGAACACAATATACTGGGGTGGGGAAACTAACCCAAGGCCAAGCTGCCTGCAGACTACCTCAGCGTCCGCATCATCCCACTGGTCGTCGCAGATGGTTCCCCAGTGACCAGCATGATACACTTCTACTCTTCCTTCATAAGCACTGCTTCCATCAACCAGTCGGACTGGGATAAAATCAGGGTCTGAAATGAAACACATAAGGAAGGGAGGGAAATGAAGTTTTCATTTCCCAGTTATTAGTGATCAGCTGCTACCAAATGGACAGCAAAGGCTTTGTAATTTGAACAGACACAACCTAGTAATATTGTGGCTCATTTCAGATCACTAACCGCATAACACAACAGCATGCCTGGAGTGTTAATAATTCCTGCAGCTCTAAAGCAGAAATTTCAACTGCAGAAACAGAAATTCCACACCTCCTAAACTTGACAGATGTGAAGGAAACCCCATTAGTAGTGATCCTTTCTTATAACTGAATAACAATAAAGGAACTTAAGTTTCAAACAGGGGCTAGCCAGTTGCCTCTGCGAAGCATTCTCAACAATGGTTATCACTGAATCACAACTTCTCTGTGATGGTCAAAATGGAAATTTGGAAGTATTGAAAGCATGAAGCCCTTGTGCTTCCTTCTCTGTTTGCAACAAATTAATCAGGGTCTTCCATATGTACATTCTGTTACTTTGGACCATGTGTATTATCCCCAGTCTTCTGCATTATTTGATGATTAAAATTTGGGGTTTCATTTAAAAACATAGTTTTATCCAGTGCTGCAAAAGCCAGGTTCTGGTTGCACAGCAGGACTTCCCCTTCCTCTCTTCTGTCTGTGCATTCCCAAGAACTTAACGGGAGAGTCCTCCAGCCCTCTAGAGCAGATTCTGAGAGTATATTGGCGGCTATAGGAAAGAGGAAGTTCTATTGCACAAGCCAAATGACAAGATTGCATACAATTGTGTCTTACTTGAGAGAGTTGTTACTTCAGTTTGCAACACTGCTGTGTTCAGAGCCATGCAGGCAGCCCCAATCTATGATTTGGCACACACTCACACAGAGCAATGTCCATGTAAGCCAAAAGGTGCATTTATACAGCTGAAGCAATCCACATGGTAACAGTAGCTAGAAAAAGAGCTCCTGACCTGTGGAAATAGTTGCTGGTTGTATATGCATACAGCCCATTTTGTAACTATTTCTCCATGGGATTACAAGGCCTGCTTGTAGCTAAGGAAATGTTAGCATTGCTCATAGGTAAAGTAGTTGCAAGAACTAACCTGCAGAATTCTAAGCATAGCCCAGACTAGCCCTGCTCACATGACTTTTTCAATCCACTGTACTCAACGAGTTCTGTTTTCCCTGTACAGTACCTTAGGAAACAATCATTTTCTGCATTACATTTTTGCTCCTGTATATAAATATACTGGAGGCTGGAAAAAGATGCCACTGAGGCTCTTCGTATGATGGTCTGACAAAGAACAAAGCAGCCCTAAAAAAAAATCTGCATATCTGTGCAGTTCCTATACAGTAACATAATTAAGCGTGTCAGTACTGTACACTCCTCTAGCTGGACAAACTCACTGAGGAGCAGAATGGTTTGAATATCATCAATCATGATGCTTTATTTGGAAAGAGAAAAAAGTACAGAATGCACTTTTTCAGAAGGTGACAAATTGCAACACCAGCAAGTATTTTTGGCCTAGACAAGCACATATATGCACACAATGTATTCTGGAGGCATCATTCTCAAAGGGTGAGGCATGCCTTCCCAAGGAGGTGCAGGCAGCTGTTCAGGGAGACATGATGTCATTTTGCAAGCAGCAATGTGAGCCTCATAAGTGTTCCACCTTCCATTGATGAATAGTGTTGTGTGTCATGTGGAATCCCCTATCTTTTTTTACAGGCTTTGGGGTTTGATTGATTCTTAGACACCTTTAAGGGTCCTGCTTTGAACTACTTTTGTCTAGAGAGCCAGTGTGGTGTAGTGGTTAAGAGCTGTAGTCTTGTAATCTGGGGAACTGGGTTCGAGTCTCCGCTCCTCCACATGCAGCTGCTGGGTGACCTTGGGCCAGTCACACTTCTCTGAAGTCTCCCAGCCCCACTCACCTCACAGAGTGTTTGTTGTGGGGGAGAAAGGGAAAGGAGCTTGTTAGCTGCTTTGAGACTCCTTAAAAGGGAGTGAAAGGCGGGATATCAAATCCAAACTCTTCTTCCTCTTCTTCTAGATCCCAAGAGAAAATGAATTGTGCCAGTCACCTTAATTTTGTCTTTGCTTTAGTGATGCTCAGAGAACTTCAAAGGTATTAAGGAAGCTCACAAATATTTAGCCATTGTATTACACAGTCAAGAGTGCAGGCAAGTGCCCTGAAACACAACACCTTTAGGTAGAAGGACTCAGACAAGAAGAAGGTGGGCAATCATTACATAGACCACAGGTGGTCAAACTGCAGCCATAGGGACACAGACAGTCCTCAGCCCAATCTTATGTGGTTCTCAGACCAATTTCATGTGGGTGGTAAAAGAAGGAGGAAAAGTGGTGGAAGGTACAGCCGAAAGGGAGACAGAGAGACAAAGAGAAGGCAGTGGGCCACCAACATTAGCCTCTGGACCTAGTCACTGTAGAGTCCAGTCCTGCCCACTCTGGCCCTGCCAGAAAACCCCAGAAGGGAATGTTGTTATCAACATGTCCATCCTTCCTCTGAAGAGTCCCTTAAAAGGCTAGTGAAAACCACCAAAGAACAGAGAAAGGAGTCCTTGAAACTATCATCATTATCCCTGAATACAAAATCTTCTGCATTAATGCTGTGATACTGACTTCAAAATCTCCATTGTGAAACAATTCCAGCTAGTTCAAAGGGTATTTTGGCCTCAATTAAATACGACTTGGAGGAGAATAATGACGCTATTATTTAGCACACCCTTAACTACTTTGCCACCAACTGTTCTCAACAAGACTATTTTAAACTAAATCGTCTCTGAAGATAACTATGCTGTTTACATAAAGCAAAACCAAATTATGTATGTGTACTTGTATTTTACCATGGGAAAAGCCACATGCAACAGCAGCTGCCATATTTTGAGGACACATTCCATCCTGCCAGACACTTTTTTCACAAAGTAAGATGTTTTCTTCATCACCATGGCAATGTACATCACTCCAGTAAACAGGGATAAGGCCCGGTCCAGAAAATGGGGTGTGCTTCGCTGTGCCTCTCTCCCTGTGGGAAAAGCAACAAACATAGGCAATGAGGAAGGCAACTGAGATAACTAGAAACCCCTTGTTAATGTACTATTCCAAATTAAATAGCACATGCTTCACTGCAGTTTCTGAGGCACAACTAAGCCTTTCAGTGGATATTATGTATATGCATGTGTACTGGATCTGAAATTGTTTTCATTTTTTTATTGATGCTTTATGATGTTTTTATGATTCATCACTCTGGGATGTTTCGTGAAGAGAGATTATAAATTAAATGGGTTGTTTTAAATATTCCCTTATCTGCAGTGAACTCCAATATCGCTTTTAAAATTCTCACATGAGCTGCCAATAGAGACAGACTATTTCTTCAGCAACTTTTCCAACGGGCAACTTTCATGCCAATCCCCCAAGCTGTCTCTTTTAAATGTACATGAATTTTAAAAATAGCTTGAAGGTTTGCTGGAAGCACTCTTAAAATACTACTAGTGCACTGTAGTGCACTGCACTAGCGCACTGCACTGGATCATGCTATAGAGAATTCTAGAAGGCACTGGTAAGCTCCAAAAACTGAAGCACAGAATATGAGTTCTAGTTCCAGGAGCTATTTAGGCAAGTAGTCAGCTCTAAGGTTCTAGATGAATGTACATGAATCAGCATCTCTTCTTCAGCCTTCTCCATACATTGTACCAGGTATTCACACTCGGGTGAAGGTTGCAGCCTAGGAGAGCCCAATGTGTTCCATTTTTATATGGAAATTAGTTGCTCATTTTGAAACCATCCTAATATCAAACAGATAATTCAAGCAGACTCGCTGGCAGCTTATATCGCTCATACCTTGAGAAATCTGGGAGCAAAAACCTTTTTATATGAAAACCAGATAGAGAAATTGCACGTAACACACAGCTAAAACCATAAGCAAAATTGCAACCTCCAGATGGGCAGGACTTTGATCTCATCTAATCCACATATCTGTATAAATTGGTTTGGCATGTGCAGATTAATGTTAGACATTACAAAACAGCTCAGAGTCAGTTCAAACTGGCCACTCTTTTAAGAAGAGTAGAATAATCTCTAGTTAACATCACATTGCATGTATTCTAAGCAAACCCAATAAAGCTTTGGTTTGTTTGGTTTTTTTAAAAGGGCCATAACACAAAAGAACAATCAAGGCAGCCTTACTCTGTGGGATGTGACAGGCAATGGAAACTGCTCCATGAGGGCAAATGGGACACTGCCCCACCAACCTCAGTCTGAGCTAGCCTGCTTCCTTGTGCACAACCAGTCCAAGGGTGGACCTGGCTGTCAGATTCCCCAATGGTCTCAGGTTTACCTTTGTAGAACTTAACAAGGAGAAAGATGCTGACAAAACTCTGCTTCCACCTACTGTTGGCCTCCCTGTCCTCTGCCCTAGTAGTACCACTACTGGTGACACCATTGTAATATTCAGTATGGGATAGGATTAATAAGAAGCACAGGTGACCTTAGCCAGGAATCATAGCTTGGCTATAGAAAGCCACAGCAGCCCTAGAATTCTCTTCCAAACACACACCGCTCTGCCCTGCATTAAATACAGCATTGTACTTGTCATGCTTTGTTCCATTTAACATTCCCCAATCTTTTGTTACAACTTGAATTTAGCAGAGTTGCTTTCAGTTGAAAAATACACATATTCAAGCATCACCCTCTTAAAAAATCTTTTTACGATCAAATATGTATTGAAGAGAGGTAAATAACCCAGTAGGATTAACAGATGAATACAGCAACTTCACTTGGGTGTTCATTATTTCCTGAAAAACTCCCTTGAAGTTGCAAATGGTTAATTAATCACTTCTATAATGTATCCATAGCAACCTGCTGATTTTTCATTATTTTGATGCCAACCGGTCACATGGCATTAATTAAATATTTATGTTCCAGTCTGTCAGAGAAGGATAATCCAGTGGCGTAGCGTGGGTTGCCAGCACCCGGGGCAAGGCAAGTGATTTGTGCCCCCTAACCCGTGGATTTGCGCCCCCTAACCCTAACCCCCAGATGTTGTGCCCAGTGTGGCCGGCACCCCCCACGCTACGCCACTGGGATAATCAAATGTGAAAGGGTGGACTTAAAGTTTATTCATATAAAATTCCCTACCATTTTACTAAATAATGAGCTTGCTTTAAGAGTCTGTACTCCTGATTCTTTTTTGTTGGTATCTGTCTCAAGAGACAATGAATGTCCCTACAGGGCTGAGGTCAAACCACTGCATTAGCAGCACTGAAGTAACTTTCCCAGCGTGCAAGCCGTGGCAGTGTGCATGGAGGTCCTGGGCTACCTAGATGACAAGACTCCCCCCTCAGCCTTGCTGATGTGGTCCAAAGGAAAGCAAAGCAATACATTTGGCACCAGCTTGCCTGTAGGAGTTGCCGGAAGGAGGTATACAAGGTGCCATCCAGCCGTCTTAGGGACTCCACTCTGGATTTGTGTAGGGTTTACTCCTTAGACTTTTCTTTTCCCAAATATATCCCACAAGGCAGCAGTGGTTTTTTTCTCCTAGATGGGCTGCCTTCCCAGGTTGACGAGCCCCATCTGTCCTTCACATCCTTCTACAGTACATGCTGTAACCAGCTTCTTGACTGTTGGACCCACAATGTAGGACAATTCTTCAACTGTGGGATTTTTTTTTCATAGCATATATGAAAATGCAACTCTCTGGGTAGAACTTCATGTGGGAAGCAGTTCTCCACATGGTTCAGGAAGATGTTAAAGCAATGTATGGTTCAATAAACTCAAACCAAGTTGAGAACGATTCAAATGCATAGTTTATATTTACAGTATAATTGTTAGTTTCATCAACAACAAGGAATTTCACAGAGTACATTGAGGCTGGATCTGGGCTAGGTTGGGCCTGGGCAAGTGTTGGCCTATCCCATTTGAACAGAACAACAGTCCTTAACATGCTTCTTTTGTGTTCAGTGGTGTGTGTTTTCATCCACCCTCAAGATTTCATCGTCTTCTTTGTCGTCAGTTTCTCTTCTTATTCTAAAACCACCACCTGCTATGTCAAGGCAAGAACTGGTGTTACAAATTATTCTAGGGAGAACCAGTTCCACTGCACGAGACACAACAGGCAATCACCCAAGACCATAAATACAAAGTTATATAACAATCTTTGTGCAATCCCGCCATAAGTTATCTGCAGGTCAGTGCCATTGATTAAACTGGGACTTGTGCATGAATAATAGAGGACCACTTATATCCAAACATTATGGGTTTCCTACATGCGGATCATATCCACGTAGGTAATTGTAGGCAATGCAAGTATAGATTGTCATGCTCCCAACGTAGTATTTTGCCTCAGTTTATGAACTGAAAAAAATAATAATGTTGCAACAATCTATATGCTAATTTAATGCTATTTCGCATTCTGTGCAGAAAATCTGTAATGCATGCAGGACTGTAGCATCAATACAGATTCCATAGACCTAATAATTCTTTTCTGTTTTTCAATGTTCCTGCTTTAAGCATCACCTTTCACTTTTTTAGAAAACTGTTCGAAATGAAGCCGAAAAGAAGAATAGTGGCATAGAGTACAGAGAGAGAGAGAGAGAGACTATGTGAACACCAGAGGCAAGGACACAGAAACAAGGCAAGTTGCTATTTACGGGGTGCTGAAGAAGACTCAGCATATCTTGAGATGGCAGCAGCTGAACACAGATTTCTAGGCTGTCTCTGAAACCAATACAGCTGGAGAATTAAAAAAAAAGAAAAAAGATGGAGAATGGCAATTACTCTGAAATGCTCCATCAGGAGTCTGATCCTGTATTCAGCTGCAACACAGAGCTTTTCAATCACCTATATAAAATATTTGTTTGTTGTTGTTGTTTTAAAAAATAGGGCATATTTCCCTACAAAAAAGATTCAATTACTAGTGTTTTGCTTTGTTTTTAAAAAGAAACTGTTCATAATTAAGATTTTGTCCTTATTTTAGAGTGCCCTGAGAAAACTAGTATCCCAATTTTATATCTTCCTTCTAGAACCAGAGCACAGAAAACTGTTTTTTATATTAAAGTGAAATTTTCAGAACTTTCTTGTTTTGATTACTTAGTTATTTAAATGATTTCTAAAGCCACTGGCTTTCTACTGAAGTCATTGACTACATACATTCTTTACTGTCCCTGCTTTCCAGATAAAAGTAATGTTTCCTTTGGAATTATCAAACTTTAGTGAATAAATTATTTCAAGCAATTGTGACATCCGCTAATATAGACAACTGAGAACTGACCTCCATTTTACTCTTACAATGTGTAGGAGTAAGGTACCATTTATAACCCAATGTGAATTAAGAGCTATATAGCACTTACCCGAGTTCAAGCTGCTGACATATCACTGATGCATCAGTATCATCCCAATGATTGCTGCAGATCGTTCCCCATATTCCGTTCAGATAAACTTCAACTGTGCCTTCAAACTCATTTTTGCCACCTTTAAGTCTCACAGAACCTATATATTAAAAAAATAATAATGATAAGCTATGTGTCTTTGTGTTAGAATCCTTCTCATATATGAAATATTGGCAATGTCTACAGCAACCATTTAAGAAACAATAACCCTGTATCCTACAGGAAAAACCTTCTCAATAGCATTTGCTGTATTTGGGGTAATGGCAAGTTCCTCATGGAGATAGATAGCAGTAGATTAAGGAGGAGGAGGAAGAAAAGATGGTATTAAAGGTATCCATATCCTAGTTCCCTAATGTTTTCAGTGTTTTCTCCACTGGCATTCTTTGATATATTCAGCCAAGAAACTACTTTATTTGGGTAGTGTTTGATTGGTGTTGGAATTGTATGTTAAGTTTAAGGCAAATTTGTAAAAGTGTTTGCTGTTGTTTACCAACCTTGAAATAGTCTTTCAATGGAAATCTACATGGAATGTATTAATATGGTGAACAAATTTGTGTTTGGCTAACCCCACTTCTAAACTTGCTGCTAGGCATGCCAGAGGGTAGCAATGAGGGAGCAGAGTAACAGAGGTTACCGGTACTTCCAAGTTGCATCACAGCCAACCTGATATACTATTTCTCTACAAATGAAATGAACGGTGACAATACCATTTCTTCCTTGGAAGCACAGTGTCTATATAGGCACAGAAATATCAGCTTTACAGAATTTGCAGTTCCTTTTAAAAAAGGCATTAAAACATACACACACATACCACAAAATATAGCCAGGGATGAATACCTCTCATTTAATTCCATCATGTTAAAAGGCATTAGAAAACAATCACATAGATTACATAGCTTTTTCAGTGACCCATATAATATTATACATGATACAGATGCCAGGAGTTTATTTCAGGCCAAAGAATGCATTTGTTCATACTTGACCACAACCAAACACCACTTCACAAAGCTCATGTGAATTTATGGTCTGTACTTCCTCAAGTCTAGCAATGAAATAAGAAAATGCCCCCACCCTTAAAACACCCCCATGGTTGGGTAGCAAAACAACACACGCATGACAGATATGGAAAACTGAGAAAATAGTTTATACAAATGAGAAACTTGTTATCTTGTTCAACGAAGCTGAAGCATTTTATATATCACCATTGGGCATTTATGTAACTGTTGTAAAAGCCACTATAAATACAGGTTGCACGTTATATCCTGGGCAGAAGGGTATTCCATGTGAGCTGTGGCTAAATTTAAAGGACGTAAAGGGCTGGAGGTTATGGATTTCGTTAAAGGTCCCTTACTCCTTCCCTCTATAATTTGACCACTCTCGGCCAAATAGGATTACATTTTATACCAGCCTGAATAGCCAATATTACATACAATGAATTTATTCATTTGCTCTGCTCTTTAGCCACCAACAGATTTGTCCTAATTAGAGCCACAGTCCTCAGTATAACCTTCAGCTAGGCTTAGTATTGATCTGTGGGCTGATCTCTTTTTTTCTAGAGGGACCATTGACCATTCTTCTCTACAAACAGCACATCAGGAAGGCAGGCGACTGCCTTGTTCACTATGTACAGAACAGGGAAGCTGAACCCCTCCATATATTGTTGGACTACAACTCTCACCTTCTCTGATCATTGGCCATGCCAGATGAGGCTGATGAGAGCTGGAATCCAACAACATCTGAAGGATTACAGGTTCCTCATCAAAAGGAAAGGAAGATGCCACAGCACATAGTTGAGGTCAGAGAAGGAGAGATATGGATCCCATGTAATTGCGACACTAAAAATTCCTGACTGCATTATCCTATCCCTGAGGGCTTGTTTACACAATCAATATCCATAGATTATTTCAGGTTATACTGAGATAGCTAGCCCTTAAATCCACAAGCAGTTTCAAAACATTCTAGCTACACACCCATGCAAACTATTCAGTTCTATGCAGAACATTATATGGGTTGTTTCACATGTAACACTAAATTAACCCTGGCTACGGTGCGCATGAGGATTCCCTGAGAGGACATGATAACTGCTTTGGGTGTCTTCTGGTCCTGTTACTGCTGGAACTAAATGATGTATCTCTAAAAAAGTGTGTCACCAACATGAAAAGTTTGGAAAGCTCTGGCATAAGGGATAAAATCAAGCCCGGCGAAACCCCACATTGAAGGCTCCACAGGGCCAAACATTCTCCAAGCATCACTCCCTTGGAAATGTCCATCCATCTAGGACTGGAACCACCACAAAGCACTGCTACTCACCCTCCCCCCCCCAACTCAGGCAGCCACTCCAGAAAGATACCATGGCTGATGGTATTGAAAGCTGCTGAGAGGTCAAGGAGAATGAACAAGGTAACATTTTCCCTGCCTCACTAATTTCACACTCTTATAATAAAGGGAATAGTCATTCTAGCTGCAATGTAAGGAAATTTAGTCATGTTTAAGCCCACTAAAATCAAAAGTATTTCAGTGGGACCAGCAGATGCACTCAGTTAACAACCTGATTCTATACATTGTTCCTTGCAATTGATTCCTATTATTTACTTTATATAACATAATAGAAGAACATGGCACCTTACATAGAATAGGCTTAACAAACCTCTAACCCAAGAGGCTTACTAAACAAATAGATACAAGAGGAAAATAATAAGGGGGAAACAGAGGCAGGAGTTAACAGGTAAAGAATAATACATGTTATACAGTGGTACCGCTGGTTATGAACTTAATTCATTCCAGAGGTCTGTTCTTAAGCTGAAACCATTCTTATCCTGAGGCGTGCTTTCGCTAATAGGGCCTCCGGTGTGCAACTTCCGTTCACATCCTGGGGCAAAGTTTGCAGCCAGGAGCAGCTACTTCCAGGTTAGCGGAGTTTGTAACCCAAAGTGTTTGTAACCAGAGGTACCACTGTATTTCAGTTACACCATTTCAGCTTAGTTACAATAGGGTGTTGGGACAAGGAGTTGCTCCAAATGCTTCAAAGAATGAAAGACCTTGCTTTAAGCAGCCATGCTTTGGATTCCAATCAGTTAAGTTGCAGTGATTTCAGTGGGTATTCTTATGTGCCTTTCTCTGGACTCCACCCAAACCTTTAAACTTAAAGTCACCAAGAGTCAGTTCACGCTGTTTATATTCAGCCTGGCAATTAGAGCTCCTTTGGAATGGCCCCAAGCAGAAGTATTTGATACCTCCTGTTACCCTTTAGAGAAGATTGTGTTACATTTTCCAGTGCAAGCTGGAAGGGGAATTCAGACTAGCATGGATGAGATTTACTTGGTTAACACTTGTCACAGGCTCTGCATGAGGCAAGACCAAGCATGGAACGTAGATGAAAGAGGGCAGACAAGAAGAAACTCTCAGCTGATTCCAACCTGTTTTACTGCTGCTGAAAATCAATGTCCTTTATGCATACAATATAGCTCCATCAACCTCCCAGTGCGTGCGCACACACACACACAAACGAGGGTTTCTGAATTCCTATACATTTATCGCTCCTGAAATCTGAAAGTCCCAAAGCAATGTATGTATTGGCTGTGTACTTGTCAGCAATAATTCCTTCACAGTGCTACAGCTCATCGATCAATGATCTAAGATTCCATGGAAATAAAAGACATGTAATGGCCTGTGACCTAATTGTCTCATGTGCTATTGAGCTGGAAATAATTAAAGTAGGGGAGGGGGTTAGGGGTATAATGAGAATGGCTCCCAAGGAGCCATCTCACTTTCAGGGGAAAAAGTAAAATACAAATACTTCCATATTAAGTTGGCCTTCACCCTGTACTCTTTTAAATTTGTTCAACAATTTCTGGATTAGAGAAAGAATAGGGGGGAAATTCTACTTTGTTAGGTTTTTAGAAGATCAGCAAAGGTTTGTTTGACAGGCCTTTGAGACCAGACCACTGAGAGCTGAGAAATAGTTTTAGATACTGCTGTTGCTTTCACAATGAGCATATTCCTGTTGTTCTATTATTTTGTTATAAAGAATCTGTACATTTCATTGTTATTTTTAACAGGCTAATGTTAGCTACTTTCATTACCAAAACGTCAATATGAGATCAGAAAGTATTTCCAAAAAGTATTAAAAAAATTCCTAGTTACATAATTGCAGATAAATAAATAGAATTATTCCTCCAGAAAGAGTCATCTATCATTCATCCAGCAACTTCTAGCTTGAATGACACTATATTCCAGAATCCATTTTGTAACAGATCTAAAATTACATGCATTTACATTCCTAGATGATCTCAAGTAGAAAACACTTACATTCTATTGTTATGTGCTGCAGGGTAAATACATGAAGGTGGAAATTCCAGGCTGCAGGGGTTATTCTTTCTTATTCTGCCCTGGCCAGTTTGCATGACACATTAGACCATAATTAAAAATAAACTATGGTTAAATGCAAACAAGCAGCATGCTGGTGCATGCTGCTGAAAAGTCCCTGCTTTGCTCCTTGCTTTGGTGCAAGACAGAGGAAACAAACAAGAATATGGTTTCATATTACATGTAAATCAGCAGTCATAGTTTGTTTCCTTCACACAGACCATGAGTGGTGAACAGACCACAACGATAATGTTCACACATAATGTGAAGTCATCCTCTGGGTTGCTTCCACCCTGCAGCGCCAAAGCATTCTAGAGTGAAGCAGAACATAAGAGGTGACCTTTGAGCCACATGAACTAGCGTGCAGCTCATTAAGCCAAGAGTGGCTAACTTTTTTGGCCTTTGGTCAACCTCCAGGGGCTGCACCATCAACATCATCATCTGTCACCCACCCTTCACCATAATGTCCCAGTGGCCGTGCCCGCCTCACACTCATAGCTCTCACATTTATACAGGATAAACACAAGCAGACACAGTCACACACAACCCATGAGCTGTCCTGTGCTGATCAGCTGAGGAGGAAGGATTACTGCTCTCTCCACTCATCAAATAATCAAATTGACGATGAGGTAGGGAGAAACTGATAGGGCACTGGCCCCCAGTACTGTGTTCACATTACCGGTATTTTCTTTCCTTTTTGCTCCCACCAAAATTGGTGGTGCCTAGGGGGAGGCAGAGCATTCAGAAAAATTTGCTTGTGGGACTGAATCGGGCCCCTCAACTGAGGGCTAGATAGATAATTAATCTGTAGTATATGCATATCTGTAGCAAAGATATACCCATCACAGCTGCCAACTAGCTACTGGGCTAAGTTGAAGGTGCTGGAAATGGTGCTTAAAGCCCTAAACTACTTGAGACCAGCATACATAAAAGATCAACTCATCTTCAATATATTCATCCAATCCTGCAGATGCCATCTTTTGAATGGGTCCATTTCCCACAATGTCAAAATCAGATGTTTAGTGTAGCAGCACCTACCCATTGGAACTCCCTCCCATTATATATCAGACAAGTATCATCTATATGCCACTTTAGGTGCTTATTGAAGACTTTCCTCTTTCAACAAGCCTTCTAAGTAGAGATTGTTGTCCTAGTCAGTATCTGTATTGGATTTGAAATTGATCTTATTTATGCGATAGTTGTTGCTTAATTGTTTTATATGTAATTGCTTTAACCATTTTATTTATACAGTGGTATCTTGGTTTAAGAACCACTTACGGTAGTTTATGAACAACTTGGATTAAGAATGCTGCAAACCCGGAAGCAGGTGTTTTGGTTTGTAAACTTTGCCTTGGAATAAGAACGTGTTTCGCTTCCTGTTGAGTGTGTTCCATTCATAAACTGAGTCCCCCACTGCTATGGGAAAGCACGCCTTGGTTTAAGAATGCTTTGGTTTAAGATCAGACTTCCTGAACGAATTAAGTTTGTAAACCAAGCTACCACTGTATACCGGTAATTGTTTTGTGTTTGTTTTTGTTGTATTGTACCTCACTTTAAGATGACTCACAGGAAGAGGTTCATAAATGAAATTAAATAATAACTAACTAAATAATATAGAATATGTTCCAGTTCAAAACCACATTCTTGCTTCCTAAAGTACCCTGGGAAATACCATGTTACCCTTCAAGAATATGTTCAAGCATGGATCTATCCACATGTTTATATCAAGATGCATATGGAGAAGTGCTTCATGCTTCATGCTACAAGTCTGTTGTGGAAGGAAATGTTTACACCTAGCGTGACAGTGCTTACCACAAATAAATGTAATGCCATGGAACACAGCCAGACTGACGAAACATACAGCTGGTTTGCTCCTGGTGGACTCTGAATAGTCTTGAAGAACTGGCTCACAAAGAAGCCGATGAAAAAGGCTCCATATGGAAATAAGCCTCAAGATGACTGTAACAGTTATTTGTTTCAGTAGCTACCAACGAACACTGTAATGTAAAAGAACTCATTTCCAACCCTCTCTTAGTGCCTCCCACTGAGATCCTCCCTCTGACATCAACCGGCATCTTTTTGGATAAGAAGCAACAAGCAAGTCTCAGCAAGCAGCTATATCCTTGTTCTTCTCTGATGCTCTAAGTCCAAAAAGAAACTGGGAGCTGCGAGAGGAAAGATGAGTGAGCCTAGCTATCAGAACTACTAGCTACAACAGTCACTCAGAAGCTTCTTACTAACTAAATGGAGCTTCATTCATGGGTTTCTGTGTGCAATGGGGCATGATCTAGCAAAACAAGAGTATGCAGTGGGTGCTGCAAGTGATATATAAGAACAGCACTACTGGATCAGGCCAGTAGACTATCTAGTACAGCATCTTGTTCTCACAGTGACAAACCAGATGCCCACAAGCCATTCCTGAGCACAAAAAACACTCTCCTCTCGAGCAGTTTCCAGGAACTGGTATTTAGAATGATACTGCCTCTGACTGCGGGAAAACATTCCTAGACAGGTTCAGGAGATTTGGCTGCAAAATATGATCCTGGCCAACACACCTTCCCCACCTTTCTGTACTGCACTGTCAACAACAAAGTCAAACCAAGGTATGAGGGCAGGGCTGTGAATCTTACCTTGGATTTTACTTGTGGAGTGCAAGAGATTGGCCACCTCTGCTCTAAAGTAAACTGTAGCATGGAAATGTAGTTGCTGGTGACTGCAAGCTAAATCGCCCAGCCATATCAATAAACCTCTCTCATCTTTAGTATCTCAAAAACTTTGTAAATGATTATGCTGAAAAAAGGCAAGGAGAACTTCAAAGGACGTGGCATCTGTCAGATATATGAACAGTATATTAATAATAACAGTTTAATATTAATAATAACAGTTTAACCTTAGTGGTGATGAAGCCACATATATCAGTACATCTGTTGCACTATTTCTGATAGATTCTTTTTATTAATATAATTTTTCACCCCATTGCCTGCTTATGAAACTACCTGGCAGACTTATTGAAAATGAGATCCAACTTAGTTTGACATTTACTACAGTCAATACATTATACATCCAAAGGATTTGTATATTAATAGACTTCACTACAAAAATTACATTTTCTTTAAAAATGGATAAATTTAGACACCGTCTCATAATTATTTTGAAAAATGAAGGTACACCTGTATATATGGAAGACATCATAGCTCCTGTATGTGAATCAAATGAATAACCCTGCTGGATCACAAATTATGCAGCTGAGTTTCCCACATTTGGAGAAATCACTGGGATTAACAAATTTAAGGGGTTATCTACACTTACCTTTGCCGCCGCCCCACTCTTTCCAGGCACAGGTCCACACTTAAAAGGCCTGTGTCCAAACATTTCATTTCATTGCCCTGGAGCTTTCCCCATGAAAACCTACCCTTTAGCACTCAATCGGAACAAGCATCAATTCAGGTTTTCCATGGGTTGCAGTTTGGTCCACTGAGTTTTAAAGAGCAAGTTTTCATGGGGACTGCTCCACAGCAAAAAAGAAAAGGGGGTGGGGGAGCTGCTTGGACATGCAGCCTTAAAGCATGGACCCTGCCCGGAAAGGGTGGAGGAAAGGTTAGTTTGGATAAGCCCTTAGAGTGCAGTGGATGAGCCTCACCTTGGGAAAACCACATTTGTGATCATGGTTTGTCCCTTGCCAGGTACCGTAATTATGCTGTCCTCAATGCCAACTGTCAGAAACCATAGGAGGGAAGAGTTCTCTTGTGCTTGGGTTCTGTTGGCAGACTTCTCACGGGGCCAGCTAGATGCCTATGGGTACAAGATGCCAGACTAGATAGGCCACTGGCCTGCTGTAGCAGGTCCTACTTATGCACTTACGTGTTGCTACACCCTCTTTAGTGTGGACCCATAAAACAATTAAAGGGAGTGGAGAAAGAGAGAAGGAAGGCAGGGCTAACAGAAGAACCTTTTCATTTATCCTTTTATTTTTTTCCAGCCTGCACATTTCCCTATGCTGAATCTTTTTTGGTTCAAGATCTGCAGGGTTAAGATGGATCCATGTTAGAGCTGTAAGTAGTGCTTACAACTAGGATCAGCATTTGGATGTGCGTCTAGAGTGCACACCCCCTTGAAAGCAGTGTTGTGCAGATGAACAAAAAGATTCCTGCTTGAGCAGAGGACCTCAAACTGGTTGTCAATGCAGAGAAGGAAAACCTGGCCCGTTGGGTGTAAATTCCTTCCCACTTTTCAGGCATACAAACTGCAAGGTTGGAGTCAGCCTTCCAGTTTAAATAATTCTGGAAGAAATTGGCTTGGAAAACACACAGATCACCTTTCCACTGGCACTTTAAACAACAGGAGACATTCTGTCATACACTTGAAGTTTACATGATCTGATTCCTGGGGGCACATTGGAGTCAGAGAGTGCTTGCCCTGTGGAATCAGGCCGACCCCTTGTTCCCTAACAACTTAAGTTTAATGTGCATAAGCAGCCTTCACTGTGTCCACCTGGGAGGCTTACTTTCTTTAAACCTTTTGGCAAATTCTCCTCAGTATGCAAGACTGCTGTCCAGCCCTCCCCCTCTCCCAGCTTTACGGTACTTACAGGGCATCACTACATGGCATTGTCTGAAGGGACATGATGCAGCAGCCTAACCAAATCTGGCTCTGGTCAGTGTCTCAGTGGGAGATCACCTGAGAACCCTATTTGCATTAGCTGGGGTTCTACAATGGAAAGGTAAGTTATAAATGAAATAATAACCCATGTAAAAGTGAAGGGGATAGCTGGTAGCAGTCCATTTACATAAACACAAGTAACTAAGACTGAAATCCTATTCACACTTACACTGGCTTAAGTCCCATTGGACTTACTTCCACATAAACATGTGTGGAATTGTACTGTAAAAAAGAATACCAACCAACACACATATTTCACACATTACCAGTACACAATATGCTGCCCCCCCCCAAGATCACAACTAACTACTGTATGCTGCAATCAGTCAATATACATTACAGTAAATAATTCAATAGCCATGCAATCTAGTTGTAGGGTTTGGTGCTTTTTTTTGCAAA
Source organism: Podarcis gaigeae (assembly GCF_964106915.1). Taxonomy (NCBI): domain Eukaryota; kingdom Metazoa; phylum Chordata; class Lepidosauria; order Squamata; family Lacertidae; genus Podarcis; species Podarcis gaigeae. The sequence continues at coordinate 52,358,717 of NC_139685.1, read as the reverse complement.
AACCCACTAGCTAACACATACATCATGGCTGAGAGCTTAAGCAAGATATTGAAACAAATACAAGAAGTAAAAGTGAAGTAAAAGGTAAAGGTAAAGGTACCCCTGCCCGTACGGGCCAGTCGTGTCCGACTCTAGGGTTGTGCGCCCATCTAACTTAAGAGGCCGGGGGCCAGCGCTGTCCGCAGACACTTCCGGGTCACGTGGCCAGCGTGACAAGCTGCATCTGGCGAGCCAGCACAGCACATGGAAATGCCGTTTACCTTCCCGCTAGTAAGCGGTCCCTATTTATCTACTTGCACCCGGGGGTGCTTTCGAACTGCTAGGTTGGCAGGCGCTGGGACTGAGCAACGGGAGCGCTCCCCGCCACGGGGACTCGAACCGCCGACCTGACGATTGGCAAGACCCGCGTCCCTAAAAGTGAAGTAGTCAACAGTAAACATACCACTAGGGTATTGTATAACAAATGGCATCTTCAAAGCAGTATTGTAAATCACATAGAGACTATTAATATTAGGTGATTAATAAGTTTAATATTGTAATGAAAAGTCGTAAATGAAGGCACACAACCCAACAGTCAATACACATCAATTAGTACAGGCAACATGTACATGAGCCAAACTTAAAGCATGTCATCAGAGGACACATAAATTCCAGTAGCCAATGCACAAAACACCACAGCGGGTATCCTCCCAACCCTGGGGCAACCAATATGCCTACATCCAACAATCACAATTTTAATTATCTGCAAGCTGCCTTAAAGATTCATTTTTTAATTCAAAGGTGGGATATAAATGTTTAAATAAATGCATACTGCAGGCCATACACACAAACCTCACAACACAAATCCATGCCCACCCCAAAAACACAGGAACTTTCAGTCTCCAGACATAATTTTTAAAAACAATATACATTCGAATGTATTCATCTGAATGCATTTCACCAGCCATTTAGAAATCCACATATCATTTAAAAAGAAACAATGCATTCGAATAGACTTTCAGCATTCGTCTTTAGCATCTCTCTCTCATACATAAATCGCAACAGCTGACACACATACACAACACTACACAGTACATGATGGAATATAAACAGTTTCAAAAATCAACCAACACGTACTTCCCAACAACTAACAAGGGCAACAAGCACACAGAGACCTCAGCATCCGAGCAACCAACTTGCCTAACCAACTCAGCCCTTCTTCCAGAATTAACCTTGTCCCATTACAGCAAGCTAATGAATACCAGCTCAGCCTTGCCCACCTGAGCAATTGTTCTCATAGCCTGAAGGATGCAGGGCTATGCTTGGTAGCCAGAGAGAATCCACCACAACAGACTCACAAACTTCCAAAGTTCCACAGGGATGAAAAAAGGGGTAGTCTTGTAGACTTGTAACAACCCTATTCTCACACCAAAGATTCTCACACAAAAGTTTACTACCCCACACTTTATGGCTTCACTATGCAGGTTTTCAACAATTTAAATAGCAGCAGCTGTGATGGTTGTGTGTTGTTGTTCTCCTAACTATTGAGATTGGGGCAGATGTATAGAGAGACACTGGTGTCCTTGGGAGAAAAACCACTGCTCTGAGTCTGCAATTTGCTTTGGGCCAGGGGTGAGGGACCTCTCCAGCTGTTTCTGGAGCCCAACATCCATTTGCGCCAGTCAAGATTGCCATTGGTCAGGGATGATGACAACTGCAATCCAGCAACATCTGGAGGCCTGCAGGATCCCCACCCTGGCTTGGGAGGGGGAATCCCACATTGGTGCCAATGGGAATCCTCACCCCACCCCAATTCAAATATTAGCTTTGAAGGAAGGTGGGTTTCTCTTCCCTCTCCTCACTCTGGCTACTTCCTTGCCTGTTGTTGAGTGCCCTTCTACACCTCGATCCTTCCCCTCCATCATTTACTATCTAGTTTGGCCCTGGAAATGAGGAAGAGACAGTCGCAGTGATTGTATCAAACAGAAGGAGCCACTTGACTGGTTATAGGGAAATCAGAGGCAGTGTGGCGTAGGAGTTAGTGCCAGATAAGGACCCCAGAAATCAGGGTTTGAATCCCCGTTGTCCTTGGGACAGCTTGGGACAGTAACAGTTTCTCAGCCTAACTTATCTCCCAGGAATGTTGTGGAGGAGGAGGGGGAGAATCATGTATACTACCTGGAGCTCCTTGAAGTACATACCTGTATTTAATCATCATCATCATCATCATCATCATCAATGCACAATTACACTCCAAAAACGGACGGGGGGGAGAGAAATAGACGCAGGGGGGGGGGGGAGAATACAAAAGCAAACAGGTCCCTTGTTGGAGGGTCCCTTCTCGCTCTCCCTCTTGTCACCTGCCCCCCCCCCCGCCTCCCTCTTCCTCACCTTGCCTGCAGTCACAGTAGCCCCAGTCGACCCTGCCGCGGCTGTTCCTGAAGAAGCACCAGGGCCTGCTCCTGCCGTCGGGGTTCCTGCAGAAGTTGCGCTGCCCTCGCAGCCCTCTGCCCTGAGGCGTCTTCTCCAGGAAGGTGGGCACGTCCGCCCAGGGCAGGCACTCGGCGCCGGACTCGGTGACGTTGACGAAGCGCCCGCCGCCTCGCGGGCAGCCGCCGGCGGGCTGGTGGTGCTGGAGCGGCAGAGGCGGCGGCGGGGAGCGCGCCTGAGGCGGCTGGCGGGCAGAGCCCCGCGGAGCGAAAGGGAGAGACGAGCGAGCCGGCTCCGAAGCGCCCGGCTCAGCGAGCGTCCCCAGAGCCGCCACTGCCGCCGCCAGGAAGAGGCGCGCGAATGTCATGGTGCCAGTCGCGCTCGCTTTGGTCCATCGCCCCTCGGCTCTCGCGCCCTGGCTGAGGGGAAGGAGAGGGCGGGGCCGCGCGGCGTCCCACTAATCCTCCCCCACCCCCCGGCGGGGAGCGCGCGACTCCTTCCCCCCGCCCCACACGCTCCCCGGCCCGGCTCGCGCCCACGGAGTTGCCTCAGAGCAAGCTGCCGTCGTCCACCCAAGGACATCGACGACGACGTGGTTAATAATAATAATAATAATAATAATAATAATAATAATAATAATAATAATTTGCTTTTTAAGGTATTGGATTTAGACATAGTCGGAGTAAACCCACGGAAAGCAGTGAGACTTAAGTTAGTCGTGACTAACTTGATTTCAGGGGTTCTCCTCTGTGCATGATTAAGTCTGGATCCAACCCATCATCATCATCATCATCATCATCATCATCATCTGTATCTTCCCATTTGGCATCCAGATGTAGTCATAGAGGGAACCCACGGGAATCAATAAGCCTTGCTGGTCAGGATTCAATTATCCCAGTTGGCTTCAAGGGGGTCTCCTTCAAGTCTGGATCTAACCATCGTCTCGCCCTCGTTGTTCATATTTTGAATCCAGACTTCCGTCATACTCGGGGTAAATCCGCGGAAATCGATGGGGCTTAAGTAAGTCATAACAAACTCGTCCCATTGATTTCCGGGGGGGTCTCCTCTGAGAATGACGAAGGCTCGATCCAAGCCATTCGCATAGCCATCTGTGTAACGTGCGAGCTGCAGCTCAGCCCTGGCTCGTCACCGCGCGACTCTCGGCGTGTTTACTCAAACGTCAGCGCCACCGAGTCCAAGGGAATGCGCTCCCTGGTAAAATGCGCTTAGGAGTTGCAACTCTTTCCCCCATGGGAATGTTCTTTGCCGCCCACGACGACGCCCCTTCCCAGTTCCAGTCTGGGAGATTCACATATGCCTTTCACAGCTATATCAGCATCTGCAGAAATGCCACTGGTCAAGCGTTTCCCTCTCCTATGCTGGCAGGAAAGCCGCACCATTTGCATCTCTGCCTGTCCGGGAACTATTCAGAATCCTTTCAGGAGGTTGGGCGAGCTGACAAGCCCATCTTCGGAGATGGATCGTCTTCCCAAAAAAGTCAGGCACATATGGAGAAGGGGGCTGTGATGATTACTGAAGGAGGGCAAGCGCTTTGCACGTGCACAAGAGACGGAGTACAGGACTGTATTCGGAGAGCCCTGATGTTGCCGGGCGAGGGAAACTAAGCCCTCGAGGCTCTTCTGGTTCCAGCTGAACCCTGAAAAATCACCAGGGCGCAGAGACCCGGAAGCGCAAAGAGATGAGAAGGGCAAACTCAGGCTGCGGGCAGGGCTGGAGAACAGCAGAGAAGCTCACAGTCTCCATCTGGGACAAGGCACCCAAAGTCGGGTGGGAGGTGGAAGGAAGATCGCAGCCACCCGGAGAGATTTCCGCGAGCCTGCTAAGGAATCGGGGCGCACCATGGCCCGCTGCGATCCGACGCAAAAGCATCGATACCAACCAGAAAGAGCAGCGAGGCGAGAGGCATCTGTTGGCAGTCGCGTCATCCTTATGCGGGGAAAAGTTAGGCAGGATAAGGCAAACGGGAGCCCCCCCCCCTCCCCCCGTGGACCAGATTTGAGAGAAACTGGGAAAAATTATTAGTGGAGGCGGCAGGTAGGGCCGCCGGTTTCCTTTCTATCCTTTTGCGCAAAACCAACTTGCCCTGCGCCCAAATCCGCTAAACTGGTGCACGTGACGCGCGCTCCGTTACCTCCTGTCCTGCTTTGGAATGCGGGAATCCTGGCACGCGCCTGCGCGTCATGAGCAAAACATCCCGGGAGCCAAGTTGGTTTAGGCAGGGGAGGGGGAGTGTCTGCTCGGCCTTTCCCTTTCTGTGCCTCGTACCAGTTCCCTGAGATGTGCCAGTTTCCCAGTGATGCTCTCTTGAGCTTGTTGAAGAACGGCCTGGCCACGCCAGGAGGGTGTCCTGACCAAGTCTATGGGACCAGACCACTGAAAACTGCTGACCACTCTTAGGACCACAAGGGAATCGGAGGGGCTGTCTAGTAAGAGTGGGCCAGCCTCCCTAGTTATTATTTAGACTTCTTGTTGTTTAGTCGTGTCAGACCCTTCCTGACCCCATGTACCAGAGCACGCCAGGCACTCCTGTCTTCCACTGCCTCCCGCAGTTTGGTCAAACTCATGCTGGTAGCTTTGAGAACACTATCCAACCATCTTGTCCTCTGTCGTCCCCTTCTCCTTGTGCCCTCCATCTTTCCCAACATCAGGGTCTTTTCCAGGGAGTCTTCTCTTCTCATGAGGTGGCCAAAGTATTGGAGTCTCAGCTTCAGGACCTGTCCTTCCAGTGAGCACTCAGGACTGATTTCCTTAAGAATGGATAGGTTTGATCTTCTTGCAGTCCATGGGACTCTCAAGAGTCTCCTCCAGCACCATAATTCAAAAGCATCAATTCTTTATGGTCCAGCTCTCACCTCCATACATCAACTGGGAAAACCATAGCTTTAACTATATGGACCTTTGTTGGCAAGGTGATGTCTCTGCTTTTTAAGATGCTGTCTAGGTTTGTCATTGCTTTTCTCCCAAGAAGCAGGCGTCTTTTAATTTTGTAGACTAACTTTCGTTAAATTCACCAGAAAACGAACTGAAATAGTTAGAAATAAAAATTTCCAGAACATTTATTTTCTATCAAATGATTATAGATGGACAGATTCACAGACTACAGCAGGTTCCAAAACACCTACCATTATGCAGAGCCACAATTTTATGTATAATGTTCAGCAGCTCAAATAAGGGGTGTGATGGGTTGTCTGTCTTCCACTTGGGTTATAATTCCACCCCTGGTCACACCATTAGACACATTAGATGGGAAATCCATTGGTGTCAGCAGAAACTGTAATGTATTTAGGATCACAGCATAAAAAGTTTTAGTCCCCCAAGCCACTTGCTCCACAGTAAATAAACAAAGACCCACTGGAGTTAATACGATTACACCATACAAAGCAGTTTCATGGTTTGTCTTTGTAATGTAATTCATTCCCATTCATACCTATGTCATTCAGTTTCTCTCTCCCTTTTTTCAGAGGCAATTCCAGATGCTTGCCTAGCTTTCAATTGCCCTGTTGTTTTTATGCCATTCTGTTTCATCTATGGGTGTGTTCCTCACATTCCAAGATTCTTACTTCAGATTCCACAAGGCCTGACGATGCCTGGATCCAGGACAACTCTACCATGTGCTCATCTCCATTTACTATATTAAAGAAGCTTTAAATGTGCCATTTCCCCCCATAATTTTTATTCAATTTTCCATTATACAAATTTACCATAACAATTCATTTTCACAAATTTCAACTTTTTGACTTCCATCAGCTTCTCTGTCAATCATCCATATTTAAATTTTTGTTATGCATTCCCTAAACTTAACATTGCCTTTCAATATACCCATCCTCTCCTATTTTCCTTTTTTACAATACTCCTCTAACTTTCACAGAGCTTCTTTAAATCCCACTAGCGTTGTTTGTTCATCACATATACTTTCCAGATATTCAGTAAATTTTCCCCAGTCCTCAGTGAACTTGTGATCTCGTTGATATCTAATCTTCCCAGTTAATTTGTCCAATTCTGCATAGTCCATAATTTTCATTCTCCATTCTTCCAGAGTTGGTAGATCCTCCTGCTTCCATTTTTGGGCCATTAATATTCTTGCCGCTGTTACTGCATATTGGAAAAGTTTACAGTCCCTTCTATTTAACTCTCTTCCTGTTATTCCTAAAAGAAAGGCTTCTGGTTTTTTTACAAATGTATATCTCAACATCTTCAATTCATTATAAATCATCTCCCAGAAACCTTTCACTTTCTTACACTCCCACCACATATGATAAAAAGATCCTTCTTTTTCTTTACATTTCCAACACTTATTACTTATTTTGAACATTTTTGCTAATTTAACTGGTGTAATATACCATCTATATAACATTTTCATAACAGTTTCCTTTAACGTAATACATGCAGTAAATTTTATATTTTCTTTCCATACTTTACCCCAATCTTCCAATTGTATATTATATCCAAAATCTCTGGCCCAATGTATCATAACTTAAATGTGCCATTTTTAACTGCTTTATAAAGTTAGGCATTCACATTAAGCTTTCACAGCTGGCTTCTGTTCCTTCGTAGGAAGTGGTTTCAACCCAATTACTATCTATGACTAAATCCCATTGAAATCAATTGAATGTTAGTTGTTTCAGTGGGATTTACAGCACAATCATTTATGTTAAATGGCACATACTCCAAAGTAGTGCATGCACAGGATTGCAGCCTTACAGCAGAAGCCTATACATGTTTACTTAAAAGTAAGTGCCACTTTGTTCAAAGGGGCATACTCCCTGGTAATTGTACATTGAATTTAGAGTCATGACTAACTTTTTCAAATTTTGAGTATGAATGTATCAATTGTTTTCCTTGCCTCTAGAGCTGATTTGAATTTTTTAGCACCAACATGCCTTACAAATGAACTTTTTAAAGTATCCCACTGCAACTAACTAAATTGCTTCAGCCCCCCAAAATTATAGGGTGTACAACAATATTCAGCTTTGTGCAAATTTGTTTCCCATAAACATATCCAGATTTGTGGAGAACCCAGATTCACAGGCCAGCAATTTTTAGTTTCATTTGACCTGGCTGTATGCCATCACTGTTTATAATGGAGATAAACTGCAAGCAGCCAACAGTTATTGCTTTCCTTCCAAGGTTAATGGTGCAGTTCAGTAACCTTAGTTTCTCTGAACTCAATGGTCCTACAGGTGTTCTCCTTCTTAGATGCTCATGTATAATAATTCACAATGTGCTTAGTTTTGTGGCTTTCCTGTTCATTCATCTGAATGGACCCCTGGACCTCTGCCCTGATAGCACCACTGACCAAGGTTTCATCTGAAAAGAAAAAGCTAAAATATTCTGCAGAAGCACCGCTGTGAAAAAAAAACCTACAACTTGCAGGCCTCTAGCTTCTTGCTTGATGCATCTAGCTTGAAAATAAACAGAGTTGTGTGTGACTATGCAGAAAGTATCCCTGCAGTTCTTGTCCCATCATTTCCATCACAGGATCATATGAATTTAGTGTGTTCATTTAGGAGTTGTTTTTTTTTAAATCCTTTGTATAAACAGGCTAAAATTAAACTTAGGTCAGGCAGCACTCTTCTCTTTTCTGGGAAATATTTGTATATTTATAATAAAGCTAATGTGTCGTACACACATAAATACACATAAACATGTAGGCATACACCACACTCACATAGAGGCAATGGATTTCTCTATCTCAGTGCTGAGCTGAGCAATTTCCTAGTGCTGCAATGGGTCCTACTTTTCTAAGGTGCCCCTTGTAAAGTGGAGAAGAGGTGCCTGATTTTGTCACAGACTAGTGGGCCACCAGCAAACTAGATGCAGCCTGCATGGGCCATGGGTTCTTCAACCTTGATAAATATGTTAAAAACATGAGTGGGGCAGAAAGGATTGAACCATGTAGGATCAAAAGGGTTACATTCCACCTACCTCTCTTTCAACAGAGGTCATCCCTCAGAACAATCAAGGCTGCATCAGATTGAAATGGATCTTGCATCTGAATTAGGGGTATCCAACAAGGTGTCTCCCGGACGTCATGGACAACTCCCATAATTCTGGACCAATGGCCATGCTGGTTGTGGCGTTGCAAGTTCAAGTCCAAAATATCTAGAGGGCACCATGTTAGCTTCCCCTGATCTAGATAAATGGAGTTGGACAACAGCCACTCATTTGGACAGGTTGCCCACACTAGTGAGCAAATCTCATGGAATACAGTGGGACTTAGTTCCAAGTAAACATTCATAGAATTGCAGTCCAAGTGAATGATGGAAAGTAACATGATCATAACATTAGCAAGAGGAAGTATTAAAAGCTTTTCAGTAAATTATTTATTTGGGAAACTTTTAAAAAATATTTTATTAAACACAGATTGGCATGATCCCCTCACAAAAGAACTTTATATTAGAGCTCAGCATGGTGGGGTCTCTTGGGGCACTGCAAATAGCAGTTTCCTCTAATGTAAAGTTCAATTCTTTTATAATTGAAATGTTCTTTTACGTAGAATAAAGAAAACCACTGTTTGCTTCATTACATTACTGAGTCTAAGCTAAAAGGATAGTTGAAGACTTTACCATGCATTGAAACACATTGACAATTCTTTTATTAACGAGAAATTTAGAGTAAGTAATAGACACATTAGAAAATAATTGCTGAAAAGATCTGCTAATTATATATTCTGGGCAACATTCCAGAACGTCAAGAATGTAATTTGTTGCTCACCAAGAATATAATTTGCTGTTCAATAAGGATTGCAACAATGCGTGAAGACAAAAGATTTGCTTTTTAAGAACCAAGACAAAGAAACTCTACTAATAATAATAGATTTGAGTAGTATTCAAGGAGCTCTGTCTCCCACAGATACCAGTGAAATCCACATATTCAGCAAATAATGCAATCCTATACTTCAGATCTTCTGACTGAGAAGCTATACTATTTTCACGTTGGGATTTTGCCTGGGCAATAATCTGTTTTGTCCTATTCTCTGGCTCTGACTTTCAGACGTGGTTCCCACTCCTGCCTGATGCCTGCCTGTGGTTCAGCTCTGACACAGATGCAATTATGTAAAAAGAAAGCACGTTGAAAATGGCACGATGGCAACAGCTCATTCCCAGATTATCTGTTTACTGAGTGTTCATTCTGATTTGTCTGCAGGGAAGGATGTCATTGCCTCATGCAATTGTTATCTCACACTTTCCAGTGCATTTCCCTATCACTTTCCTAACTTCAGATAGTCCTATGTTTTTGAAGAAACAGGTCTGTTGCTCCAGAGTGCCAAATCCACTTTTATTGAGCAATGTATATTTGCCAGTGTGCAACTGAATCCCACCCAGATACAGTCTGGAAGCACCTTTGGATTCAAAGGGTTCACACTGACTCATTCGTTCAATCACACCCGCACCATGCATTTAAAGCACAAGGCTTCCCACAAAGGATCCTGGGAACTGTAGTTTGTTAAGGGTGCTTGGAAATATAACTCTGTGAGGAGTAAACTACAGTTCCCAGGAGTCTGGGGGGAAGCCTTATGCTTTAAGTGTACTTTAAATACCGGTATATGGCAATACCCCTTTTTGCTAGAAAAAAATGATGGGAACTGCTGCAGTCAGGAGATGGGGCTCACCTAGTCCTCTCCATTGTGGTGTCTGCCATGTAGAACGCTGATATTAAAAAGGTAAAGGTAAAGGACCCCTGACAGTTAAGTTCAGTCGCGAACGACTCTGGGGTTGTAGCTCTCATCTCGCTTTACTGGATGAGGGAGCCGACGTTTGTCCACAGACAGTTTTTCTGGGTCATGTGGGCAACATGACTAAGCCGCTTCTGGCGAAACCAGAGCAGCACACGGGAACACCGTTTACCTTCCTGCTGGAGCGGTACCTATTTGTCTACTTGCACTTTGACATGCTTTCAAACTGCTAGGTTGGCAGGAGCAGGGACTGAGCAACGGGAGCTCACCCCGTTGCGGGGATTCGAACCACCGACCTTCCCATCGGCAAGCCTTAGGTTCAGTGGTTTAGACCACAGTGCCACCCGCATCCCTATGCTGAGATTATGCAAGCACAAACCCAAGGGTGTTGATGCTACCAAATGAAGACATACTTGTTCCCCCAGGCTTGCCCTGACCTTTATTATTATTATTACCGGTCACTGTGATAGTTTTAGTGAATTTATTGTTGTTGTTAGATTCATTATGTTTTATTACTGTATGAAACATTTTGGTATTTCTCTAAACGCAAAGCAGTGTAGAAATACTTAAATAAATGAATGAATAACTGGAACCTTTTTCACCCCTGGTATTTTTTTTTTTAATGAAATACCAACTCCTTGTTAGCAATAGTGATACTAAGGCATTTCTGATATTTCCTTCAGGAATTTTTAAGGAATCTTTTAGGAAACCTGATAGCAATTCAGATACAAAATGTAAAAGGGGGATTAAATATCTCCCAGGGCACTGCAATGGCCCGGAGGAATATAAGAATTAATTTAGCAGTAATCTGTGCCTGGATATGAAACGGCTTCTCGGATATTCTATTAATCATGGTTTTGTCAAGTTACTATATTACCGAGGTCAAGAAAGACTATACATTGGTTCCAAAATATGTATTTGAGTATTCAGGGGCAACTATTTGAAACACAGCCTCTTTCCTGTGAGCCGTAACATAAGTAAGTCAATACAAATCAGTAGTGGGCAAACAAGATTGTATATATTAATAAGTAATAACAAAGAGCAATGTGGAAAATATTTCTATCCAAGTGCAGACAAGAGACATAAACGTGTGTCCAAAATGAACTGTGAAAAGAACGAATTTTGTTAAAGACTGTATCTGATTCACTATGGCTAATACATTCTGATGAATTAAATGCCTTGTTATTGCCTGATATGTAGGAACGAACTTCAAGTCCTTCGGAGGCAGAAGAGGACTTTGAAAGTGCTAATGGAGCTGGGAACCTTTGCATTGTTTCACCAGCACCTGTGTTGGATATATGTGGAACCTCCATCACATGTTATGTCCATACCTGAGGAGGTGGTAAGGCCATTGTCTGAACACAAAGCATCTGAGAACAGGGCAATTCTTTCAGGCAGGTTGCTTCTACTTCAAATGAGTAGTGGGCCTGAACTCAAGGGAAAACATAAAGGTGTCATCCCATGTTAAATGTGAGGGTTTTTAAAAATTATTTAGACTTCTTGTCTAGTGAGGCAATAAAAATAAAAAATAAAAAGCCTCTCACTTTCCAACCTGGCTTGTTCAAACTGTCAGGGCATCAGCTGCAGGCTGGTGGATCTGCTGTTCCATGCTTCTGCTGTTTAAGGATTGTTCATCAAGAAGAATAATCTCCTTACATAGACCATACTTGAAGGTATCCTGAAATTACAGATACATTAAAAACTGTGATATGGCGGGGGGATCCATCTTGCTCTGACTGATTTGAGCTATGTCAGCTAAGTCAAATGAGCACTTAACATTTCTCCAGATTAAATACTGAGTATCGAAACTTCAGGGACACGGGTGGCACTGTGGGTAAAACCTCAGTGCCTAGGACTTGCTGATCGCAAGGTCGGCGGTTTGAATCCCCGCGGCGGGGTGAGCTCCCGTCATTCGGTCCCAGCTCCTGCCCACCTAGCAGTTCAAAAGCATCCCTAAGTGCAAGTAGATAAATAGGTACGGCTTTATAGCGGGAAGGTAAATGGCATTTCCGTGTGCTGCGCTGGTGCAGGCTCGCCAGATGCCACTTCGTCACGCTGGCCACGTGACCCGGAAGTGTCTCTGGACAGCGCTGGCTCACGGCCTCTTAAGTGAGATGAGCGCACAACCCTAGAGTCGGACACAACTGGCCCGTACGGGCAAGGGTACCTTTTTATCGAAACTACAGATCCTGCATAGAAAAATAACTCAAAAGATTTTTATGAAACATGGCAATTTGAACTTGCTGGCTACAAATGGGAATGCAAAGGAAAATGAGGCTTAATGAAAAGCATATTTATAGATTTTTAAGGAAAGGGTTATGGCAGTTGCATTCTATAAGCGTTAGCAATGGTGTTGACAGATCCCATTGTCTTAAAAGCACATTGAAAGGACATTGCGTTCCCCAAGGAATCCTGGGAACTGTAGCCCTGAAACTACAGTTCCCAGGATTCTTTGCAGGAAACCACGTGCTTTGAATGTATGGAGTGGATATTTGCAGTTTTCTATTTGAGGATTACCTATTTGAATCGCTTTCTCTTAGGGGTTATTTCCCCCTCCTCATATATCTTTCGTTTATAGTTTTCAAAGCTGTTACCAAAAATTATAGCAATTAAAATTCATCTCAAACAACAGACAAAATATATTAACAACTTTCAGTATTTAGAAGTAACTATATAGACTTGCCTTTTTATTTATTGCATGGCCATTTGTGGCATTTTCTAAGGAACCTTCGGAGAAGGGGTAGCAGATGCCTACAAGCTATGACTCCTTCTAGACTTTCCCTCAACCAAGAGATCTTGGGTTGTGATAACCAACTTGCCCTCCCACTTTGTGATGCTGTTGCTAAACACCAGGTCTGTGTACAGTAAAACCTCTCTCATCAGTGATACTGCTTTTAAGGAACACCTCACGAATGAAGAAGACACCCTGGTGTTTATTATAGAATGGGAGGGATTGCAGCTGGGTCAGAGAGGAAGAGCAGGGATTTTTGCGTACTGACCAACAATCTCCCTGACTGAGCTGGTGGAGATGGTGTCGAGAATGGTGCTCTAACTTTATCATCCGTGTGGGGTCCAACTTATCTGGTCTGACACATATTATCAGTTGCTACACCTGGAGCTGGCAATTCTTTTTATATGCTCGCTTGCTGTAGCATTTCCTAGCCTGAGATACTTTGATATCAGTAGCTCATGCTCTGGTGACTTCGCATTTGGATTATTGGTATGCGCTCTACGTGGGGCTACCTTGGAGCTGGAGCTAGTGAAGAATTAATCTGCCATGTTCTGAACGGAGGCAGCAAGTAAGGAGAATGTAACATTGCCTCTTAAAGCACTCCACTGCCTACCGACCCTGATTCAAGTACCCTAAAGCTTTTTAGTTTTTTAAATGTGAAACTAGGATCCTAGCCTTCTCCTCTGTTCAGTTTTCTTAGTGTCTGTATGCTGCTGTTTTCAATACAAGTACACATACAACCCACTGGCACTTACGCATACCCCATTTTCGTGTGGCCATAAACTAGATAGATAGAGATAGATTAGATAGATAGATGATATAGATAGATAGATATAGATAGATATAGATAGATAGATAGATAGATAGATAGATAGATAGATAGATAGATGATAGATAGATAGATGATAGATAGATGATAGATAGATAGATAGATAGATAGAGGCATGCAGGTGTCATAGTGCCCACAATGTTCTGCCAAGATCCCCTCTGCCCCCTCCTGCCCCCATTTCAGGATTCAAAGCCTAAGCTTGAGGAAGCTGCCCCAGTTTCTCCTTTTATTAGTGTTGCCAGACTCCCAGAAATGACCTGAAGCCTCCAGGTTTGCTCCCCATCCAACGGAAGGGCATGGATCTCTAGGTGGGTGTCAGCAGCCAACTGCAGTTCTTAAGAATGGCAGGGTTGGGCCTCTTTTCACAGCTTCCAAGACAATTCGTGGTGAGGGGACTCATAGAAGGGCCTTCCCCAAAGTGGGGCTGCTGGGACTCTGGAATGATCTCCCCCTGGAGTTGCATCTGTCAGTGGCGTAGCGTGGGGGGTGCAGGGGGGGCCGGCCGCACCGGGCGCAACATCTGGGGGTTAGGGAAATCCACGGGTTAGGGGGCACAAATCCACGGGTTAGGGGGCGCAAATCCATGGGTTAGGGGGCGCAAATTACTTGCCTTGCCCCGGGTGCTGATAACCCACGCTACGCCACTGGCATCTGTCTCTTTGTTGGGATTTAGATGTCAGCAAAGACACTTCTGTTTGCCTAGGCTTTTTCAGTCTGATATGACAATGCTTGTATTGAATAGCAATGTGTGGATTATGTTTTTAATTATGGTTACTTTGTGAATATATTCATATTGTATTTGTTCTAATTTTGTTGTACAGCCACCTGGTCCTGTATGAGGAAGGGTGATTCCTAAAGGCAATCAATACTAAATAGTACTAGTAATAAAAATAAAAATATTTATCAGATTGCATTATTATTTATTTCATTTATGAACCACTTCCTATGAGGCATCCCTAAGTGGGTTTTATTATAATAAAAACATAAATAAAAGTGTTACATATATCAAAACAGTTAAAACGATTGCATATAGTAAAACCATTTAAACAGTACATACATTAAATCAATTCAAACTGAATTCATATACCAACAGGGATGAAGATCTCCATTTCAAAAGCTTTGTGAAAGAGGAATGTCTTTAACAGGCCCATAAAAGATACTACTGCAAAAGCCATTTTAAAATTGAGCCATTTATAATTTTAAAAATTGGAAGCATTATTATAGATTATAATTTGTTGAGATCTTTTGTTTGGCGAAATGTAGTGTAAATATAGCTAATTTCAGAGACAAGAAAACCCCGCATGTAGGGGTCAAACCAATTGGGGATATATTTTTGGGAACAACTGGGTGTGTATTGTATGTGTTTAATTTCCCTCAAACACATCAATCTCCATTCTGAAATTACCCCCCACTCCTGTATTCATTTAAACAGGGACATTTTCCACCCCTCCCCCAGAAACCCATGTCTGCAAGCATGAGAATGTCCTGGCTTTACACTTGCATGTTAATATCATGTTTCCTATGTCTGTGTACTAATCTTCACTTCTACATCATTCTCAAGAACTGATAAAGCTGCTCCGAGCATAAAAGTACTATAGACGTTACAAAAGTCAAGAATGCACACAAAGCTGTTCTTCTGATTCTGCAACACAGATATGCTTTTCCAAGGGCGCATGAAAGAACAGGTAAACAATTTCCTTTGGGAGCTCTGCTATAAAATGTTCTGCTTAAGGGTCCACTCAAGGCACTTTCCTGCGCTTGGTGTTCTGTTCAGTGTGTGTATTGAAATTCCTAAATGAAACAACAGCGTTGAAATTAATGTGCTGAGGTTATTATCTGGATTGGAAGGGAAGAAAGTTCACTGTTGAAGCAGCCTTTTGGAGCTGAAACAATACTGGCATTTTGCCAGATGCATTACCACAGAAAACTTTAAATGCTCATTGGGGTTCTTTGAAAAGCCGGGAGTCAGTGGGTAAAAAACAGAAACAGAGGAAGATTTACTACCATTGCCCTAAGTGTGAGACATAGTAGTTCTTAAATCTTTCTGGTTTTCTGAATAATCTCTCTTTTCGCTGGCTAACTTGATGACTATTGCTTCACTACAATTCTGGATCCTACCAATGTCAGTGAACACAATGCACATCTTATGGGCATCCTGCTTCTGTCCAAGCCTGTAATCTATGGAGTAAATTCATTTCACACAATTAAGTTTTTCATATGATTTCAGCTATTCCATGGTCATTCCAAAGCCCCAACAAGTGTCTGCCATTATGAATAGATCATTTTCTATTCATCTACAAGCCATTGAGGGAAGTTCACTGCTCTAAAAGCTTGACAAATGATAGCAGCAACACCAGCGGGTTGTGTGAGCTCATCCTTCCAAACCTTCAACAGCAGACAAGGGATAAAAGGAGATCACCATCACAGTGTCCTATAGACTGGATTAGATGCCTGGCTGATTTCAAATTTCTGCTAGCTGTAAACTCTGCAAGTAGAGTACAAAGATGCACTTGCAGGTGCAAGGCTTAATTAGGAATGCTGCAGAAGTAGGACAGGGACAGGAGGAAGGTCCAGATCTACTGCTAAATCTCTGGACGATTTGCCATAGATCTGTAAGGGTTTCTAACTCTCAGTTCCTTAGCTCTTGGCAGCAGCAACAACAAAGCCCTCTTTTCTTCTTAATCAAAGTTTCGGAAACAGAACTTCTGCTAATCAGGAGTAGACTATTGAAGAAAAATCTCATGTGTTCAGAGGCACCCTGTTACTGAATGGTGGGGTTTGGGTGTGTCATCCTTACGCTAGCTTTTTGGTATCTTCAAACCCAACAGGAAAAACTGTGATTGATGAAGTCTGAAGATTGTGGCTGTGCCTAATGGAGCTATATATGGGCCACTTTCGGAGGAAGGGTGGGGTATACATTCAATAATACTAATAATAAAAGTGAGCTTCGGGCTGGGAAACACTATCACTTTGCAATCAGGCTGTGGCTTACAGTTTATCTGCCTTCATGCCTGGATTGCTGGATTCTTAATAAGTAGTCTCTTGTGTCAACTGCAGCCTAGCAGTGAAGTCCAATGGATGTGTACTCAGACCTGGGGATGGAGGACAAATTTGATCCAGTTAGCATTTAAAGGTGAACCTCAATGAGACTTATCTTGGAATAACGGTGTATAGGACTCTAGAGTGAGAGCAAGTGTTTGCATGCTTAGGAGAAATCCACATTGAACACAGGCCCTCTTTGGGGTTATGATCCTCACAAGGTAAGGACAGCAGGGTGAGCATGCTAGCTTAGCCTCTTCTGCAGCATCAGCATGTCTGTCTCCACCACTCTCCATGGGCTGGTTAGAGGACAAATGTTTACAGCAGGGAGCCTGCTGTACTCATGTAGACCTCCCCAGCATGATTTAGAATAGGGATGGGAATGTTGTAGCCATTCAAATGTGGATAAACTACCATTCCCATCATCCCCAGCAACAAAGCCAATGGTCAGGAATGTTTGGCGTTCTGGTCCAACAGCATCTGGTGGGCCACAGGTTCCTCACCACTGATTTAGAACTTCAAATGATCATGCAAGAGCACGGCTGGCTCCTGGTCTCCAGCACTGTGACTCCACAGAGATAGTTGAGTTAACAAGCTTGTCCCTTCTCTAATTGCATGGGGAAGACCATGGGTAGGCAAACTAAGGCCCGGGGGCCGGATCCAGCCCAATCGCCTTCTAAATCCAACCCGCGGACGGTCCGGGAATCAGCGTGTTTTTACAAGAGTAGAATGTGTCCTTTTATTTAAAATGCATCTCTGGGTTAATTGTGCGGCATAGGATTTTGTTCATTCCCTTCCCCCCAAATATAGTCTGGCCCCCCACAAGGTTTGAGGGACAGTGGACCGGCCCCCTGCTGAAAAGGTTTGCAGAGCCCTGGAACCCTAACAGTCAAAATGTGATAGAGATAGACATCTTTCTGAATCAACGTGCATAAGATTGTAGTGCAGGATTGTCATCCTAGGCACACTTGCTTTAGGAATAAATGCCACTGAACTCGGTATGATTTACTTGTGAGTAAAATGCTTTGGCTTGTGCTGAAAGTGTAGAGGGAAAACATGGCATTAAGTTGCATGACTGCTGTAAACTAAACAGGGTTGCATATGACAAAGATAGGCATACAAAAATAAAACAATAAAATGACTTTCCTGTTGCCTTGTGCAAGGAGATAACTCTGAATTGTAGCATGCAGTCTATGCAATTATAATCTCACTTCAAATCAAAATAATGTAGGCAGCAGATGTGATGTTATTATGTTTGAATTACCCTTGAGAGAAGATAAAAGTATGGTCTCAGTATCAGTTGTGTACATATGGAGTAACTCTTGCAAACTCTATGTAGGTTTGTTTTTTGAGATGTGCAGCTTTAAAATTAGAAAGGAAATTTGGCCAAAGAACACAAAGTCAACATGTCTGAAACATGTTCTCCTAATTTTGCAATGCAATTCTCCAACCAAACAATGTGTACAAAAATGCATTATAATATGGGAATTTGATTACTCAAAAAGATAAGATGTCTTCCTAAGCTTCACAAGGTGTTAGTGTCCCTTCCACGAGAACATGCACAGCACCAATGAGGATGACAGGTCACCCTAAGACACCTTTCCAATAAAGAGTGGTATGAAACTATCTTTGGCACATTTTTCTCCCTGGTCCTTTCATATGCCTTCAGCTCAACTGTTCAACTTGGCACATCTCCATGCTAAGACAAAAGTGTGGTGGGTCCTCACCCGAGAGAAGTTGTTTCCAGATGATGCAGCCTTGACAACACACTCTGAGGAAGCTCTACAGGGGCTCAGCATCCATTTTGCCCAAGCCTGCAGGGAGTTCAGCCTTGACATCAGCCTGAAGAAGACCAACATTTTGGGTCAGGATGTCACCAGTACTCCATGCATCAGCATTCGTGACCACCTGTTTGAGGTGGTAGACAATGTTGTCTATCTGAATTCCACCATTACAAGCAACCTCTCAACCTCTTCATTGACGCTGAGCTGGACAAGCGTTTTGGCAAGGCAGCTACGGCAATGGCTCGTCTCTCCAAAAGGGTATGGGAGAATGTGATGCTAATGACCAGTACCAAGATGAAGGCCTACCATGCTTGTGTGTTGAGCACGCTGCTCTATGGAAGTGAGTCGTAGGCAACTTACAATTGCCAGGAGTAACATCTCAACGCCTTCCACATGCGTTGTGTCAGAAAGATTTTGGGTATCATGTGGCAGGACAGTGTCTCAAACAATGTGCTTTCCCAAGCCCACATTCCCAGCATGTTTGCACTCTTGTCTCAGCAACGTCTACACTGGCTTGGTCATGTCCACAGAATGGAAGATGGCAGGATCCCTAAGGATATGCTCTGTGGGAAGCGGGAAGCTTCAGGCCCATTGGCAGACCAACTCTGCATAACAAAGATGTCTGCAGACAAGACATGAAGGCTGGTAGCAACAACCCTGCCATGTGAGAATCCTTTGCAGAAGACTGCAGTGCCTGGAGACAGTCAGATTGTGTATCCACAGCAGTGACCAGAGGAAGAATGACCACCAGGAGGAGCGCAGAGAGAAGCAACACCATGGTGCATTTGCAGCAGCAGAAACAGACGCCTTCACTTGCCCCAGCTGGAACAAAACACGTATCTCCCATTTTGGGCTCTACAGCCACAGCAGGCGCTGTAACTCTCCAGTGGTTTGACTTCAAACCCAAAGGCGCATTCCTCCATTGCTTCCCAAGACAGACAGATTCCAACAACAAGTGATTACCATTAGTGGCATAAACATCTTAGGTTTTCAATCATATGTCCTTTCTACTTTTGTTTCTTTCATTGAAGTGTTCCCACAGTATTAGCATTAGTATTAGTGCATATATATTATAGCAACTGTCACATGATTAAAAGGTAAAATTGCCAGCAAAGCATGCCACAAGATTACCTAGCAAATGTTCTAATGCAAGGTCATTGTGAAGCCTGAAAGGTACTGGAGATTGTCCTGACTGCTTGTCCTGCAGTTGAACCTAACCAGAAGATTGCTGTGCGATTTGGACGAAAATATGCGATTTTCTCTACACTGGTGGTTTCAGTGGAAAATTATACTTGCAAAAAGAAGGGCTGACGGTCCTGACAGATCTTTTACCATGTACTGTAAAGCCAACACATTTGGTTTCATTTAGGTCTGGCGTACATGTTTTTGCAATTATTTTTAATATGCAGAGTGCCCAGTAGGTATAAAATACTGCTGTGAAATTCGAGGGAAACTAAAGCTCCTAGGTTGCCTGGACACTTTGCTCAACCACCTGGCTTTGCAGGCACACAAGAAGCTGCCTTAGGCGTCGTATACACTTGCCTGTTTGTGGTCTCAAAATGTCGTTTTTCTCAACCTGGATTCATGCTCATCCTCAACATGCTGCTTTCAATCTAGACTGATTGTAGCTCCACCATTCAGATTCGTGGGTGTGGTTACTTGGTATGTGCTTGAAAACTCTCCCTTTGATCGGATTACACTTCTGAAAACCCTCCCCTTGCAATCTTGGTATATCACAACGTCATTGGGCAGGCATGGAGAGACCCCTCATTGCTGCAAACACCTATATCTGTTTTCAGATCGACACACTCTCAGGTAATGCAGAAACAATCTGCAGTGGGCTTTTACTTTCAGAATGAAACCAGTTCACCGAGAAGCATTTTTCAGAATAATAATAATAATAATAATAATAATAATAATAATAATAATAAATGAGTGTGTGGACTAGGTAGAAGAAGAAAAAACATCTACCCCAGTACAGTGGTACCTCTGGTCCAGAATTGTAGTGAAGCAATAGTCATCAAGTTAGCCAGCGAAAAGAGAGATTATTCAGAAAACCAGAAAGATTTAAGAACTACTATGTCTCACACTTAGGGCAATGGTAGTAAATCTTCCTCTGTTTCTGTTTTTTACCCACTGACTCCCGGCTTTTCAAAGAACCCCAATGAGCATTTAAAGTTTTCTGTGGTAATGCATCTGGCAAAATGCCAGTATTGTTTCAGCTCCAAAAGGCTGCTTCAACAGTGAACTTTCTTCCCTTCCAATCCAGATAATAACCTCAGCACATTAATTTCAACGCTGTTGTTTCATTTAGGAATTTCAATACACACACTGAACAGAACACCAAGCATTTTTCAGAATAATAATAATAATAATAATAATAATAATAATAATAATAAAAAAAAAAATGAGTGTGTGGACTAGGTAGAAGAAGAAAAAACATCTACCCCAGTACAGTGGTACCTCTGGTTACATACTCTTCAGGTTACATATGCTTCAGGTTACAGACTCCGCTAACCCAGAAATAGTACCTTGGGTTAATAACTTTGCTTCAGGATGAGAACAGAAATCATGCTCCAGTGGCGCGGCGGCAGCAGGAGGCCCCATTAGCTAAAGTGGTGCTTCAGGTTAAGAACAGTTTCAGGTTAAAAACGGACCTCCGGAACGAATTAAGTACTTAACCCGAGGTACCACTGTATGGCCTACAGTGCTGACAGCTGCTCTCCAGGGTTTCAGACAGAAGTCTCTGCCAGCTCTACTCTTTTCCATGCAAAGCGTGCCTCTGCCACTCAGATTCCTTCAACCTCCAACATACCCATGGAATTTGCCTGGCTGCAATGCTTTCCTCATTGAGTCACATGGAGAAAGTAAATCAAACCATGCGTTTGCCTAAATTTTTGTTCATCTACATGTGAAATTGTGGAGTACAACATAAGTCTCAAATATGCAGCACATTCACAGTGCAGCTGCAAATTATGTTAGTTATTTTATTCATTTTTTCTTATGTTTATATTTCACTCATTTTTCAGCTCATGTGGGCCAGCTTATAACTAAAACCTCACAAAAAGTACAGCATAGAAGAGTTATGCGAAGTACATACGGCAACCTTTCCTTAGGGCTGGCTCCAGCTTTGAGGAGGTCCTGGCAAGGTGCCAAGTATTGGGGTCCTGAAACCCAAGAGCACCTGGGCCTGAACCTTCCTACCACCATATCACAGGTTGCTCTTGAAAGCCAGGGGGCTTCTGAATCATTGTTCCACAAGGCAGGAAGAAGAAAATCCAAGCGCAAATCAAACGTGAGCAATTAACAGGTCTGTCAATAGGCCAGTGCAGTTGTGTCTTTAGCAGCAGCTTGATGTGTAGACATTAGCAGGTGATAATAGGACAGTTTGTGTGTTAATTTGAGTACAAATGAACACATGGAAGGAGAGGAGTGGGGTGGCGCCTTCACTCAAAGCTGTGAACTGAGCCTATTATACACCTTTAGATGAGTGGTATGATCATAATGCTCAGCTGATTTGTGCTGGGAAGATCTGTTCCAGAGAGATGTAAGCTGAGCTGTTTTGCGCATGGAGAAGGAGACTTCACCATGCTAGGGTGGGAGATTGGATGGGGTAGGAGAGGGAGACTTCCACCCCATCCAATCCCCCACCCTAGCATGGTGGGTGAGGAGTTTGGCTTGCAACTTAAGTCTCTTAAAGCAGTGCCCTAGCTAGGGGCGGGAGTGCCAAGCTGGGTCTTTGACCCAGGTGAAATAAAGCCTAGTTTCGCCCCCTGTTGTTGTTGTTTAGTCGTGTCTGACTCTTCGTGACCCCATGGACCAGAGAACGCCAGGCACCTCTGTCCTCCACTGCCTCCCGCAGTTTGGTCAAACTCATGCTGGTAACCTCGAAAACACTATCCAACCATCTCGTCCTCTGTCGCCCCCTTCTCCTTGTGCCCTCCATCTTTCCCAACATCAGGGTCTTCTCCAGGGAGTCTTCTCTTCTCATGAGGTGGCCAAAGTACTGGAGCCTCAGCTTCACAATCTGTCATTCCAGTGAGCACTCAGGGTTGATTTCCTTCAGTATGGAGAGGTTTGATCTTCTTGCAGTCCATGGGACTCTCAAGAGTCTCCTCCAGCACCATAATTCAAAAGCATCAATTCTTCGGCAATCAGCCTTCTTTATGGTCCAGCTCTCACTTCCATACATCACTAGTTTCGCCCCCTACTTATGGTTATTTAACTGGCTATTGTGCTCTAAGTATGCCCTACTGTTGGACAAGAAATTACATCCCATGAATTTCAAAAGGAGAGAGGGTTAAGCAGGAGCTCAAGTTTCCCGCTTAAATAATCTGAGCCTCAAAGTATTCAGCTGTGCCTGGGCTCTAACCTCCCCCTCTCCAATTAAAATGTGAATAAGGGCCACCCTAGCTGACTGGACATGGACAAAGTTCAGCTCAGCATTTATTTAAAACAAAAAATAATGCAGTGCAGATTTCCTATAAGTTATATACTTTTGAAAACTCCAATAACTTAATATTTTTCACTCAGATGCAGTGTGATCCTCCCCTGTGCCACAGCCAACATTGAGAGTGTTATAAAATTACCTTGTCTTACGAGACAGTCCTAAAAATAGAATACTCCTGCACACAAATCTCTGTTCATCATTTCAGTGGATATATATATTTGGGAAGTCTGAATATCCAAGAGGAAGTGATTCAGTTACTGCGTAGGGACTTCCACCATATTCATTACAGCTAACGGTACAAGAGAGATGTAGTTTGAGATGAAGTTTCTCTATGAAGTTTCCATCTACAGGGTGGTAAAAGTAGTAAGCTGGTAACTCAGGAAGTACTAAATCACAAAATGGCATTAAAAAAAAAAGAACAACAGAAGATATTCATTATGTTGTTAACATTATAAATAAGTAATGCATACCTTTTTATTTAGTGAGTGAACACATGCACCCCAAATTAGTTGCCAGGAGCACTTGATTTTATATACAAATCTACATTGGATCTCATGTATGTTGTTGTTATTATTATTATTATTATTCCCTGTTGGGCTCTAATCCAGGTTCTAGGCAGGCCAAATCTGCTTAGCCTTTGTCCCATGGTGTGTTACTCAATGCCAATAGCACAATATCTGGTTCAAATGTGATGGAGAAAGAATAAACTTGCTACTGGAAGATAGCTGTATTTCAGTCTCCCACCTTTTTTAAAAAAGAAGTATCAGTAGGAGTGCACAGTCTTCTAAGAATGAAATAAAAAGCAATTTCAAAGCAAACATTAACAAAATTGTTAGCAATGGTGCAGCAGAATAGGTATTTTTGATTAAGTTTGCTACCGGACAGGCTAAGTTTTCCAGTGCAGAAATTGCACAAGGAAGGAATGCTGAACTTCTGAAATATGAAAAAAAAAATGTCACAAAACTATTAACCCAAGCTTGAAGAAAGGGATTGATTTGTGCTTCACACAACACAGGGATAATTGCTATGATGAGGTATCAGCCACAATCTTATTGAAGAGATAACTAAAGCTGTTTGGTTTGCGTTTCTGTTCAATCAAAGATATCATTTTGCTACTTGAGCTACTTGTGCTAATCATGCAATCTATAAGAAAGTGGTTTGGAAGTGCCATTATTCTGTCCATTCAAGGCGATGTAGCATCTCAACTTTCTGTAGTGACCCTTGAAATTAATTTTCCCTATCTGTCTTCCAGTAGTCAAATGCATTCTGATGAGCATAACTCTTGGGGGGGGGGGAGCAGGCAGGCGGGGGGGGGGGGAATAAAACCAAGGAGGAAGCTTAGCCTCACACACAGCAGGAATGTCCTGACTACTTCCTTATAATGTGGATCAAGTGACAAAATAGCATTTCCTACTAGAAAAGTAACCAAACACCCTGTGCTAATATGTCTAGCTGCTCCCTGATATGACTGTGCATATCTATTTCAAAATTAGGTTTGCTATTTGATACTTTATTTTACTTTTTAGCCAGCTCATGTTTTCCAGAACTTAAAAATGCATTTTTCCTTAGAAAAACTGTTCCTAATCTTTCCATGTAAAATGATATTAATAGTTAAGCACCATTCACTTCAAAACATAATTGTGCAGTTTTGGGAACCAATACTGTAGTAGCTATCTGACTAGGACAGTTTGGCAGTTCACTAAAGCATTATTTTTTCAATGTTAAGGGTGGGAGATCCAGTTTAATAAAAGAAAATCACATATTCATACAGCTTAGCAACAATCAACAAATATCCTTGTTTGTGTTAAGCCTTTGCAATAAGCTGTCCTAGATAATAATATTAAAAATGAACATGATCATCCATTCCACTGAAATGGATACTGCCAAATTGTATTTATGTAGCTCCATGTGCTTGAGTTGGGGGAGACTGACAAAATGAAGTAGAATGCATTGTTCTCCAGGCAGTTATTTGATATAACAGAAATCTATAAAACCACATCAAATATTGAGCACTGGGATATAAAAGCTCATAGAGGGCAATTTCCGAGTGGTCCGGATAATACTTTGGGGGGATACAAAGTCTATTTTTGGATGCAGAAGTGGTGGAACTAATTCCTTTTTTGAATTTATGTTTGCAAGGTGAGGTATGAGAATACCCACCCAGACCACTTTTGGAATGTGCAGTAGTATGCAGCTGCTCACAGGGAGCAGTGGTCTGGTTCTATGATTTGAGGTGGGTCAAAATGTATTAGGGGACGCACAGCTGTTCAAATTCCATTTCCCTATTAATATTTTGTTACTGCGAGGGATGAATGTACCCCACTTGTGCCATGAAGCCCACAAGTGTGTTTTTGAATGAGGTTCTCAGCAGCTCTACCAGAGAGAGCTCCATCACACGACCCAGAATAATTTAATTTATACGTTCTTGAGGTTCACAGCTAGCGAAATGCTGGTTCCTAATTTCTATATTAATTCCAATGTGAGAGACGGAGAACCTGCTTGAGAGCATATTGTGTATAAATGAACTTTTTCCATCAACCCTAACCACATTCTTACAGTGGTCTGGTCATATGATCTGATGCGCTTCAAAGTTACTGTGACAGTTAACAGCAGACTAATTCAATTGCTGTTATTTATTCAAGATGCATTATTGAATTGACTCAATCACACACGAAGCTGTATAGGTCACAGGTACTATTCAATTATTATATCATTGTCAATTAAAAATACATTAAATAAATAATGCCAGATACCTGTTTTTAAAAGTCCTAATTTTAATTATTTTGTTTCGCTTCCATTATTATTTATAGGTATTCTTATAAATAATGAAAAATCTTAATAAATTAGTGGTGTGGGGTTATAAGCTGTATCATGTCCAGGGTTCCCCTTGGGGAAAACCATGAAGAATTTAACAACACAATACTTTTCAAATTTACATAGGAATAACCAGGGCTTTTTTCCAGCTGGAACTCACCTCTCAGGTGGGCACCATTGCCATTATTATGGCACCTCTTTTCCTAGAAAAACAGCACTGGGAATGACAACAGTGAACATAGTGGAGCTTATTTCCAAATACTGTCAATCTGCTTATACCTGCGCAGTAAAGGTTTTTGAAACAACCCTGCCTCATAATGGTACATTTGGCTGTGCACACACCATACATCTAAACCACATGACTTCCCCAAAAGAACCCTGTGAACTACAGTCTGTTAAGAGTCCTGGGAATCGTAGCTCTGTGATGGCTAAATTAGTTTCCAGGATTCTCTGTGGGGAAGGGAGAAAGCAATACACTTTAAATGTACAGCCAGATAAAGCAAGCCTACATACACCCAGTAGTATGTAGGGATCTTCAACTGGTGGGCCTGGACCCACCACTAAGCCACAACCTGGTCCAAGGTCACAATAGCAGTACTATCACCATGATGAAAATTTAAGAAATGAATCCTCAAATCCATGTTTGGGTTAAAGGCGGGTCCGAGGTCTGAAAAGGCGGAAGACTCCTGTACAGTACACTCCAATTAAGCCAGGGGAAGATGTGTCACAGCTGCAGCATCATATGGATGCTGTATTCAAGGTAGTGAAAGGCACACCACACAAAAAATACAAAAATAAGGTGAAAGCGGTAGACACCAACAACGTCCATATGCCAATTAAAGGTAAAGGTAAAGGTACCCCTGCCCGTACGGGCCAGTCTTGCCAGACTCTGGGGTTGTGCGCCCATCTCACTCAAGAGGCCAGGGGCCAGCGCTGTCCGGAGACACTTCCGGGTCACGTGGCCAGCGTGACATTGCTGCTCTAGCGAGCCAGAGCCGCACACGGAAACGCCGTTTACCTTCCCGCTGGTAAGCGGTCCCTATTTATCTACTTGCAGCCGGAGGTGCTTTCGAACTGCTAGGTTGGCAGGCACTGGGACCGAGCAGCAGGAGCGCACCCCGCCGCAGGGATTCGAACCGCCGACCTTTCGATCGGCAAGTCCTAGGTGCTGAGGCTTTAACCCACAGCGCCACCTGCGTCCCTCCATATGCCAATTACACACAGATATTTGTTTTAAAAAATAAAACAAGAATGACAATGAACCTACTTTTGTCTGGAAAAATAAACTGTTTGCCTGATTTTTTTCAATAATGAAACAACAATTTGCATCGATTGGTTTATGTGGCATATTTCTAATGCGCTTTTTAGCAACTTTCACTGAAACGGTTAATTAAAAGGCAAACCAAAGCAAACCCCACACTAAAGCAGCCAAGCCAGAGCGTTTCCGCTTGCCCTCAACAAAAATGGCCGCTCACAGCTACCGGAACGAGAGCGGTCGCACAGGTTCCATTCACTTCTGCACATTATATTCCATTCATTCCTACGAAAGTACTGGCAAAACTCTTTACCGTCGATGGTGCCGGCTATAGAGGAAGGCGGAAGTGTCGCTTTAGGTAGGCGCCAAGTAGGCGACGACAGTTCTTTCGCCCGCGAATCCGTCGGACGAGGATGAACAGCCGCCTGCAGGAGATCAGAGAGCGGCAAAAATTGCGCCGGCAGCTCCTGGCTCAGCAGGTAGAGGCGGCTTGGACACCCGAGTCGATTATCTCTAGGCGGCAGCTGTCCTTCGAGAAGCGACGACGGCGCGTGCGCGTTCCCCGGGGTGGTGGGGCGTGGGGTGGGGGCAGAGTGGCTTGTCTCCCGTCTCCTAATGAGTCTCATAATTAGCGCACTGCTGTGACGTAAAGCCCGAGTCTCCCCTAGTGGGGAGGGAGGGGGGTTGCCGTCCCCATGGAGACGAGGGCGGGAGGTCGAAGGGGCTGTATAGGAATAGTTCAGTCTCCTGTCTCTGGGACCTTTGGGAGAGGTGGTGTGTTTCCTGGTACATCTGTTTGGTGGTGTTATTTATAAATAATGATGATAAATGACGGCGGTATTTTTATTGCCTTTAAAGGAGCAAGTAATTCAGAATTTCTGTTAACAGTGTGCTTTCCAGGGCTCTTTTCCAAGTGATAATACAATACAGTGGTACCTCGGGTTACATACGCTTCAGGTTACAGACTCCACTAACCCAGAAATAGTTTTGTTGTTGTTTAGTCGTGTCCGACTCTTCGTGACCCCATGAACCAGAGCACGCCAGGCACTCCTGTCTTCCACTGCTTCCTGCGGTTTGGTCAAACTCATGTTGGTAGCTTCAAGAACACCCAACCATCTCATCCTCTGTCGTCCCCTTCTCCTTGTGTCCATCTTTCCCAACATCAGGGTCTTTTCCAGGGAGTCTTCTCTTCTCATGAGGTGGCCAAAGTATTGGAGTCTCATCTTCAGGATCTGTCCTTGCAGTGAGCACTCAGGGCTGATTTCCTTCAGAATGGATAGGTTTGATCTTCTTGCAGTTCATGGGACTCTCAAGAGTCTCCTCCAGCACCATAATTCAAAAGCATCAATTCTTCAGCGATCAGCCTTCTTTATGGTCCAGCTCTCACTTCCATACATCACTATTGGGAAAATAGTACCTTGGGTTATTAACTTTGCTTCAGGATGAGAACAGAAATCGTGCTCCGGTGGCGCGGCAGCAGCAGGTGGCCCCATTAGCTAAAGGTAAGCTGTTTACGTTAAGAACAGTTTCAGGTTAAGAACGGACCTCTGGAACGAATTAAGTACTTAACCCGAGGTACCACTGTACATTGAGAGAGCCTGTGTTGGAAGACAGCCCCCCCCCCCAGCTCTCCAGGTGTTTGGGGCTGCAGCCAGGCTGGGGATGGCAAGACTTTATGGGAGACGCAGGTTAAAAACCCTACTCAGGTATAAAGCTTACTCAGGTCCCTTGGCACCATTACACACTCAGCACAACTTATTCAGAGGTGAATTCAGTGGGGTTAAATATTCAAACAAAGCCACTGGAAATTGTGAAAATGTGTTATGTTTATAGCAAACTTTTCATCTCTGGCTTTTTCGTTGGGTACTAAGTGTGCTGTTTATGGTGTTCTTCGTTTTTTCCTTTTCTTCCAGCTTGGGGCTGAAAGTGCTGATAGCATTGGTGCAGTATTGAATAGCAAGGATGAGCAGAGGGAAATCGCTGAAACGAGGGAAGCATGCAGGTTTGTACTAAAAGAGGTTGGTTGCATTTCTCATACCGCAAGCAGTTCAGAGGGAGAAGGGAGATTGTGTCAACTGCTGTGTCACTAAGGAGCTTGAGTTCTTTTTGATCTTGATTAATGCAGACTGCTCAGTTTGTCAGCAAAAAGCTAGAAACGCATTTCATTGTAAAGGACAAAAGAGTTTGGCAAATTGTAGTATATTAATCACTGTGGTCTTATTTGTAAATGCATATATTGTCTCTAGTAAGCTCTCTAATAGTGCCTGAATTTACAGTTTATCTGGGGTATGACTTTATGTGAAGCAGGAGTTTCTTTGCACTTCTGATGTCCAACATAATATGAAAATAAGCTTATTCAGGAGCCTTCCCCACTTCTAGAGAGGCTTTTCCTGGCCTGCAGAGTGGAGGTTGGGGAACGTTTATTTCATGGACTTCCTTAAGTGAATTAATCTTCGAATCCATGCCACTGTTTCTCCAGTAAGCTTTAAATTGGGAGAGTCCTGATTTGCCATAGAAGTAAAGATGGTGCCATATCCAATGAGATAAGAACCAGAAATAAGTGAAACTGCTGTTCAAATCATGTTAATTAGATGTGTTCTAGACTGTTTTCTTCCACATTTGCAGGGCTGCTTATGATACATCTGCACCAAATGCCAAACGCAGATATCCAGATGAGGGAGAAGCTGATGAAGAAGAAATAGAAGAATATAAGGTTAAAGTGTGTTGCAGTAATCCCTCTTATAATAGCAGCATATGTCTGTCATTCTTTCTAATGGAGTTATATGAAATGCAGAGGTCTGAAACATTACTTTTCAAGACATTAATATAGTAAGGTTTGCTTTTTCAAAGCACCTTGACATTACATATTTTAATAATTAAGGCCACAATTTATCATTTAGTGGTTTTTAAGACTTGAAGAATTGTCTTTGGATCTGTTCCTGTTTTAATACTGGTGCACAAATAGATTGATAGCTATCTCAATGGAGAAACCATGTTGGTACCTTAAACAGCCTACTACTATGATGATATACATATAGCCAGGCAACATCAAAAAGCTTATCTTTCCTCTTTAGTGAAATAATAGTGTAATATAGGAGATTGTTTAGTTTGTAATGTAATTTGTAAGGTGTAATTGGTTCGGTAATGACAGAGAGGGGCCTTTCTGGCACCATTAGATTTTATTCTCCTCCCTGCCCCCCAAAACATCTGTCATTAGAACCACTCATGATCTGCTGTTGCAGGAAGCTAATGTTCATAGACAGTCTTCTTTCATCCAGAAGTGGAAGGATAATGAGAAGAGAAACATCCTGTCTCTACATTCATATAAAATGTGCTTTCTTCCAAAGGATGAAGTAGAATTGCAACAAGATGAAGAGAACCTGCCCTATGAAGAGGAAATTTACAAAGATTCCAGTACTTTTCTTAAGGTAACCAATTCATATACCACAGTGTTGCCATTGTTCTTCTATCTTACATCATTATTGACCTGAAATAACTGGAAATACAAATTTAGGACTTTAATTTAGGATTGTTATACTTGCGGGTATAGGGCGGTATATAAATTCAATAAATAAATAATACTGAATTAACAAAAGCATACTCCTAGATATACTTTTGACCAGCGTTAAACACTAAAGCTGCAGCATTCCACAACATTGAAGCTTCTGTTATGCACAATGATGACAAGGTTGAAAGGTTGCAAAGTTGGTTGCCTAAAATGGTGGTTATACTGTTCTATTTGCTATATGCCTCATGTCATTAAAAAGGGATGAGCAAGATACGCTGTGCATTAGAATTGAAGCATGTTAGGATAATAGCGAGCGGGGAGATAATGGATCACTTGTCTGCAAGCGATATCAAGATAATTGAGCCAAACCCTGTGCATAGTGTTGGGTTCCTTCGTGTGGAAACGGCATGATAAAACCAGTGTATCTCTGATGTGCATCATTTTGCTAATCTATGTTCTTGGGTGTTTTTCTTCCTGTAGGGGACCCAGAGCTTAAATCCTCATAACGATTATTGCCAACACTTTGTGGATACTGGACATAGGCCTCAGAACTTCATCAGAGATGTGGGTATGTCAGAATAACATGAATGAATTTATGAAGTGGTTTTTCATGTTTGCCATATGGTTTCTGCATGCAAGAGTTGTAGGAGTTATTATTCACTATTATCCTGAGAAAACAGGATATCAGATGTTTCCAGATCTGCCTTTGAGAGTAGTGTCAGCAAAATTAGTGGTCTATGTGGAAGGCTTTATTGAATGGTGTTTAGCTGTATACCAGTTTACTTATGGTACAGAGGGCAGGGGTGGAGAAGAGGGTAGGAATCACTGCTTTTTCCTGTCTTGGCTGAAGAATCCTGTCTCAAATATTTGTGATCTATCTTCCAAATGCAATGGCATTTCTTTTGCAGAAATTATTTTTTTAATATGTTTTAAAAGTTTGAATTCCTCTAAATATGTAATACACAGAAATCAAAAATTAGATTTCAGGTAGCCATGCCTAAAAGTAAAAATAGCAGGCTTCAACCAAGCATCTGTAAAAAGACTTTAGACACTTCTTAGCCTGGTTCACATGTCACATAATTTGACTTTTCAGCATTTAATGATGTTTTTAATTATGCTTTTTATTTTAGTTGAGTCTATTCTTGTATGTTGTATTCTGCTGTATTATGAAAGTGTGGATTATCACTTCATATATAAATAAATGACATTTCAGGCAGGTTGCCTGGGGGATCGGAGTAGGAGGACATAAAATCAGAGTATATCCTTGTTAGTGTAAATGGGTTGGATTCTCCTGTGTCCGGCTGACATGGGGAAATCTCAGTGTCATCTCCACAGCTACTGGCAGGGTTGACATGGTTGTTGGGGAAAGTAGCTGATGTTGCATTTACAGAGCAGTGTGTGTTTCCCTCCTGTTCTAGGCTGGATTAGTGCAGGGTATTCTGCCCCAAAATATGGCATTTGTAATCTATTCGAATATTACATGTAATGGTGCACTGAAACTACTGGCGTTTGGCAAGGTCAGGTAGAAATTTGGGTTGTAACATAAAGCGATTCTATGCTTGACTAAGTTGTAGCATCTAGCTCAAGTTCAATGAAAGGGTTTGTGCCAGAGAGTCTGTGTCAAATTAAACTTCTTCACTTGTGACCACCTGTTTATGAAAACGTAATTCTGTAGCATAAAAATGGCATGTTTTTCTCTTAGGCTTAGCAGACAGGTTTGAAGAATATCCAAAGCTTCGAGAGCTTATCAGACTGAAGGATGAGCTAATATCTAAATCGAACACTCCCCCTATGTAAGTACATTAAATGAGCTGGATTCTGTTCTTCAGACTGGCTTAACATTGGTTATTGTTAGACTGCTAACTAAACCCCTTTCAGCACCTGTTTAAGATTTGCATGTTCTGTTTATGAAACAAACAAGGTGAACTTCAAAGATTACTAGGGCTGATGGGAGTTGTAGTTCAGCAGCATCTGCAGAGCCAAAGATCCCCCACCCTGATCTAGAATGACATGAAAAGAGGATTAGACAAATGTATGGTGGATAAAGCTCTCAGAGGTTGCTAGTCATGAGGGCAGTATGCCTCTGAATACCAGTTGCTGGGAAAGTTGTGTTGCACTTGGCTCCTGCTTTTGGGCTTCCTGTAAGCATTTGTTACCTGTTACTCCAGGGAGTAAGACTTGAACCAATAGGTTCAAATTACATGAAAAAGACTAACCTGCTAGGAAGAAATTTATGCAGTGGAATACACTGCCTCTTGAAGCAAGTACTTATTCATTTCAGGTTTTTAAGCAAGCTGGAAGGTCACCTATCAGGGATGCTGTAGTAGTGGGCTTCCTGCATCGAAAGGGGATTTATACGGTGTAGCAGTCTCCTCTTTGATACAATTTTACTAACCAGTTTCTATGAACCAATCGTGGTTTGAAACTGGTTAGTAAAATTGTGTCAAAGAGGAGACTGTTACACCGTATAAACCAGCTGTAGTAATAATCATTTTTATGATTGCTGACAGGGCTTTTTTCAAAAGCTACCTTGCTTGTAGGTCAATAACTGTCCAAGAAGAGACCCTAGAAAATTCTTTGAAGAGAATTTTAGAGTAAAGTTGGACATCAGTCTGTTAAATAGAATTAAAGTTGTGCTTATTTAAAAACAATCACAGTGCTCTGAGACTAATTTTTCATCTACCTAGGAGTGCAATTTTATAGCAACATTTGTAAAATTTAATAGAATAATGGTGGCCAGATCTGATTTCAGCCATCAGTTTCTATGTAATGAGGTGTCTGGTGGTCAACAATTGTTTGTAGTTTTCCAAATTTGAAGTGATTCACTCAAACCAAGAATGTTATAATTTGTGCAGCTTCACCGTAGGAATTGGGTTCTCAGAGAGTGCGTGCTACTTTTCATGTATGTAAATAATAGATATTTACTCTGAAATGCCATTCATCTGTACATATTTTGTTCATTCCATGAACATTGTGTGAGATATGTATCATTGTCAGTAGCTGCTAAAAGATTTTCAGCTTAACTGGAAAATCCTGCAATAATTCATCCAAGCAACCTTGTATTTTGTCTGTGAATAAAGGTATTTACAAGCTGACTTGGAGGCTTTTGATATGCGTGAACTCAAGTTCAAGTTTGATGTGATTCTTTTGGAGCCGCCATTGGAAGAATACTATAGGGAGACTGGCATTACAGCTAATGAGAAGTGCTGGAATTGGGATGAAGTGAGTTTGCTTTTTGAAAAACCTTTACAGGATGAATGCTTGTTATATTTTTAGCTATCCATGAGCCTGTTGTGTGTATTGCTCTATTTGTTTAAAATGTTTTTTGTTCTGTCTCTTTTAGATCATGAAGCTAGATATAGAGGAGCTAGCTTCCCCGCGTTCTTTTGTCTTTCTTTGGTGTGGTTCTGGGGAGGGCCTTGATCTTGGCAGAATGGTAAGATCCTGCTCCAGTACACTGGCCACATACTTTCTCAGACCTTATAGTATCACTTTGTTTCTGTTTCTTGTCACTTTAAATGCAGAATAATTCTCTTACTATTTCCCTAGATAATGGGGTGAGGCAGATATGAAATCAATCAAATGTTAATCCTTATTTTCCAGATGGGCACCCGTGAAAAATACCATGCACTGTTTCAAGAGATCATTTTTCTCTTTGTAGTTTTGGTATCTCTTAGGTTCTTCAGCACTAAGTTGCCTTCTTCTGGCAGTTTGCTGTGCTTTTGATTGAAAGAGCCATGGAAGCACTGGTATCCTAAATATTCTTCTCATTAAACCAATAATTTCTCTCCACTCCACTGCCTACCTTTGCTAACAGGGAGCTAGCATGTTCAGTTTTATACATGGTCTTTAAAACAGTCTCTTGCTAATGTTTTCATTATTGCAGTTTCAGGCAGCCATTCATTTCTTAGAATCACAGGGCAGTATGCAAAAACAAAACTATTCCATACTCAATAACATTTCTAAAACAACATTAAAACCAACAGCATTCAAATATACAATCAGGTTAGCAGATCAGCACCAGACATAAAAAATACAGATCACTGAACTTTACACTCCTACCCCAAAAGCCAAGGCAAAAAAAATGCATCTCGCTCTGATCCTGGAATGTCATTTATTGTAGGAGAGAAGCATATCTCCAGTGGAAATGAGCTGCGCCGGCAGGGTGGCACCACAGACAATGCTGTGTTTTGTGTCACTGCACAACAAGCTTCACTATGAGAAGGGACCTTCCTGAAGAAGTCAAAACCTAGGCCAGCAGGTGTAGGGAGATGCGCTTCTCCAAGTTTGGGTCCCAGGTTATTTCAGGCTTTGCACATTAAAGTAATGCCCTGAATAGGGGTTTTTTATAGCAAATTGATGGTTGGTACGCCATCAGGTTGGTACACCTGAAGAATCAGTATTGCATAATGGCTCTCAAAGTGTCAGTATTGTATAATGACTCTTTCAGGGACATTCTGTATAAGCTGCAGCTTCTGAATCATCCTTGAGGGTAGAGTGCATTACAGTAGACTAACCAGGAACTTACCAGTGCAGAACTGTGACAGGCTGTCTCAGTCAAGGAAAGGCCACAGGTGGCAAATCATTTATAACTGGAAATGGACACTACTAGCCATTGCAGTCATCTGGACCTCAAGTGACAGAACTGGATCAAGCAGTACCCACCCAGCTACATAATTGCTTCTTAAGCAATTACATCCATAATAGACCTTCCTAATTCCTGGACATGTGAACCACCCACCAACAGCTTCAGTTTGGTGAGTGGTTCACACATCCAGGAATTAGGAAGATGGTCTATTATGGATGTATTTGGCCCTTACACCCAGGCCATTACTGTGTCTATCAGTGGTTCAGCACCTGCACAGCCTTTCCTGATTCAGATAGTATATAGAGAGAAGAGTTGGATATCATCACCCGCTGGTTCCATTTAGTCAGCCCGTTTTAGCGAGCTGTTGTCAGCCAAGAATCTCAAGGGTCAAGAGATGTGGTTGGCCACACCCCTTAAAGTGCCTTGTTCTCATCCCTGGGCCACAACATCTGGCCAGATAGCCTTTCAAACCGCTATCAGAGGTTCTATCCCAGCTATGGCATCAACTGCCAAGCAAATGCAAGTATTGACAGCTTCATAGTTGTCATGGCAGCCATTGAAGTCCTGAGCTGGCCTAGATTGGTGTATAGGTTGAAATTCCCCAGTACAATTGACTGGAGGCTTTCCAGCACCACATCTGAGACCTTGTCTGGCCGTCTTCCCATGCCATACTTCCCTCTGTCAATATAGGTATCTGCAATCATGAACAGGCTTCCAAGGGTGTATGCCTTTTTAAGCACAGTGGGACTTGCTTCCAAGCAACCATGCATAGGATTGCACCGTATGTATGCTTAGTGTCATGCCAATGCATCTCCACCATGGTAGCAAATGTTTAAGCATACACTCCTTCACATGAAATGATGTGCTGCATAAATAAATATTTAGTAGAGTTGCTAGAATAACCACGGTGGAAATTTCAAGGTGGCTTTTGCTTTAACATTTGGAATTTGATCTGATTCTGAAAAATGTACAGGAGAGGAAGACGCTTTTAGGCATGCCAGAAGTGAAATATCTTATTCTACTTCTGTGCATTGTACAAAGTGATTGTCTAATTTTATTCCCCTTTTGTTGAAATGTTTCAGTGTTTGCGTAAATGGGGCTATAGAAGATGTGAAGACATCTGTTGGATTAAAACCAACAAAAACAATCCTGGGAAGACCAAGACTCTGGACCCTAAGGCTGTCTTTCAAAGAACAAAGGTACGTCTTTGTCTGAATTTCTTCATCTCCTCTTAATTTAGTAGTTCCACAAAAACCACCAGATGTTCTGTTGTTGTTGGTAGCTGTTGTAATTTTAGGAAAGGAGTTACAGAGCAGCTTACTTTTTTGCTTTCAAATGTAAGTTTATCTGATAATGATTTTAGAAAATGGGTGACCAATTTTTAACATTTGTGGACTCTTAGCTTCATCTGAGTAAATATTGAAATCGTCTCTTGTCTTCATCTAACAGCTTCATGAAGTTCTTTTTGGGAAACTTTTGAATGCTCTTATTCAGTCATTCTTATTGAAATGCAGATCAGATAGGATAAGGCGTCTTAGAAATACTTTACCCTTCTGTCACCCTTCAGGAGATGATGGAAGAGGGGGTAGAATGCCTTGTATAGTTTTCTTTGTGCTAGTCTGTTGCTATAGATGGGAATGCAGTGTGATTGACTTTCATTTTGTCAACTATTAAGACTCCTACATTGAAATGTAAATAAAATATATTGGTAGCGAGGGGTTCTCTTTTGGTTTTCTCAAAAGCAGTTTGGGATTGCTATCACTACCCTACAATGCTAAATGCATTGTAGAACTGGAGCCACACCAGTTCCTTAAGTCAACTGTGTTTCTTACTAGAGCAGAGTTCTGGAATATTACTTTGTGTTTGATAGGTTGTCATTGAGAAGTGATAGAGCGAAAAAAATAAGTTAGTGTAGAGTTAAATTATTTAAGACTTTCCACCTTTGGAAAAATGTCAGTAGGGTTACCTGGAGAAATTTAAGATGTGCTTAGCAAAAGCCTGATAGCTGCTTTCCCTAGATAAAAGCAATGTTGGGTGGCAGCAATTGGAGAGTGGTTCAATATCCTCTCCTCTCAAATTGCCCTTTCTTGAGATTGCTGCTTGTCCTGAAGCAAGCAGTATCAGGAATTGGTTGCATATGTATGTAGTTTACTCTATGATATTTGTTCTGTTAGTTTCCCTAACGGTAGCAGCATCAAGGAAACTGTCACCAAACACATTTTAAGGTCTGTGTCTAACTCAATATTTGCAGAGCATTATTGAGACACACAATACTTTATGTAAATTGAGATGGGCTCACTACTGTGGTCAGTTTGCGGTCTGTAAAGATGATACAGCAGCTTAGAGAAGGACTGAAGGAAAAGAAGTGATTGAATGCATTCATTTGCATATGGGTGCAATCTATTAAGGGCTTGAAAGTATTCGTAGTACTTTCTCAAACAACTGTATTTCTTTGTGATAAATGACTAAGGTTATTTACAGCAGCAGCGAAGAGATTTGTTTAATTGTATAACACAGGATTCTCCAAAAACGAGCCTACCAGCATTTCCTCACTTGTCTAGTTCGATCTGTAATAGTGGGTGAGAGGAGAACGGAGCCTAACGTTTCATGTTATACATTATATGCTGTGGCAACGGAGGGGGAGGACCACAAACATGTTGGTCCTTAAGAAAAACTATGAAGTTCAGTCAGGAATATGTTTCTTGTGGCTAAACAAAATGCACAAAACTTTGAACAAGCTTTTAAGCTATCCAGAACTCTTCATCAGGTTAGATGTTAAGCCAAGCTGGAGAGTAGGGTGGGGTGACTTGCTAAAGGATACCTGGTGACTGGTTGTTATTATAGACCTTATATGGCTTCTTACAAAGTAAGCTTCTTGAATTTGTCATATTTAATTGTATATTTAGCTTAAAACAGTTTTTGTTATCCCTTTGTGTTTCTTAAATTCTGTGGTCACTTACAAGTCCTGAAATACTCATGAGAAATACACATGTTGAAAGTGTTTGATTGATGTCTACAATGAAGATTTACTTATATGCTGCTTTTATGCATTGTTGACGGGCTCTTTCTCCCTGATTAGCGGCTTTAGTGTCCTTGGGTGCCTTTAGTATTGCTTTGTTGCTTTCAGTACTGAGGTAGAAGCACTAGCACTAGTTTAGAAAAGTTCCTCATCTTTTTAAACCTCAGTGCTGTTTTACCAGAGACTAAAGTTTTGAGAATTGCAGTACATGTCCAAGTGGTCATTTTTCTTTCTCTGCCTTTTCAAAATGTGAACCTCTACAGCTTGCGCCAGAGATCTGGAAATGATTATTCATTCATGTCTGCAATTTTGTGAAAACCATCTGGCGACGTCAGTAAATCAGCATTTTATGATCTGGGGGAAATTGCCCATTTGGGTGGTGGTCTTCAAAACCAGATTAATCTGCAGAACCTGCAAGTAATTTTATATCAGTTATGTAGACTATCTCTGTGTGAACAGCCACTTGCATTCATCTTTAACATTAGAATAGAGTAGACATTGAGCGTCATTGTCCGTTTAATTAACACAGGGCAGTTCTTGGGGTTATCTAAGTCAATTAGTACTGATTCCATAGCATACTGCAATGAACGTCTATTGAGCATTTGAATTTGTGGAAAGAAGCTGCATAAAACGGACACTGTTTAGTTTTGGTTTTTTTGGTAATTACTTATTTCTGTCTATAATTGCAAATACCACTGCATGAAAATAATAAGTAACTGTAGAGCACAGAATTAATGGGCATCTTGTTGATTAAATCCACAGCCTTAACACTAGGAGGACAGGGGTTAATCAAAGAGGAGCAAATCTGAGGACCCACATAGTTCACCTTATTAGGCAGTCAGCCAAAAGTTCAGTTTGTTTCAGAGGGATGTTATACTTAACGGTGGACAAATGGGGAAATCCTCCATCCCTTCTGCGAACTCCAGAGAATATCTCTGTTGGGACACATGCTTGGGAGAGATGCAGATTCATACAGAAGATCCCCAACCTCTACACCAGGCATAGGCAAACTCGGCCCTCCAGATGTTTTGGGACTACAACTCCCATCATCCCTAGCTAACAGGACCAGTGGTCAGGGATGATGGGAGTTGTAGTCCCAAAACATCTGGAGGGCCGAGTTTGCCTATGGCCTGCTCTACACTCTGCCTGAGCTGAGAGCTGCTGAGGGAGCATTGCTGATGCTGCTTCCTCCGTCTGCCCATCTCTGCGGCTCTCATCACCATAGCTACCTCCTCCTTTCTCATCCTGTACCATAGGAGCCAACTCCTAGGGCCCAAGGTCCCTTTGGCCCCCCCCATAAAATGTTTGAGGGGGCTAGGACCCCCAAAGTTGATGGTCATTGCCATTGAAATGGGGTGTACGCACCACATCTTGTGGTTGATTGCACTGGGCAGGGCTTACCTGGACCCCGATACTTTATCCAAGTTGATATCCCTGTCCTGAACCTTTCCAGTGCTAGTACTTTCTTATTTTAGATATTTTTTCTGTGCTCTTCAGCCAACAGGACTTATATAATACTAACACAACCAATCTATATGGTCAATAGAAACACAGCTGTTAAATCGCAGTTGAGAGCAGCATTAAAACTCAGCGTAAGGCAAATATGTGCTGAGCATACAGGTCACCTGCAGCTCTTCTTTGCGCCACTAGTCAGTGCCCAGAACACAAGCCATCTCTGCTCTTTGTATAGTGCCTGTCTACTTCATTTGGTTTCGACTGGAAGAGGCAGGTCAGTTCAGGTGGAGGGCAAAGCCATGACTAGTGATAAGAGGTGCTGGGAAAGATGGCAGCTTTGGTAACCACTTCAGGAGGGCTTATAAAATACGCTTCTTCAGTTGCTCAATCTTTTATCTTCCATAATGTGGGGCAGATTTAACCTTGCTATTCATAACATATCTCTGTTGTGCACTTTGCACACTTTTATAACAATCACTTCCACTTTACAAACACTTTCTGAGGACTTGGTCACACTCTTTAGAATAATGATTTTCGTGCTTTTGATGCTCAATTTTAAAAAGATATCTGCGGCTGAGAAAGTAGAATTTCTTCATTCAATGTCTTGGTCTCTGGCTAGTTAGATGGATCTTCAAAAGAAGTGGCATGCTGTGTTCTGTCTCCCATAAGCAGTTGTATATATGTGGCATGCGGATTTGCTGGGTTGGCATTTTCTTGTGTGCGTCTGATATACTTCCCAAAACTTTCTCTTTGGTTTTGTTCTACCTAGGAACACTGCCTTATGGGCATTAAAGGAACAGTCCGTCGTAGTACGGATGGAGACTTTATCCATGCTAATGTCGACATAGATTTAATTATCACAGAAGAGCCCGAAATTGGCAATATAGAGAAACCAGTGGAAATATTTCACATCATTGAACATTTTTGCCTTGGAAGACGACGGCTTCACCTCTTTGGCCGGGATAGCACAATCCGACCAGGTTAGTGTTGGTCTGATACTTAATCATTATTTCAAAGTTTTTCCAGAAGAGGTGGACCTTTTATAAAGATTAATGGTGTGCATGAGTGGGAGAAAGAAACTCTTTAGAGAGTAGTTACATTAATCTGTTGCAGCCAAATACAAAATCTACTTATACTCCTAGCCTAACTGATTCATTAGGGCATGAGCTTTCATAGGCAAGAGACTGTTTTTTTTAATAAAGTGGACTGAGAACATGATGGGAACATAAATATTTCAGAGTTAAGGCACTTGGGGCTGGGGAGGAAATGAGAATGAGAATGCAAGAACCTAAGTTCTGCTATCTGCAGTGTAAGATGTGAATTGAAGAATTATTTGTGCTGGGATCTTCAATGCACAAATGCTAAGTAATTCCTGTTATTAATGAAGGAAAGATAATTGTTATGCAGATTCTTATTGTAACTCCTTTTTGGAAAAAAAAATTCAAAGCCTAAGGTCAGAGAGAAAACAATATCAGCGAAATGGTCCACTGTTTTCATGTATAGCTGGGTTGATCTTAGAAGAGTTCAGATGTGGTGTATTCTGTCTTGGTGCAGAGGGCAGTGACTAGATGGTATTCTGGTTTATTCCAGCTGTTTGGTTGATTGAGTTTGAGAAAGCATGTTCTCCCACAAGAGGAACTTATTAGCCCTTATACTCCTACCCTGATCCTAAACATTTGCATCAGAATAAATGCATCTCCTTTGATATCAGCAGACTGCCATGGTTTGCCATGTTGTGCTGACACATAGGTTAGGGCTCCCCATTTCTACTCTTTGTTGAGCTATTCCCCGGTTAAATAAATGGGGATGAAACAAGAGAGGGAGGGCAATAACCAGAGCTACTGATGTCATCTGGAACTGAGCAAAAATTGAATTCCTTTTACAAAGAGACCATGCAACTTTTATGTGCAAAATTTCTCCACTTAAGTACTGGAGTGAGTGGAGGATTTCCCCAATGCTGAGTATCACAACGGTGAATAAAGTTTTCTGAAGAGAGGCATGTACGAATAAAGATTTGTGCGTAGTATATCTTATTTGGTTACCGCATTGTAGAGAGTTTCGTTCTGGCACTAGAATGTTGGATTTATAGGCTCTCCTCTCTCGAGTCATGGATCATGCATTTTCTAACAATGATAAATGCATACTTCTTGAAAGCTCACTTTCTAAGCAGAATTGATGAAAGGATTCTAAAAACAAAGGAAAGGAAGTGTAAGAATACTGGCCAATCATTGCTTCTTTCTTGACCACCTTAGAAATTAATCAATCCCAAAAGTTTCTTCTGCAAATGTGGTGGTGTATTTGCCTGCCTCTTTTCGCTTTCCACTGAGCAGGTAATCTAACCTTTGTCTATGAACCTCCCCAGCAGCACTTCAGCAATGGGAGTTCAGATTCTGCTTTTAGCATCTGATTACCAAGCCTAGTAGGGGGGTTTTGTGTGTGTGTAACAATGGTTTGCTTCCATTCCTTCAATATCTATAACTTTATGTAGTGTTACAGTAATCCAGTCTGGTGGTGACGAAGGCACCGAACTCTGCTCGCATCTCACTGATTGCTGCTTTTCTTTCTCCTCTTAGGCTGGCTAACCGTGGGACCCACACTCACAAACAGCAACTTCAACGCAGAAACATATACGTCCTATTTCACAGCTCCAAATTCCAACCTAACTGGCTGTACAGAAGAGATTGAGAGACTCAGGCCTAAATCGCCGCCGCCAAAAGACAGAGGCGGTGGCGCACCGAGGGGTGGAGGAAGAGGCGGGACTTCAGCTGGCCGAGGAGAAAGGGGCAGAGAGAGAAACAGAACAAATTTTCGGGGGGAAAGGGGAGGGTTCCGGGGAGGACGGGGTGGTACCCACCGGGGTGGCTTTCCTCCTCGTTGAACGTATCAAAGTCTCAATCTTTCCCTGCCTTAATACCACTGCTTTTCCTTTGTTTGAAGTCTTTGTTCTGCTGAGGTTGTCCTTATTAGCGACTGAGTCCAGAATTTTAGTACCGACTGTATTCTTTCTTTTTTATATACATGCTGCTTGAGCCAGCCCATTTAGAGCACATCAGCTTCCTTGATGAGTAACATCCAGTGCTTGTGACAGATCTCATTCACAAAAGTTGAAATCAAAGCAGAAACACTTCCCTGTGGTTTCAAGAGCTTTCATCAACTCTCGGTCTTCCCGATTTGCAAATCATTTTATTTACTGTTAATCTTGACTCATAAACCGAACAAAAATCCTTGCTTGCCTCCTCTAAACACTATTTATACTCAGGCTAATGAAATGCAACTCTAGTTCCCATTGCAATACTAGAAAATTGGTGCTGATATAAACAGA
Organism: Podarcis gaigeae; assembly: GCF_964106915.1. Lineage (NCBI taxonomy): Eukaryota > Metazoa > Chordata > Lepidosauria > Squamata > Lacertidae > Podarcis > Podarcis gaigeae. The sequence goes on along the minus strand of NC_139685.1, from coordinate 52,315,818 downwards.
AACTATTATATTTGGCATTTTAATTAACAACTTGTGTCAAATATGTTAATTTTTCTTTTAAGAGGTGATTGACTTTGAGACTAATGATTGATAGGAAGCTCAGAGAACCTATTATCAGTATTCTGTTGATACCTCATATCTGTATGTCAGCACATAGTCCATATATGTGTGTAATCAGGGAATGATGCAAAGTGGTGGTGATGGCTGCCTTTTTTACAAAAGAAAAAAAGTTTAAATCTTGCTAATACCTATAACAATTTACCATATTCATTGGCTGAAAAATTAAAGTTTAGATTTACTTGCAGAAGGCTCAAAACACTTAAGAATATGGTCCAACTAAACTGAAGCAATTTAGTGGAAGAAATTCAGGTATTCTGAATTTCCTGTTGAAGCTGTTGGGACTTCAGAAGGTGCCAGGCTGGATTGTGCTGTAAGTATGTATAATACCAAAATGATAGGAAATTACTTCTAAAATACTGCTTGTAAATATGAATTCATTTGCTCTTTTATTGTGCTTTGATCCACATAAACAACAGAGTGGGGGCTACAGGCTGTACTCCCTTTCTCTCTCCCTTTCTCTCTCTGTGCTTTTTTTAAAAAACCCCTGATGTTATGGATTAGTTGTGTATGATAAAATCTGATGAAATTTCAGCTCATCTTGTAAGGACTCAAAATTTCTTAGACTTTGGTTCCTGAAAGCCAGCTTTTAAATGTCTTTTTAAGTGATGGAATGTTATTTTTACTATTTTTGATAAATGTATAATTATTTTATTGGATGCTTGCCTTTATTTTATATATTTATTTTCATTGGCGGGTTCTTGTCAGTTTTCACGTTCAGCTTTGCAGGTTTAAACCCTAATTTACTGTAGTAATACATTTTTTCCATAGAACTGTGATTTTATGTAAGTCTGTAAATGAGAACTCAGCTGTGCAACTGTTTATGCAGTATCCAAGACAAATGTGTGACTTGGGTTAACCTTTTTAGTTTGATTAGGTAGAGTTGCCACCTAGTGGTACGGGAACGAAATTCTAAAGTCAGTTTATTGTGCCACCTATGAGAAGACCACTGTATTTCCACATCCTACGTTAGAGAAGGCACCACTGGATGAGATTGATTGTATCCTGTATAATACCGACTCCAAGAAAATTGGGGATGTAAAATATGTTTTAAAAATGGTCTCAGTTAAAAGCTACTGTAGGACTAAAGTAATAGTTTATTTCTCAAGGTAGTAATTTCCAGCTTCTGAAGAATATTATGTTCTACAAATATAGATGGCTTTTTAAAAGAATCAGACATTCATATACATCCATCAACAGCTGAACGAAAACTCATAATCAGAGACAATATACTATCAAACACCAGAAGCTTGGGATGAACACCGGGAGATGGCTTAATGTCCTTTACACACTTCCTAGAGGCACTTATGGAAACATGAAGGTGGACTACATCATGGACACTTAAGTCTGGTCAGGTAGGGACCTTTTGCAAGAACCAGTGTAGTATAGCGATAGTGGCTTCTTGTAATAAAAGACTATGAAATACTGTTTCTGTTACGATGCAACAGAACACAGGATAGACCGAGATGAAGATGGAAAACGCATCAAGCTGTTAAGAAAAAGTGTCCTAGCTTGTTTAACAAACTAACAATTTAATTTAGTGGTTCCCAATTGGGGGTCCACATAACCCACCCAGTGAGTCCATGGCACATACCTGTCAATTGTCCGGCACAGCCTGCTTTTGGGGGCTGTGCTTTCGCCCCCAAACACATGAGATTGCGGCACCCAAAACCACACATTTTGGGGGCGCTGTGCTTTCGTGTGGGTAATGTGATTCATGTGGGAGTGCAGCACAGAAGACGGCATCCCAGTTTTGCACTGGGACATGTTGGAGGGTATCGTGGCACCATTCACAAAACAAAAACTACTCCAGATATATCAACATTTTTCAAAAGTAGGAGGTCCAGAGCTTGGCTTCAGAAAAACAAGAGGACTGCAATACTTAGCTAATTGGGAACCACTGGTTTAGTGCATAAGTAGCACCCTGCTGGCTGAAACAAAAGACCTACCTAGTTACAGCAGCCATTCATTGAGTTACTAAAAGTTCTAATAAAAAAAAATTCCTTCCAGTAGCACCTTAAAGACCAACTAAGTTAGTTCTTGGTATGAGCTTTCGTGTGCATGCACACTTCTTCAGATACACAGTATCTGAAGAAGTGTATCTGAAGAAGTGTGCATGCACACGAAAGCTCATACCAAGAACTAACTTAGTTGGTCTTTAAGGTGCTACTGGAAGGAATTTTTTTTGTTTTGACTATGGCGGACCAACACGGCTACCTATCTGTAACTAAAAGTTCTAATGTTACAAGAGGGAGAAAAGCTTTTGCCCACTTTCTCTGTTTTATCCGCCACAAATGCTTTAAGCAACAGGAACAGGCAGTATGGTCTCCAGATGTTGGCCTACAACTCCCATCAGTCTCAGCCAACATGGCCAATGGTCAGGGATGGGAATTACAATGTCTGGAAGACACTGTGTCTGTTACCCCTGTTTTTAAGCCTTTCATCCTAAGGAAAGTGCTCCAACTCCTTGATATTTTGGTTACCATGGTGCATCACAGCACACAAAATGAAAAGAACAGTTACTTAAATGTATATCAACTTGAAACTGTAAATAGACCAAAACATAACAGGGCTGAGAACAAAACGATCAGTTCATGAGCACTAAAAATCAAAGGTAACAACTTTCTAATGCTTTGCAATTTATTGAAAGTTTATGAAATGAAAACCACACGCTTTAAGCATTGAAAGATTCCAGGATTCCAGATCTTGCCATAAGAAATATTTTTCCTTTTAAAGAACAATAAATGCTCTCCTATAGGAGTTATACCTGAGCGCAGACTTGCCTATGCTACATTATTATGAAAAGGGGCACTAGTGTATGAAATTAGAAACTGTACAAAAAAGCGTTAAAAAGCACCTTCTGGTGGTTGGTCACTTAAGAATAGTCCCTTTTGACAAAATGCAAAGAGAATTAATATTCAAGCATCCATTAGTTGAGCAGCTGACAGATCTCTTTATGTACACAACACAAGAAATCCACGTAAGAAGCTCCTCCATAAATACTCTTGTCTTCAACCAGGAATTGTTTGAAAGCCATTTCTGCTTGCTCCCTTTGCTTCACAATCAGGATCTGAAAAGAAAAGTTGTGATCCAGGTGTTAAGAATTCAAAAATACTGCCTTGAGTCTGTTTTACCTTTCAACAAACAACACACAGCAGAAAAGGTTTGAAAGAAGTTCTGTTTGCTATCCCCATGTCAAAACTGCATAGTTCAGCAAGCATTTTAAAAATAGCATTACAGGGGAAATTTAATCTGTTACCTTCATGGAATAAGGTGTTTTGCTCTGCAGATGATCAATCATTGATCTCAGTTTCTTAGAGTAAGGATTGTCCACTTCAGGAAGAAGTGTCTGCATGATAAAAACACAGAGAAAATTAATGTATAAAAGAATTGATTTGGGTCAAAAGACGGCCTTATTTACATATTGTGGGAGATGGGGGGGTTTCTATGGTGTGACCAAATTACATTGGATTTTAATCTGGATTACTATTATTATTTGCAACTGTGGATTTATTTTGATTATAATTGTTCATGGGTTTGGACATTGTATTTGTTGCAGTAAGCAGCCCTGATTACTTACTTTGGCCAGCCTCATTTTCTTTTCCAGATTCTGGGGTAATAAGGGATTAAAACCTTTGCCCCTACCCATATTCCCAATCCAGATCTTCTACAGTATGTCGCTAGTATTTGGTGTCAATTGTAACTTTCTTCTGGAGCAAATAGCAGTGGTGTGTGGGTGTGGGTGGTCCAGACTGGAACCATAGAAGGAATAAAGTGTTAAATCCATTCTCTAAATATGGGTCTTAATCACCCATATTAAGTTGCAGCTTAGATATTACAAAAAGCAAAGAAATTTTATATAGGCTGCTATGCCAACAGCTGCAACTTAGCTCTCTGTAACATGAAAACGCAGTTAAATACATGCACCACAACAATTCCCATAAATGGGGGCTACAGCTGCAACTTAATACCATGTGAATTCTGATTTTCTTCTATAAAATACATTTTGCTTTTCAATTGCATATAGCATCTTGCGTGTTTCCTTTCTGCTTCCCATGTTATGTTAACTTACTTCCTTTCCCAAGTCGCAGAAAGTACTAGAGTTTTAAAGAGGATTTCAATAATATTTATTTCATTCATTCATTCCTACCCATCTGGTTTGGTTTCCCTAGCCACTCTGGGCAGCTCCCAACATAATTAATGATGATGATGATAAAGCAATAAAACATCAGACATAAAAAACTTCCCTAAACAGGGCTGCCATCAGATGTCTTCTAAAAGTCAGATAGTTGTTTATTTCCTCGACATCTGATGGGAGGGCGTTTCACAGGGCGGGCACCACGACAGAGAAGGCCCTCTGCCTGGTTCCCTGTACCCTCACTTCTCGCAGTGAGGGAACCATAAGAAGGCCCTCGGAGCTGGACCTCAGTGTCAGGGCTGAACGGCGGGGGTGGAGATGCTCCTTCAGGTACAGTGGAACCTCAGGTTAAGAACTTAATTCATTCTGGAGGTCTGTTTTTAACCTGAGGTACCACTTTAACTAATGGGGCCTCCCGCATCCGTTGCGCTGTCGCCACACAATTTCTGTTCTCATCCTGAAGCAAAGTTCTAACCCGAGGTACTATTCCTGGGTTAGCAGAGTCTGTAACCTGAAGCGTCTGTAACCCAAGGTACCACTGTATACTGAAGTCTCTGGAGGTGTGCAGAATTGCTGTGTGTGTGGTTTTTTTTTTTTAATTTGGGACATTTCAAGCCCTATGAATGGGCTGGGGGTAGGACAGAAAGAAAATCTGTTTGCACATCCAATTGATACTACAGCTCTTTAGCTGTAAAGGGGTGGCTTCTCTGACCCACATGTTACTCTCTGCTGGGGTGCGGTTCTAATGCAGCTGGAGAACAACAGCTGGGTAGCTATTAACCTGAGCAGATGAGGAGGGGCGTTAATATTTGTATTGAGAAACTTAGTATTTTCCTTTCATCTAGAATAGCCCTCAGCTGCAGAAACCCACCCCTGGTTCTTTACCACTGCCTGCTTGTGAACTGGCAGTGTGTTTGTACTTTCAGCCCCCTTGACTAGTAAGGGGTGTGTGTTGTACATCTTAAAGTTGTACTTGCCAGTGGACATTTTATCATTAAACAGAAGTTAAAGCTGGAGATTGCATTTCAAGGCAAGCATGCAACACCTCTCCCCACCCCCATCTTACACCACCCTGTGTACTCACAGCCTCTGTGCTGACATGTGCAAAGGAGGGCACATTAAATATCCCCTGGATAAGCTCTGGTGGGGCACTGACTCCCAGCCACAAGAACATGTGTACCCCATTTGCCAGCAAGAATAGTCCTCCTTCAGACAGACGTTCTTCGGAGCAGCGAACAGCAGAAGGGAACACGTCACTTTTTACATCCATAGAGTGCTGTAATGATAAGGTTAGATTGTTTAGCACATAGACCTTTTCTTTATAGTATGTTCACTGCAAGTAAATAGTGCAAATATTATTGCTAGATGAATAAAATGGTAGAAAGCTGTTCTAGTTGCTTATCATGCACCTTTCCAAATATTTTTTGAACCTAAACAATTTTATTTTCCATCTGCCACCCCAACTGCAGGCTGTTGAACTGACATCTCCTTCCACTGCCCCCAGTAACACTGGATAGACTAAATTCAATCCTTTTGTTATGGACTCATTTTCTGACTATATAAAGCAAATGTATCAGCACATGTGAGTTCAGGACAGATTGCAAAAGAAGTGGCTGCAGAACATCCCAATATTGCAGTATTGCAGCCTTGCAAGTGGTTTTGTAACCAGTTGGGAAGGACAGGAAAATCTTTTCCATGCAGATGATCTTGGATTCAATCTCCAGCATCTCTGGATAGGGTTGAAGAAGACCCATCTTAAAACTCTGGAAGTCACTGCCAGTCATTGCAGACAATACTGAGCTAGATAGATCCATAGTCCACTTGGTGCAAGGCTGTTTCCCATGTTCCCAGGTTGAGGAATGACCAGGGTTTGTCACATTGCCACAACAGTGGATTGTGGTATTACTATACTGGCATCACTAGAACTGTACAAAGTTATAGCACGTACAGAAATAGGCAGGCAAAATAAGGCGCTCAAAGATGGACATTGAGGGGCACAAAAATGTTTCCTATTTGACTCATGTATGAAAACGTACCTACCAACAGCAACTCCTCCTTTGCGTGGCTCTGAGTAAACTCCCCTCAGTGCCCATCTCCAGAGTCTGATGTTGCCAGGCTGCCTCCTGCAACTGCTGTGGGCCACTCATCTGCCCTCAGAGGTGGCTGAGGGGTTGTGTGTTGGGGGAGGTTGCACGAAAGTGGTTTTGGGTACAGTGTCCAAGTCTGTGCACATGCACTCACCAGAACTAATGTCTTACTTACACTGGCCCTGCCAGTGGTGTAGCTAAAAATGGCGGTGATGGCAACTCAAGTCCAGTGGGATATGCCTAGCTGTTGGCTCCGCTCTGCTACTGGGCTGCTGCTGTGGGCAAACAGACAGGCAGTCTGTCCACCCAGCAGAGGGCTGGGCCTGTATGCCTGCTCTGAGTTACCAGCCTTATTTGGGCTGGTGTATGTAAAATTATAGGAGGGACGCAGGTGGCGCTGTGGGTTAAAGCATCAGCGCCTAGGACTTGCCGATCGAAAGGTCGGCGGTTCGAATCCCTGCGGCGGGGTGCGCTCCCGCTGCTCGGTCCCAGCGCCTGCCAACCTAGCAGTTCGAAAGCACCTCCGGGTGCAAGTAGATAAATAGGGACCGCTTATCAGCGGGAAGGTAAACGGCGTTTCCGTGTGCGGCTCTGGCTCGCCAGAGCAGCGATGTCACGCTGGCCACGTGACCCGGAAGTGTCTCCGGACAGCGCTGGCCCCTGGCCTCTTGAGTGAGATGGGCGCACAACCCCAGAGTCTGTCAAGACTGGCCCATACGGGCAGGGGTACCTTTACCTTTACCTTTTTATGTAAAATTATGCTGGTGTATGTAAAATTATGCTGTCCGTTTTGGTGTGTGACCATGGAACTCTGTTCCTCTGGGTGGCTTCAAGGTGGTGGTCACTGTCTGGTAGCAAAATCAGCAGTCAGCACCCCAGCACCCCAGCACTTCCCAGACGATGTCCGTGATGGCGCCAGCCCTGATACCTGCTGTTGCACCGCTCCTCTCTCAACAACTTACAATTGGCAGAAGCTGTGGATAGAATAGAAGTTGGGTGCCAGCAACGTCCATTGACATGACCAGTTGTCGGTGAAAAGTTCTTTCATCCGTGGGAATCTCGGGTTTGCCTATCAGCACGCAGCTTTTCAAGAGACAGTTCATGTAGACTGGGAGCACCTTCATTGCATCCGGAAGGATAAGCTGGAAGACAAGTAAGTATGTAAAGCCAAACTACTGCACCATTTGTTTATTCAGCATTGAATGTTTGGTTTTTAAATGAGCATTTCACCAGACATGTGCCAAAGGAAACAAACCAAAGGCTGACATTTATTGTTTGTTCAGTCACTATTTTCACATACAAGCAACAACTGATTTACATGGGGGGACGGGGCACACTGGGTGCCACACGGGGGGGGGGGGGCAGCACTTACCATGGGGCCTGCAGCCACATGTCTCTCCTGACACGGTGGCTCGGGCACCTGCAGACTCTGCGCTGCCTGAAATGGCAGCGTATCAGGGACCGTACTGAGGAGGGCTGCACAGATGAGGAATGGTGGGAGCCTCTCCTCTCTCTGCTCCTGATCAGGATCCTGAATCTTCCCAGGAGCAGTGGGACAGTATGGATTTGGAACAGTGGTTTGCAAAGGGGCATATTTCAGAAGACAAAAGTTGGGAAGAACTGGGTGTGAACAGCTAGGAGCAGATAAGTGGAAGAGAGAGAGTTAATAGACTCTCTCTCACTGGGAAGCCTACATCCGCCCAGCCCAAAGTCACAATGAGCAGATAATCTGGCAGCACAGAAAGCAAAGTGGTTGCGAGATTGGGTTGCAAGACAACAAAGTGACGAGGGTGACTTGGGGGGAGTGGGTGTAAACCTTAATTGGGAGCACCTTTACTCTTTGTTCTTTTGCCCTACAGCTGATGGGGAGGCAGCGGGCAGATTCCTTGGAAGCGAGCTCTGCCCCGGCTCACCCCGCCCCATGGGTAGCTTGCTTCACCCCATGGGCAGCTTGCCCTGCTCCTGGGTTCAGGGTGCGCCACCCTGGGTACCTGAGCAGCTAGCTACACTGCTGTTTACATGCATTTGATATGTGCACAACCGCACATGTGTGAATCGTGGCAACCCGGGGTATAATGGTGCAGAGCAGACTTGTGTGCACTCTGCTGCCACCCATGATGGCCCAGAATGCAACCCCTGCACAAATCAGGGGTGTCTGTAGCTGAAAATTGCCTTTGACTGTCCACATTCTAGGTGACAGAAGGGCTGATTTTGTGGTAAACATATAAAGTAAGTACATGCCAATATGATGATTCAGCAGGAAAGCGGTTTGTGATGTGACACACTATCCAGTGGAAACTGCACCAAAAAAATCACCACATACCTTGCCCTTTTCTTTTATATACAGTGGATACACATAGCACAAAAATAAAGATTTGCCTAGAACAACCTGGTCATGAAAGCTGAAAATATCTTTAGCTGAAAAGGTCCAAGAGAGGGAATTAACTTTGTCAAAGTTTTGCTTTGGTGTTTTTTATGCCAAGACAGCAGGTGGTGCTTACCTCCCATGGTTTTAAGGTGATGATGTAACTGGTGAAAAATGTACAGTGTTTCTCTTACTGATTAATTAGGCAATGAGCAAAGTGATATTTTTGCATTCTTCATTACGTCATGCTTAACCCCCAGTGCTAAAAAAGTAACCGAGTGAGAAAGGGTTCCACACTTACATATGAAGGACCAGTGCTGGCATTTACACTGGCACGGGATTTTTTTTTTTTGGGGGGGGAGAGTTGCCATCTGTTGGCCTTACAATCTAGGCTGCAATGGGAAAACTTGTTAGATGACGTGATGGAAATCAAAACTGTATTAAAAGACATGGAGGGCCAGTATTTCCTTAGAAGGTACAGCTTTCTGTCAAACTCCCATGTTCAAAACTGGGATTTCAGAGCTAAACCCCAACAGCCAACATTGCACAAAACTCAAACATTTGGAGCTGAAAATATAAAATACCTGGCTCACTGCAGATGGGCTAGCACAGTTCTTTCTGTAGCATGCCAACATGCGAGCTGTCTGGTTCACCAGGATCTCACGGACAGTCTTCAATGGCTGGCTGATAATGGCTTTGTAAGCTATAATGGTATGAAAGTGAGATGAAACTCAAGTTGTTTCTTTTGCTCCTCCATTCCACCTTTTCACAGACGGCTGAGTAAAGCAACATCCTTTTATTTTATTTACTGAATTAAGAAGAATCCAACTACTAACCAGAGTTTTATTTGATCAACTTCTTAAAAACACATTTCAGACCTTTTAAAAGCAGATCCAAGTCCAATAAATTGCACCTGCCCAGAGAGATATCTTCTTGGTTTAAAATGTGAATCATATGAAAGTGAAAACAGTACTCAGAATGGGGGTCTATCATACATCCAAGACACAACGTGGCTTATAATCAGCATGCCCCTGGGATGTGATGTAAATATGCCAATATTATTGTGTTGCTTACAATTTGTGGAATTAAACTATGAGATTGTGATTTGCGTAAGAACCTAGCAAATGCATAAGAAGCTGACTTAGGAGGATGACCAGCTACATGCAATACCTAGGACATTTTATTCCTGCATCCAATAAGTTAATGTGTCTCTGACGTGCCATCTCTGATTTATAATACTTGGCATTACTCAAGAAGTTATGCTCCACAGCCACCCTCAAATTCCCCTCCCCAAAGAATACATCCAAATCTTACCTGTTTTAACAAAGAAATTTATAAGCGCATCGGTCTCACAGCTCTTGTAGACCTCAGCTAACTGGGAGCTGCAGTTAAGGCCAATATTATGTACACGCAGTCGTCTTTGACCACTCATCGATGTGTAGAGAACGGCACACTGCAATTAACATTAATGTGAAATTCACTTTTCAGAAACCGTAATTTCATCTCTTACTATCGGTATTAATATATTTATTAGAGGTCCCAGGGCCAGTCACAACTATGTGAAATACCACATTAAAAACAGTATAAAAAATTTCAATCACAACTACAGTGGGTCTTGTGACACCCCCCCAACCTATCCCATCTTAAAGGGAGCCTCAGGTGCTAAAACCAGAACCATATGGTTCTGATTCAGCTCTTCATGTGGTACCAAGACACCCTCTATTTCCCTTTGATATACAAGGGCTTAGGGCAGAGATGTGTTTTCCTAAGGAACGCCTTCATCCTTGCCAAGGCTCATTATATTTTATTGTACCACATTTACAACAAGGATTTGTGGCTGACTCATGGACTATATTTCAAGACGGATGACTAACTGTACTTAAAGTGAAGGGTTTAGCTCATTTTGAGAACTAGATTTGCAACCTGCACCAAAAAGAGAGAGAGGAAGCAGTCATGACAAAATAAAAAGTCTTCACCTCATGTGGAAGTTTATAGCACGTCTAGGATTTAAAGAATTGCTGCATCAACTCTTTTGAGGCAGAAAAGCCGGGGGCGGGGCGAAATACTCAGCTTTTCAATTCTCTCTAATAGGACACTGGGAAGCAAAACTGCTGTAGTTTCATTGCAGTAGATTTGCATCCATTCTGTTCTAATAACAATCCACATGTCTCCTTGCAATTCTTTTCTCTCATCCTGCTATGAGAGGAGCACTGGATCGTGCTCGCCAATATGATCAGTAAGGGAGAGTGCCTTCAGGGCTGGCTCTACCATTAGGCATAGTGAGGCAGCTACTTCAGGTGGCAGGTGCTGGGGGACTATTCAGCAGTCCTCTGTTCCCCCTGTACAACCTAAAGCTAGCCAGCTGCCCTCAAGTGTATGGGAGGTCACTATCCCATTGCCAATGTGGAAGTCCAAGATGGAAAGTAGAATGTGGCTTTGCAGGTGTCATGGATAACCATTGGATGCTTGATATTGCTAGTGATGTTCCTCCTTCCAGCATTGTCTTTCTTATGGTGTAGAAACCATCTTTGTTTTTTTTTTTAAACATTTTTTTATTGCTTTTTTAAAGGTATAGAAATACAGAAAAAAGAATAAAGAGAGGTTATAAGAAAGAGACATATAAATAACAAATTTCCATATTCTTTTTCCATCTAACCTATAGGACTTCCTCACATCCTCCGAACCCTGCGTTCTCAGTCTTATAAAGCATCAGCAATTTGTTAACTTATTTCAAAACTTATTGTAACTTCCATTTTATCATGTTCCCTATTTTCAATTTTACTGTCGCTCAATTCTTATATGTTTTATATTAAACACAATAAAGTTATTTCATTATTTTACCTCTAAATTCTTGTGTCTTAATTTTCATTCCAATAACTTACATTTGCTGAAGCTAGAATTTCCTGAAAGGTGCATTTTTTTTTTAACATTCATACAACTTATAGTGTTTTTTCAAATAGTCCTTAAACTTTTCCCAATCCTCCTCAGTTGTTTCTTCTCCCACGTCTCGGATTCTGCCAGTCATTTCAGCCAGTTCCATATAGTCCATCAACTGCGATTGCCATTCCTCCAGCGTGGGTAAATCTTGTATCTTCCAGTATTTTGCAATCAGGATCCTTGCTGCTGTGGTAGCATACATAAAAAAGGTTCTGTCCTTCTTAAGCACTCTCTGGTCCACCATGCCCAGAAGGAAGGCCTCTGGCTTTTTAGGTAAGGTAAATCTCAATACCTTTTTTAGTTCATTATGGATCATTTCCCAGAAGGCCTTCACTTTCGGGCAGGTCCACCAGAGATGGAAGAATGTCCCTTCCGCCTCTCCACATTTCCAACATTTGTTGTCAGACAGATGATATATCTTGGCTAACTTGACTGGGGTCATGTACCACCGGTATACCATTTTCATAATATTTTCCTTCAAGGCAGTACATGCCGTGAATTTCAAACCGGTGTTCCATAACCTTTCCCAGTCTGCAAACATAATGTTATGCCCCACATCCTGAGCCCATTTTATCATTGCGGATTTGACTGTCTCATCCTGTGTATTCCACTTAAGCAGCAAGTTATACATTCTCGAAAGTAGTTTACTTTTTGGCTCTAACAATTCAGTCTCTAGTTTCGATTTTTCCACCTGGAATCCAACTTTTTTATCTATTTTAAATACCTCTTGAATTTGCGCATAGTGCAACCAATCTCGTACCTTAGTTTTCAATTTCTCCAAACTTAGCAACCTCCAATTGTCTCCAGTTTTTTCAATTATTTCCCAATATTTAGGCCAATGGGCCTCCATGTTGGGTCTCTTACGTGCCTTGGCCTCCACCGGTGAGAGCCACCTCGGAGTTTTACTCTCCAATAAGTCTTTGTATTTTATCCAGACCCTCCAAATTGCTCTTCTGACAATATGGTTTTTAAACAATTTGTGCACTTTAGCCTTGTCATACCACAAATATGCATGCCACCCAAACGCATTGTCAAACCCTTCCAGATCCAGGACATCAGTGTTCTCCAATAAAATCCAATCTTTCAACCAGCAGAAGGCTGCAGATTCATAATATAGCCTCAAGTCTGGCAGGGCAAATCCCCCTCTTTCTTTCGCATCAGTTAATATTTTAAACTTTATTCGGGGCTTTTTGCCCTGCCAAACAAACTTAGAAATATCCTTCTGCCACTTTCCAAAACATTCCACCTTGTCCACGATCTGTAGGGCCTGAAACAAAAATAACATTTTCGGCAATACATTCATCTTTACAGCAGCTATTCGGCCTAACAAGGAAAGTTTCAATCTTGACCATATATCCAAGTCTCTTTTGATTTCTGACCAGCATTTCTCATAATTATCTTTAAACAAATTCAAATTTTTGGAGGTCAAGTACACCCCTAGGTATTTTACTTTTTTAACCACATTCAGCTCCGTTTCTTTAGAGAACTCATCTGTTTCTGTAACTGTCAAATTTTTTGCTAAAACCTTGGTTTTTTGCTTATTTAACTTAAACCCCGCCACCCGACCAAAATCAGAAATTAATTCTAACACTCTTTTAGTGCTGGAGACTGGTTCCTGAAGTGTTAATACCAAGTCATCTGCAAATGCTTTCAATTTTTATTGTTTCACTCCGACCTCAATTCCCTGGACCAACCGGTCTTTTCTAATCATATTTAGCAACACCTCCAGGACTGAAATAAACAATAGGGGGGATAGGGGGCACCCCTGGCGTGTCCCTTTTTCAATTTTAAACTCCTCTGTCACCACATTGTTTACTATCAATTTAGCTTTTTGTTCTGTGTAGATTGCTTCTATACCATTTTCGAACCTCCGCCCCACTCCCATCCCTTCCAAATTTTTCTTCATAAACATCCAAGAAATATTATCAAAGGCCTTCTCTGCATCAACAAAAATCAAAACCGCTCTGGTATTCAGATTTGTTTGTAGAAGTTCCAAAATATCAATAATGTTTCTTGTGTTATCAAACAAATGCCTACCAGGGAGAAAGCCAGCCTGGTCTTTGTGAATCACTTCATTTAGTACTTTTTTAAGTCTGTTTGCCAAAATATCTGCAAAAATTTTATAATCCACATTTAGGAGTGAGATGGGGCGGTAGTTCTTAAGTTGGGTCTTTTCAGTCTCTGATTTAGGTACCAATGTGATGAAAGCTTCTTTCCACGTTTCCGGTGCCCTCCCTCCCTCCATTATCTGGTTGCAAACCTCCATCAAAGGTTGTATCAAATAGTCCTTTAAAACTTTATAATATTTGGAGGTTAAGCCGTCCGGGCCTGGGGACTTGCCAAGTTGAAGATTTTGAATGGCACTTTCAGTTTCTTGCTGTGTAATATTACAGTTCAGGTTTGTTCTCATTTCCAGGGGTATTTTTTGTAATCCATTAGTTTTTAGAAATTGATCCACCTCTGAGACTTTTTGCGGCCCTTGTGTATAAAGTTCTTTGAAGTACCTCTGGAAGCACTTTCTGATTTCCTCGGGTTTCTGAACCATTCTCCCTTCAATCTCTAGATTTGTAACCGTATTTAGCTTTTGTCTCTTTTTCAACTGCCAAGCTAGCAGTTTCCCACACTTATTCGCCGATTCGAAGGATCTTTGTTTCATTTGTTTGATTTTCCATTCCACCTCTTGGTTTATCAGTTTTGAATATTGCGCCTGGAAGAATTTCACTTCTCTTAACACGTCCTTCGACTTAGGCCTAGATCTTAATTTTTTCTCACCTTCTCTTATTCTCTCCAATATCTTCTCCTTCTTTTCATTCCAGAGCCTTTTCTTAATCGTGTTTTGTTGTATTAGAAACCCTCTCATGACTGCCTTACTTGCGTCCCAGATTGTTCTTTTTTCCACAGTAGTGTTCAAATTTATCTCAAAATAGTCCTTTAGAGTTTTTTGGGCCTTCTTAACAATCTCCTGATCTCTTAGAATAGTGTCATTCATTTTCCATCTAAAGGATCCGGTTGTATTTAGTCTCAATTCCACTTTCAAAGCATTATGGTCGGAGCAGGTTTTTGGGCAGATTTCCACTTTTCTAGTCTTAGGTGCCAGTCCTCTAGTTGTCCAGATTTGGTCGATTCGTGTCCATGTCAGATGAGCTTCAGAAAAGAAAGTCCCTTCTTTCCCTAGGGGGTTCTTAACCCTCCAAATGTCTACTAAGTCCATATTGTCTGTCATTTCAAAAAAAGTTTTGGGTAGTCTGCCGTCTTTCGATATGTTGGCACTTTGTGACTTATCCATATTTACAGACGCAACCCCATTCATATCACCCAGCATAATGATGTTACTATAGTCCAAATAATCCAGCATAGTCTCATGCAGCTTCCTGAAGAATTCCGACTTTCCCTCATTTGGAGCATATATTCCTAATATCAAAATTTTTTCTCCTTGCGTCTGTATTTCAATCGCCAAAATTCGGCCACATTCATCTTTGAATAAAAATTTCGGTGACAGGCTCTCCTTTGCGTAAATCACCACTCCTCTCTTCTTAACTTTGTCTGAAGAAATAAATTCTTGGCCTAGTCTTTTGTTCATTAACACTTTTCTATGGAGCCTTGTCACATGTGTTTCCTGTAGGCAAATAACGTCCAGTTGTTCCTTTTTCAAAATGTGAAAGACTTTCCTTCTTTTTTCCGGGGAGTTTCCGCCATTTATGTTCCAACTAAGAAGCTGTAGAGACATCCTGAATCAATTGACGGGTTCTACAATGGGGTATCTAAGCTTCCTCCCGATCCCGGGGGAGGTAATGCTGGTCCTGGTCCTGGTGGTATAACTCTTGGAGATGGTCCCGGTGGTGGTGGAGGCCAAGAAGCTGCAGCTCCTTTTTGCAGGTCCTCCTCGTGGTCGTGTAGGAACTTCTGCTGGTCTTCAGGTGATTTAATCTTTATTTTCCTTCCTTTGTAAGTAAATGAAAGTCCTTGTGGAAACTCCCACCTGTAAGGAATTCCGTTGTGTCTCAACAATTTGGTCAAATCTATATAGGTAGTCCTAAGTTCCAAGAGATATTTGGGTATATCTCTGTAAATTTCGGCCCTTTTACCTTCTACCTCCAAAGATTTCTTAAAATGTAGGCCTAGTATCTTATCCCTTTCTTCTCTTGATGTCAGAGCAACCAAACAATCTCTGGGCTTGTCTTTCTTTACTGATTTTCCCAGTCTAAAGGCTGTCACAATTTTAAAGTCCTTTTCTTCCTCAATTCCCCAGAATTTGGAGAACAAAAGTGACAAAAATCCCTCTAGATTATTTTGTTCCAATTCCGGGATAGCCCTTATCCTGAGATTACTATCTTTACTTTTCAATTCAACCAATGCCAGGTAGGCTTGTTGTTCCCCTACCTGCCTTCTCAAAGGTCTTACCTCTCCTTTAATTTCCTCCACCTTTAAGTTCGCCTGTTCTGCTTTTTGATTGGCTTCCACAGCTAATTTAAAGTTTTCTGCCGTAGCTCCTTGCAATTTCTCAATTGCCTGAGTGTGCTGCGAAACCTGTTCAGTTAATTTGCCAATAGAGGATGTAGCTTGGTCAATCTTTGATGTTTGATTGTCCACTTTTTGGTTTAAGACTGCCAATTGTTCCAAAATTTGTTTTAAAACTGTTTCAGATCCTCCAGTTGCCATGTCTTCTGCAGCAGGCTGCACTAGTTCCACCTCCTGTGCTGTCAGCACAGTTGGGACAGATGATCTGCGGTGATGAGTTAGAGTTGTTTGCAGCAGTTGCCCAGATTTTTTCTCTTTTTCTTTATCTTTAGCTTTAGCTGCTCTTGTTCTCCCTGTGCCGCTCATTCCACACCTGCCTCTGTTCAAGGTCAAATGGTTTTTTGTCCCATGGGAAAAACAAGTCCCAAATATAAATAAAAAGAACCACAAAAAGTTTCAATAAAGCTCAGTTCCCATGCAACTATATTTCCACAGTCCTATAGGGGGAGTATTTCAAAGTTTCAAAAAAGAAAGGAACTATTTTCCGCCATTGAAGTTCCTCAATTCCCCATATTGAGTTTTGTAATTCCCAAACACAAAAGGAAGGTTTCCAAAACTTCTAATCTCTTAAAATCCAGCCATAAAGTATCGATACCGGTCCATGCAACAATGTTTAATGTTAGTATCTCAGTCTATGCAACAATTTCGATCTCTGCAACAATGTCGTCAGTTTGACAGCAGTTTGACAGTTCTTTTTCTATGCACTGGCAGCCCGGTGACGGGGTTATCTCTTTCAGCCCCGTTTAGCCCAGAAATTGGAGGATAGTTCTAAAGAATAAAAGTCTATACAACCCACAGTTCTTTCCTTTTTATCTTCAAAATACAGAGTCTCTCAATGCACCCTTTCTTCCACTTTTAAAATCCCTTTTTAAATACTTCAGCTCGTTTCCGAGCCCTTGCTTTGATCTAA
The DNA here is from genome assembly GCF_964106915.1 of Podarcis gaigeae. Taxonomy (NCBI): domain Eukaryota; kingdom Metazoa; phylum Chordata; class Lepidosauria; order Squamata; family Lacertidae; genus Podarcis; species Podarcis gaigeae. The sequence goes on along the minus strand of NC_139685.1, from coordinate 52,298,746 downwards.
TTAGCAGAGTCGGGAGGCGGACTTCCTGTTACTCGCCTCCCGCTTTCGGTCGAATTTCTTCAGTTTAGTTGTAAAATTTAGGACCCTTACTCACGGGTATGTTGCTCCAATTCCGATAATTTCAAGAAGAAAGGTCAGCGCTCATCAGCAGCAGCAGCGCGGCTTTGCTTCCACGAAAAGAGCGATGAACTCACAGCGCCGCTCCCCCTTTCACGTTCCGGAGCCTCTTACGAGGCTCCTTCCCCGCTTCTGGGGGGGCTCCAGGCGCCCGCCGAGTCCCACGGCCGCAGGCTCACTCTGCCTGCGGTTTTTCTTGATGGGTCTCCGCTTTGCCGTAGCGGACGACCCTTTTTCGCGGAGCCCCTCTTCACAGCGCAAAGAGGACCGCCATTGCTGTTTCGCGCCGCCTCCGGAAGTCCCTAGAAACCATCTTTGTAATAAATTGACCCTCTCATGAACAGAAAGATAAATCTGTGTAATGTTATGTTTATGCTGGGAGGAGCTTCCATCCAGATTCAAACCTATTTCTCATTAGAAGAGCAAGGTTTCCTTAGGGTGCTGCTTCAACTTTGTGGATATTTCCTTTTATTTAGTGCCCTCAGGATGGTTGCTAGCTCACATGATGGAGAAAGGAAAGGGCCCATTTTGCTGCCTGAGGCAAAGGACAAGATGGTGCCTTCCCATTCCACATTTGCAGTAACCATGGCAAAAGGATCTTATTTCCCTAGTGGGAAAATATCAGTGTGTGGAATGTTGGAAAACTCTTATAACACAAGACTTACTTTAGGGGGAAATGTCTGGAATGCTGTACACATTTATCAATCACAGAGAGAGACTCTGAACAGACCAAGCACATAAACCTTGTTACCTGGATTAAAGCTCCATTGTCTTCATTCAACTTGTCATCATGCTTGAACTCCACTGTCACTGCTTTGTCGCAATCTACTGCTGCCATTTCGACATCCGTGGTGTTGTTCATGTAAACAGCTCCCAAAAAGTCTGTAGCCCTGAAACCTAGAGCAGATTGCAAAATAATCTCATGTATGGACTGCTGGCTATCAGCAGCATCAGCACCAGAGCTGAAAGACTGTCAGAGGTGGCATTTCTCCTCTGCCCTCCTTCCATCCTCAGGACTGATGTGCAAGTTACTTGATGTGGAAGGGCAACCACAGTTTTCTGTTATCTTGTCAGTTTCACATGGCTAACATTTCACTCGAAAATTGCTCTGTGTGGCAACAGTTGGTATTTATTATGTTAGTTCTCAAACCTTTGCCCTTGTGCGATGAATGCCATGACACTATACTGCAGAACATTCATACGAAATTTTAAAATGAATCTGACAAAAAGATTAAATCACCGTGTGATGGTATTTTCAACTCGAGAAGCAATGTGTTAATTGACCTTCAGAAACACACTATTGCTAGAGATGAATGGGGCCAACCATAACATCAGTCCAGATTATCCATGACTACTAGATTTGGGAAGCTGCCAGCAGTTGCTAATGTATTCTGAACTATGGGATTCAAAGACTTATTAAATCCTGGGACACTGGCAGTTTCTCATTTGGAAAGCATGCATGGCTTGTTCACATATGTTTACATATGACCTAACCGTGTTCCTCTGCTTTTTCTGGATTCCCAATGCCACACTAAGACTGTTCCACTAAAAGTGTGGAGAATTACAACTAAGAAAGCTGAATAGTAGTTGGGCCAAAAAAAAATCTTCTCTCTCTATCTCTGGTTCAGGCAGTCGATTATGCAGTAACAACAGCACCAGCATCAAGGACCTATCAGAAACCTTAAGGGAACCCCGAGGTACAAAAAAGTGGGCGGAAGGTAGAGGGAACCAAAAAAAAACAGCTGACTGAGGAATGAGTATGCTTAATGACTACAAAATGCTGACTAACTGTTGAAGGGATTGGAGAACTGAACTGAGTAGAGCACATTGCAATTTCTACCGCAGGCGCCACTTGTAATTTCTAGTGGTTACCTGTGCTAGTACGAACCCTCATGATAGCATCAAATCCCATCCTTTTTTCTATACTCTTCCTGAGATCGTTCAGAAATTGGGGGCTGTCAGAATGGACCTAAATGAAAACATAAAAGGAGAGATCTCTTAAGCAAATTGTAGACCTGCCACTGGATGGCAGCAACATGCTGAAAGTTATTCCAGGACTTGAACAGAATTTCAGGCTCTTAAGAAATTCAGTGGTATTCAACTTTCCTGTTAATAAGGAGTACAGTGAAAAAACTTTCATGGGGCTCTCAGACTCACCAATGTTCCAGCAGACTTTTTATTTTAAAAAAGCTCAATCTGCTTGTTAACTTCTCAGACATAATACTAGTAACAAAAGCCCACATCTTTCAAATGAATCCAAGAATCAATAATGGATGTTTAACAAATGAAATGCCTGTTTTCTAAATTAATAACTGGAGCAAGCATACATTTTAAAGCTAGTGATCTGAAATTCTTTTCTCAGAAACTGTTTTCCTTGATCAAGACAGAGCTTGCTTTTAACCACATTCACTGCTTCAGTGTTGTGCCAATGGCTTTATTTTTAACACTGATGTAGAGTAGCAGATATTTCATTAAAAAGATTCAGGGGTTTGTGAGAACTTAGTTCAGTAGAAGATTAGCATGCATTTGCACTTTCCCCTCAGCACTTACCTTTTAAGATTAGAGTTGTAGTATCAGCTCTGCTCTAGTTCATATTGTATAAATAAGCAATGCTTTTTCACAAACTCCGGATACAACAGTTAGTCTCTAGACATGCTGTGACTTATCTCCAAATCTACATTCAGTCCATTAGAGGACATCATTAGATCCTTACTATTTCATTTTAGGTAAAACAGCAGCATATTTTGCACGTCAAATTCCATGCATCCAAGTGGACAGAAAGAGAACCTTCTGACATTTACCTGAAAATTGTTGTATTTGTACAGGGTTCCTCCAGTGTGCATTGTTACAAGGCCCATGGAGGCTACATCAACATACTGGTTTGGGAAAAGGAACAGATCCACGCAGCAGCCACTAGCGACACAGTCTCTGGCCAGGGTCTCATAAATATTTGTCTGGGGTTGAAACAGTGTCTGGAGAGTTTAAAGGCAAGTACTGAGCAATGCACAAACAAAACACCATTCATGAGAACAACCTGACATAATTCAATATGAAGTAGCAGAAAAAATAGGAAAGCAAACACATTGAAAACATTTAAAAGGTCTACTGTACCCATATCCGATATATTTCACATAGAGTTGTTTGTTCACCATGCATTTGGATACCTCTTAAGATATTGTAACTTAATTTTGCATGGTGGTTACAGAGATCAAAGGAGCCCATTTTAGTCTATGTTTGGATGCAGATTTGAATCAAGATGTATAAAGAAGCTTTCAAAATGGCACTTTTTGTTTTGTTTCTTAGAATACTCAAGCAGCACTGCGTATGAGGCTGCTAATGTTAACATAGCATGTCAACTTCAAGGGCAAATGCATATTTTATTTTACTTTATCTCACATATTTTTAACCCATTTTCAAAGACTATTATCTTCCCAAGGTTGTTTACATTAATTACAAATATACTATTTCATTAGTAGCAATCATTTAAACATACACTCTGGTTAACAATAGAAAGAATCAGTTTAAATAAACCCAATATATTAAATGCATTAGTTAACAGAAAAACTCAAGGAAAATGGCAGCAGTAACTTATGCAATAAATGTTTAGTATAAAGGCACCCTTAAACAATGACAAGAATCACCAAAAGAATTACTGGGTGGGAAAGACGATTAACAAAAACCGATATTCAGTTTAGAGATATGATTGTTGCTGTATTAAATATCTACTAAGCATAACACTTTATTTATTAATCATTTTACCATAAGAGCCAAACTACATGCTATGCTTACTAAACCTCCAATCCTGATCGCATACCTTCACACTGTACATTAAGCATAGCATGTAGTTTGGGCTCTTATGGTAAAATGAAGAATAAGTAAAGTGTTATCTCCATACCTCCAGCTGCAAAAAGAGCTAAAATCGGTGTAGTCCCCAGCACAGGTAGAGATTTTTTTAAAAAAGGTTCCCACGGGCACCAACTGGAACTTTTTTTATGACCCTTGTAGTGATTCAGGGTGATGCTATTTTAGTCCTGAGGAATGAAGGGAAAATCTCCTTTTCCCGGAACACGTTACCCATTGAGAGTAACATATATTTCTGTACTAAGTTGCATACAAAAAACAAACAAACCAACACTGAAATACCTTTTCTTTTTCTGTATTGACCAATTTTCTATCATCTCTGCTTTTCAGCTTCCCTGGTGCTTCTGCAGTTGGCAGGGAAGAATGGAAGATAAACAGCTTTCCAGCACACTCTGCTGCCTGTTGCAAAGACACAAGAAATGACCTTTTTTCAAGCTGGCATTATAAATATTTGAGCCAGATTTCCATACAATTTTAGCTGAGTCTCAAATGCCAGCATAAACTACTTTGGAAACTTTGGAAACTACATAGTGCGTTTGTTTAGAGTTTGAACTTTTGGTGACACCTTGAAAAAAATAACTGGGAAGTTCAGAATTTTAAATAACCACAAATAATCTAACACAAACACCTCAATATATCAGTGCTAATATACACATATAAATGAGAAAACTAGTGCTATGGGCAGTTCATGCTAACAGTATGCCAGGAATTATTAAATGACACAAAACAAATTAAAAACACATTTCAGTGCACTAGAAAAATCAATAAATTGTCCACTTGCAATGCGTAATCAAACTGGGCTCTACTCCAGAACATGTAGTTCTCAGACTGACCTTTAGGGATCAACCAAAACGAGCACATTATACTTAGGGGGATGGAAACAATATGCCAGATTCTAAGTGCAGGTGTGTGCCAGCACTAACCTGCTCATGAGGCTCAAATGCAAGGGGAAGAATGATGCTATTCTTGCTATATTAAGACCATGACCAACAAATTAGCAATGCAATTAGGGAAGGGTGATGTGGGTTCAGTACAGGATACAGCTTGGGCTGGAATGGTCATGGATCCTCTGATGCTTCACTCTGGTGCATGCCTACCTTGGCAGAGTACACAATACTGTAGCCTATGCAGCTTTTTGCTTTGCTATTCCTATGTGAGTGACTTCAGGACTAGACCAGGGCGGGCGTGTGTTTGTACGATGCTCTTGGACTGCTGTACTGTGCTATTCAAGCTGTCTGTTGATCCAGTCTAAAAAAACAGCGAGTCAGCTTCAAAAGACACCTGTGATGGGAACACTCCCCAAACGCAATAATCTAGGGTTTAGATGACTTAAGGATGAAAGCAAATACCAGAAGGTTTGCATTCTAGATAAGGGTTACCAGCAAAGTCTGTTAGATGCAGTACAAAAACACTTATAATATGTCAAATGCTGAGCTGCCACTGTTTGTGCTTTTTACCACCAAACATAGATGAAACATAGCAGCAGAAGAGGTTTTCCCAACTTTTACTTTGGCCAAAAGGCACAGGTACATCAAAAACACTCCCCTATCAATGACAGACAATCAAATTTTACTTTGTCCTCCAATTTTACCCATAATAAAAAGAGCTTGGGCACGAGGGAGTGTTTGCTTTTAGGCAACCTGAAGCTTTTCCAGTAGGAAAATATCTGCTGTGGACCCCTCTTATCTGGGATGAAACACAAAGATTGATGGCTTTGCATCAAATCCCTCAGCTGATGGGGAATTGGCAGAATTGAGTTAGACTTCTGGACACTTTACTTCCAGAATCACTATCTATTTATGCTGCAATAAATCTGCTAGTATTTAAGCCACAACAAGACTCTGGTATGTGTATGTTTACTATCCCAGTCTAACAGAATAGCCACTGCAGCTGTTTTTAAAAAAGGGATGTTTGAACTCCAAATGAAACTCCAACCAGAAATCTGGTGGGTGCATTTTGGACCAGTTGAAGGTTTCTGAATCATCTTCAAGAACAGCCCCATGTAGATCAAATACAAGGCATAATATTCATCTGGCAAGTTTTGCAGCTGAGCAGAGATGGGAAACCAGCTGAAGCCAAAATTCTGTTCACTGCTTTGAGACAGTTAGCAAGAATTCTGAGCATCTTCAAAAGACAAATTCCATATTTTTTTTGTAATTGCTTCAGAGATGCCTAAAATGACCTAGCTGCTCAAATAATCCTCAGAACAGTTATCCACATGTGTTCCCAGTATAAATCAAGGAAAGGAGGAAAAGAAACAGTGGAAAGTGTACTTTTATATGTCAGAGATCATAAGGCTCATAGCTACCACTTGAGGGGGCTTATAGATGGGGACTGAATTTCCAAGCTGGTCACTGAGATATTGCAATCATGCTCCTCATATATTTATTGTTACTATTTTTTGCAGCACCCACACAGAACTGTTGGCATCAAAATACCATTTACATCCCCCCCCCCTCCCCATTTAATCTGGAAAGTGTAAATCTGGTTTAAATCGGGGGATGGGCGGGCTGGTATTTTGATGGCATCATGCACCGACATCATCAGTCCCAGAATAAACACACCTCTGGTAGCACCCAGAAACAGAACATAGTCGTTACAGGGGGTGAGGGTGGGGAGTATGCATGAGGGCAGTTTAGGATCCAGAAATGGAATATGTGTTATTTGTAGCCTTTATATCCCACCTATTTCTCCAAGGGAGTGTACGTGGTTCTCCTCCACCTCATTTCATCTCCACAACAACCCTGTTCACTGATTTCCCAGAGGCATCTGACTGGCCACTGTGAAAACAGAAAGCTGGACTAGATGGGCCATTGGCCTAATCCAGCAGGCTATTCTTATGTTCTTATGCTAGACTGAGAGGCAGAGACTGGTCCAATGTCAACCAGTGAGCTTCATGGCCAAGTAGGGATTAGAACCCTGGTTGTCCGGGTCCTAGTCCGACAGTAACCACTGCACCACACTGGCTCTCATACTGGTCTTGACCATCAATTCACACAAGGAGTGAGTTTAATGTACAGCCCACACACTGGAGCCTTAGCAGTTTGCTTATGTGCCCCTAGTGACCTACCCAAGGTTTAGTACATTTCCCCCCCAAAAATTCCCCAATATAAATGTGTATTTAAAGTTTTCAAATAGCACCCATTTTACCCGATCACCAATTTCCTTTTCCCAGGAAGATGGTGAAAGAAAGGGAAAATACTGAGAAGATTTGATTTATGCTGTAGCATAAGATGTTTGACTGTATTTGCTCACAGTTGGCATCATGCGGAAAAGAAACAAAGGAAAATAAATGCAGAGACGAGAAGTCTGCATGGCCACCGAGATCACTTTCATGGTAAATATACACAAAAAATATTCCAGATGGACTCACATTGCCCCCTTTGAAGTTGTCATGTATTCATTTTATGGGTTTTGGTTTTAATTTCCCTGTGTGTCTGCTTCCAGCACATTTGTTTATTTCTTTCATTCATGACAGATGCCATTTGGCATTTATATAAATTTATAAAAAATAAATACATTTTCCTGAAAACTGAAATGTGCTTCAGCTTTCTTACCCTCTCCCGAAACTTGCCGATATTTAATACAAAAAAAAGCCAAGGCACCAGCTATATTGCTTTTCTCTGAGAATGACACCAAAATTGTTAATGCCTGGCATCAAAACAGGATTACATCATGACAACTCAGCAAATAAGCCACACAATTTTTTAAAAAAAATAAATAAAAAAATTCCACGAAAGCTCCATGCACACGAAAGCTCATACCAATAACCAACTTACTTGGTCTCTAAGGTGCTACTGGAAGGAATTTGTTTGTTTGTTTCGACTACGGCAGACCAACATGGCTACCTACCTGTAATTATGTTTAATACTGTGGTAAGAACCAAACCTATAACCAATACTGAGTCAGACCACTGATCCATCAAACTTTACTGGGCTCCCCAATGTGGTTCTCATGGGTACCACAATAGCCCACAACACCTACCAAGGCCTCTTTTTAAAGACTGAATATTTCTCACTTTTTTAATAGGGTGATTTGGTGTGGGGACTGCTTGTTTTTGGAGGCGGGGTTGTAGTAGGAACTTTGCCTGGTGTTTGGCATGTGGCTTCTTAGATGTCCAAATGTGCCACCAAGTTTGTAATACACACTGCGTGGCAGTGGCTATTGAGGGTTTGAGACAAGCGTCATTCCCAGTCTTAGTGGGTGATATCAAGGACTGAACCTGGAGCCGTTCCCAAAGCCTTTCGGCCACTGAGCTACAGCCCTTCCAGATTGACTCCTGTGTGAAGAAAAGCTAAATTCTGTGATATGTGCCACCTCACTTCCTTTCCTCTCCTACCACTGTAATTCGAACACTGATTCTTTCTATGTTTTGGACTCTAGACTAGCACCGCAGTGGACACAATATAACCTCAGCCACTTGGGGAACCTTCCAACAAATCATAAAACCACAGTGAAACATTTAAAAATTCCCTTTACAGGGCTGCCTTCAGATGACTTCTGAAAATTGTGTAGTTTTTATCTCCTTGACATCTGATGGGAGGGTGTTCCACAGGGCGGGTGCAACTACCGAGAAGGCCCTCTGCCTGGTTCCCTGTACCCTCACTTCTCACAGTGAGGGAACCACCAGAAGGCCCTCAGAGCTGGATCTCAGTGTCTGGGCTGAACGATGGGAGTGGAGACACTCCTTCAGGTATACAGGGCCTGTGTAAATGGGCAGGGGAATCATGTACTGTTTTATATATTTAACAAATATGACTTAAAACAACAACAACAGAGTATTGTCCATATCTGTTTTGCATACACTGGAAAGTTAAGATTGACAGCTGGTTCCCAGTGTTGTGTGTGTGCTATGAAGTAGATGACTTCAATTTATAATCTGTATAATTTGAAGGATTTATTGTTTTGCACCTGTGTGCAGTATGCCTGAATTCTGAGTTATATTACAAAGTACTATGGTTGGTGCTTCCTTTTGCTTCCTGCTGTGACCTGTGGGAAAGGCTAGCCTTCCTCCAGAAGAGCTTTCGTGGCTTATAAAGTCAGTCCTAATAAAGACTTTGTTGCACAGAAAAGAACATTCTACCTTTAGCGCTTCCATGCCAGCCTGGATAACAGGAGCAAAGACAGTCTCACTCTCATTAGTGTCTGTAAACATCTCTGGAATCTGGTCCAGCAAGCTATGACAGGGGGGAAAGATCAGTGTTTCAACAGGTTGGAATGGACAGGATAATCCTTCAAAGAAAATAAATCATATAGACACCAGGCCCCTTTGCTGAAAGATTTAAAAAAGAAAGAAATGTTGCTGGTACATTAGCCTCTACAAGACTATGCACAGTTCCCTGTTTTGCAGAAGAAACTGCTTTCTAATTTATTTAGAAGTTTTGTATGCAGTGAAAAGATTTTAAAAGCTACAAAATACTTTTCAAGTAAATTACAAGCCATACTGCACAAAAACATTAATTCCTCAATCAAAAGACAAATTTGTAATGCTGTAAGGCAAATTTCATTTGACTGCACCGATATACAAAAATAAATTACGACTCTTGTGTATGCACTCTATAAATAGTGTATTTTTAGCAGTGCAATCTTAGTCATATTATTTATTCGCATACAGAAAGCTGGCGACTTAAGTGCATTTAAGTGCATTTAAGTTTGGCAACCCCACCCGCTATTGCATCCAGTGTGTTGTGAATAAATGCCATTTTGGCTTTAGGCACAGTGCCTGGAAGGTAACCCCCACATAAGTTGTGGGCCTACTGTGTAAAGTTCTTGTCTTTACTTGTATTGGCTTTCGTATTGTTGTAATAACCCCCATCAGCTCCAGACATCAGGTCAGGGGTGATGGGAGTTGTAGTCCAACAACATTGAGGGACTCATGATTAGGGAAGGTTGGTCTACGGACATTATGCACCTATGGAAGCACACATACAATCAAGTTTTACATGCATATCTCTCTAGGTCATTACCATGGTCTTTAAATATGTGATTGTCAAATTTTTGTAGGTTGCAAATTGATGAAATCACCCAAGGTAATTGCTATTGAAGATATTCACACCTGAGCATAAAAAGCATAATTTGTATGTTTACTTGTTTATGACAGCTTTTGACTCCTGAAAGTTGACGAGGAAACCATCCAGTAAAGGGACAAACACTTCACTGACATCAGTGACCACCATCATCTGAGGCTGGCCAAGATTGCGTTTTACATTGAAGAAATGGAGGACTTTGTTGTAGGTGACAAATCCAACCCGAATAGTTGAAGCCTCCTCTTGCTCCTCCCTGGAAGAGAAATGGTTTTAGAAAACACAGTTGCAGGTTAAATTTCAAAAGCATTATTTTGCATGGAGGAGGGGAAAAAGAGAGCTTTATTAATTAGTGTCTAAACTGTACAACAAGAAACAATCTTTATGAAAAACCTAGATTTTAGCCTGAGACAAAGTGAATGAAAGGCCATATCTGAGCATCAATAGGATATGTACACACATATCTTGGGAACTGTAGTTTAAGGGTGCAGGGAACTGTAGCTCTGTGAGGGGTAAACAACAGTTCCTAGGATTATTTGGGGGAAGAACTGTGCCTTAAATGTATGGTGTGCATGCAGCCTTAGTGTTACTAGTGAGCCCACTATGAATTTGTACTCTCACTTTTTTTGGCCACATTTCTTTGAGAAAACAGCACAAGGGCAGCTGTCCCCCCCCCCCATGGCTTCAGCAAAACCCAGATGTGAAGAGTGTTGCTGAGCTGTCCTTGTGACAGTCATAAAGTCAGTCCTTTCTGCCTCCTTTCTCCATGAGGCAGAATGAAGCAGCTACCTCAGGCAGCGGAAGCCCCCAAGGCTGTGCCACAATGCATGCTCCATCACCTCCACCACTGGAACTGGTGCCAATTTCCTGTGATGCCACTAACCCTCCGAGAGAGATGTTGCGAGATTTTGGCAAGGTCTCACCAGAAATCAGCGCTGATGGCGGCTCGACCTCTCTGTCAGTAGCTGAGGTGGCGTGGTGCTGCTGCTGGCATAGGTGGGCAGAGCTGAGGCAAAGATGGCACAGCAGAGCAGGAGAGTGGGGTGGCACATCCCACTTTGCCTCAAGCAGGAAAATGTTGTGTGGCACCCCTGCCCCTCTCTGCCCTCTGAAGTACTACTGTATTTCAAATTAGGGGGTTGGGGAAAGCCAGATAAACATTTAAACAGATGAACGAACACTACCAGGAGCCTGAAGTGTTAGTATTTTATTTTAAGCTAAATTCCCGTTTGAAGCTTACGGGGCAGGAGTGAAGAGAAAGAGGAAATACGTCCAGAATAATCAGATGAGTAAAGGGAGTGAAAAGCAAATCTCACTTCTGCCAACCACCACCACAGCTCTGTACCAGTTCCTGTCCAGTATGTAAGTACCTCGGGTTGCGAACGTGAGCCATGTGGGAGGCACGTTTGCAACACACAGTGCTGCGTCTGCGCATGCATGTGACACAATTCGGCACTTCTGCGCATGCACGTGACATCATTTTGTGTTTCTGCACATGCACGAGTGCCGAAACCCGGAAGTAACCCATTCTGGTACTTCCGGGTTCAGTGCGGTCCGCAACCCGAAAACATGCAACCCACAGCATTCGTAACCCGAGGTATGACTGTAGCCCAATGTATACAAATTAAACACTAGCATTTGCACCCAACACGGAGCCAAAAACCCTGGTTTAGTTCTGTAAGCCAATAATACACGCAAGTGGCAAAAGATTCAACATGTAATCATAGGAAACCCAGAAACCAGGGTTAGTGGCTTCAAATCAAGCCAACATTTGAAGCCATGGTTTAAAGTTGGCTTGTTTTCCCACTCGCAACAAGGGAGAAGTGTAGACCAATATGCACTGGTTAACTGTGGCTCCCTTGTCTCGTGTGCCATTGTCGAAACATGCTAGAGAGCATGCATCTCAAACAGTATTGGAATGCTTGCCTTCTTGAGGGACACAGGAAGGCATTAATTATTTGAACAAGCTGAACAGAACTGAAGGAGTTTGACCTTCCTACAGCACAGCAAAACCAGCAGACGGAGTACATATGGATTCTGCAGTCACAACATGGAGGAGGAGGGAGCAAACCAAGACATTCCGTGCCATTCATGTCATGGCTGCAGTGCTTGATGAGGAGTAGAATCTTTCAAACCAACAAAACTGGGAACCCCAAGAAAGTGATATCCAGAAGGGAAAAAAGAGCATGGAAACACTATGCAAACACTAAAGAATTTTTACCTGGCAGTTACTACATCTTCACCAAGGATGCTAAATGTACTAGAAGTTTACTGTTGTCTTTACCTTGGAAGTCTATCCAATACAGTCTTCAGTTCCTCACAGATAAGTTTAACAAGGCCGCTCTTTATGTTATTGTAGGAAACATCAATCATGAAGATATAGGCTGGCGGCTGTGGAGGCTTGTTGTTCTACAAAAAAGAAAAAAAAATCAGCCACAAAAATCAGGAAAAATAAAATACCTACCAAATATTCATAATCCACCCAGATATTTCCACAGACTACCCTAATAATTGTTGGGCAATCATTTTGCTTATTTATTTGCACGGGTCAGTCACTGCCTTAGGATAATTTTTTTTACTGACGAAAGTTGAGTTTCAGTAAAACTGTTAAGAATTGGACAAATATTTTTCCCCTCACACAATATTTATACCTAGGTGTTTAACAAGTAGCTTCCCCATTTTTATTTTTCATCGTTCTAATCATTCATTCATTCATTCATTCATTCTGTATGAAGCTTTTATTTATCCAGTTTAAAAGCTTCAAAAATATATACCTTCAGATGACTGTAGCAATCAGAAAACAAAGTTCAGATTTTCAGCATTTATTGATGAACAATCCCAAGTAGACAATAGGTTAAAAGCATGCATCACATGTATCTTGTTTTTATTTTTTTTAAAAAAAACCCAAAGTTGGCAGAGAGAAAGAGACACTGGGATCGGCACACATAGGTGGCCCCCATGCCCTGTGGTGACACTGAAATCTCTCTCTCTCTCTCTCTCTCTCTCTCTCTCTCTCACACACACACACACACACACACACAGAATTTCATCCTAAGAGACAGCTTCCCAGATGAAAAAGCAGCTTCAGAGTGCTGGTGAATGTGGGGAAGACGCTCACTGGGACCATGGCAAAAAGAAAAAGGGCTAAGTCCCCGTGCACTATGGTTCTGGATCTGCCTGTTATTTGTAATGTCAAAATGAGGCACATTAAAATGCATGCACCCAGTTAATGCAACTTGTGGCTGGTTCTCAATAGGTAGTTTTTATCCTTTAATAAGTGTCATATATGTAACCAAGAGGCACAAATACTGCAGAAACCTACAGATTTCTGCATGCTGCTGCTTCTCTTGTGAAGCGTCATATAACACACACACACACACACCAAATTTGAATCAAATACATTGATACCTCCACTATTGATACTCAACGCTCAGCAATTTTTGGAAGACTAATTACTTTAGAAATTTAAAGTATAAGCAAATACTCAAAGAAACAGACACAAATGTTTCTCAGAGCTCTTTTAAAGAAAGCCAAAGCAATTTATGAGAGTCAACTGAGATATCAGGTATCCATTGCAATCAGTTGCAGTCTCACCTTTGCTCCAAGAACGTAAAGATGATAAGCAACATACTTTCCACACCAACCCCAGCACTGCAGACTCCTGGTTTCAGAATGTACACACAAGAGGCTCCCCTAACATTTCCATTATCAAACAATCAGCCTGAGCACTTGCACGTGTTAAGTGTTTTGTGAAAGTCACTTCCTGGCCTATAATTTACTTGTTAAAGTTCATCGAAACATTCACAGGTTAATCATGGATATGGTAAGATGGAAGTACATATCAGCAACAAAGGTGATAACGAGTGCAGGATTTTTGTCAGCATACTTAAAGGCTAGCCATAACAACCCTTATTTTCCTTTCATTCATTTCCAAGTGACTCCAAAGCAACACCCGGCAGTAAAATATGTGAGCTACAGCAATGTAAGTGGAGATATGAAGTTTTCAAAAGCTGTTGCAGTTTCTGCATTTGCAGCAGGCTGACAAACATTCTCATAACTTATGTAAATTCTATAGCACTTTTTGAAAAGACCTTGGAGAGATTCATGACACATCACAGGTGGCAACTCCCAGGGTGCCCAAGCACCCACAAAAATCCCCATGAAGGGGCCAGGCACCCAGAAATTTCGGTGCCAGGGCCATTCACACTGCATGGCACCCACAGCTCTAGGCACCCCTGGTCGCAGGGCTAAGTTGGCACTCTTGTGAGACATTTATTGAAAAAGCAAAAATTTTGCATTTACTAAATCCATTCCAAAGAATTGCAACACTACTCAACAGCTGTTATTTGTTAATGTTTTTCTAGCTGTTCATCCTCACTGTTATTCAATAAGGCAAAGAAAAATTGTGGTTTTCCTTCAATGTAGGAGGGAAATATATCATTATGCTTTTGGTGTATTCGATACACTCTCCCCAAATCATGAATGTACCATTCTAGTGAGAGACTTTACAATGTGGAGCGTCAACAGTAAAAAGGGACTGTCAACAGTTAAATTAAAACCTTGTGTAAAATGAAAATAGCTTAACCCCATGCAACCTGACTGAGAGGTCTGTGCAATTTTGTACGTGTACAAATAGTTGCCTTGAAATGTACAAGATGTCCAGTCAGTTTAACCTAGGGACACATTCTGTAATCGCAAAAGGAAAGGGTATGGACAGAGTGCCTTTACTGAAATTAATGGAAATGCTCTTACAGAGTATGCACTGTGCACACATAACAGTTTTTGCAACAGTAAACAACTCTATGTCCCACTTAAATCAGGTCAGAGGCTCATCTAGTCCAGCATTCTATTCTCACAATAGCCAAGCAGATGCCTATGAATACCCACATTAAAATCAATGTGAACTTATGTGACATTTAACTTTATTTGGATTTCACCTAATGCATTTAGAACTGGGTATAATCACTGCGGGAGGCAGTGGAAGATAGGAGTGCCTGGTGTGCTCTGGTCCATGGGGTCACAAAGAGTCGGACACGACTAAACGACTAAACAACAACATAATCACCTTGACTTTGGTGCAGACTAAAACTAGAGACTACGCTTAAATCAGTAACAGACCCTCAAAGTTTTCCTATTTCCCAGGGACAGTCCCAGATTTACAGAAGCAGTCCTGGTTTCTTATCTGAACCTGGAATGTCCCAGTTGTCCTTAGGACCTCCCTATTTTCTCGGATAAATGTTGGAGGGTATACATTAAGGCTGCAGCCCTAAGGACACTTACCTAGTAGTAAGCCTCACTGATCAAAGGGACCTAATTCCTCAACAAATAGTTAATAAGTATCTGCAGAGCTCTTTCCTCCCTCTAATCCATGCAAGTGAGTCTCTCGCTTCCTCTTTCATTTCTTTCTTTCATTTTGTGTGTGTGTGTGTGTTTTACAAATGTAATGGGTTCTCCTTGATTTAGCACAAAGTTTACAAACTGTTTTCCAGGCTGAACAGACTTACCTTGCAATAATCCAAAGTAGCAATGTATTCATATGATCCTAGAGATAGCTCTGGCCTTTCGTAGTGGTCTATTCTTCTGCCAATGTGATCCAGATGTTGAAAATAGAATGGAGGAACTAAAGAAAAACAAAATCAGGAAGCTGATTTCTCCCCTTTTGCTAAACACACAGATGGCTCTGGTTCACTATAGTTCTGGAAGTGGCTTTTACATCATGGGAAAGCTCAAATATATTGTGGAAATTAAGAGGTAGGGTAACATCATGAAAGTAGAATAAACTACCATGTGAATTCATAATCTGGCCCCATATAAGGCAGCTTCAAATGCAATATGAGCTAGAAATTTGCTAATTCATACTTTTCAACAAAGCACTTATCTTGTTTAAGTTTATAAAAGTGGGTGGCAAGGAATGGCAAATAGCACTAGGTTCAACCTCCTTCTCCACTCCGCTGCCTATTATGAATATCATGATAGTTCAGGGAAGACTTAGTACTACTGAACAAGAAAATGACAAAATTCTTAAAAATAAGCTGGAAACATTTTGGGTGACTGTGGATAAGCCCTTGCTCAGCTGTTAGGGTGCTCGGTTGCTTATTTACTTCAAATGTTTATGCACCCCCTTTCAAGTGAATGTTCTCCAAGGCAGTTTAGAATAGATTGCAACAATAAAACACACACCCTGGGGCCCTTGCTCCGCAAGCCAGGGACAAAGCTCGGTGTCTTTTTTCATACTTCTGCAATCTCAGGGCAGGTATAAATAGGATAAACATGAGTCTTATTTGGTGGCTCTTTTAAGACTCCCAGGGCCCTTCCTTCTCCAACGTTGAAACAAAAGTTTGCATTACAATTTTCGCTCAGAGTCCCCGATGCAAAACAACTCACTAGTGTCTCACTGTTGCCAGTCACCTATTCAGCAAGACTGGACAATTTTCTCTTAATCCCTCTGCTTATGATGAGTACTTGAAGCTTTAATTACAGTGCATGAAAGGATACAGATGAAAAGGCCCTGCAAAAGTGCAAATGATTCTATTTTTACTGCAATATCAGTTGAAATAATAATTTGGTAGCTTATTGCTATGCAAATAGTAGGCATTTGTGAGAACTTCATGCTGAGTTAACAGCCCATGATGCCGACGGCCCCCTCTCTCTATTTCATTCTGCAGATTAAGGTCTGAGACAAACAAGAGTTGGCATAAGTCTTTCGAGGTTCATGTTTCAGAGTTGAAAAGATTACTGTATTAGGGAAAGCTCTCTGCTGCCACTTTGATCCAGCTGAGGAAATCCAACTAGATACAAACGTCTCGAAAGACTCATTCTGGCAAAGTCTTGGGAACCAGCCAAAAGCTCAGGAACTCGTACTTATGAGTCACATGCAACTGCACTTGGACAAATATGGCATGGCATCTTGTGTTCAAAGCAACTCCCATCACGGGAAAATTAATGGATGATTTAACCATTAAAATCCTCTGTCATAAAGGGAGGCAACAACCTAAACATTTGCTCTTTTCTGGGCAGTTAAAATATGTTTCCCCCTTTGAAACACATTTTCAGCCTGCTCAGAAAATAATCTCATATAATGGCATAACCTCCTCTGCATGCCTATTCAATCTAATGAAATTGCAGACAAGACGTAAATCATTACAGCAGCCATATTATTTTACAGAACTTTTCAGAACAAAGGATTCAGGTACATTTTCTCATAATAGTTTGATCATCCTTGTTGAGTGCATACATATGCATTCCCTAGGGAAAGCCAGTGAAAAGCTCAACACAGGTTTTGCTCTTAAAGTTTATTCTGCATGCCAAAATGCCTATGCCTTTCCCATTCCAGATGATTGCATCCTGGAAGGAGCATTTTCTTAATGCAAGAATTTCTAACTCTTCGCAGCTTTCAGGCTAGAGAAAACAAGAGCTTTGTTTTGTGCTCTTCCCAGCGACATAGTGTGTTCACATTCTCAGAGCATGGGTTGCGGTTGGGGGAACAAGCCACCCTGCCGTTACTGGGCAAATTTGGTAAGGAACCCAAGCCTTTAAGTGGTTAAAATTGGGTTGCCGGGGAGTTTTGATTGTTGCCAATTTGGAGGAGGGATCAGAGTCTTTAAATACAGGGGCCAGACATTGGACGTCCTCTTGGCCGTTTTGCACCGGATCACCCTCCCTCCCTTCCTTTTATAGGGTGGTTTTTCTTGATTGCTTGACCTTGCTATGCCTGTCATGGGGTCGTCCGCCTTGGAGCGGGGGCCTGGTAGGAATTTTGCCATCTGGCTGATTGGCTGGTGCCATTTGGTTTTTGCCTACTACGTAGCAAATCGTCACAACTTGTAAGGTTGGCGGTTAGGCATTGGTTAAATTGGTGCTTGGAGGGGTAAGTGCCTATCCCTCCAAATGATGCAGAAAGGGAATTCTGTTAAAAGAATCCAGGGGCTTGCCATTCTTTTCGTCCTTGTCCCTGGAGTCGGACTTGGGCCGTGCAAGCCCCACAGGAACATGAGGGTGAGAAGTGAGGGACTGTTTCCCAGCTTCATTTTCTCACCCAATA
Source organism: Podarcis gaigeae (assembly GCF_964106915.1). Taxonomy (NCBI): domain Eukaryota; kingdom Metazoa; phylum Chordata; class Lepidosauria; order Squamata; family Lacertidae; genus Podarcis; species Podarcis gaigeae. Next base: position 52,280,704 of record NC_139685.1, on the reverse strand, counting down.
CTTGTTTCCCACGCTGGCTTCCGTTGGTGTCCAGAAGGCCAGCTCTGTCCTTGAGGGCAAGGACAGATAGTCATAACCAATGCCTAAGCAACCACTCAATTTTTTTTTGTACTTTGAATAAATTTGTGGCCAAAATTATGCCAAAAACCTTAAACAAAAATTGATGTGTGAAGTGTGAATTTTTTGGGGGTGGCATTGTGGGACTCAACACGCAACTATTTTCCTGGATCAAATGGTTAAGTAATTCCATTCTGATATCCAGGATGACACAAGGAAAGTCCATAGCAAAATTAGGTCTAAAAGAGCATGAAGACCACATATAAAAATTCTGATGTACGAGTCATTCAGCAATTCAGGTTCACACGAAGTTAAGCATTTAGTATATATTTTTTTAAAAAATCCATCATGTAGTTTTAGCAAGATTCAGATCCTTACTTTGGAATGCAACCTTGGGCTCACTTACTTTCTTAGGTATCTAAATTAATGTGACTTTCAAGTCAATGCAGATTGGCCTGAAAATGAAACAAAGTCTTCAAAAACTTACTTTAAAAAATAAAAATAAAGACCAAAGTAGTTTCACATTTGCTTAGAAAATGGCTTCCATTATTTCAAAATAAATAAGTACTACTTACCATCGTTCACACAGTTACAAAATCCACACTGATATCGTCTTCCACCCTCAATGAACTGCATGAAGGGGCACATATAAGCCTTGCACCTGTTGCATCGAATAGGTCCTGTTTCACCATGATTTACCACATAAAGGGGTGTCTACGGAGAATTAAAAAAACCACTTAGCTGCAGATTAAACAAGATCACTAAACTACCAAAGCACCAATCAATTTCGAATTGTTGCTGGTTTCGTATTCTTATTTGGAGGTAGCCCTTAAACCACAGTTTCTCAGGCTGGATCTACACAGATATAAAAAAAACGCTATGAAAATGCTACAAAAAGCCCCACTATAAAATATATATGCAATTTGCCATTGAGCTCCACAGGGTCATCTGGTGTCACATTTTTATAACACATTTGTAACGTTATCATTGCAGCTGTGTAGCCGGGTCCTCGGTTTGGATCGCCTGGGAAACTGTGGTTTGAGAAACCAGGATTTCTTTGCCAAAACCTGCTGCGCAATGAGAGTATGAAAGGGAAATGGTAAAGGAGCACCTGGATCATTCTCAACAAGGGTTTTTATGTTAGAGCCAAGCCAGAGCATTGATTCATAAATACATCTTCTTCACATCCTGACTGTGTGAAGAAAATGGTGTTCTCACTAATTCACAAACCGTGCTTATCTTTTTCCTGTTACTTAACTGAAGCAAGTGAAAGGAAATCTAAGATCACCGCATGCTAACTCTTTACAATGGAGAAGTTCTAGATTACCAATCAAGTTTACTGAAGCATTATGTATAATTACAAGGGAACAATACAGTTAGCTAAGCACGTGCGACTCAAAGTTACCTTATTTTAAAGGCAGCATTAAGCACAAATCTCTCCCACTGAAACAAGTGGGATTTAAAAATGCTTAACTTTGGCTGGATCATACCTACTGTAAACAAACATTTAAGCCACTAACCCCACATAATTGTGTAGGATAAGAGTGATAATATATAGTTGGAAGTAAGTTCCATTGATTATAGTGTCTCTTCTAAGAAATGTGCATGGCCCACACAAAATGTTTTTTTTAAATTAATTTGCTCTCTTTTACTGTTGAGAATGCTTTGTCTAATTTATTTTTTGCTAGTTCACACTGTGTACAAGTTTGTTATTCGTTTCAATAAATGTTTCTCCCAGTATTAGTTTTCAGTCTTCCCAAAAACCTTTTTGCAAAATATGATTGCATGTGTGCTAAATACTATCTCCTCTACCAAAGTTTTAAAACAGAAGAGCTTCCTTTTGTATGTTGTTGGGCTCCAACTCTCATCGGCTCCAGAGAGCATAGCCAAGATCAATAATGATGGGAATTATAGTCCAACATCCAAAGAACATGTTGGCTACCCCTGTTTTAAAATGCTACTTTGATATGACAATTCACCAAGAATGTCACACTACAATGAACATTTCTTCATTTTTGAAAACATAACCTGTTACCAGTAAACCAAATTGAACAATCCAACAAAAAGTATGCTTAACATTTTGCTATTTAACAAGATACATTCTGGGGTGGGAGAAGAAGAATAGCTCTTGAAATGTTTTCATCGTGTAATGGGAATTTAGCAGTAAAACTTCTGCCGGCGAAAAACAAATTTCTGCGCTTTGATATAAAACGTCAAAGAGCAATTTTTCCAGACCAATGCTACAATCCAGATTAGATAGTATATATGGATCTCTCTTTGAAGCTGAAAAAAAAACAAGCCTCTTTTAAACTGACGAAAGTTTGCCTTTTCAGCATTGGGAGTCACAAATATTATGTCTCTGAACCATTGCCCAAAGAATTAAGCATTCATGATGGATAGCCTTCATATATTTCAGTGGCAGAATGGAAACAGAAGTTAATAAGGATATAAATAATTTGAAATGAATGGAGCAGAGGTTTGCAACAGCAATATTTAGTAGCCCCCACCCCCAATCTTCCAGAGAAGATTTTATGGGTGCCCAGGGGACTGCAAGCAGGGGAGGGGCATCCAATCCACCAACTATGTCTGTTCCACCGGCATATGAACACAGATTTTACCCTATGTCTATAATCCTACATACAATACTTATGAACAAACTCCACTAAACTTAGCAAGCCTTACTAATTGGTATGACAGATTTGGACAGGGTTAAGTATTTATTTTGTGCTGGATTGTGCCCAACACACAAATAGTTTGGTTAGAGATGATGAGGGTTGTTTCATTAATTTCCTTATACATGCAAATATGTATTTTTCCCATACATATTTTCTTGTTGGGATACTGCTTTGCAATGGACAATGAACCTCAGTGAACTTGTAAAGGTGAAAAGGGAAACTGTAATAAACACATCATCTTCAAAGTGTCTCCAGAAACCAGAAGGCTCAACATACAAATAAGAATGCTCATAAAAGTCGTTGGTTAAGGTTAGGAACTTGCAGACATATTTTTTTTTCCTTGCCTGTATCCAATTTATTGCTACAGACAGGTTTAGTAAAAGGAAAACAAATCAGCTTGGTTTTTTATCATCATATTTGGAGTGGGTTGCCCCACTTTCCTTTCTTGCTGCGTCCCTAAGGAGGCAAAATTAGCACTGTGTGTTTTTAAATAGTTTTGTATTCAATTTCTTCCTTTTTTAGATGTCAGCAGTACTAAATTAGAATACAGGCATTCAAAGGAAACACCCACACTGTCTTTCTATAGCGCAACCAGAGTAAAACTAGAAGCAATAGGGGTTTTTTGTGTGAGTGGGAGTGTTATCATATAATCAGAGCTGCCACAGCATCACCCATTTAAACTAAGTTAAATGTGTAAATACATGCAAGCTGCTCTGCAATAAGATTAAAATGCCACTCATTGCAGTAATTATCTAGTTACCCCCAAAATAGTACCGTTCCACTTTCATGTTTTTAGGAAATCACTTACTCTAGTAATGTCCTATTCATTTTAAATCTACACTCCTCAACGTTAGATTGCCATCATGGTTGTTAGAAGCAATTATTTTGGTTGAGTTTTATGGTTCCTTGAAGTCATCCCCTTCTGGATTTTAAACTAAGGCTTTTTGCTTCAATATTTCCAATGACAACACAAGTAATACCAAATCAACAACCTGTATAAAAATGTTTTCTACGAATTCAGATCTATGGCCAGCAGCTTCTTTTTTGATGATTACATATGAGATTTAAAATTAATTTTAAGCCTACAGTAATAAGGCAACAATTTTGTATGCATGATTGTCATTTCACTCATCCTAGTAAATTGATAACAATGCACACATATCTTATTGAATTGACTAAAATGTGGTACACGCATTGTACTCATACTGGGGTGGGGTGAGGAAATAATTTAATTCTCCTGTGAGAATAAAAGTGATGTGTGGATTTTGGAACACACACTTTTTAATCCACCATACTCTCTGTAGGTGGCACTGTGTACTAGGAGATATTGAGGGCCTGTGCTTATTGTTAAATCTTAAGCAACCAGTAAAATTTGTAGTGCCCCCAGAGTAAAGTAGGATACTTTTTTCCTAATCAGATTGGTAAATGCCACACATGTATTGCTAATTTTCTCATATTTATATTGTATACAAATGCTCATCCTAGAACAGTTAAAGTGCATTTACAACTGATACTATTTACACAATTTTGTATCTAATTAACATTAAAAACAAGTTATGGTTCCAGACACACCATACATTTAAAGTACATTGCTTCCACCATATAATCCCTCGCAATGCTACAATTTACAGAAGCCTTCACAAATTACAGTTCCCAGGATTCTCTGGAGGAATGAGGCATATACGGCTCGGGTTAACAATTTGTGTGGCATTGTTCCTACATGTATCATATAAGATGAAGGCCATCAAACTTGGATTCACAGCCTCTTCTGCCTTAGAATTCTGAGGCAAATGGTGGTGACGAGAGGAAATTCTAGGCCTAAAAGGCAAAATAAAAATCGGCAAATCGCCAGGTCTGAATTATATTCACCTGAAATTTCTCAACAAATTCAAATGTGAAATTGAGGCTCCTCTAGCAAAAGTATGTAACTTGCCCCTAAGAGCAGGCTTCATATATGAAGACTATAAAGTGACCAAAGTAACACCAATTTTTAAAAAGAAATCTAGGAGGGATTATAGAAATTACAGCCTAGTTAACTTAATGTCTGGAAAACTGGTGGAAAGTGTTGTTAAAGATAAAATAATGAAGCATATAGAAGAACAAGCCTTGCTAAAGCAGAACCAGCATTGCTTCTTCAAGGGTAAGTCCTGTATGACTAAGGTACTTTAGTTCTTTGAAAGTGTTAACAACCATATAGATAGAGGTGAACTTGTTGGCACAGTGTACTTGGACTTTCAAAGAGCTTTGAAAAAAGTACCTCACCAAAGACTCTTGAGTAAGCTTAACAGTCATAGGATAAAGGGAAAGGTCCTTTAATGGATCAGAAACTGGTTACTTAACAGGATGCAAAACAAAGGAATAAATGGATAGTTCTCTCAATGAAGGAATATAGAAAGCGGAGTCCCCAAGGGTTGATATTGAGACCCATGTTTTTTAATGTATTCATAAATGATCCAGGGTTAGGAGTAAGCAGTAAGGTGTCGAGGCTTGCTGGTGATACTAAATTGTTCAGGGCTATTAAAACAGTCACACTGGCCACATGACCCGGAAGTGTCTGCGGACGGTGCCGGCTCACGGCCTCTAGAGCAAGATGAGCACGCAACCCTAGAGTCGGACACGACTGGCCCGTACTGGCCTTTACCTATTAAAACGGTAGCAGCAGCAGCAATAGCATATTGTGGCAAACTCCCCTTAATTTCACATATACACTGGCAGTGGCTGACAAGGAATAATACATTGGGATCAAAGAAGCTAGCTTGATGAAGATGTTGAGCACCCAGTGCTCAAAGCTGTGAGAAAGGCAAATTCCATTAAGAAAAGGAACTGAAGCCACCAACTTGGATGACTAAAAGAAGTATAGATATATTCATAAAGATAAAGGCTATCAGTGGCTACTAGCCATGATGGCTATTGCTCTGGCTTCTCATTAGAATCATAGAATCATAGAATCATAGAGTTGGAAGAGACCACAAGGGCCATCGAGTCCAACCCCCCGCCAAGCAGGAAACACCATCAGAGCACTCCTGACATATGGTTGTCAAGCCTCTGCTTAAAGACCTCCAAAGAAGGAGACTCCACCACACTCCTTGGCAGCAAATTCCACTGTCGAACAGCTCTTACTGTCAGGAAGTTCTTCCTAATGTTTAGGTGGAATCTTTTTTCTTGTAGTTTGGAACCATTGCTCCGTGTCCGCTTCTCTGGAGCAGCAGAAAATACCAGCTACTAGAAACTGCAGGAGGGGAGAGTACTATTGCGCTTGACTCCTGCTTATGGGCTTCCCATAGGCATGTGTGTGGCCACTGGGAGAACAGGATCCTGAACTAGATGAGCCATTGGACTGATCCAGCAGGCTCTTATGTTCTTAGAATATGGTAGCATTGGTCAGAATGACATCATCATATATGTGACATCATGTGACATTTATAAATTAGATGAAGTGATTCTGGTGAAAACTGCCTTAGTGGTCAACGATTTTCTTACTGTATGTTGCAATTTAACAATGTGTGAATGCTGTTAAGACAAAGATGACCCCATCCCAAGAACACCCAACACAAATTTTCCTCACATCCATCATTTGAGGTAAGAAGTAACAGAGGCATGCCTGGGCGGTCAACATGTTCACAGATGTCAAGTGATAATGTCACTTTCTATGTCACCCGCCTAGCATGAAATAAAAAAGGCAAATAAAACCCTTTTACCTTAAATCCACAGAACAAAGCCAAGGGAACCAAGACAACATTGGCCAATGCATGAAACTGAAGGTTTATTATCACATTCCATTGTCAAAGACACCATTTTAATTAGGATTGTGGCATCTATAGAATTGGCGCCATAAGCCAGATGTGAGTGACCTTCAGTATTTTTTTTAAGAAGTTGCACGGCTATGTAATTATGCAAAATTTGTCATTTTTGAAGATCCATGCAACTAAAACCTTCAAAATCATCTGGATCTGGCTGTTTTTAGATAATGGGATGAGACAATGCATTGAACCAACAATTGGTTGTACTATGACACAGCAGGGAATACATGTAATAAAGTCATTAACAATATTCTAGTATTACAACTTTTCTTTAAGTAGATATTGCAAATGCATTGTACAATGCATGATTAACAAATACAAAGTCCATTTTCAAAAAAGAATTAAAACAGGCCAAGTCCTCTGCTTTCTACAATATCTTATATGTGTACATCTTCACAAGACAACGTTTTTATTTTTGTAATTCTGTGTAGTTCTCTCTCTCTCTCTCTCTCTCTCTCTCTCTCTCTCTCTCTCTGTCACACACACACACTCTTACAAATGTATGGTGTGCTTGGTATTGACAGCAGCGTAGAATACCACAAATTCTAGTGATTGTGGAGTCCAAGGGGAGAATGCCTGAATTAACAAGACAAAGTACATGCAACTACTTCTCAGCTTTGAAGTGCTGAACTGTTATTTGGATGATAGGCCACACTGTTTATCAAGGGAAGGTCAGTAGTCAGGATTAACCAATGATGGAAGCAGAAACATGAAATGGAATGCACGATGATAATCAAGAAACTGTACTTAGACAACATGTCTCCAAAATGTCAGTGAACAGAAGCAATCAGAATGCAGGAACTGAAAGGAAAGAAATTTAACAAAGCTTGTATGCAGAACTGATGGGTAATTGCTACTTTAATAAGAGAGTTATAGTTTTAACTTTGTATCAGAAGGTCATGACAACAATTTACAGCAAAGTCTCTGCTTCCATACCAAGCATTTGCCTTCCATGGCTTTCATTCAGGGCTGAACTGATGTGGTTAGATTACTGACATTTGCAGCCGTCCATATAGAACTAACAGAATACCATGTATCTGTGATTTTGTACAAACCATTACACAAGGGTTCTGAGAAAATTTGCAAGGAAGTTTCTAATTTCTGCTCCAAACACAATCACTGTTTGTTTCCCATTGGCATAAAGAATATTTTCTGTTAACTAAAAGCTTATTCTGTACCCTTCATTCTTTGCATCCATTCAAGCCTGCCCAGCAAAAGAGCCCAATATTAATTTGGTTTCCTTGATGCTTTAAACACATTCAGGAAATAATTCCTATGCCTATAATGGGACATACATGAAGTAAGGCTAACACACACCCCAAATTGCTAACTTCAGTTTTCAAAAATAGATGTATTGTAGAAAAAATATAAGTAAAATATTATCAGAAATTTATAAGATATAACAAAAACTTATCTGTATAAATCTGGGTCTCTCAAAGGTCAGTAGTGTGCCCCTGAGGTCTGGGCCATAGGCAGCTGCCTAGTTGGTCTAATGATAGCACCACCCCTGCATATATGGTCCCCAAAATAGTATTTTCATACTGAAAGTGGGGTTCATAGATTCAAAATTCTGTTCTATCATATAACAAACTCATACTCTCTTCTCCCATTAAGAAAACAGGATTAGTGACTAGATATACAGGAAAGTGTCTGAGAACAGGAAGCGTTGATCACTTTGCAGATCTAAAGTGTCAACTTTATATTTTATCATAAATAAATCAAAATTAAGAAGCAGAAGCCTATGCAGAGCAGTCAGGACTGGTGAATTATATTCAACATTAACGAGTGGGAAGGAGAGAATCATTGGGGCCTAAATAAAAGCAACAACAGCAACCCAGACAGCTATCTAGTTATTTCCCAGGAAGGCTCCTTCAGTTCCATGGAAATTAATCTTGAAATGAAACATCACCCTCAAAATGCTGAGAAGTAGGGCGTTTTAAATAGAAATGTGCTTATGTAAAGTCAGTTAAGGAGATATTTCCTTTGCACATGTAAACTCCATAAAACTTTGTATGATTCCTTGAAAACCAGTGCCTTAAATCTTCATCCGATTCAGTTTTATAAAATGTGCAAAGTCCCTCAAGGCTTGGAGAAGGGTTTACACTCTTTAATTTATGACTGCTCTTATGATCCATTTTGGCAGCAAAAGAGTGGAACACAGTTTCCATTTCAGAATATGAACTCGTCCATACTTCTCCTTGTCCTGTGCCTAGAAAGCACGGATCTAAGTGCTTTTCTGCTTGTCTCTTGCTTCCTAGGCACAGGTCCAAGAGGTTTTGCGTTAGCCACACAGCTTTCCCCTGGAAAATATGCTGTTTATCACTGAATTGAAACAAACAGCAATCCTCAGAAAACCTGACTGCTGTATGTTCCAATCCAGATGCAAACTGCGGGTTTTCCTGGGGAAAAGCGGTAGGGCAAATGGAGGTGCAGACGAGCCCACTAAAATAAAGGACAAAAAAACCCCACATTGTCATATAATTGCCAGAGCAAAAAAACAACAACAAACAAATGAAAATCACAGGAGCTGTTCTGTATTTGTTGAGTGGGAAGCAAGACCTTTTGTCAACTAGCTTTCCCCTGGTGCAGAATTGCAATTGCTACCTTTAGGTTAGTTTTGAAGGGTGGCACATTGACACTTGGCCATTCAATGAGTGCTTAAATAGAACTGTACAGCTGAATTGAAATACTGCATACACATTTGATGCAGCCAGTGGTTGGGCAGAGCTGTCTTCCTGTCACTGGTGATGTTTGCAATTTACCAGGATAGGGTGAAGCAGCGGTGAGGTGCTTCCCCCCCCCCCACACACTTTAGTGGCTAGCTTAGGGAATGTAGAGCAGGTTGCACAGCGGACAGTTCTGTTGTCCAACACCTCACTGCCACTCTGTGCCCCCAGCATCCACTGCCTAATACGACTAGCTCATTCTGCCCAATGGTAAAGCCTGTCCTTGTGACTAAGACCACAGCCCTTACCTACTCATTTTACCCAAAGAGGGCTAAAACCCAGCCTGCACATTTTTACTTTCTTTAGATTCAGACATGAACGAAGATCTTGACCAGCTCAAAGAGAACCAGGGTGCTATTTAGTTCAGCACTCTGATGCAAAGCGTTCCAACCATCCATCGACCTAGGCAATTCAGATGAGCCACAGTGCACTAGAAACAGAGAGCAGGTGCACTGTAGAAAGTCCTGGCCCACAAAAATGAAAAAGAACAACAACCACAAAATAAACACTGAGGTTTGTCACTAATATGATCAACTTTCCACCACAAAATTTCCTTCCTGTTGCAAGTTTAGCAGCTCTGTATGTGAGCAAAGACCATCGAGTGAAGGTCTGTACACACAACAAGGGAGCCGATGTTTGTCCACAGACAGTTTTTCTGGGTCATGTGGCCAGCATGACTAAGCCGCTTCTGGCGAAACCAGGGCAGCGCTCAGAAACACAGTTTACCCTCCCGCCGGAGCGGTACCTATTTATCTACTTGCACTTTGACGTGCTTTCGAACTGTTAGGTTGGCAGGAACTGGGACCAAGTAACGGGAGCTCACCCCATCGCGGGGATTCGAACCGCCGACCTTCCAATCGGCAAGCCCTAGGTTCGGTGGTTTAGACTACAGCGCCACCTGCATCATCATAATAAATAATAATAATAATAATAATAATAATAATAATAATAATAGCAGCCATCATTAATCTGAAAGGTCTGGATTAATAAATGCTAATAGGTATGGGAGTAAAGGTCAGAATAGGAATGGAAAATCCTATGAAATAGGGTGCCTTCAAAGATCACTACACTGTTCAGACCAGCCTCAGCTACAGAATGCTATGTCTCTTCAAACTCTGGTATTATGCTAGTGAAACCTGCAGTATGTAAGAGGTACTGGGGCTTATGACAATTTACACTATGAACCACTTAAGTTCCAAGACCTTCTCTTATTCTATTTACTTCCCTCTTTTGAAATTTTATCCTCTATTAGAGACATCTTACACAAATAATGAAATCTAATCTATAGGAATATATTTATGTTACTTATATGTAATCCACACCCTAAATGTCCCAGGTGAGACACATAATAAACATGAAAACCAATAACAATACCCGCTTAACTTTCAACTTACCGTATCTCCTGCCAAAGTGCATTTTACCATTTGTAATAAGATCACAAGGGAGGGGGATCATTTGCTAGCAATCCAAGCTCTTTTTAGACATTTTAAACAAACATACATATATTATCTGGAATTGGAATAAGATTTTTGAATTTGTAGAATGTTACCTCTAGCCAAGATAATATTAGTGGCAAGTAACATAAAATGTTAAACAAAGATCATCTGGTTTATCCAGGCTTGGCAAATAGTCATACATCTCCAAAACAAACTTGCAGAACGCCTGGCCTAGCATGATAGCTGCTGGCTTTTATTTTTATAGTCTGTTGCTAAAGCAGTGGTCGGCTAAAAATATATTCTGTCAAACAATGATATCGTATTCTCAAAGAAATACCCTATAAATACCCCTGATAGGTCATCCCTATTGGAGCAAGGAAAACAAAAAGAAATTCAGTTGATGAATATAGAAGCAATCTGTATAGACAAGGTTCTGAAATACAGAACTACAGACAGCAATATAGTTACAGTGGTGCCTCGCAAGACGAAAAGAATCCGTTCCGCGATTCTCTTCGTCTAGCGGTTTTTTCGTCTTGCGAAGCAAGCCCATTGACAGCTTAGCGGATTAGCGTTATTAGCGGTCTAGCGGCTTTTAGCGATCAGCTGTTAAGCGGCTTATCAGCGGAACAGCTGATAAGCGGCTTAGCGGCTTAGGAAAGGGGGAGGAAAAGCAAAAAAAACCCGCGGGAACTCGCAAGATTTTTTCGTCTTGCGAAGCAACCCCATAGAGAAATTCGTTTAGCGAAGTGCCTCCAAAACGGAAAACCCTTTCGTCTAGCGGGTTTTCCGTCTTGCGAGGCGTTCGTCTTGCGGGGCACCACTGTATAAGTGTTTGAGTAGAAATTATTTCTTCAAAGAATTCTTCACACCCAGCACATCCTTGTACACCCAAAATTGGATCCATAAGATGGTTGCCACAATCCAATGCTGTTGTTTTTTGTATGGAGTTCTCATAAACATGGAGAGCTGTAATGTTTATTTCAGTTGAACACCAAATCGCTTTATTTGAAATGAACAGAACAGCCTGGATCCACAAGTGTTCTGTGTGGACATCTTTATCTAAATATTCATCAATACATCATTCAATTAAAAAAAAATACTTTTAGAATTTGTGTGTGAAGAGCCAAGGAATTACAGGTCAAAGTCTCTTAATGGTTCACATGTGGAAACTTCATGTACATGGACTATATAGAAGACTGATAGCATCTGAAACAGCTCTTCACACTTGCCAAACCCCTCAGGTTAAAGATCAGAAGTAGATGCTTTTAATCTTCTCTTGTGGTTTGTAAATGAGAAGAGGAGGGAACCCAAGGCTCATGCAGGCTCATTCATGTAGCAGGAAACCATAATTTCGTCAAGAAGTCCAAACTTAGGAAACTGAGGTTTATTCAAATCAGGTTTCCCCAACATGGTGCCCTCCAGATGTTGTTAGACTACAACCATCATAAGCTAGTCAACATGACCAGTGGTTAGAGATAAAAACTATGGTTTAGCAAGAACAAGTCAGGATAAAACTGTCCATGTAGCTTCGTTCATGCAATTAGAAAGTATTCTCCCTATTATATCTAAACCTTAAGGCCATAGAATCAATCTTTAGTTTTCTACTTTCCTCATCTTTTCATCATTTTGACTTTGTTCTCTTATAGACTAAGTAGTTGTTTCATCTTAGTATATTATAAAAAGATACATTTGTAATGGGTATGCATTTTTTTATATCTTTGAATAAGTATAAATAAATAAGATTCTGAACACTCTGTGCCTGCATGTTAAAGTTCAAAGATGGCTCTCCTTGACAATTGCATCTCAAGACATTTATTGTGATAATAGGTTACGAGAATTCAACAGATCCTCCTTGATGATACCATGAACTTACAATTTGTAAAACAAGAGACCCAGTTTCATAGATACTTTCTCCACACAGATTGGTCTTTCCTGTCAAAGGATGATCATTCCCCCAGACCAAGGGTCAATCCCAGCTGAATTCAAAGCCATTGAAAACCTTAACTTGTGAACAAAAACATTTCCTCTCAGAGCTTCAGTTTTATTCTTTTACCTCATTTGATGGAACATTAGCAAACGGTTTGATGATAGCAGCTAACGGAATTTGAGCCTGTTTCGCCAGATCTGAAGATGAGGGAAAGCAGTATGTGGTACATCGAATGAAGCGAGGGCTGGCATTACCTAGGACATTCAAAACAATGGCAAGATTTGATGAAGTAAAATAAATTAAAATAAGCATGTTTAGGGCTAATTAAAAGCAACTTATAATTCTTATAATGAGACAGAAGTTCATCACATAACATTTTTGAGCAGGAAAAGGAGAGGTTGCAGGGTGGGAAAGTTTCTCAAAACTGCTTCCTCAACTTTTTCCACCAATGCCACTTGTTTTGTGGTCTGAGCTGTAATAACTGCACTCCATGCTCTCTGGCTGATGTTTTAAATCCACAAGTTTCCAGAGTGAGAGCAGGAAGTATTATGGTCACTTGGCCTTGGCTTCATGCCAAAGCCGCGTCATCACTTTGTGTTGTCAGGAAGCCAAATTGGAGAGGGGGCAATGCATGCTGCTCTCTCTGGAAAACTTGTGGATCAAAAAAGGTGTGCAGTCACGGATGCTGGCAAGTTTGTGCCACAGTTTTCCATCAATAACCTTCAGAACTTCACATCTCACAATAAGTATAGAGATTGAGGCTTAGCACTCCTTAAATACAACATCTTGCTTCTTCCACTGAACTCCTTAGTAATTTCTTATACACCTTTTGATTTTTATTACGTTCTATGAAAAAGAAAATCAGGATTGCTTATGATTTAACAGCTCAAAGCATTGTCAGTTTAATGATCAAACAGTAAACACAACGGTATCATCAAATTCCAGTAATATTTTAAAATCCCAGTCAATCCTAAACAAAGAACCAACACAAACCTAGTCACTAAAAGTAATTTCAAGCAAAAAGGTTTATACAGCACCCTCCATTACCTGCATCCCACTCATGCACGACCACCTTTACACATATTAAATACATAAATAGATTGGCCTCCCCTTGCTCAGGGCTGCTGCCCAAACAAGGGAGTGCAGCCTTCAATTAACCAGTGGCATGGGGCAGGAGGCGCCTTCTCCCCCCCCCCACATCTTTTCACCCCCATCCTGATGCCAGTATTGCTGGGCACCCTTCTCACCCCTTGTTCTCTGTGGCCAGCCACTCAGCCATGTATTCACTGCAGGCAGGCAGGCTCAAAATAGGCCAGGCAGTGGCCCTGAGTGATTTCCAGGGTAAGTCCCCCCCCTCTTTCCTTCCACACACCTTCTGTATTAAAGTGGGGTGCTCCCCACTTTACAATACAGTGGTGCCTCGCTAGACGAAATTAATCCGTTCCGCGATTCTCTTCGTCTAGCGGTTTTTTCGTCTTGCGAAGCAAGCCCATTGACAGCTTAGCGGATTAGTGCTAGAGCTGTCAAGCGGCTTCCAGCGATCAGCTGTTAAGCGGCTTATCAGCGGAACAGCTGATAAGCGGCTTAGCGGCTTAGGAAAAGGGCAAAAAAAGCAAAAAAAAACCGCTGGGGGACGCAAGATTTTTTCGTCTTGTGAAGCAACCCCATAGGGAAATTCGTTTTGCGAAGCGCCTCCAAAACAGAAAAACCCTTTCGTCTAGCGGGTTTTTCGTCTTGCGAGGCGTTCGTCTTGCGGGGCACCACTGTATGTCACTTATGCATAGAGGGGCCTGGAATGTAACCTTCACATAAGTGGGGGGGGGGTGCTGCCTGTAGTCAGATGATGCTTAAAGTCAGCTTTGTCAAGGAAAATGAATTCCACAATTGTGACCATTCACCAAGAACCCATTTCTATATATTGTTGCCCTGTCCACTTGACAAACAGAGGCAACCCGCCAAAATATCTTCCTGGCCAATTTAAAAAGGCATCATAGAAATTAAACATGAACATTCCTGTCAAAAGAGAAAGAGAAAGTGAAGGAGAAAGGAAATCCAACTTCACATAGGAAATGAGGCCAAAGATGGTTTCCTATTTACCTTGATCTTGGATCACACAATCTGTAGTAACTAGAGGAGGAACTTGACCCCTGATGTTGGTAGCATAGATTTGACCTCCCCGGGACACTTTGTCATTTTCGATAACCTGGATCTTATGGATAAAATGTTTAAAATTGTAAGAAATGTGAGCTTTATGGTGGTTCAAGAATAAGGGCTTTTATGCATACAGGACAATTTCTATGTCCAGCATTTATGGACATAGATGAGGAACCTTTGGCCCTCCAGCTGTTGCTGAACTAACTCCCATAATCTCTGGCTATTGGTCATGCTTGCTAAGATTGATAGGAGATGTAGTTCAGAAACATCTGGAGGGTAAGTAGTTCCCTGCTTCTGATATAAGAGATAGGAATCCCAGGAGCCACACCCTTGTCTACTTAAATATATTGGGGGTGGTTTGCTCAGAGCTCCACACTTTGAGGAGATTTGAGGATGAACCGGAACTCTGTGTGTGGACCAAAACTGAAAAACTATACACAATTAAACTTGTTCGGAATGGTAACAGAATGTGCCTTAACTGGATTCTCCCTCAGATTTTGCAGTTTGGTTCTTCTGGAAATATTTCTGGATCAAAACTTGGAGCGAAAGGATTAAGCTGCATTCCAGAGGAGTGCCTCAGAATTTTTCCAGGAGGAAACTGAATGCGTAAACTAAAATAACTATTGTTTTGTTTTACTCCTATTTGAGAAATTGTGCTATGGTCTCGGTTACACTATTTCATCATTTCATCACACCGTTTGCAAATTAAAAAATGGGATGGGGGATATGCACCAGATTGTAGATTATAAACTGTCTCATTTAGATCCTTGCTGAAACAGACTTTGATCTGCAACAATTTTGTTATTTGTTAAAGTGTCTAAATACTTCATTGTTCTTTGGAGGAACCTACATTTCTGGGTTTTTACTGAGCCCTTTTCATTTACAAAGGTAAAATATAAATTATTTATGGACATTTGGTTGCTTTATACTGCTAAAATCCCTTGAAAAACATACAGCTTGAACTTGAACCTTAGCCTGAGGAACTGGCCGAGCCACAAAAAGTTTCACATTTCAAAGTTACATCTTTAAGTGCTAGATTAACCACAGTGGAAAGTATCCAACAAAATGCTTCCATTTTGTTGGAAGGATGCTTGTGCAATGGAACTTCTCTTCCCTCTCCTTTCCCTCTGCCCACTCCCACTCCCCTCAAACTCCAGAAGGTTGTAGGAATCCCAGAACCAATTTCAAGGGTGCATGGGCAGAGGAGAGGGAGGAGAACTTCATTTCACAGCCCAAAGTCCTAGAGCTAGCAGAAGCACTTCATTGGATACCACCCAATATTCTGTTATGCCTTACTATAATGTGGAATTGCTTGAAAGCTCCCCATTTCCCCTCTCATGCTGTTGTTTTAGCCACATTTCCTACAAGAAACTCTTACTCACCGGGCTTGGAATGGAATCAGGATCTAGTTTCTTCTGCTGTGGTCCAGCCAATTGTGCTGGACCTGATGGGAGCCCCCCTGGATAAGACAACTGTGCACCTGCCATTGGAGGACCAAAATTTCCTGGAAAAGTAATAAAATAAAATAAACCAAATTAAAGTTTTGGGGGGAGGATGTTGTTTAATATATCCTGTCGGAAGTCTTGCTTCCTAAGCGATACTTGTCCAAGTTCTTTTTATTGAAGGAGTCTTTTACTGGCCAGCTCCACACTGCCAGTTTGAAATTTCTACTCCAACCAAGGCCTGTGCATCGTCTTCTTTATATAAATGGAGTACACATATGAACAGGGGTCCAGCAGGAGAGTTTCAGTGGGCTAGATGTAAAAGAGAGAGGAGACGCTGCTTTGACTTTCAGATCTAACACTTTCCACCATTGCTGTGTTGAGAATACTAGCTAACAGACCTTGTTTAAGCTCACAGGCAATTGTTGTTGCAGCAGTGAGATTACAGTGGTACCTTGGGTTAAGTACTTAATTCGTTCCGGAGGTCCGTTCTTAACCTGAAACTGTTCTTAACCTGAAGCACCACTTTAGCTAATGGGGCCTCCTGCTGCCGCAGCGCTGCCAGAGCACGATTTCTGTTCTCATCCTGAAGCAAAGTTCTTAACCTGAGGTACTATTTCTGGGTTAGCAGAGTCTGTAACCTGAAGCGTATGTAACCTGAAGCGTCTGTAACCCGAGGTACCACTGTACAGTTTGATGTCAAACTGGACAGGCTGCTCTGGATTTCTTTTAAGGACAAACTTAATTCCAACCTATAAATACACAACCCTATTGTGCTGTATTACATTGTCATATTATCATTCCTCCAAGGAACTCAAGGTGGCCCAAATGGTTCACCACCACCCAATAACCCTCTGAGGTAGGGTTTGGCTGCAAAATTATAGCTGAGGAAGGATTTGAACCTGAGGTCACCTTGGTCTCAGTCTGACACTCATTGCTATTTTGATATTGTGGATGCTGGATTCTTTGTGTGTACTATTTAGCATAACATATGCAGCCTATTAGTCTTGAGCAATATTATGTCCCAAGCAGGAGCATTTTGGCTGGCCAGAGCCTAGCATTCTCTTCACACTACTTCCTGTTTCTTTCTAGGCATTATGTTCTAAAGGAAGAAAGAAAAAGGTTCATATGTTCGTATTGGATTCATTTGCTATTTCTGCCCAAGCAGTTGTGTGCTATCAGCTTTTAGCTTCGTCTTCAATCCTTCCCTGGTTAACTATTGGAATAAACCCCACGACACAAAAGAACAAACAATCAAGGACACGTTTACGAGGCAGAGAAAAATCTCCCTATACAGGGATGCCTTGTTCTTGCACAAAGATCAAGAAATAGAACTAGCAATACACAGAGAGCTTTGAAAACTTGGCAAGCAATTTTGGTCTAGGATTCCTGCAATGTTCCAAAGTGGTTCAAGGTAGAACACGGCCATAGCAACCTCACAAGCCACAGGGGCAACCTACATGTTACACACAGTTCCATGAAATTTGACCCTAACTTTTCTATCTTAAAAGGAAAGAGAAAAAAGCCATCACTGGAGAATAGAATTAGTAGTGGAGGAAGAACAGAGAGGGAGGGACTACTTAAAGTGTGTTCCTGCTTGCAAATTTCCTCTCAAAAATGTCCCTCTCCAATTTGCTCCACAGACATGTGTGGTCAAAAAAGCTGCCGTCAGAAGGTGAAGTTTGGAACTTAATGTTGAAGTGCAGGAAAACTGTACTTAGGGCACTTCCAGGGTGCTCACCGCTCATCCTTTCTTCAGTTCCTAATCCAACTGAAGAAACACTTTGGGCACTTCCAGATACCCTGATTGCTGAGCATTCATTCTGATTTGCTTGCAGGGACAACACTACATCAAAGCAAGCACAGTCTCACACTTTCCAGTGTTTTGCCCCCATCTCTTTCTTTCTTGCAAAAGTTTGATCTTCTGAGGAACTGGGTTTTTTGCACAAGAACTCCAACCATGCAACCTGAATTTGCCAGTATGCAATTGAATCACACCTGAAAATAGTGGCAAATCATGCTTCTAGTTCCTTCTCTCTCCACTCCCATCCCTCTGGATTCAAAGCAGATGTTGCAACCTGGCAGTCTTATGTACACTAGGTAACTGCACTTACCATACTGGGGAGGAAACCCAGGGCCTGTGGGTTGGCTTGTGAGTTGTGGTGGCAAATTGGTGTTCGGTGGGTTTGAGCCAGGGATCCCCTCCTGTCTGGCCATTGAAGGTGGAGCGCAGTGACTGGTCAAATTATTTGCTGGTGAAGAAATCTGAGGACCAGACGACAAGGCCATTTGATGTGGTCGAGGTGGTGGAGCTTGCAAAGGTGGTGAGAGGCCAGAAGGCATGCAAGGAGGTGTGTTTGGGGCATTACCAGGACCTGAACAAGAGTATCACCATTATGAATTCATTTGGAAAACCTTTTAGAATAATAATCACAGTGGAATGCAGGTATGTCTTAAGACACCTGCTGTTGTAGATCTTTACATTCATTTTAAAAGGAATTAAATAATATAAATGATATTCATATCAAACCAATTGCTCTTCTCTAAAATCTTAAAATTGAAACATAATTATAGAAATAACTTTGAATATTAGAAATATTAACTTTAAATATTCACTGTAATACTTTCACAACTGAATCTGTTCTATACTAAAAACAAGTCTTCATTTGGGTGCTTAAATCTTACGAGAACAATGGATTGTGAAGGCTGCAAATGTATCAAGCATCTATTTTACTGCCAGTAGAAAGTATATTGTAAACTGTTTGGCATTTTGTTAAAACAGTTTAAGGAGGAGTTCCCCCCCCCCTTTAAAACAGGAACAGTTTATTATTGGGACCAATTTATTTGCTGGATCCTATATATGTCATATATATATATATATGTCACATATATGTCATATATATATATATATATATATATATATATGCAGGTTTTGGTGTCCTCGGGTGTCTTCCCGTGTAAAAGTTGGGGTGTCTAGGCGACGTTTCGACGAGGTCTCACTCGTCATCTTCCACCTGTACACTTCAGTCTGTGGAACTGGCACTGTTATGGATGCCACACAATAAACATTATAATACATATTGTAAGAAATCCATATTTTAGGTAACCTCTGGTCTGAGGTGTATTTATATGAATCTTTGACCTGCCAAGGCATCAAATTGGGCCCATGAGGTCATTATTTTAAAACCACATCCACCTGCAAATCAACTCATATCATTTCTATGTGGGGCGATGTCAGCTGATCGGTGGGGCGGGATATGAGTATGGCAGCTCCCCTGCTGGGAACTAGTCTATGCAGGATTTAACCGCCACTCAGCAGCTGATATCCTGCTAAGTTTTCCTGTGTGTGGCAGTTCACTTCCTGCTCAATTTGGCCATGCACACATGTTCCATTGCTGGGGACAAAGGGCAGTGCATGGTTGTTTGAAAGTCCCTATTGCTTTGTGCTGCATTTTGAAGACCCAACAGTCAGGGTTTCAAAGTGCAGCATCACCTGACATCAAATGACTGACAGGTGACGGGGAAAATAAGGATCTGGCCACTAGCCAGGAAAAGTTCCCTACCCTTCTTCCAAGAGACTATGTTGGAAAATATACTTGAAAAAGGAAACATCTTTTCCGGCTGAAACATACAGAAAGTTTACAAATGCTGAACTCTCCAGTTATTATTATTTTAGTAAAGCAGCCAATCTACAAAAGTTTTTTTTTTAAAAAATACATTTTTTAAAGAGCTGCCAGTTTAAAAGCATAAACATGATGTTCAAGGCCATGATCCCTTTATATCCCAGTAATATGATTAACATGCTAAAACCTGGAGAACTCCAACAAGATTTAGAACAGTCCCATTAGAATGCAATATTTTTTATCAAAATCTTCCAGTAGATTTAGACCTATTGAACTTGTGAGCATTTGTTTTCTCTGGAACAAACCCAAGCTAAAATAAAAATAAAAATGCATGTGCTCTCTCAGAAGCTTTTATGGAAGACTATGTAGTCCTTACTTACCATAATTATTTATTTGCATGTTGCCAAGCTGATTGGCCAGCTGTGCAGAAGAAGGGGGTGGGCTGTTTGGATAGCAGGATGGAGATGGATGGCTGTACGGAGGGAAGGAAGGTGCAGAAGGTGGAAACCTGAAGAGAAAAAAGAAGTGTTACCAAAAAACACACCAAACAGCTGACAATGTAATATCCACTCCTCAAACAACTCCTAGAATTCAAAGTCTAAACAACATGGTTTGTAAACCTATGGAAGTAAACCCAGGTAAGCCTCAGGATCACAGGATATTCCTCCTTTCCCTCTACTGTACTTCTCCAGAGCAGCCACAAGGAGTTCAGAAATGTTTACTTCACTCCTTCACTATCCAGTTTTGTGTTTTCCAGACCAGACAAAATGCATAATTAATTATGGTTTATTTTCATTTGTAATTATTATTATTATTCAATCACCTTACACACAATCACCTTACACACACACACACACGTTTGAATTTGTTCAGAGATAGAAAACAACACCAACTCAAAAATGATTAACATCAGACAAACCTAAGCACTAGGGCATGCATTAATAACCTGTGATTTTGATAAAATGTAGCATTACTAATTCTTGCCCGGCACATTCAGATGATAGGGCAGAAGAAACAAAGAGAACTGAAATAGGACTAAACCTCATCTTATGGCTCATGGACCTTCTGCTTTGATCTTTTAAAATCAGGAATGGAGGTCAAAGGCTATTCTCTACCCATAGAATACACTCCATATTGTAACTGCACTAAACATATGGATCAAATTAGGCTCTGGACTCTAATCTAAATAATTGCTTGATCCAGGAAGAAAAAGTCAGGCTTTCCCCCTTGATTAATCTGATTTATACAGACGTTTCTTAATAATCATTCCAGTGAACAGCACTTAAAAGTAGTGCTTTATTTGTTTGAAATGAAGCACTAAGTTCTATCCATAGAGTATGTCACCTACACAAATGTTTAAGGAATGAGAGGACTCTACAGGATGCACAGTAATGAAGTTAGGATTTGAGTGCAAAGGACTGCGGCCTCATCAACAGCACAAACCAAACTGGCAATAGACCTTAGTGCTCCAAGAATGGGATGCTTTTGCTACACACACACACACACACACACACACACACACACATATCTAGGAGTAAATCTAATGGAACTCAGTGGCACTTCCAAGTAGAAATGTAAAATAGTTATTATTTATTATTTATTTTCTCCAAGGAGCTCAAGGAGACATACATAGTTCTTTCCCACCCCCCATCTCATTTAATCCCCACAACAACCCTGTGAGGTAGTCGAAACAAAATAAAAATATTCCTTCCAGTAGCACCTTAGAGACCAACTAAATTTGTTATTGGTATGAGCTTTCGGGTGCATGCACACTTCCATGCATGCACACGAAAGCTCATACCAATAACCAATTTAGTTGGTCTCTAAGGTGCCATTGGAAGGAATTTTTTTTATTTTGTTTCGACTACGGCAGACCAACACGGCTACCTACCTGTAACTAGAACCTGTGAGATAGGTTAGGCTGAAAGGCAGTGACTGGCCCAGGGTCACCCAGTGAGCTTCATGGCTGAGTGTGAATTTGAACCCTGGTACACCTGGGCCAGTCACTGCCTTTCAGCCTAACCGTGATGGGGTGGGCTTGCTGATCGGAAAGTCGGCAGTTCGAATCCCTGCAATGGGGTGAGCTCCCATTGCTCGGTCCCAGCTCCTGCCAACCTAGCAGTTCGAAAGCACGTTAAAGTGCAAGTAGATAAATAGGTACTGCTCTGGCGGGAAGGTAAACGGCGTTTCCGTGTGCTGCTCTGGTTCGCCAGAAGCGGCTTAGTCATGCTGGTCACATGACCCGGACGCTGTACACCAGCTCCCTCGGCCAATAAAGCGAGATGAGTGCTGCAACCCCAGAGTCGGCCACAACTGGACCTAATGGTCAGAGGTTCCTTTACCTTTACCTTTACCCCACATCCTAACCCTAGTCTGACACTAACCACTACACCAAACTGGCTTTGGCTTGCCATATGCTCCATCAGCATATATCTGGGAATGTAGGATATGGTTATAGTCTAGCCCTGTGCAGGCATCCTACTTCTGTGTTTCATGTGAAGAGGGAGAGCAATGATGCACATGATAGCTCCACTGCCACATCACCGATAACCATTATCATCCATCTGTTGGATGAACAGCTTCTGCAATGGGAGCCTTTTCTACTCATGTACATTCCCACATACAATGGCAAAACCTACAGGTTACAGGGAACCTATGTGAATAGGAAATACTCCCCAATGCAGAAGTTATCCCTCCAACTCATGGACAGCAATCAGAATGAAGATGAAAGCTGGAGCTAGAGCTGTCTAATTGCTCTCTCCACACATCTTACAGGCATAAGATGCCCAAATAGAGACAGAGACTATTCTGTACACCATATACTGTATTTGATGGGAAGAAATAATTGAGATAAGTGCTAGCCACTACCTGAGTTCTGCTAATGGACCCAGAATATTATTTTACTCATTTTTGGTATGGATTAGTGCTATGACAAAAAAGCTGTGGACAAGTTTAAAACTGCTTTCAATGGTATGTGCAGTAAATATTTGAGCAGATAAACAGAAATTCTAAGCATAAATACATTTATTGCTTTGCTTTTAAAAAATAAAAATCACCTCTGTGATTGTTGTGCTGTAGCGCTGGGCCCATTCTGGATATTGGTTTGGTTAAACTGGTGAGCACTAGGAGATGGTGAACCAATGGGAGCAGCAGACCCAAAAGGCACATTAGGTTTCAACATAGCTAAAGTAAAACACAGGCATGAACATAGTGGATAACAATAGAAAATCACTGCATAAATGAGGTACACATTACCAACAGCTAAAGCAAAATAAGTATGGAATTCATTTATGGACCTCAAAAAAAGGAAGTCTAAACTGCTCAGGAAGTTATATTATGCTCTAGTATTTACTGTAAATTCTAGATAGCAGATCACTCACAGAATATGCACAGTCTACATAATACCAAGACCAAGCATCTTTCATTGCTCATGGTCTTCTCATTGTAATACCTGATTAAACCAGGAGCTTTTCTTTTCACTAATAGTGCAAAATAAATATAAACAAGTACAGTGGCACCTTGGTTGTTGAATGGCTTGGCTCTCAAACAAATCAGCTCCCAAACGTTGCAAACCTTAAAGTGAGTGTTCCAGTTTGTGAACGTTTTTTGCAAGCTGAACATCTGACGCGGCTTCCGCTGCTTCTGATTGAGCGCAGGAAGCTCCTGCAGCCAATCAGAAGCTGTGCCTTGGTTTTCAAATGGTTCCAGGAATCGAATGGACTCCTGGAATGGATTAAGTTAGACAACCAAGGTACCACTGAACAGTAATGTAATAATATGGATAATGACATAACATGCACTAGTCTAGTGGAGACATCAACCTCTATATGGCCAATGCCTTGATGTTACTTTACCTGATTGAGATGCAGAAGATGAGTTTACATCACCATAGTGTCCGTACATAGGTGAAGAAGCAGGTTGCCCCAAACCAGCAGAGAATCCCCCCATTCCTGGCTGGGGCTGAGAATATGGAGGTGTTGCAACATATCCTTGCTGATTCATTTTAGCAGTGATTTATTTCTGATGGAAAACCTGTCGTAGAAATTAGAATAAGTCAAGTAATAAAATCAGCAATACTTCACTGATACATAGTGCAGGTAAAGCACAGAATGAGCTTTATGACCCAAAAGCAATGTTACAAGGCAAGAGGATAGCATCCTACTTATTAGTTCTCTTGCATAATGGCTACCAGATTATTTATTTGATCTAGACAAAACGCACAGACGTTCTGTTGTAGCAAAGGCACTGATACAAACACTTTTTTAAAAAATCAGCTAGAATAGGTGGATAACATTAATCACAGACTGAACCACTGTTACTTGTTGCAAAAACAACCAGGTTTTGCGCCCAGTGGTTGTCTGGTAGGACGGCCCAATTTCCTGATTTGTAGGGAAAAATAGGTATGACTACGGATGATTCCAAACATATTTTGACAACCCATATGGATTTGAAACAATAATATTATCTTTAGCACCTGAAAATATTATACAGATGACTTTCCAGGCAGATCCAACCATTGGGTAGAAAGGGCCATTGCCTTCCCAGCTCCATGGAAAATGCAAACAGGAAAGCAGATGCCAGCAAGCAGTGGTGGAAGATGCCCATTGGGGCTGAAAGGGCAAAAGACAAGAGAGCCTAAGAGATGGTGGAGCCAAAACCAATGACAGATGGAGACTCCCCATAACTGGTTGCATGTAAGAAGACAGGTTGGTGGGGCATTGCCCCATCCACACTAATGGGCCACCCTCTACTCGCAGTAGGAACACCAAGCTTCCCCTATTTTGCACTTTTGGGTCTTTCCATTGCACATTCTGAACCAAAAGCTATCCTTGTCACCTGTATTATACTAGGGAATGACAGAATTCAAAATCTAGTGATTGACCTTGCCAGGAGCACTTTATAAAGTGGGTCCAGCCCTGCTTACATTTTGTTGGAATTTGCAACACATGTGCATGGGCACACACTGCAGTGCTCACTGATTTTTCTAAGTATTTGTTCTAAAATGAGGCCAGTTTCCATAGTCACTGAGCACACAATAGCCCCTGATATTCCTCACTCAGGTCATTTTTCCTGCCTATGGAACCTTCATTTGCACACTGCTGCAAAAGCTGTCTTTTCAAACAGTTGCCACCGCAAGATGCAAAAGGCACGATCCCATCCATGGCAGTTGCTTCACACAACTAAGTGTTCATCGGTAGGTAACCAACACACACAGAGAGACAGAGTTCAAGAGCCACACACCAACAGTCATGAGATCTGGCCCATAACTGGGCACTGTGGCAGCCAATACTTATTATGTATACTGAGTATACCACAATCTAGTCTCCAACTTCCAGTCAAAACACAAAAAAACTCAACCATATCAGGAGTTATATAGTCCTGCAAGTGTAATCCAGACATGTTTTTCCAGTTGTGTAACTCAGGCCAGTGTGTTGTAGTGGTTAAGAGAGGTAGACTCGTAATCTGGAGAACCGGATTTGTGTCTCCGCTTCTCCACATGCAGCTGCTGGGTGACCATGGGCTAGACACACTTCTCGGAAGTCTCTCAGTCTCACTCACCTCACAGAGTGTTTGTTGTGGGGGAGGAAGGGAAAGGAAAATGTTAGCTGCTTTGAGACTCCTTTGGGTAGTGATAAAGCGGGATATCAAATCCACTCTTCTTCTTGAGGGCTGCAATGGTTTGCCCCTTTACTTTATTTATTGCATTTCCCTCCCCCCCACCTTTTCTCCCACAAGCCCAAGGCACACTTCCCATCTCCATTTTATCTTCTCAACAACCCTATGAGGTAGGCTAGGCTGAGTGTGTGTGACTGGCCCAAATTCACCAAGTGGGTTTCATGTCTGAGTGAGGATTTGAACCCTGGTCTCCCAAGTCCTAGTCCAGCACTCTAACCACTACTCACACTGGCTCTCAGTTAAGCCCCACTGAGCATGACAAGCCTTACTTTTGACCGCGTACACGGTGCCTTTAAAGCACATTCAAAGCACATTCGTTCCTTCAAAAGTTTCTGGGCACTGAAGTTCATCCCTCAAAGAGCTACAGTTCCTGGCAACCCCTAACAAACAATGCTAACAAACAATTATTTGAGGGAAAGAAGGTGCTTTAAAGGTATGGTGTGTATACAGCATATTGAGTAAATGCAGATGGAGTCATGCTGGGTGACTCAGTAAACATGACAGAGTACATTACAATGGTGGTTACAGTGACGGAAGGCAGTAATGATGACAAATGTGACCTAATGGTTCAAGCCTATGCAAGTTTACTCAGAAGCAAGTCCCACAGATTTCAATGAGGCTAGCTCCCGGAAAAGCATGTACAGAAGAACTGCAGCCAAAGAAATCTCCTGCCCAATAACATCTCCTACTTATGTTTTAGCTCTTCAGAGCAAAACTAGAAGTACAGAGGGGAAATTCCATATAAAAAAGTAAGTATGATGACGTGGCATTAGAAAAAACTGTACCAGGGTTGCAATTATCACTTTCAGTCCCTATAACTACAGCCATTATCTACTTCCAACTAATCTGTACATTAGCCAAGATAAAAATTAAGGTAGCAAAGATCACGCAGGCCTAGCTACCATATTCAATTGCCATTTGGCGGGATTGAGAGTCTTTCTGTGTGTGAAATCAACATGGGTGCATTCGAGGTGCACACAGCTTGTAATAATTCAATGCGCTGAAAGACTATATCAACTTTTTTGGAAGAAATATTACCTATATTATATATATGCAGAAACACCACTAGTACAAAGTGTTAGGGAAACTGCATTAAAAAACAAACTGCTTTTAAAAAAACAAACTTTTTTGTGGATAGTGTGTGTGTATATGCTTATGCTGCTAACTTTCAGGTGTGCATAAGGAAAGGTATTAACAAATCTTTACCAAATTCAATGGAGATAGCTCACTGAATATTAATATAGGACGCATGACGAGAGTGTTAATTTATCAATGTTATCATTCTGGATTATGAATGATAATGTGGAGGTCTGGTCTGCAATGTACACTTCTTTTCCCCCTGGTTGAAATATTTGTTTTGTCTACACTGAATGTTTCTATTAACTGAACAAATTACAGTTTAAAAATTCCCAAGCCTCTCAAGTTTCATGCATATAAAATTGCAAATCCTTTCTTGGAATCTTTTTAATCTACAAGATTTAGAAAACGAAATAGGAAAGAAAGCACATCAGGTTTCTCCCAGTGCCAAGGTGTTTTCCCTCCTCCTGGTTAGACTGAAACGTGGCAGTCTAAGCCCTGGTCATTCAGCAAGTTTAGTTAGCAGCCAGCATTAAAGCACCTACACTACATTTTCATTGTCAATATAAAGAATGAAGTTCAGGGCAATTGTTGTAGGACTTGGTAATGCTCTTAGCTTCGATAGTATCTAAATGAAACAACTTCCTGCACAGTTCAGTAGGAGGGAAAAACAGTGTGCCACGTCAGACTTCCTATGCACAACTAAATAGACTCTAAACTCTTAGAAATACAAACATAGTACTGCTGACTTAGTGGCCTATATTCACTTCCAAACACATTACAGATAACATAGGTGGTTTAATAAACCACACCCTTTCCCCCAAAACAAATATGATACAAAGTACAAGTAAAACCTTATTTTGCAAAGTACATCAGATTTCAGTACAATTAACCCATTCCTCATAATCAGAAAGGGCACACAAAACAGTACTAAAACCAAATATTGGGTTTTGGCCACTCGAGATAGGAACCTTAGGAAGAAGAAGAGTTTGGATTTGATATCCTGCTTTATCACTACCCGAAGGAGTATCAAAGTGGCTAACATTCTCCTTTCCCTTCCTCCCCACAACAAACACTCTGTGAGGTGAGTGGGGCTGAGAGACTTCAGAGAAGTGTGACTGGCCCAAGGTCACCCAGCAGCTGCATGTGGAGGAGCGGAGACGCGAACCCGGTTCACCAGATTACAAGTCTATCGCTCTTAACCACTACACCACACTGGCTCTAGGAAGCTGCCTTATGTGGAGTAGGCCATTGGCTTAGTAATGTCTACACTGACTGGCAGGGTTTCAAACGGGGGACATTCCCTACCCTAACTGGAGGTGGCAGTGATTGAACTTGGGACCTTCTGCATGCAAAGAAAATGCTCCACCATCGAGTTACTGCCCTTCCCCAAAGAGACAGTAGTTCCCTATTCCAAGGTGTCCAAAAACATGTGTCACAAACTCATTCTACACCTATATAATTTGTTGGGCCAACCGAAAGTACTCTTTGCCATTTCATCTACCTCCAGGATATGTCTAAAGTTATTAGGGATTCTAGTCCTACCAGTGCGGTCGTATGATTGGACTCAGGTAGACTTCCCAAAGTCATACTGAAAGAGGTGATTGACTGCAAACCATAGAAAGAACTAGTTATGCTTAGGCCAGGTTTAGATATCACAGCTAAATCACCATGTGATCTGGCCCATACCTAGAGCTTGGATACTTTCATCTTCCTCTCCTTGTGCATCCCAGTTCCCTCACCTACTCATTTTCTTCTACATCCAAATCAAGCAAAAATATGGTTACTGCCAAAAACAGATGATCACAAAACTGTTTTAGAAACCCACTTCAAGCCATGGTTTTGTGGCAATTCTGGTATTGTGGTAAACTATAGCTTGCAGTAACTACTTTGGCTGATTTGGACATCACAGCAAACTGTAAGTACTGCCAACCAGGAAGTGAAGGATAGAGTGGGGCTTTGTGAGTCCAAGGCATGGCCCAGGTGACAGATCTTTGGTTTAGCAGTGGCGTTTGACCCATGTCATGATTTTCCACAAAAACACTAGGAAGAGCCTTCACTCATAAGCATATCACACATGTTGTATAGGCTGGAATGGTGAGCAAGAAGGAAGGAAGATCTAAAAATCAACAAAAATGATTAAATCAGGTTAAATCAACAAACCACTTGGCCATGAAGCTCACTGGGTGACCTTGGGCCAGTCACCATCTCTTAGTCTGGCCTACCTCACAGGGTTGTTGTGAGGATGAAATGGAAAGGAGGCGAACCACGTGCACCACCCTGAGATCCTTGAAAACTTAATGTGGCAAAGAAACGTAATAAGGAATAATAATAAATGCTACAACTGTTTGGGATAGCTCCGTAGGTAGAGCATGAGACTCTTTATCTCATGGTTGTTGGTTCAAGTCCCATGTTGAGCAAAAGATTCTTGCATTGCCTGGCGTTGGACTAGATGACCCTTGTGGTCCCTTCCAACTCTATGATTCTCCTCCTCTTCTTATGCCAGAAGAATTAATTCAAAGGCTATACTAGAAGTAAATCAGAAGGAGATTGTTGGGGACAGTGGCAGTTTCTGAAATTAACATCAGTTTCCCATGATCAACAAGTGAGATGTTTTGTGGTTGTGTTGTCTTCTACAATGATTGGCGCATGGTGAAGGTGAAGCAGTTATGCAATCTCTTTCCAGCGCCCCCAGTATTTAAGATGCTTACCAAGAGACTACACAAGCCATCATAAAGAGTCTCAGTGGGCAACCCAAGTTTTAAAAAAGGAAGGGAAGAAGCATGCAACTTTTATGGTGATTAGGCTGATTTGCCCAACCCTGATGTGCATGGCAAGAACAGTATCCCAATATGCCAAGGTGCCAACATCACACTTTTGACTCATCACACACAGAAAATCCTGCGCCCACCTAAACAGCCCAGATGCATCCTGTCAAAATTCAATGCCTATACAATCAACTCTAGAAAAACCACAGAAGCCTTGCAATATTAGGTGCTAGTTAGACAGGTGATGGCGTGTGTATTTTTAAAGCACCTTAGCATTGTTCTAATGGAAGCAACTTTCTAAAAAAAAAAAAGTTAAACACATTTAAAACTGTCCCTAAGGGTACAGCAAATCCCTAAACCAAAACCTTCTCGAATCTCAAAGAAGAGCTGAACACTCCTGCAATTTACATCGACTTATGCCAGTCCCTAGAAGACTGGAGGTGCCTCCTTGGTGCTACTCAGATCCTGCGTCTGGCGACCACCCCCCGCAACTGCACTCAACTTGCTGTGGGAGAAGGATAAACTCTTCCCAGTCCCCTCTCGTGCTGGGACACCCCTCTCCTCCTCCCCATAGAACTCCCCCTATGCCAAATCTACAAAATTCGTGGCTCATCCTGGGATCCTTCCAGCCGTTGTGCTGCTCCTTCTTTTGGGATGCTCCCCTCCCTCCTGCTCCCTGGAGGACAGGAGCTTTACTCACTGAGCAAAACATCCAGGATGCTCCCCCCCCCCATCGCATGACGCTCGCCTCTCCCCCCCCCCCACCTGGGCACAGGTGGCCCCCTCACCTGGCCAGTCTCCCGCGCTCCCTTCCGCCCTTCTCGCCGCGCGGAAGCTCCGCGGGTCGCGCCGTTCCAAGCGGGTCCAGCAGGCGCTTGTCAGAGGGAGGGAGAGCGTGGCAGCCGGCTCCAGGCTCCCGCCTCTCCCGCTCGCTCGCTCGCTCTCCCCGCCCGGGAGCGCTCAGTGAACTGCCACGTCTAACAGTGCTCGCGGGAGCGCGCGGCGAGGCCCCAGCTGGCCCGGAGGAGAGAGCTCGCCGCCGCCAACAAGCGTCAGAGAAGCAGCGCATCATTGGCGAAAGTGGGAGAAGAGTCGAGCATGCGCGGTGCCTCTGGCGAAGCCTTTTGCCCTGGCGCGCTCTTCCAGTCGTTGCTCCCAAAGAGGAAGGAAGAATTGATGAACGGGGGGAAGGCAGAACTGCTAAAGGGGAGGATCGGGGTTCTTAAGGAAGCGGGGACGGAATGGAAGAATCGCATAAGCTTCACTCATCATCATCAAACCTTTTATTGGCATCACATACAAACATCCATAATACAACAGTGCAGAGTTACTGCTTCCCCCGTGGCACAAAACATTTACCAAAGAAAAAAAAAAAGGAGAGGCAGAGCAGACTATTGTCACAGTAAGCTTTATTAGAAAGCTTTCCTTAAGGGACAATACATGCCTGAAGGGTAGCACAGCAGCAGCTATTATTATTGAAACAAAATAAGAAAAAATTCCTTCCAGTAGCACCTTAGAGACCAACTAAGTTTGTTCTGGGTATGAGCTTTCATGTGCATGCACACTTCTTCAGATAGCATGCATGCACACGAAAGCTCATACCAATTACAAACTTAGTTGGTGCTGCTGGAAGGAATTTTTTTTTATTTTGTTTCAACTACGGCAGACCAACACGGCTACCCACATGCAACTATTATTATTATTATTATTATTATTATTATTATTATTATTCCCCACCCATGTGGCTGGGTTGCCCCAGCCAAAAATAAGAGAAGCTCATGGCTTCTCAAAGATTACTGTTGTCACCAATGTCTGCTGTTGTGACTTTTAACAGTGCTTGTTTTGCATGCATTTGTCACTCCACCTATAGAGAAAGTTAGCAGCGTTCAGGACGTTTTAGTTTAGAGAAGAGATGGCACGACAGAAGTTTATAAAATTATGCATGGAGAAAGTGGATAGGGATCACTCTCTAATGCTTGTACCTGTGGGCTTCTAATGAAGGTGACTTCTTGGAGGATTCAGAACACAGAAATAGGAAGTACTTTTTTTACATAGCTTGAACTATGGAACTTGTTCCCACAGGAGGCAGTGATGTCCACCAAGTGGATGGCTTCAAAAGAGGCTTGGACAAATTCATGGAGGAGAGAGCTATGGGTGGCTGCTTGCCTTGATGGCTATGCTCTGCCAGCCATAGTTGGAGGAAGCAATGCTACTGAATACCAGTTGCTGGGAACCACAGGAGGGAGAGTACTTTCCCCTCCAATCCTGCTTGTTAGCCTCCCATCATGGGGCTGATGGGAGTTGTAGTTCAAAACATCTGGAGGGCAGCAGGCACGTGAAGGCTGGGCTATCTTGTCATGCATCCCCTTTCCTGCACTGGCTAAATAAATAAATATGCAGTTGCTGATTCCTCATCTCTGGAAATACTGTTAACCAGGTGTGTCTGCATCCTGAAGTAAAACATACAGGTTCTTTGATAGGCGAGAAAGAGAGCTAAAGGGAAAGTAGACAATCCATAGTTATTTTACTTAACAAACTTTGCATACTACCTGATTGTAAATAGAACCTATAAACTGTTTTTAAAAAAGCAAACACTTTGTCCGGACTTACCTCAGCCTTAGTTGAGCCATTTTTGAGATGGAGGATTTACACTGATGTCTCTCTGGCTGAGCCAGAATGGGGAACTTCAGCTCAGGTGGAGATCTGCCTATATCCCCTTCATTCTGTCTGATATCATGTTTGGATCTCTCTCTCTAATCGTAGCAGTATATATTATCACCATCCTCACCACCCCATTATTTGCACGCTGCTTGTCCACAGACAACATATCGTCAAAGCAGCAAACAATTAGAACACTCAAAATCAACAATTACAGGAGTAATTTCATAACAACAGCAATACAGTATATAAAAAATGTAACAGCGAACAATCCCCACCCCACAACTTTTCAGTACTATAAATATAGCAACATTACGCCTCCAGGCAGTAGCAAAACAATTGAGTTTAAAGATTTTGTCCTTGATGTTTCTGTTACTGCTACATTGCTTGCTACAATTAGCCAAGAATCAAGTTAGTCTGATCAAATACTGTATCTAGGCCTCAGCTTCCACAAAGTATCACTGCCCCTTTCACTTTGCCATTCAGGCAGCTGCTGAAGTCATGCTGTAACTCAGTCCCTCTCCTACTGAATCTTCTTATGGGGAACCTTTCACCTTCCAGATGTTGTTGAACTACGGCTCCCATCTGCCCTAGTAAGCCTGGCCAAGCCTGATGGGAGTTGTAGTTCATCAACATCTGGAAGGCCAAAGGTTCCCACACCCATTATAAGGTTTCCAAACGCAAGGAGTGGGCAGCTGGAAACAATTTTCCCATCGTGGTATATATTTGATGATATAAATTTATAATCACAGTAATTAAGTTATTTAACAAAAATGTTGAAGATCCTTGAAGGTTAAGCTGAACGCTTGCTTTGCAAAACCATTACAAAATTATGCCGTGTAAACAGTGATGTAATAGGCACCAATTTCCAACAGGTTCAATAGTCTGCTTTGGAAAGCTTTCTATCTGTACAGACAGAATGTTTTAAATTCTCTTCTGGCTATTCCGGATTACATATTTTACTCTTTTCTTCTTTTGTAGCTAAGCACAACTGTCAAGCCGATATGCTAGTTTACGGGAGATAACATAAAAGAAAAGTGACACGGTCTGCTGATAATACCACATCTGTTAAGGTTTTATCCTACAGTTATTCCCAATTGACAACACAGAAGAGGAATGCAAGCTATTTAAGTAATTGCTCTAAGGATTAAAGGTGTGTTCCACAGGTGTTCCACATGTGAAGCTGAATTAGGGGAGTTGTTTCATGTTGTGGGGGGAAGGGGGAGAGATTTTAGCGAGGGAAGGAAAGATGCGTACCGAGGTTCCGAGGCCTGTTCTTTGATATAAGCAGTTCATTTTAAGAGCATTTTTGTGGTTATGTTTTATACTCCACAATATGCACAGATTTAGGAGGTAAAGTCACATGTGATTTGAAATGCAGGTATGTGGGCAAGACTGCCCCTTAATGCTGCAACTGAGCTAAATTTCAGAAGAACCAGTTTAAAACACACACACACAGACACACACACACACAGAGAGAGAATCATAGAACTGTAGAGTTGGAAGAGACCACGAGGGTCATCTAGTCCAACCCCCTGTAATGCAGGAATCTTTTGCCCAACATGGGACTCAAACCCAGGCCCATGAGATCAAGAGCGTCCTGCTCCACCAACTGAGCTATCCCAGGTCAGGGTAAAGAGGCATTGTTGTTGTTTAGTCATTGAGTTGTGTCCGACTCTTCATGACCCCATGGACCAGAGCATGCCAGGCACTCCTGTCTTCCACTGCCTCCCGCAGTTTAGTCAAACTCATGCTGGTAGCTTCAAGAACACTGTCTTAACCATCTCATCATCTGTCATCCCCTTCTCCTTTCCCAACATCGGGGTCTTTTCCAGGGAGTCTTCTCTTCTCCTGAGGTGGCCAAAGTATTGGAGCCTCAGCTTCACGATCTGTCCTTCCAGTGAGCATTCAGGGCTCATTTCCTTAAGAATGGAAAGAGGTATATCTTCAACCTATTATTATTTACATTTATTACTTGCCTTCCACCAGCTGGTCCCAGGGTGGCTTATAACCATTTCAAATTAAGAATTAAAAACAGTTAAAACAGATTACAATCACAAAAATAGGGGAAGTCCTCAAAACACACATCTCAGGCATCAAAGGCCAGGGTAAAGAAGTGAGTCTTCAACATTTGCTAAGAGCGGTATAATTTAAAAGCTAGATGGGGAGGGAATTCCACAACTCATGACAAAAAACTATACAATGAAGGTGTCAGATGCACTTCCATGGTGGTGGGGAATGAACAGTGGCAGAACCACCTTTTTACAGTGTGCTACCAAATGCCCATAAAGTGCATGTGAGAGACAAATATGTGACACTAAGCAGAGAAAAAGCTGACAAGAAGCAGACACAAGACCTTCTGCCACTTATGACTCCCCCCCAACCCCCAACCCCCCGACTTCTCTCAGCCCAGGGCCAAAGCTACCAAGCAGCACTCTGGAAGGAACAGCAGATTTGGCTTGGGGGGCTTTACCTGCTTCTCTATCTCCTGTTTGCTTGCTCACAGTGGTGATGCATCCTCCTTCACATGGCAGCCACACAGACACACACACACACACACACACACACACACTGTGATGGTGTGTGCATTGACCTCTGCTTTTGCACAATCAGAAACTGTCACCAGACTATAATGGGACTCCAGGACAAGGAGTGGCAGCCTCTGGGGTCTTTGCATGCCAGGTAGGAATGGATCAGCTGCAGTTTCCCAGCAGCCTTTCTGTTCTCCACTGTGAGGGGCAGCACCGTTTTGTTATAGCTCCCACCCCTCCTGCTCTGACTAGTTAGCCAGGGAGTGTGTGCCTTGAGAGAGTCACAAAAGAGGCCAATTCTTATTTAATATATCGACCAGAAATCCACTCATGCAATGAGTTAACCAGCTTTCTGCTGTCTCATTCAGCACAGATCCCTGCTCAGATCTCATAAGCCTAAATTGCAGGCCAAGATTGCAGCCAAAATTAATTGCAGATACTTGCCTCAAACTTCAGTTTCTCAGAGCACATGACAAGATTCGGAAAACAAACTCAAGTGTGTGGATAAAGGGCCTGAATCCTAATCAAAACAAAAAGCATCACACATTATAAATTTTAAAGAGATTTTGTGATGTGTGTGTTTTTAAAAGCAATTCAGTTTATCTTTGAAGAGTCAGTTTATGACTTTAAACTCTAGAAAGTTGAAACAGTCATTGAAACAGTCCCTCACAGGTCTTTGGATGGATGATTACGACACATAGAATCATAGAGTTGGAAGAGACCCAGAGGATTATCTAGCCAAGAGTAGGGATCTTCAGACTTGGGGTTCAAATATGGACCTCCAACCTCCTTTGTTTGGCCCTGTGGGTTCTCCCAGTGGCATTGCTGCATGTCCTCAGGTGCTTCTACCTGGCTGGAATGTGTCCTTGAACTGTGAAAAGGTAATGCCTCTTGTTTGGGTGCATAAAAATCTCTAGACTTGTGCATGGCTGGCTGCTGGAATATAACACTGTGTACAAAGGTAAGATCTACATCAATTAGTCTCCTCACTTCTGGCCCTTCCCACGACTAGCATGTACCTCCTGGAAAGTTGCTCATTGGGGAATAAGGCCTTCAGACTGAAAAAAGTTCCCCATTCTGGTATAAAAGGTAAAAAGCAGCAGAATTTTGTTTCTTGAGAATCTTAATCTGTGTTTCTTAACTGGTAGAAGAGCCTCTTTTCTATCGCACAAGTCACTGAAATACTGTATTTCCTCAGTAATTTGTTTAACATACATTTTGATCTCTGTTTTAGCTTTTACAGTAAGACAGCTGTTGATGCTTTTGCAATGAAGCATTTTCAGATTTGTGTACAGTAATGCATAAATCCCAAAAGAATCCTGCAAAGAATGTGGAAAGAGATAAAGATAGCATTAAAAGCAAGATATACCAATAAATAAAAAATTTAGATAGTCATATATGGTAACTGGAATTATGGATGCTCAATAAGAAGTAATTCGTAGAGATAATAAGGCTATGAGAACTACTTTTTAAACCCCTCTTGTGGGACTCACATTCTTAGAATGAATATTTCTCTGCAAGTTGTGTCCTTATGTGACAAATGGCCTCACATTTTGATGAAGTGCATGGGTGTGATACACCAATCTTCATGCTGAATCTCAGAAATCCCTGTGTTGGGGTCACTAGGCATGGATTTAGTAATTTGGAAAAGAAACGGGAGAGTGCTGTGTAGCCTGGAATTGCCATCTTTTAAAACTCACTTTTTATACTAACCAGACAATGGTTTGGATCCAGAATGAATTAATTGCATAGTTCCCTTTTGAAATAAATGAAATTTTAGTCATGACTAATTTTACCCATTGATTTTGATCAGAATTAAAATAAATTAACTTAGTCTGGATGAAAGGCAATGTCATCACTAGTCTAGTCTAGAATTGTCTGTGTTGCCCTCTTATTCCCCCAGTCCCAAGATATAGTTTGTAGCTGCCACCCTCCCCACCAAAAAATATGCAATTGTAGGCACAAGCCTGTCCAATGTAAAACGGTGAATTTGTGTTGATGCTTTAAAGTGCTTCTGTGCATTTAATTAGAAGTTTCCTTTCTGGAAGGCATAGCGTTCTCTTTTTCTTATTGCCTCCTCCAGCACAGCTAGCATTTCTAATAAATAACTACTGAATTTCCCCTTAAGGTTCCCATTTTCTTGTTCCTCACAGTGTTAAACTACTGGTTCCATTTCACTTTGCCTTTTTTCTTATCTTTATAGTAAAACAGCACAATTTCACATTGATTCTATTTTACATTAGCTACTAAGTATTAACACACTATGTGTTAATACTCAGTAGTGGTGCCCACTCAAGCATATGAGTGATTATATAACCTTTAGGAGACATCTGAAGGCAGCCCTGTATAGGGAAGCTTTTTAAGGTTTAATGTTTTACTATGTTTTAATATATTGTGTCAACTGCCCAAAGTGGCTGGGGAAACCCAGTCAGATGGGCGGGGTACAAAGAATAAAATTTATTATTATTATTATTATTATTATTATTGCCGTAAAATTTCCTCCCTTTGCCTTTTTTATAGTAAAATAGTACTTTCCCACAAAAAATATTTTTAAAAAGTGAAAAGAAATCAGTAATTAACGCACACTCCTCCTGGCAGGAGTTGGTTAATAACAGGACAATTAAGGAACAATTCATCAGTAGTAAGGAGCAGTTTATCAGAAAAGCAATGCTTAAGCAGCCATATAGGGCCCCAGTGCACAAGGAAACCTAGAAGCAGCCATAGCACTCCTTCTCTCACAAACATAAGCCCTATTCAGACATTGTCATACCTTCCAACATTCCTCAGGATTTTTCTCACTCTCCCCAACTAAACCTCTTTGACCCATCATCGTTTTGTCGCATCCCCCCCCCCAACCAGAGCATTTCCTGTCAGGAGGAGGGTGAGTGCCACAAATGAGACACAGCACACATGCTCTACACTGTAGATTTAAATTAACCCTGATTTAAATTTATTTTATTATTTAGTAGATTTACGAAAAGAGAAAACACGCACAGCAATTAATACATTTTAGAAAGTGGCAAGATTAGACACAGACGCACCAAGCATTAAAAAAAAAAAAATCAAGACTCCTTGCACTCCAATCTCCCTTTCTTCCTACTTGCACCAGCAACTCATTTTGCTAAAGGACCACTTTGATAACAGGCCAATACAGTGGTACCTCGAGTTACAAATGCCTCAGGTTACAAACATTTTAGGTTAAAAACTCCAGTAACCTGGAAGAGTAACCTCAAGTTGAGAACTTTGCCCCAGGATGAGAACGGAAACCATGTGCTGGAGCGCTTAGCAAAAGCACCCTTCTAGTTAAGAACAGTTTCAGGTTAAGAACGGACCTCTGGAACCAAGTACGGTAAGTTCGTAACTAGAGGTACCACTATACATGATCAGATAGTCATCCGTCAAATCCTGCTCCTGTAAATGCCATTTCACTGCTTCCCTTTGTAGGCCTAGTTTCTGTTACAGTCCTAGGTATCCCCTGAGTCTGATACACTTGCACAAAAGGATAGGTGTTTAAATCTTACATTTGCCTTCAAAACATGAGATTTTTAAAATAATGCATTTGAGATATTTTTTCTGTCTGGGCTCTGAGGATTTCTGTGGGTCACCATGGCTTATGCATGAAACTTATTCAGTGCATGAAACTGACTGAGGCGACACTTCCCCTGTCTGTGCTCATCTTGCCCTTAGATCCCCTGAACTCCCACCAAGGTTACATATTAGCATGACACCTTTGTGTGTGGGATTTCCCGTCTCTCCCTTCCACTGTGAGATCCTCCTCCCAATTGGTTCATCACCACCTCTTCTGAAACCCTGATATCACATGCCAAGCAAACCCAGTGTTTATGACCTGCCTGTTTGGAGAGCATTCATCACGGAGCAAAATGCATTTGGTACCCTTCTTCGGTAGGAGAAAAGCCATTATGGCAACCTTAGATGTTTTCTGGTTAGAAATCCTGTAAAGTCTTTAATGGAGAGAGAAGGCCACATGTGCTAAAACCCTCGGAAGACTAGGGTGCTGCTTAATCATTGCAATAACCCCATGAATGTGAATAGCATTGTTGCTAATCTATTCTCAGTGGGACATTTCAATATAGTGTATATAAGAGAAGAGGGCAGTGGGGGTGAACCCATTTCTTCCCAATATATACACACACTTTGTTTGGATTAGGAGAATACAAAACGTGCTGCAATTGTAACTTTACAAGTCTGGTAACATTTACAAAAGTAAACTCTCTGTCTGGGGGAGATTTACAAGTCCTCGTCTCTGCTGTTTTGATTTAGTTGTCATGGGCAAATGCTCTTGGGTTTAAATATAGCCTTTTCTGCCTCATGGTCAAATAGTCCCTTTCGTTTGTGCTTCCTTGACATCATTTTGCTTTGCCATGAAGGTGGGCTGAGCAGAGCCAACTGACGAAAGAGTGGGCTGTTCCCTTGATCCGGGAAAACTCCCTCGCTCTCAGTCAATGACTATGCTACAGAGTGCAGTGTGCAGGCAGTGTCAGCAGGAGTGAGCTTGCACCTCTTTCTCTCTCTCCCTTTCTAACACCAAACGGGAAAGCAAGCTTCAAGTTCAGTGAACATCCACAGCATCTAGGATTTCTCTCTCTTCCCCCCCACCTCAAATTACTTCTGCAAATGAATACTGCCTAACCTCCCCAAAAATGGGCACTGGGGATTATATCTGCATCACCATGACTGGAGGAGCACCCTGGGGCTTTAGACTTCAAGGTGGCAAGGAAGAAAAGCAGCCTTTGCAGATTGCCAAGGTAGGACGGTGAGAATGTCTTTATCAGTGTTTTGTGAAAAGGAAAGTATCTGCAGGATGTTTTGTTTCCTTGGGAGAGGGGTTAGTATGTCTAGTTGAGAAATCCTGATGAAGGTTATATTCCAGCTCCAGATTTAGATTTGGGTTAATGGAATTCTCAAGTGTATTCTTAAGCAGTTGAGTTTAATTTTAAAAAGCTAACATTTCTGAAAGTTTCTTATGTTGATCAAAGTACAAAGGTTTTCCCCTGCCTTGTACAAAAATACTCAAGTCCTATGAGATGCTGATGGCTTTTAGCTCCTGTTGAACTTGCTGAATGGTGTTGAAAGAACTCTGTACAGTTAGGACTCTGGGACTTCAACTAGCAAGCCCTCCTTTGATGAGAGATTTGTGACATTTTCCTTCTAGTCTTCTTGGCAAAGGAACGAATGTATGGCTGTGAGAGAGAAAATGTGCTTACCGTTTCGAGGAATCTTGGAAAGCATGTTGATGAAACTGTTGCTGAATATTTTCCAGCCTGAATTGCTTTTATGAGATGCTGCTTATGTCCTGATGTATATTTAATAATTTGTAGGAGATTTGTGATCTGCATTATGGATCATGTGAGAAGTTACTCTGAAATCTTCTGCATTTTCAGGAGTTTTGTATGGGGGGGTGGGAATCATGTTTTAGAACTCTTTAGAAAAAGAATCTGAGAATTAATTAGGGTGCCATTTTATTGTGTTTGGGGAGCAACTTGTGTTTACCATTGAATACGACACTTCTATGTCCATAATGCTTGAGAGAGTAAGTTTTAGGTTTAATTTTGGATTACTTACTATAAATCAGAACATCTTAACTTGAAGAAATAGGTAGGCTGAGGCAGCCCTATCCCATGCATATTTACTTAGAAGGAAATGACAATGCTATCTAAACTAATTTTGGAGCAAGTTGAGTGAATTCAGTGAGACAAATATATTACAATAATTCACTTAAGATCAAACATTATTTAATTCAATCAAATTTACTTCTGAGTAAACATGCATAAGATCATGTTTCAATAAGAAAGGAAAAGAGAATGAGGAACTTTCATTGTCTCCTAGTTCTTCAAAACAGGTAACTAAGAATATGATGCCTGTTTAAAATGGATGCAATGCTCAAGACAACTTTGTTCAGCCCTGTTAGGCCAGTTTGTTTTTTCAAATAGTTAAGCAAAATAACTTGGAAGTATAAGATTACAAATCTGTTTTAAAAGTTATCCTCTGTTTGTAAAGAACATTGCCTCACTCTATATGAAAAAAGATACTAGCTTTTTTCTTAAACAGTGGTTCTAGGCAGTTCATATGTACAAATATCATATGCATGTATCATGATATTTGATTATTAAACATTCTGGCAACATACTAGTAGATTTCTTTTTGAGAGAGAAAAGCTTCCCATGTCTTGAATGTAGCTGCTGCTTTGCAAGAGATAGCAGAATCCTGCCACCTAGTGAAACTTTCGTGAGAGAAAGCAATAGAAACTATTTAAAAAAAATAGATTGTGGTGGGGGACCACAGTCTAAAAGTGAAACAAGAGTCTATGCAACGGGATAATCAGATCTGAGGGATAAGAAACAAAGATATTGCATCCTTGGGACTTCATTATGAGGTAGGCAGTTGCATACATTCAATTTTATCCAAATCAAGCATAACTGGTAATTTTGTGTTCTATTATTCCTATCACTAGGG
The DNA here is from genome assembly GCF_964106915.1 of Podarcis gaigeae. Taxonomy (NCBI): domain Eukaryota; kingdom Metazoa; phylum Chordata; class Lepidosauria; order Squamata; family Lacertidae; genus Podarcis; species Podarcis gaigeae. The sequence goes on along the minus strand of NC_139685.1, from coordinate 52,239,680 downwards.
ATGTAACAATTGCCATTCTGGATCAAACCATTATCCGTTTAGACCAGCATTTATTTTCTGATAGCAGCCTTGTGGGAACTCACAAGGTAGCCACTCTCTGTTCTTTCCCTTTGCTTTCTGGATTTTGGAGGCAATACTGCTTCTTTACATGGACGTGTTTCTTAGTGAGCACACCTCATAGTCTTTTCAAGGACGATTCTTCATATGTACACCAAATCCCAAAAGATAAAAAAATTAAATAGTAATCTAAGCTAATGTCTTAGATGACCACAAATTGTGGCAGTGAATTCCATAGAATCATGTACCTATTGCATGAAAAAGTGTTTCAAAAGTATATTTGGAGAAAACACTCTGAAATGAATGGGAGGCTACTCAGCAATTGTACTTGGTGGTATCATTTCATTGAAACCTGTGGAATCAACAGTTGAGTGAAATAAACTATACCACACTAAAGCTTAGACAATAATAAACGTCTTAGTCTTCAAGGTGCATTCAATATTGGATTGGGCTCAAACTAGTGTTGATGGAGAAATAAGATGCATTTCACATTCACAGGTGAATTTAGCAAATCTGCACTTTCTGGAACACTAAGCGAACTGAAATACAACCATCACTCGAAAGTTACAATCTCCCCAATTTGGCAATCTCCAACCAAGAAAATGTACAAAAATGCACATATTAGTGAAAATAACATGCAGAAATGCAAAGCATTATGGAAAATTGCTTGCAAAACTGCATATTTGTTAAAAGCCACATACAAGTGTATTTACTAGGAGAAATCCACACTAAAATGCTGAAGAATTTAAATAAGATTTTTTAAAAATGTTAGATTGGGAAAATGAAAAAAAAAGAGAGAACAGTAAATTGATAGGTCCATCCACTCTAGTCCAAAATGGCTGCTGATCTGAAGGCACTGAGATCTAGCAGAGGCTACTCACTGGAAGAAGGGAGTAGGGAGGTGCTTCTTGCTAATGTGAGCCAGTGTAGTATGGTGGTTAAGGCTTTGGACTAGGAACTCTTCAACTCCCCACTTGCCCATGAAGCTCACTGGGTAACCTTGGGCCAGTCACTGCTTCTCATCTTATCCTAACCTACGGTACTTCACAGGATTGTTGTGGGGATCAAATGTGGTGGGTCAGAACCATGTATTCCACCTTGAGTTCTTTAGATTTAAAAGTTTGTTATAAATACAGTAAATAAATGGCAATCTACCCTTCCCTCTACAGAGTCCCAGACCTGCTCTAGAGCACCTCCCAGCCCTCTGGAAAACTTTTCCAGAGGGGTACGGAGGGAAGAAGAAATTGACATACACAAAAAGAGCCTCCACTAAAAGATAACTCCACCAAAAGCGCAACTCTGGATCCAACCCTTTGTCATTTTTGGCTGCATGCAAACAAAGAAATAAAAGCAAGAAAAAAGGGAGAATAGCATTTTGATAGGCCCGTGATAGAATATTAGAATCTCCTCAAGTGATTCCCAGCTCCACTCCAGTTCAGTGCTTCACTTTGCTGTCCTCTTTTTGTAGACTGATCTAAACACTTTTGGCCTGAGCCATAGGCTGTAATATAAAACAAATGAGATGAAATGCTTTTAATTTCTTGTTTAAAAAGTAGCAAGCTTGGGAAAAGGGGGCTTGTTTGAAGCAACCCTCTCACACACAAATATCCATGATAGCCATGGGACTCTCTTGGGTTCTAATCTTTCCCAGCATACTATTTGCCTATGAGGGAGAGGGAAGACTGCCAAACTTCCAGTATGTTCTGATATTGAGATTTCCCAAGAGAACTAGTGACTCAGCAAACCTTCTAAGTATCCTGTTCTAACATCTAGGCTGTTGTATGGAATTATAGGGTCCCAGGCATGCCCGGCACTGAAAACTTCTTGAAGTGCTTCAATCTGTTTTTCTCTCCCCTCTTCTGTCCTCCTGGATATATGCACACTGGGCTAAGGACCCAAGCATTTGATTTAGACCAGGGTTTGGGAAGCTGTGGCCTTTCAAATGTTGATCCCCTCCCAGCCATCATGGATAATGGTCAGAACCTGATAGACCATTAAACTGATCACATGGGGAAGACCCACATGATTCAACCCAGCTCTGTGGCTAGAATATACACAAGTGCCCTCCTGTGATGAGGTTAAATCATGGGAAAGTGGCTTCCACTCTGGCGGTAGTATATACGGAAAGGAGGCAAGAGTGTAGGAAAGTTCTAACTCACAGGTCTAAATAATATTCCTCTGGGTTGTACCTACTCTGAAGGTGTTAAAATGTTTATTTGAAGAAATTCCAAGCCATGTAAGAATAAAAGATAAATAAATGAAAGAGCAGTTTTATATGAACAATAGTGTTCCTATCACAGTTGTGCATATCATATTGAGGGTTGTTGTTTTTTGACAGCCATTATCTAATCTTTGTGTTACCCTTAACAATGAGCAGTTTTTCTTCTTCTCGTGTAAACTCATCTTTCTTTTGGGCATTGTACCAAATAAGCAATCATGCTAATGCAATGCTAGTTAACTGTGCGGCAGCCAATGGAAACATATTTGTATCCAAACACATGTCTGTTTGGATACAAATATGAAGAAATAAAATAAAGAATATATAAACTTTTTAAAAGGTGCACATAGCAATCAAAGATAGAGTCTTAATAGGGCCAAATCTATTCAATATGTGTAGTAAATATACCTAGTTAGGAACAGGACTAGAGTTGAAATAGCCATGAAGCTCACTGAGTGACCTTTGACCAGGCATCCTCTCACACCCTAATGTTCCTCTCAGGCTTGTTATGAGAACTGTCCAAACTGAGTCATAGTGTCAAGATGGAAGCAACTACTGGCCTTTCTAAATGAATATTGTCCTACTACCACCTTGAGAGATCTTTGCATTCAAACATCCCAGTCCATAATGGAGTAAATCCAAAGTATTCAGACTCCACAATATTTGGGCCAGCTGAGGTCACTAAATCAATGGGGTAAATGTGGATTAAATCCATTCATTCTAGTTTAATGTGCATGGACTAGATTGGAATAAACCTTTCTGGTTAGGCCAGTCTATTATTCTGAACCAGGATTGAAGATTTACAGTCCAAATTTGGGTAACTGAAATGATTCATGTTCGTCATTACATTTGCTGGGTTCTTTTTTCTGCATGACATTCACTTTTGTAACACTTGCTTCAAAGGCTAGCTGCCAAATTTAATTGGCCCGGTTTTTAAAAGCATATGGAAATAATCTGGAAGGCAAGAATAATTTCATGGCTAATGAAACTAGGAGGGAAATCAAGTCCCAGGCAAGAAAATAATAATAATTTAGCTGTCTTCTAGGACAGTAGTAAAAAGATGGCACTAGATCAGTATACGAGTGTACATTTTAGCTTGCTATTACATAAGAACAAATGCAATGAACAAGCTGTAATTTGAAGTCTGTATCTTATATATAAGCAAGAGTAAAGTAACTTCTGAAAACACCTGGGTCATGATTCATCTCCATGATTCACGAGACCACATGCTTGGGAATGTTGGTCGGCAAAGTGCCCAGCAGAGTTCTATTCTATTGTGTCCATCCTGATGGACTGATTCTTCATTCATTCATCTTTTGGGGATGGATTATATGCCTTGTGATTAAGGTTTTGAATGTGAAGACTTGTGAAAATATACTGTAAGTTGCAATATAGGTCAATTCCTTCTGTAGTTAGTTCTGGTTTCACTACAACAAGGCTAGTGAACCGATGGCCTTCCAAATGTTGTTAGACTACTGTTCCTCTCATCCTTGACCATTGGCCATGGAACCCACAGTATAATGTTTAGCCACCCCTACACTACAATATAAAGACCACATTTGGAAGTCACATGGTTTAGGGCAACATAAAGAAACCAAGCCTTCTCCTGGGCATGAGAGCTCCACCTTCCCTTCATCCCTTCCCATGTAGCCAAGAGAGTTTGGAATGTTGTGTTTCCACTTTTAGTTAACTGTGTAGTCTGAACTGAGAACTGTGGTTAGCACTAACTATAGTTTCAGCAAGCCAGCTTTGGAAACTACTGTTTGACGAAAACTTGCTTGAAATTAGCCAGTTATTTTATTTGTCCAAAGGTAAAGTTGGTGTTAATCAGATGATGCTGTTAACTGCTAGATGTGAAAGCAAAGGCTCTTTAAATTCTCTCCCCAGCTACTTGTAGGAAGGGTGAGTTCCTTTCAGGGAAAATAGTGGGGTATAAATAAATAGAACCATGGATCAACATAATGTTTTAATCCAACCAAGTGTACACCCTTAACTGAGGGTTGGATATCTCAAATCCACATTTAATAACTCCTGGAATAACTTCCCTGTTAGCATTACAGATGGAATTTAAGGATGGAATACTCAAGCAGACTGAGTACTGAAGTAGTAATACTTGTGATTGAATGAATGTTTGCTTGCAGTTTCAGTTTTTAATGGTCAAACAGCATTACCTAATCTGGTGCCCTTCAGATGCTTTGGACTCCCAACTCCCATCAGCTCCAGCTACTGTGGCCAATAGCTGGAGATTCTGGGAGCTGTAGTCCAAACTATCTGAAGAGTATCCGGCCAGGGAAGGCTGCTGTAAATAATATTAACAATAGGAAAAGAACTTGGATGGATTGGCTGCTGAGTGGCTCTTGCGGTTTTCAGTGTCTCATGGGAACAATTTTGGCTAAAAGAGTGGTTTGAAATTCAGACCTACATTACTCTTCAGTGGGGAAAGCGTAACAGACCTTCCTCTATTGTGGCCATTGTTAAAACCAACTTGGGTGCATTATAAAATAATCTAATGAGAAGTGACATGGTGAAATCTTTAGAAAGAACCGGGCACAGTGCAATAATTAGTTTGAGGTTTGGGGGAGACACTAATCCTTGTCCTTTATTTGAACAAACAAGGCATTGAAATAGTAACTGAGAACAAAGACATATTGCATGCATCTCTTGTTTGCCCCTCACTTGCTGTTTTCATCAGATTTTGATTTGCATAGCTGGCCTAGAAAAAAGCCCTCTTGAACACAATTAACAAAAACATACAGTTGGTACCACTAGGTGACACTAAAAATAAAACATCAGCCGACTGCTTAAATCAGATCAAACACTTGGCTTTCGCCATTGTTGCTCGGTTAGGTCGTATGATCAGAGACAGAGGACTCTTCTGTAGATGGAAATTGTGGCAGAATTCAGCTGAATTTGGGACTTCTAGGTGAAGTCTTTGTTGAAGTTGAAAACTACACAAACACAATTGCCAAATCCCAGTCCTAGGCATACACATATCTATTGAGACTTTGGGCATAATATGTCCTATAAATTATAGTAGAAGGTAGCAAAAAAAGCATTCCCTAGCTTACGGGTTTGTTGAAGGAAGAATAAAATTGGATAGATGGGTGCATGGTCCTATGAAGAGCAAGATAAAAAAGGGGGATTAATAAAATAAGAAATAAACCTGTAGCGATTTTTAAACTTTAACCAATAGTTTTGAAGTAATATCACAATAAATCCCCTTCATTTCACATATCATTTGTTTGTTTATTTACTGCTTGATTGTAATGAAACCTCAAACCCAGTTTACAAAAAGAGTAATAATAATAAAAATCAGTAAAAAAAACCCAACTATTTAAAAGTGGCTGGGGCATCTCAGCCAGATGGGTTGGATGATGAATGAATGAATGAAACAAATGACAAGCTAAAAACCAGATTAAAACACATGCCAGCATTCAACATGTTTGGATGGACAAAGATGTTTCTAGACGGCACCAAAAAGAGATAGTGAAAGCACCTGTCTGATGTCAATAGGGAGTTCCAAAGTATGGGGGCTGAAATACTAAAAAGGACACAATTTCTTATAAATGCAGAACATTTACGTGATCCTTCTTGAGCAATGGTCACATGTTTTGTGTACTGAATAAAATGCTAATGGACCATACCAATAGTTTTGGGGTTCCAATAAGATAAGTATACCCATGCAGCCATGACCTTGTCACTGCCAGCCATGCCTTAGGCCCATCCTGGTAAACTGCAGCAATACCATCATTAGGAGAGTGACTCCACAGTGACTCCATCATTAGGAGAGTGACTCCTTGATCACGCTGGTTGTTGCTGAGCTAGTGCCTATCTGATTGGTGTATGTGATCATGGGAAACAGGACAACCATGGAGCTTGTTTATTCATGTACACTAGCTGGAATCTACAGCCCTGATAGCAAACTCCAGGATAGCTACCTCAGGACAGGAGCAAGAGTCAGCACAATTTGGAACAGTGCCGTTCAGACCCGTGGGGATTTTGCCATTGGCTTTAGTGAGAGACTGGTGGAGTGTCCATTTGGGAAGGTCACCTAACTGGTTGGAACACCTGACAGTTCTTAGGTTACAAGAATCATAAACCAGCCATTTTCCATCCATTTCCTTGTATGCCATCAAGCAGAGTAACACTAGAATTAGCAGCCCTGAGTCTCAGACAACTACACATAAAGAAGCAGAAGGTTTATAAGAACAGAGATATAGAAGATTGATTATTATAAATTGGCGGCACATAAACTTTTGGAAAAGAATTCCCTTGTTGAACACAAATATTTTATTAATGATTCTATGCAGCTCTATAAGGGAAAGGTAAGTTTCAGGTCAAAATAATAAAAGGAACAGGAAACGGCACACATCTTAACTTTATTTTCATTTACAATGGTAATTACTTCTGACATCTGTTTAAAGGCTATCCAGTCCTTTAAAGTCTGTTTCCTGGAGAAAGCTGAGCTGACTTTTGTAGTTTTTACAGCTGAGAGTGTTGGAATGGACTGTTCCTCAGAATTAGATTAATGAAGATAATGCCACAACAGTTGAGGCCATTTATGAAAGCATACATGACTGGTAATCTGGAGACAAAAAGTGACACCATATGTTAGATTCCTACTTAGAAATTTGATACTTTGAACACAACAGCAAGGCTAATGGTTGCTGTCATCAGACCAGTTTTTGCGAAAATCATTAATAAAATGAAACGTAACTTTGACTGATAAATACATTTTAACTTTAGGATACTACTTTATGGCTTTAAATATGTTTGTTGCCTATTGTTCATTGCCTGGTTCTATTGACATTGCTCTCATAAATTTATGACTTATTCAGAAATGTTCCAGTGTGTGTTGAAATGTTTTATGACTTGTTCATATGCTCTAAGTTCTATTTGGATTCTAAAATATGGGTCTAGCTACCACTTTAAATTCCCATGGTAGCCTCAGTACAACCCCATGTTCGGGCACTGTGAGACATTAAAATGAAAGCTTAATCCAGCTGCCTAGTACCGATTGGAGTGTTTGACTTTAGGATACTACTTTATGGCTTTAAATATGTTTGTTGCCTATTGTTCATTGCCTGGTTCTATTGACATTGCTCTCATAAATTTATGACTTATTCAGAAATGTTCCAGTGTGTTGAACTTCCTTAACCAGTTCCAGGCTTCCTTAACCTCGGCCCTCCAGATGTTTTGAGACTACAGTTCCCATCATCCCTGACCACTGGTCCTGCTAGCTAGGGATCATAGGAGTTGTAGGCCAAAAACATCTGGTGGGCTGAGGTTGAGGAAGCCTGGACTAGCGGGGGAAATGTATAGAAGGGCCAGGACAAACTTCAGCAATGGGTCATGGCAAAGAATCCCAGGTACTCACCCTGGCCCTGCATAAATATGGTGCAAGATTGTAATGTACTAGATGAATGTCCACAGTTTAATATATCTGATAATGCTGTGGCTGTGTTAAAAGGGAAGGAAAAACAAACACATCTGTAAAGAAATCTAAACTAAGGCTGCAATTTGAAGTTCTAGGGTGCAAGTCCCATTGAACTAAGTAATACAAAGCTCTGAGTAAATGTGCTTAGGACTGCCCTGCAAAGAAATAATGCCCAAAATTGTGGCTTAGGGATTTGAACACATGGATTTTGAACTTTCCTAGCCCACCAGTGCCACCATATTAAGCCTGCGTGGACCCATGGGTGGAGGATGAACCCCACTAAAGAAAACTTTGTGTAGGATCTCCTCACACCTAGATTTATGTCAATTTAACTGCCATGGTGCCCACCAAATAAGTTGATTCTGGGGTAGATAGTTTGGTAAGGTATTGAGAATTGTGTGTTAGAAATCCTTTGCCACCAACTCTCTCCTCAGGACTAGCACCTCCAGTCTTCCTAGAAAGTAGGTATTATAGTGCAAAGCTACACAGAAAAACTGTAAGTCCCTTTGGGTGCAATGGGACTTATTCACAGGTAACATGCACAGGGTTGCAGCCTTAAACTGAAGTCTGCATGTAGCGTGAGTTAGGCTCCTTCAGATATTTGGAGTTGGAGACTGACAATATATAGGGATGGATTGACAAGATCTGTCTCCCATGATCTGCACTGCACATTATTATTATTTTTTAGACCAGCTTTATCACTAGTTTTTAAAGTGCATTCGCAATGTGCCTAGGGGTGAGCGAATCTGTCAATCTCAGTTTCTCCTTTCGCCCATATTAACTTCAGTTCTCCATATTTCCACATCAGCTACTGATGTATTAAAAAACTAAGTCCTCATGAAAATTTGTCAGTATTTTAATGAGATTTTCTCCAAACACACACACTTTTGCATGCAAAACATATTTTACTGAATTGAATGGATTTTTCTACACTACTTTCAGAAACATATGCATTGATATGCTCACTTTACATTAGTTTATGTATTTTGTACACATTACTTGGCTGAAAAAATCCCACTGCAAAATTCAGATGAATGTGTGTGTCAAAAGATAGCTGTACATATTGCTTCAGAAAGTGCAAACTAGGTAGGTTTGCCTTTAAATGCAAACTGACTCTAATTTCTCCCCCACCCCTAAATTTGCCCATGCACATATTAGTGGGATTAGGAAACCTGGTTTACAAGGAGAGGGCCATTTATATATAGGCCTATTGCAGAGTTGTGAAGAGATGCATGCTGCATAGGGCACAGATCCCGCCAAACAATTCCTCCATCATGGCCTACATGCATTCATTGAAAGCATAGTCGTCCCTCCAGTACATCCCAAAGGGGCTTATGTGACTTGTTCTTAAGCCACATTGTACCAGTAATTGTCATGAATTAGCAGGATTTGAACCAATGATTCCCATATTCATATCCAATGACCACAGACCTGTTTGATTTACCTGCTTCAGTGAAGTTTGATACCAGTTCTCCTCTTTTCCTTTTAATTCTCTTCATAGTTATTCCTATTTTGTTGTATTAAATAAAAAGCAAACTTTTTTGTTTTTGAAAAACTAACTCTGACTAGCCAAAACAAAAAAAAAATCCTTCCAGTACTGTGTATCTGAAGAAGTGTGCATGCACACGAAAGCTCATACCAAGAACTAACTTAGTTGGTCTTTAAGGTGCTACTGGAAGGAATTGTTTTGTTTCGACTATGGCAGACCAACATGGCTACCTATCTGTAAATCTGACTAGCCAGTGTCAGACATTATTCCCAAGACAAATACCTTGTGTCAATGTCGGCCTTTTTCTCTGGATTATTTTTCTTTTTCACCAAGTATATTGTGGGGTAGCCCTGTGTATATGACAGGGAGAAGATGTAGCCAAATCCATTTCCTGTTCAATTCCGTTCTGATGTATTTGACCTCCTCCTGGGGGTTGGTGTGCCCTGTGGAGCTCAGATCTAAAGGGAAATACTACAAGGGATTTTATTTTTTGTTTTTATAGCTGCTATTTCCTTAATCTCTGTCAGTGAAACGCCTTGTAGAGGACTGTGTTTTAGCAGTTCTGAAAATGAATCAAGCTTTCAGCTTGTTTTGTTCATTCTTAATCTTGATGATCTGGCATATAGAAGGATACACACAAAGGAAATATTCAGGACTACCTTCACCAGAGTTAACTTGAGATGCAAGTAATGATGATGGCATGCAATAACACACCGATGGAGAGAGAGATGCACTCTTCACTCAGCAAAATTGCTTTCAGACAACCTTTTTATCTATTTTTTGTTGTTTGCAGGGTGATTAAGCAACGTTGACTAATTAATCAGCATGCTGCAGGTTGGTGTGCAAGAATTTAGATATTGGCCAAAGCAGAAAAGTAGCTAAAAATAAAAATAAAAAACTAAGTACCTTAGGCTGTTTCAAATCATTTTACATATTTAATAATTGTAACTCTAAAAAAAAGCAACATTCCAATATAATAAATATTAAATTTAGTGTTGAAGGAAGCAATCACTGTTCATTTTGTGGCTCTGCAGTGCAGTGTCCTGGTTTCCAGCAGTGGGACACTGACTTTCCTGGGTGTGAAGGCAGGTTCATTATTTTTAATGGAACCAGGCCAAGGAGAGAAGGAAGTTCCATAGTAGTTGTCCACCTCCTTGTAACAACTAGAAGTGAACTCAAGCAATTGTCTTTGTCTCCGACTTAGACATGCCCTTATCCTGTCAGGGTATGTCTAAGTTGGAGACAAAGATACAACAGGATCATGTCCTGTGGAACAGCTTCTCAAAAGGAGAAGCTGTTCCACAGGACATGATGGGCTGGGTGTTCATCAGTATGCGGATGATACCCAGCTCTACCTCTCTTTCAAATCAGAACCAGCGAGGGCGGTGAAGGTCCTGTGTGAGTGTCTGGAGGCAGTTGGAGGATGGATGGCGGCTAACAGATTGAGGTTGAATCCTGACAAGACAGAAGTACTGTTTTTGGGAGACAGGAGGCGGGCAGGTGTGGAGGATTCCCTGGTCCTGAATGGGGTACCTGTGCCCCTGAAGGACCAGGTGCGCAGCCTGGGAGTCATTTTGGACTCACAGCTGTCCATGGAGGCACAGGTCAAATCTGTATCCAGGGCAGCTGTTTACCAGCTCCATCTGGTACGTAGGCTGAGACCCTATCTGCCTGCAGACTGTCTCGCCAGAGTGGTGCATGCTCTGATTATCTCCCACTTGGACTACTGCAATGCGCTCTACCTTTGAAGGTGACCTGGAAACTACAACTAATCCAGAATGCAGCAGCTAGACTGGTGACTGGGAGCGGCCGCCGAGACCATATAACACCGGTCTTGAAAGACCTACATTGACTCCCAGTACGTTTCCGAGCACAATTCAAAGTGCTGGTGCTGACCTTTAAAGCCCTAAACGGCCTCGGTCCAGTATATCTGAAGGAGTGTCTCCTCCCCCATTGTTCTGTCTGGACACTGAGGCCCAGCTCCGAGGGCCTTCTGGCGGTTCCCTCACTGCGAGAGGCCAAGTTACAAGGAACCAGGCAGAGGGCCTTCTCGGTAGTGGCGCCCGCCCTGTGGAACGCCCTCCCATCAGATGTCAAAGCGATAAACAACTACCTGACATTCAGAAGACATCTGAAGGCAGCCCTGTTCAGGGAAGTTTTTAATATGTGACATTTTAGTGTATTTTTCATCTTTGTTGGAAGCCACCCAGAGTGGCTGGGGAAACCCAGCCAGATGGGCGGGGTACAAATAATAAATTATTATTATTATTAATTTTCCACCAGTCGTGTCACATGGGGGAGGGGGAGCCACAAATATTTATACAGCTCCAGGGAGATTCTGTTTTAAACAAAGCAGTTATGTGCCAGCAGTGGTGCCAGGTATGAGGATGCCCCGGGCTACACCATCCTATTGAGTTCCCTGCAAGTTTGCAAGGGACAGTAGGGTTGGCAGCAGTAGTGAGCAACAGCAGGGATGGACAATGGCCTGCATGCCAAAGAGAAGCACTGGTGTGAGGAAGCTGAAGCCACCGTCATATTAGTTTCACCAGAATTCCCTTGGTCCCTCATTTGGGACTCAGAGACTTTATGGGAAACCATGATGATGCCACACTCTGCGAGATGCCCTCAGAAGCAAGAGTCCCAGTTGCAGGAGTACTTACCTAAGTACTCACCAAGGTGATCACAGCCCAAAGAAATCAAGGGTCAAGCAGAAAGAATCAGTCTATGATTCAAAGACAAAATCAGGCAACAGTTCAAGGTCAATGTCACAGAGATTCTAGTAGGTTGCAACGTAGCAAGGTAACAAAACTAGACTCCCATACCCTCCAATAATTCTCCAATAAAAATAGGGACATTCTAAGAAAAAGCAGGACATTCTGGGATCAAATCAGAAATCGGGACGGCTTCTGTAAATCTGGGACAGTCCCTGGAAAATAGGGACACTTGAAGGGTCTGGACACCTTATATACTCTGGCCTCCAAAATTACAGCTGTTGGCACTGAACAGTGAACATTGCTCACAAGTAGGCCCCTTACTCATGAGAAGAATACTCTCAATCCTCTACTTGCCATCTGGAGACTCCACGTCACCCCTGAAGGTCTGGCAACCTTACCCCTCAAGGGAATCCTCAACATTCAGAGGGCCCTGGAGCTGTGGGGTGTCTGATTCATCATTTGAGGACTCTGTGCCTGATACCAGCTGAGATGTAGGTAAGGCAGATGATGGCTGCTGCCTTGTCAGAAGCTTCTCTTCAGGATGCTATTTTTTTTAAAAGTCTTTAAAAACCAAGTAAGCTGGAATCAACAGAGATGGACACTATCAAGCTTCTGGTTCCTGGCATTTGCCTTGCTATGCTACATGCTGATGCCAGGAAAGCTGGGATAGCGCTTGTTGCTGAATGACGAAGCCATGATATTGGGGAAAAGCTAGAAGTGGAGCCTCACTCCATGGTCCACATAATTAGGCCCTACACACGAGTAATGCATGAACAGGACTCTTGTGCTGCAGACAACATCATGTGCTTGTGTGAACTTGGAACGTTATTCACTTTTTAAAGTTTTCAAGAGTGGCTAAAAGAAACTTTCCAGGTTATGTCCTGATTTCCATAATGCTATATAATAAGTAGCACTCTCGTATCAGTCATTGCATAGATGTACATGGTAGCGTAGCATGTTCAACAAAGCCCTCTGCTCTTAATGCGTGTTCATCTTCCAAATAAAAGGAGGTTGGTGGTTTTGTAACTATCAGTTCTTGGGCTATGGAGAATGTCTTCAAATAGGACTGGAGAGAAGTTTATCACAGCAAACAGATCTGATTCCCTTAAAAGGAAACAGCTTCGTTTTTCTTCTGCCTCTCTGGAGAACTGGCTACAAACTGGGAATTGTTATTGTATGACTCATTTGAGGACCATAGCTGCACAGAGTTCAGATAGGATTTTAATAAAACAGACCCCAGATTACTGGAAGGCAGCTCTTTCTCCAAGGAGGAAAATCTCAAACTGTTTTAAGGCAACATGGTAATATGAACTCCTCTGTAAAGCAGCAACAGCCAAGGTGGAGTAAATGTTCCAGATACCGGTCTTAGCTGTGCTGGGGAGAATTCTGCTCCTTCTCAAATGAAATCCTGCATTCATTTTTTATTTTTACAGCTCTGCTGATCAAGGGGGTGAGGCAAGCTTTTAGATGCCCAGGCGTGTAAAACTACAGAGAGCAGCAAATAAGCACACAGTGTTTACGGTTACACATCCAGCTGAGCTAAGATATTGCAGCAAGCATCTGCCGTTGCCCCGTGGCTTCCTTAGACCCTCAATGTAAAATGTTCTGCATTTGATTCCCACCCATGATAATATATTTACGTCATGCTAATGCACTCTGTTGACAAAATTGTACAGTAAGATTTGTGATGCATCTTCCGAAGAGCCAGTTGTCTTCATGAGGAGTGCAGAATAAAGGCACAGAATCAGGATTTCAATCCCACAACGTATGCTACTGTTGCATATGACGAAAGATAAGCATCCTAGCCACACATTATTCATGCAATGCAAATTAAGCACGCCATGCAATTGGGACACCCAGGAAATTCCAAATCACGCGACTTACCTCTGTACTGAGCAGCAGCTCGTGCCTTCGGGATTCATTGCAAACAAACATGTACAACATGTATACGTTGGAGGAAGAAGGGGTGCTGGAGCAGCACAGCCCATCTGGACTAACTATGGCAATGCCCTACACGCAAGTAACAGATAATAGTTCATGGGTTAGGTGCATAGTTGAATTGTTAAACTGTGGCTTTAAAAGAGGCTTAGGCAAATTTGGGGAGGAGACGGCTATTGATGGTTACTAGCCACAATGGCTATGCTCTACCTCCATAGCTAGAGTCAACAATGCTTCTGAATCCCAGTTTCTGGGAACTAAGGTAGGGGAGGGTGCTTCTTGTGCTGAAGCTTGTTGGCTTCTCAGAGGCAACTTGTGTGAGAACAGGATGCTGGACTAGACAAGCCATTGGCCTGAGGGTCATCTTATGTTTAAATTCAGTGTTGAATGCAAGCCCGGCGGGAATTGGGTCCACTCTAGATCTCCTTTTCAAGGTGGAAGAAAGACATGCATTCAGTTCTGTATGCAAGTCCCAATTCTAGCAGGAACCTTTGCAGCTGCAAATTGAATTCAAGCTGCAACTGCAAAAAAAGAAGCTTCCTTTGCAGCCCTGACTTAAATTAAAGCTGGGACTGCAAAGGAAAGATTGGGAGCACACTTAGCATGTATGTTCAGTTCTTCCTTTAATGTTTTGTCCCCTGACGTTATATAACTTGTCAAAAGTGGGTCATTGAGGGCAGGCCAGTTCTGGGCCCATGCCACCAGCTGGATCCAATTCCCCACCTCAGACTATGTTATCTTCTAGTACAGTAACAACCTTAGCTAGATAGATCCAACTAGATCCCAGGTGGCTTTGGTGGAGTTTCCTGTTGCCATGACTTGCGCTTCCCTCAAAACCCCGGTTAATCTCAGGAATGGGGAAATGTTCCAGACCCAGGCAGCTGACACAGTTACTCTTAAACAACCTCTCACACTTGTAAGTGCTTCTGTGTTTTCTGGTGGTGATAAAACAGTCGGGATAAAACTGACAGAGGAAGAAATCTCATGACCAACCCAAACAAACTAGACCCATGCACAAATGGTGTATTGAAATTCTTCACATATTTGTAGGCAGAGAAACAGAATGGGCCATCCCAATGAATTTCCATAGAGGGTTGGTTTCTCAGAGTTGGGGCTTACCATTAGCAGTAATAGCTGCAACAGCACAACTTCTTTTTTTCCTTCCTAAGGTGGGGAATAGGTTTGCTGGCAACATGGCCAACCTTTTGCATTCTCCACAATGTTCCAGAATCAGCATTGCTCAAGAGAATTATGGAGGGGAAATGGTGGCTGTCACACCCACAAAACAGTGCTTTAGGCATTGGGTGTGCATCAATCAACCAATTGCTGGTTGGTTTGGCAAAGTCCTGCCCACTACCCTTGGACAGCCCACAAACATAAAGAGAGTGTGTTTGTGGGAGGAATCCAACACTGGCTGAGGCCAAGGCCTGGGTGTGGCTGGTTTTTACACCCAGAGACTGAACCCAAAGATGCCCCATAGCTCACCCATGATGGGCTGCAACTACAGGTGAGCCCCAGCAATCAGTTCAGCCATTGGAGGAGGAAGCAACATCCTCCCCCAGCCACACCAAAGCCAGGAGGATGTCTCAACCTGCTGTGGCCACGGTGGACCACAACCATTACTCCCCACCATCTGGCGGTATGTGGTCTCTTCTGTCCATCTTCTTCCTATGATTATCTTTCATCTTTAGCTTGTTGAAAAGATCCCTGGAGGTGTGGAGGTGACCACCTGTGTTCTTGACTCTTGGTCATTCTGGTTTATTGAAGTAATCAGAGACAGAATAGCTGGATGGGTAGAGGAGATTATGAATGCTTCTGCAGAGAAAACCGAGATGCAAACTTTCTGAAGGAAGCTTGGTAAGGAATTCTCTCAAAGAAGTCTTCTTTACCTCCTGGAGAATTACTGACCTGTGTCTAACATACAATTTTTGGGCAAAGTGGTTGTTAAGCATATGGCAGTAATCAGCTCCAGATACAGCTGGATGATACTGATTTTCTTGATCCTTAATAAAGTATCTTTGAACCTGGCTTCAGGGATGGCATTGTCTTGACCAGCCTGGTGGACAACTAGTTCTGAGGCTAGACAGGGAAAGCATTACCCAGCTGGCTTTGTTAGTGGTGTTGGAGGGCTACAATTCAGTTCCATGACTATTAGCTTGTGAGTTCCCACAGGGTTTTATCTTGTTTTCCATGCCGTTTAACATTTACATGAAACTGCTGAGGGTGTTTGTTCAGAGATTTGGATTACAATTCTCCAGTATGCTTGCGATACTGAACTCTTCAGCTCCTTTCCATCCAACTCCAGGGATGCATTAGAGACCCTGAACTAGTGTCTGAAGTCTGCGATGGCTGGATGCGGTCTAATAAAGTGAGATTTAACCCAGATGAGACAGAGGTGGTTTTGTTAAGTAAGGAAACTGATACTTTGTTGTTGTTTTAAAACTGAGTGCATAACTGCTTGAACTGGTTATTGTTACTATGAGATATAAAGAAAATAATCACAACTCATCTCCTGAAAGTACATGGGTTTCCCCAGAATTTTAATTTGTAATGCATTTGGACATTGCATCTCTTCCCCACCCACACAGAAAATCTGAAATTGTATCTCTGTGTGATGGATTTTATGTATGTAGTGAAAGAAAGTCAAAATATTGAGGTGTCTGACTGATCTGAAATGATTGGTACATCCTGAATGAGAGACTAAGGCTTCCTTCAGAATCATTAGACTCTGTTCCCAGAAAGCATCTCACTAGCACTCATTATTATTCTGTGAATGCCTGCTAAAGTACGCTTGCTGGTAAATTATTTTAAAAGTACCTGGTGTCTTCCAGGTGTTGTTGGACTACAATACCCATCATCCATGACCATTAGTCATGCTTGCTGGGTTGATGGGAATTTTGGTCCAACAATATGCAGAGAGTGATGGGCTTCCCATTTTTGCTCTACCATAATAGTCCCCACCCTGCATGTTACTTTCTTAGATCAGCTTGCCATTCAGGCAGTCTTAGGCACAATACATTGGGAATCCCATTGAAGTAAAAAGGAAAGTAAATGTACTTGTGTACATCACCTTTCCATTTCAGTGGGGAAATGGAAAAGGATTGTGCCTATGGCTTGTCCTTGCTATTGATTCACATGCACTTGGGTGGGATACTGTGTTTATTGTAAGAAACATCCTAGTTAAATATCTGCTAAGCTTAATAATTTCCAAAAACCTTGGATACTTTTGCTCTGTTTTGTTTAAACTGTTTGAGATTGGAGGAGCAACAGACACTAATGTTGAAAGTATAACTGCCAACATCTTGGGAGTAGTCATCTGGAAAGAAATATAGTATACTGGAAAAAATCACTTTAAATAAAGAGCTTGCAAAGCAAAATCAGAGAGATATATGGGACATAACTGGGCATGCTTTTTGCTATGCATTCCACTCTATCTCTGGTGTTTGTATTTGGGGTTGTAGTTTCAGAATCCATTTATCTGAAGGGTGGCCTTAGGTTTTTCACTTTTCCTTTCTTTTCTATATTTGGGGAGGTTCACATTGGCCAAACTACATATGCTCTGGGTGAGCATGCTTTATGAGAGCTGGGGTGAGGATTTTCATCAGGAAATTGTGATCAGCTCTATAAGGATTTTAAAAAACAACAACAACTTTAAGGTGGCCATGAACATCTATTGATTGGGATAGCAGGGGGATGTTGAACTGTTTCTGCTGTGACCTTTTCCTGACCTATAATCTCCTCTTCCAAAGCTGTACTGGAGGCTGACGGCACTGGCATGGGAAGTAAACACACCATCCATCCTTATATCTATTGCATACATTGCCAGAGTAGCATGGGAAGCAGTTCATGGAAACCTCAGTGCTACCACCCTGGCAACACAGGAACAAGGGCCAAAGGCTGTTTTATTTCTGGTATGTTCCTGATGTATGTCAATCCATTTTTCACGGTTCCTTTGAACTGGTTAGATGTTTTGGTTATTGTCAAATTACTCTCTGATGCTTCCATCATTTGTGATGATGATGAGGATTTGCATTTATACCCCACCCTTTACTCTACGGAGCACAAGGTCTCTATTCTAATTTAACTCCCACAACAACTCTGTGAAGTAGGTTAGACTAAGTGGCAGTGACTGGCCCAAGGTCACCCAGCGAGCTTCATGGCTGAGTAGGGATTGGAACCCTGGTCTTCCAGGTAGTCTGACACTCTAACCACTACACCCTCACTGGCTCTGATTCACTAGTTTCCTAAGGCATCATTTGCTTTTTAACTTTGTGAGGATTATATCCCTTTCTTGTTCACAATAAACATGCATGCATAACATAATGGGAGGGTTACTTTTCGCCCAGCTGTGTTGTGTTCAACTAGTGCAGCTGGTTTTGATGTGCAGGCAGCAGACCAGAGTGAAGACTTCTGCACCACGGTCTGCCACCCTGGCTCCACCTAGCAGCTTGCCCCTGGTTGGGCAGTTTGAATTTATGGCTTTTGGTAAGCTACCCTTCCATCCACTGTGGCTAGCTGGGGAATGATCTAATGACCAGCCAAGAAAAAAGGATTTCACTTCCTGGAGTATGGCAGGTAGCCATGAGGAGCTACAACTGCTGCTCACTCAGGATCAGGGTAAGTGGCCATTCTGGGATTTCCTGTTAAACTTCTTAAAATACTTGCTCTTCATATTGTTTCTGATTTGTAGTGTGAATATTAGAAACCAAGACACAAGTATGATGAGCAGACTCCCAACAAGCTGTGCTGTACCATATGAGATTATAAAAATGCCAGAGAATTGTTAGATAATACATCACGCAGATTAAACACACCTGGCAACAACCCCAAATTTGCAGGTGTTTAGAGTATCATTCTCAGCAGCAGTCTTTTTATGATGCCCTTCTTCCAGTCTTCTTATGTGCCTTTAATCCATGCCAATTCTTAGCCAACCTCTATGGCCACTGAGCAGTTGTGCAATAAGAGATGCCCTCTTGTGAATCAGGAATCAGTTTTAAATAGCACAAAGCAGAGAGTACGAATAAATGGACAGTTCTCTGAATGAAGAGATGTAGAAAGTGGATTCCCCCAAGCATCAGTATCGTGACCTGCACTTTTTAACTCCTATCACCCCCACATTCATAGCGTAGGCTGGCAAAAGCATACATTTAGGGCCATATGATAGCCACGTTGCTGTGTTGGGAGATACTGATTTCATCATCTCACTTGCTCCTCTGAAAACTGAGCAAAAAGCCTAACCTGCTTCAGATGATATTTAAATAGGAATCCTGGTGGCAAGTTCAAAAGAAGTATCACCGCAGGAAAGTGGGAGGAAAAATCATCATGTGGTGACTTTTTCAGCCATAAATGTTCATAGGTCCATGCTAACATTAATAGGTAGATACTGCAGACTTATTCTTGTGAGCAAGACAAATTGATGTGCACTCCCTTCTGTTACTCCAGCTGTTGGCCTGCCTAGTGTCAGTTCTATAATATGGTCAGTATCTCATTATTTCCAAGAGAGCAGAATGAGTTCATCCCATGGAAAACATTGTCCCCTTAGGGTATTATGATGTACTTGTTAAAACCAATTGCATAGTTCCTGTTGGTTTTTAAGACAGATGTATGCTGAGGAAGAACTGGGTTGAAGAACACAGGACTTGGCCCTGCATCTTTTATGACTGGTTGTTACTACTTTTTTATATATACTGAAAGCAATTATTTGGAGAAAACTCTGCTAGCTCCTAGCAGTGAACAACTCTAAATTGCCTCCTGGACAGCTTCCATGGTAAAAATATGCCTGTTTTGATTCCTGTAAAACACTAAGGTTTCAGCCCTGAATTGCAATGGCTTAGGATGTAATTCCAGGTACTAGGTGATATCCAACATTAGTCATACACATAGTAGAGCCATCGGAATCAATGGATTTAAGTCACTTAAGTGCATTTATTTTAATGGGTCTTCTTTCTTCTCCAACCAAACTTTGTGACTCCTGAATCTGGGGTGAAGTTGGCAAGGGAAGAAAGTGTGCCACAGACTCATTCCATGCATCCTAGTCCAGCGCAACAGCTCCAGTACCACCCAGGTAATATCAGAATGGGCCCACAGCTGACAGTCATTCATAGCATCATCTACTGAAGAGAGTTTCAAGCCATACAATGCACAGACTGAAGTTGGGAGATTTGACTCCAAACCCCTAAGATTTCTATCTTCAAAGAATAAAAACATTCATCTCAAGGTGCTTCCAAGTGGGAGTTTAAGTTTACAGTGGTACCTTGGATTACATACGCTTCAGGTTACAGACTCCACTAACCCAGAAATAGTGCTTCAGGTTAAGAACTTTGCTTCAGGATGCGAACAGAAATCGTGCTCCGGCGGCGCGGCAGCAACAGGAGGCCCCATTAGCTAAAGTGGTGCTTCAGGTTAAGAACAGTTTCAGGTTAAGTACAGACCTCTGGAACGAATTAGGTACTTAACTCGAGGTACCACTGTATTGTGGAACTGATGCTCCTTGTGCTTGCATCTTTTTCACGAAATAAACCAGCTCACTCTGGCCTCAAAGTAACAGCCCATATTTTCCCCTGTTTAAACCAGATTTACCTTTTCTGGGGGAAATGCAGTAAGTTAAAAACAACAACAGCAACAACCAAGAACACTGTTGCCAATGTCTCATTTGCAGTATCTGAACAACCTTTCTGTAATACTAATGCTAATGAACTCTGCAGTCGCTCATTCTCAGCTCAGGTCATACCATTTAAAAAATAGTTTAGTTTTTCCAAGAGTGCATCATGCACCCACCCACCCACGCACACCACATTGCCAGTAACCCAATTATGGTATGTTCGGGTATCCATGTGGGGTTGGCAAAGCCCAGAGAAAACAAAAGTTCTGTGTATTCATAGGCACAGCTGGTCTGATGCTATGGCAATGCTCTTGCCCTATTTAGGAAATCATTGTGTTGGTTTTTGTGCTTCATTTGGATGTGAACTCGCAATGTCGCTAGCAACGTGGTGATAAAAAATGGCAACAAGATTTATTCATTCTAAATGGAGAAGCAAAATGGTCTCAAAGATAGCCCTTGGCAATTGGTCTAGGGTCAAATTGTCTGACCGTTGGCAAGGATGTTCAAGACAGCAAGGGCTGGCTAGGTTTTGTCTTAAATCTCTGATTCTTTTGCATGCGATGCATTGACAGGAATTTAAGAAGACAGCTTCAGATTTCTGCATAGCATCTTCATTCTGATACCAAGGGCCAAATTGTGTGTTATCCATTAGACATGTGGAACAGTCTCTGGATTTATTTATTTTAATGAAAAACAGCTCTAAGAGGCTGATAATTTGAGCAGAGAAATGGGCCTCAGAAGCCCTCTTTCATTTGCTTCAGGTATCATGAGCAATATTTCATCTCATCCTTAATTTATATTATACATTCACTCAGGGCTCTGTTTCAGCCAGAACTCGCCAGAACTCATTTCCAGCACCTATCAAGTGGGTTATGGCACCATTGCCATTCTAAGAGAGCAAGATAGGTGAGATCTGGCACGTCTTTTTCTAGAAAAATAGCACTCAATTCACTGTAAGTGGCACTTTTCATAGGAACATCGTAAAACAGCACCCCCCCAAAAAAGTTGTTACTAAAATAATGAGCTATGGAGAACATTCAGAGAAAACAAAGTTTAGAATGATGATAGTCTTTTACTTTTTTGAATATTCCCTACTATGTGTTTGTTAGAATTTGTCGTCGGGACTTCTCTATCACAATTTCATTTTGGCAACAGCACTCAAAAAGAAGACGTTTGGATTAAGAGCACCACATCTGATTTCTTCTGTTACTCGTTAGACCACATTTAGCATTACTTCATCCTGTATTACTTCACACTTGTCTCACGGAGCCATTAACCAACTTTATAAGAATATACTAAAAGTGTTTAAAATGTCTCAGGCACAGCAGACGAAGGCTTTATAGAAGAGGAATATAACCTCTGTAGCACATTAAACTTGGGTCCAAATGGATAATCTTTTCCTGTCTGCATGTAATGGAAATAAATCCTTGCAGAGTCACAGTAGCCACAGATTCTGTGGTTACCAATAGTCTAAGCCGCATGAGGCTGCAGAAGTGGAAGGCAGCATTCTATAGACAGTCTTTCTCACTGGACTGATTCCATACCCTCCAATGTAAGGCAGCTCAAATCATAGAACACCATCTTTCGGGTCTGCACTCCCATGCGAGTCATGTGACCTGCATGAGATTGCGGACCCAGATAAAGCGCTTTTTCAGGCATGGCACACCAAAATATGTGTTTTGTAATGCCACATTAAATCATGACCCCCAAATGCGCCCAAAATGGCTCTTGTGCTCTGGGGGTGGAGAAATGGAATGCCCCATTTTTTATGGGGCGGTTAACATGTATGTGATTCTAGAAGGTTGCAATGTTTGATCTATTCATTATAACAAACAAATAAACAAATAAATGATAAGAGTATTATTAGTGGCCCACAATAATATATTGAAGAAAGTAAATTTTTTTCAACTGTGGACCACTTTTAAAACTTTGATTTAGAGTGGGGTGGGGAACCATGCATTCAAATGTAAGAAAGATCTTCAGACTGATGAGTAGTGGATGGTGTTTTTCTGTCCAGCCTTGCAATATAAATCTCTTTGCCACCGATAAGGGCTCACTGGATCAACTTTTGTTATCTATCTGTTGTCCCCAGACCACAGGGCTGAAATTATGAGTGTATGAATGTCCACAAATAGTAAGGGTTTTTCTAATCACTATACAGTAAGCCCTCAACTGATGTGGGGGTTACATTCCAGGGATCATGCCTAAAGCCCAAATTGTGTATAGTCAAACTAGGCACCCCCAAACTTGGCCCTCCAGATGTTTTGGGACTACAACTCCCATCATCCCTGGCTAACAGGACCAGTGGTCAGGGATGATGGGAATTGTAGTCCCAAAAACCTCTGGAGGGCCAAGTTTAGGGATGCCTGGTCAAAACACATAGGGTGCAATGGCAGGTGGTGCTGCCAAAGTCTTTTTTCTGGATGTCTCTCCCCTTTTAATTGTTTTTTAAAATGCCAAGCATGTAAAGCTGAATGCCCACAAATTAAATGTGTGTTAAGTTGCGTGCTTACTGTACTTTAAACAGAAATAGAAAACATTTACCATCTCACCATAATGGGGAAGTCTGCGGCCAGGTGACTTGTGTGCCTGCTCATACTACTGCCCAGGTGCTAATGTTTGATGGGCATCTTCAGAGCCCCTGATGCTCTTCCTTGTTAACATTCTTTAAACCAGACTTCCACTGGACAGCCCTTCCAGTTCAAGGACCTTCAAACAGATGACATTTGGACAGCTCCTTCAAACAAAGGACAGTCAACTGTAAAGTATGACTTAGACCCACACGGTTTCTAGCCTTTGGTGACCCTTCCAGTAAAAATGTGTACATCAGTCAAAACTTCAGACAAAAATATGTTCATTAGGATAAATCTGCACTAAAACACTGAAACATTTTCGTGTTCTTGTTGTTGTTTTTTAAAAAAATCTCAAATTGCTGCATAAACCTGGATAACTGAATTTAAGATTGGAAAAGTAAGAACTGGAGAGAGCCCACATTTTAGTAACTTTTTCTTAAGGGTAAAAACAGCTACCTTTGCTTTTTAGTAAGAGCACATACAGTGGTACCTTGGGTTACATACGCTTCAGGTTACATATGCTTCAGGTTACAGACTCCGCTAACCCAGAAATAGTGCTTCAGGTTAAGAACTTTGCTTCAGGATGTGAACAGAAATTGTGCTCCGGCGGCACAGTAGCAGCAGGAGGCCCCATTAGCTAAAGTGGTGCTTCAGGTTAAGAACAGTTTCAGGTTAAGAACGGACCTCTGGAACGAATTAAGTACTTAACCCAAGGTACCACTGTATAAGAAAAAACTGCCTGTGTGAATATGAAAGGACTGACATATATATATTTAGCACAGCTCAACTAGTGAACTACTTTCCTACTAACAGCAATGGAAACAGCATTAGCAACCAGATCTGTTGCAGGAGGACATTCTGGAGTTCTTACCAATTTAGGAAAAGGACAAGATATAAGAATAATGGAGCTGCTGAATGCAGAGGGCATGTAACTCTAGTAACATGAATGTTGTTTTAGAAGGACTGCAGAATTAAGTCCTATGACATAAAATGCTGCTTGGACCCTCTTTCATCACCCACAGGCACTGCTTGTTTTTCATTTTGATTTTGAAACAAGAGACAAGAACAATTTTCATACCTATCCGTTCCCCGCTTCAGGGTCTCTTTTGTCAATCTTAATCACAAAGTATTTTAATGACCCTTGTTTTATCATTTTTGGTAGAAGCATCTCCCTTTGGTCTATAATTTGGACGCTTTGTAAGAAATTCTGACACTACAGATGCCATGTGAATTACACATTCTGGACTCCCACTGATGGGAAATTAATCAAACTGAACACTTGGACAACTCGATTAATATTTTTTTAAAACCCACATTTTGAAGCCCCCCTCCTCTCCTGAGAAAACGGTACTATTAGCTCCAACTTTGAACAGATAAAGGAATTAAGTATTTCCAGCAGGGTTTTCCCCCCTTCTTCTTCAGAAAATAAACATACCTTCAACACACAGTTTTCCATGCTAGAACGTGCATTTTCCAAGATGAAAACAAAGAAAGTGTAAAATGGCTGAAGAGGTGCCTAATCGATCCTCCAATGGGCCTGGGAAGGCTAATCTCTTACAGTTGTTGTTTCTGGCATTTCCCTTCATATGAATAATGCTGAATGCTATTTTCTTGCTTCAGCTCCCCAGATAACTGCACTAAAATGTAATACCAAAAAAACACAAATAAACTAATTTCATTGCAAGAAATCAATCAGTGATTAAACTTACACATCCGGATAACCCTCACTTAGCAAGCTATATGTTAGATGGGGCTAGAAGCAGGGGCCTTTCTAGGTGCTCACAAGGACTTGGGGCACTGAACCAGCACATAAATATGCAAATATGAATTTACATATGTTAATTTGTGGCTATTACTGGCACCTGTCTGTCTTGATAGACAATGGAGTGTGCTGCCGGAGGTGAAGTTAATGTGCTGGAGAATCACAGCACCTGCTGTGGCTGCAGGGACCAACTGCTGCCCCCTGTGTTCTTTTTGTTGCATTAGCAGCACCCAAGTGACCTCTCTGGGGTGCAAGCCTCAACTGCCCCTTTTACTTTAAGCAGCTTTTATTTTAAGCAGAAATACCAGTGTGGTTTTACGCACCTTTTTATTTTAAGCAGAAATACCAGTGTGGTTCATTTACATGTATAGATGCCTCTGGAATAATTAAGATGGTGGGTAGCTGAGTTTTCACCAGTTCTGCACTTTGCACTGCCTCAGTTGCCCAGTAGGCAGTTTAAATAAAATTAAGGAAAGGGAGGAGATGGTCAATAGATCCAGACACCACTAGGAAAACCCCAAGGCTCTGTCCCCCTCAGTCAGCCACTCTGCAATAATGCCAATTGCTAGAAGGACTGGATTATATTGTTTGGGGTTCTAGCCTTCAACTGGTAGGTAAGGGCCAATAAGTGAATCCTGCCCTCCTGATCTTGGATGGGATGCACTAGTGGCACCAACAGTGTGGTACACTAGTTGTGAGACTAGGGCCTGGGAGACCAGGGTTCAAATCCCCACTCAGCCATGGAGCTCCCTAGGTTGCCATGGGCCAGTCGTCAGCTTTTAGGCTAATCTGCCTCATAGGTTTTGTGAGGATAATATGGAGAGTTGGAGAACATCAAACACCACCTTGAGCTCCTTGGTGGAAATGTGGAATATAAGTGTAAGAAAAAACAAAATTGGTCTTTGCTGTTATGTAGCTCTAACACACACACACCCCACATAGTGAGAATAAAGGAATTACCAGATGCAAAGGAAGGTCCTGTGTTTTTTTATGGATGTGTGCTGAGGTGATTTTAAGAAGCGCAGCTTTTCTCACCTCTACAAGCAAACTGATGAAATCTCCTTTGCTTTGAAGACAGTGGTTTGCCTCTCCTCTCACCCCTCCTTTTGTTCTTTTGTGTGTGTGGCTTTGCCATGTTGGTTAAATAGCTCACTATTATGTGCCTTAGCTTAGGTGGGAGGGATAAGGAATTTTGTTGCAGCCAGAGCAGCGATGTCACGCTGGCCACGTGACCCGGAAGTGTCTCCGGACAGCGCTGGCCCCATGCCTCTTAAGTGAGATGGGCGCACAACCCCAGAGTCTGTCAAGACTGGCCCGTACGGGCAGGGGTACCTTTACCTTTTTTACCTTATGTTGGAAAAACCCTCAATAAGACATAAAAGTCAGCAAAAACCTGTTCTCCATTGCAGCAGTCCCTTCTAGGGAATATAGTTAAGAAACAAGATATATGCACGAAATCACTTAAGCTGGTATCTTGTGCAGTGGTTGGGTCCTCAAGCAGACAGGGTGGAGGACTAAGATTCCAAAATCTACTGAAGACAGGGGAGGCAGGAAGTTTAATAATCGGTCTTATCTTCTCTGGCAGTACATAGACACAGAGGAAAACAATCATCTCACACCTGAAATCCGCAATGCAGAATCCTTCCCCCACTACAGAGAATGCCTCCTATAGGCCACTTCATATGGCTGAGTTTCCACATGTGCACTAAGGATGGATCCATACTGGGACGGTCTTCTATAAACTGACCTCTCAACAGATACAGCTGCCAATCTGGGGGGGGGGGATTCTTATGATTTCAGGGGCTAAGAAACAAAAACACATCCTCAGAGACACTTGGGAGACTCAAGCAGAGACAACATCGATGCTGTTTCCACCCTAAACTGGGACTATCTTCTTTTGCAATGCGATGACAGAACAAAAAACAAACAAACAGATACAGAGGTTTTCACATCTGCAGGAAATCATGAAGTTGGAAGGGGCTAAAAGCTCTTTGCTTTTGGATTCTCTCCATGTAACAAAAGAACAGGGAAATCCTACACGTGTTAACTTGAAAGTCTGTCACACTGAGATCAATGGGACTTTCTCTCAGTTTAAATGTGCATAAGACCGTAACCTAGGCCATATTTTTCCCAAATAGGGTCTGAAACAATAGAGACACAGGCTCCTAGTAGTCTACAGGAGCTCCTGTTCAACTGGAATCCCACTGCAACTCTATAGCAAGCACACCCCAATGAAACATACAGGAACAGCAGAGCTGTATTCTGAGAAAATAAATGAATAAATGAAATAGAAGAAAATGGAGAGAGAAACAATATGAAGGGTTATTTATGGAACATCCAGCTATGACAAAGAAGGAATGTGTGACCAGAAATAGCTGTCTTAGTATTGTATGAAAAATTAAATTACAACTCCCAGCAATCCTTCCACCTATCACCCAAGCCTATCTAGAGTGCAATGACTCAGTAGGATGCATACTTCCTTGTGCGTATCAAATATTGTTCCAAAATAAGTATAAAAAGCAGCATCTGTAACTCATAAGCAACATAAGCCATCTGTATTTCCAGCCTAAGTAAGTACAGAGTGATCAGGGTCCTGTTCTTCCAGCTAATTAATCCTAAACCAGTTTCTAAACGGTTCACAAACTCTTTGATGCCCTTCTCTTTGTTGCCTATGACATTGTCAGTCATTAGTTACATGGTTCAGCTCAGGGTGAGATTGGGGCATCTGCAGAAGCCAAGGTATAGTTGGAAAAATAAATCCATTCGCACAAATGGATCAACTTTGCCTAGTCATCTGAGGGCATGTTCTTAGTATCCTTTTCTGTGCCAGCGACGACAATTGCTACAGTCCTCTACGCAGCCGACAAACTGAGGCCCTTTCATTCCGCAAAGCAGTCACAGCTTGAATCCTAAATGTAACTTAGAACTTTGTTGTAATATCTAAGGAATTTGCTAAATCATTTTCAGGTGCCTTGAGACCTGTGTGGCCTCTGAAATGAAACTGAGCGGGAGAGGAGTATAGGGTTACTGTTTTGTTTTGTCATAAAAGACAAGTCTTTTCCTCCACAGGGCTCCTTGCTTGAACTGTAGGTGGCTACCCCCAAGGATCCAAACTTGAAGAAAGCCAGTTGCACATGCAGAATGGTCTCTAGGGCTCCCCCCCCCACTCCTCTGTGCCCACCACGCTAGAATGTGAAAAATAGGGGTGCTGTTGCATATTGCTACTTTGAGTGACATATGTTTGCAAAGTGGTTGGCTTTACATCTAAGCAGATTCGGAGCTAAGTATGTATCTCTCCCCCTTTCAAGTGGCATGAAGACTCAAATGTGAGGCAATGGTTGAGATGGGGGGGCAGTTGTGGGGGGCAGGGGGACTACAAGGAAGTTATCACGTCAGCGTTGATGGTGGGTGGGGAAATGCTAGCTTCCAAGCTGTAATCATTGCACAGACACTCAGTGAAGGAAGGTGAGAAGTTTATTGGAACTGGGGCAACTCTTGGCTCATGCTTGGAGCAATAATAAAACCAACAGTGAAACTGGCCAAAGTAGCACCTGTGTCCCCAAGGGAAGAAAGACACGTGATATTGTATGCATTGTTACATTTAACCTGAGGTTTCTTAAAAACGCAAGCAGCATCAGCTTGCAGGGGGATTATAATGATCAGAATTGCTGCAGGTGTGCAGGGGAAATTTCACATTTTTCTCCCCCACTGTGGACAACCCCACCTTTTAGTTACAAGGGAATCCCCTATTGGTGCCAATGAAAACTGCCAGCTTCAGAAAAGGATTTTTCCCTAAGGCCTGCAGCAGGGGAGGAAAGGGTTATATTCCCACTTGCAACTCATGCTGTTTGGGTTTTTTTTTAATCTACAAAGACAGTGTGGTGCAGTGGTTAGAGTGTTGGATTAGGGCCTGGGAGACCAGAGTTCAAATCTCCACTCAGCCTTGCAGTTCATTAGGCAACCTTGGGCTAGTCACTGTCTCTCAGCCTAGCCTACCTCACAAGAATATTGTGATGCTAACAGCAGGACAAAAGTGGGGAGAAGCTACCTTGAGCTCTTTGGGGAAAAGTTGAGACATAAATGTAATGAATGAAGACTCGTTTAGCAGCAGGCTTCATTTGGAGTTCAGAGCCTACCCACACATCAACAAAGGAAAGATCACCCAATTCCCAACTGTCCACAGCAGCTCCTGAAATGACACAGGAGCCTGTTAGGATATAGTTCCGTTCCACCTTAAAAGGGAACAGGCATGACTATTGTATGTCACATGCCTGTTTACTTCCAGCACTTGCTGGGAACTTCCATTTGTCTATAGCTTTTGTGTTTGTGCTGTTTTGCTGGAGACGAAGGGAAGCAGACATGTTTTCCTCTGTTCATGAACTATGCTGAATAAATGCTGTACATTATGCTTACACATTTCTCGGTCCGCCTCTTCTGCTGTGAGAAGATTTACACACTCTGCTGACAGAGGGTGCACAGGTCTCTAAATGTATCTGAGGCTCGTGTCGCTGATTGATGCTGTTCCAAGGGAGACTGGCCGGCTGGAGCCAGCTGGGGACTTGCCTGATGCCTGCCTGATGCCCGTCTTCCCGGCAGCATCCCAACAGTGACCAATATACTAAATGTTTTGAGGGTGAGCAAGAAGGGTTGTGGTGGCAGTCTCCTCCGCTGACCGCCCTGTCTGCTTTGCCTCTTATGCACGGAATCTACATGCAAAGAAAGCGTGAGCCTGTGTGCTCCGCTTGTACAATCAGAAACACTGGCTGAGGCAGGGTTCATGATCGTGTGGACTCATGGGGATCATTGAACAGCATTTGCCACAGCAAAATACTGCCCACAATGCCTCATTCAAGGAAGGACCCTTTCTCAGATTGGTGTACAGTATAGGTCACCATGGAGAGAGCATTTTAGGAGCACTGCTGCCATCGTAGGCAGCGGCTACGGCTGGCCACTCCACAATAGAAGAAGAAGAAGGGAAGAGTTTGGATTTGATATCCCGCTTTATCACTACCTGAAGGAGACTCAAAGCGGCTAACATTCTCCTTTCCTTTCCTCCCCCACAACATACACCCTGTGAGGTGAGTGGGGCTGAGAGACTTCAAACACCCAGCAGCTGCATGTGGAGCAGCAGAGATGTGAACCCAGTTCACCAGGTTATGAGTCTACCGCTCTTAACCACTACACCACACTGGCACACTGGAGGGTAGCCTGCTGTGGTGGCAGCAGCAAGAGGGAGGAAGTGGTGGCAGCTGGCATCACTGCAGGCGAGCAGAGGCCGCAGCAGATGGGCCAAGGAGCACCAATCCATTGCTTCTCTTGAGGAAAGGTGCTCCTCTTGCCTAACAAGAGGGCTGGTCCTGGCCCATACATGCACTTTCCCAGTGAACGTAAAGTGTGAAAGTCACCACTAGAGACTTTACTTTCTCAAAGCAAAGAAGTGGATTGCCATGTGGCAAGTTTGCATATGCTTCTAGGGCCTTTCCTCTTCATTGGGGCAAGGGAGGGATCCTTCACACCCACACAGGAGAAGTGCATGCAAAGAAAAGAGAGCAGGATTTTGTTTCTGTTTCCCGTCTGCGTAATAAGCCGGTGAAAAAGCAAGGAATTCTAAAAAACAAGAATTCATAAAAAAAAGGCCGCAGTATCCCCTTTCATACATGTATCTCTGGTGGGGAGCACCAAGCAGAGAGAGACAGAGAGAGAACCTAGGAATGTGTGTGGGATGCTGCCCCAAGTTGTGGTGTAGAAGAAATATGAGCCCATTTTAGATTATTAGCTTTCTGTGGCAAAGCAGCTAAAGAATGAGAAATAAGGCAGATTTCCCTGTGCTGATAGTTTAAAATATTATCTTCTGAGTGATAGCAAAAGAAGGAGAGGGAGGGAGAGAGAGAGAGAGGATTTAGTCAGTTCCCTTTAAGGTAAAGGATGGGAAATGCAGCTCATAGGAGGACAGTGTGTCCTTCTGACCTGACACGGAGTTTCATGCACAATGCAAGTTAAAACAATTCCTTCTGCACAAAGTACTAATCTGTAGTTTGTTGAGAACTGGTGCCCACCAGGGGAGAGACAGACTTTCTGAGCTAATTTACCCCACCTAAATTCACCTGCAGTGGTATTTCATAGATGAGGGATGGAGAATCTGTGACCCTCCAGATGTTAAGAACATAAGAAGAGCCTGCTGGATCAGGCCAATGGCCCATCTGGCCCAGCATCCTGTTCTCACAATGGCCAACCAGATCCCTGTGGGAAACCTGCAAGTAGGACCCGAGTACAAGAACACTCTTCCCTTCTTGTAGTTTCCAGCAATTTATATTCAGAAGCGTTGTTGCCTCTGACCATGGAGGCAGAGGACAGTCATCATGGTTGGTAGCCATTGAAAGCCTTCTCCTCCATGAATCCTTCCTATCGTCTTTTAAACCCATCCAAGTTGGTGGTCATCATGGCCTCCTATGGGAGCAAGTTCCATAATTTAACTATGCTGTTGGACTTCAACTCCTATCCGCACTGACCAGCATGGCCAATAGTCAGGGGGGATGGGACGTATAGTCTTTCAACTTCTGGAGGGTTACAGGTTCTCCACCCCTGCCTAGATAGATTCTGCTTCATGCAATCCTACACCTACTTACTTGCCTGGCAGTAAGCCCCATTGGACTTCCTTTGAGTAAACAAGTACAGATTTCCACTGTTGATGATGAACTAGCTAGATGAAGCAATGAAATCTATTTTGATTGACTAAAAAGTGCCCATGGGTAGTCTTTCGGGCAAATTATTTTAAATATAAATACCTCCATGTTGTGACACATCCACACTCATATCATCATCGAAAATAAAATATTCTTTCTTTTGAACTATTTTTCTCATATGCAAATTTACATGGATTTGATTGATAACTTCATGAATGGACTTATACTGCACTTTTACTCTCCTTTTCCTTGGAGTAAGCCCTACTGAACTCAATGGAACTTCTGATTTTTACAGGATTGCACTTTGAAATTTATGTGATTGATTTGAGCACAATCTTGAAGGTTCCTTAGGCCTCTGTTAGTATGTCCATTTTCTCCTTTCCAGTGTCACCATTGCTCATTCACTTGCTTCTGTCCCTGGGCCCAATCTGTTGATGTCCCCAGAGTAAAAGAGCAGGGCAAGTTAATGATAGGCTCCAACACATCCAAACACATTTCTATCATTAGGCAGAATGAGGAAGCCACCTCAGGTGACAGGTGTTGAAAGGGCCATTAATTCCCCTTAGTTGTCACATAGCTCCTCCTCAACCCTCTAATATGTTCTGCTGCCTTGGATTTGGTAGAGGACATCCCCCTATCACCAGGATAGTAAGACTGAATGGTCAGTACATTCAGCTACATTAAATAGAATGGGGCGCCATCTTACCTTTTGCTTCAGGTAGGACAATGTCTTGTGTTGAGTGCTGATCTCATCACCCATGCACTTAAATTCTCAGAGAGGGCAAGTAAACAGTGACAGGAAAGAGAAGCAGCAGCAGTAGGGCTAGGATCAGTGGGCCCTCTATAGGGGTCCTGCAAAAGTCTTGGCAAATGCCTGATCGTGCTGACCTCTGATGCCAGCTTTGCATCTGGCCCTAAAAGGGCCTTCACATCACACCTTAAAAACCTGATATTCTGTTTTGCTAAATGGAAACTATAAAGATTCTGTGGTGATAAGAGTGTGGCTGTTGCCAAAGTTTCTCTTCCTCACGTTGTTAAGAATTATTATAATGTTATTATCTGCAGTGCATTTGAAAGCATTTTCTGGCTAGGGAGAAGAGAGGGATAAATCTATCTGCTATATACATCCAAATGTGGAGAAAGATGTGGGGGGTTCCCCCTTGGGTTGAATGGAATTGATATGTGTGTAAGGTAGTGAAAGAATTGGGGGAGGACAGATGTACCTAGCACTTTCTACTCCTTAACTGCCTGCTGATGTCAACCATTCATTTACAGATGCAAGAAAGAAATAGAGAGGGACATTAATTCTACATGCAAGTGCAATGCTAATAGTGTGCCAGAACTGGTGACTGGGGGCGGCCGCTGAGACCACATAACACCGGTCTTGAAAGACCTACATTGGCTCCCAGTACGTTTCCGAGCACAATTCAAAATGCTGGTGTTGACCTTTAAAGCCCTAAATGGCCTCGGCCCAGTATACGTGAAGGAGCGCCTCCACCCCCATCGTTCTGCCCAGACGCTGAGGTCCAGCGCTGAGGGACTTCTGGCAGTTCCCTCATTGCGAGAAGCCAAGTTACAGGGAATCAGGCAGAGGGCCTTCTCGGTAGTGGCGCCTGCCCTGTGGAACACCCTCCCATCAGATGTCAAAGTGATAAACAACTACCTGACATTCAGAAG
This sequence comes from Podarcis gaigeae, assembly GCF_964106915.1. Taxonomy (NCBI): domain Eukaryota; kingdom Metazoa; phylum Chordata; class Lepidosauria; order Squamata; family Lacertidae; genus Podarcis; species Podarcis gaigeae. The sequence continues at coordinate 52,206,531 of NC_139685.1, read as the reverse complement.
ACATCTTAAGGCAGCCCTGTTCAGGGAAGTTTTTAATGTGTGATATTTGAGTGTTTTTTGGTTTTTATGGAAGCCGTGCAGAGTGGCTGGGGAAACCCAGCCAGATGGGCGGGGTACAAATAATAAATTATTATTATTATTATTATTATTATTATTATTATTATTATTATTATTCTTTAAGTTTCTCATTTTTCCAATCTTAGATTCAGTTGTCCATATTTCCGCATCAGTTTACACACACGCACACACACACACACAGAGAGAGAGAGAGAGAGAGAGAGAGAGAGAGAGAGAAACAAATAAAGGTAAAGGTAAAGGTACCCATGCCCGTTCGGGCTAGTCTTGCCAGATTCTAGGGTTGTGCGCTCATCTCACTCTATAGGCCGGGAGCCAACACTATCCGCAGACACTTCCGGGTCACGTGGCCAGCGTGACAAGCTGCATCTGGTGAGCCAGCGCAGCACACGGAACGCCGTTTACCTTCCCGCTGGTAAGCAGTCCCTATTTATCTATTTGCACCCGGAGGTGCTTTCGAACTGCTAGGTTGGCAGGCACTGGGACCGAACAACGGGAGCGCACCCCGCCGCGGGGATTCGAACCGCCGACCATGCGATCAGCAAGTCCTAGGCACTGAGGTTTTACCCACAGCGCCACTCGCGTCCCTATAGAAAAATTTCCCTATAGAAATGTGTGTGTATTTGTTTGTGAAAAACAAATACACACACACAAATTCATCACCATTTGGATGAGAATTTCTCCAAGTACAAATTTCACATTTGTATTCTATTTTGTACAATAGACACATATTTCCAATGCAATTTTCCTTAAACTAATGCATTTTTGTATGTTATTTTCACTAATATATGCATTTTCATAGACACTTTACTCCAAATATGTGTTGCTGTTGTTGTTTTTTAAAAAAACATTACTTGGCTCAAGAACCGTATTACAACATTCAAAGAAGTGCAAATTTCGAGGGATGACTGCGCTTTGGTTCTTGTATTGTTTAGGAAAGTTTGAATTAGGTAGGTTCACCTTTAAATATGAATCAATTGAATGAATTCTCCCCATCAAAGTCAAAGCAGGCTACCTCGATAAAAATAGGGCCAAGGATACACTATGTTGACGTAGCTACATTGGCCATAAGGCACATGCTTTGGAATTATTTGTTGTAAGAATAGTATGAATCAGAACATGTTTTCAGCTGACCATTTGAAAAAAGGTTTTTGGAAGGGGCAAAGCAAGATAAGTGTTCCTCAGCCATCTTCTCCATAGTTGGCGAAACACCATGAGATGTGACAGCCATGATAGGAGGAATGAAAACAAATCCAACATGCACAGAACCTTTCTCAAGAAAGTACAGGCATCTTCCCACATTTGACTTGTGTGCAACAGCATATACATGCAGTGCAGTGAAATAAATAAATGCATCGATTTAAACTGCAAAAATGGCATGAAAAGAGTGGGGAAACAGTTTGCAATCCCAGCAGCCTTTTCACCAACCTTTGAGGCCCATGGAAAGTTGGAGTTTGAGAAAGGAGGTTTGGAGGAAGCGATTGCGGTGGAGCTTGGCAACTTTTTTGTGGATTTTTAGCAGAGTTTAGTGGAGAGTGGCCTTTTTAGATGGTATTCCCCACTATACTCAATTTCACGTATACGCACAGTACTCGGGAACATAACCTGCATGTAAGAGAGGAGATGCCTGTACTTCTTTACACAACATTTCATGAATTTATGCAGAGCACAGTCATAAGATGTGGCAACAATGGCCATTAGTTTAGATGATTTCACAAGTGGTTTGGACAAACACTTGGGGTATAAGCCAACTTTCTCCATAATGCCTTCATGGCAACTCCATGTCCATACCAGTGTGCCTCTCAATTCCACTTGCTGGCAGAGGGCATATATCAGGGAGAGCTGTGGCTGTCATTTCCTGATTGCGGGTTTCCCCAGCAGGATGTCGAGGCAGATGAATTTTAGTGAGATCCAGCCAGGTTTCTCAGGCGTGAGAAAGAAAAGACATGAATGCCGCCAACCGCATATTAAAGGATATCATAAATATATGTAATAAACATTGCTCTTTGTGCACATTCATTATTTTGAAGCAGCTATTTGATTCAAACCAGAGAATCGTTTCATTCCTCCAGCCTGAATCAAATTGGCATATTTCCTTCAGGAGAACAAGGCCTCTTGCTAAAGATTCTTCGTTCTAATCAAGACACCTTCCAAGTACTGAGCAGATCATCTGTTTCTTCTTCGAAGTGTTGGCTTGGGAGCCAGTGGTATGATTTCATATCAACTGTGAGAAAGAAGGTAGAGGCATATGGGGAGAGTAGCTCTGCCAAAAAATATCAACTGGATGTTGCATTGGGGGGTCTTGTCTACTTATTCACATATCTGAGCAAGCTACAATGATCCATCATTGTCTAAATATTCTTCCAATATTGAGTTGAAGGTGGGGAGAGGGGGACTGCATTCTTATCCCGTCTCTGGGAGAATTCACAAAACTGGAGAGCACAACTCATCTTCAGAAGAGGGTGAATTGAAAATGTTACACAAGAGGGGATGGGAGCCAAGCATACACAAGCATATGAAGGTTAGCTGGCCAGGCAGTAGCATTTCTGGGAAGTCGTGTGAAGTTATTATGGCCAATGAATTGAACATGAATCAACAATGTGGTACTTCAGCACAAAAAGCCAGTGACATGTTGGATGCAGTCCTTATGCTAATGCAGTCTAAGAGTCAGGAACTAATAGCCCTGTTCCACTCTATATATCAAGTTGCAGGGAAATATAACTGGTATCTTTCCAGTATTTAAAAGGATGGAGCCCAGTTTCAGCTCATGGCATGCTTGAGCAGTTGCCAGGATTGCTCTAGTGGGAATCAGCAATGATGCCTGCCCTTTGAAAAAGTGTCCTGCCATTACAAGTCCCATATTGCCCCGGGATGGCTTTACATTGTGGGCATTGTGCAGGCAACTTCAATAGTGACTCCATCTGGTTCTGCTAGGAAGAACTATGTTTTCCCTTGAGATATATTCTCTGGTTCAGAGTTTTCTTCAGACTCCTTTGTTTCTCTGACAGTTTTTTGAATCCCATTCAATGTGTGCTGTTGGTAAGGCTGAGGTTACCAGAAGGCATCAACCTTTTCCTGCAAGTTTGTCAATTATCCTAGAGATCTGATCCTTGTAGAAGACTCATATCCACTTGACTAGACTTGTGCAAGGTTTAGTTTGATACGGGCTCTTCATGAGGCAAAAGATCAGGGAGACTTCCAGACTGAAGAAAGGCCTCAGCAAGGCCCAACAGACTGTGAGGCTTCACAAACTGAAACAGGTCTGTGAAGAGGCAAAAGGCTTCCAACAAACTGAAGAACAGTCAGATATCTACATAATTAAGTTTGTGTCCTGGATCTGGTTCAAGACTGGTATAAAATAATACAAGCAATAGCTATGTAGCTTTTGAGCCACAATTTTGCAAAGAGCTGCCATTAACCCTAGTACAGTGGAACCTCGAGTTACAAATGCCTCAGGTTACAAACGCCTCATGTTACAAACACTTCAGGTTACAAACTCCACTAACCTGGAAGAGTTACCTTGAGTTGAGAACCTTGCCCTAGGATGAGAACAGAAATTGTGTGCCAGCGGCACAGCGTCAGCAAGAGGCCCCATTAGCAAAAACACAAGTTAAGAACAATTTCAGGTTAAGAAGAGACCTCTGGAATGAATTAAGTTCGTAACTAGAGGTAGTGCTGTATATCAAAATAGGAATTATAAACAGTACCTTATACATATTTTTCAGGGGGGTATTATTTTGATACAGAGGGCAAATCCTAGTCACCACAATTATAACTAGGGTAGGGGACACAGTTCAGTTATGCTTGGAGATGGGAGTCTCAGTACTCATCTATGGGGAATGCAGATGATCTCATCCCCAAGTAGCTTTTGGGTAGCCTGTCACTCCCCCTTGTCTCCCCTCTCTTCCTTTCTCCCTCATTTCCTCATCCTTTCCATTCTCCTTCCTTTCTTCCTTACTGTCTTTGTTCATTCTTTTTTTTCCTGGTTCCCAAAAGCATTGGGAGAGGGGTGTCTGCTTCTTGTGAATTGAGAGAGAGAGAGAGAGAGAGAGAGGGAGGGAGGGAGGGAGGGAGGGAGAGATAGATCACTTCAAATAATCCCCAGCACTCCCTGTTCAGGGTTCCAGTCACCACAGTCAGTCAGCATTCCATGGCCACTTATGATATTCAGTCCTTATTGGGCTGTTTTGGGTGGGTTCCCCCCATTAAGGCTTTCCCTCATGGATATTTTGTTATACTTCTGCAAACTGGAGCATTCCTCCAAGCCTGCTGATATCTCCCTCTCGAATATTAGACTACTCAAGCACCAGTGCTCACTAGTGGTACATCAGAAATAGAAGAATGGTGCTGATGATGACTATTGTCGTCAATATTTCCAATACCGCCTTAACTCAAATAACTGAATTTTTTTTTATTTCAACAAGAAACCCAGGCATTAATATATAAAGTACTTTCTCATTTCCAGGCATATATACTCTAGCTTTTAAAGTGGTATTTGAATAGTGATAATTAAAGTAGCTATTCAACTTATATGGGAAACTTGGGGAGTGTATTTTTGTCTCTAGTATAATGAAAACCTGTAAAATAATATTTTGCCTGTCAAATGTGAAATTCAAGTCAGACCTTAACTACACTTTTGCTATCATTCCAGCATAGCGGTATAATTTCCTCCAGCGAATCATATTTTCCCCCTCTTCAGTGAGTTCAGTGCCCCCTGCTGCCAAGAACAATGAACACATAGAATCTCTTGATTTCACAGAAAACGGTTAACAATATCAATTTAGGAAGGCCTGTTATTGTTGAACTGCCAAGTGAAACATTATCTGACCTGGACACATTGTCACAGAGAAATAACCAGCGATAAATCTAGCATTTTTTTGTTAACAGAAAAAGCCCCTGTGGCATGAAAGGAGCTTTCATTTAAAATTACCAGGGAGATATTTCACTGATGACCTTTGGGTATTCTTTCATAAAAACTGCTCGTGTTTGTTTATACTGTGTTCAACAAGCATGCACCTAGTGACATTCTTAAAAAGTAGATTTGTGGTTCATGCTAATGCTGAAGGTTTGTCCGAACTTGTGGTTTTCACCACAGTTCCCCCATCCTCAGAAACAGCAGAGTCAATAAAGAGGAGTGCTGCATGAGTCAATTGCCTGGCTCTTACACAGGTCAGCCAATCCTTTTGGCCCACTCCTTCCCTGGCAAACAATTTGACCAATCCCCTGCCTATTCCCCCCCCCCCAATAGGCCAGCCTCATCATCCCTCCCATCAATCCCTCCCTGTCCTCCTTTTTCCCACAACTGACCATCTCATACATGCTGGCAGCATCCTTTTTTTTCACAGGGCCCAACCAGATGCCTGTGGGAACCTGGGCCTGAGCATATCAGCAGTCTCCACACTTGTGAGTCCTAGCTACTGACAAAGGCAGTTCAGACAAGACACGTGGTGAAGGGGTTCAGTTAGCTGCAGAAGTTCTGCTTTGTAGCATGGTTGCTCCCTTGACTTGCTTTTTTGGTGCAGTATGCACCAGTATGGAGTAGGAGTTGCTGTTGGGTGTCTCTACCAAGGAGAGTACCTGTTGGAGTTCGAGGAAGAGACATCTTAGCAATGCGCCCTTAGGAATGTTCTGGGGAAAATCTGCTTGCACAGAGTGATCCTTTTAGGTCAGGCATGGCCAAACCTGGCACTCCAGGTGTTTTGGGACTACAATCCTCATCATCCCTGACCACTGGTCCTGTTAGCTAGGGATGATGGGAGTTGTAGTTCCAAAACATCTGAAGGGCCGAGTTTGCCTATGCCTGTTTTAGGTAAATAAAGGGCTCGTTCTTCCTGCTTCTCATCACCAAAGTTACCAGAGCTCTAAGTATAATGGATGATAGATTTTTGTGATTCCTAATGCCACCCTTTCCTCATCTAATCAACACCCCAAGACACAATTTCCATGTGGTTATTAAATGTATTAGGCACAGGTTGGCCTCATTAAAACATATTTTGTTGCTTCTCTGTCAGCCCTGCCATAATGCCATCTTGTTGTTACTCAAATCCATTAAGCTATTGAGGAAACCATATAAAATGGACTTCAAACAGTGCTGGCACAGTTATTCAAGCACTAGTGACTGAAATCCAACAGCTTCCTGAAGCATTTAATGAGTAACCAAGGCAAATTGTTGGCTGAGGGGAAAACAGCGGACACTACTTAAAGTGAATTATTAATCCCCTGGAAATACCTTGCTGTGAGACATATTTAAAGATATACTTTCACAGTAAGAAATGAATATCATATGCTGCACTTTAAGATGTTTATATTATGCAAACTTTGAACTAAGATTCTGAAATCAGGTCTTTTATTTTCTGTACAGGTTCTCTGATAGCATTCGAGAGCTGACTATACTTTCTATGAAGTAACAGGATAAATATCTTCCATTTTTTCTCAAAGTGGGTCTCAAATCAGGAAAAAAATGAGTTGCTAGAGAATGGAGGGATTATGAAAAAGGTGCTAATATAGTTTCTGCACAAATAAAAAATGTATTGGCCATAAATGGCAGCAACCAATTGAAGTCAGAGAGTCACAAATCCACAAAACTACATACACATGTAGGTGAGAGAGGCTGTGAGCACATATCTCATTCCTGTTTAGTGAAAGTTTCAAAACCTATGACACATACCTTCACATGTTGGCTGGGGAAATCCAGATAGATGGCTGGGGTATAAATAATAAAATAATACTGTTGTTGTTATTATTATTATTATTACTACTACTACTACTACTACTACAACTACTGTTGTTGTTTTTTATGTTGTTGTTTAGTCGTTTAGTTGTGTCTGACTCTTTGTGACCCCATGGACCCCATGGATCTTTCCCAGCACCAGGGTCTTTTCCAGGGAGTCTTCTCTTCTCATAAGGTGGCCAAAGTATTGGAGCCTCAGCTTCAGGATCTGTCCTTCCAGTGATCACTCAGGGCTCCATTCCTTAAGAATGGATAGGTTTGATCTCCTTGCAGTCCATGGGACTCTCAAGAGTCTCCTCCAGCACCATAATTCAAAAGCATCAATTCTTCAAAAGCAGCCTTCTTTATGGTCCAGCTCTCACTGTTGTTGTTCTATTATTATTATTATGCAAAAATGTTTATATGAGAATATTCTTTGTTAGTTTGTAGTGTTGGACAAAAGCTGGCATTTGCTAAACAATAAACCAAGAGGAACTGCATTTCTGTCTGTGAATAGAGATGGACAACTCCTTTGGAAAAATAACCTGTAAAAGCCCCTTCCATGCAGTTCCTTATTGCGTTCTAAGGAAAAACTTATTTTACCCATTACAAAACAGGCTCCAATATCCATTTTGCTAGGTTGATTTGGGGTCCAACATGTAAACGCTGCCCTTGTGTTTCTGTAAAACACAGAGATAGTAAGCCACATAAATTCTCTTTTAAGAAAAACTGATCAAAGGGCCTGTAGAGTTTTGCCAGAGAACATGATTTAAAAACAAAATCCTTGGGAGCTCTCCAATGACCTATGTCAGTGGCTTCATTCCAGTTCTGAGGAAAAAGATGTTCATATCACCATGAAAACAAGCATTTAATTAGAAACACAGGCAGACAATAGGCCAAAAACTGAATGGGCATGGACAATGAACCTTCCTTAAAGATGCTCCCTTCAGGCCAGGAATGGTCACACTGGCTGAAAACCTAAATATGTGATCGGGCCTTACTATCTTTCATCTTGAATGGAATTTACCCACAAAGCAGAGGATTGGAGACTTTACAATATGGGGAAGAAGCAACCCTGTGTAAAATCCTGTTGTGAGTTGGGGAGTGGGGTAGGCTATATGCCCAAGTCCCTTCTAATTCTTGGATCCAGCAAAGGTTAAAATCTAATGGAGGATTCAATTGCTGGGATAGCCAGGTCAGCTTCTTGGTAATGCCCCCTAAGTATAAGTCATTGAGGAAACAAAGGAAGTGGCTCTGTGCCAGGGAGCAAATGGGTGCCCCCCATATTGTCTGATAGTTAGAAGCCAGAGTTGAGGTGTGTGTACTAGAAGCTAATACCAGGAAGCAAGTTAGGCAGCTGAGAGCCAGAGCCATGCCTGATTTCTGCTGAGATCCAAGCCTGTGGCTATGGAAGAGGCAAGACCTTCTTGGGGTACTAATGCTATGAGCCCCTCCATCATAGGCTAAGGTTGTATATTATTGCTGTTTAGTCATTTAGTCGTGTCCGACTCTTCGTGACTCCATGGACCAGAGCATGCCAGACACTCCTGTCTTCCAGTGCCTCCCGCAGTTTGGTCAGACTCATAAGGTTGTATATATGTGTAAATAAACCATATATCATAAAAACACAGTCTTCACTGTCCCTGATTCCAAGGAAACCTTACCCTGGGTAAGCAGCTGGAACTTCTGGGATCTTGCACCACTTAGAGATTGGGGTGGCATGCAACAATACCGAGTTTGCCCATGTTTCCAACAGGAAAGGGAGATAGCAGGAGGAGGAGCCTTCAGACATAGTGCTGTCACAGGCTTCGTTCTAGACAGCCCTCAGCTATGTAAGATACACAGCTGTGTAAAGAGACGCAGCTGCTGCCACCATGTAAGGGGAAGTGGCCCTCTTCAAACAGCACAGTGAGGAGGAGGAGATGAAGGCAGGAATTGGTGCATGGTAGAGCAAGATTTATTGAAGAGTTGACCCTTGGCAGGAGAATAGAGTTAGAGAGGGCACTTTGGCACCACTTCAGACAGCAAAAGTGGACAACCCAACCCCCTGGTGGGCACCAGCAGAACTTAATGGAGCACTGGAGTCACTGCCATATCTGGAGTGTGGCTGCTCATGTCAGCCAGGACAGAAAGGCGGGGAGCAAAATTACAGTTATTTCTTGCAGCAGTTCCAGACTGGCAGAGCAGAGAGGGCAGGCATGTTCCTGCAACTTGGTGAATCAGGGGACTGGGGTGCTCTGTCTGGGCACTGTTTCAAAGAGATGTGCAGGATCCAATGCAAGAGTGTGAAATCCATACACCACCAAAGTTAAAGTTGCAAAAGCTTCTACAAATACTTGTCAGGGAAGGAGAAGACTACAGAAAATATGGAACTGCTGGTTGAGAAGGTTGGCCTTTGAGGAAGATATAAGAGAAACTAAACTACCCAATGTCTACATTGTTTTTATTTTATTCCCCAGCCCCTCAATGACTAGTGTGATCGCATATCCTACTTTGCAGAGGACATCTATTCAAAGTGATATGATAGGACTGGCCTCTGTTTTAAGGTATTCTCTCTTTGAAGGGCTGTCCAATCCAAGTCGAGTTTATTTTAAGCATAATGAACCATAAGAAAGGGACCTTGAAGTTGCCCAAGAACAGCTGAACACCTGGGCATCAGACTGAGAAGAACACAGGTCACTTGGTTGTAGTCTTCTTCTCCACTATGGTGAGATGTATTTCTAATTAAAATATTTTCCCCAAATTTGCATCTATATGTATAAATGAACATATGCAAAAATGGTGCAAATTTATGCTCTCTTTTCTCCTCTTTTTTCTGGTGATGTGTAAATGACCATTCTAATAGCGTACTGAATTCTACACCAGCTATTTATTTATTTTTAAAAAACCAGCAGTCCTATGCTGGTATTCTGTTCTAAGTCCTGTGCACAAGATGGACATTATATCCTTGTCATAAAGCTTAAATCTACATTCCAAAGCCAAGTTAGGGAGGTGGAGATAGACTAGGTCAGTATATTGAGCAATCCAATCCAGCTACATTATTTCACGTGTAGGAAATCATTACATTTCACAGAGATTCATAAAATTTGTGGTATCACCTATCCTTTGTGTAACTGCAGCTGAAGAGATATCTGAATGACTCATTGCAAGAGTATTCATTCGTCTAAAAATGGGCAGCTAACCTTTGCATAACATTGCTGTTATAACATTGCTGGGGGGCTTCCTGCAATCACCTGAGGCTAGTCCACATTGGCATGTTTTCTATAAGAACAGCATCGCTTGGCTCCCCATCAACCAAAAATAACGATCCACATATTTATAAATTGTTCCCAATTCTGATCCTTAATTAAATTCAGTTTCTTGTATAACTATCTGCAGCTGCTTTTAACAATTTAGGATAATTTTTGTTCTGCTGATTTAACCTCTGTCTGCTCAATCATCAAGGGTCTGTTGAAATTATTGTTGAAACCAGATGACTGCTTTTAAGAAGGAGTACTTCCTTTATAAGTTAATGTCTGGATTCCAAAGCCAAGTTAGGGAGGTGGGGGTAGAATAGGTCTCTATACTGAACAACAAAGTCTATTATGCTTGTGGCAGCCTCTGATGATAACTGAGCCTAGTGTCCGGTCGTGGGCATGGGGAAGGTCTGTAGCTCAGTGACAGAGCATCTGTTTTGCATGTACAGTAGAAGTTCCTGCGTTCAGTCCCCAGCATCTTCAGTTAAGGCTGGGAGAGATCCCCTGAGCTGGAGGGACCAATGGCCTGAGTCTGCATAACGCAGATTCCAGTGTTCCTGTGACATTCCAGTTGACCAAGAAGCAGTGAGATCACCATGTTTGCAGGGGAGACTCTGAAGACTCTCCATAGTGTTCAGGGCAGTAATGACCTCCCAGATCCTGTTGGACTCCAATGCTTCTTCATGCCAGGCAGCAGAAAGTCTATTGAATCTGAATCTGGTGACTTTGCCACGAGATGGCGGCATTGTCTTATTTTAAGGTTGTTGTTTTTCCAGAACTGGATGAATGTAGTTCCAAGCGTTTCTCTGCCTTGCCTTGTATACTTGCGAACTTGTATGCAGTGTGGCACTGAAGGCTACATTAACCTTACAGGCTCTTCTCTCTCCCCCCCCCCCCCAGCTAGTGAACTGAATTGCAAACTGCTCACATTCTGTCTACTAATTAAGATTACCAGATTTTTTTTTCAATGAATCCGGGGACACTTTTCAACTTCAATGGATTTTGTATGGGGACTGATTTGTAAATCCGGGGACGTCTGGTAACCTTAGTCTACTTGCACAAAACCTGGAGAGGGGGGCATTATATCCATAGCTGTCAACTTTCCCCTTTTCTTGCAAGGAATCCTATTCGGAATAAGGGAATTTCCCTTTAAAAAAGGGAAACGTTGACAGCTATGATTATATCTTTTAATCACATGACTTTAAAGAAGCCATTTATGATATCCATTTCCAACTTTCCAAAACAAATGAGCTTCCCAGTTCAGGCATAAGTGGCCATATATGCTTGAGCAATCTTCAGTTTAGTTATGATCTTCCACTAGGATGAACAGACTTTCAACAGCAACAGTGGTGAGTGTTTTTCTGTGAGATCACAGTTTTACTGTCATAACTTCAGTTCCACACAATTTTCTCCCCATTCACACAACACATGCAAGGCAAGCCGACAAGCCAAAAGTGATTGGTAGCAAAAAAAATCCCCAGAATCCTGACCACCGTTTGCTGTTTCTATATATGATTTGTACAATGCTTTCTAGCCTTTGATGTTTGGGATCACTCAGCAATCTATAAGTTAAATCTATAAGTTAACTCATTATTATTTCCATTTCCAATCTATACATTAGCTCATTATTATTTCCATTTTACAGCTGAGGCTGAGAGCTGGTGAAGTGCCAATGGCCATAAAATGATCCCTACCATGCAATCATTTGCGTATCTTCTCAGAATTAAGTCCTATTGAGTTCACTGAGACTCTCTTCATGGCAAGTGTTGTATAGGATTGCAGCCTTACTCTCCATAACGCAAGACCAAAACTCAGCTGAATCATGCAGGCTGACCATATTTTCATTTAAAAACCTCTACCTATTGAAGCTATTGATATTAATTAGGGAAAAAATAACATTGGATCTGGCTATCCATTCATCCTACTCTCAGAGAAGCACATAGCAGTTGTTTTAAATGTTGATAGTTCTCTTCATGTGTGTCAGGACTGCCGCTAGGTCCCAGCTCACAGAGGACCAACGCCCAGTGGATGTTATATACAAAAGTCTTTATTAAAGTTTAGTTTCCATTTCCAAGCTCTGGGCGCGCAGACCCACGTCTTGACGCTAGACCGGCTAAGTCCCCTCTGACTCACTGCTCCACCCACACCAGTTTAAGATTCTAGCCCAGCTCCACCTCTTGCGCCGTTCTTTCCTTCGCTGGGTCCTTCTGCCCTCTGGGGTTCCCTCCTTCCTGGACTCCTCTGACGCTGAGCCTCCTGAGTCTTGCCCCTCCCTCCGGCGGGCTTTAGGACCTGGCTCCCTTCCCGGGCTCCCCGCTGTGCCGCGCTCCTGTACATTTGAACTTGGCGCGCGCGCCCAGCCGGTGACTTTCCTTCTGACCGTTTCCCTGCTTCCTGATGTGGGCGTTGCCAAACCTGACTCCTCTCCTCCCTCTGGTGGTGAGGATACTGGTCCCGACTCCTGGGACTCCCCCTCCCCACTGCGCTCTGGTGGAGACGCTGGTCCTGATCTCCAACTGCTGCTCAGGGACTCCCCGCTGGCCCCTTCCTCCTGGGGCTTCCCCCCTGGAGCCCCCTTCGCTCTGGCCACCGGCGCTCCCTTCTGTGAGTCCTCCGATTCGCTAGAGAGGCTTGTGGAATAACTCTGGCCACTGTCACTGCCTGCGCCCCCCTCGTACTCCTCCTCCTCACTCTCCATTTGCTCCCCCTCCTGTGTCTCTCCTTCTGAACCCCTGACAATGTGGGATGATGATGATGATTTTTAAAGATGGTTTGGGAGAGTCCAAGTAAAATAAAACTGACATTGTAAATAGAAAACAATCCCTACTAATGCATCATAACCAACCAGTCCAAAGGACAGTGTTTCCTGCAGGCAGCCACCTCTTATGTGTATTTGTTAAAGAGTTGCTGAAGATTTGAACTGGCTGGTCAAGGAGCAGTTATGGTGGTGATAGTTTCTCTGGAGCTGTGCCCAGGAAGTAGATGAACCTTCATTCTCACACTCTGGAATGCTCTACCTCTCCGGCTATAGCACCTCCTGTTTGTGATGGTTGGAAAAGGCACATTCAGTCCGAGGGGGTGATGATTTCTCTGGAGGTGTGCTCAGGAGTTGGATGGATCTACTAGGTCCTGGGATTCAAAAGTAATTCTGAGGTTTTAAAAGCCTCTCAGTTTCATTATGTATCCATATATTATGAATGATTCCTAAGCTCATTTTCTTATTATGGCAGAATATACTTCACATCTGTTCCAACTATCGGTTCCAACATGCCCAGCAGAATAATATCTACTAATAGAGATGGAATGATAAAAATATTACATATATGCTGTTAGTAACACACCAGTAGATATTCAAATATGATGTTGAATTCAGGTCACACATCTTTGCAAAATATGGCGCTTCTGGTTCAGTGAGAATAAAATAAATAGGGGAAATGTTTAATCTAGCTAAGTACAGATTCAGTTGTATTTAATATCAAGGCTTTGAACCCAAAAACTCATGTTTTTCTGACTCCTTCAGGCTGGTAACTTTCAGCAGCCCCAATAATGCCACTGGGCCTCAAATTGTTCCTTTTCCCACTCTCAACAACCCTGAAGCAGCTCCTGATATAACTTCTGTGCGAGGCATGGACTTGGTGTCCTTAATTTAGCCTTGATATCTCATCTAACCCTGACAGTTGAAGGCCACAGTGGCCTTCTGAAAGTCTGCTGTGTGAACATTGTGTTTTGCAGCAGTAGCAGCTGCTAGTGCTTAGCATGACCCTTCCTCTTGTGAAGTTTTTACATAGGTACTAGAGCTGAGCCAAAATTGTTCAGAAGGCATTTTGCAGAATTTCCTCCAGATAGTTTTCGCTGTCTTTTTTTGCTGTAGCTACCACATCTACCCTGCAATGTGCTGGACTGAACATAGGCGAACAGCATTCTAGAAGATTACTTGGAGTGGGGCTTTTAGTGGGGCTGCCCCTGTTCTGTCAGAGGCGTTTTTCGGGGAGCGCAAACAGTTCAGTTGCACTGGGCACGGAGCCTTGGGTGCGCTGCAGGGGGTGTCGCAACTATGAAGTGCACTGAAAGGAAAGAGCTAGTAAAGGTAAAGGGACCCCTGACCATTAGGTCGAGTCGTGACGGACTCTGGGGTTGCGGCGCTCATCTCGCTTTATTGGCCGAGGGAGCCGGCATTTGTCCGCAGACAGCTTCCAAGTCATGTGGCCAGCATGACTAAGCCGCTTCTGGTGAACCAGAGCAGCGCACGGAAACGCCATTTACCTTCCCGCTGGAGCAGTACCTATTTATCTACTTGCACTTCGATGTGCTTTCGAACTGCTAGGTTGGCAGGAGTTGGGACCAAGCAACGGGAGCTCACCCTGTCGCAGGGATTCGAACCACCAACCTTCTGATTGACAAGTCCTAGGCTCTGTGGTGGGCACCAAATTTTGGCATCGCTGAAATTTGAGACCACAAGGTCTGCCACTGGTTCTGTGGAACAGAAGTCCTGTTGAGATACAATAGGCATCCACTGCTTGTACTTTCTGGAAAAAGTTGAAGACATTTTTCTTCTGGCGGCTTTTCCAGTTGAATAAATGGGTCATTTAACTTGAAAGTAAAACTTGTTAGGGTTTTAGTCTTTTTCTTCAAATGTATTTGCTGTTTTTTCTGTTTTTAACTGTTTGTAAATTGCCTTGAGACAGTGGTTTAGAAGGCAATTAATGATTTTTGTGTAATAATAATACAAAATGGTGGTCAGTTGCCCACACATTTGCTGATGCTGCCACTCACAGCAACATCAGCAAAACAAAAATGTCTTAGGATGAATTGATGTGCAATTGCTGCTACTGATGATAAGCCCTTCTTCTAAGAAACCCTCTTCTCCTTCCTTGTGGAGAAATTTGGTTCAATTTATGCCCCCATTGCACCAAGTCAGTGCAAAAACTTGGAGGCTGTTGGATCAGCACAGCTGCCTGCATTTCTGAGCTATCCTCAAGGGTTTGGCTATGGACTCTAATTGGAGATAATGGCCATGGGAGCTTCATTGAAAGCTCCTGAACTTCAACATTTACCACTACATCACCGGGTACAAGTGGCTGGTATGCTTGTATTAGAAGTAATTATTTTGTTCTGTCCCAATCTCTTTCTCACATTTATTAAAATGAAATGGTTGCTGTTTCAGAGAAGTCATACCTTGGCAGAGGATGGGAAAATGATGGGGAGGATGGGATGTGTGCATTTGAGAGAAAGAACATGTAGCATGTAGATATTAAAGCACTGAGAGTGCAATGATCTCATTTGTGCTTATTTCACACTGGTATCAGTAGCATTTCTTCTAATCTACATTAATTTTCCTGAGAACGGAATCAGTCCTTTTCTTCTTCTTGGAATAACTGCCACTTTGATGTATTATACAAAAGCAGCAACCTCTCCAGCACAGCCTTATATAGATGGTTGAATGCAACGTCCCTCTAAAAATAGTGTTCTCTTTGACTTTGAGGTGCCAGGCAATATGGAAACTGTTATATTTTGAGCCAACGTTTTGGAAAATGGATCCAACAGCCCTTTAATTGTCTGGCAGCACTGTAAAATACATGAACTGACCCACCAAGCTCTATGAAAATGGGACACTGCAAGCAGAAACATTATTATTATTATTATAATTTGTAGGAATAATAAGATATAGAATGCCCTTGGTTTGATGCAGCTCAAGTTACACTTTTGGAGACTTACGTCTTGTCTTAGGGTGTCACCCATATTATCTAGTGGTTGGTGGGGAAGGTGCAACTGATTTTAAAGAATATGTTTGGAACACTGGTGCCTAAACCCAAACATGTTTAGGATCAGGCTGCATGCCTCCGAACACAGTGCAGTGATGTAGGATGCTGGCATTATCAAACTCAGTGCCCTGCTGTTGCAACTCAGTGCTGGTGTAGAATACAAAATCTTCCTGCAGGTTGCAAAGGTGGCTTTATGAACTGCAGCACAAGCACCTCTATAATAGCACAGGGGAGTCAAAGGGAGTCAAAATTTATTCAACAGTTGGGAATGTAATAGCTATAAGAAAACCACGTGAAAATCTGTGCATGCTGGTTTCAAGCCTGTGGCCAGCCATGTACAAGTCAGGGCAAACAAACTGAGAGCAGTCAAAGCAGGTGAGATCCAGGGAGACACAAGGCAGAGCAAGACAAAGGCAGCCAAAGAAAGCACTGACCAATGAGCTCTAATCAGAGTGGTTGAGCAACATGCCAGCAGCCTCTCCAGCTTCCTTTTATAGGAGATAGTCTTTGAGACCAAAGCAGAGTAGCTTCATGTAAACCAGCATTCCAAAGGAGAAGCAGGACTGCTCTTGACAGGAGACCCACCCTACCCCACATAGCATGCAAACCAAGTATGGTTAGTTTTTCCTTTTTTCTAAACCCCCCACCCCCAAATAAAATATTCTGAACAGAACACAGGATGCACATGGCAACACACATGTGACTATCCCAGGGCTACTGCAAAACAATGTCTCTGTGCCCAGGTAGTTAATCTCTGTATGAAAAGGGCAACATATTCTAGAGGTCTCCCTACATGATTTCTGCCCTGGGCCTACTCCCAATTTTAATCAGGTGCTGGAAAATGGGAAGGAGATCTTTAATGCACCAATCAAACAGGTTTAAAGTCCAAAACCGAGAAGTGATACCACTCTGAACAAATGGGAATGCATTCTGTCCCGCGAAGCTACAATATTCTTTAAACAGAAAATGCATTATGTCAATCGAAAGTGGATCCGAAACTCTTTATCACACAGTTTTTGAAACTCAGCAAATGTGTAAAAAAATGAAACTTGCTCTTTCAACAACAGTTCACTTTGTCTAGAGCAGGGGTCGGCAACCCGCGGTTCCGGAGCCGCATGTGGCTCTTTTACACCTTTGCCGCGGCTCCGGGGCGGATACTAGCGAGGGGAGGAGGCGCATTGTGCACCCCGACACTCCCCACTGTGGCGGGCGCTGTACTGGCTGTGACGTCGCATGGGGGCGGTGCGTGTGTTAGTCACACACCGTCCCGACGTCACCTTCCCGCCCACCCGCTACATTGTAAGGGGCATGTATGCTGGTCACTGCATTGAAAGGGGGCATGTACGCTGGTCACTGTTTTGAAGGGGAGTGAAGAACACACACACACACAAAGGTAACTTGTTAATTTAACATTTTTTTCTATGAGGAGGAGTAATTCTGATGGGTCAAACAAAGAAATAATAAAAAAGTTATTTTTATAATGACGAATTTTGCGGCTCCCAGTATTTTTTTCTTCGGAAACGGGTCCAAGTGGCTCTTTTTGTCTTAAAGGTTGCAGACCCCTGGTCTAGAGTATTCTCAGTGAATTTAATAGCACAATTGTAAATCTAACCGGTTTTTTTGTTTTGTTTTAAACTAAGCATTCAGATGATGAGAGGAAAGTAGTGGGAGGCCTTTAAAGGGACCCCACAACTCTAGCCATTACCCTCTGCAATTCTGTTTGAATCCTGCCTACCATGCAGCCTTCTAAAAACAGAATCTAAAGGAACTGTCAGAAAAGGTAAGGAGCCAAAGACCTATCCCTCCCGTCACCCTTGGTAATTTGAGCACCGTTTTAACTCCAGCTACAGTTGCCTTACTTTCAGGGCTGAGAAGAAGCTGCCCTTCTATATGCTTTGTGGCTCTTGGTGTTGACTGGTAGGCTGCCCAAGCAATGAGTCAAGTAGCAAAAAATATATTACATTTCAATATTACCCAGTGACATCACCGAGAGTGATAATTGCATGCTGGGTGGAAAAGAGGCCTATAAAACACCCCTGATTCTTTTCGTGTTGCTTCCAGTATTCCTGCTGGGCAGAGTCACACATGCCTTTCTCATTTATTTATGTCATCGAGTGCAGGAAAGCAATAAACTAGACCAGTTGGAAGAAACAGATACAGGCAATAAAAGGGCAATTAGCTGCTGTAGCTGCTATGAGGCTTGCTTTTGCTAGGGTTATGGCCAAAGATGACTTGTAATGGGCATTGTTCTCTATCAGGAAAATCTGGAGAGAGAGTAAAACTTTATTCTAAGCACAGATGGGAGTGAATGGGATGCGGATGTCATTTGCTGTGTAGTGAAGTACATCCTTACTTGGGGATAGACAAGAAAACTGTGATTAGGTGGAAACAGACACCACAAACTTTGCATAAGGTGTATGGAGCAAGAAGCCCTCTAGCAGACATACAAGGACATCATTTTCCTCCTTTGCAAAGATGTTCACTGGAATCTATAAACATTCCCTGGTTCTATTCTGGCTGCCAGGTCATATTTTGATGTTGCTTCTTGTTATTGCATCCTTAAGATCTGTGTGAACAGAAAAGCTGGGAGAAAATGGCTGAAAACTTAAGTCACTTCCAGAAGACCTTTTTAAAGAGCATTCAGTTCTGATTTGTTTGCAGAAAAAATGTGGGGAGGTTATACACCATCTGCTGCTTATTGAGCTTTCATTCTGATTTGCTTGTGGGGAGGTCATAGGTTATCCCAAACTTTCCAGTGCACGTCCTCATTATTTACTGAAGAAAAAGCCCTCTCTTAGTTTTGTTTCTTTGGAAGCAGGCTTGTCGCGCAAAAATGTCAGATCCACTTTAACTGAACTGCGTGGAAGGGTGGTGTACAAATTTAATCGATAATAATGATAATAATAACTCTGCACCCTGAGTTTGCCAGCATGCTGCTGAATCCATCTGTGATGCAATGGATCTGTGCATCTGGCTGTTAACCAGAAGGCCATCCAGGGACATCTGTGGGCAGGAGTTCTGCACTGCAGAGTTGGACTAGATGACCCTTAGGGCCTCTTCCAACTCTATGATTCTCTGAATCCCATCTGCAAAGTTGGAAGCAGCCTTGCACTATTGTGTCCATTAAAAACAGCAACAGAATTTCAGGAGGAATTAAAAGCAAAGCAGATGACAGATTCTGGTGCCAGTAAGAAGTAAAGGAACTTCAGTGCACATAGAAGAGAATAGGTAGTGATACCACTCTAAGCAATTATTTGCCCCTTTCTGTTATTCCAGGGATAGAGCAACTGTGCTTCTCTAGCTGTTTTTTGAACTCTAGCTCCCAGTTAGCATGGTTCATTCATTCATTCATTTGGCATTTTCCCACAAGATTGTGCCCAACTTGACTCACAACACATCAAATAAACATCAAAAGAATGTAAGAGCCTATGCAAATAATCAAAGCGTCAATAAGTAAATACATTTTTCACAAAACCAATTCATACAACATTGCACAAAGCCATACAAATAAACTAACCTGATTTAAGAGATTAAAACGAAATAAAAATGGTAGCAAGCAAGGTGAAAAAGATCCCAGTTATAAAGAATTACCATAATTAACATGCACTGATTGGAGGGGAGTCACATCTCTCATTCATAGCATCATTCCTCCCAGCTTTCAACAGCATCTCTTCTCTTACTACATTTCCCATCTCCATGGAAGTAAAGAGTGCTACTCCTCTTTCACCCTCCCATAGACTCACAGTCAGGGATGATGGGAGTTGTAGTCCAACAATATCTGGAGGTTCCATCTCCCTGCCTTATTCTTTCCCCAGCCACACATACTTTAAGCTAAAACAAGCATTAGCAGGGAAAGTGACATAAGAGCCAGTTCCGTAAGACGAGAAGTTTGAGAGCTCAGACAAAATGCTGTGTTGCCGGGGGAAATGGAGACTTGCACAATATTCTCTGATGGAACGTGGAGCTCCAATGTGATGCATGGGGCTCACTCTTTGAAAATGTGCTGTGTCGTCAGCTTGCCAGGTTAACATTTTGGTGAGCGTTACCTCACCCCTGCTTCAGTTGCTCACCTTGGACTTTGGCCAGGGGGAGGAGTAGGGAAAGGCAGTCCATTAGCACAATGATAAGACTAGCCCCTTTAGGTACTGCTTTGGAAACCCAAGCAAGCTTTTCCTTCCACTGAACTCAGCTGGTTATTTGGATGCAAGAGGGGCCTTTGCTCTATGTGGTAGAATGGTCCGTCTCTTGCAGCCATTCATTTATTGTGGGTAACGAAACTGAAATGTACCCTCAAAGGTGGCATTTATTCAACTCTATATTTGAAACCTGTGTATCTAAACAAGCTCCACTGATGTCAGTGTTTTGGACTGGGTGGATGTGTGGAGGAGACAAACCTCAGATGCAGTATATAGCATGACTGGGGAGGAAAGCTTATTCTGGAGCACAGGAAAATTGGTGGACTTCAGTACAGAACAAACTCTCGGGGGGGGGGCAGAAGAAAGAACAGAACTGGCTGGCAGAACCACTAGGGTTTCCTGTCTCCCAGTTGTTTTAACAGCAGCAGCAGCAGCAACAACAACAACAACATCCTAATCTTAATCTTAATGTCAGTCCCCCACATTTCCAGGTCTTTTTGCTGTTTGTTTGTTTTTAAATTATTCATGAAAATTAATTCACATTATAGTGCAATTTCTCCTTATATATATATGTATAACATATACATTTTTTATTCAGTTGGCTAACATTTTTGCAAAGAGATTTCCCTTACGACAATGCATTTTGTTTGTTATTTTCACTAATACATGCATTTTAATGTAAACTTTACCATAGAATATGCATTTTTTTAGCATTACTAGAAGTGCATGGCAAAATTCAGAAAAGTGAAAATTCCAAAGGATTCACACATTGTTTGGGAATGTTTACCCTAAATGCAATCTAAATCAGATTTCTCCCTCGTCCCTGATACCAACCAAGCACTCATACCCAAAACAGTCACATGCAACAATGTTACAGACCTCTCCACTAGCTTCACCCTCATACCTTTCTTACAAAGGCTTGCTGCCAAAAATACAAAAAATGTGAACTTTATGCATATCTGCAGCTCTAATGGGCATATGCTCCACACCCACTAAAACATTATCTGATTGGTTGAGACATATGTGTGTCTGTGTCCCCACTCTGGTATGGGAAACTTGTAATAACTCATGATAACTTATGAAATCTCACAACCTGTAGCCTTTGTTGTTTAATGTCACCTATGTCCATCGCAGACATTAAGGAGACCACCTTAAAAACGTATGTTAGTGCTTGCTGATAAGCTCCTTCCCTACAGCTAAACCTCTTGCATCCCGAAGCCCAGCTTTTGGGGTGTGTCCAGAATACTGTTCCATGCTCCTCTTTTCAAGATGCTCCAAGCCTGTGGTTCACTGTGGGATCCAGATTCTCTTTTTCTTTAGCCAGTATCTGTTTCCTGCTGCTCAACTCTGTTCCCTTGCCTTTGTTTTCTCCAAACTAGTCAGGGTACCTTGTACAGGACACCAGCCATTCTGTTTCTACAATTGAAATGCAATGAAATCTAGAGGAGAATAAAACTAGCTTATTCCACAGTGGAGAGAGAAAAATTCAAAACCAGCTGAAAGCTGGGCAAAACAAGGGAGTTCCACAACTTGGGTGTCAAAACGAAAAAAACCATGAAAGGCATGAAATCAAGGAAGCCTTCAAGGATGTTGGGACAAAGTATCTGATGTTGAGTGCAGTGTGTCAGCAGAAGCATATGGGAGAAGGCAGCCATTCAGCTACCTCACCCTAAACAAATAAGGGCTTTCTATGTAAGAACTCGTGCTTTAAATTGTGCCCAGAAATGACATTGGAATCAGTGGAGAGAAATCACTTTTGGAATAATCCAAAAGCAGACTCCAGAAATTGCTCTGGCTGGCATGGAGTGAATTCTGCAGTTCTTCTTCTGCTATACTGTATCTGTTTTGAACTCTTGCAGCTATCAGTTTGTATTCAGTGATTTGTAATATAATGTTGGGGTCAGTAAGGTTAAGCTCTCCAATTTAAGTTCAGGTTTGGGGTGCATGTGGACCTATATAAATAAATCACTAAATTCAGGAAACATGCTTTTAACACAATCAAAATGCAAATCTGAATTTCTCATAGTGTCAACTTGATACTATGAAAAATTCAGATTTGCGTTTTGATTGTGTTTTCTTCCTGTGTGCAGTTTCAACCAGCAGGTGGCACACTATTGAACTTACCTTAGAGGGAGAGCTGTATATTATGGAACACATCTTTCAACAGGAGCAATGCTCTGCACCAGGGGGAAAGAAAGGGAGACTTTTGAATGTTCCAGTAAGGCAGCTGTTGTCTAGACATATTCAACATAAGGTAGTTCAAGGCTGTAGAAAATGACTACAGAAGGCCAGAATGGATTTCTGCTGTTAGAGAACGGATGGCATATTTAAACCAAGCAACTTTAACAACTACTGTATCTTAGAGTCAAAGAAGCTAAAGACAGTCTTCATTAAACTCCTGTGTGGCAGGAGCAGTGGATTAAATGCCCTAATGGTGACTAGAGAGTTTGTTTCCTCTATATTTAAAACCCAACTTCCACCAATAATGACTAGATTGAAATTGGAAACTCCTGTATTTTCCCTTGACATCACTGACAACTTTTATTTTCAGCAACCAAATATTTCCCTGGAATATGCATTGTTCTTTGTTGTAGGAATGCAGGCTCCCATACGCTACCAAATATTAGCACCAAGGGTTACTGAAAATAATAATAATAATAATAATAATAATAATAATAATGGGAAAGCCCTTGATTCTGTATTGCAAGCAAAAACAAGGCATTTAATGTTAGAGGGGCATCCCAAAGGTTCAAGACCAGAGTTCTTCCAAACTTGCAAGGGTGTTTATATATTCCTTCAAGGGAAAGATGTGCACAGCATACCACACCATATTTGTAAATGTTTATCATCTCTACAAGGAGCAATTAGGCTATGGAGGGTGTGCTTTGATATTGTTCAAATGAGTGCCAAGTATTCTCAACAGGGAAGATGTCCACAGCTATGCCTAGGATTACCCTACTGATGGTTATCTTCAAGGCATTCTGTCAGTTAGTTTCTTCAGATGACAGACCCAAATGAGAAGCATTAAGGGAAAATGTTGAGCCAAGTATACTCTGCTCTGAGTGAGGGTGCACTAGGAATTATTGTTTGTAACCAATAAGAAGTTGTAAGAAGCTTTAATGTAATGCCACAAAATTCACCATAAGGAAGATGCATTTGTTAGGGCAGAGACAGCAAATATATACAAGACCTCTGGCAGGAACCTTATTTGAGGAGGTCAAATGATGCAGAGATTATTGATCCACTTTGAATTGGCATCTGGCTTTTTGGTTCTCCTGCCCTGTTCTCTGACACCAAAAGCATATTTGAAGATTGCGTACTGTAGTGCTTTGTTGTCATGGATTAGATCTAGATATTCACTGATAATAATAATTGCTAATAATAAAAGCCATTTACTGGAAAGGGCACAAGACCAGCATTCTATTCGACAGAAAATATGAACTCAGCTTCATTAGCATGTTTCATCCCTGCCATTTCCCCATTTCAGGCATCTCTTTTTATCCATAGATCTGTGCAGTGCCAAGAATTTTATAAACAAGAGTGCTTGGGTGTACTGCTGGGCACTTCTGAGCCCATTTCCCCTTCTCTTTGCAGAGATGTCCTTATTTGCTGTTGCATTGGCTAATATAATTGAGTTCTTAGATGCCCACCTGGTTAATGTCACTGCACATCTCAGAATATTATATTATTTCATAGTCCATGTGAACCATAACAGAAAGTAGATATCTCATGTTAGTCCTGGAACTCATAAAATACTAACAATTTGTCTTGCTAGTACTTCCAAGTATTAGCTGCCAGTTCCAACAATGTAAGATTCTATTTATGGCTTCTGGTGCTTTACGTGACTTGAGTCATAGATATCCCAGACCTGTTTCTTCTGCCCATGCAATCTGAGATAATCCAAGGAATGCAGACTTGCTTTAATTCATGGAACAGTTGTGTTTGGACTAAAAACACAAGGGCCACACTTCACATCTTAGGATAAAAATGAGGGCTCATTTTTCCATTGTGTTCATTCATCCCTGCATAGAACTGGTCTGTTTGAAATAGTTTGCAGACTAAGGAATATCTCAGTCAACTCGCACAATTATAAATTACGCATTTTGTAATTTTGTTTCTTACAAATTCACGTATAAAAGTAAGGCTCCGGCATAATCCAAGTGGAAAAAGTCACCAAAAATTATCAGTCCTATCAAGGTATGGACTTGTCTTGGAATCTACTAACAGGTGCACCCTAAAGTCACCATGCTTCAATTCCAAATCCATTTTATTGAAAAAATCCTCTAGGATAGTCACTTCAGATTTTTGTTTAGAAGGAAAATGTTTTGACAGAGCTTTCTATTTACTTAATCCAACTGAATACCATGATGCCACGGTGGCAGCTAGGTTCACTGTGTGTCACTAGTTTGGGTTTTAAATTTATTTTTATTGCAGCTGAGTATGACTCAGGAAGCATGAGGAGTGGTGAGTCTTGGAGGCTCAGAAGGTATCACATTTGAAGACATTTCTTCTCACCTCAGGATGGATTGAGAGTGATGTATTTTCTTTCAATGAATTTTGCATTAATGGCAAAGGCAACCAAGCTCTGACCTTGGTCTATATATGCAACGCAATTAAGTGAGCTAAGGTGCCAGTCTTGTAAGTACACACTTACCTGGGAATATGCTCCAATGAACTTAATGGAGTGGGCATGCCTAGGAATGCACTGTATGCTAATGGAAGGCTGGACCGTACCACTTCAGACTACACATGGGGAGTGTGATTTCAGAATGCTTCCTAGTATTAAGCATGTGCTATATGTGGCAAGTTTTCTACATAGGGAATAATTTTCAAAATGTGCCCCTCCCCACCAGCTTGCAACCTGAAACAGTTCTGGTCATCCTGCCACCTCATAATGCTTCATTCTGCTCCATGAGTCGACCAAGCCAAAAAAATGAATGTGACTGGCCAGTTTATGTGAATCAGTTTAAATATTGATTCCCTTGACCATCTAAGCCCACTGCAACCACGTTTTTTTATTATGGGGATGATTATGAGTCTTCATGTTGTTACTGTTGTTATGCAAGCTTTTTTCTAAGATAGGTTTTTGCATAGGAGTAGCACATGTGCAACTTAGTGTATAGAAAACAAACCCTGTCTATCTGAGTGGTTGGTAGCTGGCAGCAGGTGACTTTCCAGGACCATCTCAAACCATGAGATGGACAACTCAGAGACAACTCAGATGGGGAGTAGCTAGCCTACAGCAAGTGTGAGGAATTGAATCCAGTCAGAGGGCTAAATCCAGAAGTGGCAACCCCTCCATGGGCCACTTTGACAAGTGAGTGGGGCCACCCATCTGTCTGCCACTTGCAGTCATGTGACATTATGTCACTGAAGTTTCAAGATTCATCATTTTCAGCCCTGTTTGAATTCAAGCCATGCTTGCAATTCTTTTCTTGCAACCAAAATTGAGCCTGTGTACCAGATGGAGCTGCTGGACAGCTGCCCTGGACACAGAATTAACCTGTGCCTCCGCGGACAGCTGTGAGTCCAAAATGACTCCAAGGCTGCGCACCTGGTCCTTCAGGGGCACAGTTACCCCATTCGGGACCAGGCAGTCCTCCACACCTTTTGAGGTTGAATCTTTTCAGGATTCAACCTCAATCCATTAGCCGGATTGAGTCTACTTCACTCCTATTCTCTAGAGCAGGTTTTCAATATTTAAAAAACCGCGGAACAAAATCAATGCTGAGTTATAAAAATAACCATTGAAATGTTAATGACCCTGTGAAAAAGCAAGGGAAATGATTGAGTATTCAAGTGGTACATCATTGGCATTTTGAAAGTGGAAGAAGCTAGGCACATCCCACTGTAGAAATACATTCTAAGGTGCCTGGTTTTGGTTTTTGTTCTGATACATCTGTCCAACCTGCTTTATTATGTTTTTCAACCATTCTCTATCAATCAAGAAAATTATCAAGGGTTTTTTGTTGCAGCTAGCCTGCTTCTGAGGTGGCAGAGGAGTTTTAGTGAGTGTCCTTTTTTCATTCTACAAACCACCACTCTGGTAATCTCAGTGGCGTAGCGTGGGTTGTCAGCACCCGGGGCAAGGCAAGTAATTTGCGCCCCCTAACCCATGGATTTTAGTAGGGGCAGAGAGTTGCGAGTGCCAGTGCGCCCCCCCAGATGTTGCGCCCGGTGCAGCCGGCCCCCCTGCACCCCCCACACTACACCACTGGGTAATCTGCACATTATAGCCTTCCGGTGCACCCATCCTTTGATTGAAATCAAGGGGCATGAGCTGGTGATATGTGGTCAGCAGAGAGAGAGAGAGAGAGAGAGAGAGAGAGAGAAATTGAAAATGTTAGTAGATAAAATGTAGAAGAATTTGATAAATTACTGCAATCATTGCAGTCTTTCATGAATCAAAACAATGGATAAATACAGCTTTCTTATGGCAATTTGTTTTCCTGCCACTATCTGAATAGCTGATTTACTTTTTATTTGTTTCAGATTCGCAATAAAAGCAAAGCATCCAAGGCTGGGCTGTGTGAAGGAGATGAGGTGATATCTATCAATGGCAACCCTTGTACCGACTTGACCTATTCTGAAGTTATCGCTCTGATGGAAGGCTTGGCTGACACTCTCCAGATGCTTATCAAGAGGTAAAGGAAACTCAGCTTGGCTACTTATACTGATAAGGTCCATGTTATAGTCCCATGGTGATTTTGGGAACCAACTTTGCACTTTCTATGCGACTTTACACAATTTTTAATATACCATTTTAAGAACACTTATTTTCACAATCACAATGCCTGGTTCTTTGCACTTCATAATTGCATCAAGAAAGTGCAAATTAATTACATGGATAATTAAATTATTTCATTGGGAAACTGAGCCTTCGACCCTGAACAATTTACTAAGGATTAATTCCCATGGAAGTAGGTATAGGATCGTTCTGACAGTCATAACATAAAATTATCTAAACTTTCAGAGGAATCAGAGTGGTGTTCACTTCACTTTTAAACAGCATAAGCCTGTTGAAGTTCATACAGTGGTGTGATAGGAGTTGTATCACTTATCATTTATATAATAGAAAATGCATTTGCACAATAAGAGTGAAGATTAAATCCCACAGACCAGATACAAATACTGAAATTTAAGTCCTAGAGGGAACAATGCACTTTGTATCTTGTGGTCAATCTCCCCACAACAGAAGTGCAACTTTGTTAATTGTAATCGTCACCAGACTTTACAGAAAGATGTTTAATCCTGCACAGCAAATGGCAAATATTTATTGTTGGGGACAGGAGATGCTGTATAAAGACTTCAAGTATATCCATAGGCAGAGAGCCTTTTAAGGGGGGAATTCTTTGTGGCTCTGTTTCTGTCTCTCCCTCTTTCCCTCCCTCATTCCCTCCCTCCCTCCTGTCCTCACATAAACAGAAATCCAGACACACTAAGCTACCAATAAAGGCCAACATTTATCTGGCTCACTCCCAGTCTTCCTTCCTACAAGGAAATGTTTACAGATTCATAGTTTATTAAGCACCACAATTGATTGTCCAAATAACACAACATGATGGAAACCAGCTACATCCACAGGGTTGCATAAATTAAGATGCTTGACCTTTTGGGAGCTCCGTCCATGGTTTGATAGATATTATGGACCAGTCCTGTATCCAGGTACTGTTTTCAGCAACTGATACAGATGTGCAAGACAGAGACAAGAGTGGGACTGAGATTTGCCAGAACAGATGGCTTTTTAAGCATGTATTTTAATTTACCAGTTTCCCCTAAAATCTTCAGCCAAGTGCCAGATCCTGCATAATTTATTCATGCTTTTTATTGAGTATACTGAACTTTTGCTTCCCAGATAGAAAATTCATGGTATATCGCTTGGATGTACAGTGGTACCTCGGGTTAAGTACTTAATTCGTTCCAGAGGTCCATTCTTAACCTGAAACTGTTCTTAACCTGAAGCACCACTTTGGCTAATGGGGCCTCCTGCTGCCGCTGCACCACCAGAGCACAATTTTTGTTCTCATCCTGAAGCAAAGTTTTTAACCTGAAGCACTGTTTCTGGGTTAGCGGAGTCTGTAACCTGAAGCGTATGTAATATGAAGCGTATGTAACCTGAGGTACCACTGTATGGTTGTGGGGTCTGAGGGAACCAAGGACTTACATTTCCCCCCCTTTCCTTTAAGATGTGACAGCTTTGGGTCCATATTAGACCCCTTTAGTGCTACTGAGACACCACTCTGCAATTTGCTGGAAGCAGAATTAAAAGAGAGATCTCCATATGGCACAATACTGTATGTTTTTATTTGTTAACTTTATATTTAACCCTTGTCCCAAAAAAGCTCAGGGTGGCATTGATATTAACACACTTAACAGCTATATTAACTAGCAGTGCCCTTTCCCAATGGCCAAGTGGGTTATCAATAAGACCCACAAGTAAGTTCCATTCAGCAAAAGCCCCCGATGACTTCAAACAGAAATGTACTGCTCACAAATTCAATATATTTTACTGCTTCTTATTGATCCTGCCTGTGGAATTTGTGAGTAACTTCCCATTAAATAGCCATTCTGTGAAGTACAATATTATTTAACTAATAGAAGAATTAAAGGGAATCATTAATTAGACTCTTACCATCCCAGAAAGAAAAAATGACATGTCATCTCTCCTGACCAGGAGCACCTCTGTTTTGCCTTTTCATATATAGTCCATTGCTGCCTCTAGGCAGTAACAAAGGGATGAATAGTTCTCTGATGACAATACTATGACTTTCATATTGTAGAATCTGGCTTCTAGGAGCCAAGAAAAGAGGGGGGAAAGCCATTTTTAGATGCTTTTGAAAAGCTTGTTTAAAATGTGGGACACATTGGGCTTGCCCTAAAAATCAACTGGGCTTTGAATGCTCAAAAACCTAAAGGATTGGTTCACACATTCACTGCCAATTCACCCCACATTCTTACAGTAAAAGATCTTGCCTTTGAGAAGAGATAGGGTATCCAATGGCAGACAGCAAACCTCGATACCGCAAAGCATTTCCCCTACTGGAAGTCACATGTGGCCTGATCCTGCTGGGGACTAAGGGGATTGCCATTTGCAATCAAGGACAGACCTTGTGAAGCCTGTCTTGTTTTGAAGTCAGCTCTCCCCCATGTATTATGCCATCATTCCTCGAAGGTAAAGGTACTTTTCTCGGGGAAATTGGAGCAAAATTGAAGGGTAGCAGGGCAGAGCTTGTCCTTCCCTCGAAGACTCACCCCATCTCCAGTTTCAGTGCTAAAGGCTAAAATCCTCCAACCCTGTTCTTTAGAATAGTTCCACTCAGTTGTGTGGCATATACGCTAAATGAAGACAAACCTTGGTGACAGCTCACTGTATGTCCAGAGTGAGACAAACCATGAGCCTGGGTGTTGATGATACACAAAGCCAAACTATGGCTTATTCCCAGTTAGTATGGCAGCAGAACCACAGGAGTTGAGTGGCAGCCACAACCCTCTCCAATAATCTGTGCATTTGAACATTCACACTAAGCTATGGTTTGATCAAGTGAAAAGAATGCCATCTTTAACATGTTCTTCTTCGTAATACATGGAAATACATGGAAATATGTTTGAGGCTCATCAATATACTGGAAGACCAGGATAGAAAGATGCATTGGCATTAATGTCAACCCGTGTTCAGGTGTCTACGTTTCTTACTGTTAGTAAAAAAAAAAACTTTACTAGTTTTGTCCTACAAAGCAAATTATGTGATAGATTTAGATACTAACTAGGAAGGAACTAGGAAGCCACCTCACATATGGCTGGAAGCAGGATACCCAGTGCCACATCCACAGCCCTGCCACTGAGCAGAAGGTTGAAACTGAATGTTTGCTTTGCCAGCTCCTAGACTGGTGCAGTGAAAGGCCTGAATGAAGCTTGTTGTCATCACACAGCAGCAGCAGGGTTGACTTGGGATCCAGAGGATTTCTTGCTGGCCCAGCTCCATTCTGAGATTCATTTGTAAACTCTTGGTTCTCCCCAGATTAAGTCCAATACTGCATCCACCAGGGATAGCCGTGGTGTGCTGCTGTTGGACTACAACTCCCATCATCTCTGACCATTGAGCATGCTAGCTGGGGCTGATGGGAGTTGTACTCCAAAAGTCTGGAGGGCAACACATTGCACTGTATTGATGATGTGAACTTTTTAAAAAGTAGCTTGATACACAATTAGATTTACAACTCAGATTCGCTATTTGTGTCTCTGCAGATCTTCCAGTGGAGTGAATGAGACCTTCAGTCCTGAAACAGAAAATGGCAGTGACATTAAAAATGAGGAATATAAAGAGAGTACTACCCTGCAAATCAGAACAGCAGCCCCCAGACCCCACCAACAACTGCAAATCATAGGGGCAGCCCATGAAACACTCCAGAAAGAGCAGCAAAGCGATGCCGAAAGAGATATCACCCCTTCTCACAAAATCCCTCCCAAAGTGATAGAAGCCCCTAAAACACATTTCATAGAGGTGCCTGCTTTCACCGGGGAAAAGCCAGGACCAACGGTTGAGCTCCAGTTGTCCCTCTTGCATGGCAAACACAAAGGCAGCAGTGTTCCCAGCCTGACTGTCCTGGGAGCTGAACAGCACAAGTCCTCAGAAGCGGGAGCCACCCTACCGCAAGATGGGACTAGCTGGCTGACTGCAGGTCCCGCGGCTGAAAAAGACCACGCTGTCCAGTGGTCAAGCAGAACATTCCAGGCTGCTGGCGGCAAAGAGGTCAAAGCAGCCCTCAGAGCTGAGACAAAGGAGCCGTCTCTCACCAAGGTAGAGGTGATCCTAGACTGCTCTGACAGGGCAAAGGAAGAGTTTGGGTCTCTGGCCGAAAAGGGGTGTGTGGATTCTCAAGTGGAAGGAGGGCAGTCAGAAGCACCTCCTTCTGTAGTCTCCTTCGGCATCTCGTCAGAAGGCACAGAGCAGGGAGAAGACGACCAGCACTCTGAAAGGGAACATAGCAGACCTCACAAACACAGGGCAAGGCACGCCAGTGAGTATGTTATCGCTAAGCGGGTGGCTTTGCTTGAGACTTGCATTTTGCAACGCAGAACATTTCAAAGTGCAATTGCCTCCATGTGCTTAGGATTAATATAAACTTTAAAAGGGGGTTTCTTAATATCTCCCCCTCACTTTTCTAAATGCCATTCAGTTTCTGTTGTTTTGATATGTCGTTTTTGTAAGCCCTGTAGTAATATTTTTTAAAAAAAATCAGTAGGAATTGAATGTTCTTCATAGCACTGACTAGAAAGCTCGCTTTGAAACATTATCTAGGACTGCTAACTTTCTACTGCTAAAAATACTTGCTGTTACAGACAGCCTGTGGGGCTTCTTAACAAAGACGTAAAAGGCAATTTGACAGAGATTGTCCCAGAAGAGAGAAATGTTGTCAGGCATACCGTTTCTTGCTTGTAGGTTTCATCATGTACAAAGAAAGGCTGCGTTTTGTCTAGAATTGGCATACTTACGATGCTACTTCTATTAAAAGTCGAGAAGGATTTTTTTAAAAAAAGGAAAAGTGGTGAAGTAGTGAAGCATGATGATGCTTGCAGAATGTCGCTTTGACAGACACCAGCATGTGTATTTTTGGCCAGTTATATGATCCCTTTCAGTTTTGCAAGGCTTCTCTACACTGTAAAGTGAACTTACTATTCCTTCTGCCTCCCATACCTAGAGGTCAGTGCAAAATCTACACAAGGTCTTTAATTGGAAGTAAACGAGTTGACCAATAGTACGACAGCTAAAAAAGACTAACTCAGATGCAGCTTTTCTCAAAGCATCCATTTATTGATTCACTTCTGTTCCTGGCAGTTGTGCATTCACTGTGGACTATTTCAAGAATTCCGTCAAGCGATTTTTCATTGCAAAATGACAAAGGCTTGATGGTATACTGTAGCATTGAGCTGTCTTGCACAGGCTGAGCATGCTAACCCATTACTAATTCCCCTGCAAGCATATTTTTAGAATTATAACCGTTTGCCTCAGTGTGTAAATTAAGCTGTTGCTTATGCTTGAAGTGCCCAGCTGTAATCCACACATTTATGTCATATTTAACAGAGTATAAAAGAACAGCACACATGCTTTGCATTTTGGCAGTGAAGCCAGCAGCAACTGTGGGGTTGTGCTTGTCAGATTACACCATCGGTTTAGTTAGAAAGGGGTTTGACTAAATACCCATAATTAAGCCATTCAATATAGGAATGTTTTGCATGCTTCAAGTACCATTGCAATGACTACAAATCAGGGAGTCGTATTTCCTTTCTTAAAAAAGAAAATACATTCATTTCTAAACACATAAACATAGGCTGGTATCAAAAGAGTCACTATAGGCTTAGGTACCATATACACAAGGGCTAACGTGCACCCAATATGATTTTTGTTTTCCCCGCTCTTTGAATAGTAGGCTCCCACACTCGTGTCATATCATAAACTGCTTTAGAAACAGCTTCAAATGTGTTTTACAATGAAATATGGGAGATTTCTGTTTGATAACATCCAAATCTAAAGTCTTCTGGGGTGTTTCACCTCTAGTACCAGGGCTCTTTGGCACCCAACAAGTATCTACTATGGAAGTCTCCATGAAAACCATGTTCCCTGGATTAGGCTATCTACAGCCTAAAATATTATGTAACATTGTTGTGTTAAAATGGATGCTGTTTGCGATGCATCAAAAAGAAAATGGGGTAGTATATCCCACATTGAAATATAAGCTAGCCTGTAAAGCAATAGGGCTCCATATTATAAGATCAATATATTCTAATCTATGCCAATCTTCCCCAACCAAGTACTCTCCTGAGGTTGCTGGACTCTTCTCTCCCACCATTCCTAGGCAGTGATGTAAAATGTCAGGGATAATGGGATTTATGGTCTAAAACATTTGGAAGGCACCAGGTTGGGAAGCACACTACAGCCTGCTTATCTTGTAGCATGTGCCTGCCGATGTTTAAGATCTCATGTCTTATACAACCATCTATTTCCCCTTTTTGCCCAATACATGCTTCTGGAAGTGGGCAACCCAACCCTATGCCTATTTATTCAGAAGTACGTCCTCCTCTGATTGATGGGGCTTACTCTCAAATAAGCGTGCATAGGATTCCCGTGATACTGGTGGAAGCATTTTTTGCATTACAATGCTCAGGCGCAGACCTACATGTGTAAAAGATGAAATATGAGATGAAATATGAATAGAAGGAAATGCTGTTTATCTCAGGATAGCAAAATGTGAGCATTCAATAGCAGTTCATTCAAGGTGAAAAGTTTATATCCTCCAGAGCTTCTTTTTAAATAAAAACTAGAGACATTAAGAGAAATTAGTTATTAAAGTAGAGTTATAACTTGTTTTTTAAAAAATAAAAAAAAATGTAAATTAATACCACTGATTTAGGTCTGCTTACCGAGTCTGCTTTATTTTTTTCACTCCCCAGAGGAAGTACTTTCCCTATTAACAGTCTGGTTACATTTAATTAAAGTATTTATTTCATATTGTTTTAAAAAATCCAATTCTGAATAGCATGATTCAATACCATGGTTACAATTATTCACATTCAAAATGGTTTTCAGGGTACAGGAAATCAAACTTATTTTCCTGTGGATATAAATCCTGGATGATCACATTATTTTCTGTTTGTAGAAGAACTTGTGAT
Organism: Podarcis gaigeae; assembly: GCF_964106915.1. Taxonomy (NCBI): domain Eukaryota; kingdom Metazoa; phylum Chordata; class Lepidosauria; order Squamata; family Lacertidae; genus Podarcis; species Podarcis gaigeae. Next base: position 52,172,945 of record NC_139685.1, on the reverse strand, counting down.
TTGTCTTGCCCTGTAATTCAGCAGCAAAACTGGGCTGCCTTCCGTAGGACCAGATATGACACTGTTGGGAGAGTTCCCAATAGCTACTTTGGGCATGATAGCTTAGACACCTCCAGTGGGATCCTTTTCTTTTTCTTTTACTCTCCTCTCCTTTGAACAGAAGGCTATCCATGCCTTATCATATAATCTGCTTATAAAAGCTTACTACATTGCAACCATGGTTTTCTATGCCGCATAGAAGGCTCAGGATAGAGAAATACAAGGGCTAGTTGTGTCCCAGTAGGACTGTGTGTGTATGTGTATATAAAATATTCCTGGTTTTATTCAAACTCCTATTCCTTACTCCATAACTTTCAGACATGTGGGGAGAGGGAGATCTCTGGACAAGTTGAACCATTTAACTATTTCAGAGGAATTGATCTTGTTTAAGTTAATAAACATATTCTCCAAACTCCTCCAGGAGTATGTGTGCCTAACTCAGCATCAATAGTATATGTACGTCTATCTGACACTTCTGATTTATCTTCTATATTATACTGGCTTATATATATGTACACAGACAGAAGCAAATATGTGACATCAAAAGCTCTTGAAAGTGGAGCTAGCAAATCCATAAGGAAAAAAAATTGTGCAAAGAATGTCAGCCAGAGAGGAATGATTGCTATGGAATTTTTATCATGGCTGGAACTGTGGGAAAAGATTAATCTTAATGCCTTTCCTATGCATCTTTACATAAGGGGGAAGATTCCAGCTCTAGAGAAAGAAAGATTAGGACTGCACTCTTGCACCCCAAATAGCAATTGTGCAGCTTATGGTTAAAATGGCTCTCATGTTACGCTGTTGCCTGAGATGTGTTCTTTAATCCTTTTCTGCAGGGCTCAGACGGAGCGAGAGTCAGTCGGAGAAGCAGGTGAAAGAAGCCAAGTCTAAATGTAAGAGCATTGCCCTCTTGCTGACAGCAGCTCCAAATCCCAATTCCAAGGGGGTGTTGATGTTCAAGAAGCGTCGCCAAAGAGCTAGGAAATATACGTTGGTCAGCTACGGGACTGGGGAGCTAGAGCGTTACGAGGACGAGGGCGAAGAAGACGAAGGTGAAGAAGGTGAGAAAGAGAACGCTTTTGAAATTACCTTGCTAGGCACGAGCGAGTCGGAAATCGATGAAGATTTCTTCTCCGACATTGACAAGGAAGACCGGATTGTGACATTTGACTGGGATACTGGACTGCTTGAGGTTGAAAAGAAACTAAAAAGTGGGGACGAGATGTCTCAGCTGCTTCCAGAAAGCAAGGGCAAGGGGGCAGTCATGTTTGCCAAAAGGCGTCAACGGTTGGACCAGATCACGGCTGAGCAAGAGGCAATGAGGATGCAGGCAGGGCACAGCTCCTCTGAGGAACACCAGGCAACCACAGCAACCGAGAGCACCTACAAAATGAGCTCCTCCTCATATCAGGCAAAACAGGAAGAATCTTCCAGGGTGAAAAGCCATGTTAGCAAAAGCTACATAGAAGTGAGCCACAGTCATGGTGCAGCAATTCAGCAAAATGGCATCGGGATCACTCCCGAAGCAAACCTGATGTACCCATCCTCAGAAACCCTTAAAACTGCTGCTCCCAACAGAACAGCCAAGCCTTTCCCTGGTGTACAAAACAGAGCAGCGGCTCCGTTTTCTCCCACCAGAAGCATGACGAGCCCTCTGTCAGATCTCCCTGCGCCACCGCCTTACACTTCGGTCAGCCCACCCCCTGAAACCTTATACAGAACTGTTTTGTCTCCAGTTGCCGCCAGTCCAGCGCAGCCGGCGATCTGGTCTCCAACAGAGTCAACAGAACAGATCGCATCCAGGGATGAAAGGATCGCGGTGCCTGCCAAAAGAACTGGAATACTGCAAGAGGCAAAGAGAAGAAGCACCGCAAAGCCAATGTTTACTTTCAAAGACACCCCCAAGCTGAGCCCTAACCCTGCCCTTCTGTCCCTTGTACAGAATACAGAAGGCAAAAAAGGTGGTGCTGCAGGCTTTGAATCGGGGCCTGAAGAAGACTACCTCAGCTTGGGAGCAGAGGCCTGCAATTTCATGCAAATCCAGGCAGCCAAGCAAAAGGTCCCACCTCCAGTTGCCCCCAAACCCTCGTTAAAGGTTTCTCCCACTGCCGCAACGCCTGCTTCACCAGTCTGGTCACCTCCGGCCGTGGCTGTTACTCAGCCTCCTATCTTTCCAGCTCCAAACTCACCTGAAATGGCAGCTCCAGCACCTGTCAAAACAGCACAACCTGCTTATCCCCCTCCCCAACCTGTCAACGTAGCACAACCTGCTTACCCTCCTCCCCAGCCTGCTTATTCCCCTCCACAGCCCCCAAGTACTCTTAAGCTAGCCAGTCCTTTTAAAGGGCCTCAAACAGCAGCGCCACACCAAAATTATACACCCAAAACAACACCCACCACCCCAGTAGGAAATGCTGTGCTTGCTGGAGGGGTGGGACCAGCTTTTGAGATGCCCCCAGCTTTGAGTGGGAAAGGAGCCCAGCTCTTTGCCAAAAGGCAGTCGCGGATGGAAAAATATGTGGTAGACTCAGAAACCGTGCAGGCCAATATGGCGCGGGCCGGATCACCAACTCCGTCTTTACCAGCGTCTTGGAAATATTCTTCAAATGTTCGAGCACCACCACCTGTGGGCTATAACCCCATCTACACTCCATCTTATCCCCTCGCTGCTACCAAGCCACAGTCAAAGTCCCCTGCTGCTGCCAAAACTACCAAGAAAAAGCCTAAGAAAGCACTTAGTTCTTTGGAAGTTATGAAGCACCAACCATACCAGCTTAATTCATCCTTATTTACTTTCCAACCTCCCTCAGATAATAAGGAAAGTGCACTTCCTAAGCAGCCTGCGAAGTTTGACTCAGCGTCTGCCTCAAAGCAAGCTCTACCTTCAAGATCGCTCAACACTGGTTCTCCTTCTAATGTCCGGGAATCTTCAGTGTACTCTGTACCAGCCTACACTTCACAACCTTTCTTCCAGTCGAATGCCTCTAGCCCTGTCATTGAGTCCTGTGCGTCGACAGGCTACCCTTCTTTTTCGAAGCAAGAACCAGCAGCATCCTCTATGTTTACTGCTCCCAGGCCAAAGTTCTCAGCCAAGAAAGTTGGTGTCTCAGCACAGGTGTGGAAACCCTCAGCCATTGAAGAGTAAAGCATAGATACAACTCAGTATCCACTCAGCTCGCAATGAATTGTTTGCAGTGGTAATCTGGCACTCAAGTGATCCTTGGCTTACTTAATATTTTTTTTCAGATAGATCACATGAAATCTGGGTCCAAAAAAAAGGCTTCAGACTGAAATCCTATGCATACTTACCTGGGAGTAAGTCCCACTGAAAATGGTGAGGCATTTTTTCTGAGTAAACGTGCATAGGATGGCAGAGTGAACGATTTTTAAATGAATCAAAATGAATATTAATTTGCAATGACACACATTTATGTATGCAGTCCTCTTTCATGGCTATGCATGCACAGTGTCCTAAGATGGGCAGGTGCCACTTCATATTAAGTAAGCAGGACACTAGGTGTTAGTGCTTCAGTACACAAATACACAGGAAACCCTGTTCCTGTAATTCATCTGTTAGAACATAGGTTTCACAGAAGGTTTTTGGGGTGGGGGTGGGGGAGACTGGCAGCCACAGGGTCTGAGCACAATCAAAATAACAATAATATTAGATTTATTTCTGAAAAGTGCCTTCAAATGTTATGTCTCTTATGAATGTTGTGTATAAAAATAGGTATAGAGTCTTGGCCCAACTCTGCAGTTTAATCCCTATTATGAGGCATCTTCAGAGCCCCATTCCTACTATCACTGCAACCATATGGTGGGGGGCAGTGGCGTAGCATGGGTTGTCAGCACCCGGGGCAAGGCAAGTAATTTGTGCCCCCTAACCCATGGATTTGCGCCCCCTAACCCTAACCCCCAGATGTTGTGCCCGGTGCGGCCGGCCCCCCCTGCACCCCCCACACTACGCCACTGGTGGGGGGGGGGGAATGAATGAATTCCTTTTCGTATAGCCACTGGGCATGCAAAGTGGTGTATCGCCAGCAGCATTTCTTTGATTCTCAGCTCAAGGCGACACACCACCACGACGGATCCGTGACGGCTTAGCTCACATAAGCACTATAATAACGTGGCTGTGTTACACCTGATCCCGTGACCCCATAACTACAGGGAAATGATTTATACAAATCAGCACTGGTCAGTTTCATTCACTGGAGGTTCAATTGCAGGCTTGGGTCATTAGAGAGTAAACTGGTGATCCGCAATCATGAATTACCTCTTCAATTTCCCCCTTCCCCTGGTTAAGGGTAAATAATATTACTAGATTTGGAAGAAGAAAGCCATAGGCTGGAGAGGCTATTCAAAGTTTTCCCATTTTGGGGGGAAATGTTGACCTCCTCAGGCCTAGCATTTTGATCTGTTTTTGACAAGTAGAAAATTACAGGAGCCAGGAGGATGAGCTGGGTCCTACAGCTGTGGAAGTGGTGCAATATGTTCACGTGAAAGCATAGCGACTATAAAGTGAAGGGACACGTCCTTGAATACCAGTTTTGCAACCAGAGCAGTATGTGCCTTATAAATACTTGTCTAATGACATGCCATGATTCCTGACCTCATATTTCTGTGGATCGCTGAGGCACATTCTCGTTTTCACCTTGGGCTTTCCAGTCCTGCTTCTTCCACTGCTGTTTCTTTTCACTCTGCTCTTGTGCTTTCACCCTACTCTTGAGTAATAATACACTGTGAACCAGGAGGATCAAGACACTGTTGCCACGCCATGTTTGCTGGGTTGAATATCCAGGGTTAGGTTCTGCCAATTTTATTTATGGTTGTGATACAAAAGAACAATATTTGACATCTCCAGTAATGCTTGAGACTGAATTCCATTGAATACCGTTTGAGTGCACACACTGAGGTGATTAAAAAAGAGGTTAAGGGATAGACTTTCCCCACTCTTCTAGCTAAACCAATACCACAAAATGAATGACAATAATTAATTTAGGTTTGGTGAAATTATTTAGATGGATTTTGGACATACAGTCATAATGGGAAAGTACCTGAGTAGGAACAGTTCATGTGAATGTACTGACTGCTGATTAACAGATCCAACCAAGTCTGGTCTGAAAATTGCTTGAATTTATATAAATGAACATACAAAGCTTCTGTGTGGCCCATATAGCCCAGTGTTATCTAGTCTGACTAGCACTTGCTCTTTGGAGTCTAAAGCAGAGTCCCCCACCCCCATTTCTTGTTATCTACTCCTTTTACCAGGAGATGCCAGGGATTGAACTTGGGACCTTCTACATGCAAATCATGTGATCTACAGAGTTACAGTCCCTCTCCATTGTAGCATACTAAGTTCTGGAGACCCTCAAAAACCTACTGTGGCCATAATGCCATTTCATTCCCACTTGCATTTCCTGAATGGTGCATTGCCAAGGCTGGTGGTGTTCATGGGAGAAGTTGCCCCATTGCCTAGTGCTGAAATTGATGCTCACCTTCACATCACTGAATCCCTCTGAAACAGAGCTGTGCCTACAGTCCAAGTCACACAAACAGCTACTACTTGGATTTCCAAGGTTTCAGCAGTGTGTGAAGGGCGCATGCTGCAACACTTCCTATACCACTAAAATAATGTTGCAAGCAGTCAAAATTACTTTAATTTAATATGTCTTGACTGCCTTTGAAGATGCATTCCATAGAGAACACCATGCGCTGCCTTCAGGGCTGTGGGGATACACCAATGGGTAGTTTCTTGGTTCCAGTTTCCACTATTGTGGCTTGATGTCACAATTACAGAAATTTATGTAAGGAAGCCATACCTATCTGTGTGAACAGACTAGGTCACACAGTGAACAAGCCTCCCTTGTTGCTACCACCTCCCTTGGTGATATACATTAAAGTAGTCCCATTAGCACAAGGATATTGGAGCGCACAACAGAACTTCCCCTTCCTCTCTTCTTTCTGTTTGCCTTCTATGGAACCCCTAAATCTGCTCTGAGGTTTCTTCCAAACTTCTGGAGCAGCTTTGGAGGGGGAATGGGGGCACACAGGAGATGGGAGAGGGAGCCAGTTCCATTGTGTAGATGGAAACTTTTGTGCTGATGGATACCGCCCCATGTGATTGCGTTCGGTGGGCAGGCAATTGAGAACAGCTTTTCTCCAGTCATGTGGAAGGCATTTTGACTATAATATTGAAAGAACAGCCATGTACTATATAGGTAGACCAATCACCATCCAAAAATGAAAAAGTGTGAAATGTGCCACACTTAGGAAACATTTGAGGCATATATTTCATACTTCACACATAAAAGGAGCATTCCCTAACATGTAGGACTTATCCAAAGTCCATAGAGAAAATGGAATAACTCTTTTTGACTAGCTAGAACATATTTAGTCATAAGAAGTCCTTTTGACTACAGTGGGGTTCTTGTCCAAAGCTCAACATATTTAGGGTAGGCTTTGTTAGCTGAAGTAGTCTATACTGGAAGTCAAATGTGGCTGTATCAATTTTAATTAAACAGCCCATGTTACATAGAAATATGTACACAAAGGATTCTTTTGCAACACAACATATTTAAAATTATGCAGTACCAATATTTTAATCCTCTTGGGATCTTCTTTCTGTTCATTTTCCAATTACAATCTGCTGTATTTTTTCCTCTACCATTAAAATTGTTCCTTTCTTCTTTATCTGTATTTTTTGCTTTTTCTTTGATTTCACATGTTTTTATCTGCAGTTGAAAAAGAGTTTCAAGGTCTTTCTTTCCTTCTTTTCCTTTCTCTCCCTCCTTCTGCCAAAATTGCTCAAAATGCCATTCAGTTTCTGGTGGAATGAATTCAGTCTGATCAACCAATCAATTAAATCCAAGCGCTTAAATCTGAATAGGGTGTGAATTGAATAGGACATCACTAGAACTGAAGTGTCATAAATTTGTTGTGCAGAATTGGTGCCAAGATGGTTATGAGGGTGATTCTACAGCTAATGACTCTACAGTCATATATGTTGGTCTTTGCTGTAACTATCAGAGGGAGGAAAGTGAGAGAAGCCTGGTGATGTCTTTCTCTAATCACTCACCAGGCTCATACTGAACCATCTCATGAAGGGGAAGATTAAATTAAAACTTCATTGCACAGCCCCTACAGTTTTAATCTCTTATGCTTTCCCTTCTGCTTGTTGCTCACTTTCCTAAATTGTGAATAGAGAAAATAATCAATGCTGCTGCCCCGTGAATTTGAGACAATCTGAGAAATGTGCTATCATTCTTCTCTGGTCAGGCCCTCAAAGGGTGGCTACTGTTGGCCACATTTTGGCATTTCAAAGTTGCTGTCTGCTTCTCAGGGTCTGCCTTTTGGGAATCCTGCTTTGGGTAAGGTGAGTAGACCTCATCATATCTGTCAGAACTAGATTATAAATTGGGTTGAGAGGCCCAGGGTCCTATAACCATTCTGCTAGAAGTTTGTACAGGAATAAATTATTCCAGTCTGGTTTCCCCAACTATTTTAAATGTGTTGAGTCAACATGAGTTGCCTTTTCAGTGGTGAGTAGACTTGTGACTGCTTCAAAATCTAAGTTTGAACTAAGACACAGTGAGTTGCAATTTGGATATGTGCTGAAGCATTTCACAAACATGATCCACCCTCTGGGCACCCACAAGAGTAAATATGTGTTGACTAATTAAAAATATTTGTTTGAATCAGAGACAAATAAATGTGTTAGGTGTTTGAATCCACAAAACAGTATCCTGAATGAGAACATTAGACTTGCAGTTACTGGATTAAAAAATGCCCCTATCAAAATAGCCGCCCAATTTGGCTTTTTAGGAAGAGGGCTCATAGATTAATGCAATGTGCTATTCCCATCTTTGCTCTGAAAGGATATTTTCTGAGAATTGTACTGCAGCACCTATCTATTGCAATGACACGGGGAAAGCCTGCCCTCTTCCTGAGTTGAGACTAAAGTTTTAGATGCTTTTCATTTTTAACTCCACAGGGAATGGGTTGCAAAGGGGACTGGTAATAGAATACAGCGCCTCTCACCTCTTGTTCAAATATGGCCTAGGGCAGGAATGACTGAAAGCCATGCCCAGCTGCTGAATCGTCTGAGTGACATCAGTGGATGGTGACTCTCAGTCCAGTTTAAGCAGAGTGATTTGCCTCACACCCAACCACAACCCAAAGAAGCATTAACTGGCATTCTTATTGGAAGACTCAGAAAGAAAGATGTGAGCAGATGTGAAGATCAGTCTACACTCACGGCTGCACAGCACACACCCAGAAATCTGAATTATCTGTCAAGGGAATGCAATGTTTTTTCAAGCACTCGTGTTTTCAAATTCTTTGGAATTTTGTGGCAAAGATTGCTAAGGCAGAGGCTGCAGCAGTATAAAACAGGCAGGGGATAGACAACTATGGAGAGCTGTCGAAGGTATTTAAAGTTTACAGAAATTGCCAGTTACTAAGCTTTTGCTGGTGGGTTAGAAATGTGTTTTTCTACAGACAGAAGCTAATGTTCTCTGGATTCCAACTTCCATAGTAAACCTACACACATGTGCCCTATGCGTCATCCTCTTCTAATAAAAGCCACAATGAGGTTGGTTAAGGCAACTCACCAGGCGGGAGTTTCATGTCATGCAGGCAAAGGCAGCTTCCCTGCCCCATGTTTGCTGAATTACATGAATGTACATGGTGAAGAGGAATCTGTAGGGGAGAAGCCGTGTGTACTTAATCCTTGACTGCCCACCCTTTTCCCCACTGCAGTGCCTCCTTTGCCCCAGTTGCTTTTCCTGCTTTTGCTCCCAGCCAGGTTTCAGAAGCAAGCAAGAAACTCAGCTGGGGGACATGATCAGGGAAGAGCAACAGCAGAGGGAAAGCAGCAGGTGATTAAGGATTACGTACCCTCACCTGACCTGCAGGTGTCCCAACCCCCCCCCCATCATGTTATCTTGTAAATGTAAGATGTGGAATACATGTTTGCCCATGTAATGGACAATTCTATTTGGGGCGGAGTGGGAGCACTCTTTCACTGGTAACACAAAAGGTTGGGCACTGCTAATGGCTCTTCCCTGAGAAGTGAGTTCATGTCTTTGAAAGCAGGGTCTTTGCTTTTTCCACTCATTAATATTCTAGTGAAATCCAGCTTAGACAACGAGTCAGGTGGAATTTGCTAGTGGGATGCCTCTACAGTGTGGTCCCCTTGAAGCCCCTCATTCCAAGAGACCCAGGTGTTTTGTAATAAGCCTTCATGACACCATTCAGTGGCCAACCTCACAATGCCCATAAACACTGTTAGAGTTCACATACGGAAACTTTACAATGTTGTGGATGCCAATTTAGACCAGGGCTGAGATACCTGCAGGTTTCAAGAGCTCTATGTGCACCAGTGACCCAGGACATGGAATGTATATGCCTTCTGAGGCTCCAGTAAGCTCAGGTCTTCAAAGCATTTAACAAAGGTAGTTTCTCTGGAAGTACAGTGACAGGCTTTGAGCTCAAAGTTATGTTGCTCTCATGAAGGCATAGGTGATGCTCCATTTTTCTGGATCAGTGGTTCCCAATTAGCTATTACCAAGGACCCCCTATTTTTCAAAAGCCAAGCCACAGACCCCTTATGGAACACCTCCTTCCATGTGTGTCTCCTTGATCTTTGCTCCACAGTCTGTCAGTGTGAGCGTATGGAGCATGTTAATTTCTATTGTGGCATCTATCCTGTGGCACCCTAATCCTGGAAGCATGGATTCATTGCCTCTTTATATAGCTCCTTCTTCAATTTTTCATGGATTTTGCTAAATGTACTAGTATAGAATTGGTTTTTTTTATTGCCAGGTTTGAGCTTTGTTATTCTATTGGGGTTTTTTATCATGGTGTTAGAAAGATAGTACATTGTCTTCAGGACAAGAAGGTACTTTATCCTTTCCTTACACAAAGCACTTGATGCACCTTACTCTATTCTGTTTTGATTTTTGATTTGTACATAAACTTTTCAAATTGTGGCTCACAATCACAACTCACAGAAATGACAAAATAATATAACAAAATCCACATGCTGTAACAAGTCAATCCAAAGTCCTAGTGAAGATTATAACAAAAACCAAACAATTCAATTATCATGCAAGTCATATATAACATAATGATAATGATGATGATAATGATAATTTTATTATTTACCCCTCCCATCTGGCTGGGTTTCCCAGCCTCTATGGATGGCTTCCAGCACATATAAAAACATAATAAAACATCAAACATTAAAACTTTCCCTATACAGGGCTGCCTTCAGATGTCTTCTAAAAGTTGTCTACTTCTTTATCTTCTTGACATCTGATTGGAGGGCTTTCCACAAGGAGAATTTCACTTCTTGCAGTGAGGGAACAGCCAGAAGATGCCTACCCCACCCCATAGCAGGAAATATATATTTAAAATACCACAGACCATGCAAAAAATTGTTGATGTAACTGCCAAGTCCCATACCTTACAAAATTACAAATGCACAAATATAGCTGACAAGATTTCTAGCACTGGTGAAGACAAAATACAGCCATTTATAAAACAAGTGCTTGGTGAGTTAAAATGGCTATATATGAGGAATTGTGCAGCCTTTGCAAGTGCCATTGGAGAACCAATAGGTTCCAAAAGGGTAGCTCCTCTGCCTGGTGAGAGAGACATGCTCATGTTGTTTGGGAAAGTCTCCACCAAGAAGACAATTCTTGAAGATGCATGAGTGACAATCTCTAAGCAAGAAAGAACAGAATCAGGGCCCCTTGCAGGAGTGGGGAAGGAGAGCCCTATAAGAGCAAGCCTGGCTTACACACAGTATCCAGCCCTTTGCCTGAGCGCGCTCTCCAGATTACAGGGATGCTCAGCTGCTCCAGCTTTTCAGTGTGGAATCTCCCTGTAAGTTCTGAAAAGGTGTGAGTGCCAGGGTATGAGACAATGGGGCTGATTCTGGTAGCAACATTGAAAGATCATTTTCCTTCATGTTTCCTTTCAATATTTTTCTTGCAGTGGCATAACTCTAGGGACAGATGATCCTACCAACTCTGCACAAGGCGCCAAGCTATGGGGCGCAAAATAATAATAAATAACAAAAGAAAGAGCTATTGTGAAAATAAATATGGGGGGGCAAAATTTTGTTCTCACTCAGGGTGCCATATTATCAAAGTCCATCCCTGATCCTACTGTTATCAGTATAGATAAGCAGACCAGCTTGTTGGTCTTAAGTCGATATCTGCAACAATGTATTTTTTCCCCTTTAGGCCAATGATAGTCAACTCCAAATTGCAATGCAATCCAACAACTTTTGGAAGACACCATATTGACTACTTCTGCTTTACAGAGCAATCTTAAGTATTAGGAAGCTGAAGGAAGTTAAATTAAGCCAGTGTGGTATTACAGACTTCGTTCAGAAGCAGAGATCCTGCTGGTTCAGCTGTCCTAAGCCTGAGAGAGGGAGAGCTAAGCTTTAAAATAGAGTTTGACTTACACTGTCCATTTTACCAGAGTATGTTGCTCTGGCTTATCAGGTCACGTGACTAAGCCGAATGGAGTTAGGATCCAGTGGTAAATCCAACCCCCACTCAATCCCACCATATCACTCCCCTGGAATACCTGCTTTTCAGCAATTACAGTGGTGTAAGATCCACCATTCTCAACTCAGCTGGCTGAACACTGGTTGAGCCAGAATGAAGGAGTTATGCCATGCTGTCTCTAGCTGAGCTAAGATGTGGGGCTTATGCCATCTTAGCATGGCTGCACCAGGAATCAGTAGGGTGAGCTAGAGATGTGCTGGATCATAACTTGCTCATGCCAACAGATCTTGGCTTTGGGTTAGGGACTCCCGGGATTCAATTTTTCCCCCTTCTACAGTGTTTGAGCACTTTGCCAATCAACTATCTAACTTTACTTTGTATAGCAGAACAAACCCAAATGTAGCATTACATGCTTCGTTTATACAGCCTCTAATCTGAATTCATAACTTGGCAGTGTGCAAACATGTATGATGCTACCTCTTACCCCAGCCCCAAAATCACAGGGGTGGAGTTGTTATTTACTCAAGAGGCATATGTGACAACAACTTTCCATAAAAGAAGTTTGCTTCCTTGAGCTGGGAAAAAACCATTGTGGCCCAATGTAGCATTTGAAATGCACGCAGAGCAACCGTGAATGTTATAGTCTGACAACAGCTCCAGAATCCCAAGGTCTTCCTATGATTCATTGGATGCAATAAGAGCTGCCGTGTCGCTCTTAACAGCCCTCCCCCTCCCTCTGTAAATAGTTTAGAGGACAGTAGGGGCAAATTACATGCCTACATAACAATGCCCCTCTCTGCCCCCCAATGAACTTCTGTTTCCAAGTTTAGTGTTCCTTTGCACAGGATTCCATTCTGTCGTACCTACTGACGTTGATGAGTTATGCACATAGTTGGTAGGTCAGGATGTGTCACCAAGCCTATGGAATGTTTCCATTATTATTTACAGAGTACTATACTGTAGTTATTATTCAAAGTGCATTGAAGTCTTCATTGATTCTCAACTGTAATGTGAGATAGATGAGGCACTAAGATAATTTATGACTAAAGTAGCACTGTAATTCAAGGGCTGAGATATGATGTGATTATTCTTAGGAGCTGATCCATCTTCTATCCAATGAATACCACCACAGACCCTCTAGGGCCTACAGGTGCATGTATTTATATTGCACATGGACTGATTCATTGGGTGCAAGTTTGTCATATGTGTTTGAAAGTTTGTAATAAGTGGTTTTTTAAGGGAGCGGGTAGCGCTGTGGTCTAAACCACTGAGCCTCTTGGGCTTGCCGATTGAAAGGTCCGCAATTCGAATCCATATGACGGAGTGAGCTCCCATTGCTCAGTCCCAGCTTCTGCCAATTTAGCAGTTCAAAAGCACACCAGTGTAAGTAGATAAATAGGTACCACTGTGGCGGGAAGGTAAACGGTGTTTCCATGCACTCTGGCTTCCATCACAGTGTTCTGTTGCACTCAGAAAGCTGTCTGCGGACAAACGCCAGCTCCCTTGGCCTGAAGCGAGATGAGCACCACAACCCCATAGTCGCCTTTGACTGGACTTAACCGTCCAGGGCTCCTTTACCTTCTTTACTTTTTAAAGTTACAATTCAGGCATGAAAATTGCTCATTATAAAGTTGTCATGAAAATGTTGGAGAATGTTGGTGTACATGGACAAAAGTGAGGTGAAATAGTCAAGTCAGATTTACTGCATAGTGCCATAATATATTCACTACATGGTCTGTAAATGGCTAGGACCATGCAGTGAAGAAAGAAGCCTTAAAATAGCATTGCTTATGGGGGCTTCACAGTAGTGTGGAGAAATGCAAAATGGGGGGGAGCTAGCTAGCTAGGTTTTTACATCCCTCAAAAGCCTATTTCCTGCATTAAAAATAACTGAACCCCATTAAATTCAGTGTGGTGCTGAATTTATTTTCCAAAAGTCAGGTAGGGATTTGAATTCTGCAGAGAGCTGGCAGTAAGTGTGGTTGTTGGAGCATTGCGTTAAAAATAAATTTTAAATGTCATTGGGAAAGGATGGAACTGTATGTGTGTGTTTTGAGAGGACAGGCTTCATACTCTGAAAGATGAATTGTTGGATTTGGAAAATATTGGTGAATACACGCATGTATTTATGAGTATTTGTTCTGTGGCTGTGTTCACACATGATACTAAAACCATAGTATGCTGTCCAACATTTGTCAGAATAAACCCCATGAAATCAGTGGACCTGCATAATTTAAGTTCATTTATTCAGTGGTTATCAGTGCCTTCACCCCGCTGCCCTGCGGAGGCTTTGCGCAGCCATTGCCAAGCTAGAACAGCGAGATGGAGTGCTGCGCAGCGTCCATCTCCCTGTTCTAGCTTTGGGCTTAGCCGTGCAGCCTGCATTCACTCTATAGGACGCACACACATTTCCCCTTAATTTTTGGAGGGGAAAAAGTGCGTCCTATAGAGCGAAAAATACGGTACTTCCTGGTTTGCCATGTTTGCAAGCTGAAAAGATACAACATGAACCTAACGCAACACGAGGTATGACTGTAATTATACAGTTCTTCATGCAAGTATTAACAGACTTGAATGGCCAATTGATTTTTAGCCAAACTCTGAAGTAATGACAGGCTCATACACTCCACCTGTTAACAAATGTCCTTAGTGTCATGCTCTAGTAGTCAACCATGTGTGATTTTACTCTTGATCTCCAGAAGGTGGCAGTAGTGAATGCCTTCTTAGTACATGAAATGTTGTTTTTCTTAAGGAGATGTGAAACTGAAGTGAGCTGTACTGACTTAGCACAAAGTGTATTCATTATGACAACTCAAAAGCTTGTAGGAACCAAACGACAGACAATATCAAAGCAATCACTTTAAGCTGGCAATGAGTGCAGTACAGTGTGGTTTACGGTTACATGAATGGGCCGTGGGATTGTGTCTTCATCACTACCCAGTCGTCTTCTGGCATGGATGTGTGGAGATTAGAAACGTCTACTTCCATTTTGATTTAACTGCAATTTAGTGTCCCATCCAAACCCCCAAACTATGCAAAACTATGGTTTAGGGAAACAAGCCTGGATTGTAAACCACGGTTTGAGATTGACTTGTTTTTCTAAGATTTCTCCAGGTTTGTACATAACGATAAACTGTAGTTAGTTAAAAATGGAAGTGAAAGCTTCCAGTTTTCTCCCTGTGACTATAGAGGAGTAGGGGAAAAGAAACTGAAAACCCCAAGACCTATTCAAATAATGCTAAACCATAGTTTAATTTAATGCTACATCCAATTGAGACCACAAAGTAGTCAAAGCTATGACAGCAAACTGTTAATATTGTTGGGTGTGAAGGTAAAGGTAAAGGGACCCCTGACCCTTAGGTCCAGTCGTGACCGACTCTGGAGTTGCGGCGCTTATTTCGCTTTATTGGCCAAGGGAGCCGGCGTACAGCCTCCGGGTCATGTGGCCAGCATGACTAAGCCACTTCTGGCGAACTAGAGCAGCGCATGGAAACACTGTTTACCTTTCTGCTGGAGCGGTACCTATTTATCTACTTGCACTTTGACGTGCTTTCGAACTGCTAGGTGGGCAGGAGCTGGGAGCTCACCCCATCGTGGGGATTCGAACTGCCAACCTTCTGATCAGTAAGTCCTAGGCTCTGTGATTTAACCCATAGCACCACCTGCTTCCCTTTTGTTGGGTGTACTGTCAAACAAAAAAGGCAAAGGTATTATTCCCATCATGAACCACTTGCTCACCTCCTTCCTACTGTTTCAAAGCACTGAAGTGCATCTCTGCATCCTGTAGATAATGCTGTCAACTTTTTAACCTTGTCTTTAACCTTGTCAACAGCCTTTAGCTGTTGACTTGTCCTCGCATGGAGAAGAATGTCATCATCTACTAATTGCTGCAGAACATGTTGCTGTTAAAGGCACAGCTACAAAAATGAGTTGAAAAGTTGGTGTACCTCACTGTGGGTATCCACTTACTCTTCTCTTGCCTGTGATCCTTGGATGACACCTCATTCCAATAACTCCAATTACTAGAGTTGCCCCTCTACCCATTTATAACAACACTGCTTCATCCTAGACAGTCTCCGCTCAGAGAAATTTCCACAGTTATGAAGAACCAGGTCAGCAATGAAGATATGAATCTTGGTATGTGACTGCAGGCAAGATTTAGAATAGCTCACAGGACTTTGAAAGCAGCGTATGTTAGTAAACAGATTTTGTCTGCTTCTTTTTGATGCTTGGTTTACTAACATTGTAGAAGGAAAGCTGGTAGTGTTTTATAGCATCCTCAAAAGACAGAGGCAAAATAAGGGGACAAGTATAAGAAAATAGTTATTGTCCTTGGTAAAAGGTAAAGGTAAAGGGACCCCTGACCATTAGGTCCTGTCGTGACTGACTCTGGGGTTGCGGTGCTCATCTCGCTTTATTGGTCGAGGGAGCCGGCTTACAGCTTCCGGGTCATGTGGCCAGCATGACTAAGCCGCTTTATGGCGAATCAGAGCAGCGCACGGAAACGCCGTTTACCTTCCCGCCGGAGCAGTACCTCTTTATCTACCTGCACTTTGACGTGCTTTCAGACTGCTAGGTTGGCAGGAACAGGGACCGAGCAATGGGAGCTCACCCCATCTGGGGGATTCAAACTGCCGACCTTCTGATCGACAAATCCTAGGCTCTGTGGTTTAACCCACAGCACCACCCGCGTCCCAATTGTCCTTGGTAGGTAAGGACTTTTTGAGGATCTTTATTCTATGTAATCCATCTATCATCTATATTGCCAGGATTGTAAGGATTGATAGTTTTTATTATGATAGGATATTGTGTTTTAACTTCTTTTTTACTTACTTTACTCCTTGGGACAGATGGGCTAGGCAGCAGGGAAATGCAAGGACATTTGTCTATAGCCCAGGTTTTCACCTTTTCTACTTTTAGGAAATTAGCCATGATGGGTAAGGCTTCTGTGATGGGTTGAACTATTCCCAACATATTCCCACACTATATTAGTGTAACATGAATGGAAAATGTTGTCTTGTTGTGTGTGTGTTCAGTGGCAGATGGAATGGCCATGCAAATTTGGGGTGTTTCTTTAAAAAAAAAAATTGCCTGAGTATGTGAGACTGAACAACATGGTTTGGCTGTTGCATTCTAGGAAGTCATAACGAGCTGTATAAGTCTGTTTAAGGAATAAGCAAATACAAAGAAAAAAGGAAAGCCACAACCCCCAGCAACAAAGTAGGAAGAAGAATATGATGTAACCTGACTAGACAGTCAGAAGGAAAGAGGAAGGAAAACCTTCCTGAGGAAGGAAAACCACGTTGCTTGAAATGCCAAGTTGTGGAGAGCGAAGTACTTAGAATGTTGCACAATCGTAGTTTTGTGTCAGTGTAACAGGAGGAATGTAACACAAGGTCAGTGTGACACAGTAACCTTGCATTATGTTTCAGCAGAAGCATTGCAGCAACACAAAACTATGATTGTGTAATGTTGTAGGTCAAAATGTTAGTTAACTTCCTCCATTTACTTTTCTAGATAAAGGGCATGGTTATTTAGGATGTGTGTAGCAGGTAGCTAGAAACCTTCCAGTCTCTAAGGTTGCCAAGATTGATACAGCCATTACATGAGAAAGCACATTTCTTCTCTTTTCCACTATGCAGAAAACACTTTGTGTAAAGCGGATGTTCCATGTAAAGGCACAATTATTTAGAAGACCTGTTTGCATTACTCATTCCACTCCAAATAGTGGTGGGAAGATAGCACAAATGCAGACCATAAACTACCTGCAATTTACTTCCATACTCAGAATATTCATGTTGGGCAGTATTCAACTAGACAGTTTGGTGCAACAGCTTTTAGCTGTGCAGCGTAACTGTTGCAATTTCACATGAAAAGCAATTCCTTCTGTTCATGCAACAGCACCTTTGGATCCAAGCTATATATCATGTTGGCCCAAATTTATGCCACACTTCCCCCCCAAAAAAAAAAATCCGACGGTGAAAAGTTAAAGTACAGCTTAAATTTGCAACCTTATAGACATTGGCTTTTTCAATATTGCTGTAGGATTTTCTTCTATGTTAGCCATTTATGGGTGTGAGTGCCTGCGGAATTTTAAGGGAGCGGTTTATATTTGGGTATTGTCTTTTTTTCTCCCCCACCCTTTGAATTTTAAAGGTGCAGCTTATTTGCGCGTGTGGCTTATATTCAGGCCAATACGGTACATGGAAGTAAATGCCAGTGGTTTGAACAGACCTGAGGCCACCTGTATGTACTTAGGGTAGTATAACTCACAAATTTAGGAAATATTTGTTTCAATTTTCATCGCATTCCACCCATGTGTCCCAAAATCTCTTGTCTTTGTGCAGCCTAACAAGTCCTCTTTGTACAGCTGAATAGCCTAATAGGCAGTGTTTGTAGAGTAAGGGCATGTTGTATATGAAAGAAGATTGCGGTGGCAGTGCACTGGATTTATGAATGAAAACGCTCATTACCTAAACAGATTAGGATTTGTGAACTATGAATGGATTGCTCCTATAAATGGGTCAGAGTGTTCTGAAATTATCAGGGCAAAGCTTTATTTTGATTTTAAAGGAGCAAGGTTAAGTAGAGTATCATAATGGTGGAATACAAACATTTGCAATTAGGTTCAGTCAGATGCTTTGATTTTAATTTTGGTCTTCCTAACCATATTGAACGTAATCATTGGGAGGGAGAGGGATATAAGTCTGTTAGAATGAGTGACAAGCGTAATCATTCTTTTGAATATAATATTTGATACTGAATAGCTAAAACATAGTAGCACAGGTTGGCAGAGGAGGTACAGTACTCTGAAGGGTACACAGGTCATCCGCTCACATTTTCTCTTTCAATTACAAATAAGGGCCACCCTCAGGAACTGCCAGCAGAAGCTCCCTGAAATAAACAGGGGGTACACAGCAGCAATGATTGGTGGGTTGGAACTGTCCTTCATAGAAGAGCATGCTTGAGATTTTAAGTTAAGAAGAAATAACACATGGGGAACCTGTGGCCCTCCAGATGTTGTTGGACTTCACCTCAAATCAGCCCCTGTTGACATGATCAGTGGTCAAGAATGATGGGAACTGTAGTCCGACAAAATCTGGATTGAGACAGTTGCCTCATCTCTATACTGTTCAATGAGTTAATTTCTTGACAGTTATCTCTCTAATGCTATCTAATTCATCCTCTCTCCCTCACTGTCAAATAGTCAATCAAAAGCGAGAAGCTTAAAAGCTTAGGGTTGGGACTGACTTCTGTGGCCTGCCCAAGCTACCTGAATGTATCACATGTGGATTGAGTTGGGCTAGTCTGGTCAAGGATCGTTCCACCCAAGGAACTGAAAAGTCACACAAAATTCTGTCTCCTTGAATTTGTCCTCCTTGACTCTTTGAGAACTATGGTTTCTTCTTGCTGTTTGCCCTTTCATATCTTTCTCCTTGATTCTGTTTCTTTCCATGAATTCCACCATAGATGAGATTGATTTGATCACTCCCTTAACTGTTTGCTCTGGTATTCCTGGCCGTGAACCTGCTGTGTCACAATACTTCTCCAGACCTGATCACCTACTGCAAGCCTGCAAACAGGTTGGGCTGGTGATTGCTGCTAATTAATCTTCTATGTTTCTAGCACTTTGTTATGTGCAATAATAGTAGATGCTCAAAATTTCCTTGAAGAAAAAATGTTTTATCAAGATATCTGAGACAGGGGTCAGCAACCTTTTTCAGCCATGGGCCTGCCCACTGTCCCTCAGACCGTGTGGTGGGCTGGACTATTTTTTTTTTGGGGGGGTGAATGAATTCCTATGCCCCACAAATAACCCAGAGATGCATTTTAAATAAAAGCACACATTCTACTCATGTAAAAACACCAGGCAGGCCCCACAAATAACCCAGAGATGCAAAACACGCTGATTCCCGGACCATCCGCAGGCTGGATTGAAAAGGCGATTGGGCTCCATCCGGGCCTCGGGCCTTAGGTTGTTTACCCCTGATGTAAGAAAAAAAAAACTGCGGGAGGCAGTGGAGGACAGAGGTGCCTGGCGTTCTCTGGTCCATGGGGTCACGAAGAGTCGGACACGACTAAACGACTAAACAACAACAAAAGAAAAGATAGCTGAAATCTCAGGTGGCAATGGTAATGAAGCTTGGAAGATTTCTTTTTCCTACAATTTTCCAGCAAATACCATCTTTTTCTTTTCTAATACCATTGCTCATACTTTGTTTTTTTTTTATAAAATTGGGGGGCTACTTATTTATTGTATAGCACAGTATTACAATAGTAGATCACTGTACAAAAACAACCATCTGTTGTTTAATTTGGAAGTCTCTGTCATTGCTATCCAGTGATTGTCATTATATTTAAGGTTTTGTTGTTTCTAGGAAAGAGGCGGAGAACGGTCTTTATCACTCCCTGGATGGCCACCTTCAGCCACTTCACGATCCATGTCCCCTGTCTCTCCTGTGGTGTTTCAACCTGCTCCTGATTATTTTAGCAAACCACCTCCTGCAGCTGATAAGCCTGGGAAGAGGCTGACTCCTTGGGAAGCAGCCGCCAAGTCCCCTCTTGGGCTGGTGGATGATGCCTTTGGCCCACAGACCATTCAAGAGTCGATCGCTGCAAATGTCGTGTCTGCTGCTCGCCGGAAAACGCTGCCTGCGCCGCCGGATGAGTGGAAACAAAAAGTGGCTTATGAGCATCCTGCTCCCAGTGCCCATGCAAAATTAGCTTCGTTTGGAAGGGGCCAGTCAGCGGCATTTTTCCCTGCAAAGAGCACAGTGTCTGCTCCGAGTTCCACTGCCCCCTGCAGCTCTCGTCTACAGTATGCATACTATGGCCAACGTGCCCAGACAGATCCTGACATGGTCTCCATGGATTCCAGGTCTGATTACTACCTGTCACTAGCTGACTCCAACTATAATCCACTTCCAACGGGATGGAGGCGCCAAACATGAGAAGCAGAAGGCCCTGTTTTAGCTTCTCTTCTTGAAGTTCTACAAGTCTTAGATTCGAGGGAGAATTGAAAATGTGAAGAAGTGTGTGGGACAGCTGTTTGCTGGCCTGAGAAGATATTGACAAAAGATCCATAAGGCTCTCAGTAGCACGACAGCTTTTGATCCCAGCTTCAAAGCTTTCCTTTGTTTTGGGTGCATGTGTGTGTGTGTTAAAAGGAAATCAAATTTGTGGAAGAATGAAATTCAAAGGTGAAAGCTTCAGCTGGGAAGAGTGCAACAATTGTGAGATTTGAATGTTTGTAAATTAACCAATGAGGCTTTATCAAGGACATATCCTTGGGTCTTTTGAAAAGCTGTCTTTCTGTTTTCCATCCTAACTTGCTTGTGGCTGGTTAAATGTCCACCTCTTATTTGCTGACCAGTCTGTGGCTTTAAAGAAACTCCTTGGTCTCTGTTCAGTGTAAATGTCACCACTGACTTAAAACAATTTCACAGGGGTTGGAGTTTTGACTAAGTCAAATGGGGCTTTCCCTAGCAAATCATGGATTGGGGAAGGGCAGGAGCAAGCAAAGATTTCCTAAGTGAGGGATAGCCTCTTGATGTTGTTGGGGTCCAGCTCCCATCAGCATGGCCAATGGTCAGGGATAAGAGGAGTTGTAGTCCAGCCAATCAGAGTTGACAATGCTGAACCAGGTGAACAAATAGTCTAATGGTATATGGCAGCCTCCTAAATTCATGCACAACTTGTTGAGCTCTGCTCCTACTTATAAATATCAAAACCATATTTGCATGCAAATTGCAGGTACAGTAGTCCTTTCTAAAGGGATGAACTGTGACAAATTTCCGGAAGATAGTTGCAAGGACAGACTTTAGCATTTTGAGGGAGGGTGGAAATTGCTCCTCTAAGGGTGTGGTTTTTTATGACGGGGCAATCAGGTTGAAAACTGGAGACAGGAGGGAGGTTCCCCTGAGTAAGAAACCTGTTAAAGCTCAGGCAAACAGTTCCCAAAGTTGTATGTTACTGGCATTAAAAAAAAAAAGCTGAGAAATCACAATTTTTAATCGTCACCCCCAAGCCCTGTTCTGAAAGTGGACTCCAGAAGGGGTGAGTACAGCTGCCGTCATTCTTCATCATGCTGCTTTGGCCTGATTGAAGTTGGAATCAGACAACATCTAGAAGACCACAGGTTCCCCACCTCTGCCTTAGAACAACACTGCTTGCTGTCTGATGCTACTCCAAAATATTGAAAACCTGCAATTCACCCTGATAAACTTCCTCATCCTGTTTACCAGTTCAAAATTGGCAGCTATGCTGGGGAACAGCCTTCTTTGAAGGTTATTTAGCTTGAAATGCAGAGAGGTGAATAAGATGTGATACTACTTTTCACAGGCATTCAAAGTCTAGCAAATTAGATGGCAAGGGAATAAGATGGCCTGAAGAAATGTGGCAATGGTTTGGTTGTTTTTTGTTGTGGTTGTTTTTGATGGGGTGGGGGAAAAGAAACAGAATGTTCTGTGTTCTGCCAGATCTCTAGAACTATTTAATAGTCTCTCTACAGGCATACATGTTGTGGACAGTGAGCCTGTTGTGGCTTATTGCATTTTCAATAGCTGTGCCACCTTCTTAAAATAACCAAACGCCTGTTTCCAGCCAAAGCTGGCTTGCAGAATGCAGATTGGTTGCTCCTGTGGCAATTACAAAGTCACTCCCTCTTCTCCACCACCAGCTGGGGCAAAGTTTATAGTAAAATAAACAGCGGGATTGACACTGAATAAACCTTTTATCAGATATGTAAGCTGAGTATTAGCAAAAATAGCAATTGAAAAGAATCATAGGGTATGAAGTGCAAAGCTATGCAGGATTTGAAAGCAGATAAGTGTGTTGCAAAAGGAAGAGGTAGGGGTGGGTGTCCATTTTGGTTTCTCTCAGTTTCATATTTCTCCAGTCTAAAAACATCTTATTACATGGTATAGAGGCTGACCAAACAATTGTTTTAAAATGGTCATGCGACAACTCTGATTTTGTCCATTTTGGAATGGGTTGTTAAGAGAGCTGATTCATTATACTGTGCATTCCCAAGAGATTGCCCAGCACAACCCAAAATGTGTACTCCAGGATCCCTTGAAATGTCATTGTGCATGTGCTTCAAATCTGCAGTCATATTCAGCTGTGTGCAATGCCACAAATAGTACCCCAGAATTCTCTTCAGATCTGAAATGGACCCTGTGATATATGCACAGTTGTCAGTAGGGATGAGCAAATCTGTCAGTTTCAATGTCTCTCAGTTTCTCATTTTTCCACTCTTAAATTCAGTTCTCTTCATTTCCATATCAACCCCCCACTGCAGAAAAACCCACCACATTGAAAATTCACTAGCATTTAGTACATAATTCTCTTTATATACACATTTTGTTATCCACTTTTGCTTAATATACGTATTTTGCAAAGCAGATTTCTGAAATCTAATGCAACTTCGTGTGGTATTTTTGCCAATATGTGCATACTTGTGCATAGCCTAGTATGTGCATGTGCAGACCGACAGACAGGCATACATACATAGATCCCCCAACCCTCCGCTCTTTTGAACAGCAACCCTGTGAGTTTCATGGCTAAATTTGGTAAGCTGGTCTCACAAGACCATCTGTTTGAAGACGTGTGGCAAAGTCTGGTGCATGAAGAAATTATTCCTAGCATTTGAATACCACAGGGATAAGGGTGACCTCAAAATCACAGGGTAGATAAGGTAAGTGGGAAGTAATGCCTTAGATTTTGTTCAGAGTGAGTTGGAGACTCATGTCTCCTTTGGGGCTTCAGAAGTTGCAAATGTTTGTGACATGTGAACCTTACCACCCCTTCAGTGGCTCACATTCTCTTGTGTCACTAGCAGATGAGTATTTGTCATGGAACTTTTGATTTATCAAGGTATCAAAACATAGATATAGTGCAGCTTTTGCCCAACCAATTGCCTCTAGGCATTTTGGACAAGCTTTTAAAACATCTGGAATGCAATAGGTTAGGAAAAGCTGCTATAGATCAACAATGTAGAAAGTCAGTTTTGTATAGAAGTAGATTTCTGATAAGTGTTCAGTGGTTTGAGCCTAGTTTAAGGGAAGCTGTATAGAGACATGCATTAATTCAATTCAGCAATATCCAACTTGGCGGCCTCCAGGTGTTGTTCAACTTCAACTCCCATGATCCCTCACAATTGGCCATGCTGTTTAAAGGCACTGGAAGTTTTGGTTCACATCATCTGGAAAGTATCACATTGGCTGTCCCTGGCTTAACCAAAGTTAAGGCCAGTCCAAGACATTTTATTGCCTGAGGCAAAAGGCAATATGAAACTCCACGTTGTGGATTTGTGACTCATGTGCTGGTTTATTGGGGGCCAGAATATGTCCCAAGGGATCAGGTTTCTGTTTTGAAATGCTTTGCCTTTCTATCTGGACCATGATTAATTAGCTTCCCCAAAACATAGGTAAAGGTAAAGGTACCCCTGCCCGTACGGGCCAGTCTTGACAGACTCTGGGGTTGTGCGCCCATCTCACTTAAGAGGCCAGGGGCCAGCGCTGTCCGGAGACACTTCCAGGTCACGTGGCCAGCGTGACATCGCTGCTCTGGCGAGCCAGAGCCGCACACGGAAACGCCGTTTACCTTCCCGCTGGTAAGCGGTCCCTATTTATCTACTTGCACCTGGAGGTGCTTTCGAACTGCTAGGTTGGCAGGCGCTGGGACCGAGCAGCGGGAGCACACCCCGCCGCAGGGATTCGAACCGCCGACCTTTCGATCGGCAAGTCCTAGGCGCTGAGGCTTTAACCCACAGCGCCACCTGCGTCCCCAAAACATAAATGTAGCCAAATGCAGCTACACACACACCCTGCCCTTTCTCAGTATTGAAAAAACAACCATGTATGTTTTCTTTCTGAATATTTGTACAAAACCTAATATGGCACAGATAAAAGCATGAAATCATATCTGATCAGAGCATGGATACTTGAGGCCCCTTCAAACAATTTTCCCATCACAAGAAAGACTGTAAAGAGGACGTGTGTCTTTCTGTCTGGAATGTTCTCTGTTCCCTGAGAATCCTGAGAACAGTAACCCTGAGGATTGTCCTTGATGCACCCATCAATGCACATCTGACCACAGGGATGCTGTGAGATAACCAGGGGATTGTGTATGGCTAGCACATGATGGAACTTACATGGAATGTTACAAACCCTTAGCCCTGCCTATCATGGTGAGGGTGATTCTAACCACTCTGGTTTTAGGCTTCAAGCCACAGGCTCACTGAATTCAATGGGAGTCTTTGCTTCCCATGGTCCAAAGGTTTTAAGAATTAACCATATCCAAAGACATTAAGCTAGTTGTGCCGACAGACAAGGTCATGACATGAAATCCTGCTTGGAAGAGACTCTGCCTTGAATTTTTTTCTGTTGAGTTAAACCAGACTAACAGGGTATTATATAGAGCCCGTTTTCCTTTTGGCCTTGTTCACACTGTGGCATTATGTACCAGAGGATTTTAAAAAGAGAATTAAACTATACATGGACAAAGTGGCTGCATGTCCTGTTTCAAACTAAGGGCTGCCTGGTCCAAGTTTGGTTTTAAAGCCAAAGAACCCCTAAGAAGGGGGAGGGTGCTTTGAGGTTGTCTCTCAACAGTTAGCAGCACCTGGACAGCAGGCTAGGCAGGCACAAAGTCACTAGGTGGACAAAAGCAGGGCAGTGATATTGTCCTCGTGTCATGTTCATAGAATACCCATAGGATGGTGGACTAGATAGCGTCATCTTAAGTTAGGTTCAATTGTGGGTGAAGTTTGGTATGGACAGTGTGTCTTCCTCCACCCCACCCCAGTTGTTTCTCAATGAAAACAAACCAGAGAAAGTCAAGGGTATTAATGTCTCATTGAATTCAGTAGAATTTGAGCATGCTTAACTTTCTCTGGATACATTAACATGGGTGATTAGATCCCTCTAAGGCTGTAAACCTAAGCAAACTCCTCTAGGACTCCAACAGGACTTGCTTCAAGTGGACATGCATAAAATTGCACTCACACATGTAATGCTCCATAAGAAGAATTTGTCTATTTCATATTGATGACTGATTAGTCTTTCTAATTGATTGCAGGTTTGATTTTTACACCTAGTTCCTAATCCAGTCCTTTTGGCTTTAGCAGAATTGCCACCTTCTTGTTCTTTCTGCATGGTTCTTTTTTCTCTATCTCTCTCCTGAAAATTTAAATCCCATCTATCTCCAGTACATGACACATGAAAAAAGTAAGACAAGGAAAAGAAGGGTAAATATTTAAAAATGTGCATTGATTCAGATGATATTCCAAAAATGTATGCTAAGCCTACAAACGAAAATCTACTGCTGTGCTTTACAATAGAAGGAAAGTGAATTTAAATTCTGCTCTGAAAAACCTAATCTGGATTTGCCATTTCACTCGACATGCAGGGATGTCTGCTTGGGTGTTTTAAGAAAATGTTATTAATGTGCAGAGGGGATGCCTTATGATTTAGGAGTTCAGATTTTGCAAGGTTTATCATAACTAACTTGGTGAAGAATGGCCACATGCTTTGCTACGATCTATTCAACTCAGCTTCTCTTAAATGCCATTGCTTTGTTTAGAAAGCAACAGTGGAAGAAGAGATATTGTGCTCTGTAAGATTAAACTGATGGGCAAAAAGCAAAGTTTCAGGAGATCAGATGAGACAGCAGAAAAGGAAGTGGGAGTACAGACTCAGATGGGGCATGAATGCCACTTAAAAACTTGATGGGTTTAGTGGTTTGTGGCAACACTGGTGGTGTACTTCTCATTTTTGCAGTGATTCACTGACCATACATATAGTGATCAACTGCATTACGCCAATGTGTGTGGCCCTGAAATCACTACAGGCAGATGAGAAATTTGACTGTCATAGACTATGAAAGTAAAGGTTTCAGAGGAGGCTTAATATAAAGAAAATCTTTGGAAGTTTGGACAGGTATTGCTTAAAATGCTGGAAACTGATGCACATTTGTTGCATTGCTGAATGGGTAAATAGAAGCTCAGCTTTCTTGAAATTACTCTTAGGATCCCATTTATTACTGAAATAACTGTGGAACATCAGAAGGACTGAAGTAGCTTGTGTTGTGCAGTGCACAGTTTGGTTTAGTATTACATCTGAAGCCGACTCCTGGTTTGTTTTCCCCTAACAAACCATGGGCGGTAAGAAAAATCACATTCTTTTGCTTTGCTTGCACTGTACACTTTCCTCCAGCCCCACTTCTTTTATTGAAATAGGTATGTGCAAGTTTTGTGTGAGTTCTGAACATTCACTCAAGTACTGTTTTTCTGTGCCTGTGTGTAAAGGAACAGATCCTATCTGCTGAAGGAAGAAAATACTCTGGCAGTATTAAGTAGCTGTTACTGACATTCCAACAGATTCATACATCACAGAGATTTCTGCATAAAAGATGCCAGAGACTCTGAATATGTGACTGAAAGTGAATTTTCCATGTTTATACTAGGAAAAAAATATCTTACTTTTGTGACTATTTTGTTTTGCTTCCGTGCAAGTTAGTACCTTTTACCACTGCCTTTGCATAACAGGTAAGATTTGTACTCTTAAGTTTTTTTTTCACTTTCACCAGCTGTTAGGTTGCCAGGGAATGACACTTTTGTTAGAATGCATGAGAGAGTTGTAAAATGGTATCATCTAATAAAAAAATGATTTTACCAATCAGATGAAAGACTTAACTTTATTTTCTCCCCATTTGTGTGTGCCCAGACATAATCTGACTCGTAAAAAAACCTTACTTCCTCAGTCTGTGCCACACTGTCTGACCACCACCACACCAGTTCCACAAACTTAAATAAATATTTTATTACTGTTGTTTATTAAATTTGTATACCACCCTATACCCGCAAGTCCCCTGGTAATATATCCAATACAACAGGTTTCATCTACAGACTACAGAGAACACATAGCATTACAATTTCTGCAGCACTATTAAGTCCGTTTTCATCTTTTTTTTCTCCTCCCCCACCAACGTTTTAAGGGTCACTTTTGAAACCACCACCTGACTTTTTGCAGAATCGTTTCATGTGCAGTCTTTGCACACATTCCAAAGGCCCCATGGAATGTCAAAGGGGTAAGAAAGCCTCATAACACTAGTGGCTGCACTCCCTGGTATTTCCTCCACTGTGTACATGTGACATATAGATACACAGTTGGATAGCTGTTCGTCACAGATTGTCAAGTGGCTTGCCAATCAGAATTAATGAGCATTTGGTAGATTTAAAGTCCTTTTATTACAGCATTCTGTTACAAACACAAACAGGCAACCCTCCGCAAGGATATCAGTTGCCTACTCTGATTCCTCCCCACTTTCGCAGCGAGAAGTGTGCCAATGAAAAGTTTCTCTCCCCCCCCCATGTTTCTTTTGTTCTCTGACACACTCAGACCTCCGAGTTCAGGGGGAGGGAGAGGGTCCCCCCCCCCACTCTCAACTGATGCATCGCCCAGCTGTCCCCTCCCTTCTGGTTGCTTAGCTACTATCTCATAGCTGGGTAGCTCCTCTCTCAACTGTGCAGCTTCGGTGTCTGCCTGTCTCTCTGCTTCTGGAAACACTGGAAGCGGGGAATGTGTGAATATATCCCCTCATCTTCTGTTAGGAACTGATCTTCCTGCAATTGCATTCCCCAATCTTCCGATCCAGACCAGCCCCTGAAACAGATACACAGGATTCCATTTTTAATGCCTACGCGTCATCTGTGAAATGGTATGCCTCAGTGGCAGAACACACATTTTGCATGCAGAAGGACCCCAGTTCAAGCCCTGCCATCTTAGTCCTTTGCCTGGAATTCTGGAGACCTGCTGCCGCTCATTGTAGACAGTGGCTTTGTACATCTTTGTAAACCATCGTTAAACTAACCTATGGTTTAAAAGTGAGCATTCAGAGTGCTGGTGCACCAGGCTGAAAACACTTTGCTCCACCCCCACTTATGCTGCTTCTGCCAAAATTTTCTGAAACATGTAAAAATGCCTCCTGAATTCCAAAGAGGTCTCTACAGGTATATAATTTAGGCCTGCATGTCAATGAGCTGAACAGTAATTCACATACCAGAATTCTCTCTTATCCAAGCTTGTCCTGCATATGATAAACTATCTTTAATTAATGTAATCTAGGTGCATATTTATGATAATTGCTGATTGCATAGACACACAGTAAATTACCGGTGAAGTGGGAAATTACATTTCTTGGTTCCGCAGACAGCAAAATATCCACAGAACATTGTTTATTTGAGCTGGTGTGTTTTTTTATGTACTCTAGTTTTCTTTAGTCAGGAGTGGGGGGGGGGAGGAAAGAAAGAAGAAGAGTGGTCTTAGTCCATGTCAGTCTTCATACATGAGCAAGATTAATACAAATGGCCTGAAATAAAAGAAAATAGTGTAATTTAATCAATAATGCACAGGTTAACATACTTTCACTTCCATCAATAAACACACAGAACCGTCAAAACCAATAAAAATTGTATAGTTTTTAATGTAGTTAATAAGATGCTAATCCCTTTTAGATTTAATCTGTTATTTCCTGATATTAATAGCCAGCTTTAGTATAATCAGAGCAGATCACTCTATGTTTGCTGGAAAACATCATATTTGAAATAAAGCCAATGTGCTTATCCCCAAAGCATTTCTAATCCACTTTGTCTCAAGGGACAGATAAAAGATGGAAGCAATATCTGTAGGTCCAATTATTTAACCATATAAATTACGATGCACAATGCTTCTGGTATCATGACATGTGGATCACAAGTTTTGTATTAAATGTAACCTAAAATCCAGAATGACAGCGTCATTTGCAGGGATGCTGGTTTTCTCTGTGGTCGGGTACACTTTCAATCACAGTAGATGGCTTCGAGTGTGGAATCTAGTAGATCAAGTTGCCATTCTGCAAGCAAAGCAATTTTCTAGGTTGTAAAGATAAGCTTTGCTATGTGAAAACTAAAGATTTGACATAAAACAAAAATTAGGTGACTTATAGGGTTTGTTGAGTTTTTCAGCTTTCAAATTCTGAAAATGAGGGGAGCTAAATAGTTGAAACATGACTTGGGAAACTTGTCGTTTGCATTTCTTCTTAACTGGTGTCATTACTTTCTAATGTTGTTTTACGATTACAAGGTAATGTTGTATGCTTCGTAGTATATATCTTATGCAGAGAAACAAAAATTCATATAACATTACCTGACATACTCAGAAGGTAAAATTAAAATTCTTTGGTTTTCCAAGAGCAGTTTATGTGTGTTTTAATCAAATGTAGATTGACCAAGCTAAACATTGTCCAATCACAAAACTTACAGCCAAATTAAATTCCTCACATCCCACAATGTATTTTTAAGACCACTCATTGAATAAATTCGCAAAAATTTAAATTTCACCCACTAAAAAGACATTCCCTGAGATCTCGACTCACGGTTGAAGTCAACTGCTTTGATCCAGGAGCTGCTTCCATATATGGGGACCTTGAGAGACTCAGGTGCAGTCGCATTCCCGGTACAGTACAGTCCAAGACTGATGTACAAATAAAGAAGCCAGTACAAACATGGAGCTCTTGATGGTGATGCAAAAAACTTAGAACTTGGTTCGGGGGCCCAAAGGGGTCTGCTGTGGTTGGAGAAGACGGGTAATGTCCAACCAAGGAGAGAAAGAAGCAAGAGGCTTTTTATTTTGTTGCAACTGGGTTCCCTACGCAAAGGTGACAAACGGTATGTGGAACCCTGCCCAAAGGTAAGTCCTGAAATTTATACAATCGCAATTGTGGGTGGTCTTGTTTGTCAGTTTACAAGGTAAGGGGGAGGTACATGGGTGCAGGGTGCAAAAGGGAGGTTTGGATGAAAGATACAAGGTGGGGTCCAAATCCTATCTACATGAGTAGGGTAATACCTAGAAATCCAGGGAGAGATGGCAAATGATGTGGTTACCCCATTTAATAATAATAATAATAATAATAATAATAATAATAATAATAATAATAAATTATTTATATCCCGCCCTCCCCAGCCAAATGCTGGGCTCAGGGTGGCTAACAACAATAAAATAATACAACATTCTAAAATCATTTCATTATAAAATTAATTCAAATCAAATTGATGGCAACCATTGGGCTAGAGTTCTGTGAGGATTGCCAAAGGAGGGAGTCAGGCTGTGCCCTGGCCAAAGGCCTGGTGGAATAGCTCTGTCTTGCAGGCCCTGCGGAAAGATGTCAAGTCCCGCAGGGCCCTAGTCTCTTGTGACAGAGCGTTCCACCAGATCGGAGCCACAGCCAAAAAAGCCCTGGCTCTAGTTGAGGCCAGCCTAACCTCTCTGTGGCCTGGGACCTCCAAGATGTTTTTGTTTGAAGACCGTAAGTTCCTCTTTGGGTCATACCACATACCAGGAGAGGTGGTCCCGCAGGTACGAGGGTCCTAGGCCGTATAGGGCTTTAAAGGTTTAAACTAGCACCTTAAACCTGATCCTGTACTCCACCGGGAGCCAGTGCAGCTGGTATAGCACCAGGTGAATGAGATTCCATGGCAAGGACCCCATAAGGAGTCTCACCGCAGCACTCTGCACCTGCTGGAGTTTCTGGGTCAATCTCAAGGGCAGCCCCATGTAGAGCGAGTTACAATAATCCAGTCTGGAGGTGACCGTCGCGTGCATCACAGTGGCTAGGTCAGGGCAAGAGAGGTAAGGAGCCAACTGCTTAGCTTGGCGGAGATGGAAAAATGCCACCTTTGTTATAGCCGCAATCTGCGCCTCCATGGAATCTGCCCATGGAATAACAATAGGGATGAGAGTTTTATCTAACAGTTGAATTCCTCTTCCCGCAGGGTCAAAGGAAATGGATCTGGTCGTCTGGCACTTTACGGAAGAAGGAAGGGGAGCTGAGTGGAAGTGATTAGGTTGAGGCTAAAAATAACGTTTATACTTTCATTGTTACAATAAAGCGATGCAATTTGAATACATGGGTTCCAATTCTTATTTTCCTGAAAGTAGTTACAATCATTGAGAAGTTGAACAAACACTGATAAGGCACAAGGATACAAATGAGTCTATTTCCATTGCAAAGACCCCAAATGTAACAATTGCATAAGGGTCACAGTAGGGATTCACATTTACAAGTAGTAAAGACACAATTACAAGAAAAATACCTAGATACAATTTAGAATTACCTGGCTAAGGTTACAAGGAAATGCTTGGATACAATTATAAAAAAATACTTGGATACAATTACAAAAATAGAGATAGGGTAAATTCAGGAAATAGGGTTAATAGGCAATGCAGGGGGGAAAGAAAAATGCTTTCTTTGACAGAAAGGAAAGAAGGGATTCGAAAGAGGGGAATAACGGCAGAAGCAAATTAAAAGGAGAGCAGATTAAAAAGGAAAATTGAGGAAAAGGTTCATATATCTCTTAGGTTGTCTTCATTTGGTTTATTTGGTCTTGGTTTTCAGCTTCTTTAGCTATTTTTCCTACGCCAATGGCAACTGGATCGGAGCAAAAGCACATTTCATTTTATCCAAATTTATACAGAAATGGCACTGTGTTTGTAAATATTACGAGCATTCGATATTTATATGTGCCAAACAGGATTTTAATATATTTTGTAATGGATGCAGAACACTACTTGAGAAAGTGTTGCAGAAGTAATTTAACAAACAGCAGGCCAGAAAAGTGGTGCAATTCTAGTTCTGCCCATTAGAGGGCAGAGAGACCTAGTAGCAAAAGCCAACGGATTATTTGGTGCATTTTATATATGTACTGTTTAGAAAAGTCCCTACTAAAGAGGACACAATTGTACTCACATCAAATTCAGGGAGCCATTGTGTCAGCTCTCATATTTATCTGCTTTGATGTGGCCACTGGAGATATATGCACCCTTTCCAGCAGGCATAATATATGGATGAAGGATTGGATAAAACTGCCCGCCCCCTTTTTCACATCCTTCCTCTCTTCCCCCTGTCTTTGCTTTCCTCCAACTCATTTTTGATACCTGACAATCTACTGGCTGGGTCATTACAATCACAATATAGTCCCACTCCTCTGCACACATTACAGCAAAATCATTATACCACTTTGGGCAGTAAGGAAGAGAGACAGTTTAAATTGTTTACTGACTAGGAGACTATTGGAAAAAGTATAACTTGGGGACAGAGTGCTACCTCTATGCACTGCTAGTAAACAGTTCCTGTGCTTGATTGAGGGATTGCGTCCCTGAAAATCTAGGGGAATGCGCATATTCATATGTTTCCCTTAAAGCTCTTGTTCTAGTCTCATTTTCCATAATGATTGATGCTTTTAAAAAGTGTTTAGAGAACTAAAACAAAAGTAGGGAAGCCCACAGAAGTGATGTCAACAAACAAAGTGAATTTTGTGAGTTTTCACTGGGAAACCTTTGAGAGTGCAGGTCTAAGGCCTGTGTGCACACCATCCATTTGAGAGACACCCTTTCCCCAAAATATTCCTAGGAACTCTAATTTCCCCCTTAGGCAAAGGTAAAGGGACCCATGACCATTAGGTCCAGTTGTGGACGACTCTGGGGTTGCGGCGCTCATCTCGCTTTATTGGCCAAGGGAGTCGGCGTACAGCTTCCGGGTCATATGGCCAGCATGACTAAGCCGCTTCTGGAGAACCAGAGCAGTGCACAGAAACGCCATTTACCTTCCTGCCAGAGTGGAACCTATTTATCTACTTGCACTTTGACAGGCTTTCGAATTGCAAAGTTGGCAGGAGCAGGGACCAAGCAATGTTTTCCCCTTACATAGCTGCAATTCCCAGCACTCTTAACAAATTACAGTTCCCGAACAATAGGGATTTTGAAAAAGAGTGGGAACCTTTTATATAATAATAATAATAATAATAATAATAATAATAATAATTTATTTGTACCCCGCCCATCTGGCTGGGTTTCCCCAGCCACTCTGGGCGGCTTCCATAGAAACCAAAAATACACTAAAATATCACAGATTAAAAACTTCCCTGAACAGGGCTGCCTTAAGATGTCTTCTGAATGTCAGGTAGTTATTTATCGCTTTGACATCTGATGGGAGGGCGTTCCACAGGGCGGGCGCCACTACCGAGAAGGCCCTCTGCCTGGTTCCCTGTAGCTTTGCTTCTTGCAATGAGGGAACCGCCAGAAGGCCCTCAGCGCTGGACCTCGGCGTCCGGGCAGAATGATGGGGGTGGAGGCGCTCCTTCAGGTATACTGTGCTGAGGCCATTTAGGGCTTTAAAGGTCAACACCAGCACTTTGAATTGTGCTCGGAAACGTACTGGGAGCCAATGTAGGTCTTTTAAGGTCGGTGGCCGCCCCCAGTCACCAGTCTAGCTGCCGCATTCTGGATTAGTTATAGTTTCTGAGTCACCTTCAAAGGTAGCCCCACGTAGAGCGCATTGCAGTAGTCCAAGCGGGAGATAACTAGAGCATGCACCACTCTGGCGAGACAGTCCGCGGGCAGGTAGGGTCTCAGCCTGCGTACCAGGTGGAGTTGGTAGACAGCTGCCCTGGATACAGAATTGACCTGCGCCTCCATGGACAGCTGTGAGTCCAAAATGACTCCCATGCTGTGCACCTGGTCCTTCAGTGGCATAGTTACCCTATTCAGGACCAGGGAGTCCTCCACACCAGCCCGCCCCCTGTCCCCCTAAACAGTACTTCTGTCTTGTCAGGATTCAACTTCAATCCATTAGCCGCCATCCATCCTCCAACTGCCTCCAGGCACTCACACAGGACCTTCACCTTCACTGCCTTCACTGGTTCTGATTTGAATATTATATTATATTTGCTGAAACAAAGAAAGAATATTGACTTGATGGTAGGATTTAAATAAACATCCACAACTTTATGTATAGGGAATAGATAATGTAATAAAAGGAAAAATATGATATTGGTAGAAAATAGCAGAATATACTAATGAGGTTAACAAACCAGAAATGGAAGTTGAGGGAAGTCCAAAAGGGGGGAGGGAGAGATGTTATGTAAGCTGTATGTTATATTTGTAATGAGAGAAAAGAAAATTAAAAAAATAAATAAACAAAACAAATTACAGTTCCCAGTATTCTTAGGAGGAAACGGTGTACCTTAAATATATGGTATATAGGCAGTTAAATAAAGAAACCCCTGCTGTGGCCACAACAGTCTCCTCTAGACAGAGATTTGTGGTTTGGCTCTTTAGTGCTGTAAATTTTAATAATGTGGGGGTGAGGTTCTTATAGTTACTCTCTGAATATGTTAAAACAAGCTATTTGAGAAGCACCGCAACCCCAGAGTCGGTAAAGGGACCCCTGACCATTAGGTCCAGTTGTGGCTGACTCTAGGGTTGCGGTTCTCATCTTGCTTTATTGGCCAAGGGAGCCGGCGTACAGCTTCCGGGTCCTGTGGCCAGCATGACCAAGCTGCTTCTGGTGAACCAAAGCAGCACACGGAAACTCCGTTTACCTTCCCGCCGGAGCAGTACCTATTTATCTACTTGCACTTTGACATGCTTTTGACCTGCTAGGTTGGCAGGAGCTGGGACTGAGCAACGGGAGCTCACCCCGTCATAGGGATTCGAACCACCGACCTTCTGATTGGCAAGTCCTAGGCTCTGTGGTTTAACCCACAGTGCCACCCGCATCCCTTACCTTTATCTTTACCAACATGTAAAGAGGCAAGCATCAACTGATCCTGTGACAATGAGTCAGGAACTATGGCTTCTCTGACACTGGTGCATTGTTTGGCATTGGGCAATCGCTTTGACCTAGCTGCATGACTGCTGGGAGATTTCCTTAGCTAATAGTTATTTTGCAGGAGGTGATCCAGGCATGTCTAACATATTCTACAGAACGCCTGTGACTGTGAATCAGAAGTCACAGTCATAAGTTTAGGCAAGAACTAGGAACAAATTGTTTCCTCTTCAGCAACCTGTCAATGAGAGCCTCAGATCACTTGACAAACTGAATGTGCTGTCACAAATCGAAAATGTACCTTCTGGCGGTTTAAGACCAGCCCTATCATTAGGCAGAGTGAGGTAGCTGCTTTAGGCAGCAGGTGCTGGAGGAGAGGTCATGGGAAGCAGCAACAAGGTGTTGGAAGAGTGGGGTGGGTGTGTTCCGAGTGGCCTGCCGGTGTCCTCATGTGCTGTAGATATGAAATTGGCAGGCAACTCCATCTTGTGTTCTGCCTCAGGCAGCAAAATGTGTTGGGCCAGCCCAGTGTTAGTGATGTGGGTATGGAAAGCAGCATGTCAAACAGCAATGCACACCTACTGTTGCTTGTGTGCACCTACAACCCATACAGGTTTGTGACCACCAGCTCTAGTAGTCTGGTCTGAACAACTGGCATTCTTGCATCTGAAAATGTCAGATTTCTACAGTTTATTCACATGTGTACAGACTACCTTAATTATTTGTCTTTCTGGAAAGCCTTGCACTGGAGCTTGGAGCTTCAAGAGAACTGGAGCTTCAAAGAAGCTGGGAGCATTTGAAATTATTTACATCAGGCTGAGAGCTTATAAAAGAGAAGAGACTTCACCCTATCTAGTCAGCCCCATGCTTAGATGCTAGGCCACACTGTGCTAGGCCAAGACCTTTTGCTGCCTAAATTTCCCCAATGCCCTCCACACCACCAGGACCAACACATTAAAAAAGTCTTGCTGTACCATTCAGAGACCGATTCCTGCCTTAATCTAAGCCACCTGAAGCATGTTGCATCACCCTACTGCATACCCCACAAGTGTTCCGGAAAAACCAGGACGTCCGAATTTTTTCTTGCAAGAGAAAGGCGGCCATTTTGGACATAGTGATCATGTGTGATTTCACACTGCAAAAAGCCCCGGGACTGCAACCTCATGTGACACCCCAAAACGTGCATTGTTAGGGCGACTTCCGGGTTGGCGCCATCGCCGAATGGCGGACTCCCTCCGAGCTCCGGAGGGAGCCTGCTTGGCAGGGGCTGGGTCCTACCGCACCGGCGATGCGGGGACCCTTAAAAACCAGGGCCATGGAGGCCGTGGACATGGAGACTCGGCTGGCACCGCTAGCGCCCTCCCGACTCGTGAAGGAGCCTTTTTAAAGGCTACGGATCGGGTGCCGGGGAGAAGCGTGGTGCTTTGAGTCCTCCGCTATCCCTGCCGAGTGAAGCCGCATGCCATCCGGCGGAGAGCGCTGACTTCTTCCATTGAGAATTCGGACTTTCAACAATAACCCGTGAGTAATTTGGAAACCGGGTTTAAAAGGAGAAAAAAAAGAATTTTTTTTCGGATTTGATACGAGCGGGGGGGGGGATCCAAAAAGGAAGTCAGTCCCCCTCCCTACTGTAAACCTTCCAAAACAAGGACTGGGAAACCAAGGTCCAAAAAGAATTGTATTGCTGATAAAAATTAAGAATTCTACGATGGGAAATTACAAGAACTGTGCTGGAGGAAGAATTGAGGGAGAAGGAAAACGTAACCCCCCCCCCTGGGAACCGGGGTGATTGAGGAGAGAGCCTGGCGAAAAGCGAAGGAGATTTTGACAGCTGTCAAAGTAGCTGTCAAAGTCGGAAATTCAAAGAGGACCTTAATATGAGGACTTTGCTGGTTAAATTTTGTTACAATTAGTTACAACCCGTTAAAACTTGGATATAAAATGGCGAAAACATGGATAACAATTGGACTTTTGGACTAGAGAAAACAAAGTTACAATAATCCCCCTAGAGGAGCTTCGGGACATTACAAAGAAGGTCGTAAGTGGAAAAATACCATCGGAATTTTACAGGACTGGTTATCTTCTGGGAAAGCTGCAAAACGGAAACAATATTGTGTCTACAGGGTGTTCAGCTAAAGGAGACAATAGAATTTTCTATTGAAGAAAGGAAGGGACTGAACGCAAGTTTTTGTTCCTGAATAACAATAACCCCTGCAGACTTACTAAATTTCTGAACTAGAACGTTTTAGCAGCGGAACAAGAGGAAACTGGACTACAACTTGGAAAGAACAATAGGGGGAGTGTTATTAAAGATTTGATGCTAAATGGTTTAAAAATAATTTTAAAAATAATTATAAAAAGAAAAAGCCAGCAAGGAGTTGGGGGAAAAATGTGATTTATGGACTTTAAAAATTCCAGGCAGACAACATGGATTGGTGGTCAGGGGGAAACTAAACCGGGGACGGGGGGGGGGGGGGAGAAATAGAATCCAAAGGCTTGTCAACTATTTTCTGAATTGGTTTTCTTTTACTTACTATATTTTCTATTTCTTATTTTCTTATATTTCTATTGTGTGGGGTGTCTTTATCATTAAAAAAAAAAGGAAATTGTGGAATGGAAAGGGGGTGGGCCCTGGGGAAAGAACTTTTGTTTTGTTAGTAAGGGTATCGATGGGGATTGTACAAATTTAAACTTAAATTCGACTAATGGTTTAAACAAACTAAGTTTTAATTAGAACTGAGAGCTTGTGGAGCCAACAATACGATAGGGGAATATGGTAGGGGTGGGGGAAAGAGGGAGTCCCGGAAAGTGGGTGTATGAAAATAAGGCTTTGAATGTACTTTAATCTTTTCTTTCTGTATTTTTGAAAATCTTAATAAATATTATTTAAAAACAAAAAACAAAACGTGCATTGTTAGGCGCCATAGTGTGGGGTTTTGAATCACAGTTCAAAAGCACGTGAAATCACAATGTTCAAAATGGCTGCCTTTTTTTCAAGAAAAAACAGAAAATTGGCGTCACAGATGGTGGTGTCCCAAATTTTGCTACCAGAGTGTTGGAGGGTATGATGCTACAGTGGTATCCCTCATTGGGGCCAGGATACAGTGGGGCAAGGTGGTGGTGAAGCTGTGGGGAGCAAGCTCTGGGTTGGCAGTGACCCCAACCTCACCACCACCTTTCTCTACCCCAAATCTTTCCCAATTAGCGCAGCATTGGCACCAGAACTCCACTGCTTCTTATCTGCAGACTGTCCTATCTTTATCGCTTGGCATCATAATGAATGCCATTAAGGCCAGAATATTGAAAGAGCAAAAACAAAACAGAGTTAGCAACAAAACTCACTTCCAATCTATTACATTTTGCAATGGCTTTTAGTGAGCAGGGTTGCATCAGAGAATTTAATCCTGTCTTG
This sequence comes from Podarcis gaigeae, assembly GCF_964106915.1. Classification (NCBI taxonomy): domain Eukaryota; kingdom Metazoa; phylum Chordata; class Lepidosauria; order Squamata; family Lacertidae; genus Podarcis; species Podarcis gaigeae. The sequence continues at coordinate 52,134,329 of NC_139685.1, read as the reverse complement.
AGTCCTCCAAGATGACCGATTCAGTACGGTATATTTTGGGGTTTGCTTTTGTGTTTTGGTTTTTAAATACCCTGTGACGCACCCTGTACTTTCAGAGCAGAAACCTAAATAATTACACAAGAAATAAACTAAAATAGTACATGCTTTAGGCAAGGAGTGGCCTAAGAATATGTGGGAGTAGGAAAAGAATGCAAAGCACACCCATTCCTAATGAGTCTTTCTTAACAGCAACATAGAGCAGCGTGCCAGCAGAGAGTCAACTTCAGATATGGAAAAAAACTGCTCAAAGTATTTGTTAACTCCACAGGCATCTTCATATGTTCTGTAAACCACAGCAGTCCATCCACGGGCATATGGAGAGAATGATCAGGTGCAGAGGTCACATTTCCTCTGACTAAATGGAAAATGGTCAGTGGCTTCATGAATATGGGAGAAGAAATAACAAAACTGTCACCACCACATGGTCACAAATGGGTCGATTCAAAGCCCTTCTCCCTCACTGTCAACATCTAACAAATTTCCAGTTGCCCAGTACATATTAGAGCCATCCACAGTCCAGTAGTTACAATTTGGGGCCCAATCCAATGCTCGGAAGTGGTTCAAATCTGACCTGGGATACTCCATCATCATCATCATCATCATCATCATCAAATTTGTATACAGTGGTACCTCGGGTTACATATGCTTCAGCTTACAGATTCCGCTAACCCAGAAATATTACCTCGGGTTAAGAACTTTGCTTCAGGATGAGAACAGAAATCGTGCTCCGGTGGTAGTGGGGGGGGGGCGAGATTTTGTTCAGTTTACATTTAGAAGCAAACCTCCTAAATTTGCAATTTCCTGAACAGTATGTGAACATCCATTGAAACTTGCACTTCTCCAAATTTTGCAAGGCAATTCTCCAGACAAGCAATGTGTGCAAAAAAAACACATATATTGGTGAAAGTACCATGCAAAAACTGGTATATTAGCAAAAAATGCTTTTTACTAGAGGAAGTTGCTTTGCAAAAAAAAAAATGTTTACATTAGACAAAATTTGCATACAAATGTGTTTATTTGGAGAAATTTGCACTGAGGTGATGAAGAATTTTCATGAGGTTAGGCTTTTTAAATTGCAAATTGCTTGAGAAATGTAGAGAATTCAAGGCTAGAAAAAAATAGAAAGGGGGGAGAAGTGAAACTGACAAGTTCATCTATAGCTACTTGTAGGGGAATGGTATGAAGTCTACTGGAAAATGGCACGGATGACTTTACTCTTAACATTATCCTTTACCAACCTGGTGCCCCTCAGATGTTGTTGGACCAGAACTCCACTCATGCTGTGCTGGCAGGGGATGATGTTCCACAACATCCAGAGGGCACCAGGTTGGCAAAAGCTGGTCTACAGGAGCACACTGCCGTGAACCATTTTGTTACAGGCCCCATTTGCATCATAAAACCCTTGAATAGATTGATGAAGGACTTACCCTTACACTAGTTGGAACAAAATCTATCTGACTGACAGCTTTTATGTCGACGTGCAAGAGAAGAGAGAAAGAGGTCCATGACGTAGCTAATGAGAAAGAAGATAGCGAGCTGAAGAGAACACCACAGCTAATGGCAGATAAGAATGTGCCCCATATTCCTGCCGCAAATGTATGTCAGCTTAATTACGTTTCATTTCCAGTCAAGATAATGACGCTGATGCTATCTCAATGTTTTCATTTCATTTCTAATTGCACAGTAAATATAGCTGCACAGCTAATCTCATAACAAGCCGTGTCGTAATGTATGTCCTTTTTTCCCTGCATGACCCAAAGCCTCTTTGTGTGAGTAGACATAATCATCATATTTTAAGGCTATAAATGTACAAGCAAGCTTTTGTTGAAATGTCAACTTGACGTTCTGCACTTCATGTGGATTCTATGTAATTTGGGGCGCTGTCCTTGCTTGATGATGAACTGGCACCAATTCAAATGGTTTTCTGCCTATCGGTATGCAAAGGGAGTTGACCCAAACTTCTGTTGCTGGGTAGAAAGCTATATTCTCTCTTCCAGAGCCAACATTTCTCCTCCATCTTTAGGCCATCTAACGAAAAGCAGCATTGAAATGTTATAAATAAATATGTTGATTAAACAATTGGTACACCATAGTTTGACTAACATTATCAGTCCAAAGTCCATTACATCCCATGGCCTGTTGCTGCTCAGTATCGAAACATGGAATTCCTTGTACAGTGCAGTTGCACTGGTGCAGCTGTGGTGTTGAAAGTATACCTCCTAAATCCTTAGTGCAGATGCCAGATCCAGTGCAAGATCAGAGCTTTGTGACAGCACTAGTTCAAAGGGCTACTTCACCATGTGACCAGTTCAAAATGACTTAGGAACACATACTATTGCCTTATGCATTTTTGACACAGGATAGTCTCAGGTTTTTATGAAACTGCACACTCTAATAACTGGCATGAACTTCAAAGTTCTTGAAGCTGGTTTAATTCCACAACTGTAGAGAACTGCAGTTTGGTATGGAAGATATTTGTGGCATGCCTGGATTGATGTAAAGTGGAAAGCATGTGCTAGTTGGAGGGTTGTTTTCTGTTAATCATCTAAAAAGGACATGGCTGTGAATAGTGAAGTCTCTCTAAACTGATTTCACCAGGTCTTTTCTATGGAGGAAAAAGGGGTGTGGGAGAGAAACAAACACAAAAAATAAGCAGATTAAGAAGGGAGAAGGGAGAAGGGCCATATTCCATACCACAAAAAGTCTGGAAAAATAGAAAGCAGAAATGAATTTATGGGGCAAATTGCATTAGGATGTGTTAAGCCACTAGCCATTCAGGAAAATGCACTTAGACACTAGCAGAAAGCTGTTGGTTCTCTTTATTTTTCTATACAGAGAAAGAAGCAATGGAAGAGATTATGTGATGCTTGGCATATTACTGCTCTCTCTCTCTCTCTCGCTCTCCCTCTTTCTTTCTTTTATTTTTCTTTATCTCTCGTTTCAAACGAGGCACCTACCTGGATACGTTTTCTTCAGTAATTGTATCAGAGCCAAACCTAGAAGACGTTCCATCCAGAGGAATCTGAGTGTTGCTGGGAGAATATTATCAGTGCTGGCCCAGTCGCCCCAGAAAGTGTGTGATTGTGAAAGGGCTGTTCATTACAGAGCTCATCTAAATTTCCCAAGTACCTACTTTTCCGTTTGCAGCTCATACAAAAGTGGAAGGAAATGAATTCACAGATCTATTATGTATACAGCCAGTAACAAAAAGCTAAGCAGATATGTTATGTTTTACCTTTCAGGAAAGGGTCTTCTGGTGTGGCATTATAAATGATTATTGTTTCAGCTGCCGTATTAGGTGTATTAGTTTGACTTTTGCAGCAAATGAAGGGGAAAGGGGTGAGAGAGAGAGCTGCTCACAGAACACAGGCTGGGTATTCTGTCCATATTCAGTTTTTGACTGGGAAATTAATTATATACTATTTATTACCATTATTTATACCCCACCTTTTGAAATAAAATCCTTCCAAGGCAGCTTACAAGTAACAAAGGTCACAGGCACACCATACATTCAAAGCACTCATACGAGTCATGGGTTCCCCCAAAGAATTCTGGGAACTGTCATTTGTTCAGTGCAGTAAGAGTTAATGGTATGGTCAACATGGGGCTCCCTTCTTTGCCTATAGTTCAGTTATTTCAAACCACAAAGAGAAATTGTTCACAGGCACCAGCTGGAAAATAAGGCTGTGTAAACACCATGCATTTAAAGCACATTTCTCCCCCCCCCCCCAAAAAAAAAAAATTCCTGTGAACTGTCATCTACCCCTCTCAGAGCTTCAGTTCCTAGCATCCTTCACAAATGACTGTTCCCATGATCTTAGGGTGGGGGGATATGGTTTAAATGTATGCTGTGGGTGTTACATGATGCAAGGGGACCTTAGTTTAATGAGAAAAGGTTCTTCTTTTGCAGCCTCTGTCTTGAAATGCATATGGTTTACTCATTCTTGCAGTACTGCAGCCCGGGGTGCACACACAAACACACTTTGTTTTCATCTTCCCACACCAACCCAACCTCACCATTCCTATTCTTCAAATTGTCCCTCCCTGGACCGACCATTGTATTTGCTTTCCATAAAGTGTTTTCTCACTTGGGAAGGGTACAGAGTAAATTATTCACAAGGGAAAGGGGGCGGTGGAGAAGCCAGGATGATTAATGCATGTGTTTTTCTAAAAACCACACACCCAACAACTATGTGGCTGTTCTAAAAGGAGGAAGGCATTTATTGCTCGCTTCTTGCTGGTGCAATGTGTACCTTGTCCATGTTGGGGACACTGGAATATAAAAGAGTACGGGAACTTCCTTTGCCAAGTAAAAGGGAGTAGAGCTAAACAATATCTGTTTGAACAATAGAAGAGCTTTTGCTCCCAAATTGCCCTTCCAAAATTATATAATGAGAGGAGGGAGTTGGAAGATTATTAAAGTAGAAGCATGTCTGTTTTGTTCAGATGGCAATGGAGTTACTCATTAATTAACCATTGATAATTATGCATTTTTTCATAAATATATTAAAGGCCGAGAAGGTGAGATCAGTCAGCCCTGAGCTGGGCAAAAATCCTTCCTTGTAGCTTGCCACTGTGAGAACAGAACGCTGGAGCAGATAGGACTTGGGTCTGATTCAGCATGGCTCTTCTTAAGAGGCAGAATTTTCAATACCTGTAAATATCCCAAAAGAAATACCACATGTGAGCATACTTCTCTCATGATCCTCCACATACCTGTTTCATCCCATTTCCTCCTCAACAAACTCTCCAAGAGTTTCATAACAACCTACAGTCTGTGGTGCCCTCAATACAATAGCATGTCTCTCACACAATCTCTCCCTGTGACCTTTAACTTCCACAGCACCTCAGAAGAGAGTTTGCATACACAGTCGTTGCAAGCTGAGTTATTTGGCTGTTCCTGCCAAAGAGAAGCACGAAGTCTTGGCAGAACATGTTGAATCTGAGAAACTTTACTTTGAACTTATGCATCCCTCGAGGAATGAGGGAACGGAAAAACTAACATGAAACGGAAATATTTCTTCACAACAAAAAAATGCTACAAGAAAACCGAATATCTAAAGCTGGTGCATATTAAACAGGTATTTGACTCCTTCAGAGCTACCTTCCTTTATTTTTACTGGGGATAGTGTGACAGAAACGCAATGTTAAATAGAGCACTAAGCATACTAATTTCAAAACCTAGGTTCATACCCAATGGTGTGTTTATGTGAGCGGAAAAGTTAAATGCTCGCACAAGCAAAGGCACACAATTTTTGCCAATCTATAGCAGCCCTAAGGAGCATATCAAATGCCATTGCAGAAGGCTATCCAATTCAAGCTGTATAAGGGAGGGCTGCAGTGGATAGCAGGACTGGCAAAAACTGACTGCCACATCTTATGCAAGTGCTTTTCATTAGTGGTTACCATTGGATGCAGCTGGGCCATACTATGTGACAGCCAAGGGAAGTCACAAAACCCTCATATTTGGGCCTTTTTGTTATACAGTGATTATTTCACTTCCATTGGTGGCACAAAGTCCTAAATGCAACATGGGAATTCTGTAAAATTTAGGTTCCAAACGTATTTTTTTAAAGTTCAAAGCAAGCTCAGACACATTTGTAACAGGTAACAACACAATTCATTTTGTCGAGAGTGACCCACTGATATGATCTAAGAGTGCTGTTGTTAGGCGGTGACTCAGGGGTAGGGATGGGTGAGACATTTCATTGTGTTTGCATTTAATGGCAAACTTTCCTAACGCATGCTTTCTAAAATGATACAAGAACCATAACAAAGCTATCCTTCCAAATTTGCACTTTGCTGAGTTTCAAAGCTGTTCTCCAACCAAGCAATGTATATAAAAATGCATACAATGTTCCAGAGTGCACAAAGAAATGCACGTGTTCAAGAAAATAACATACAAAAATGAATTACGGTAGGAAAAATTGTAAAACCGGTAAAAGTTTACTTTGCAAACAGGGTGGCTCTCTCTCTCCATGCAGTATGACACAGAGCCAGTGTGATGTACTGGTTAAGAGCGGTAGTCTCGTAATCTGGGGAACCGGGTTCGCCTCTCCGCTCCTCCACATGCAGCTGCTGGGTGACCTTGGGCCAGTCACACTTCTCTGAAGTCTCTCAGCCCCACTCACCTCACAGAGTGTTTGTTGTCGGGGAGGAAGGGAAAGGAGAATGTTAGCAGCTTTGAGACTCCTGAAGGGGAGTGAAAGGCGTGATATCAAATCCAAACTCTTCTTCTTCTTCTTCACAATGCTAGTGAAACCCCAGCTATGTACCATTCTAATTTGCTCAGAGGCCTAAATTTGCATCTGTACATTATAAATTAGCATGTGTAAATCGTATGCAAATGTGCAACATGAGCTTGTACCCTGAGTCTTTTAAGTACCGAGCAACACTCCATCACCTAAGCATGTTGTGATTGCAGGACATTATGAGTACAGCAAGGGCTAGCTAATAATGCACACATGTCCTTAATTGCCCTGTGATTCCTTGTATGTTTTTGTGGAGATTAATACTCTTTGTCAGAATATTCAATGGATCAAAAATCCCAACACCAGGAAATTCTTATATTACAACATTTATTAATGGTACAAATAAAGCAAACAAATATAATACACAAAAGAAATCTGGGAAAATACGTATTAATAAAATGTTCTGATTACTCAAAAAGTGAGAGGGGAAAGAATAATGAAAGACAAGATGGGAATTAGCATACCACACCAAAAGCAATGAAATTTAAGAGTAGCATGCACAACATTTTTATATTAAGGGACACATTTTAAAAGGAGGTAAATCCAAATGCAGAAATGCAAAATTGTGTGCAAATGTTGTAAATGTTATGGCAGTAACAAAGATAAGAAGGATCTCGACGTTTATGTATATGGAGCCTATGGTAAAATGTCAATAACTGTTGACTGCTCTAGAAATGGGAATATTGACAATTACCAAAAGGTTGCCAAGAAGAGTGAGGAGTAAATGGTCTTACTGGCATGGATGAAGGGAAAGGGCAACCAGCCTAGAACAGAGCCACGCTATCAGGGTGGCAGACTGAGATTAGCAAATCATCATGACCATAACCATGATCGGGTTAAAGGAAAAGTTGTGGAACCTGTTTCCCTGGAGTTAGTGCAAGTGAGACTAAACAAACATTGGAGTACAGATAAGGTAAGATTCCTGTTTTATGTGTTATGTACAGTCTTATACAGCACTGAAGTAGCCTGAATATCTGTCACGTTTACCCTGGCATGAGGCAGATCACTGAAAGCCGCATGTTGATTTACCCAAGACAATCTGTTGCATCCAATCTCCACGTATCTGAAGGGCTGTCACATGGAAGATGGATCAAAATGGATTCTAACTAAATGTTAGTATAGGGCTGCCATGCATCCAGATTTTGGGGTCTTCCTAAAAAAAAAAGCTCACCTTTCTGATGGTAAGAGCTGTTTGGCCGTGGAACAGACTACTCTTCCAGGCCTCCAAAATCTGCCCAGGATTTTTTTCTACTGGACCATAAAAACCAACAGTCCTTAAGTGACACAGCTCCATTTAACTTTGACATCCTACCGTTGCCCAATAACAATGAGAAGTTTGTTTTGAAAAGACTGTTCTTGTAAGCTCCTGCAAGGAAAACGAAAACAGTGGTGCCAGTCTATCCACTTTGAATCCCTTTAAAGAGGAAAATGAAAATCTTAGTGCCTTTCATGTTGCGAAAACCAAACTTAATACATCTAGGTCATGCTAAATTTGTGCCAGGAAAGCTTGCAGATATTCTAACAGCCAAAGTAATTGTTAAAGAAAATGATTTAAGAGATCTGAGAACAAAAAGGAGATGGAAAAAACTGTGAAAGCCTCTGTAACTGACACCTCCATCTTCAACGTGCTACAATGAAGCAGGTACAGGTATGGCTGCTTACCCTATTAGAATTGTCTTTTTATTACCTAATTATTATTGGTTTGAATATTGAAATATGTATGCATTAGCCTCTCTTTGAATCAACCCACCAAGACTCAAGGGCTGATAAATATGAGCAATGTAGGTATGACTGCTGAGGGTAGCTATACCATGCAAGAATGAGTTTTTTATTAAAATTAAAATATATTTATATTGATTAATTAAAAAAATAAAGTTATGCCCTGACTCAAAACACATATATACTTTGCTCTAATCCAAGGGCAATTCTAAAAAATTAAAATAATATATAAAAATTAAAGGAAACATAGCAGCGTGGGGCAAAATAATTTCACTTTACAGGCTGAAAGCTCATTTCTTAATACGTGGCCTAGAACATTCTTCGAGTCTCTCTACAGAACATAGTTTCTTTTCTTTTTATGGATGCAGTATGTGGCTTTGGGGCAACGAAGGCATGCCAGTAGTGGAGTTGGTGTGGGCAGCAGGCATAGGAACATTTTCATTGTTGATGTCTTAAATTTAAAAGTACACTGCTTGGAGGATGCACTGGCAATAACTACATACATAGGCATTTTCTGTTGTCAGATGAAACATAAATTTCACTTACGACTCTTTACAGAATTTTATGTTTTAAAAATTTTTCAAAACAGTCTATTTTTTTGTCTAAGTGGATTTGCTTAAACAATAGATGAGAACTGCCCGGTACATGGCACTTCTCTTAGGGAAAAGAAACTGAGGTGGGAGGTGTGGTGATTTGATGCAGAGATGTGGCTGAGACTGCATAACACTTTCCTGCCCTGCCAGGTTTCTGTCACAAATCACTCGCTGGTACTTCCAGATGCATGCTTGTAAAGGGAAACACATGTCTGGGATCAAGGCCAAACCAAGACATTTTTGGTGCCTGGGGCAGAGCGAAAGATGGTGCCCATCCTCCCATTCCATGTATAAAAGCTAGCAGTTGAATCTTACCATAACGCTGGGGACAGGACACCATTCTCCACTACCCCTTAGGGCATGGATAGGCAAACTAAGGCCCAGGGGCCGGATCCGGCCCAATCACCTTCTAAATCTGGCCCGCGGATGGTGCAGGGTATCAGCGTGTTTTTACATGAGTAGAATGTGTCCTTTTATTTAAAATGAATCTCTGGGCTATTTGTGGGGCCTGTCTGGTGTTTTTACATGCGTAGAATGTGTCCTTTTATTTATAATGCATCTCTGAGTCATTTGTGGGGCACAGGAATTCGTTCATTCCCCCCGCCAAAAAAATAGTCCGCCCCGCCCCCCCAAGGTCTGAGGGTCCCCTGCTGAAAAAGTTTGCTGACCCCTGCCTTAGGGCAATTGGATAGCTTAAGGGGCAATCAGCAGACCATGTGACACACACAGCTCTGTCCTATAACAGCTTGCCAGTAACTGATCTTCTCCACACAAACCAGCTTCTGCTGTCTGAGGCAGCTTTGTCTAAGAGTAGGACCTGCCCTATCTGGGATTCTGCACAGGCAGAGAGGGAGACAGTGAAAATGTGGTGGGGAGAAAAGAGTTAAGGACTCCTCTTTCTGCTGATAGAAACCATAAAAATGTCATCATTCTGGATTGGGAACATGTGTTTGCTGAGATGCTGCCTAATTTGCCCTGCAATCTGAACATTGTGCTTAGTGCCACAAAAAAGAGACAAATCCTAATGAGGCAAAAAAATTAAAAAATAAAAGTCACCCTCAAAGGTTCCCTCCTCCCATGAGTTATGAAAGAACTAAAGGACAAGCTTAAAGACTTGCTGAGCAGATGCATCCAGGGGTTTAAAATGTATTTATATTCTGCTGTGAAAGCTGAACGTGTTCCTATGACATGGCTGAAAAATAAATCTGGAAATTGCATTAATGGAGAAAACTGGATTATATGACTTGGTTTCACCCTGCCGCTCCAGCTCCATCTTCAAGTTTGCTCTTCCGTTCTGGTCAGCTGTGCAAACTAGAGGAAACTGCGTGATTAACATGAACGATCCCATGGGGAATAAGAACAAACATGGAAAGCATTGGCTCACTCAGCCCATAACTGCTAGAGGAAGAACTGAGGTCAGTATTGCCCTGGCCTCTGGGTAACCAAATGTCTGCCATTCATTCAAAAATATTTCCTTTCACTGTAATCCAGTTGGTTTATGGCTGTGTTCTGCTGTGGGAAAGAATGAGAGCTTTGGGAGGGGGGGGGTGTTTCACTACAGCAGCCATGTCTAAGCAGATCATGGTGGCCTCTTTTCTCAAAAAGAGGTGATTTGCCTCAGAGATGGGACAATAGAGAAAGAAGCACTTAACCCTTCTCCTGCCTGAACTCTCTTCCCTACCTGCTTTTATCCCAGTGTCATTCCACAGTATGTTTGAGAGTTAAATCTGGAACACTGGCAGAAGTGGGAAAGAATTTGAGAGTTTGTTTTTTTTACAAAAAGCAACCGGCAGGAGAAAGATGAAGCAATCCCTTCTCCCTGGTCCCTTTCATAGTGCTCAGCAAGACCATGGCTACAGCTCATTGTTAGTGAGGAGAGACTTAAACCGTTAAGTCCTGGTCTGAATGGAATGCTAAGCCAGACCTTAGCTTACCATGGCACAGTAGCAAAGGGGGCAGTGGAGGAGTAAAGGGGATGCAAGCTCCTTTCCAAGAGTCCCCACGTTAGTGAAGTCCAGTAAACCATGGTTTGGCTTACTGTGTTGTGAGAAGAAGCCATGGCCTGTGAGGAACTAACATCCAGGCAAGGATATTCAGCTGCAGAGTGGCAGCTGAAACATCTGGAGACTAGGGGAAGCCTTCACCTGAAATCTCCTGCATCTGCCACCAGAGTTGGGAGCTGTGAGAGACAGTGCTAGTCCACTGAAGAAACCCTGGCCTGCCAGGGACATAACCCCTGGTTTAGTGTGCCATGTGAACCAGGCCTTTAAGTGAATTGCTAAAACTTAAGAGACTGAAGAAGCATGAAGCTTGAGTACAGAACGTTCACCAGTAAACTTGACGTATAAATGGTTATCATTAAATAATCTCTGGTGAAAGGCCTTCAGACTTTCTGCTGTAGTTTTTATGATTCCAATAAAACCTAATCAAAACATTTTCTCAACTCTGCTAGATGTTGATTTTTTTTTTACCTCATAGACACCTGCTGCAGAATGAGGTGGTAGAATGGACTGTACCACTTAAGACTGCACACAGCTAGAGTAATATTTGTGAATGGTTCCTTATGCTAATTTTTAAAAAGTCACTGCAATAAGAAAACAAATACAGCAAAGAGAGGATTGGGATAGGACTTTTCTCTCTGAAAAGACTAGTCTGGTTTAATTGTAGTGATCACCTGCTTGTTCTTTTATATATAGGAGAGCATTCAAAAAATAGCTCCCCATCTGCAACTCAAATATTCTACTCCACCAAGGCCCTTTTGTTCCTCCATTGAAGTTCATGAAATGGGGTCATAATGTACAAATCACTGCCATGTGTACATTTGCAAAAATATGTGTTTGTTTCCTTCATGTTGCACCTTTTAAAATATGGCCTCAGGCATGCATTTTTTATGCAGCATATGAGTTGAAGATCTAGGTCCAATAGTATCACATGAAGCAGTTTGGCAGTAGGAAGTGTCTCGCCCAAGCCAAAACAGGAATACCCAACAAATCTACACTACCAACTTCTTAGCAGTGATGAAACTGGAACAAATGTCCTGAAGGAGCTGCAGTAGTCAGATGTTGCTTTTATAGGGGAAAAACCAAAGATATCCACAACACTCACAACTGAAAATTCAGATGAAAAAAGTGGGTCTGTGCTACTGCTTGAAAAAAATGAGGACCAAAATTCTGTACCAAAGCATTGCAATGTCAGATGGCTTTTATGATAGCACAAGTCAGGGATAGTCAATGCTGTTTACAGAGGCAACTCCCATCAGTTCCAGCCAGCATGGCTAACGGTCAGGGATTATGGAAACTGCAGTCCAACAATATAAGCTAATGTCAAGGTTGGTGATCTGGAGGCCTGCTGATGGTTCCACAGGTTCCACAGGTAATCAGGAAGATAATGTTCCACAGGTAATCAGGAAGATAATGTTGCATCTTAGTAAGTTGTGCAGACTGGTGAGCCAGGCAAGACAGCTTTATATGACCAGATATTAATCTATTGCTTGTAAAACTATTGCTTGTATCACTTGTAAAACTCACTTCTTTTGAGCTTGGCTCTGTGAGGCCCCAGAGATCTTCAAGCCTTGCTCAGTAGAACTCTGCTGGCATATCTATGTGACATTGTGTCTAGTCAGGGGCTGCGTAGGGGAAGTGCTGCCCTGCACTTTGAGAGAAGTCATGTAGTTTAAACATGCATAGAATACTGTATGTTTTTAATGTATGGTGTGAACCTGCCCTGTCATTCATGTTTATTCAAAATCACTTAGGTCATTTTCTTCCTTTCTTTGATTTGAACAGCTCTTATATTTAATGCCAAATGACTGTGCAACGATAAATTGCATCATTTATCATAGCTGGCTGGCTAAAATATCAAACTTCATGTAAATAATTTGGCTTTGTGAAGCAGATCTTGCGAAAACTGGTCTGCTTGCTTAAGAAAAGGAAGATTCTCTTACATTTAAAAACAAAACAAAACCGCATTTTATTTAAAATAAAGAACAACCAGTATGGTACACTTTGGAATCAAATTATTTTTTATGTTATAAGACCGCATTGCATTTTCCAATTGGTCCTTGTGTTTAGCTGCATGGACAGAATATTTTGTCTTATACAGCAACTTTTTCTTTTGCACCAGCTTAATTTCATCCTCTTATCAGGTGCTGCACTGTTCTACGAAAAGGCAGTAACATTACTGCTGAGTCATAGCAGTAATGTTATGGTCTTTTCAGATGACCGGAAAAAATAGATTTTAGTTCAGTAGCAGTAGCCCTGCCAGCATTAGTAAGTGCATTATCCTGACCTCACAAAATGAATCAAGTGTATCTTTGCTGCAGCGGGGGGATGCTGTTGCAGTCATGGCAAATAATCTGTTTGGAGGGGGAAGAACGCACTCCTCATTGGAGAGAAGTGGTATATTGTTATTTCCTAAGGGGGGGGGGAGAAAAAAAATAAATCTTTTAAAAACATTTATAAAATGGTGCAGTCATGGAGATGTTGCCCATTGCTAAAAATGTTTTGGACATTATCCGGTTGACACCAGAGATATTTGAGGAACCATTTGTTTTGTTCCAGACTCCACTAGGAGACTCAAAAATAACACATAGCCAGACCTAAGATGTTCAAAAGTGAACACAGTCCAGAGAGTTGTAGATTGTTTCTACAGTAACTGTTTTCTTTGGAATGTACATAATTCATTCTCTTAGGTTTTATGGAAAACCCGGAGGTCATTCCGAACAAACTATTGCAATCCGCTGTGTCTGAGTTGCCTCCCATCCTTTCTCGCACCTGATTTGTGGTAAAAAAAAAATTTTTAGAGAAAATTATGGTAAATTCAAAAGGCAATTGTAAAGGTAAGGTAAAAGGCAAGGTAAAGGACTCCAGTCAAAGGTGACTATGGGGTTGTGGCGCTCATCTCACTTCAGGCTAACGGAGCTGGCATTTGCCCACAAATAACTTTCCGTGTCGTGTGGCCAGCATGACTAAACCGCTTCTGGGGCAACACTGTGATGGAAGCCAGAGTGCACGGAAATGCTGTTTACCTTCCCGCTGCAGTGGTACCTATTTATCTACTTGCACTGGTGTGCTTTTGAACTTCTAGGTTGGCAGGAGCTGGGACAGAGCAACGGGAGCTCACCCCGCTGTGCGGATTCAAACCGCTAACATTCCAATCAGCAAGCCTGCTCAAGAGACTCAGTGGTTTAGACTACAATGCCACCCACTTCCATAAAAGGCAATTGTAACACTTGCTTGTCCAGTGTGGCCTCTTAAAGAGCTGCTGTGGCTTTTCTCTCTTCAATTGGTCACTTAAATCATAGTTTCCTGCTTATCTGTTTTGGATTCTGCCCATTAAATGAGTTTCTTCCTGTTCACTCTTATGGCGTTGGCATTCCTGAAGTGGCCATACATTAATCAATGAGTTAATTACTGGTTTCCTTTTTGCAGCCAGAACAATTGCTAATGATTTCCCTCCCTAGTTTAAAATTCCAGCTGTTTAATAAACATTACACCACTTTGGATGCAGCATTCCAAAGAAGGGCTTACTAGGAGGAAGAACCCTGCGGTACCCCACAACAGCTAAGTATTGAACGTCTATTATACAGCATATAATTTATTTGCTCTACTAATTGTATAGTTCTACATTAAACATAATACAATTTGTCTAAGGAATTTTTCTGGGAAAGGGACCATTAAGATCTTGATAACAAGAGGTACAGATGGTCAAAACAGATTTTTAAATATTCTTAACCCATTCCCTCAATAGAGTATGGTGAGAGATCTATTGTTTTAAAAAAGCCCAGTGTAATATAACAAACATATACTCAAAATAAGCTAAAATAACCCCAAAACTGCTTACTGTACATTTCCTCAACACAACTCCTAGGGTAATTATCACCTTGTAAAGAATATCAGTTAAGAGACCATAGTCAAGGGGCAGTCCCCAAGAAGACCATAATTTAAAAGCCCTCAAAATCCTGGGAACTGTAGTTCATTAAGAGTACAGGGAATCAGGGGTTTGTGAGGAGCAAACTACAGTTCCCAGGGTTATTTGGTGGGGAGGATATGTCCTCTATATATGCTCTAAATCGATGGTGTGTGTGTGTGACCTTCATGTGACATTGCTGATCAAATTCAACACACGAATTATACAATTAAAGTGAGTTCTTTGTTAAGCTTAAAGGGCTGCATCAAAACACAAGGATGGAAGCTGCCTTTAAGGGCTTCAGAGCTTTATAGGTCAACACAACAACTTGGAATTATATGGCTTGGGCAGGGACACACACCAAAAGCTGAAGTAGACACTGGAGTAATGGTATAAGAAGCTTTCAGTTGTAAGGCATTAACTGGTGATCTATCTGAAGGTAAAGGCCAGTTTCATGACTAGTGAATATAAAAGGGTCAATCTTGTGATGTCTAAAAGCATTTCATCTTTATTCAACACAAGAGGGTACTTCACAGGTCAGTTGCTCTAGGAAAGTGTAGAGGAACACTACGTAGATTTCGTTATATAATTGTTGTGTGTTTATCAGTAGGATAGGCTTTCAGAAATCAAGCTATCGCTCTAGAACTGCCCGTTTTAAAAGAATAAAAACAGAGGCTGATTTGTTCATCTCCAAAACTATAGCTGCATGATAACGGGTACAGCTTGCTTGGGATATCTGAGAAACTTCTTCCCATTTCATTCCGCTGGAACAACTCACTATGAGATGCCAAGTATGGCGTATGATGTCTTATCAAGCAACAATAGCTACAAAAAAGCAAGCATAACCACTTTAACATGGTAAAACTAGCTGTATGCAAATAATCAAGTGTTCCTTTAGCCTGAGCATGGAGGAAATGACAGAAGCAGTGTGTAAAATGGAAGTTTGGGACTGTCACTTCCAGCAATCTGCATTAAAAATCATGCGACTGTGATATAGGACTTTATTCTCACCCCCCACCACCACCACTACCACCAACAAAGTGAAAATTGTTTTTTTCAGTGCACACTACTCTCAGACTCTTAAGTGCAGTCTTTGTTCAACACTAACTTTAGCTATTAGGCAGTATAGAAGCATGGTTTTATCTTTCAGCAAAGGATTACTCCATTCCAGTCCCATCAAATATAGTCTTTGCCACCCATGTATTTAATTGACCATATTTTAAAAATATCTTTCTTCTAAATTATAATGTGGAGATTATCATTCTCAAACGTGATGATGGGACAAGCTGTACAACTATGAAGAAGTGTTCTATCAAATATTTCAACAAGCTGTGGAAGAGATACACACACTGTTGTGGGGCGTGCGGCAGAATCCTTTCTGTTCTCTTCTTTCGCCAGGAAGATATGAGTGGCTGGAGTGTTTGCTTCTATAAATAGTTACTTTATGTCAGTTAGATGCCAATCTTTTTGGAGAGGGTCAGTCCCCAGTTTGTCTTGGTACAAGGCATCATGCAGACCCAAGAACAAGCATAGAAATCACTTGGGACCGGATAGGTCATCCCCATTCATCACAAACTCCATAAACTCCATAAACTTCACCCAAAGGATCAGGATCGCTGTTCTCCAGAACAATAAGGTAAGTGTATTGTTTCCTGAAATAATCTGACATTGGTTGTCCTATGAGCCGGCCACTTCTAAACTTACAAACAGTAAATGGACAACATACAATTTCTTGCACTTGTTTTGCAATGCTTATTTCTCTGGATGGTTGCTGAATAACATGTGCTAGTTCAAAGATTTGACTATTTCATCAATTTTTGGAGGGTTTGTAAAAGATGTAGTGTTTCAGAGGCTTCAGGTAGGGAAACAACACTGAAGTCATTCATGGATGGGTATATAACTATACAGTGTACCTCAGGTTACATACGCTTCAGGTTACAGACTCCGTTAACCCAGAAATAGTACCTCGAGTTAAGAACTTTGCTTCAGGATGAGAACAGAAATCATGCTCTGGCAACAGAAGGCCCCATTAGCTAAAGTGGTGCTTCAGGTTAAGAACAGTTTCAGGTTAAGAACGGACCTCCAGAACGAATTAAGTACTTAACCCAAGGTACCACTGTATATACAATATGGAAGCTGAAGAAGGCTTGCCCATCCTTGTGAAGATAAGCCGGCATGCGAAGAGGTAAGAAGTTCCGTGTCACTGTGTCACATAGTTCGCTTTGTACATTCAAGAAACAGTTGACTCATTGGGGCTTCATTTGCAGTGTTAGCACAACATGCATCCTTTCCTCTGTGTGCAAGAAACAGTTCCCGATAGCTGAAGTGAAAAACGCAGAATATTATTCAGCTCCTGAGGCCATTACTGAATAGCATCAAAACGTCTCTTTCCCTTCTACTTCTAGTAAGAAAATCTCACTGGACAATGCTCTCACATTCTGACATGGTCAAAGAGAGGAGGCAGCAAGCATCCGCCATCATGAAAGAAATCCAGAGAAATGGTATAGCGTTAAATCCCTGTTATGACTGTATGTCCCTTGTCACTCTCTAACCTTTCTTTTTAATCTTATAGCATTAACTTTCTTACAGCTTTGCCTCTGGGTGTGCTGCCATAAATAATCTCATGGGGCTATCATGCTGCCTATGGTAACTAATCCTTTTGTAGTTGCCTCTTTTCATTTGAAAGCTATTTTCAGATGAACAACTGTTGTGGAGGAATGAAGTAATCTAACAGCTGATGTACATTCTGCCTGGGATTGACTTTCGGAATATTATTTGGGGAGGGGGGTTAATATGTCTGGATTCCCTATTACAGAACTATTCACGCAGGGAAGATGTATCTCTCCTCAGTTTTAGAGCTGTCTTTTGTATTTTCAAAAATTGCAACAAACCCCCCCACACACAAGGATATTTGTAATATACGCTGTGTTTCAATTTCCGCCTCCACCCACTCAAAGCTGTCTGTAGTCTTATCCAACCATTCAAGGCACAGTTCCCAACTAATCTCTGTTAAGAAATGTTTTGCATTAGGGTTTTTTGCCATCTTTGGAGGAGAATTCTGACAGGCTTGTTTGACTGATCTACATTTCCACAAGAAGCAGTAGGAAATATGGCTTACTATAGAGATGACCAAACCAGTGGAACTAAGCAGCCTTCATCTGAAGACCACTACTGAGGGTAGGCCCGCAGATCCTATCACCCTCTTCTCTTCACCAACCCCAAATGCTGAATCTCACATCTAAACACCCAAACATTCTTCAGTCAGTCTATGCACACATATTCACTCACATGCAAAACCAGGCTGTTCTTATCTAGTGGCTAGATAAGATTTTCCCCTGCCTCTTCCAGAAATGTCACTTGTCTGTCATTTTGTTGGATGGGTTTGCTGTCTGACGTTTCTCTATTAGAAACCAGGGCATATACACCCATAGCTCTATGGCACCCAGTTCTTCTAGTACACCCTGATTTATTTTTTATTATTGTTGTTGTTGTTGTTATTTGAAATGTCACTATTAGTTTTTTGGAGTAAGATGATGTGTGATCGTAAACTTTAATAATCACATGTCAGCTAAATGTGAAAAAAGTGTTTCCTGAAATGGTCAAGAATGCTGCATTTTGAAGTTAATATTACAAAAATCTGCTTGACTAGGCATTCCCCCACTGGCTTGTTTGTGATATCATAAGCCCTGTTAGAGAGCAGAAGAAAATCCAGTGACCTGCCTTTTCAGGAGACTCAGCCAAGGCCTGTTTCTATCTCAAGGGCTGGTCTGTTTTCAGATTGTTCCTTCCCTCATACCAGTGTAAGCCGGCAGGGAGATGGATTTTGCAAAAGTTTTCCAAAGACTTCAAGTGTTCTGTGGTTAATTTATTTCCTGGTTTCATCGTATGTTAGGGCAGTGCCATATGGCCCCATTTCTGAATGTATTTCCATTCAGCCCAGATAGGATATGCACAAGGGAAAGTGGTCATTTGAATACCATATGCTCAGATCCTCGCTTGCACTGTCTGTGGACTGGAAACAGAACCTAAAACTAGTAATGACATGAATCCAGAAATTGTAAAACACAGCTCTGAAGTTCCCCTTGAATCTGCAAACTGAAGACAGATAGACACATACTTCATAGAGACTCCCATTGCATAATTTTTCTCCCTCATACTAGGGCTGCCACCATTTAACCTGGCATCCTATGGACATAGCTGTCAACTTTTCCCTTTTCTTGTGAGGAATCCTATTCGGAATAAGGGAATTTCCCTTAAAAAAGGGGGAAAGTTGACAGCTATGCCTATGGACAGTCGGCCATTTCATGCATCCATGGATCAAAACAATTAGGCCATCAAGAGGTTTGCTGTGACCACAGCAAAAGCATGTGCAGCTAGTTACACGGTGTTAATTATTATAATTATTAAATATTAAACTTGAAAAGGGATCATAGTGCCTAAGAGTTATTAAAGGTAAAGGTACCCCTGCCCGTACGGGCCAGTCTTGACAGACTCTGGGGTTGTGCGCCCATCTCACTTAAGAGGCCAGTGGCCAGCGCTGTCCGGAGACACTTCCGGGTCACGTGGCCAGCGTGACATCGCTGCTCTGGCGAGCCAGAGCCACACACAGAAACGCCGTTTACCTTCCCGCTGGTAAGCGGTCCCTATTTATCTACTTGCACCCAGAGGTGCTTTCGAACTGCTAGGTTGGCAGGCGCTGGGACCGAGCAGCGGGAGCGCACCCCGCCGCAGGGATTCGAACCGCCGACCTTTCGATCGGCAAGTCCTAGGCGCTGAGGCTTTAACCCACAGCGCCACCTGCGTCCCAAGTAAGAGTTATTACAGCCCCTTATTAGCTCACATTGGAATTTTATTTTCAGAAAGGGTATGACAACACATCTATTTCTACATGGGGTGGGGAAGTATCCTTATTCATTCTCTCGCTTTTAAAGTGTTGTGGCTCTCTGGTGCTGCAAAACACATAGGTCCAAATTCAAAAGCTTCCCTTTCTCTAGTGGAAGGAGTCATCAGTGAAAGGAAGCGATCCAAGCCATAATTTAGTAATGAAAGGCAGAACACATTGAAGTTTCTTCAGATCACATAATCATAGAATTGTAGGGCTGGAAGGGAATATGAGAGTCATCTAGTCCAAACCTCTGCAATGTAGGAACTTTTTTGCCCAACGTGGGGGCCTAAACCCACAACTTTGAGATTCAGAGCCTCATGCTCTACTGACTGAGCTATAATTCAACCATGAATACCCTAGTTCTGTCCTTTTAATCTGATGAGCAGATATAATAATAATAATAATAATAATAATAATAATAATGGTGGAAATTTGGTTTTATTATTTAATAATGGAGAAAACATTATTTTTTAAAAAAATAATAGGGAAAAGGACATCTTAAACACTTTTAATTTGAAACTTTCTTTTTTTTAATTAAGTAATTTCACCAATCAAATCACCCTGTCCAATGTGTTTCAGTAAGTCCATGTGTTGTGTTTAGGATGTAAAATATTATAATAAGCCCAGAAAGCCACATTTTCTGGTATCTGTTGAGTGGCTTTTTCCTTTATATTATATTATTTCCTTTTTATTGTATTATTTCCTTTATATCCACTAAATCATTTTGTTTCTCATAGGAAGTGCTGTAATCTCTCCAGAGAAAGATAAATTCATCCCCTCTCTGGAAGAATCGGCATTTCCCACCATAAACTTCATCTAAGGGGAAGAAAATTTATGCAGTTTGCTTTTAAAGATGAATTTCCTTAATTTACACCTTCCAGAACAATATGGGAACCGGAACACAACTAACTTTCAAAATCTTCACTTCTCTGAATTTTGTAATGCAATTCCCCAGCCAAGTAATGTGTAAAATAAAAATAAAAATGCATATACTAGGGTAAAGTGTGCATAAAAATGTGTACAATAGTAAAAAGAAAAATCACACAAAATGCATTACTGTATATAAATGCAAAAATTAAAACACTAAGGAAAATTGCATACAAAAATGTGTATTTTAGAATAAATTCAAAATAAAATGCTGATAAATTTCCATGATGACATAACATCCCTGCCCCCCACCACCCACAAAATGTTGTGGAATTGTAGAGGGCTGAAGTTTCTATTGGAAAAATTAGAAATGTAGAGAAACGAAAATGGACAAATCCACCCATTCTTACCTGGGAGTAAGTCCCAGGTATGTGTGCCTAGAACTGCCAATTAAATTGAACAAGTCCATTGATTTGACTGGGTCTACTGCTCCATGACTGACAGAAGTCGGTAGGAATCCTTGTATTTTGGGTTTTCATGTGAATTTCCTATATGAGATTGGCTTCCTCTTGTCTCCACCTTTTCTTCTCCTCATCCTCTTTGCACTTAGCTAGCATCAGACAAGATCTATGCACAGCTTAATTGAAACAGACTGCAGAATTATGTTTTAATTGACAGAAGGCTCAAATTAATCTTACACTTAACATTTCTGGGAAGCTGCCTAGACACACAAAGTGGTTTAAATCCTCACTTGAAACATGAGATGACTAATGAAAGTTCTGGAGCAGAAAGGCCGAGAGAAGCATGTGTTTGAGGGATTAATCAAGTTCAAATATATAACGTTCACTAGCAAGCGATGTACAAGAGGTCAGTCTGCAAAAGCCAGCAAACCCTGTTTTATTAAGACAAGAGACGTTGTGCAGTGCAATCTCAAGCATGTTTATTCCAGGGTACACCACACAAAGTTCAGTAGGCACTTTAATCCCTAGTAAGTGTTTTTAGGATTACAGCCTAAAGCAGTGAGCCCAGACCTACCGTATTTTTTGCACCATAACACTCACTTTTTTCTCCTAGAAAGTAAGGGGAAATTTCTGTGCGTGTTGTGGAGGGAATTCCTACAGGTGGCATGCCTACGGATTTTCCTCCTCTAAAAACCACGTGCGTGTTATGGTCGGGTGCGTGTTATAGAGCGAAAAATACGGTAAATCAAAATGCCATTTTGAAATCTGAAAGTATTTTTGATTTTCAGTTGGAATAAGTTGATTATGGTACAGAAAGAGAATATTATCCAGAAGTATACATATCTCTCATGCATGTATCTCTCATGGTTTAGCAGATGAATTCTAATGTGCCAATGCTTTATTTGCTGTAATCTTATGCTATGATGTTACAAATAACCTTGGGGAATTTTGCTGTAGGATTTTATTCGTTAGTTATTTTGATGGTGTAAATGTAAATTCTTATGCTTAAGGCTAGCATAAGCACAGATTCTTAAAGAAAAACAAATATGCAACTGACTGCTACCAGTTCTTTTGAAATCTCTTGTCCTCAACCCTGTGCACATCCACATGGAAGTAAATCTTACTGAGTTCAGTGGGATATACTGACAAATAAACACACATAGGACTGCAGCATTTTTTAACAAATAAGATGGTTCAATTTAGTTTTCCAACTATAGTCAAGCTGTTTGAATGAATGCTTGGTTCTTATTCATAGTGGCTTCAATCACCAACTCCATCCCAGAAAGTCAGGGATTGCTGTTGATGTAACAACACTTGCACATGCATTTTCCCAGTTCCATATGCCAGCTTATCACCCAGCTCTTTGTCAGTGGCAAGTAAGAATTTTCTCCAGGTGGCCAGGCAGGGAAATTTCTTTCTATGAGAAATCAGTCATTTGAGGAATGAGGGAGGACTGTGGATATGCCACAAATGACTTGTGTTGGTATGTATAGGCAGACAAGCTAGTAAAATGTTTTGTGAGCTACTGACTTCTCTGAACATATTTCTAAATCTGTGATCAGCATTCTTAGCTCTTACAATACTGATCAACTGTTAGGCAGTCAGGATGGGTAAGGAGATTGGCACTGGTTCTGGTTTCACTTGCCTGAAAGCTGATCTGGGGATTACTGTATTTTTCCGTCTATAAGACGCTCCCATGTATAAGATTCCCCCTATTTTGGGGGACTCAGATTTAAGAAAATGGGCGGAAGATGTATCCGTGTATGACACCCCCTAATTTTTGACATTATTTTTTTTGGGGGGGGGACCTAGTCTTATATACGGAAAAATACGGTAAATGAGGGGATCCTTGGAGAAAAAGGTGGGATATAAAGGCTATAAATAAATAAATCAGTCCACCTAGAGAGCAACATGTGCTGTATGGTCTGCAAGGGAAGCAAAAGTCACTCACTTGCACCCTGCATACAAAATGTAGTTAAATGTTGAGCTTTTGCACTTTTAGGCAGCAGAGACAATACATTACCCTTCATTGTTGTTTCAGCACTCTGAGAATTGCTCCCTGCAAGTTTCATAACACCACATTAATTAACACAGCTTATTAACCTTCTTCATGCTACACAGGATGTCCTGCTGTTGTTTTTGAGGTCTGAACTTACCCAACTCAAAACACATTTTCTGAGTTTTTGTTCATCGCTATTTACATTTGAAAGAGGACTGCCAGACTAAAACCACACTTACTTTCTGGAAGATTCATTTTGAGTTTCTCCCACTTTCCTGTGGAAAATACCAACTGGCTGGCCAGCCAGGGAAAAACATTTGGGGATAATTCAAGATTCATGAGACAGAAA
The DNA here is from genome assembly GCF_964106915.1 of Podarcis gaigeae. Lineage (NCBI taxonomy): Eukaryota > Metazoa > Chordata > Lepidosauria > Squamata > Lacertidae > Podarcis > Podarcis gaigeae. The sequence goes on along the minus strand of NC_139685.1, from coordinate 52,111,259 downwards.
TTTAAAAATAAAGAGGATTTGTCTGTGGAAAAATAGTATTTCCTCCTATAAAATAAAATGGCAGAGACCCTGGCCCCATAGATTTATGTAGCTGAGAGGTGGTACATAAAAGAGCTTTTCACCGATAGAGCTCTGATTGTATTCTTTGACTGTGAGGTGGGAAAACTCAGTCCATATTTTCTAGATCTGGGGTCCCCAATATGGCACCAGTGGGTACCCTCAGAGACAGCCTTGCAACCTGCCAAGGCCTCCTGGGCCTCCCATAACAGTGTAGAAACTGGATATCCCAGTTCAAGTATCATCCAGTCAAAGTTAAGTGCTTTGAGGAATCATACATATCAGTGGGCACAATTAATGTCAGCAGTGGACATAGATAGTCAGATAAACAAAAAACCAATGAGTGCTCCTCATTGGCCACCCAAATGACTCCAGAAAACCCACAAATCAATCCAATCTAAACCTTTATTATGGTCATAGCATGAAGGCAATTGCTCCCCACCCTAACTGTTGCTTTCTAGCAATCTATATTATTCTATAATAAGAGCTGTAGGTCGGAGCGAAACAGTATAAACTTAAAGCATTTGCAGATGACCTAGTTTTGACCCTACAGGAGCCAGAGTCTAGTACGAAAAGGGTATTACAATTGATTCAGGAGTTTGGTCGGGTGGCGGGATTTAAACTTAACAAGCAGAAAACCAAGGTTTTGGGGAAAAAATTGACACCTTTAGAATCAGAAAGGTTTCAGAAAGAGACAGAGTTAAATGTGGTTAAAAAAGTAAGATACCTAGGGGTAAACATAACAGCGAAGAATATGAGTCTATTTAAGGATAACTATGAAAAGTGTTGGTCTGAAATTAAAAGGGATTTAGAAGTTTGGTCAAGATTGAAACTTTCCTTGTCAGGACGAATTGCTGCTATAAAGATGAATGTATTGCCAAAAATGCTGTTTTTATTCCAGACTTTACAGATTGTGGACAAAATGGAGTGTTTTGGGAGGTGGCAAAGAGATATCTCCAAATTTGTCTGGCAGGGCAAAAAGCCCAGAATTAAGTTTAAGATACTAACTGATGCTAAAGAAAGAGGGGGCTTTGCCCTGCCAGACTTAAAGCTGTACTATGAATCAGCAGCTTTCTGCTGGTTGAAAGATTGGCTGCTTCTTGAAAACACTGATGTTTTAGATTTGAGAGGATTTAACAATGTTTTTGGATGGCATGCATATTTGTGGTATGACAAGGTTAAAATTCATAAGGCTTTCAAGAACCATATTGTCAGGAAAGCAGTGTTCAATGTCTGGATAAAATATAAAGACTTATTGGAAAATAAGACCCCAAGGTGGTTATCACCAATGGAAGCTAAGGCCCGGAAAAGACTCAATATGGAGGTCAAATGGCCAAAATATTGGGAAATAATAGAAAAAGATGGAGAAAAAGATGGAGTTGCAGAGTTTGGAGAAATTAAAAGATAAAGTGCGAGATTGGTTACATTATGCTCAGATCAAAGAAGTTTTTAAGTTGGATAAAAAGATAGGATTCCAGGTGGAAAAATCAAAGTTAGAAACGGAATTGTTAGAACCTAAGACTAAGGTAGTTTCAAGAATGTATAATTTGCTGCTAAAATGGAACACACAAGATGAAACGGTCAAATCGGCTATGATAAAATGGGCACAGGACATAGGGTATAATATTATGTTTGCTGACTGGGAAAGGTTATGGACCACCGGTTTGAAATTCACGGCATGTAATGCCTTGAAAGAAAATATTATGAAAATGATATATAGGTGGTACATGACCCCAGTCAAGCTTGCAAAAATATACCATTTGTCTGATAATAAATGTTGGAAATGTAAAGAAACTGAAGGAACGTTCTTTCACCTCTGGTGGACCTGCCCTAGAGTTAAGGCTTTCTGGGAAATGATATATAACGAGTTGAAAAAGGTATTTAAGTATACCTTCCCTAAGAAACCAGAGGCCTTTCTTTTGGGCATCGTTGGCCAGAGGGTGTTAAAGAAGGACCGAACATTTTTAATGTATGCAACAACAGCAGCAAGGATACTTGTCGCTAAATACTGGAAAACCCAAGATTTTGCCCACACTGGAAGAATGGCAGATGCAACTGATAGACTATATGGAGCTTGCAGAAATGACTGGCAGAATCCGAGACCTGGGAGAAGAAGTTGTGGAGGAGGACTGGAAGAAATTTAAGGACTATTTACAAAAATATTGTAAATTGTATGAATGTTAAGAAAGATGTAAGATTATCAACAATATGGCGCCAATAAGTTAGTTAAAAGGAATATGAAGATAAATGAAAATATAAGAAAAGATAAATTTTGGATAAATATTATGTTAAAATTAAGCTTTTAAGGTCTGGGTTAAATTATCTAAAATTAGGGATACAATATCAGAAAATTATAATATAAGAATTGAAACAAGGTGATAAATTGCTGGGTAAAGTTCGAAAATTTGGAACGCAGGAACGAGAGATGCGAGGAAGTCCAAAGAAGTGAAGAAAATGTGGATATTGGAAAAATTATGTTATTTTGTTCGTTTTTTCTATTGTACTAAGAAAATCTTTAATAAATATTTATAAATATATATATATATATTATTCTATAATAAGAGCTGTTGGACAGTGTAACAGACTTCCACGAGAGGTAGTGGACTCTTTCCTTGGTGGTTTTTAAGCAGAGGTTGGATGGCCACCTGTCATGAATTATTTAGTTGAAATACCTGCATTGGTTGGACTACATGACCCTCAGGGTCCCTTCCCACACTGTAATTCTATTATCCTGCCTCTGAACATGGAGATTCTATGGACCAATGCCCCACGAAGGTGTCCAGTTGCTATCAATGCACCACTGATAATACTTTTCTGGAGCCCAGAGACCACTGAGTGACTCAGTCCCTGCCATTTTCCCCTGATGGTTTGCATTTGTGGGACTGTGCATCCTAGCATCCCATGCATCCTAGTAACATGAATCTTTGGTTTAATCCAGACTATGTATGTTGCTTTCATAAATTTATGAAGTGAGAGCTGCTGTATGGGAGTAACAGCCTTTTCCCTCCCAAATCCCCAGTGGGTTTCTGTGGCAAGTGAAAACCCTTTGCATGTTCTCATGATGTCCACGGGTGAAAAAGTCCGCTGATGGTCTCTTGCTTAAGAGATCACACTCAGCTTTGCTTTGCCTCTGTTGAACCCTCCCACTGAAATCAACAGAATTTACTAGAGCTTCACTTTAGCTGAATCATACCAATTACCTGGAAGAATTTTTCTAAGAAATGTGTGCTTATATTATTTTGCAGAATCACCTGGAATAGACCTTGGAAAAAAGGTCAGTATCCCCAGGGACATCATGTTAGAAGAGTTGTCATTGTTAAGTAACAGAGGAGCGCGGCTATTCAAGATGCGCCAACGAAGATCTGACAAATACACATATGAAAATCTTCACTTTTTATCCAGCAAGCCAAGAAATGTGAGTATTTTACACTTTATCACCTTTTTGTGCATGTCTGGACTGCACAATTAGTGACTCATCAAAGTAAATAAATCAGCAGCAAGAATAAGAATCTCAAGGGGCTTAAAAAGGTCTGTCTGCTGTTCATTCTGTTTAATAGCCAGAAGTACTAGTCCTGAATATTAGATGTAAAACAAGATACTACTATCATATGCCACTGCAGACAAGGGATAAAGCAATCTGATTTCAGCATGGAAGGACAGAATATGAGGTAGCAGAACAGTTAAGAGCCCAGAAACTGATAGCAAAGGGCAGAAGGAAGTAGACTAGAATAAAAGGTGAGAACACTAAATCATAAAAAATTAGCAAGCATATGCTGCCCTTGGTCCTTTGGGAAGAAGGCAAGGTATAAATTAAAATAATAATAATAATGATAATAATAATAATAATAATAATAATAATAATAATAATAATAATAATAATAATATAGAAGCAAGGGCAAGAGATAGGAACCATACAGATAGGAAGAAATAGCAATGGATACGTCAAAAATATGATAAAATTTTTATTATTGTTGAAAGGCTACCAAGCAAAGCCTCATACAAAAAAATTAGACTGCAGAAAGGTAGGGATATAATAGGAAAGGAAATGGAACTGAAATGAGATAATAAGCAAAAACCAGAGAAAACAACAAATATTCAGGTGTAGTTTAAAATGGAAAAAAATGATGGAGGTGTTCTGACATTCGGAGGCAGGGCATTCCAGAGATAAGGAACAAAAAGAGGGAAGGGGTACAAATAAGAGATAAGATTTTGTGGTTGACAAGAAGCAAAGTAATACTAGGACATAAAGAATGAGGACTAGAGTTATACAATCAGAAAGATAAGAAGCCAGAGTGTTGAGATATTTATAAGCTACTAAAGGAAGATTAGATTGGGTCTTATAAGAAAATGGAAGAGCAGAAAGAAGAAGAGAAGAATGGGTAAACTTAGGTTACAAGACAAACTAAATGTGTTGTGGAACCTAAAATAGGAGGAAAGGAAAGTGACTGAAGATTATTATCTTATGCCAGACAGCATTATAATGATCAAATCTAGACAGTAAAAGGGTATTAAACAGGGTCCGTACAGTATCAATTGAAACAAAAAGTGAAACTGACATGCTGGTTTATCTGTCCAAACACCACAATTCCACAACACAATGGGTATTGCATTGTGAAAAGAACCTTAGAAAATGGGACAAAAGTGCTAATATCATAATGAGGGAAACAAGCACAATGTTTCCGCATGTCTGAATGCACCCTTAGACTTAGGGGGCTACAGAGGCAATCTAAGAACTGGAATCTAAGAACTGGAAAGGACACATACCAGGACTCAAGAAGATGGGCTCAATCTTTTGCTGTCAGTTGAAATGCATTGACGTGGTGTAGCTTACAGTTCTCGTTGCCAGATATATGGGAAACGATCATCACTCACAAGTGGCAAAGCACCAAGTTATTCAGGTCAGTTCAAACAAATGCCAGTAAAAACATCTCTGCATTCCAGAGAGACAAAGGGGTTGCTTTGCTGCCTTTTTTAGATGGAAGCTATTTTAGAAAACTAGCTTAACACTCTGTGCATAAACTGCTATATTTTCCCCCCTCAGTCCTTATTGTTTTACCTCCAAAACCCATATCATAACTACATGCACTAGCCTAGGGATTCTAAAGCTGGAATCCACAGTATACTTAAGCCACATCCATACCATACATTTAAAGCAGTACAAGTATTATGCCACTTTCAGTCACCATGGCTTCCCCACAAAGAAATGGGAACTGTAGTTTGCTAAGGGTGCTGAGAGTTGTTACGATTTTTTTAATGGTTTCTGTTACAGTAGATGCATTGAAAGGGGTTGCACTAGATAATCCTCTGGGGCTCTTCAGACCACATTTCTATGATTCTATGGTATATAAATATTTTTATTTAAAATAAAAAATAAAAATAGGACGCTCCTGTTTCCCTCACAGAGCTACAGTTCCCATTATGGTTTAACAATCAACCCTTCTTCTCAGGAAACTTTGGGAACTGTAGCTCTGTGAAGGGGCCATCTAATAACTCTCAGACCTCTTCACAAACTACAGTTCCCATATCCCTTTGAGGAAGCCATGACTGTTAAAGTGTTAAAGACAAAGACATTAAATGTATAGTGCAGATGTTGCTCTGCTGGGTAACTAAGGGATAAAGGTAAAGGGACCCCTGACCATTAGGTCCAGTCGTGACCCACTCTGGGGTTGCAGCACTCATCTCACTTTATTGGCCGAGGGAGCCAGCGTACAGCTTCCGGGTCATGTAGCCAGCATGACTAAGCCACTTCTGGCGAACCAGAGCAGCGCATGGAAATGCTGTTTACCTTTCCGCCAGAGCGGTACCTATTTATCTACTTGCACTTTGACGTGCTTTCGTACTGCAAGGTTGGCAGGAGCAGGGACCAAGCAAATTACATTAAAACACACTATTTTGAGTAAACATGGAAACAACTGCATTGTAAATCTTGTGATATGTCAAGGCTCCTATGGGTGGACAAAATCTGTTTGAATTTCTCAGTCGAGGACTCTTGTTTTAAAGCCTTGTTTGTATTTCTCTCCCCCACCCATACCTACAGAAAATTGTCCTCAAAGGCAGCCTATACTTACAAACCTTTTCATTTTAATGTCATGGCTAAAATAAGGTTCTGACTTTTTAGAGCGCTCTAATTCTATGTTAAAGAAACAATGATTAAGGCTTCGGATGCAGCCATGGAACTAATGACCCAGCAGAAAGAATGGCTCACTCCAGCCTGTCATTAATCTTTGTGAAGTGGCCTGCGCTAAGGTTATTATTATGATTACAAATTGAGGTGTCATTGCGGGAATTCTTTATGGAAACTGCTTAGGGATAAAGCCAATATTTAGGTGTCCAAGTGAGGTAAGCATGACCAAACACAAAGGAAAATAGAGCTCCTTAACAGATGGGGAATTTCAGCTGCGTGGGTAGAGAGGGGAAGCTGCCAATCAAGCCAACAGGCAAATTCCATCTTAGAGGGATATTTCCATCCTAAATATTACAGCAGTTACTTATCCCCAATTTTCTTTCATCACTCAGGAACGTCATTTGTTCTATGTGTGAGTCCTACTTGGTGGAAACCATCAGAGCCCTCTCAACTGCTGGAGCTATTAGACAGCTTTGTGTTGAGATGTTTTATTAAATTCAAGGCCTTCTTAGAGTACTCTCTGAGATCACAAAGGTGTTGCAAGAAATGTGCTCATGCATCTCCCAACATATTTTTTCTTTTGCTAAGACAAACAAGGAAGGGCAATTTGGGTCAGGACTGCTGCACTTGGGGAGGAGGGGGCCATTCTAGAATGCTTCCCCCTCCAAAGTTAATAGCAACTTTGTGGGGTGGGGTGTGTGTGTTTATGAATCGGGGTCATGTCGTCAAGGTAGGAAGGTTATAACCTCTCCCCCCCCATTATGTACCTGGATCCAAACTGAATCAGGGCACTTGAAGTAGAGAGGTTTCTGGAATAAGGTTTGTTTGTTTTGTTGGGGACAGTGAGTACATCATTTTAAAATTAGGGCACCATTTGACAGCCTTTGCTTCAGGAAAAAGGATATTTTAATAGATAACTTGTTTCCCTAGAGCACAAGAGGCCTATCATTCCCAACTTGCCAGATACTTTCTATTCTAGCTTTAGAAAGCCAATTAATCTCTGTGGCATCTTCATCCCACAAGTCTAAAGCAAGAATAACACTTCAGCAGTTCAGCAGGGTGCTCAGACAGCAGGATAGGAAGGCCAGAAAAAAAAGTGGTCAGGAAAAAAGAAGATGCTTGAACAAAGCATTTAGTGTATCAGTTTGCCAGTTAAGAAACGCCAAGGAACCAGGACACTGTTTTCAGCAGTCCTTTGGCGTCTCTGTTATGAACCTGATAGCTGTGCTATTTATCATTCAAATGCAGCGCAGCGAGGTTATACAGTGCATTCAGCTGGATGCTAACAGCATGGAGGCAGCTCAAGAGCATGCACCAACAACACCGCCTAATACCCCTGATCCACGGAGTCCACCGAACCCCGAAACCCTTGCCCCAGGTAAGCCACCGTGGAATATCCCAGCCAGACAAACCTCTTATTTTCCGGGCAAAGTAAAAACAATAAAAATTCTTCCATAGAGGAGACCTACAGTGTGGTATCTTTAGTGGAAGCATAGATGAGTCACCTACGACCTCTGTGAAGTGGCCAAGCCAAAAGGTACAAAAGTTACCACATGATAACTCTACCTTCACTGTTTTCCAACACATAAATCTGCCATTAAACCTGATGGCATATCAGCAGCACAATATGAAGTAGTCCCATGTGAATCAAGGTTGATTTTTGCATGAGGGTCATTCTCCCCAACCCTTTCACTCATAGTCCAGAGTGCAAAATAAGTCATTTGTACGTGCAATTCTTTTCAGCCCTTTTTATTGTACAATTTTAAATCACCTTGAAATTTACATGAAAAGCAATTCATAAAATGGCATTAAAATAAATCATGTCCCATGTTGCCATCATAATAGCAGCAGTTACTGGTTTAGGTCACACTAGGATTTACCTCTATACAATCTACAGCACTTGTTATGGAAATATAAATGCCCTGGTACAAAAGTTCAAGCTTGATGCAGGAGGTTTGGTTTATTCTTCTGCATTTATTGTGCTAAAACCTGTGAAGGCCCAATTCAGTGAAATTATATCTTTGAGTTACTATCTGTAGAATGTAGGCACAAAGTTCTTCAGCCTGGATCTACTAAATGTGTAGCTTCTTTATTTGAAACCAATCATAAATGAATAGATCTTATTAAAAAGGTCAGGGGAGGTCACACAAACAGAGTTATCTTATGCACAACAAAGCTCTGCAAATCTATCTGTCTGTTTTGGTTGTTAGGGGAAATCTTTCAGCGGATGCAGACTTGACCAATTATACAATATTTAGCGTGAAAGAATGTTTGAAAGAAAACCCTTATACAAGAGTAAATAGGAGGACAATTTGGCTCTCTTGTAGCAAGAACATTTTAGACAGTAGCAAGGACACGTGTTTCCTTTATCTAGAGGCACTGAGCAACAAAGAAGTCTTTTCTTTGTCTGCCCTTTTCAAAACAAGAACAGAGAGATTTATTGGGGCATAATTTGTAAACTGATCACAGCCTTTTCGCCACTTGTGCGACTGTTGCATAATGGATTCAGCACCATATTTATGTATAGATTTATTTAATTAAGGCTGGAATCCTACACAAACTTCCCTGAAAGTAAACTGTGCACAGTGAAACTTACACACAAGAAAGCACACATAAGAATCTGCTGTTATGATGTGTACATTGTACCAATTACATGCCCTCTTGGAAGCTTAATGTTAACTGGCCAAACACATGCTTAAATAGCTGGAGGCTACATGTCATCATAAACGTTTTGAATATTTGACCGGCTCGTGTTGAAATGGGCTTTCCCCTCTCTTATAGATGCGTGCATACCTTGCAAGGATGTGTAGATAAAAAGGAGTCAGTGCATTTTTTTAAAAAAAAAATGTTGTCTTGGCTTCCCTCCCTAGTTGTCTTTACTTATAGAATCTTAGAGCTGGAAGGGACCAAGGGACATCTAGTCCAACCCCCCACCACTATGCAGGAATATCGGCTACTCATCACATACTGCATACTTATTTTCTTCTGAATCCCACAATGATTTCCTCTCTCTCTCCATTTCTTTCCCTATGCTTCAGGCAGGCTGCCTGTCTTTTAAATTTTATTTTTCAAATATCTTCCAAGTTGATATGATTAGACATTTGTTTCACACCTTATTATTATTTTAAAACCCTCAATAAGTTGTTTTTTTTTAAAAAAAAACTTTAAAAACTGCTCTGGGACGTGAAGAGCCAGTGGCTTCATGACATCACAGGAGCCAGCCAATCAGCTTTGTGCATACTGTAGTTGGTTTCTGCTGGAAACTAGCCAAACCTGCTTCTCCTAGTCTGGATCTTACAGGGCAGATTTTACATCTGAGCAATGTGATTTGAATGCAGTTCCACAACAGCTTGGCCACACTAGTTACATGTGTCTGTACATGCACTTATTTATTTCCTTATGTAAATATCTGTAAGCCACATGTCCCTAACAAGTCCAACCAAAGTGGAGAACAAAATACAACCATAAAAATACAAACATATTATAATAAAAACTTTTTAAATTCCAGAAGCTACACCAACCAACAGTACAATAAAATATAATCCAGTCTTTTCCAGAGCCGCAGCAATAAAACAACAGCATGGCCCATAAAAGACATCAATTAAAAGCCATTTGAAACAGGTGGGCTTTTTAAAGCCTTTAAAAAAAACTTAAACTGATTACTTGATGTGTTTTGTAGTTTGCTTTGCCCCTGTGTGTTACAAAGTGAGATCACTGCAGGTAAATCTCCAGGTTTTACAGTGTATTTTGAATATATGTTAAATATGCCAGTGTTATTAAAAAAAATGTTTGAGCACATGAGACAAGAGTTTTCCACTCACAGTCTTCTACCTTTCTCTCCATCACCCAAGATATATTTGTCTAATACTGCCACAGCTGAAATTCTATTAAATCCTTAGACTTTTCTTGCCAGAGTTAATCCATTGTTTACAACAGAATTTAGAAGAGCAGCATTGAGGATTGTGGCTGAAACCACAATCTTAATCAAATGATCTTTAAGTGACAATTAATGTAGAACCTCTTATGTGGTGCCTAGGGGGACCATGGTGAGAATGAGTTGGAATGTTGTGTGAGACAGATGGGACGTTGCTACTGCAAAATCCAAACACTGTGTATAATTTTCCTCTCAAAGGATATTCTGGACCACTGAAGACAATTCCTCCAGAGAGGTTCAACACTACATCTGTGCCAAAGTACTATCAATCACCTTGGATTGAAGCCATCAGCAACGACCCAGAGCTGTTGGAGGCCTTATACCCCAAACTGTTTAAGCCTGAAGCAAAGCCCGAGCTGCCTGACTTTAAGAGCTTTAACAGGTAATTTTGACCAATAAATAAATAAACAAACACCAAGTTTTATAAGAGATGGATTTGTGTGGAAACTGTGGCTTGGAGCCTAAGACAAAAGAATGGAAGAAAGTTTGCAGAAAGAAAGTTTCCCTCCCCCCCCCTCGCACTGCACCCCATCACACATATTTCAAGGGGGGGGGGGGCTAAGCCTCCAGAGAAGCTTTGGGGAGAACTGAAAACTTTTCTTCTGTATATTTAATTCCATTAATGTATCAAGCCCCTCACCCTTTGATCCAGATTGTTCTAAATTCAGGAACTAACATGTATGTGTGCACCATCAGTCTTAGAATGAACAGAATAGGTTGTATCACACGCTGAGGTTCCCCTACACTAGAGGTGCCACAACCACCATTTTGTCTGCCATGAGGCAAATGAGTAAGACCGATTAAGATATCGGCACACATATTTTTATAGGCATTATATCCTCCCTCTATCTCTTGGTTTATAGATATGCAAATTGTGGTTTGGGAGTTGGGATCTAATCCCACAAAGATCTGAGGCAGGCGCAGCTGCCACACATGTTCCTCTCTGTCCCTTAGGGAATCTGAGAGCTCACAACGTCACTAGATAACAAGAAGCTGAATTTCTGAGCTTGTTTATACCTTTTTTAAAAAAAAACACCCACATTTTCAGACTTTTTAAAACCAGCAAAAAACTGGTGAAATTCTTGTGAAAATAAAATCTAGGTACAGTATTGCATACAAAGAGCCGAGTGTGCTAATGGCAAGAGATAAACAGAGAAAGAAAATGTTTACGTTTCAAATGGTGTCCTTTGGCTTTTAGCAGAAGCTCTAGACATGTTGACATTGACTGGAAGTATTTTGGGAACATTTTGACAAAACATCCAGGCTGTGGCGCATGCTTATTCAAACTTGATACAGTAATTTCATTTATTGAAACAGTGTGTGTGGTGTGTGTGTGTGTTTTTCCCTTTAATGAATAGCTGGCATTTAATTCCAAATGACTAACACAGCACAAAAAATCCTTTCAGAAAGCCAAAAGGTAGCAGTCCATTGCTGCAGAAAACAGGAAGCAGGCACTGCATGCCTTTAGCAGCTGGTCAAGACTAGTATTTCCATTCTGCAGAATCAAAGGAAGCAAATGTCTCCAAGTAAGGAGTGAGGTAGCTGGCAACTGGAGCCCTACCACACTGTACCTGGCATAGCGATAACCACAATCTGGTCCGCCATTATCAACAGGGAGTCTCTGATTCCTCCTGTAGCTGCCTCCAACTTCTCTCATAGACTGCCAAGATCCACCCTCATTCAGAAGGCTATGCAGTGGGGGGGAACACATGGGCAGCGTAAAGTTGGGTAGCTGTTTCTTGCCACCTTGGAGCCACGCAGTAGGATGAGGAAGGGGGAGAGGAAGATGCCATATATGGCAAAACCTGGTACTGACTGTTCTTCCCGAGGATATGGTCTCTTCATAAAATGATGCAACAGATGCTGATGGAAGTGATCTCATAATTGCATAAGCTGTGAATCAAGACAAAGGCCCCATTCAGATGTAACAAAACGATACGGCTTGTTGTTGTTACAAGACCAGGCTGGGGGTGAACCTTGAGCTCACGTACCCCCCTTCCCCACACAAACAAAGAAGCGCAGTGGGGATCAAGCAAGCCTGAGGCTTACCCTGACACACTCTCACAAGAACAAACAATGGTTTGCTACAGCTGAGGGTCCTGTGACACTTAAAGGCAAAGGGTACAGTACAGCTAATGTTGAACATGCCCATCTATCTCCCATAGGGTCTAAGCTGGAGTGAAAAGTGTGTAACTGCGTTGTGCTGTAAGGCTGCGAACCTGACCACAGGTGGCCTCACTGAAGCCACTAAGATTTACCGTATTGGCCTGAATGTAAGCCACACTTTCCCCCCAAATTCCAACCGTGAAAAGTTAAAGTGCAGCTTATATTCGTGACCTTACAGTATGCAGCCAGGAACGTGGGGCAAACAGTGACAGGAGCACGGCAAAGTAGTGCCCACCCCACATGTAGTCCCCTGTCCTCTCCCCCAAGGCCGGGAAGGGAGAGTGCGAGGAAGGGGAAAGGCCTCCAGCAACACAGCATGGCTCGCTCCCCCCCCCCCCCGCCAGCATGCAGTTTGGAGCAGCAAGGAATGAAGCGGCTTATATTGCGGTCTTTTTTCTCCCCCCTCTCCAATTTTAAAGGTGCAGCTTATGTTTGGGTGCAGCTTATATTCGGGCTAATACGTCAATAAGCCTAGTTGTTCTCAAGACCCCAACTCCTCTGATATTATTTTACTGATAACCTGAGTCTTTCTGTGCAAGAGCCTACTTTGAAATCATGGAAATGGTGGGAGTAAAGAAGCCCAAAAAGACACTCAGAGCAAATTTGGGGCAGTGAGGGGAACATACGAAGCATACAGTTAAGGCAACCCAGCTGAAATTGTGGGAAACTGAAAGCAATGATTGGGGTGGGGTGAGAACAGGGCAAGTATTTTAAACAAAAGCAAAAACCCACAACTCCTCGCATATGTTTCTTTCTGTCGGATTTCTACTCGGCTGAATATAAGAGTCCAACAACCAAATGCCTATTTTTAGGCTCTATACTCTCCAGTCATTATAAGTAATTAATCTGGTTATTGTTTCGGGGGAAATGCAGAAAATGACATCACCTTCAAGAGACCCCAGTGATATAATAGTGACACCACTCTTTCAGTGAGTCAGGTCCTTCTGCTGGCATTGTGTCACTGCAGGAAGAAATATTTCCAGGAATTGTAATTCTGGGTTTTTCACATCAGACACAGACTCATTCCTGATCATCGAACTGTGAAGGCCAACTCCCACTTCTGAACCTGTTTAAAAAAAAAAAAAGCTTTACACTAGGAAAGCAATGTGTGTTTCTAATCAGCTGCTATTATTGACTTTAATAGAATGGGCTCAGATAAAAAGACTGAATTCAGCTGCAAACATCCCCTCAGTTATCAGGCACTACCATATTGGTGTAGTGTTCACATCCGGCTGTGACAATTCATAACAAACCTGGAATGGATTCAGAAGACAGCTAAAAGGATCCAAGAGACCTAGGAGGAAAATGTTATTTATTATTACTTCATTTATTTATTTTTGAAAAAACGTTTGAGTCACAGTCTCTGCCACAATAGGACCCAAACCAATGCACAGCACCTCAAACAACAAAAGCCATAACAGGCAGCATAAAACACACTAAAACTATAAAGCAGTCAAAACACACAAAGCAGTAACTGAAATAAGGTCAAGATGATCTAAACCCGATAAGCAGCATCAGCAGAAAAAAGTAAATAAACTATGTAATCCTAAATGTTTGTTTAGAAATGTCTTACTGAATTCAATGGGACTTCCACTTAGGTGGGTATAGGATTGCAGACCAAGCAACTCAAAGGCCTGGAAACAACTTACAAAACAAAACAAACAAAATAAAACAAGAAGTGAGAAGATTATTCACTTGGCAGCAAAAAGAAATAAAAATTCAAGTGGATATTTGTGGGACAAGTATTCCAGCATATGGACACTGAATTTGACCCATCCTCTCTGAGAGAGAAACAAGATGTTACATTAATGATGAGAATACAATTAGTACACACCTTTGTTACATCAGCAGTAATTTTGGCAGAGCTTGATCACCTCAGAACTGTGTGGAATGTGGTGGGCAAGTTCAACGCTCTCTGTGCTATGATTCTGACAAAAGTTACTTTTCTGATATTTGTATGTCAAGGGAAACCCCCACTGGTGCCAGTGGGAGCTTCCCTTGAAATCCAAACAGCAGCATCAGAGACAAGATGTTGAGACTGCGGCAGGAAAAGATAAGGGTTAAACTCTTCATCCCCATGGACTGAAGGCTGCCCACCTGTCTCCACTGCTGCTATTTACATAACAACAAAAATACTTGTTAATTACGTTCACACAATTAATAGATGCCTAGTTTGGCCCAGACAGAGGGAACAGGCATCATGTTGACCATTATTATTAATTATTATTATTATTATTATTACTACTACCCTGCCTTTTCCCTAATAGGAAACCTGTGTTATCCTTGACGTAAGGCACCTCAAAACTCTCTTGACTCATTGTTTTTAATTATGCAATGAATTGGGGAGGAAATTTCCTCCACCTTTATTATCATTTTTCCCAAGAAGGAAAACTATCCAAAAGAAGAACCCTTGGTGAGAAGTGAGGCACCACAGAAAGCCTGGATGTAACAAGAAGCAGGCTTGACCGGTTATGCCTCCCTCCCTTGTCAGTGAAGCAAAGTTCCCCTCCTGAAATGGATTGTTTTCAAAGCACTAGAAGGAATCCAGTTCATCTGGAAGTTGTTCTGTGTTACTGCACTAAATGCAGCATCCCAACTCCTCAAGCTACAAAACCATCTCCTGCAGGTTGCCATGTACTACATATGCACCACAAGCTTTTAAGCCACTGATTCCACAATAGTAATTCATCCAAATCTGCATCCTTTTCTTCTATTGCAATGTAAAGTTGCTTTCCCACACTGATTGCTTGGTAGCCATTGCTTTTTGCAAGAACTGCTAGACACTGTTGTTGACCATACCAAGAAGGGGGGAAATGATGGGGGGGCAGAAGTAAGGTACAAGAAATATAGTGGTGTTGAGGAAGGGCTGTAGCTCAGTGGTAGAGCATGTGCTTTGCATGTGAAAGGTTTCAGGTTCAATCTCTAGCATCTCTACGCAAGGCTGGGAGAGATCCCTGTCTGAAATCTTGGAGACCCACTGCCAGTCATTGTAGACATTGCTGAGCTAAATGGATCCATGATCTAATCCAGTATCAGCCAGCTTCCCATGTTTCTATTAGAAGAAAAAAGTTAAAACTGGATACCACCTCCTTCAAATGTTTTATCAGTTCACAAAGACCAACACTGGGACTCTATGGGCTAGATTTGAAACTAGGAACTGAACTGCATTTCATGAAACATACAACAATGGTTGTGTTCTAACCTACAATTATATGTGATTAATAATTCCTAGTTGTTGTGTAACTGCATTGCATATGTATGGTCACCTGCTTTCGCAAGTCACAAAACTGGGAAATGAACCTAAGCTCAGGCTAATTTTTTTTCCTGTGTAAAAGACCTGCACTTCTCTATTACAATCAACAAGCTTTATTATGCTGGGTTTTGATTGTATACAATGAGTCAGATTGAAATTACATGTTTTGCTTTCATAAAATGTAGGGCATTACAACTCCTTGACATCATCGAAATGATTGCTTCAGAAGATTTACTCTTGAACTTGAATTAATTAATTACTCTGCTCTTCTTTATCTTGATCCCTATCCAGAAAACATGTATTCTGAACATTTGATCTAGTTGTAACACATTTTGTTTTTAAGAAGGTACTTTTAACATATTAGAAAGCTATTTCCTGGCCTTTCAGAAATCTGCCTGTAATATCCAAGACTGAAGGTTACGAGGAACCAGACAGCTCATGTGTATATTTTTGGCAATGTCATTAGGAAACAATGACAATATGTTATGAAATAGAATTACATATGAAGCTGTCTTAGAATTAGTCAAAGCATTGCTCCATCTAGACTAGGACTGTCGTTTCTGACCATTTCTAGAAAGAGATTACAGTGGTACCTTGGGTTACATACGCTTCAGGTTACAGATGCTTCAGGTTACAGACTCCACTAACCCAGAAATAGTACCTCAGGTTAAGAACTTTGTTTCAGGATGAGAACAGAAATCGTGCTCTGGCGGCATGGCGACAGTGGGAGGCCCCATTAGCTAAAGTGGTGCTTCAGGTTAAGAACAGTTTCAGGTTAAGAACGGACCTCCAGAACGAATTAAGTACTTAACCCAAGGTACCACTGTAGTTACACACATTTGCAGCAATGAGTTTCAACTACAGTATTAACTTCTCTAAAGCAATTCAGCTGAATTTTTCAAGGTTTTTCTGTAAGGTAGCATGCTTATTTCCATTCAAATCATCATTATTAGAGAGAACGGAATAATAAATCCCTTACAGTTACAGTTCTTGCAGTGGTTTATTGTCTGATACACACTGAACTCTTGCTGCCTTCTCTCAATGAAGTGGTTTGTTCCAGTGTTGCTAGACTTGATGAGATATCTGCATCACCTTGGTCAGCTCACTCCTTCTACCACAGTTCCACCCCAGCTGTAAAATGGGGATGCTAGTGCCCTACTTCAAAAGGTTGCCATGAGGATTAATGAGATAACGGCTACCTACCTACCTACTAAAAAGTACTACAGAGGAAACCAATAACAAGTGTTTCAAAAGAAAAGCCATATGAATGTTCTGAAATACCCCTTTTAATTGTAGGTTCAAAGCAGAGTGAGTACCGGTATATGTTTTG
The DNA here is from genome assembly GCF_964106915.1 of Podarcis gaigeae. Lineage (NCBI taxonomy): Eukaryota > Metazoa > Chordata > Lepidosauria > Squamata > Lacertidae > Podarcis > Podarcis gaigeae. The sequence goes on along the minus strand of NC_139685.1, from coordinate 52,094,395 downwards.
ATTCACCTTTCCTTTACTCTTGTCCCCGTCGTCCAGAGTTGCCACTCCTTTTGGTGGTTTTGAGAGAGCATCGAAACTGGTTAAGTTCAAGGTACCAGATTTCAACTTCCTCCTGCTAAATGATCCACGATTTATGGTCCTTGCCAATCCACTTTCTACCAGGCGGTCTTTCAACAGGACTCCTAAAGGATGGACCTCTGAGAATATTCCCATAATGATAACTATACACCCTACAGAGGTAAATGGCGTTCCAGAAACGGATGATCTGTGAAGAGAGAGTGGAGCACTCCACACACATCAGAATCAGTCTGGTGATACTCTGATCTTTCAACATGTGCTACATCATTTTCTTATGCAGCTAAAATGTAATACCATCTGATGCTGTTAACAGTTTCTGAAGTTAAGTTTGTTCTACTAACACAAATAAAATAACTTGCCCATTACCTTTGAAAAACTAGTTTTGCCTCTCTCTCTTTTATTTCTCTAGCTCCTCTTTGCTCTTTCTGTTTATTAAAATAATATCTGGCTTGATTTTACATTGTTGCATTTTCCTATTAAAAGGGGAAGTGATAAAAATTATACTTTCATGTTACTAGTTTATTTGTCAATTCTGTTTTGGGCAGACTTGCTTACAGAGATACTGGCAGAACTGTGAAAGAAAAATATTTGGCTATTGATTCTATGAAGGAAATGTGGTCTTCTGCCATCCTCTGTGAAAATCAATTTATTACTGAGTGTTATTCTGAACAAGGTGTGTCTATATAAACAGGAATAAAAACAATATGTGTAAATAAAACAAAATAGAAGATTAAATGCTTGAGAAACTCTCCCAGTGTAAACACATATGTTTGTTTGACCGATACATACAGCAGTTTAACAGCATAGGATTAGCATAAAATGTTGCTGTGAATGATACAAGAATGGACTGAAATTTTACCAAAAAAGCACTAGATCATGTTTAAAGTAAAATAAGGGAATATATATCAAAGAATAATGCTAATTCCTTATTCAGAAAGTAACATATTTTGCATGAAGGAATAATTACAGTATTTTTTCTCTATAAGATGCACCAGACCACAAGATGCACCTAGTTTTTGGAGAAGGAAAACAAGAAAAAAAATATTATGAATCTCAGAAGCCAGAACAGCAAGAGGGATCGCTGCACAGTGAAAGCAGCAATCCCTCTTGCTGTTCTGGCTTCTGTGATAGCTGCACAGCCTGCATTCGCTCCATAAGACACACACACATTTCCCCTTACTTTTTAGGAGGGAAAAAGTGAGTCTTATAGAGCAAAAAATACGGTAATTGAATCTTTTAAAAATGTATATTAGAGACAATAAAACCTTTGCATGTTGTTTGCAAAACAGTGTAAAGTTGCATTTTAATATAAGTTTAATTTGATTAAGCCAATTCTGAATGTTTGCAGCTTTAATAACTTTTTGTGTATGTAAGATCAATTTTGAAAGTGCACTTTAAAACAAAATTTGCCATCAGCCTTCAGGTTGATGCTCACATTATACTCTTGCAGATGCTTGCAGACGCTTAGGTCCCATGTGTCAGGAAAGACGTCGTTTGCATCATAGCATCATGCAGATTCTATTTGTGTATGGATCTTCACATGGCTGGGATCCCCAGCGGTTGGCAGAGTTATGCAGTTGCACAAGTAATATCTACATGTGACAGGCCTTATAAAAATGACATCATCTGTAAGTTAAGCATTGATTAAGTAAATGAAATGCTTTAGTAGACTTGTGTTTTCAAAGCCAGTTTTGCTGTGATAGTGATGCATGCTGCTGCGTCAATAGTGAAATAAGGACCAGATGCAATAGAGGTGACATAATAAGAGTAACAACAAAGCCTTGCGGCACCTGAAAGGCGAGCAACTTTACTGTGATGTAAGCTTGCTCATGGTCAGGAGCCCACTTCATCAGGTGAATGACGTGGTCACCTACGTGATACGTGTGAAAAAGAGAATGTGAAACTTGTGAAGGAGGAAGACTGTTGAATCAATGGATAACAAATGAGAATACACCATAAAAGTTATGAATGGGACGTGCCTTTTCCCCTGCTTTGACGGAGGATGCACGCACAGGTCACATTTGAACCTCTGCGCTACAAAATATGGTCTGTAAATTCAACTTCTAATTTTATTGTGAAGGAGCACCAGGAACCAACACTGCTCTGGAGAATAAAGCAGGCACCAATTTGTAAGAGCGCTTAAGCCACTGGGGAATGAAAACATGTCCACAGATGGGAGGAGAGTCCCAGCACTATTAGCTCATAACAACTCCTGATTGCAAAGGGAGGAGCAGAGCCTCTCTCTTGGTTCCCAGCTCATTCTTTGATCCCTTCTCTAGGCAACAAGCCACCAGCTCCTACTTGCTGCTCAGGCCTCCTACATTTCCTCTAGCCTTGATTTGTCCCTTGCTTCTGCTTCTCTGGACCAAGACGCCTCCAACTGTACTCCAGCCTGGTTCCTGATTTGCTTTTTGCTTCAGTTGCATGCAAACGACTCATTTCCTTCTAGCATTCACCATGATTGGGTCCCCTCCCAGTCTTTTGTCCAAACCACAATCATCGCAAACCATTCTAGATTGTTCAGAGTGGCTGGGCCAACCCAGTCGGATGGGCGGCTAATAATAATAATAATAATAATAATAATAATAGTAAAAAAGCAGTGCCTAGATAATGCTTCGGGTGGCCAGTTATTTTTCGCCAAAAAAGAGGAAATGCATCACCAACAAAAAAAGAGACTCAAGGATGGCACCGATTTGTAGGTAATTTGCATGAGTTAATGTATATGCATAGATACAAAATAATTGCTATAACTTAAAAAAAAATGCATCTCACCATAGAGGTCAACAAGACTGTGGCCAGGTGAGCTGTGTGTGTGTCCAGTCTGTTCCCCAGGAAACCCAGCCAGATGGGCAGGGTATAAATAAAACCTCCTCCTCCTCCTCCTCCTCCTCCTCCTCCTCCTCCTCCTCCTTCTTCTTCTTCTTCTTCTTCTTCTTCCTCCTCCTCCTCTTCTTCTTCTTCTTCTTCTTCTTCTTCTTCTTTGTTGATGGGCAACTTCCAGGCTTCCCTAGTCTCCCTTCTTAGGATTATTTTCAAATCACATTTGGGACCAGACCGTCTTCCTCATATACGTCACCTTCACTGCCCTCTTTAATGCAGGACTATGACCATCGTAATCCTGCTCTCGCACTGAGTTTCTCATGTCTTTGATATTGTACACATGCTATCTGTGATGCAGCTGCATGCTGGCAAACAAGCTCGTTTGTGGAGTTTTCAAGAGTGAACTGAATTGACTATGGAATTCAATCCTGTGCGTGTTTACCCAGAAGTAAGACTCACAGAGATTCCATGGGCCTATTTATTTACTTAGAAAGTTTTTCTCTACTTAATATAATCATCATCATCATCATCATCATCATTGCATTGTTTCAACTTTCTGATGTTTGCCCCCTGCCCCCCAGCTCCTTTGGGAGGAAGGGTGGGATAGAAATGTAAGAAATATATAAATAAAGAGCAATATTTGATAACATTTCATTAAAGCAGATAAAGACAAAATGCAACTGAACATCACAAATAGCACAGGGTACAAAATAAAACAAAAATCAAGTGTCCAGAAAGCCAGGGTAAATATATATATAGAGAGAGAGAGAGAGACTGCCTCCGCTTCACAAATTACTCATGGGAGGGCATTTAAATAGATGGATGCTGTCCACCAAGAAGGCTTGCTTCAGTGTTGTCACCTGTGACAATCTGCTGGTGGATCTCCTTGGAAGAACTTAATGATTAGATTGCTGTCTAGCAGGGGAGATGGTTTACTAGGTCTCCTGATCCCAAGTTGTTTAGGGGTTTTAAATGTCAACAACAAAACTTTGAACTTGAATCAACAGGGAATAGTCAGCCATTGTATTAGCAAGCCCTCCGAAAGTCACTCATGCCATACACTTTAAGCGCATTTAAAGCCCATGGCTTCCCTGAAGGAATCCTGGGAACTAGAGTTTACTTCTCATAGAGTTACATTTCACAGCACGCTTAACCAATTACAGTTCCCAGGATTCTCTGGGGAAAGCCACATGCTTTAAATACTGTATATGGTGTGGATGTTACCCAATGCAAAGGGACCTTAATTTAATGGGAACTGGATCCTCTTACCCTCCAAGCAAAAGAAGCAAAATATTACCTGGATAATTGCACAAAAAGGTGGCTATCAATACCATTCCTAATCTATGGTAATGCAGTTTCCCACAGGTGGGTGAAAAGGCAGGACTGATACTATGTAATCCTTGCATAATGTGTTATTCGCTGGAGTTTTCCATATTAAACATGTAAACCAGTGTAATCCTAATTATGGGTGCACTTTTCTCATGTCCCAATTATTTACAATCTATGATTTGTGGTTATGAAAATAAACAAAAATTGCTTTCCATACAATGTGTGCTTTATGTCATTCAAATATGCCTTAATAAGACATAGTCCGAATAGGGGAGTAACAAAAGCAGAGAGACATTGGCACTTCCTCCTCTAAAAGGGAGAAGTTGTGTCAATGAGATATTTGGGATTGTCCACTCCTTAATGGGCTACTTCCTAAATCTGTCCCATTCAGAAACTCAGATTTTGCCCCCAGAGAAAGCCCAGCTGCTTGCTCTACCACAGACAAATAATCATTCACAACACAGGAGAAACTGAAGTTATTTATTTATGGCCTTTATATACCGTACTGGCCTTTAGTTAAAAAATATCTGAGTGGCTCACAAAAATCAGTCATCATTTAGGGTTGAGGCCTGAGGAAGCAATAATTGAGGGAGCTTTCTACATGACTTATAAAGCCTTAATTCTAAATAAGGATTTTAGGCTGTAATCCTGTACCCACTTACCTGCAAGTAAGCTCCCCTGAAGAAAGAGGGACTTTATTTCTGGGTACGCATGTCTAGGATTCTATTTTTAGCTGCAGATGAATCAGATTAATGCCCATGAGTTAGATTTTATTTATTTAACAAAATTTATGTACTGCTTAATTGTAAATAACCTCTAAGCAGTTCACAAGAAAAGCAGTTTATAGGCATTTTACCCTAGTTACATCAAATTTCTACAGGCTACCTAAAGTGTTGGTGCTGAGATGGTGGCTTGTTTTAACCATGGTTGGCCTTTAAATCTAAACTGGGAAACTGTGGCTTAATCCCCTTAGCAATCAGGATATGAACCAAAGATAAGATCCTGGATTCATATCCTGGTTAGTAAGCTGGGACTCAAGCAGTTTCCTGGTTTGGATGTAATAGAAAAATGTGATTTAAACAAGTCATGGTCTCAGATTTCACCTCCTCAGGGGGAGGGGGTCAGGGGGAGGAAAGAATACCCAGGGGTACTATATATAGCTTGTTCTTGGGTTGATCAGCCATGGTTTATAAGTCCAAGGTTATTATGCCTGAACCAGTCTTCTGAACTGATTTTCTCCTCTAACTTGGAACTTTCCTCAGGCTGGAAGATGCTGAGTTTCCTATCCATTTAATAAATTCCATGCTGTATTGTGCTTATTATTGATTTTATTCTTTTCCTATCTTTTCTGACTGGGTGCCATCATTTTGCTGTATGACCCATCATGACAGAGCCCGAAATTTTGCCTCCCAGCTCACTTTGTACATTTCTTTAGAACACTCCCCCCCCCCTCCCCGTGTATCCTCCAGTTCTTACAAGCTTAGCTTCAGGCACACTTGTAAATACTTTAAACAGTCGCTCTTGGGTTTTTTCCTTCCTGTGCATTTCCCAGTAGTCAGAGAAGTCACGTAATAAACCTTACTGCTGCTGCTTTGTTTATTTCAACCACATTGCCTTCACCCTTAACTTGCCTCAAGCAAATTTGTTCTCTTTTGTAAGTTCTATGAAAATCCCTAGCACTTACCTGCCAGAGCAAAAAAATCTATTCGCTATCCAATGAAACAGGGTGCCTTTCTTTTATTTATCATGACTAATGTTAATACTGGGCTTGGAGCAACAGAGGGGAAGGAGGACACAAATTAATACAAACAAGAACAAAGGTGGGAACAGAGCTGTATGTGCCTTGTAAAAAGCTGTCTCATTTCCTCGGTAATACAGTTTCTAATTCAATGACACAAATAAGCCTCCCACAATTTAGGGAGCACTTGTTTGTAAACTTCCTAATGTTCCCTACTGTGAAAACTGCAATAATATCACCACATGACATAGCAATGCTAGAACTGGACACTGTATTATGAAAAGTGTGTTCCTAACAAAACATACCGGTAATCAGTGTTAGAGGGTAAGTAACTGATCTTTTCGTTGCCTGCGTCATCCTTACAAATTTGCTGACATGCTCCAGCTATTTCTCTTAGGATATTGGCTACCAAGCAAGAAAAAGTGAAAAGGCCAGAAAACATTGCCTTGGAGAGTTCATGTCTTTGTGAAGATGCTATTCTGCTTAGGCCAACTAAGTTAGAACTGAACCAATATAGATTTGCATAGTGAAATTATCTGCAACATTATTAGACATCTCAAAGAGAAAACAACAGGAAATCAGAAATTTTTAAAAAATAAGTGCATATTCTTCCACTGAATTTAAGAAAACTGTCTGGTGAGTAGTACAACTAAACAATTCCCAACGGCCAGATTGAATAAAATGTAAATTCATTTTAAAAAATAACCTTCCATTCAAAATCAAATCTGTCTTTAATTTGAAAATCTAAGAATGTAGGTAGGTATGGTTATAAGATGCACACTGTCCTTTGTATTGCTTCTCAAACCTTGTTCTTATTTTTACAAAATTATGCTTTTCTAATCTGATATCTTGAGGAAAGTTACATTTTAGGCATTAAAGGTGCCTCACACTACTAATCTCTATTTCCCCACACTTCTGTCTAACCCTTTTCAACATATCTATTTTTCAAACATGTTTTTTTATCTAGCCTTTTTCTTGCAAGCTATGTCAGCCAGGAGTCATTTATCCATTTAAAGCAGAGATTGGGAACTTGTGGCCTTCTAGATGTTGTTGGACTCCATCAGCCCAGCCAGTATGCCCAGTGGTGAGAGATGATGGGAGCTGTAGTCTGATCTAAGGCACACTATTTATGTTGTAGTAGGAATGTGAAATCACAGCAGCGCTGCTCCCTACTGTGCTTGCAGGTAGCACAAGAAACCCAGGACCACTCAGGAGGAGCCCATGCCAGTAGCCCAAAGGATGATGCCGAGATGCAGAATAACAACATTGCAAACTCCTCCTGTGTGGTCTGGAGCTACTTGTGGTAGCATGGTAGCAGTATACGCTATAAAAAAACTGCAGGAACAACATGAGTATTGAGTCTAACCCAGATATCTGAAGGACCCTGTCCTACCACGTAGACCTGCCCAGTTGTAAAGATCTGTAGGTGGGGTCCTCCTGGTACTATCACCAACCTCTGAGGTTTAAAGGGCGGCAGCATAAGCAAGGGCCTTTTTGGTGGTGGCCCTCAGTGAATGAACAGCTCTATTGTCCAAGATGCACCTGCCCCTGTCACTGTACAATTCCATTGACAGGTCAAGATGCACCTTTTTGCCCAAACCTTTGGATACAGCTTAGTGATATGGAGTACCTGCTTCTGTTTTATAAACTCTTTTAAAATACTGTTTTGAACTTATTTTTAATTACCGGTACTTAAATTGTGTTCTGGAGATGTCCATAACCTGCCCTGAGACCTTATAGTGAACGGCAGGCTACAAATTCAAATGAACCATCAAGCCTCAAAGTGGATCTAGGAATCCAGAAGTGAGAGAGGGCATTTTAGCAGCTGCAGAAGAGACTGTTCCCCAAATATGACCCATACAACTGCCATGCAGCTTCTCCATGCAACTTGTCCACATGCTTTGTCCACATGATGATGAGAACAGTGACAAAATGGAACACGGAATAAACTTGTTTTCTGCTATTGCTGAAAGGTCAAAGCAGTGTAGTAAAACAACAAAATTGTGACTGCCTAATCGCCCCACCCAATCTGAAGTTTCTGCCATCGCCATCACATTGCTCCCAACAAATTCCAACGCGGGACAAATTCACAATAGCTTTTACCCCTACTGCACAATGTCATCTGTTTCCAATGTCAGGAAAACCCAAACATAACAAGAGTTTTCATGGCAATGATATGGCCCCACAGTTCCTGAGCCTCCATACCTTCCTTGTTTGTCCATGTCCTTCCTTCCAATAATATTTAGTCCCTCCAGTTCTTAAGCCCTTTGTGAAATCTTGCATCAGACCATTGTCTCTCCTTTTTCGAGATTCATGTTGGCCATTCCTTTCCCTCAATTCCCTGTCTCGTGGCCCAGTCTCACATCAGTCATGACTGCTTGCATCAGCCATTGGTTCATAGTCCTCCTCCATGCTTTTTCAACCCTTCTGTCCCATCCCCATCCCCCGCCCCCATCTCACATCATACTTCAGGCAACAGAATACATTTTCTCACCTTTCTTAAGCCCAAAGATTTCCCATTCTTATTAACCACTCCTTTCAATACCTAGGTTAATTTGCTTGCCTGTCTTTTCAGTGGCCACTGCCTCCTCTACTTACTCTTCCCTCCGGTTTCTGACTCACAGCCCTAGGCTACTCTGCACTCCCTCAATGAACTCCATGTCTGGGTTCCTTATGCCTGGAATCCTCCTCTCCTTGGATCTCTTCCACAACACTTCCTTCCCCTGGGGCCTATGATATTTTTCATATGAACAGCTCACAGTTTCATTCCCTTAGCCACTGTAATGCTTATGAACATTCCATGTTGTTGCAGCAGGATATGAAGATGAGCATACGTTTTCTTCATCACTGAGTTACACAAACCTCAACCAGGGGCCAGGATTCATGGAAAATGACTCTCCTGGGCGGACTTGCTCCCAGCGTCACAGAATAGGACAAGAAAAGGAGGGGAGAGGGAGAGCACATAGGGAGACAAGAGAGATGGTAAATATGCTAGGCAGGGGAAGACAAAGGGATACTAGGTGAGGTAAGAAGAGGGGACCAAGCACAAGACAAGGCAAAGCAGGTTCCATGGTTTGGGAAGCTCTCAGCAATAATCCCCTGGTGGACACTTCTCCTAGCTTCCCGGGAGAGGTCTAATCCTCCCAACAAACCGCCCAGAGGGAGATGACCAAATCAGCAGCTACTGCTCCTTGCAACTACCTCCACAACTTGCTGACCTGAGCAGGCAAGAAGCATCTGGTGCTACCTTCACTTTTTCTGTCTGAGTGTTCTTCAATCATGGGTCTCCAAATGTTGTTAGACTGCAGTTCCCATCATCCCCGACCACTGGGCAAGCTGGCTGGACATGATGGGAATTCTAGTCCAACACCTGGAGACCCAAGGTTGAGGAGCATTGTGCTAGATGGCATGGCCACTGGAACTGGGTGAAACAGGCCTAGCCTTCCCAGAGGGAGCCTATGAAGCTGCTCCTTGAGGATACCTGACAGTAGAGATGCTAGAAGCAAAGCCCCGTCCTCTGTGCTGCCCAGAGGGAGACGGTGATGAAGTGGAGGCAATGGCTGCTCTTAACCTCCATCACTTGCCCACAGATCAGTCTCACCTTGCCTGCTCACTCCTTCTAAGCAGCAGTGCCCAGCCTATTTCCTATTGCTACTGACTGCAGACAGAAAAGCCACTTCATTGGACAGTTGCCTGCTTCCCTGCATGGGTGTTAGGAGCTACTGCTGCCACTGTGACATGTCTTGTCACAACATCCAAACAGGATTCAGACTTCTCTGTGGATCCCCCTGACAGTGGTGGTGGTGGTGGCAGCAGCGGCTTGTCAGGGGTGGGTACCAGCGGACCTTTCCAAAGTACTGGTGCCTAAGCTATTCACCAATACCAGCCTCTGCTGCCAGCCCTAGAGTAGGATATGAACGCGGTGTGTGTGACGAATAAAAATAATAAGAGTATGTTTTTGTTTAGTCATTTAGTCATGTCTGACTCTCCGTGACCCCATGGACCAGAGCACGCCAGGCACTCCTGTCTTCCACTGCCTCTCGCAGTTTGGTCAAACTCATGCTGGTAGCTTCGAGAACACAGTCCAACCATCTCATCCTCTGTCGTCCCCTTCTCCTTGTGCCCTCAATCTTTCCCAACATCAGGGTCTTTTATGGGGTTATTTGTATGTTTTCAGCGTTGTTCCATTCATTAGATTTCTGCAAGAAAGAAAAGTGGAGCTGCTTGATGGCAAATGCCCTGCCCCTTATCAATGGGCACTTGCCACCATGGCTATGTTTTACCTGCACTATCAGGAAAATGATGTGTCTCAATACTAGCTATCGAGAACTGTGAGTGGGCACAGAGTGCTGTTCAGCTCAGGTCCAGCTTGCAGAGCTTGTACAGGCACCCAGGCACCTGGTAGGCCACTGTGAAAACAGGATGCTGAGACCTTAGAGTGAAGTGTGGGCTGCCAGTTCCAGTTCCGCAGCTTGCTGACAGCTCTACCTTCGGCTTCTTCCCAGCATCCTTCATCAGCACTCTGGGTCGCGCAGCCCGCAGGATGAACTGAACCGGAATCCCGCGCGCGGCCAACCTTCCTCGCCACCGTCGTCCCAGGCTCTGGGGTTGATTGATTGATTAAAGGAGGGGGAGTGGGCAAAACCCTGAGCTTGGGTTGGATGCTCCTGGGATGACGTCACGTCCTCGCGCTTCCAATCACTCCCAGCCTTCGTTTCCCTACGGCCTCCCTTTCCTTTGCCCAATCGGAAGCCGGCATTTCCCCCGCGCGCGCTCTCTCTCTCTCTCTCCCTCCTCCCCTTTCCCACTTCTCCCTCAGCGTCTGAAGTCATCGGAATGAGCAGGAACTCGCTCCAGACTGCCCCGACTACTTGCCCCGCCCACGCCAGTCAGCTGCTGCTGCTGCTACTGCTGCGCGCGCCCGGCCTGCCCGTGCGCGAGCGCGCCGCTCGCGAGAACTCCCGCCCAGCCGCTTCTCTTTCCTCCTCCCGCCTCCTCAGGTTCTGTCCCTCTCTCCCCCCCCCCGCCCCTCTCAGCGGGGGCGCTCGAGCGTCGCCGCTCCAAGCGGGAAAGAAGAAAGTTACTCAGCGGGGAGGGGGGGAGCGAAGAGGGAGCGAGGGGGCGGGGCCACCGCCTGGTGCTGGTGGGCGGGGGAAGGAGCCCTGCCTGCGGCATAGTCTGCTCGCCTGCCGGACGGAGGAGCCCGCGCTCGGGATGGGGAGAAGCGATTGGCGTGGCGGCGGCGTCGCACTGGAGGAGGTGAGGTCCCTCAGGGGATGTGGCGGCGGTGTTGCTGAGGTGGCTGGGGTGTGGGGGGCTCCCATGAGGAGGAAGCGGCGCCTCAGACGCGGGGAGAGAGAGCGAGTGAGGAGCGCCGGCCGAAGAGGCACGACTGGGGAGGAGGAGGAGGGGAAGGGAAGCGAGGTGGCCAACGGCTGGCCTTTCGAAAAGCCGGTCGGTTGTGAACTGGGGGGGGGGGCGGTAGGGAGCGGGGCCCTTGCCCAGCTTCTCTCCCTTCCACGTCCACACACACCCTCACCCTCCTCCCTCCAGCCTGGAACTTCCTGGCACGGAAAGTTTTTGGCGGCAGGTGCCTGAGGCGGCGGCGGCGGCGGGTGTGAGCTGAGCTTGCCCCCTCACGGGCCAGCTCGTTGCTGCCCCCTCGGATTTGGCCCAGCATGTCTGGTGGTCGAGCTGATCGGCTTCTTGTGCGGGGGGGGCACCCCAGACACGACACGCCTCTGCTGCCACCACCACCCCTCGCATTCTCACGCATCCCTCCAGGGCCCTTCGCGGGGTGGGCGAGGGTGTTGGACGGTAGGGTCTCCTTGGTGAAAAGCCTTTCTTTCTCGTCCACCATCGCCTTTAAAACAACAAGAAGAACCTGTTCCTCTCCTCCCCGCTGTATATTTTTCCTTCTGTTTGTCGAGCCCTTCGAGCCGTTTTTTTAACCCTTTAAAAATAATAATAAAACTCTCTTCCTCCTTGTTTACTACTTCACGCTTTCTGCTCCAGCCGTATCTGTTTATTGGCTGTTGAAATGGCTGGGTTTATGACTCTCCGCCCATACCTTGCTCTTTAATCCGGAGCCTTCCTTAAGTGTTTACATGCTGCCGCTCAGCCACAGCGTGTGGTACGGTTTCTGATTTTTCCCCCTCTCCTCTCCTCCTAAAAGCCCCCTCCATGGTTAATTTCAGCAGATATTATTACATCGAATGCAGAAGCAAGTAATCAGCATGCTTGTGACTGGAAAGCGTGTTTAGGGCGAGGAATGCTCCGGGGTTGAGAGACTGGTCTACGCACTGGGCCATTGTTTTGACTGCCGTTGCATCAGACAAGGTTTTGCTAAATTTAACCTTTCCAGATCATTGAAACCTGTGTGAATAGGATCTGCATAGTATCCAGTACAGTATCTGATTTCCCATTCTTGGGTATGTGTTAGTCAGTTTCCAGCAGATTTTTGGCCCTGTTTTAATCCTGTGTCTTCTCTAATTTGAGTTTGTTGATCTTCTTGCATGAAAAAGACCCACAAATGACATGCTATATTCTTTAAAAAATATTTTTGTGGTTTGCATAAAATACTTGGGATACCCAAATTCTAAGTATTTATGTTCATGAACATGCTAAATCAATGAAACTTCATTTTGTTAATGTGGCTAGCTTCAAAAGTGTTAACATAAGTGTTAATTTTTAACCTGGATGTTACACACATGCTCAGTGATTGGCATTAAGTAAGGAAACTGCTTTTAAAGCTTATAGGCAGTTTATGTGTGGCTTGCTGTAGTGCTTATGAAATGAAAGGGTGACATAACTATTAGGTATTTACAGTTTTCTTCACTGAGCAGTAGAATTGATACTTTGTTTTCTGTGAAGTTTTTCAGATACCATATTCATGCTTTTGTGAAAGAGTCACCCAGGGAACTTTGGTAATAACACAGTATTTGGATGAATAAATACTTGCAGTATGCATTGAATGGATAAATACATGTACATTATTAGCTTGTTTGTTGGGTGGGATATATTTCTTGCCCAAAGCCACGCTTCATAGAAGCAAGTAGTGCAGCACAGGTGGCTGCAGTGGGGGTGGGGAGAATTAACAGAAATTGGAGCCCTTCACCCTTGAGTGAACAGAAGTACCTTTCTGAAAACAGGTCCAGTTGAGCACAGTAGTATTTGCTCCTCCGAGCTTCAATACCCAATGTGTTAATTCTTTTAATGCAGTAAAGGTAATAAAGGTAAAGGACCCCTGAATGGTTAAGTCCAGTCGAATTTGACTGTGGGGTGCGGCACTCATCTTTGCTTGCAGGCTGAGGGAGACAGCATTTCTGAAGAAACCCATTGAAAAGTCAAATAGTAAAAAAATATTGTAGCAATTGTCTTAAGTGAATATAATTCATACTTTGAACTGAATAAAGCAGATCAGATTGCAGTATTTGCCAGTAATGTTAAACGGCCATAAATCTTGGAAGCGTTTCAAACTAGATTCAAAACATCAGATTCAGGCATTGTTTCAGTAATCTGTCAAATGCCTTGCAGAGTAAGAAGTGGAAACTCTCAAGCCATAGTTATTTGATGTTTTCAAAACTTTCCCGTTTATTTAGTTTTGTAAATATTTCCACCTTCCTGAAAACTGACTTCACGTATTCAGGACGTGGTTCCACCCCTGCGCATTGTATGAAAAGATTATTACTGGAATCTTGATGTTAAATTCACAAGCCTCGTGACATAGAAGTTCTTTCTAAGTCTTCTAAGATTTAGTTTGCTAGAGCATGCATAGGCAAACTCGGCCCTCCAGATGTTTTGGGACTACAACTCCCACCATCCCTGACCACTGGTCCTGTTAGCTAGGGATGATGAGAGTTGTAGTCCCAAAACATATAGAGGGCCGAGTTTGCTTATGCCTGTGCTAGGGGAGTGGGCTTATAGTGTTAAAGTATACCATTTTGCAATATGAAACTATGAAATACTCTTTCCAAGGAAACTTCTCAGAATAAAAATATGAGCATATTGAGGAAGCAGTGTAGAACTTGTTTTTATGTCAACTGGCTTTCTGGAGAGTAGAGCGTTGAAATTTTAAAATGGGTAAAAATATTTTATTTTTTTTGCCTTTTAGGTATAACATAGGACCTTCAGCTATAAAACGAAATAACTCTAGATCATTAGTTGCAAGAGGGATGCACTAGCACTAGTTTAGCACAGTCGTGCAAAACTGAATATTCAAACAATGTGCACCACTCAAAAAAGTATATTTTCTGTGGTGGGGGGGAGCTCGTTCCATTTGCATAAGGGACTGTTTATCCAGAAGGAGGAAGAACTAAAATCATACCCCCCCCCCAAGGTTCAAACAAGGGTAGAGTTCCACTAAAGGTAAATTATTGGGGATCAGAAGCAATTTCTGAGTATGTATTTATTTAAAATCACAATTGTCTCCAAGCTTTGTGGATCAGACTGAATACAATAAAGATTAAATCAGTTAAACTATAAAATCAGAAATTACTTAAAATACCTGCTGGAATAAGAACATATTCAGTAGATGCTGGAGGTTCAACAGGAAGGGCCCTGTCTAATCCTAGGTCCTATGAAATTTGAAGGATTTTGGGGAAGAGATAGCTCTCCTTCAAACTAAAAAGCTCACTATGTCAATAAATATATTTATTAAATATGGTCATATTTTAACTTCATTAAATGGAAGTTGCTGTACTTTTTATTGTTCTTACTGGGAGAAGTGAGTCGGACAATGCTGCATGTTGTGGCTGCTTTATCATGGAAGAATAGTGGTGGTAATGGCTGATACAGTGGGGATGATGTCAGGAACTCTGTTTAAATCAGCAGGTATTACAAATGGCCTGCCACTGTTAGCTAAGTACATAAGACCTGTACTGGATCAGACCAAAGGCCTGTCTGGCATCCTATTTTCCAAAGTGGTAACCCTGGAGTTTCCTGAAAGTGCACAAAAAGGGCATGATAACAACAGTTCTCCCACAGCCAAGGTGTGTGGCCACTGATCATGGATATTTATGGTTGATAAACAAACTGTTGATAAACAAACCTTCCATTAATGTGTCTAAGCAAGTGACAATCATTTATATTTTGTGGCAGGAAATTCCATAAGTTTATGCATCATGTGTGAAGTAGTACTTCCTTTTGACTATTGTGAATCTACCATATTTATTTTGCCTGAGTGTCAATAGTATGAGAAAAGGTGAAGCATTTCTCTGCTTTCTCTACAACATTCTTAACTTCTATCATGATGTTCCCTCTTCTGAACTAAAAAGCCCCAGCCTTTCTGTTGTTAGGGAAAGTATCTCATCCCCTTGATCATTGGAGTTGCCAACTTTCACAGCTCTGATACTCTTTTTGACATGGGGATTCTGGGTGTTAAAAAGCCACTTGCAGTTTCTGTTCATAGGACAAATTATTCTGGACTTCTGCTGAATGTTGCACATGGGTTAATATTCCTTTGTGTTGTGTTGCTTTGTGTTGAAAAAGGTATCTCGTATTTGCTATCACTCATAACAGTATTTTAAGTCAGCCAAAAAGAAAGTTCTTTTGAGACTGGCCTGCATACATTTGTCAGCATTTTTGTAATAATTATTGGTTCTCTGAGAACAGTGTTTTGTTTTTAGACCACCCATGGTGCCTAGCATCAAATGATGAAATGAATATTTTCATGTTTGTTTTCTCTAATTTTGGTTAATACCATAAACATATTATTTCAGTAACCTCACACACAAAGAAAAATTGTCAGTCTGTTGTTTGAATCTGGGTCTAGAAGCACAAAAAATGTGGAGTGGTTCAGAAAATGTGCAAGAGGTTGGATAGGGAAATAAACCTAATGTGTTACTCACATAAGGTGGATTTAGTGTTTGAAAATATATTAAAAACAAAAAAAAATTCCTTCCAGTAGCACCTTAAAGACCAACTAAGTTAGTTCTTGGTATGAGCTTTTGTGTGCATGCACACTTCTTCAGATACACTGAAACAGAAGTCACCAGACCCTTCTATATAGTGAGAAGGTGGGGAGGGGTATTACTCAGAAGGGTGGTGGGAATGAGTGATTGGCAGATAGCTGTGATGAGCCTGTTAATGACTCTTAAGGACTGCAATAGGTCTTACAGGAAAAAGCAAGGGGTGAGAAGGTGAAAAATGGCTTTGTCATGTATAATGAGATAAGAATCCAATGTCTCATCAATTGGTTGTCTCAGTGTATCTGAAGAAGTGTGCATGCACACGAAAGCTCATACCAAGAACTAACTTAGTTGGTCTTTAAGGTGCTACTGGAAGGATTTTTTTTTTGTTTTGACTATGGCAGACCAACACGGCTACCTATCTGTAACTGAAAATATATTGTAATGCTGGGCTTCTACCAAGTTGCTTCGGATGTTTCATTCATCTGACATTTTGGGTATGTAGATGTATTCCAATTTATGTGGAAATGTATATAGGCTCTTGTTTTGAGCATACCTTAGCTGTTAAAATTTAGTGCTAGTACCTCTGGAACTGAAATAACAAGTTGCTACAAGAAGTGCAGTTTAAGTGATACCATTGCATGAGTACAAAGAGTTCTATTGAACTAGTGGAAAAATACATAAAATGTTGGCTTGGTTCAAAGTAACGTTATTCTCTTTTTGTACAGCCTTTATCTGTAGTTACACTCATTCAGTACTACAAATATCTTTTCTCAGAAGTCAACTATCTAATGTTTTTATTTTGTCTTCTGGATTTACTCATTACCTGTGTATCCTTTTGGTTGTATTGTAGCTCTAAAGAGACAGCTAACTGAGCAGCACTGAGTAACTGTCAGAATAATATTAATAGTAATCCAGTCAGGATATTTCAAGAGCATAGATGATCATGGGCAGACCATCCCCATCCAAGAGCAGTCATAGCTGCTGAACCAGCTAAAGCTGGAAAAAGGCCACCTGGGCCTCAAATGACAGAGCTTGATCAAGGGATATTGCTAAGCAATACATCTGTTTTGTTGAGTACAGCTTCATCCAGAACAGTCTGCACTCCCAGAGTCTGAACACAAGAACACTGGTGCATGTGACCTCAGACTTACTGGGATTTAGCTTCAGTTTCTTGATCTTCATCCAACCCAATACCGTCCAAATATTGGTCAGTCTCACCTGATTCAGTGGCAAGAGAAGTAGAGCTAAATATTATTAGCTTATTGATGGTGCCTCACACAAATTCTCCTAATGCCACCACCCAGTCAGTGGCTTCATATAGATCAGAGATGGGAACCTGTGGTCCTCTAGATATTGGACTCCAGCTCCCATCAATCCCAGCCAGCATGGCAAGTGGTCAGAGATGATGGAAGTTGTAATCCAGCAATATTTTGAGGGCCACAGATTCTCCATCTCTGATATAGATGTTAAAAAGATTGATAGAATAGAACATTGTGGGATCCCACAGCACAACTGGCATGGGGGTTGAGCAGCCCCCCCATGCCATCTTCTGAAGCTAACCCTGTAGATAGGTTGGAGCCGCCCTATATCTATGCCTTCTGCCCCCAATCCACGAAGCCTGTGTTACTGCATTTTATTTTATTAAAAGTCACTGTAGGAGCAAGGAGGAGACGAGCAGGGTTGCATTCCAACTCCTGGCAGTGATCATTAGGGCAACTAAAGCTGTTTCAGTATAAAACCAAACCTAGGCACAGAATGAAATGAGTCTAGGTAATGAGTTTCATCCAAAAGCACATTGAGTTGGCTGCCAACAGGTATTTGTGCCCCAAGGACTTCATATGTTATGCTATCAATATATAGAAACCAAGAATTGGAAAAGAAAGCTAACAGCTGGATCTTAAGATAAGTTAATTCAAGGGTCCATAGAAAGAAAGCTTTCTGTTCTATTATCATAACTACATTCCCCACATTGAGACCAATGTTGGGCGAATGATTCCTACACTGCAGGAGGTTGGACTAGATAACCCTTCCCATTCTACTTTTCTATGATTGAGTTCAACATGGTCAGCTTACGAAATGCCTTGATTAGCTAACACTCTCTTTTTGTAGTGGTTGACAGTAGTTAAATATGAGGTGATGATTTTAGGAAGTTTTTTTAATCAGTTGGTAGATGTATTATACTTGGTAGATGCTTTATACCAAGGTTCCATTGGCAAATGTTTAGGTGAAATGCATGTTGCATCATCTGTATGTTCTTCTGACAGATTCCTGGGATCACTCATTTCAAATGGTGAAATGGTCTTGGAAATTGAAGTTATTAAATCCACTTACTATCTCTCTCTCTTCAGCTCTTACAACCCATCTCTTCATCCCAACTAAATAGCTGGAATATAGAGAAGCCCTGTGTATCCATCCATGTTCTGTCTTTGCTGCTGTCAGCTGTGTACTTCAACTCTTTTGCTAATTTCAGATTCCCTCTCCCTTTCTCCTTACAGATTTTGAAAGAAGACAGATACACGGTGGAATTACTTTTGCAAACCACAGGAAGAAATGTGATTTATTTCTTAAAACGAAGAGAAAGAACCAACCTGCAAAAAGACTGATTATAGCTAAAACTAGCTAAGAATTCCTGGTTTTTTTCAATATAAAGCTGCCATAGTATTTAAGAATTATCTTCCAAAGAGTCATTTGCACTAATATTAAAGAAGAGGAAAAGGTGAAATGCTATAAAGATAGTCCATAAGTATTTGTATGGCTTATCATCATAATATTACATGATCTACTCATCAGAACAAAGTTTTTCACATTTTATTTTATCTCTATTTTTAAAAATAAAAAGAGCAGATGCGATATTGACTTAATGCAATCTGAAGACTTGGACTTCTGAACACAATGCCGTAACTGAAAGGCAATTGTCCGGACTAGGTTTGCTTTGCTTGGAATCCTTCAGTCTTATTTTCTAAACATTGTTTCCTAAATAATGGCATGGGTAAAGTTCTTGAGGAAACCTGGAGGAAACCTTGGGAAAGTATATCAACCTGGAAGTGTGATGTCTTTGGCGCCTACCAAGGGCTTGCTAAATGAACCAGGACAAAACAGTTGCTTTCTTAATAGTGCTGTACAGGTAAGGAACTCCTCATATTTAATGCAGTAAAACACAGCTCAAAGACCTATTTAGTCCAGCATCGTATTTCACGTAGTGTCCAATCAGATGAAGCCTACAAGCTTCATAAGTTATATTGAAAGCTGGCTATTAATATCTTTAAAATGCACCCCCCCTCCGCCATTCACTATGTATCTTCCAAGATTGTACATGGTGACAAGAAAGAGAAGGAGCAACAGCCTCCATTTTCCTTGCCTTGCCTTTTGTACAGTTTGGTTCCAGAAGGAGGGGATGCAAGTGAATTGGCAATAGTGACTGTGATGAGGAGGTGAGTCCACAAGAACCCAACAGCCAGCAGCAAATTGAAGTCTACTGTATATAATTTATAGATCTTACCGTTCCTAACCTTGAGTCTCCCAATGTATTTGCTAAGCAATTCAGGCCAACAAATAACTTTCATGTAATTTGAAACTTTTTTAAAAAAACACCCACAAGGCTAGCAAATGACCACAGTGGCTTCCCATTATTGAGCTGGTGTATTTTCCAGAAAGGGCTGCCATTTTCCCTTGTATGGTGGCTAGCATGTCTGATAATTGCTGCTTGTTTGTATGAACAGGCTCTTATTCTACTTATGCTGAATTTGTAGGACTTCATAATATTGTGGTCATTTGTATTCCATAGAAAATACATGTTAAGCTGCAACTGAATTTTACCTTAGTTGTGCTAAATTACATTTTGCTTTAGTATGCACATATTATCAATGTTTGTCATTTAATCATTTTTGGTAGAAGACATGGAAATGCCGTTTACCTTCTCACCACAGCGGTACCTATTTGTGTACTTGCACTGGTGTGGTTTCGAACTGCTAGGTTGGCAGAAGCTGGGGACAGAGCAACGGGAGCTTACCCACATGTATTTAAACAAATTTGACACTGTGTTTTCATTGGTTGATGAAGTAGTGGTTATCTTCCTTGGCCAAGAGGTACCACTTAAACAAAGTAGGACTGCAGACTTGAATACATCACTCATAATTGGAAAACTTTCCCTTTAATTGATCAGCATTTCAACATGGGTGTTATCAAGCTTTGCTTAAGTAGGAAGAAAATAATTCCTTTGAAAAGCCTTTAATAGGTTTCTTTTACTAACCTATTAAGGCCACACACACAGTTACAAAAGATTCAAGAATATGTGAACATAAATTACCATCAGAAGTAAATTGAGAGCATTTTAGAATGCACATTAAATGAAGTTAAATGATAACTTGTAATTGATGTGTTTGGAGTGAATATGCACTGCTAATATATGCATTTAAATAGGGCCATGCTGGCATTAGGTTTTCTTCATAGTCCTACTTTAAATGTCTTTGCACTTTGACATTGTATCCCTTCTTTCTAGTATTTGTTCAAAAAGAGTAAGATAGGATAGAAGGATTTGGGATTTGTTCATGGAGAGAATTACATGTGCAGACAAAGCTTGATTTGATGTTTCAGCAGTTAGAATTGCTGTATTAGAGACAAACCACTGTTTAAATTGAACCATAGCTGGTCATCCCAGCCAGTGAAAACAGCTCTGTGTGTGATATCCTTTCAGCTGTCATGGGGGAAAGTAGCTACAGTATTTCAGTGAAAATTCTAATATTTCTTAGTTTTTGATCTTCCAATTATTCTCCCTTCTAACAAGTAGCAGTTTGAATTTGCATATGCATAACTTAAATTTTTTTTCAGTGAATCTAGTGGCACAACTAAAAGGATCCTATTTCTAAACCAGAGATGATGAACCTACAATTCCCAGCATCCCTTGGCAGCATGATCAGTAGTCATGAATGATGGGAATTGTAGTCCAGCAACATCTGAAGAACTACAGGTTATCCCCATCCCTGCTCTGAACCATCATTCATTCATTTTACCGTCCATCATAGAAAGATCACAGGCTGGTTTACAAAAGTACATACCATAATAACAAACAAAAATAATACCACTCTCCCCACAGTTTAAAAGGTCATGGATTGTTTAATTAGCCAAAGACCTGGGAGAAGAGCAATGTTTTGCCTTATGCCTAAAGATATGTAACGAAGGTGCCAGGTGAAACTCCCTGGGGAGAGCATTCCACAAGAGGGGAGTCACCACAGAAAAGGCCCATTCTTGTGTTGCAGCCCTCTGGACCTCCCAAGAGGAAGCAGATAAAGAAGGGACTCAGATAATGATCGCAGGATCCGGGGTCTAGTGCTCCATGTTGTCATGGTGTATCAGTACTGTAATGAAAAATCAGTTTATTGTAGGCCTTCAGCTATATATGTGGACAAATAACTTATTGAAGAAATTGAAGCTTTTATTTTCTGCCTCCTCATCTTAGGTTTTATGGCAACTTGACATATTTCGGCGAAGTTTAAGAGGTCTATCAGGACATGTTTGTCAGGGTGATGCCTGCATATTCTGTGCTTTAAAGGTAAGTCTAGAATCACAGTATCCAGTTCATAAAGAGATTTTGAAATTCTTATTCAAGAGAAACATGATTCAAAACTTGTTTTTGTAAAGGAGCATTTGTTAACAGCTATAATTGCTGCCACTTAAGGATTTTGTATACTGTTGTAATTACAGCAATGGAATATGGATTAGAAAACTGGGAAAGAGTGGACAGAGAAGTCTCTTTAAATCCCTAATAGCATATCCTTCAGAGGGAGAGCAGGGAGTGCTAGAAATCCGAGCATGAACACTTCTTTGAAGATATATTGAAACATTGTGTTGCTGGTCCCATTTGTCATTGTTGCATGGAACTTCCATGCTCAGTATACCAGCTGCTGGGGAGCAACTGTGGAATTGGGTTAATGTCCTCATGCACTGCTTTTGGGTTTTCTGGAGATTACTGATTAGACATGGAGGGAAGCAGGTTGTTAGATTAGATTGATAGTTTCTGATTCAGAGGGCGCTTACATTCCCTTCACCAGTGCAAGGATTGCTACCACCCTAGGGCAATGTCTCATTGCAAATCCCATTTATTTTCTTCAAGGTGTAGTTGTGCAGAAAATGGGGAACATGGCCCAATAGAGAGGGCAGGTAATAAATCTTTTCTCTACTAGAAGAAGTATTTGGTATTGCACTATGTTCAATACATCAGACTTCACTGAATTTTCTCCTAGATGAAGAAACCATTGGAGTATGCTAGCCTATTTAAAAACTGGCTATTCAGAAGTATTAATTAATGGTACTGTTGACTTTCAGACTATATTTGCACAGTTCCAGCACAGTCGAGAAAAAGCACTCCCATCAAATAATATGAGGCATGCCTTGGCTGAAAGCTTTAAAGATGAACAGCGATTTCAACTTGGTTTCATGGATGATGCAGCAGAATGTTTTGTAAGAGCTTGATATTATGCTTTTCTTTAAAATTTGTCTTTGATACTTTCTGGCAGTGATGTGGTTAGTTTGGATACAAGAGAGCCATATTCACAGCTCTCACTGAAGCATCTTAACCTGTAGGTGTTTGGTATCACTGGGGTTTAGGATGAGAATAAATTAAAAGGAATCTAAATATTTTGGACACTAAAGTTCTATAGCCTTTTTTAAAAAGGCGGACTTGAGAAGAATACACATGGTATATATTTAATACAATTATTGTTGGAGACGTTGTTTACTGTCCATTACCTGGAGTTAAGTGAACTGTAATTCATAACAAGTGAAGAAACAATGTGCCTTGTGCTTTGCTTCACCATCATGAGGGTATCTGGGAGGGTTCTGGACCTTCAGCATGTGAGTCTGGCATAGCCTTATAGGGAATCTGAATGGTGGGAAAGCAGGGTATAAATCTATTAAATGAATCAATGCATTCCTTTGTTTAGGAAAACATCCTTGAGAGAATTCACTATCACATAGTGCCAAGCAGTGAAACAGATATGTGTACTTCTAAATCCTGCATTTCCCATCAGAAGTTTGCTATGACATTATATGAACAGGTAAGATTTGTGTTTGTTGGTGAATTTAGTGCTCTTAAAGTTTCCAAAGTTACAAAAATTAAAACTTTTTTTTATTTGTAGTGTGTATGTCGCAGTTGTGGGGCATCTTCAGATCCTTTGCCTTTCACAGAATTTGTGCGTTACATTTCAACAACAGCTCTATGGTAAGAGACCTTGCTTTCTCCTTTATTCTTCCCCAGACCTCCTTCATTTTGTTCTTTTTATTTCCAGATTCTCATAGTATGAGAACTGGGAATCACTGGTTTATTTATTTATTTGAAATATCCTAATACATCATAACACAATAAAACAGAGAAACAAGAGAGATGACTATTCTGCAAGAGTTAAGGATTCAATGACATTTGAGGAACCAGTGGAATTGGGTCATGCTTGAAAATACGCACATTCAACATGTCTTACATCTACCCTTCCTCTGCGGTAACATTTCACACCATCTATCTGATTCTGGTTCTTTCTAATAAAACATAGTTATTAACCTAGTTTGGACATAGCAACAGATTATAAGTTTAAATCAGGTAGCAGATGCTTTTGATCTCCTCCTTCTGGCACTTGCTAGATAAGGAGAGGGGAAGCTGCATGCTTGAGCACCAGACTTCTGCAGGGAAGTTCATGTAGCCCTAAACTATGGCTCAGTGTTCTGTAGGAGCCAGGCCATTGAATCAGCTCTTGTCTTTCACCCTCAAGAGCAGGACATCAATTTGGACTGATAGGAATTGAATCCCACTGGGACGACAGGAAGCAAGATTGGAATTGACTTATGTTCCATGGCAGGAGCTACTTAAAGACACGACTGTTTCTGGCCTCTGATGAGGGAACACTAGGGACAGTTTATTTGCCTTTCTCTCACCCAGTCTCACACCTTGCTGAGTTAAGCAGGGTCGGGAGGTGAGTGCCCTGGACGGTTTGAGCAGGCAACAAAGGAAGCCTCTCTCTTGGGACCAAATGTTCAATTTCAGTCCTGGGTCTTGCCCTACCAGGTAGAGTAACCTCCAGTCAGTTTAGGCTGTAGTTCTGCTTCTAGGTAGAATGCAGGCAAGAAGCTATCAAAATACTTTTAACCAGGGGAATATTACAAAACATATGATTATGGCATTATTATAAGACTTTATCCATACACTTCATCACATTTATGAGTATTTAGACTATATGTCATAAATGGCCCCTTCCAGAAATAAAATGGCTGGTTTACAGTGATGTATACCAATACTGAATGCATAACATACAGATTTAAACTATTTATTAATGTGTCCATAACCTGCAGGGTATTTGAGTTGCCTTACTCTGGTATTACTCTGGAATGCATTTCTCAAATATTATTGATTTTTGAAATCCTTCAAAAGAAATTAGGGTGCAAAATAGTAATGGTTATATAATTCCCTTATTCCTTTTCATACATAGTACCTCTGTCTGATTCTTCATTCTCTGCATAGATTAAGATTTTAGAGTTCTAAAACACCCATATTTGTTGTATAGTACATGGGCCAAATAGCGGAAAATAGCTGTTTGCTACTATAGTATTATATGCTAAGTTTAAAATTTACTACTACTTCTCTGCAGCAATGAAGTTGATAGAATGTTGGAAAGACATGAGCGGCTCAAGCCTGAAATGTTTGCAGAACTGCTTCAGACTGCAAATACTACTGATGACTTCAGGAGCTGTCCTGTGAGTAAACAAAAAATGTTTCTGTTTGGGCTAACTTCAACTTCATAAAAGTGATGAAGCTGAACATTCCATAACTGAAAAGGGAATTTGGTCTGTTTCTTTCTCATTGATTTATCTTTAATTTAGACTAATATTGTAAAACTGCCTTGGATTACCACATTCTGAAGCCTTCTTTAGATGTTAAAAAACATGTACTGATAATCCCATGAAGGAGGAGAATGGGAACGCACACATTTGCCCTCCACTTGTGCAGATTCTTCCCAAAGGTTCTCTTTGGGTTGGGGGCATGTCTGCAGCAGCTCACTGTACCAAACACACATAGCCTGCTTGGAGTTCCAGCTCACAGGGACACCCCACATGCATTCAGTAGGCCACTCTGCTGCACACATGCTCTTAATCCACAGACAGTTTTTGAGACTGGTCACCATGAGCACATACTGCCATGCTCTTCTCTTTCATGGGGTTACTGCCATGTGTCTATGAATACCTAAAGACGGCTTGAGTGTAGAAGGCAAGTAGGGCATGGACAAGGTCCTCAGGAAGATAGAAAACTGCCTCTTGGATGTGTGAATGAGGACCACTGCTTATTTTCCTCTGGCTCTCAAATGAAGCAAGTCGCTTTGGGCATCTATTTTTTAAAATTGGTGTACCTTATTGGGTTCTATATATGGGGCAGGACAGTGTGCTTATTGTTTAGAGTGCATACAGTTGTGCACACGGCTAAATTAATATATATTCATAAAATTTATTACTCTGCATACACTCAAACTTAGAAGTATAGGAATGGTCCTTTCAGATCATTTGACCTGAAAATAACTGTTGTGATTTAGACCTTTCAGATGTAAATTATGTGGTAGTAAAGGGCTTAAGAAGTCAGAGTAAAATATAATGCTTTATAAAACACAGTGGTGTAGCCTGTCCCTTAAGTGGCATGACTTACTAAACAAAAATAATATTTTGCCTTCAATTACTTCCCTCCTCATTCTGTCAGTATCTGGATGTGTTGCAGAAATATCCAAGTCTGTCAAAGAGCAGTGATCTGAGGACTAAATAACAGTAATCTATCTCTCTGTCTTCTGGAATCTATTGTAGAAAGTAGTAGTAAGAAACTCAGCTGAATAGGGCATAATTATGATTAGTTTGGTGTTTATTTTAGATCTAAATAATAAGTTGCTAAAGTAACATGCTGTTAAGTAATTGTGAGACATATATTGTAACATTTATTCTGAATTCAATGAGAAATAGATAAACCCTGAGGATTTAAACTAATTAGTTTTTATCTTTTCTCCTTTTTCTAGAGTAACTGTGGCCAAAAAATAAAAATCCGACGTGTTCTCATGAATTGTCCTGAAATTGTCACAATTGGCTTAGTCTGGGATTCAGAACATTCTGACCTAACAGAAGATGTCATCCGGAATTTGGCAACACAACTTCATCTTCCAGGGGTATTTGAGCAACAGCATTTAATATAATTGTTTTGGGTCATCCTCACCATTTAAAAACTTCTGTGTTCTTTTGAGAGCTTTGTGTGCCAAAGAGGTGCTCATTCATTCCTGTCTCATAGTGCCATCCTATGCATATCTACTCAGAAGCCCCACTGAGTTCAGTGAGACTTTATCTTAGGTAAATGTGCATAGGATTGCAAGATGAAAGGAGGAAAAGTCTCTTTTAAAAAATACCTTAATATTTGAAATGTCTTCTTTTCAGTTACCATAAAATGCTGCAGTACAGCTACAGAATTTACGTTGCTTTAAACTATTTTAGAGTTTCCACCCACTATTCTATTACAATTTTTAAAAACATTTATTTTGAAAAATTCATTGGTGGTGGTTAGTAACGTTTCCAGGTGGCATGCAGTAAAATAAATGTATGAAATCCTGTAAAATAAAGCTGCAGAAACAGCATTTATAAAGGTTATATAAATCCAGCAGAACAATCAAAACTTTAATCAGGACTAGCTTACATTACACTATGACATGGCCAGGCATATAAAAAAGGTTGTATGCAACTAACTTTTACTCAGAGTAGACAAAACTTAACTTAGATCCATTAATTTTGGTGGGTCTACTCTGAATAATAGTTAGCTGAATGTAGCACAAGATGTTTGCCTAGTGTCAAAATAACATCATAGTTGACTCTTGGTAAGCCTGTCCGGGGAGGGTATTTCACAGATAGTGTGTTTAACAGTGGTACCTGATCTCCTTGGTCACCAACTAACAAAAGATAAAGCAAATAATAATGTTTAATTTCATCAGGGAACAAGCTTACTTAAAAGCCCTGGAAAATAATGTGCTCACCTGGTGTTCACCTGGCACCGAAAGGAAGTGCCAAGTGGATTCCACAATCAGGGCATTGGCTGATTAATTGTCAATAGACTTAAAATATTTTGATTAATAAGGCACTCCAAATTAAATGGACAGCATATCTTTGTTAAGTCCCTAATACTTTTCATTACATGTAATGCTACATCTATTTGTAAATTTTGTGTTGTATTGAAAATATTGTATTGTGTGGACAAATAGTCATTTCTGTTGACAAAGATGCCACCTTACAAGATGGTGCATGCTTATTTATAGAGTTTTTAAATTTTAAGGTATTTATACCTCTACAAAACAAACCGAAACTTTAGCGCAGTGGGTTATAGTATAGCTAAACTAGTATAAATAACTTTTTAAAAACAGTAACAATTCAATAAAAAACCCAACAATTCTTAATCTTTTTCAGTTCTCTGACTAAAGATTGCAGGACACAAACAAATTTTAGAGCAGTTTAAGGAGATGGGAAATCCTGATTCAGAGCAAAAAATTTGACTGAATCATTTTTGAGATTGCCTGAAGGAGTTTGCCCTGTTGTGGTCCAGTCATGCTGTAATTGGGAACATGTCATCAATAGCAACTACATACACAGTTATGTGTAGTAAATTACAGTGCTGGGAAAGGTGACTAATTATCATATAATGACCAATTCTTGACATCAATGATTTTGTCTACAGTTTGTTTTTATACTGTTTTTATATATATCCAATTTTTCAGCTTTGTTACATAGTTTTCATGCTTTTTAGCTCTGCCACACTTTTTGACTGATGAATCATTTTTGCAGCTGTTCTATAGAGTTACAGATGAAAATGCCAAAAATAGTGAGCTTTATCTCGTGGGGATGATTTGCTACGCAAGCAAACATTATTGTGCCTTTGCCTTTCATACCAAGAGTTGCAAATGGGTGCTGTTTGATGATGCTAATGTGAAAGAGGTATGTTTAGCTGTTCTGATTTGGTATCTTTCTACATAACTGCCTAGATGTGTTCAAAAGTAAAATGCAATACTTATATGTAGTTCTGACAGCCTTGATGTCAAACAAATTACCTGAATTCTTCTAAAGCACACATACTTTCTGACAAGGTGGCACTTAAATGAAAGGAAATTTGTTTTCACTGTTAGAAAAGAGATCAAACACTGACATGAAAGTAGCTCTTTTCTCTTAAGAAGTCAGAATAATCTCTCTGAGAAGTTAAGAGTCAATTGAATATAGATTATATCTATTTTATCATTGAATTATAACTATTACTTAACTAAATTAAATTACTTACATATCTCATGAAAACATAACTTTTTAGGTTGGAACAAAATGGAAAGATGTGGTGTCCAAATGCATTCGGTGTCACTATCAGCCATTGCTGCTGTTTTATGCAAATCCAGATGGTACACCTGTATCAACAGAAGATGCACCAAGGCAGACAATTCACTGGTCTCATTATAAAGCCTGTGCAGGAAATGGAGAAGAACTTGGTAATACACTTGGCTCTTTCTTCATATTATTAAAAAATAATTTACTAAGTGCTTAACTGTACACAGTCTACATATACATGATCTATTGGTGTGTCCTGAGTTAGTAGCTGGAAAGAAGGAAGCAGCCAGTCCTCTACTCTAGCCTTGGGTAGTATTAACTAGCCATTGTATATGCTGAGTTTCCCATTCCTAATGATCTACGTTTAATGTCAGTTGCTGTGCAGTGAAACTGACTACTTGATGGTTCTCATGATACAATCTGAGAGTGGGAAACATCATGGAAATTAGTATCCCTGTGGTGAAAGTAGTTAGGTAAGTTCTTAATGTGTCAGGGAAGCTGGGGGCGGTGGGTGTGGAGGAGATTGAAGGGTCTGGGTACTATTAATATTTCAGCTGAGGCAATATAATGGACCTACCTCCCATATTAAGGAGGAATGGGCTTAGAACAGTTGCAGTGTTTCTGTTGGAGTAAGGTAGCATAGGAAGGAGGTCCTTTGGAAATATAGTTTGAAATCTTAGGTATTTTAGTTTTTCAATGTGGGGAGTTAAATTAGTATTGTAGGTTTTTTTGATTTTCTACATTCAGCATCTAGCTATAGAATTGTTTGAATGTTATCACATTTATGCTGACATTTTTTTCCACTGTACTACATGGAACTTCAAACAAGTCTGGTAAGAAAAGGGCTTAACTACCAGTCACATTAATGACATATTTCAACAAACTGCCATTTAATTTGACTGCTTTTCATTTGAAGAGAAAGCAGGTGCATGGTGTGATCCAGAAAATACCTCCAAATCAGACCAAGGAATCATTCTGCCTGAGGGGTGGGCATTGCTGAAAATAGTTCCCTCATGGGAACAATTTCTGACTGACAGTGTTGCTTACCGTAAACAGCATTGTCAGGAGCAAATAGCATCAGGTAGAAGGTGATTTTCAGCAGAAAACCTGTGTGGTACTCCAATGAGAAAAGGCAGTCAGGTTTACATATGCTCACTTAAACACATGCTTGATGACACATACAGAGCTTAGGCCTTAATTCTAGTGCTAGAGATGATTGTTCGGGTTTTTTAGCCTCAAATATATTAACATAGTTTAACATTCCTTTCCCTAGGATTTGAAAAGTCTACTTTTTCTAAGTCAGATCGTCCGAAAGAGAATGGGTTTGGAGAATCAGTTACTCAGAAGAGCACTAAAAAATATCAGCCAGATGACTCAACTTTTAGTCGAAACCATGTTCAGTCTGGTGGTGTCAGAGGATCAGGTATATATCTTAAACATTATAGTAATGCTTACTTACAGTGTTTATTATGCACTGGTATTGTTGAATTGAATGTGTAATAGTTTTAGTGGGTAGCACATTTGAACTGAACAGTAATGTAACATTACATTATTTTAGATATATCATTTTGGCTGTTTTGAAATTTCTGACCATTAGGGTCTCCCCGTAGAATGTTTTGGTTTACATATATGCAGCATCCTCAGCTATTTATACTTCTAGTGCTTGGCTGGTCTGCTGGTAGCATGCTGAAATCTGCCATGTTGGTCTGGTGGCTCTGAGATAGATGGTTTTGTCTGATGGCAGGGGGTGGACTATTTGGCCTTTTGGTTGTTTCTATGACTGTGAACCTTTAATGCATATTCATTTCTATTTTTTCAGCTAAATTAGGGCATAATGAACATAGGGAAAAGGCAAAGGATCTTTCCAGAGAGTGCGCTCAGAAGGTAGCTGAGATGAAAAGCTTCTCATCCTCCCTACGAAAAGACACTGACAGAGGATCAAAGAGAGAATCTGGAAAACAGAGAGGTAACAGAACCTACTTCGAGGAGAGCACTTCCAATGACTAACTTTCACCTACTATGATTAAAGAACCCCCTGTCTTAAAAGTGCTATTTATTATTTTTTCTGAAATTTGATTGTATTAACAAGAATAATAAATTGCCCTTAAAGCTTAAAAGAGGTTGCTTTAATGCGATAGAATATTTAAAATGTGATGTTGTGGTGTTTCCCCCCCATAGATCTATCTGGAGAGGTCCGCAACAATTTTAAGCCAGGATCGCCACCTTCTGGGAATGGATTTAAGCAGCATTCTAATGAACGTGTGTATGGCAGTCAGGGAAAAGGACCTTACAGACATGAAAAAGTGCATAACCAAATCAGATCCACTGCACAAGTGTTGGGCTCAAACAAAACAGATGGCTTTTCTGATGGAGAGAAGATGAGCCGTGTAAAGACTGATAGCACCACTGGTTACGATACAGACAGTAGCCAAGACTCCAAAGACAAGGGAAGCATCAGTAGCAGCAAAAGTCGAAGCAGAGGTTGGAAGCCAATGAGAGAGACACTAAATGTGGATAGCATCTTTAGTGAATCTGAGAAAAAAGAACACAGTTCAAAGCCCAAATTAAATGCAAGCAATAAACCTAAACATGAAAAGGAGCAGAGTTCAAACAACTGGCCGAAAGAAACTCGAAGTCAAAAAGGCTTGATGACTATCTATGAAGATGAAGCAAAACAGAAAGGGAGCCGGAGTTCGTTGGATTCAGAAGGGAAAGGAAATGCAGAAAAAAGTGTAGGATTTACAGAGAGGAAAACTCATACTGATAGTTGGCAGATACAAAGGACTGAATCTGGTTATGAAAGCAGTGATCATATAAGCAATGCATCTGCTAATCTGGATTCACCTG
The DNA here is from genome assembly GCF_964106915.1 of Podarcis gaigeae. Lineage (NCBI taxonomy): Eukaryota > Metazoa > Chordata > Lepidosauria > Squamata > Lacertidae > Podarcis > Podarcis gaigeae. The sequence goes on along the minus strand of NC_139685.1, from coordinate 52,063,312 downwards.
TCATTGAAGGAACCAGCCCAGTAGATACTACCACAGTTAAGGAATCTGTTTCCTGCAGGTAATAAACATGAAAGTTGTCTTGTGAAAGTATGTGTAATTAGGAGTGGGGATCCAGTTTGGATGAAGCCTGAATCCATAACCAAAGCAGACTGCTTTGGAGTGATTTGGACATTGTCTGAGACAAAACAGAGCTTCTCTGAAGCAACTCAAAACTTTGGACTGCTACTCAAACCTTGGGTCTGCCTTTAAGATTTGCAGGCTGGAAAGGGAATTTAGTGTTTGAGTACAGTTTCATTAAGCTGCTACTCAGCACAGATATTGTTATATACATTTGTGAGAATGAGAACTCATCTGTCCTTACTGCATTGTATTTGTAGTAATTCATATTTGACATTGATTGAGCTACTTGTGCTGGCAAATACTTGAAAGATGCACAAGCAAAAATAGATTTATTTTTCCATTAAAGCTGAGGCAGAATATGGCAGAAGGGTATGTATGCAGAATAAGAAGTCTGTGACCTTGTAAAGTTCTCTGCTTGTATTTTCCAATATACCTTCTGCTTGGTCAGGCACATTATAATGGTGCTTCTGCATTGGCTGTGCATATGTTATTGAAAGGTGGACAAATAGTGTGACAAAATATAAGCTCTTGCAAGATTGGAAGGTGGGAGAGAGGGAGAAATTTGGATTAAAAGATATTTCCAAATAAGTCGTCTTGTACAGTGGAGTTCCATTTTGAATTTTGAACTTCTGATGTTGTAAATATCAGTAAATATTTCTGTGAAATATTGTTTGATACTTTAGGTTTAATGAAATCTTGGCAGAATCTGAATCTTACGGTTTTTACTTAATCTTTTTTCACAGTGACCAGTTAATCAGATATTCTGGGTGTATCTTGCAGTCTACCTCCCAGCTGAACAAAAACTCTTCAGATGGTAAGAACTCAGTTGTTCTCAGTTTAAGTGTATTCAACTCTTAAAGGTTTCTAAGTTTATAAAACAAATTTATCTAACACTAAAAAATTAAGTTTCTATCTCATCACATTGTGCTTTGTTGCTCCCTAATTTCTTCTATCACTGTCCACCTTAGTCATTTGTATTCTGAACTGTTTTCTGAAAAGAGAGCTCACTACTTTGATGGAGAGGCAGCTTATTTAACCCAGTCCAAGAAAGCTTTAAAAGTGTTCCTGCTATGTAACAATTCTCCAAATAAGTTCTATAATTACAAAAGTCAGAATTCCTTCTATTACTGTTAAACTATTTGTGCTCCATTGATAATAGTGAAACCTCTGCTATGTGAGCCTAACATCTGCCATATTTAGTTTGACTAGAACCTAGAGCCAAAATTCCTACCGTACTGTCTCTGGTTTTAACCATGCATGGATCTTCATGTCAGCAGAAGAGAAAAATAACACATCTATTTTTAAATTAGCTGGAATTCTGAAGGCACAAGCCTCTGGGTGTCAGTGAGCAGCTTTGATTGAACACTTGCCATAGTGATATTATATAGGAGTCCTCTCTTGTAAGCATTTGCTGCCATCTTACGTACAGTACAGGCAACTGCATGGTAACAAAGAGCAATCTAGTCAAGTAACTCTGAAACTTCAAAAGATTTTGCATGGACAACTTAACCATTTATGTTTGTAGCGAATTTGTCAGCAGTGCATTATTGGAAGCTTAAATATATTCACATGGAAATCTATGTAGAAAATGTTTTCAAAACATTATGCTTCAGGATGACTTAATTGTATTTGGCACCTTAATAATTTGTTCAGGTGTATCTATCTTTGGTACCGGTACAGCATTATGCTTGACTGCCCAAAAAGACTGGTAACATGCCTCTCTCTGTTAACTTACTTGTGAATACATCAAATCTTAAAATAAGGTTGTCAGTATGGCTTCTATATTCTATTGGTAAGTTTTATATCTTGTAAATTTCTAAGTGTATTGCAGATTTATTTATAAAAGTATTTGTATCTCACACCTTCAAACCAAACCTTGTCCTGAGGGTAGCTAATGCTCAAAATAAGAACAACAGTTAAAAAGCAGAAAAAAGCAAATGATCAGCAAGAAAATTATGTACTTCTATAAAACATATATTCAAATCATGTTGTGTTGGCCTGCTGCCTGAAAGTATACAATTCACCGATATCCAAGGGCAGATGTCTAGTTACAGATGATAGAATTTTTATGCATTGATGGCAACTGCAAGCTCCTGCTTTAATATCTCCAGCTGAAATATTAGACTGTCGTCCTTTTCAGGCATTATGGTAGAAGGGGGGCATTAAGGTATTACATTTGGCTGATTCTCCTTGTACTTAAAAAGAATCCTAGGCATACCTCATGCTTTATTTACGTTTACCATAGGATTTCAAGTGGGATTTTTTTATTTTAGAAAGCAAATGTTAAGTTCACAAGATTTTTTGCTCATTACTGGTATTGCTGATATTTCCTGTGCATATTTAAAAAAAATACATCATAATGTGCTTAAGGTAAACAACAACACTGTTTTGCAGCCTTGAAGAAAGACCAGGTTAATACTCATATGAACTATAGATCTCATAACCTACCTTCAACATCTCATCTGCATATGCAAAGGTAACCTTTATGCAATTATGTAGTCTAAAGCAGCTATTGTAGAAAAAACAAGTTTATTTTTTTGTAAAAAATGTTTTAAATTTGCATTTAGAACTTTCATATTTTTAAAAGAATTTTTGCTGATATCCAAGATCCTCAATTCTACAAATTGGCAGTGTTCTCACATAACACCAAATCATAAAATGTGCTTTGGTAAGTCATACTGTGCATGAGCTACATGCTTGTGTACACAGTCCAAGCACTCCGACTCCAATCCACCCCTCACAATGACTATGTCAGCCTAAACCATGGCTTGATGACCTTGCAGTCATGGTTTGTTAAGGCAAAACAAACCACAGTCTGGGATTTGGACATCCCACTAACCTAGTTGTCATGGTTTGCTTACGCACACATCTGAAAGAAGGTGAAGTGGGAGTACTTGGGCTGTGTGCACAGGATGGCTTAGCATTGCGGTGCCAACACAGCCATTGTATAGCAAATATTGGGTTTTCAGGTTTGTTAGTTATTTTGGCCAGTTGTTGAAGGCTTAGCCTAATTCCTGAACATTGCCTTGAAATTGCATTTTTGAGATTTCAGAGCATAAAGAACAATGCAAGATTGTTTTAAGGGGCCCTGTCGCTCCTTCAGGTGCCATGACCAAAAGTCAGAGATGATAATAGTTCCAGTCCAACAACAACTGGAACACCCATCCCTGTTTGAAAATCTTAAAGACAATCTTGCACCATTGTTCTTTTGTAAATGTGTAGGTTAAATTAGTGTAAGGGGTACTGTGTGGAACTGCCTTTAAGATCTCTTTCCTTTTCTAATGCCAAACTAGTAATATGCTGTGATAATTAGTTTAAGCTTTGCTCTGTGTGCCTGCTTTAAAATGTAGTAGGTGGCAACCCAGATAAAGCTTTGTGATTCTCAGGGTTTGGAAATTGTGGCATCCTTTCTTTGTGATGCCAGGTAAAATCAGTATTGTTCTGATGAGCATTTGAGGAAGGTGTTTTGTTAATCCTTTTTATTTCTGTGTTTTAACTTGAATTCTGTTATCTTCAGGTGATACCTGTAGCTGTTAACTGGTGTTGGTCACTTCAGATGCATAGAAAACAGTGCAATAAAAATAGTTTACTTTTCCCCCCGAGATCCTGAAAAACAACTGGATGTTGAATTATTTGAAAATTAGCAAAAAGTCTGTGGTCATGATGTGGTGGTGTGAAGACCATATAATGCAAAATACTGTGCTCTCCACAGCTTCCCTGTTGGGGAGGATCAGGCCACTCACCATCAGTAGTGTAGGGCAAGATTTGCCCTTTCTCTACAGTATTCTCCTGAGATGTAGTGTGTTGTGACAATTTTTCATATGTTTGATAAGAAAGAGGGCTGAATTGGGATAGGCCTTCTTAAACACACACTCTGCCCTAATGACTCAGCCATGAATAATCAACCATACTGATAACTATATAGTCCTGCCTCTTAATCAGCAATCCATTCTGAATGCTGGGTAGTGTTGAAACTGGCTTAGCCTAACCTTCAAAATATGCAGCTCAACCAGAATAATTGAAATAACATGAAACTTCTTTTGTTGACTTCAACTAGAATTGGATTGCAGTTTTAAGTGTTCGGTGGTTTTCATTCTTTAATGCTTTGTTTTCTAGGACTGACATACCTGATGGCAATAAGAAGCTTTTTCCTTCGTTAACACTACATACTGCTTTAAAAGACCACTCTGAGAGAGAGATGAAGTACAATGCACTTAGTGAGCAAAGCTCTGCACAGTGGCCTACTGAAGAGATACTTGATGAAACAAACATAGCAGTACACAGTGCTGATAATTCAGCTTCTTACAATGGCGAGAACTTAACAATGTCTGAAAAGGTTCAGAACAGTGAGTCTTTCTCTTCCCATTTGCAGTTGCCTCATTCAAGGACCGTTAGACCCAGGCCAGCGCTTGCATTTTTCTTACAACAGAATATATCCAAACCTTCCTATACTGAATCTGCTGCACCTGCTGAACGTAAACTTCATTTGTATAGTAGTGGAACTGATGATGACACACAAGAAGCGATTTACCAAAATCTTCCTCCTCCTTTACCACCAAAGAAATATGCTCTCACTGGTTTGCATGGATTAGAATATGAATCTGCTGTGGATTTAAAACCAACAGAAGTATCGGGCACAAATCCTTCCAGTGTTGAAAGGCATGTTGCAAGAGTAACTTCAAAGACTGTACCTGAAGCAAGTCCATTTACACATGAAGAAAGACTTAAATCATTTCACGGGAATGAGTCTTCCAAGATGAATTTTCCATCAAGTTTATCAGTAAACGATCTGCAGGCTGTATCCAATAATCCTATACATAAGGGAGCTTGCCTCACAGGACAAGGTGCTAGCTCCCTGGATGCAAATGCCAATGATATTGTATCTCTTACTACTTACTTTTCAGTTGACAACTGTATGACTGATACATACAGGATGAAATACCACCAGAGACCCAAGCTGTATTTTGCAGACACTGGCGTGTTAAACAAAGAGACACCTTTGCCACCAAGTGGAATACAGATGAACACTTCATACCACAGTAATTCCGAATCAAATTATCCTACAACTGATCAGAGACATAAACCCAGCCTTGGAAATATATATTGCAATAGGTAGAATATGCAACCATTGAGCATAAATGCTTGGCGCCCCAACATGTTGCAATGTTTAGGTTTCTGTACCTCACTTATACTTCATTTAGAAGTTACAGATAGGTAGCCGTGTTGGTCTGCCATAGTCAAAACAAAAAAAATTCCTTCCAGTAGCACCTTAAAGACCAACTAAGTCAGTTCTTGGTATGAGCTTTCGTGTGCATGCACACTTCTTCAGATGCCAAGTACACTTCTGAAGAAGTGTGCATGCACACGAAAGGAATTTTTTTTGTTTTGACTTCATTTAGAAGTTACCGCTATTGAATGATGGTTTTGCACATGCATGCGTGTTTAAGAGAGATACAAAGACTTGGACCTGTTACTTTTGTGCTTTAACAAGATTTGCACTCATTATAGGCTAATGCATAATTATTCAGCCAGCATTGTTACACTTTTAAGATTAGAATCTACAAGAAATCCCCTTTAAACTGGCATTCATTTGATAAATAGGAATAGTTTGCTTTTTGCAACTAATGAATGCTGCACCTTTTTAATATGACTTGGACTAACTAGTAGAAATCATTATGAAATACCTCCTTTGGGTTCCGATCTCACAAGTGTTTAATATTAGTTACTCATCTCTATTTCAGGGCACTTTCTTTATATTACATAATGGAAACCATGCCTCTTTTAATCACCAACCACCATTTTATCAGTCATAGAAAGATAGGATGCTGCCTTACACCAAGTCAGATCATTGGTCCATCTAGCTCAGTAGTGTCTGCACTGAGTGTCAGGGGCTCACCATGGTTTTAGACCGGGATTTCTCCCAGCCCTACCTGGGGATTGAACCTGAGACCTTTTGCATGCAAAGCATGTCCTCTATCACTGAGCCAAGGCCCTTCTCCAGGCAGGAAATGCTTATGCATAATTGTTCAAGATCTCTAATGTAGAATAGCCTTTCATGGTTTTAGAATGGTAGGTTGTGGGTAAGGAAGTCCATCCCATGATGGTTTCTGTTCTGGCTTAATGAATTATGGCTACAGTGTTGTATTATTTATTTGGTGTTTATACTTACAAACTTCGCCAAAGGATACATGCAGTAACAAAGAAGTACAGTCTCCTAGGGGTTTCTGTCACCTTGGGTTTCAATTGGAATATTTTGCTCCCTGGTAATGTAAAGTTTTCACAATAAGGAATGATTTGTGTGTTTGTATGGGAAGTTTATTTTACCATGGAGGCACTTTCAGACCAGCTCATGTTAAAACTGAAGTGATAGACTTTTGGGAACTGTACTACCTCAATATGGCATATTGATTCTGTCCCACTGACGGAGGAAGAAGTGTGCGGGGGGAGCGTACCACCCCCGGCAGCACGATCCCGGTGGGGTGCCATTGTGGCTGCCCCCCCACCGCCCACGCTGGGCGCCACACCCCTACGGGTGGCCCGCCCCGCCCCCAGGACGCACGCCCCGTCTGCTTTCCACCCCCCCCCCCCGGTGCCAGAGCATGAAGCTCCGCCACTGGTCTGTCCTTAGTGTACATAAACCAAGGGAATTTCGTTAGTTCAGGGGTAGCCAATGTATGGGTTGCATGCTGCATCTGACCCAGGCTTACATAGCTTTGTGATATCAATATTTAGCTACCTGCCTGTAGATTGGTCATTTCCAGGATAAGAACCTTTGCAGGCTGTATGTGGTTATAGGTGTAAGGAGGTGAGCTTTTCTATGGAGACAGACCCTTGTTAAGGAGTTCTGAGCAAACAGAGAATAAGTATTTTTGAAGATGCTTTATAAAGTACTGGCCCGACCTAAGACTCTTACCTGGAATTCCTTGCAAGATTGTGAAAAGTGCATTTAATGGGAGTGTTGTCTTGACTTTCCCTTTATATTCAGGTACTGTTAACTAAAAAGTTACAGTAGTTCTAATACTACTGTCGCCTTGCCACATTGGTAAGATTTTTTTTTTTTTTTTGCTGTTGTAGGTTTTTCTTGCTGTTGTAGGCTTTAAAACTATTTTAGTTTAGACTTCAATCTTACAAATGCTGGAGGATATCCTGATATCAGAACTATGCACAGAATGGTACATATAATCTGAAAAATTGTGCAGAAAGTATGTTGAGTTCCTTGAGTCAATTATTTCCGTTGCCCTGGATATCTTGTAACAAAGTCAGTCCATCAGATGTTTAGTATTTGAAATGATGCCTTAATAAGTGACTTTGAGTTTAATATATAAAATAGTAGCTAGAATTTCAAATAGCAATAGCTGGTGTTCCACACAGCCTACTTTAAATATTGCAAATTCTGCATAGCAGTTGGATGTACTAGGGGTTGGTTGGGACTGTCTTTGTGCTGCAGGAAAGATTTTCATATCATGAATTGTATAAATATATTTTTATATTGAAACTTGCTCTGGAAAACATTATTTATATATCTCTGCATGTATGGAAAATACTGTTTGGCTTTCCAAACATTTTATTTAAAACTACAAGCAGGGGGCACAAAACAAAATATTCCTCAGGAGCTATCATGGAATCAGTCAGATCTTTGAGGATGGGAAATGTTATGGCAAGACTGTGGGTTGCATGCTGCAAAGTGATCCTGTTTGTGAAAGGACTTCCACTTGTATTATGGAGCTTCCTCTCCCTCTCTCAGCTGCCCCCTAAATATGTTCTGGGGGTTCCTCAACTGTCTGAAGATGCTTAAGCCTAAGTCCTTGCATGGACAGGACAACTTTACTGGATAAAACCCTTTAATTCACTTTTTAGAAGTGTTTTGAATAAATAAGGCCTTCAAGATGATTGCTGGGAGAGAAAATGTAAATGCCTTTTAGCTTTAATCGTAGTGATAGTTAATATATTTTTCAAACACTCCATAATGCTTGCACTGTACTTGGATTAAATCCAGAATATGTTTGTGCTTTTAACCAAATTGTGACAATCATAGCATAGCTGCCCAAGACTTTGGGTCTATTCAAGACATTGCTTTGTTTGAGGACTTGCATGCTTCATCATTGTTGGCATAAAGTAATGTCTGCATTGTGAGATTTCACATTTATTTGAATCTGGGATCTTCAGTCATGCCTAGTCTAGATTTGGAGGCCATGTAATGTCTGAACAGACCTCTTACGTTTACGTTAAGTGTCTTAACCATAAACATAACCTAAGATTTGTTGCTTACCAGTATGTATGCACCAGACCAAATATCCTTCAACAGTTGCTCCACATCTTCTTGCCTCCTTTGCTGCTTCTATCAGTAGTGCTGCTGCAAGCTTGTACATATAACACACACTTACAACTGCAAGTGAAACCAAACCTTTTCCCCTTCATTTAGGACAGAAGGAATTTCATCTAAAAGCAGTCGTGTAAAGTTCCTGTTTCTAATACAGTACTTGAGGGTTTTTAAAATAAGTAAATAAACTTTTCTCTCTCATTCCTTATACACAAATAACATGTGATGTTGTTGTAAAGCCTTCAGAGGCAGAAGTGGCATTGTGACAAGTACTGGAATCTTAAGTGTACAGTTGAAAGCTCTTACTGAAATGTATTTGAATTTGCAGTATTTATGTAAAGACTAACAAATGTGAATGACCTACTGTAAGAGCGTTACTACATTTTAAAAATGTGCATAGCAAAGTGTCACTTTACAAACAAGAAATGTTAATTTGTAAATTTGTTTCTAACGTGCTTGTGGGCACAGTCAACAAATGTATTCTGTTTGTAAGAAAGTTGAGTAGCGTCATACTTTCTGAAGTGTACATGTCCTTTAAAGAAACTTAGATGTTTCTTCGTTTTCAGTCTTTGTAGACAAACTTTTGTACAGATCTGTGGCTACCAGATAATGCTTCTGTCATAACAGATGGTCAATTTTAACTGACCATGCACTCTTAGTAGATGAATATTTGCTAGCAAATGTGCATACATTGATTTTTGACTTCTCCAGGGTGCCTATTTTTATAATTGTTCCCTTCAGATTATAGATTTGTATGACTTTTGTAATGTTAAATGCATTTAACATGTCTTGTAAAAATATTTTCATTGTCTAGAAAATTTTAATCCAAAATTGCATTTTTCTGCCCATTCAACTGTCAGATAAAAATGGAGTTACCCTACGGAGTGTTTATCTACTTCACTTGTATGTGTGTTTGTTCCTAGCAAGGTTTGCGTTTTACTGTTGATAAATGTTATTTTCAAGAAAAGGGATATAATGTTGCTTACCACTGAAAGACTTCTCACACTGGGATTGTTAACCTTTGTGTCAAATGAGCAAGCTAGCTGGTAGAAAATCGGTTTTCGTGACTTCCTTCTGCTCTATTGCATTTTTCATTGCATCTAAGAATTAACCTTGTGAGGCTTGTGTTCCTGTAAACAGGTGGCTAACCTGTGGTCCTCCAGCTGCTGCTGGGAATTGGGAATTTAACAAAATCTGGAAGGGTGCAGCTGCCTGTGCTGTACAAAGGCTGAAATGAAATGAATTCCTTGATGTGAAACATATTTGACATGGGTCAAGTTCAGGATTAAGTCCATTTAGTGTGGTCTCCTCTTTGATAAGCCTGCAGCTCTGTACACACAAGTGGAACAAGAGCTTTGGGGCTATAACCAGACTAGCATAAAAGTGATTGACCTTTTAAATACCAATTTTCTTATGTGCTCTAGTTTCAGATTTTCAATACATACAGTCGTACCTTGGTTTTGGAATAGCTTAGTTCCCAAACGTTTTGGCTCCAGAACGCTGCAAACTTGGAAGTGACTGTTCTGGTTTGCGAACTATTTTTGGAAGCCTAACGGACTTGCAGAATGGATTTGACTGTATAAGCATATACTGTAACTACCATGCACAGTGATACTGGGGCCCACATTGGTGGCAGCAATGTTAGTTCATACCCTGTTCGTATTGTATGGCAAGGGAGACACACCTTCATTCCCTGCCCACCCCTCCATTTTTGAATGGTTTTTTTCTTCTCAACCACTCCTTTCATAGCATAGAATCTTAGGAGTTGGGAGGGGACCCAAGGGTCATCTAGTCCAACCCCCCCCCCCCCGTAATGCAGGAATCTCAGCTAATGTATCCATGACAGATGGCCATCCAACCTGTTTAAAAACCTCTAATGAAGCAGAGTCCACCTCCACCACCTCTTGTGGGAGTCTGTTCCACTGCTGAACAGCTCTTACTGTCAGAAAGTTTTTTCTGAATGTTCAGCCGGAATTTCGTTTCTTGCGACTTGAAGCCTTTGGTTCGAGACCTACCCTCCAGAGCAGGAGAAAACAAGATTGCTCCCTCTTCCATGTGACAGCTCTTAGGCAACGCTGAGAACAAAGTGTTTTTAAAGAGAAACTGCTCAGTGTGTGATAAGAGGCTAGGAAGGCACTGTGCTTACCTTCAGGCATGCATATGTTATGTTCTGAAACTCTGAACCCACACAGGCCAGTCACTGCAAAGGACAAACACAGCTGTCCTATCTAATTCAGTTTGGCTGTTGGAATTGGCCATAATGCCCAATAAAAGGGATATCCGCTTACCCTTAACCATCTGCACAACAGACTTTTAAACTCTTCTGCACATCAACAGTTAAATATGCCTTCCAATCTATTCCAAATTACTCTTTAAAGTGTGAATGCATAGATAAAATGAACCATTTTAATATAGTGGAAAACCTTTAAGTGTATCAACAGCAGCGTAACATTTGTCATAAGGCACAACTTCCATCCATTTCAGGTTGAAAAGTAGAAGGTCAAACCACACGTCTGGCAGGCTCAACAAAGAGTGCTAACAGTTCAAATGCAGTTGTCGCAGGCATCACTTCTCGAGAGAACAGTCTGTAACAGTTTCCCAAACGTCTCTTTGTTCCGAACAGACATGCTGCTGGAGGAATGGCAACAATAGCTTTGCTACCATGGAATCAGGTTGTCCTGCTGGATGAAGAAAACTGGAGTTAGGACATAGTATGTCAATGTGCCCGCTACAAACTGAATATGTAAGCAGACCCAATGAACCGGACGAAAGACCTAAGCAGGCCAGAACTCTGTTTCCCACTGTAGCCAAGCAGATGCCTCTGCAAAGCCTGCCAGCAGGACATAAAAGCATTTTTAATCATACAAAAACCACCCACACCCACCATAGGTTGCAGTCCATGTAGCACTAAGGTAAAAGCTCAACCACCATAAAGATTTTCTCACCATGCACACCCCTTAAATCGGTTCTTTGGTTTCCGGAAGTTTTGGAAGTCGAACGGACTTCCAAAACAGATTCTGTTTGACTTCCAAGGTACGACTGTATTGTTTTTCATCCATAACCATCAAGACTGAATTAGTGTTAGAAACTTGGGTATATAAGCTAATGCCAAATGGCACCTTAAACCTAGGTTATGGTCTGCACAGTGGGGTGTCTAGGTGGCATTTCCACCCCATGAAAATTCTTATTATTCATTTCATTTCATTTCTATACCACTTTAGATTTTAAAGAACAAATCCCAATGCAACACATTAAAACATCAAAGAAAACAATGCAGAAGAAAGCAAAATGAAGCTTCAAGGAAAATACTTCAGATCCTTCTCTAAGTGACATTCTGCTTTCCCCATATTCATTTACCTAATAAATAGGGGTCCAACAGCTGAAGTACTGTAGGAATCTGTTGTGATATGTGGTTAGAGTGTCGGTCTAGGAACTGGCAGTTCAAAGTCCAAATCAAAGCTCAGTCATGAAGCTCACTGGGCGACCTTGAGCCAGTCACAGCATCTTAACCCAGGCATGGCGAAATTTGGCCCTCCAGCTATTTTGGGACTACAACTCCCATCATCCCTAACTATCAGGACCAGTGGTCAGGGATGATGGGAGTTGTAGTCCCCAAACAGCTGGAAGGCCAAGTTTGGCCATGCCTGCCTTAACCATACCTCACAGGTGGCTGTAGGGATTAAAGGGGGGGGGTGAACCATGTACTCCTTGGAGAACAAGGTGTGATGTACAGGCAATAAATGAGCTGCTCTGTTTATCTGCTTAAGAAAGGTACAGAAGCCAGCTAGATAGAGATGTCAGTTGCCAACTTGGCATCCAGAGATTTCCATGTGGGCACAATTGGATCTGTGCTAATCACATAATGTGACTGGTGCCTGTGGGGTTTCTTTTCTGCTGTGAACATGCACAAATTGGAACAAGCAGTTTTTCCAAGCCCAGGTTTGGCAATTGTTGTTTAATCGTGTCCGACTCTTCGTGACCCCATGGACCAGAGCACGCCAGGCACTCCTGTTAATTAATGTGCTGAAGTTAGTTTTGGCAAGGTGGCAGTTGATACATTCTGCTGCACGTGTTTTGACTACCTCTGTGTTCTCAAAACCACAGGTGACATATTAAAAAACAACAACTTCAAGACATTGTAAGAGTTCCGTTGTATGCCGTTTCTCCAGATCCTGAAAACATTACATGAAATTCTGGGCAAGCCTGTACATTTGCCACAATCAGCAAAATCACTTACCAAGTCGGCTCTATTGCATTGTCAGTATGCCATTATTTGCAAAAGCTCCAAATCCAATCTAATCTCAGCATCAGTAAAATGTTTGACTGCAGTACTTAATAGAACACATATGTGAAACTCCTCCAACCATAGTAATGTCTCTCTAAATGGCCGTGCGTTCTTTCAGCCTGTTCTTACACCTTTGGCATCCACTGATGGACACCACAGCAGCATCAATTATAGGACGATACTAATGTGATGCTGGACAAAGTTGGGTATCACCTCCCACCCTGATGTTGAGCCCAGTCCAACTGACAGCATGCCAGACAACCATGTCCAACCGATGCAATAGAAACAATATTTGGCCTCTATATATGTATTGCAACAACCAAGCTGTCCTTGAGGAAGATAATAACTAGGTTTTACGAACAGTTAAAATGTTTGAGAAAACTTTGCACTTCAACTTTTATGTTTTTTGGATTTGTCGATGAAGGCATGATAGCAACACACTGGAATAATAAAAAGTACCCACTTTTGATTTGAGTTTTCTTTCTTTCTTTCTTTCTTTCTTTCTTTCTTTCTTTCCCCCTCTTCACTTTTATTTCACATCAAAAATGTTGCATTTGCCAAGCTGCTTTCTCACCTTATGAGAACGTTTGAGTAGTACAGACTTTGGACTTTCTTTTTTCTTTTTACACAACCTTAAAAAAACGGGGGGGGGGGGGAGAGTTCAGTGGTAAAGGACATGCTCTACTTGAAGAAGGTTCCAGCTTCAATCCTTGGTATTGCCAGATAAGGCTGGAAAAAGACTCTTGCATAAAACCCTGGAGAGTTGCTTGCTGTCACCTAGTTAGATAGACGAGTGGGCTGCCTTATAATCGGAATTTCCACTCCGCCAAGCTGATAAAGCCTCATTTTCCTCCGGCCGAGCCTTCAGAATCACCTCCGATGAATAATTAACAACCCGAGCCTTTGATGAGGCCTCAGACACATTCCATTAAGCAGAGTTTCCAGCAGCATGTGAAAGTGATGAGATTTATGGCTACAGTGGTACCTTGCAAGACGAATGCCTCGTAAGACGAAAAACTCGCAAGACGAAAGAGTTTTTCGTTTTTTGAGTTGCTTCGCAAGACGAATTTCCCTATGGGCTTGCTTCACAAGACGAAAACGTCTTGCAAGTTTGTTTCCTTTTTCTTAAAACCGTTAATACCCAGGGTGCATTGCTTGAAAAGGTGCAGTTGCGACTTGACTTCGAGGAGCAACTCATAGCACAACTCATAGTGTGGTAGCCTTTTTTGAGGTTTTTGAAGACTTTGGTGATTTTTGAAGCTTTTCCAAAACTTCTTTTGCAGCCATTTGGTAAGTTAAACTTTTAAAACTTTTTTGGGGGGTTTTGGATTTTGGGTTGGGGTGTTTTCTAGGAGGTTTGGTGCTTTTGATTTTTTTTGGATATGAAGCACTGGTTATTATTTCTTTTGGGTTTGCGAAGGTAGGAGCTGTGCTGCCATGGGGCCCAAGAAGACTGCTGCTGCAGAGGCCGGCGAGAAGAAGGAGAAGAAAGAACTGAGGGACATTTGCCAGAAGTGAAAAGATGTGCAGGCTTTTGCACAGCGGCACCACCCTGACAAGGACCTGTCACGTGACCTTGTGAACACTTTTGATACGAGGGTCATGTCGTCTTTCAGGGAGGTGCTGAAAAGGCGGATGAAGCAGCAGACCATGGACAGGTTCTTCAGCAAGAAACAAAGAGTGGAAGAGGAACCTTCTTCGAGTTGTCCCCCAGAGTCTTAGAAAATGTACGTACAGTACTGTACACTTTGGTGATTTTTAAACTTTTTTTGACCATAGGAACGCATTAATTGATTTTCAATGCATTCCTATGGGAATCCGTGCTTCGCAAGACGAAAAATTCGCAAGACGAAAAAACTCGCAGAACGAATTAATTTCGTCTTGCGAGGTACCACTGTACATTGCAAAGAGTTGTATTTCTAAGCTACGCAAACAGAAAAGACATCCTCTCTCCATGAAAGCAGAGAGCAACTGAACAAAGGAAACAGGAAACCACTAATGTCACATCTCGTCTCCTCTCCTGTGAGACTTCCAATAGTATGGAATCCCAGGAATGTAACCCTGTGACTTCACGCAACTGCTCAGTGGCAAAACAGAAACTAACAGGGAGTTCAGTGGTAAAGGACATGCTCTACTTGAAGAATGTTCTAGGTTCAATCCTTGGTATCTCCAGATAGGGCTGGAAAAAGACTCCTGCATAAAACCCTGGGGAGTTGCTTGCTGTCATCTAGTTAGATAGACGAGTGGGCTGCCTTAGAATAGTGAAAGTTATTCATTACCAACAACCATCATCTGCTATGTATTTTGGGAAACGATTTGTTTTCTATGGGTTTGGCTGCCTCTTGAGGTATCGTCCCTAAGGCTGGCATGAGAGCCACCCAAATGGGGGAGGGGCCCTCACAAACGTCTGGATGCCAGGTTCCATTTTGAGTCAAGGAGGCTGACCAAAATGTGACTTCAGCATTATTTCACCTGATCTTCAGCATGACGGAGCAAAATTCACAAATGACACTATCCATTTAAAAATCTCAATATTTTCTGGATTCTGAAAATTCCTGGGCACTTCTCACTAGTGGTTAATAACTTTCCTATATTCATAAAATTTTGGTGAATAACACGTAGAAGACAGATGACACCTCTATGAACACTTCTATTTTTAAGCAAAATCTAAAGGGTAAGACTTTCCCCACATCTTTTCAATGACGCTCCCAAAAAATTTTAAGCAAAATATTATGGACCTTATCCAGTCATTTTGAATTCTCTTGAGCTGTAATTGGCCAAAATGTGTGAATCTTATGGTCCAAACCAGCATTTTACATATTTTCAGCTCCCCCTCTCCCACTTTTTAAACCTTTTATACATACACACCAAAGGAATAGTTAAGTAGCAATTTAGGCCCCACTCTAGTTGTGAGTGTAATTTGTTTCCGACTGTTTTAATGCTTTGCTTTATATTGTTCTGGTAAAGGGCTATTAGAATAAACTAATTCGGGGAGGGGTAGTGCCGCTGGTGGGGGACACATTGTGCTCCTTCAGCGGTAGTATGTCCACCTTTGGTCCCCACACTGCACTCAGCTCTCACTTATGGAACCTAGAAGCTTTCAGTATGCAACAGTGGCCACACCTGGGGAAATGGCTTCAACTGGCTGGTTAAACTATAACAGGGGGTAGGCAACCTAAGACCGGGGGGGGGGGGTGGAAGCCGCCCAATCGCCTTCTCAATCCGGCCCACAGACGGTCCAGGAATAAGTGTGTTTTTACATGAGTAGAATATGTCCTTTTATTTAAAATGCATCTCTGGGTTATTTGTGGGGCATAGGAATTCGTTCATTTTTTCTTCAAAAAAGCCCACCACATGGTCTGAGGGACGGTGGACCGGCCCACGGCTGAAAAAGGTTGCTGACCCCTGAACTAGAAAGTGGTTTCGGCAGGAGCTGTAGAGGGGGATGGGCTCAACTTCAAAAGAAGGAAAACCCATCCTAAACTTCTGTTGCCTTTCAGATCTTGGAGAGAAGAAAAGCTGAGGAAGTAAACCTACTCAAATGCAGAGTGGAGTCCCTTAAAGCAGTTGGATGTCGCCTTGTACGCCTCCTCCCAGCAATTACTGCAGCCAAGCTGCTGCCAAACACGTTGCTCTGCTTTCCTTTGGATCATATCAATGAGATCAAGGAGTCTTGCCATCTGGGCAGCTCAGGACCTCCATACAGCCCACCTCCTAGGCTTGCACCCTGGGAAGGTCACTTTGGTGCTGCTAATGCAGAGGTTCAACTTCACCCTCCGGAGGCACACTCCATTGTCTCTGGAGACATGAGCAGAATGCAACCTGCATCTGCATGGGTCGCGATTCGCCGC
Source organism: Podarcis gaigeae (assembly GCF_964106915.1). Classification (NCBI taxonomy): domain Eukaryota; kingdom Metazoa; phylum Chordata; class Lepidosauria; order Squamata; family Lacertidae; genus Podarcis; species Podarcis gaigeae. The sequence goes on along the minus strand of NC_139685.1, from coordinate 52,046,736 downwards.
TTCTGCGCATGACGTCATTTTGAGCAGTGAAACCCAGAAGTAACCAGTTCCGTTACTTCCAGGCTGCTGCGGGACCCAACCTGAAAACGCCCAACCTGTACCAAACGCAACATGAGGTATGACTGTAAAAGGTAGCAGCACCGCGAAGATTTCTTATTTTCTAAGAGTCCAAATTCTTGCCTAAAGACTCTAGCAACCAAAAGAGTTTTAAAGCTATTTGAGGCATGCCAATAATTCCCAACTGAAACAGGGGGTCAACCACAGGCAAGCTGCCTCTCACCCAGGTAACTCTCACAACCCTTATCACCACGGCAGGGTGGCATTTTGGAGAAGGAACTTAAAAACACGAGCTCACCCCTAATCCCCCCCTTGGACATCTGTCTCCCTCTTTTGTCACAGGTAAGTATTTCCTCCTCCCAGCGCTGTTTGTTACCTGCACACCCTTGCTAGGCTAGCAGAACCCGACCAAGGAGCTTGCTGTCTTCTCCTCCTACGCTCCTCCTACACTGGAAAGCTTTGGCTTTAAGCATCAAGCTCCCCTTCTCCAATTTGTTTAACCTCCAGCCTGAGGAAGAGCCCTAGAAAAAGGACCCTCAGGCCATTTGGCGTAGAAGGAAGCCTTCGACTAGGGAGGACCCGAGTTCGAATCCCCACCTCGCCATCGGGCCAGCCTAGCCTACCTCGCAGGGCTGATGTTGAGGATACGCTGGAGGGCAGCGAGGAGACGCAAGTCGCCTCCAGCCTCTTGGAGGAAAAGTTTGGATGCGAAATGCAGGGTTTTTGGGGAGGGGAGGGTCTCTTTTTTCTTACCGTCACGGCAGCAGGTAGACGAAGACGAAGAGCGCCAGGTTGAAGGCGGCCATGAGCCACAAGTCCAGCCAGTAGGACGTCCCCGAGAGGGGCGGCCCGCGGAACGCGGCCCCCGCCAGCCCCGGCTCCCGCTGCGCCGGACGCCGCTCTCGCAGCTCCACTCCGTTCGGCACCTCCATCGCCCCTGCGCCGGAAAGTGAGCAAGCCAGGCAGGGCGCGGCGGAGGGAGGATGCGGCTCGCCCACGCGGGAAGCAGGTCCGGCCGGCAAGACGACGCCCGGCGCACGTCCGCAGCCTGCGCCCGTAGAGATTCAACGGCGGAAAAGTAGAGAGAGAGACGCGCGCACCCGGACAGAGACTTCCGGCGGAACACGGAAATCGGAGCCTCACCTCGCGGAAACTTTCTATACTTTTCGCCCATAAGGTTAAAGCCGAAGCGAGCGGAGGTAGAGGCTCAGGATGTGCTTGTGAGGCGCGACTCTATTAGTTTCCTATCTCATTGCCACGTGCGTGACTGCGTCATAGAGGACATAGAGATAGTCAAAGAAAGAAGAGTCGGAGAACGATATTGTCGTGTTTCAATAGACTTTTTTTCCATTCTTTCCTTCAGGGGCAGAAGTGTCAAACGGAAAAACCAAGTACTGAATAGGTGATCTGCAATATTATTTGCTCTGCGGTTGTAAGAAATTGATACTTTAGTGTAGCGGCTGCCTTTGCTGTCCTCTTTTCGGTGCCTGGTTGAAACATTTTTTGCTTAGGCAAGCCTATCCAGACACATAGGTGCTGATGTTTTCACCTCTTTTACTAATAATTTTTAATTATTTTAAAATCTTTTAAACTGGTAATATTAATATCACTTGTAAATCTGTTCATCAAGGGAATGGGGTGGACAGATCAAGTAAACGGACTTAAGTGCTGGGTTGTGCCCTCATATTGTTTTCATTATGTAAATGGAGTGATCTAATTGTGTGGGTTTTTTTAAAAAAAACAAAACAACATTCATGTGCAATAATGAAAGACAAATGCAGCTTCCAAAAAGCAGAGTAGAAGTAATGTTTATTTCCACCAACACCATCATCATTATTATTATAAAAGGTAGATATTATAAAAGGTAGAATGGTATTGCTGATTTATCTAAACAGACATGGGTATTATAGATAAACATACATTAGTTGCATTTCAGTTATAGTATGTTGCCAAGCATATCAGAACTCCATTACTCTTGTGCTCGGTGGGGAAATTACAGTTGCCATAAATAAAGTACAGTTTTATTTCAGATTTCAATCCTGGGCTGTTGTTCAACCTCTCTTGAAGATTCTCTTTGCTGTAACTCCTTCATAGATGTAAGTCTGAAATAGTACAAAAAGAGAGAGAGAGAATCAGAATATTACTTATTGGAGTGAAGAGGAAGGAGAGGAGAGAAAAATGCTGTCAGTTACTAAGCAGATCCACACCCTATATTTAAAGCACACCCAATGCATATTTAGAGGGACATTAAGGGGAACAAAGGAAGTAAATCTCTGGAAGACAGCAAATGGGTGGACTCCCCTCTCCCTCAACTGGCTAGTAATGCGATTTTGTATGACAGTTTCAGAAATATATACATTTTATGCTAGTAGCTGTTATTTCATAGACATTACTTGGCTAGGGAGAGGCCCTACAAAATTTGGAGAGGTGAGAATTTCAAAGGACGGTTGTGCTTCCATTTATGCATTATTTTAGAAAGTAAAAGTTGGTTAGCCAAAATGGCACCGGAAACACAAGAGGGCAGTATCAGCAGGTTTGGGGAAACCCAAAGGTTTCCAGAATTACCAGAATCATCCCAATAAGTAAGCTTATTGTGAAGATACAGAAAAATAAGAATTTGGGGATGACATGCAGAAGTCTGATCGAGTGAGTCGCTGGCTGAGTCGCTGAGCACTGTGGCAGCTCCAACTTGTTATAATACCTTTTTTTTTTTTTAACAGGTTGAGGTAACCCAAGTTCTGAACTTTTACGGCCAAGAAGAAATGTCTCCCACAGGTAGTAATCCTAACCCTTTCAATTCACCAAAGAAAAACAGGTATCTCCTTCCTGTTTCCTTTAAACAGAAAGTAAATTGTGCTTTCAAGGAAATTGGCTTAGGGTCAGAATTTAAGAACAACTCCTTTGTTCCTCATCAAGAACCTACCGGTAAATGATTTTTGTTGTTGGCAAAGGAAAATAAAACTTAAGAAGATCCATTAGCTTTTCCTGCTGAACGTACCTGAATCATTTCATCTCCTTCGATTTCTCTCAGTGCCTTAAGTTCCTTCCCGTTATCTTTCCGGTTGAATGTGCCTACAAGTTGGCTGCCTTTCAGGTCCCAGTTGCCCTACAACATAAAGAAAGACATGGACATTTTAAAATACAGTTCAGCTTAAACGTTCCTAGAAACCACCCCAAACCAAATCAGTTGTGTACTGCTCTCTGCAGACTCGCCCCACAGGAACAAAACCATCACAGGAGAACAGGTGTCTTACATGGAGTTCCGTTCCGTCAGCCAAGCTGTAGTCAAAATTCTCTTTCAGGTTGAATACTATCTCTATTGTGCGGAAATTGCTGGATTCTTTGATGGTGAATTTGTTTCCGTCTTGTTGAATAATGATCTTCAGGTTGTCATGGGCCCCTAGTTTTCTCTTTACTAAATTAATACCTGGGAAGGGAAGAGGGTAGCAAGTAAAACACCCAGTAGGAATGTTCTTTAAAAAAGAAAAAAAAGTAAGCAAATTGACTAATAGAAGGCTAGCACTGAGCAAGTTGTACCCAAGACTCTCTTCTTTTTGAACTCTGAAATAGTTTTCTATGGTGTTCACTGCTAACACACCCATTCTAGATATCCTTTCTGCATATCCCCATGCTCTTGGCCTGCCATGGTTTTAAGGCAGTGTGTGAACCATATGTGATCTGCAATATGCCATAGACAAAGGCTTGGAAAGCACATTGGATAAACTAATGCTGGGTTCTTGACATTTCTCTTTAATATTTGTTACCTCAATAACCCTGAGTTCATAGATAACTTTCTGTCCTTCTGTTCTGCTCTCTTTGAAAAGAGCCCTTATTAGTGTAAATCCATTCAGCAATTGATTTATGTTGCTCTCTATATTCTTCTGAGCCAGGGGGAAGGAAGATATCATTGCAAAACATCTTGGGGGTGGCATAAGTTGATGCTGCTCAACGTGAAACAGCTATGTAGGGCTGCTTCCAGATGTTCGTTGTGGAATGTACATTCCTCATGCATGCATGTTTTTTGCAGTGTGTACCTGATATAGTCAGTATCAAAGCCTGCATTTCTTCTCATTTAATTTGGATTTTCTCTTTCCCTGGAAAATGCACTAAATTTTTTAATAAAAAAAAAAACCTGTCCCAAATAATTTGTTGTTTCTCATTTTTCCAGTCTTCAGTTCTTCACATTTTTACATCAGTTTGCAACTATTAAAAGCTACCTTCACAAAAATTCACCAACGTTTTCTCCTAATAGATACATTTTGGTATGCAAATATTGGTCATGTTTGCAAAGCAACCTTCCCTACTATAAAGCATTTTTCTTTGCTATTTTCACTAACATATTCATTTTTATATGCACATTTTACCCTAGCGTGTGCACTTTTGCACACACATTACTTGACTAGAGGATTGCATTGCAAAATTAAGAAAAATGTGACTTCTTTTTTAATGGGGGTATTGTTTATTATTATTATTATTATTATTATTATTATTATTATTATTATTTAGATTTAGATACTGCACTTCATCGTAAGATCTCAAGGTGGTTTGCAGAGTAAAATACAGTGTTTAGAAAGTGTAGATTAGGTAAGTTTGCCTCCAAATGTGAACTGAATCGAAGTTCGTTCCTATCAACCACCCATTTGGAATTTCTCAATGATGCATTTGCAGTATTAAGCCCTTACTTGGAAGCACCAAATATTGGGCAGGAAAGTTTTTTTGGGAGTGGGTGAGAGTCAACTGAAGAAAGCTGCATATACGTGGCTGGCCTATATGGTGAAGGTATGGGCTGAAGAGGGCTGGTGTTGATGAGATTTAATCCTGTGAACTGCCCTGAGACCTGTGGATATGGGGTGGTATATAAATTTAATTTTCTTAAAAATTGGACTCCCAGCAGTAGCTTGAGGGCTGCAAATGCTGTATAGCGGGCATATGGCATATTCCATTGAGTGCTCAAGGAGATGTTAAGTCTTAGAAAAGTATGAGAGCAGGAAATAATTGCCTTGAGTTTTGCAAGCACGATTAAGAGGAAAGGTAAACTTTCTAAGTTGGCGCTGTGGGTTAAAGCCTCAGCGCCTAGGACTTGCCGATCGAAAGGTCGGCGGTTCGAATCCCTGCGGCGGGGTGCGCTCCCGCTGCTCGGTCCCAGCGCCTCCCAACCTAGCAGTTCGAAAGCACCTCCGGGTGCAAGTAGATAAATAGGGACCGCTTACCAGCGGGAAGGTAAACGGCGTTTCCGTGTGCGGCTCTGGCTCGCCAGAGCAGCGATGTCACGCTGGCCACGCGACCCGGAAGTGTCTCCGGACAGCGCTGGCCCCTGGCCTCTTGAGTGAGATGGGCGCACAACCCCAGAGTCTGTCAAGACTGGCCCGTACGGGCAGGGGTACCTTTACCTTTACCTTAAACTTTCTAAGATAAGAGCTTGCATGTGTGTGAAACCAAGAGATTGAAAACCTGAGTTGAAATATCTGCTTAGCCGTGAAGCTCACAGGGTGACTGGCTGCATAAACACTATAACTTTAAAGCACATAGGAAGCACATTCTTCCCCACCAGTGTATATATACACATATATATAGGCACTGTAGTTTGTTAAGGGATACAGTGGTACCTTGGGTTACATACGCTTCAGGTTACAGACTCCGCTAACCCAGAAATAGTGCTTCAGGTTAAGAAATTTGCTTCAGGATGAGAACAGAAATCATGCTCCGGCGATGCAGTGGCAGCAGGAGACCCCATTAGCTAAAGTGGTGCTTCACGTTAAGAAGAGTTTCAGGTTAAGAACAGACCTCCGGAACAAATTAAGTACTTAACCCGAGGTACCACTGTACTGGGAATTGTGACTGTGAGGGGCAAACTCCATTGCCAGAATTCTCTGAAGGAAAGAATGTGTTTCAAATGTGCTTTATCAGCCATCCCACCTCACAGAGGTGCTTGTGAAGATAAAACAGTGGTGGCAAGGGCATAAATTACGCACACCACACTGAGCTGCTTCAAGAAAAGCGCAGGATAAAAATAAAGACCAGTGAATTCTTTGTTGAACGTGCCAGCAGTGCTAAATATATTTTTTCCCTCTGCAGGCGGGGAAAAAAACCTAGCAAAACATTTCAACATCACTACATCTCCCGTGTTGGACGAATAGGAGGAGGAGGAGGAGAGGCAACCCTAATGGTTGTGCAAGATTCATTTACTGGCAAGGTTTTTTTTTCTTTTTCAGGAAGCTCCCTCTAAAGGATAGAAGATTTAGTAGGTAGCAGGCAATGCAGCAGAACATCAGTGGCTAAGGAGACCATGAAAAGAAGGGCAGCATCTCCACCAAGCTTTCAAATAGCAGTGATAACAAGCATTGCCATAGGAGGCAAAGGGGATCCACATCTTACCCATCGCCTCCATGAACTTCTCATAGTTTTCACTCTTCTCCACCTTCCAGGTGCCATCAAATGCCATGCTTATCTGCTGTAAGAGGGGAGCTTAACGCAGAGGTGATTTCTGCTCAACCTGAGGTATTCCTTAGTTCCCTGGGGGGGATTTATGCCTTCACTTATCTTGAAAGCAATTCACACACTGGTGTGGCTGACTAAAGTGCAATTTAGTCACATGGCCCTATAAGATTTAGCTTCTAAAACTGATTATTTACCCTGTTGCAAAGAGTGCCTGTGAAAACCCAGCTGAAGTGAGTAAGTGTTCCCAAGTCCACAGTTCTCTGAGGTACAGCTTTGAATAACATATTAAACTGTGACTGTTGATTTAAAGAGAGAGAGAAAACACAGAGAGAAAAGGAATCAGGCTGGGGGTTTAGTTTAATTGAAAGTCCTTATTTGAACTAGCAAACTTTTATCAATCCTCTTTGCGGGTGTCTTACTGCTGAGAGAAATTAAATATTGACCCAAGGAGAGAGAGCACAAAGCTTCTTCATGCTGCCTTGTTGCAACCAACCCCAGGTGGTGTTTGGAAGCTGTTCCACTCTGTATAATAAGGGCGGGAAAGACAAGTGCAGAGCATTCAATCTGGACCCTGACCATTGTTGTCCGTTTTGCCTTAGGTGCTTTGCCAATTCAAATTCTGAGAATCTAAGTATAGGGCAACTAATTGGTTTGAATTTGTCAGGTCAGCCAAGGCAAACAAGATCAGACTGTACTAAATTACCTCTCCTGCTGAAGATGTCTGTGTCTCCATAGTGCCCAAAAAAAAAAAAAAAAAGCATTGACATGCCTGCTCAGCATAGGACTGGTTTGAGAGCAACATCTTAGCATGTGTATTTTCTAAATTGGTGGCGAAGTATTTTAAACAAGGGTGAGAATCCTGTACTCTTAACTTTATATACCGCCCCACTAAACTCAGTAAAGCTTACACATGAGTAGCAAGTACAGTGGTACCTCGGGTTACAGACGCTTCAGGTTACAGACTCCACTAACCCAGAAATAGTACCCCAGGTTAAGAACTTTGCTTCAGGATGAGAACAGAAATCATGCTCTGGCAGCGCAGCGGCAGCAGGAGGCCCCATTAGCTAACATGGTACCTCAGGTTAAGAACAGTTTCAGGTTAAGAATGGACCTCCAGAATGAATTAAGTTCTTAACCCGAGGTACCACTGTATAGCACTCTAAAGGGAAAGGTAAAGGTACTCCTGCCCGTACGGGCCAGTCTTGACAGACTCTGGGGTTGTGCGCCCATCTCACTTAAGAGGCCAGGGGCCAGCGCTGTCCGGAGACACTTCCGGGTCACGTGGCCAGCATGACAAAGCTGCATCTGGCGAGCCAGAGCCGCACACGGAAACGCCGTTTTACCTTCCCGCTGGTAAGCGGTCCCTATTTATCTACTTGCACCCGGAGGTGCTTTCGAACTGCTAGGTTGGCAGGCGCTGGGACCGAGCAGCGGGAGCGCACCCCGCCGCAGGGATTCGAACCGCTGACCTTTAGATCGGCAAGGCCTAGGCGCTGAGGCTTTAACCCACAGCGCCACCTGCGTCCCCATATAGCACTCTAAGCCTAGTAAAAAGTCAACACTGACTTTCTGAGGAACAACGACTCTTACATCTATGTGAACCTATCAGGAACTTGAAATGTGTGCTGCCAGCAATTCAAACATGCATGATAATAGCTCTTAAGCAACCTACTTTTGGCTTCAGTCAGTTCTAGACTACGTCTGAAGTCCCACACATACTTTCTTAACTCTTTCCTCCTCTCCAGGCCTCTCTAAATGCCCACTGATTTAAAAAACTTAACAAACATTGATGATTATGATTTTTTTTTAAATTAAAAAAAGTCCCACTCCACTTGTCTGTAGGCTGGGTGCTTGGATTAAATATTTGAAGAAGCATTACATATGAGTAGAATTCCAAAGTTTGTTTTAGGACAATACCAAAATATTAAAGCAACCAAAATATACAAAATTGGTGTGGCAAGCTTCTGAGTTCTCCATACCATTTTGTCAGGTGGTTAAATGGTTAAACAATTTTGTTACATTTTCAGAAATGAGGAGTTAGTCATTGTTCTGCTTTTTGTTCCCAGCAGGTGGAACCTAATACCTGCACAGCACATAAAGAGCTTCATTTGAATATTTACTGTCTCGTTTCACATTCATCTTAATATTGTTTGGCTACAACATCAGCCAAAAAAGATTCCTCTCCCCACCCACCCATTACTCTGTTTACTGTTCAGCTTGATGAAGAGTTCTAGAGCTTGCACACTATTTTGTGATGCTTTGGTTGGTGTAACAACTATCACCAGTGATGAATATCCACTTTGGAGGCAAGGTGATTGTGGGGGAAGAGTGGTGGCCCAGCTTCAGGGATACTTGAAAGAAATTGATTATCTGGACCCATTTCGGTTGGTTTCCAATCGGCTCATGACACTGAAACTACCTTGGTCACCCACATTTGCTGGGAGCTAGATAGGAGAAGTACAACCCTGTTTGCTCTGGACTTCTTAGATTTCTAGATTTCTTTTGACACTGTTAACCATGCCATCCTTCTAAGTGGTTCTGCTCCTACTTGCAGGGTCATTTCCGGAAAGTAGTTACGGTGAGAGCTATTGCACTATGGGAGTTGTCTTGTGGCATAATGCAGGGTTCCACCTTGCCCCCTGTGTCCCCCACATCTATCTGAAAATGCTGGGAGCTGTCCTTCGGAGATATACATGAGATGTCATCAATATGCAGATAATACTAAGCTCTATCTGTCTGTTCCATATGAATCAGGAGTTGCCGTGCAGGTGGTAGACCAGGGCTTGAACATGTATATGGGCCAGTAAATTGAAATAGAATGCTGATAAGACAGAGCTGCTTTGTGTTCCAAGTTCTCGGGTCCAAGAAGTACAGAGATGGCCTCTTCTAGATGGGATTGCACTCCCCCAGAAGGAGCAGGTCTGTAGCTTCAGGGTTACATTACCTCAAGAGAGAAGGAGCCCATAGATTACTAAAATACAAAGGTCTGGTGGAAAAGAAATGCAAGAAATGTAGAAAAGCTAAGTAATAATGGTGCCTTCCTTGGGACAGCATTCCAGAAGTGGGGCGCCAACACGGTGAAGGCCTGTTCTGTGCCCTTAAACCACATTCAAAGCATATTTCCCCTCCTCAAAGCAATCTGGGCACTGTAGTTTATCCCTCACAGAGTTCAAATTCCCAGAAACCCTTGACAAACTACAGTGTCCAGAATGTTTTGAGGAGAAAACTGTGCTTTGAACATGCTTTAAAAGAATAGTGTGTATATAATTTGCAGCTGAAATTTTGGATACAGCACCACTGGGGAAGTTGAAGCTATAAATGTATATTTGCAGCCAAGAGCCCCACTATTCCCATTCATATTTCTATCCCATCTGTGAGATCAAAATTGCTCTACTAGTCAGGGGAGGGAGTTGCTATATTAAGTTGATTGGATGAATGTTGACTGGAACTATTTAGCAGGCAGGATGCCAGGCTGGACTTTGTCAGGTACATTTCAGCTGCAATTCTCAAACGATATTCTGAGAGATAAGATAAGCACTTCCCTGTGTTTTAGCCAGCTAGCTAAATGAGGATCAACCATACTCTTGGCACATCCTATCGATTTCATTGCTGCAGTTAAGAAACAGGTCTTGGCACCTGAACTGTGACATTCTTGTTATCAGCAATGATTTTCAACCATGCAATATATCAGACGATAATTTCACAAATGGCTCCCAATAGGAACTCCTCCATTCAGTTCTGTAAGTGGCAAAATGAGAACCCAGGAGAAGAGATTGTGCAGAGACAGAGGATTTGTTATTTGCAAGTTACTCAGCCTGGGGATCTTAGCATCAGGTGGGTGCCCACCCAAAAAAGAAATCCAAAGTGTGTGATCATAGAATCATAGAGTTGGAAGGGACCTTGGTGATCATCTAGTCCAAGCCCCTGCAATGCAGGAATATGCAGCTGTCCCATACAGGGGATTGAACCTGCAACCTTGGCATTATCAGCACCATATTCCAACCAACTGGAGTTGGCCCTCAATGCCCATGCCTTGCTTCTGCTGCTGGAGATCAAAGACAGGGATGAACTAGATGCACACCAAGGTGCCCAGAATGGAGAGGCATAAGCTGATGCCCGTGCGTGACCAACTGCTTTATTGCCCCTTGAGTGTGTCAGCCTTTCCTCCGCCTTCCTGCATTCCCTCCCTCTGATCAACATGGCTTCAATTAAACATGGGTATGCAGCGCACACACAGCAGAATTGGCAGTAGCTGGGGACCAGAAAAGTGCCATTGTGGTTGCAAAGGTGCATAGGGAGTGAGTGGTTTACAACTGCATGGGGGACCTTGTAAATGCTGCCACTTGGAGCTGAAGCAGTCAAGAGAATCATATGGGAAAGCTTTTATTGGAGTCTACCACAAAGAGCCCCTTCATGGATCACTGCCTTGTCGTGGCAAAGGGGCTTGAATAACTCCAAGAAGCTCTGAGCTATGCCGTGCAGGGCCACCCAAGATGGACAGGTCATAGCCAAAAGTTTAGACTAAATGTGATCCACCTGGAGAAGGAACTGGCAAACCAGTCCAGTATTTTGCCAGGAAAACTCCATGGACATAAAAAAGGAGAAGCTTTGAGAAGAAAGTGAGAGTTTCCAAGGCATGCTCTGGTTCATGGGGTCACGGAGAGTCGAACAACAACCACAAAGAGGGGAAGCAAGAAAACACATGTCTGCATGCTCTCCACATAGAAACAAGCTGTACTTAAAAAACTAGCATCTCTTTTAGAAAATCAGCCTACAACCTTTTCCTCTGGTATGTTTTCTTTTCTGGGTGGGGTGTCCATGCACAGAGGGGACCACTGAGACCCATGTCTCCCAATCTGCAACCTGAAATGTTTCAGCTATGTAGGAGATGTTCCATGTGGTTCTCTTGACCATGCGTTTTAGCTCCCAGAGCAGATCTTGTTTGAGGTCAATGAATTCTTTCTAAAGGCATCTATTGAGAGCAAGTTTGTTGTGATAAGTTGCGTGACCTCAATTGCCCAAGAATCTTTTCCTGATGAAAGGGTTTTCTTGCAGTGCCAGCTGGTGCCTGCTAATTTAGGCCCATCGGAAGAAATCATTAACTAAGAAAGACATCTAATCAACCCATCACTGATAATCAAGAGCATATAGGATAAAGTTGCCCCACAAGAATTGAGCAGAATTCCAAAGGTCAGGTTCTCTTTCAAGGTCTGAAAGCATTATCAGTTGCTACAGAAAAAGAGACCTGGGCTGGCATGACTAAACTTGTGCCTCAACTGAAGAGGCTCAGTTTGAATGTGTACCTGGTTTTAAGTCATTAGTTTCCTCGCCCTAACCTCTGGAGAGTACCAGGGAGCCCATTAGACACCACAAAGCGGGAGAGGGAGCTCAGAGGCGCTCATGTGCCCCAAGCCATTTAGATGTTCCACAGGTCAGCCAGGGCTTCGACAGGAGTACCACTCATCTCAGCTGGAAAATCCTAAAGTCGACAGGAAACCAGTAAGATCCATTAGCTTCTGAGGGCAGGCCGCCTTAACAGGTCCCCCTCTGCTGCAGAGGGGAAAAGGTGCTGCTGGCCTAAATCTCAACAGGAAGTGATCGGACCATGAAAAGGGGCTAATATCAATACCCCCCACTTTCAGGTCCTTCTTTTCCTGCCTAGTTGAGAGAAAGAAGGTCCAGAATGTGGCCTTCCACATGCATTGGGCCAATGACATGTTGGAACAGCCCCGTCGTCATGGCAGCCAAGAGATCCTGAACCACCCCAGAGCCAGTCTCACCGGCATGAAAGCACACAAAACCAGCAGCAGTCTAGGAGTCCCCAACACCACCTCTGAGACCAGCTCTGTCAGCTCAGTCAGGGAGACCACTGAGCAGTAAACCATCAGAGTCCCTAATCCAAACCGAATGCCCAATGTCACACACACACACACACACACACAAACAGCCTGAAGAGAAGACAGAGAATTTCTATTTGTTGTTTAGTCGTTTAGTCGTGTCCGACTCTTCGTGACCCCATGGACCAGAGCACGCCAGGCATTCCTGTCTTCCACTGCCTCCCACAGTTTGGTCAGACTCATGTTTGTAGCTTCGAGAACACTGTCCAGCCATCTCGTCCTCTGCCGTCCCCTTCTCCTTGTGCCCTCCATCTTTCCCAACATCAGGGTCTTTTCCAGGGAGTCTTCTCTTCTCATGAGGTGGCCAAAGTATTGGAGCCTCAGCTTCACGATCTGTCCTTCCAGTGAGTACTCAGGGCTAATTTCCTTCAGAATGGATAGGTTTGATCTTCTTGAAGTCCATGGGACTCTCAAGAGTCTCCTCCAGCACCATAATTCAAAAGTATCAATTCTTTGGCGATCAGCCTTCTTTATGGTCCAGCTCTCACTTGCATACATCACTCCTGGGAAAACCATAGCTTTTACTATACCAACCTTTGTTGACAAGAATTTCTATTAGACCACAGCATCTCCTCCTCCCTGACCATCAGACCTGCCCTGGTGCTGCACTAAGTACCCAGGTGGGCACAGCTGAATGAGACCAAGGTGGACTCTAGACACATATAAAAAACACTGTGAAAATGCTTTTTTAAAAAGCGTTTTGAAAAATATATTGAATTCACTCACCATCATCATCTAGTGTCACATTTGTATAATGCACTTAAAACACACTTAATACATTGTATTTGCACCTGTATAGCTGATTCACAACTCCACTCTGTTCACCCACCTAAGTCTCAGTGATAATGATAGAGACCAGATTGGTCTCCTCATTCCTATTCAGATCATGGATGAGAGAGGTCTTACTCCAAACTGACCTGTCATTCAAAACAGCAGCCACAGACTTGAGGGTTGGCTGATAGGACAGCCACAATTCCCCAGGCTGGAGGAGGGGTTGGCGCACTGCACAGTCACCAACTGCCTGTGCTGTGTGTCCCTTACCTGTTCTGCACCCCCCATACCGCCTGCCACCTACCAAAAACCACTGTCATTAGCCCCCTGCCTTCCCCTCCCTTCCCCTCTCTTCCCAGGCACATCCTATGCGCGTTTAAATAAAAAGAAAAACACAAAAATTTGAAATTCCACAGATTAAAGTAGAACATTTTTAATAGTTGGTGCAGTAAATCCAACAACAGAGACCTTAATAGGAGCCCCTAGACAATGATAGTGAAAATTACTGTACACGTTTTACAGCACTTATTATTATTTATTATTTACTCAGAAAATTACTGAGTTCAGTGGGACTTAATCACAAGGAATTAGGCATCAAATTCCACAATTAGGAGAACATTTATTATTGGAAGTTCTGTCAGTCCATGTATAAAGAATCATTGGGTTACAATTCTTTAATGCCACTTTATATGTGGAAGAAAACAATCACTTGGTTTTTTAGAGATCTACTTGCCAGCTCCCTCACTATATTAAATAATAATGCCTCTCTTTTTCTGGTAGTTATAACTCTAACACCCTCTTCTGGTCCACAGTATAAAATGTATTTGTCCAGAGAGAGTAGTTTACACAGTTCATTTCATCTAGTGCAAAGCTTGCATACGGGCAGCATTACTGAGAGAGTTAGATCCTGTAGCCTTATGAAGAAAGCTATGAACATTTACTTATCTATATGTTTTTATTTACAATACTGGTGTACCACATTTCGGCCATGATTCTTCTCAAAGTGTTTCACAGTAACAATGAAGACACGATTTAAAAACAATAACAATTTAACAATTTAAAACTATAATTAGCAATTACAATAAATAAATAAATACATCAGAGGAAAAAGAATAGCACAAACAGAACTGGTGGAACAAAATAAATAGGTCTTTACTCCCCTGCAAATAGCAAAGCAAAATCAGAGACAGCCTGGCTTCAGTGACTGATGCTACGATAAGCATTCAGGTTAGTCAACTGTAATGTGTTAATCCTGGGATAAGGATTGATGAATCTGTCATTTTTGGTTCAACATGGACGGAGCATGCTCAATGGCCATGGGATGCTGACTGAGGGACTTTCCAGATGTCCCTTTTATTGGGCATTCGTGAACATTTGTGCTCCCGACGTAAACCTTTAAATGTTATGGACCGGTAATATCACTCTGACTGCAATCAGTGCATGTCTCATAGTTTCCTGCTAAAACCCCATAACTTTTTATATCACAGATGTTCAGGTCTGCTTCTTTCTGACGTAGCCATTTCCACATACTTACAGTCAATGCCGGATCCCAGCTTCCTGTGGGGCTTTTGTGGAAATGAGAAATGGTTTGGAACAGCAGTTGCAGCCTGAACATAAAACTGTAAACAGTTTAAAAACAAAAATATGGTGGCATAGGGCAAGAATTTATGTTTGAAAAGGGGGACTGGGAACGAAGAAGAGGAGCACTCTCGACTGCAACATTTTGTTGGAGAGCTCATTAATAAGATCTAAATTTCAATATTAGGGGCTGAAAGAGTGCAGTATTCAATTAATTTCAAAAGCTGGCAATATAGAATCTGGAAGAATACTTTATACATGCTGTTTCCCTTTTAAGTTACTATTAAGCTTAAAAGCAAAACACCGACCAAAAGATCTACTGAATCTAAGAAATGTATGGAATTGTTGGCATTCTGATGAGGTTGAAGCAGGTATGTTGAAGGAAGAAGACATGGGTACAAGAAGATTTCCAAGAAGAGGAATTTGATATATGTATAAAATCCATCAGATTAAATTGCACTATTTCTAGATAGGATATCTCCTGCTTTCTTCACTCCTTTTGTTCTTTTCTGATGGTTCTTTTGGTTTTATTCTTATATATTATATTTATTCTTTGCACATATGAAAGGTGTGCCCAAGTGACTTACGGCATAAAATACATGGGAAACAGACACAATATCTAAAAATGCTAATTTGGGGATAGAATGGTTTCATGTATAGGTAAAGGGACCCCTGACCATTAGGTCCAGTCATGGCCGACTCTGGGGTTGTGGCGCTCATCTTGCTTTATTGGCTGAGGGAGCCGGCGTACAGCTTCTGGGTCACGTGGCCAGTATGACGAAGCCGCTTCTGGCAAACCAGAGCAGCGCACGGAAACGCCGTTTACCTTCCTGACGGAGCAGTACCTATTTATCTACTTGCACTCTGATGTGCTTTCAAACTGCTAAGTTGACAGGAGCTGGGACCGAGCAATGGGAGCTCACCCCGTCGCAGGGATTCGAACCGCCGACCTTCTGATCGGCAAGTCCTAGGCTCTGTGGTTTAACCCACAGCGTCACCCACATCCCTTCATGTTTATATATTAACACAAAAAAATACTAAAGGGACATTTTTATCCATAAATATTTCAGGACCTAACAACCCATTAAAAAGGTCAAGATTTTTAAAAGAATGCATGGAAAAATAAACTGGAAGAAATCTTTAAGTCCATACTGGGGGCAGGGGAGATTGGAGGCGTCTCCAATTTTGGAATGATTCCTTCCTTCCCAGCAGCCTCTCACACGCCACCCCAAATTATTAAAGAGGAGCCCCGTGGCCCTTCATGTACTTGCTTGAGGAGTAAGGGATGGGAAACTCTCCTTCCACCAACTTCCTTGTTAACTTATCTCAGAATCCAAGCCGATGTCTAACTGAGTAATAAATTTAGGTCTTGAATACACATTTATGACAGCATTCAGAACATTCTTTCTCATATCATAAACTCCTGTCTTATTCACGAGGCTCTTAAAAAATTACCTTATAAAATCTAGCATAGCTCTTTTTCCACTGTTTGCTTGTCTTTCTGACCATAGAGAAGACCCAATCAACAACCCGGTGCTGTGTGCATCTACTCAAAAGTAAACCCCACTGATTTCAATTGAACTTTTTCCCAGGTGAGTGTGCCTAGGATGACACCCAAAATACTTCTGTTATTAACTGCCAAGCGTATTTGCCCAAGATCTTCTGAATACTAGTGTTTCCATAAGTCCAGAATTTCTCATTCTAGTATGTACAATTCAATTTAATATCAGCCCTGTCAAGTAAATTCACGCAAGTCCTTCTAAAACATCATCATTCTCTTTTTGTTTCCTACCACTCTATATCTGTTGGTAATGGTGAAATGAAAAGAAATGAGAGTTTATAAGAAGTTGTTGTGGCCTTACCAATCATCCCACCAACAGCTGTTAACTAGATAGGGTAACAAAATATTTTACTGTAGTAGACTAAAAGAACTGTTTGTTTTTAAAATTGCTGCCCCAAACAACCTGCCATCTAAACGAGCTTTTGCCAACCTGATGTCCTCCAGACTACAATTCCCATCAGCCATGGGAATTTTAGTCCAGAACATCTGGAGGATACCAGGTTAGCAAAGGCTAATCTAAACTATCCTTTTTTTAATGGGGGTAATACTGTAGGTTACATTTCAAAGCTTCCTCAAAAAACAATGGCAAATAAAGAAGTTTCATTTAATATTCTAACAGCTTATTAGCATTCTTGGTAAAGCAGGCATGCTAGAAGACTTTCAAAATTATTGTTGCCATCAGGAAATGCAGATGGTAGAATCTGCATTACGGAGGATTGGGAATCAAATACACACCTGCTGTTTCTCATATGGATCTGAGCAATGAGGACAACTCATAGCATTGCTGCTTGAGACCTGGCTATTGTAGTGACTATCCTTGCCCATGTGGCTCTGTGTTTCCCTCCCTTGTGAAATGCTCTCGTTACTCAGATTTTAAAGAATTATTATTAGCTGCAGCATTCTGCATTACCTGTGTGAAAACTTTGGTTTCAGAAGAATGCCCCGGTTCCTGTAGGAAGGCTGTGACCCACATGTGAGGCTATGAAGCAGCTCTGATGGGGGATATGCCATGGCTCTTTCTGAGGAGAAGATATGCGCTGAATGTGGAACAGTGGGTGGACGAGGTCCATGAAGTTAATATGGCATTCCTGTCATCAACACGTGCTTATTTGTATCTATCTACAATCCATGGTGCCATGGGTAATATGGAACGTGTCTAGGAGTTGCCAGGGGCCTTGTCGAAGTTCATGGAAGAACTTCGGTGCTCATGGAAGATCTTTCATTCAAGTCCCCAACCGCCACTCTTGATCAGCCATTTTAATACACTTGAGGCCCACCTCAGGACTTCTTGCCTCTTACGCAACTGAGCTCAGAGACCTTTGACAGACTTTTAGACAGCCATGTATGCAAGAGTCCTTTTCCTAAATGGTATTGCTTAAGGCATCGTGAATGCCAGGAGAGATAAGGAGAAGAATGAAAGAGGAGAACTTTGAAAGCCACGAGGAACTGAGGTGGGTGGGGGGCAAGACAGTCATATAGGACAGGGAAAGGGGAGGGCTATCATAACAGAAGGATCCATTGGGCTGCCTTTCCAGGCTGTGTGGCTCTGTATAGGATATAAAGACAAACAGAAATCAGAACTGGGTAACCTAACAGTGCATTCTTGATAACACAAAACCTGCTGTGAAGAGGCTAGATCTGGACGCAATGAGGCTGCCATTCCTGGCTGGTGTGCTTTTCGTCTGTTTTCTGGCACTGGGGGTGACCAAGGCTGTTCCAGTAACAAAAAAGGTTAGGCTGATGGGTGACTTTAGACGGGAACTTACAGGATTATTGTTATGGGTTGTTCCGGAACTCCCAACCCTGTTTCGAAGGGTTATCTAGGACAGTTCTAGGTGTGTGTGAATGATCTAGGTGTGTTCTGGCATAGTTTGTCCACAAATGGGAGACATTTTCCTGAACTTGATTTCTGTTATAAGAATATGGCCTGTGGTTTTCCATGAACTTTTCATGTTCTTCTTGTACTTAAAATTCCACTGTGGAAGCAAAATAATAACTTTTTTCTTTTTTACTTTTCTTTTTTAAAAAACATCCAGGAAGACCAAGAAAAAACAACAAAAAGTGGAAGTAGATACCCAGATACAATTTTGCTAGCCTGTTAATCAAAGTATGCATTTACATGCATTATAGGGTCACAGATGTGTCCATTTTGTTAAGGCTGAATAGGCTAAACTGTATTCTGTCATTATAATGAGAAATCGAGTGCAGTAAGATCCACAACTTACATTTATAGTAGTTATTATTTGTTTCAGTTTTGATAGTAGTGCATCAAGACATATTTTTAAAACGTAATTATTTCTGCTGCAATATATGGAAGGCCCTGTCTTTATTTTGCTTCAGCCTTTTAAAAAATAAGGTGGGGGCTGGCCCCATGAAATTGTTACTATAAAGTTTAAAATATGGTGAGAACAGCAGCTTCTGAAATCTTAGATCACAGTCAATGCGCCAGGAAAAACGAACTCTGAACATAGGGATTGTATTCAACTTTTACTCAGAGTAGACCCATTGGAATTAATGAACACAGCCAAGTTAGGCCCATTCATTTCTGAGTTTAACTCAGCTGAGTGCCACCTTAGAAGATGTTTCCAGGCAGCAAATGGGTGCCAATTCATTTCTGCAATGTGATACTCACCATTGCTGACCACAATTGTCGTGGGCTATAAATGGGTTGGTTTCCTTCCCCTCACCCCACCCCAAAAGCATTTCATCCAGGTGACACCAGAGTAATCAGCTCACCCACAGGCCATCTTGGAATTAGGGCAGCCGTGTGCCCTACTTTACAGAGGACCATTCCCTGTTTGAAGGGCTACCAGAGGACAGTCGTCACTTTGTCCAGCTGAAACCTAGTTTAAAGTTAAAGAACCCTAATAAGGGACAGAAGTGGTCTTTAAGTTGCCATTAACAGCTAGATCCTGGAAACCTCACGTTTCTATTTAAATTACAGCAAGTATTACTAAATTCGGATTTACACATATAAATGAGGTTGCACAAATTTTATGAAAATCTGTGTCCCCCTTTGTCCTCTTTTTTGGCTGGTGCATTTCCTCCTTTTTAACAATGTGTGGCTGTTCTACTTGGAATAAAGCCATGTCAGCTTGGACAACTGCAAAGAGAATACTTTGGCATAAAATAATGATTGGCATAAAAGAATACCTCCCTCCCTGGGAAGATGTAGCAAGTTGTGCCATAATGCTAAATTTCTAGTAAATGGGGATAAATGGGAAATCTGAAATATTTGTTACATTATTCTGAATCATTTCGACTACGGTTTTAACTATAGATTGTAGAAGTGAATAAAGGATGTGAAATTCCAGGATTTCAGCCAGTCCAAGGGTCCATTTGCTTGAGACTTCTACTTATGGTGAGTTACATTTTGGGGAATGTGATGTATGTATAGATGATGAAGAAGAAGAAGAAGAAGAAGAAGATTACAATCATTGGTAGTCCCAATTAAAAGGAAATCTAGTAGATGATTAGATGATGATAATGATGATGATGAAGAAGAAGATTACAATCGTTGGTAGTCCCAATTAAAAGGAAATCTAGTAGCAGGCCTGTAAAAGGTTCAATGCTTAAGATGGGGGGGGGGGATTTCCCAAAGTAATAAAAGAACCAAAACACATTTTAAAATTTTGCAACCATGTTCTCCAAACAAAAAAAAGTGAACTTTAAGGGAAAGTGTATCAAAAAAGAGTATTCATTTTTAAAACAAAAAACCCTATGCAGTATATTAGGAAAAATTGATTGCAAAAATATTGCATTAAAGTATATCTATTAGAAAAAGATGCACTCAAATGCTGATAGATTTCCATTAGGATTCTTTTAAAAAATAAAAAATAAAAAATCACATACTGATTAGATTAGAAAAACTTATTTGATTAGAAAAAATGAGAAACAGACTTACTGACAGATTTGGCCATCCCTACCTAAGGTCCTAAAAAGAAGCTACCATTCGGAGTTGGCAGCACTGACACTGAGCTACAGAGCAATGGTAATAACGCAGCTTAATATGGCTACCCAGCATCAACATACGCTTATTATAAACAGTTCCTAGGGACTGTAAACATCATCCTAGGGGGTGATGCAGAGAAGGAGCAGAATGGAGTGAAAGAAATGTAACAGCTGCTGTCATACAAAGAATCATACATCAAATAATCCAGTTTGGAAGATCCTTTTTGTCTCATGAAATGTAGGCCAGCCAAAGAAACATATATACATTAACCCCTGTCTCTTTTCTTCCAGGCAGGTATAAATTTCAATATTGGAGTGGTAAGTCTCATTAGCCCTCCCCTGCTTTCAGTTATTTATTCCATGCCATTGTCTTTCAGTACAGAACTGATTTTCCTTAACGAAATATTGGATTTTGCAGAACCCTGGAGAGATCTAAATGACAAACCCAGCTCCTTTGAGATTTCTGGCATCCTCCTAGATTTTATTTTAATGTGATTTTCCTCTCCTTATACCAATTCCATAAAATTGGGTGGGTGGGAATGTTGTTTTGCCTCCACCTAGACAGGGCAAGGTATCTTAAAATGGTTCAGAATTCAGCGCTGTAAAGTATCCTTCTGCTATTGTAATAAGAATTTTAAGGTCTTAGATATAAAATAAATGTTCATAAATGTACCAAGCAAACACGTACATAAATATATAAACCACATGTCTGAAGCAGCACAGGAAGACAGTCCTGAAACCATTTTGACTCCCAAGCTGACCAAATGTTTCTCTGCAAGGAGGGAGGAGGTGAAAAAAAACCTTCCTTTTTACAGGAATTTAGTAATCACCATTTCAAAGGAATGGGCAGGCTACCAGGAAAGGCAATCAGATAAGGCATTATCAGATAACCTGGCAGACAGAAAAAACAACAACATTCAAATTTCTGTTGTAGGCCGCCTTTTCTGTGATGTATGTACGATGTATGGAGGGGTGGTCTTGAGCTCCAGGGCAGGGAATTTAAAATGTCTATATAAGGGCAGGCGCACCTTTGTTCTAGGTCCTCCTCCGTCCTCCTGCGTGTGAGGAGAGCACCCTGTTGCAACAGATCAATAAAGATCAGGCTTACTAGCTGCTTTGCTTTTCAATATTCTCTGGTTGGCCTCTGTTATTTTCCTCCTACCGATAGGTAACCCACGTAAGGACTCTTGGATACCCCATAAGGGAGAAAGGGCAGATTTTGTTTACAACACTTTGCACTTTGAGTTAGATTCACCCTTGCACAAGGACACCCACTTGCACAACAAGGCTTCTCTCCTGTGCCCCACACATCCCCTGAAATTGGCTTTGGGGGGGTGGGATATGTCCTAGAACAGTGTGCAGATAGAGAAAAGGGGGATTATTCCACTTGGCAAGTTGAAAGAAATGCTTGCAGATGCAGAGTGATTGGAAGAGCATGGTGTTGAATTCCACCCTTGACCTCCTGTGCTGCACTGCTCTCTGTTTTTCTTTGAAATGCTGATGTTTAGAAGTAACCCTTTGCTTTGCTTTACAGAAAACTGGGCAAGACGATAAAGACAAAAATGTGAGTTTCTGTCTAAAGATATTAAGGTACCCAAACGCATCTCATGAAAAGCCCAAAGTGTAGATTCAATGTGAGTGGGCATGCAAAAGGGAAGAGATTGTCATGAATTCCAGTGGCCACAGCAAATACATTCTTTCTGCACTCTAAGGAAAGAGTCATTCTGATCCTTGCCCTTATTCACTTGTCATATTGTCCAGGAAGCAACATCACTTTCTGACCATCACTTTCCTACGTTTTGCCTTTACATCGGTACCTCGGGTTACATACGCTTCAGGTTACAGACTCCGCTAACCCAGAAATAGTACTTCGGGTTAAGAACTTTGCTTCAGGATGAGAACAGAAATCGTGCTCCGGCGGCACGGCAGCAGCAGGAGGCCCCATAAGCTAAATTGGTGGTTCAGGTTAAGAACAGTTTCAGGTTAAGAACGGACCTCCGGAACGAATTAAGTACTTAACCCGAGGTACCACTGTATATTCTCCCATACAATCGTGAGGAGCAAATGAGCTTTCCCAGTAAATAAAAGAAAGCTACGCTAATTCATGGACCCAGGGGAGGGAGAACAGGGCAATTCTATTTATCATAGAATATAGGGTTGCCCAAAAGTAAAAAATTCAGACACAAAAGTTGTTGAGCTTTTAGCTTTTTTTTTTAAGTGTTGCCCAAAGTGGTTGTGCAAAATCTTAAAATTGACTTTTTGAGCTATTGTTAAGGAAATTCGCCAAAACCTAGACTTCCGACATGGCTTGCCATATGTTTGCATTTTCCCAGACATTTCAGAGATTTCCACTCGGATGCTGTTTCCAACTGCCATTTTCCTGCTATGTCCAGGAAATTCTGACCGTATGGCAACCCTATCATACAAGCATAGACTCTGGAGGAACCCTGATGGCCATCTAGTCCTCTGCCATGCAGGAATGTCATCTAAAGCACCCATGACATATGACCACCCAACCTCTGCTTACAAACCTCCAAGGAAAAGGAGGCCATCACCTTCCAAGGGAGTCCGTTCCACTATCTTACAGTTCTTACTATCATAAAGTTATTCCTGATGTTGCATGGGAATCTCTTTTCTTGTAACTTGAATCCATTGGTTCAGGTCTTACTCTGGAGCAGGAGAAAACAAGCCTGTTGCATTATCATTTCATCTTAATGAGCTGGCTGGGTGGAGTGGGCATAGAATCTTCCTTAATATCCAAAGCATTCAGGGTAATCTGAGAGAGTGTAGGCTTTACCCTCAATGTTTTGGGGGTTAAGGAAGACCCTTCACCACCTTGTCGTGCTCAAAAAGTAAATGCAAGCCCCCTTGTTGGACCCTGCAATATTTATTTCTCTATTGAGAAAATTCTGTACCCACCGTGTTCAAAGCAATCTTTGCCAGTGCAAATAGTTCCCTCCAATGCTTTAAAAAATGGTATGTGGATATTTAGCACAGAGCTTATAAAAGGTCATGGAATCCCCGTGCTAAAACTGTCTTTTGGATATATATCTCTCAAAGCAATAAACATAAACTAGAATAACATGTTGCTGAACTTGAGGGACAGCGTCAGAATGATCTGAAGATCTTGAAAGTGGTTTGTGGGTGTGTATAAACACACATTAACACTGCATTTTCAGAAAATATTGAACGAAGACCAAAGTCAGCAGAGCAAAGAGCAGAAGAGAGATGAGAATAAGAAGAAGAAAGGTCAGAAGAAGAAGAAGAAGAAGGAGCAGAATAATGCAGACGATGAAGAATAGAGGAAATGGTGAGTTGGACTGAGATCTACTTCTTTGTAGTCAGATGATTTGCATTTTGGAGCCATGGATTGTTGGAAATGGCTGGTGCCTGGAGAAAGGTTCTTCACACCTAAACTAGATGAACTGCCCATTGGTGTACTAATTAATTAAATGGAGCCCATTTAATGACCCAGTTCAGGTAGCATTTACACTTTGCTGAGTGAACCAAGAACCTGACTACAGTCGTACCTTGTTTTGCGACCAGGATGCATTCCGGAGCCCTGACCGCTAGCTGAAAAGAACACAGGGCAAAGCATTGCATCTGCACATGGGCGCAGAGCGGTTTGCGCTTCTGTGCATGAGCGATGCATGATTTAGCACTTCTGCACATGTGTGAGTGGCAAACCCGGAAGTAACCCTTTCTGGTACTTCCAGGTTTGCCATGGATGTTCCCTGGAATGGACGCTAGATGAGGCGGACGTTCGCGGAGGTATTACTGTAATTGCAACAGGCAAATCAAGCCTGGCCTCTGTACGATCAGGGCTTTTTTCAGCCAGAACTTGCCAGAACCTCTCAGGTGGGCGCCATTGCTATTTTAGGAGAACAAAGGAAACATTCTTGGTGAGTTCCAGCACCTTTGTTTTAAACAGAAAAATAGCGCTGTACAGTTGTACTGATTGTTACGTACCCCCTTATGTATCCTTTGGGTTATGTGCTCCGCTAACCCCAAAGTAGGTCTCCTTGTTGTGACCTTTGCCCCAGGATGTGAGCAGAAATCACACCCCAGTGGCGTGGCAGCAGAGGGGTGCCATTAGCGAAAGCACGCCTCATGTTACAAGCGGTTTCTGGTTATGAACGGACCTCTGGAACGGATTAAGTTCACAACCGGAGGTACCACTATATATAATAACATGCTTGATAATGTATACATACAGGTTGGTCCTGCAATAAAATGACATAATATGGAGTGCTCGCATTCAATGCACATGCCGTGCATTCTTCCAGTATATTCTATTCCATTCCTTCTCTTTCAGTCCTGGCATTTGGTTTTCCAATCCTCCCTCCAGCAGCCAGCCAGCATTTCATACCCACTGAGCATATTTCGTCCTCACTGAACTGCTCCATGGGAGCCTCTCCCTCCAAAAGCTTTTGTTATACATTAAGCCCACAGCTCACATGGGGGTTGCACCTAAAGCCAAAATTGTGTATAGTCGAAACACATTGGGCTTCATGGCAGGTGAGATTTCCCAAGTCATTTTTCCCACAACCCTGATCACTTTCCATTTTAGGTTTATTTATTTTTTGCCACATTCATAAAGCTGAATGTGTGCAAGTTGTGTGCTTTAGACAGGCTTTAAAGATATAGTGTGTTCACAGTCTTAGCAAACTTAGTTCTCTGTTGGTGTGTAGGATAATACCTCATGGTGGTAGCATCTCTTGAGGTATGTTTCTTGAGATTCTTTGGAGACAAGCCTTTAAAATGGCATGAAACTGATACAAATTTGTGGTCTAGACATGCCTGATATTTACCGCTCACTGAACATTGTTATCTTCATAAATATATGCTTTTTCATAATTATCTAGATTGATTGGCAAGAAGACAGCTTCAGAATCACCACTGATCAATCTTTGGGAGTCTACATTTGATCATTAAAAAGAAAACAACGCATGACGCTGTCTTTTGGCACAAGACATTAAATGCATATTTGGACTGTTCTATGATGTGATTTAGCTATGTGATTTAGCTCATGGAGGATATGCCCTTATCACTTGAATCAGAATGTATTGCTAAATAAGCCTTATAATAAAATCCCTTTTACTCATCAGCTTTCCTAGGGAGCAAAGATGTTTTTGTTACTGCAGGATGTAGGATATTTTTAAACAAATCTTAAAGCTGCCCAGTTATCATGAAAGGGGGGCTTTTTCGCCACTATATAGGCAATAAGGAACAGAGAAAATGCAAGGTGCTTCAATTTCAAGAGAAAGATGTGCAAGTTTGGTTATGTGCATGGAACTTCATGGAAAACGCAACTTAAGTTGCTCCGAAAGAAGATATTGGAGCACTCCAAATCATTTGCGTGTGTGTGTGTGTATGCGTGCACACGCATATGTACAGAAAATAGATCTGGCTGAAAGACAACACAGGGGACATATGCACGATTCAACTATTATTGTGACTATCATGAAGGGACCCTGCCATTTTGAATTTGCCACTACGTTACTGTGTGTCATAGAGAGACCAACTCACGGCCTGTCCTAGCCAGTGGTGGCTGGTGCCCACAAGACCTGGTAGGGCAGCTAGGAGGTTCTTAGGGTGTGGTCAGTGGGGTCACAGGGTCTAACTGTTCTGGTAAGACTCCTGGCCTTCTAAGCAAGTAGGAAAAGGGGCATCACAAAAGGTCAGGGGGTGACTCCCTCTGTTATTTGGGCACTGCTATTCATTGCAGTGGGGACAAAGAAAGGAAAAGAGTACAAAAACAAAGGGGAGAAAAGGAAGTGCATTGGGGAAACCTGGGATTGGTCGAGAGCAGTTTTATTCATTTCTTCTGCGGTGTTAAGATCAGATTCATTTTCAGGGTTGCCAGAGGTGAATGCTCATGGAAGTGCCTCTCTGTAAGTTTGGCAATAGGAAGGTTATCTTGGCTTTAACCAATATCATCTTCATTTTACTGCCACGTTCATGAATTCTGTACTTTCTTATATCTGAATTTATTTATCATCTGCAAGTGGGACCTACAACGAAGTGTTACATATTTGAGAGGTGGTAACAAGAAAGGGCACTGGAAGCAAATGGAAACCCTAGGAAAAAGGTTTTGATGGAAGTTCCAGTCAGACAAACACATTTGACGGTGGAAAGCAGGATTAGCGGTGGGGGAGGCCTGAGGAAGAATATCATGGGTCAGATAGAGAGATTCCCCATCCTTAGATCAGGGATATTTAGGCCCATCATCCCTATTTTTCATAGGTCAGTGACATAACCAGTTTCAGCCAATCAGCTCTGTGCATAGCTGCTGCAAACATGCAAAAATCCTTTCTTTCCCTGAGCTTGATTTGAGTTGTGGGGTGGGGGGACCAGAGCTCTGAGCAAAGTGCAGGATAAAAGGTAAAGATAAAGGGACCCCTGACCACTAGGTCCAGTCGCGGACGACTCTGGGGCCGCGGCGCTCATCTCGCTTTACTGGCCGAGGGAGCCGGCGTACAGCTTCCAGGTCATGTGGCCAGCAGGACTAAGCCGCTTTTGGCGAACCAGAGAAGTGCATGGAAACACAGTTTACCTTCCCGCCAGACCAGTACCTATTATCTACTTGCCCTTTGACGTGCTTTCGAACTGCTAGGTTGGCAGGAGCAGGGACCGAGCTCACCCCGTCGTGCGGATTCGAACCACCGACCTTCTGATTGGCAAGCCCTAGGCTCTGTGGTTTAACCCACAGTACTACTCTCTACTTATTGATGCTGCTGCAACTCAACAAATTTTAAAGAGGAGCATTTTTCTCTGTCTCGTTAAGTCACTTAATTTTGTTTTATATATGTGTTCGATTTTTGTTTTGTTTTGGTGGGCATGGAATTTGAATTTGCTTGTCTAGATTTCTACTCATAAACTTGTAATTTAAGAGGTAATTGCAAACCTTGCAGATGTCATCTGTAAACGAGCTTTGTACTTGTAGATGCAGCTTTAGTGCCCCCTCGTGGTCACCAACTTTTAAGAAACACCCTGCAAGCATTTCTCACTTAACAAGAGGCTATTGTGAAACAAAGTACTGTACCAAGGTTACCCACTATTCAGCAATAATCAGTGTAACCTTCAATATAGTCAAGTACCTGCCATTTAAAACTTGGTACTCCAGTTTCCAAAAAAGTGAAGATACTCTCTCCTTGCCAGGAACTTGAAATACCCTCTGTACTAGTTGTCTGAACTTCTATTTATCTAGGATTTTACACACCCAAAGATAAACCAGACGATAAGTAGGACACATTCTAGGTCAACTGTATGCCATTAGATGAAAGATGGCCAATAAATGGAAGTTGCTTTTTGAGTGTTTACAATGACCCAAGTGAAACAGTTCTCTTCTTGCATTTATTGTAGAAAGCATGGAAAATGGTACAATAAAAAGCAAAAAGTTACTGGAGTAGCAGTTGGAGAGTAAGTTACTTAAATGTGTATTTTCTCTCCCAGACTGTATAGTACATTTTGTGGGGGTGGGGAAGGGATAAGTCTCTTAACTGGTTTAAATAAAGAGTGTTTGTGACTCTAAGATAACAGAACCAAGGACCCAGGACCCCTCCAGAGTTAAATATGACTTTAGAAGAAAACACCAAATACATAATCCATGACTTGGCCTAGTACAAAAATACTGTGCTCAGAAACTATATATATTTGTTCAAATGTTTCAAAAAGGCAGAAGATTATCAACACACCGAGTGACAACGTGTTAGGAATTTCTAGAGTTAAACTATAAAAGTAATATATTTCAAAACTATGTACAGTGTTTTCACTACATTCTTAAGAAACACTTACATGGTCTGTGTCCTGTGTATCTACAGAGAAGTTAAATTCTAACTTCGTTTACAATTCCACTGGAGGAGTGGAAGGGCAGAGTGACTATATCAAAACAGTTGGGTGAATTTTACTGCAGTCAAGGATTTGGTCCAGAGTTTGTAATGGGAATCGTAAGACCTTATGTACAAGCAAGAAATGTGACAAACCTTATACCATCAAATAAAATAGCTTATTGTATTCAGTTAATTGGATCCAGCTATTCAGCTGAATTGCTTTCTAACAGTTATTTTTAAGCCATGGTACTCATACAAGTCATCTGCAACTTTTAAGGAAAGTTTTCACATCAACTTTCTGATGACCATATTCTGTATCAAACAGTGTGCATCAAGTCTAGTATCAAAATAATTCTGATGACATCTTTCAATGTTTAAAGCCTCAACACGCAGCTCTAACCTAAAGCATACACTTTGGAAATGGCAGCAAAGTCATGACTTTAAATTTAAGGCCCTTTCTACAAATGCGTGGCCATCATTAGATGACTGCAAGATCAAATAATTACTTGCATGTCATGGTGGGTGAACCTGTCAATTTTGGTTTCCCTCACTTTTCCAATCTTAAATTCAGTTCGCTTGATTTTTGCAGCAGTTTGCTATTTTATGATTCTTTTTTTAATTCTATAAGTGAAGATTTAGACATTTTTAATGCAAATTTCTCCTAATATATACATTTTGTACATATTTTTCCAAGCAATTTTCTCCGATATAATGCATTATTGCAGATTATTCTCGGCAACATATGCATTTTTAAACACAGCTTTCCTTAAAAACACAATTTTAATGCTTTTTTTTTTGTCTAGAGAAGTTTCAGAAAATTTGGAGAAGTATGCATGTGGTTTGGGAAGTACAAATTACATGAATTAAAATGCAAACTGAATGAATTTCTCCCCATCCTCATTCGCATCTGTAAAAGAACCATCACATATTCAATATTTTTTTTTTTACAAAAAATCACTGCAAATTTAAGTTGTACGTTATCAAGTGTTTTCAACTCCTGAGAAATCAAAAAGGTTTATGTGCATAGGGACTATGCACTGAAGCACGATGGCTTTCCCTTGAGTGCCCATCATTTTGAGGAGTACTACTCTTTGGCAGTAAACATCCATAAGGAACTGGTTACGTTCACAATGAAACACTAGTGCCTGTCTGGAACATACCCAGAACATTGGGTATTGTCTTTGGGATCCTCCCTACCCACAGTTACATATACATATCTACACCTCACAAATCTAGATGTGCTACCAGTTCCTCGCCGTCAACAAAAACTTACAGAATGCCAATTTTGCCTTTGAGTTCAGTTCTTAAAATATCAACACATTTCTTAGGTATGAACATATTACATTTCCAAGTGATTTCTGCTTTCTTTGCAAATCATTTAAAAAATAAGCTTACAGTACACAGAGTGACGAGATTCTATAGAATTTTGAGACCAACATCTAATTAAATTACTTTAGTCTTTTTTCACCATTTGTCCTGGGGACAAATTATCCCTGAATCAATGGCAGCTTTTCAGAACCAGAAATAGATTTAAGATCCATTTATAACAACATATACATGTGCTCTAATGCTATGCACAGGAACAAATACTATGGGCATGCATCAATGGACCTCTAAAGTCAATATATCCATTCTGCATCATCTGTGGTTACATATAAATTGTTTTCCATAACTGTGAGGAACACTCACAGAATAACTTGATTGTGAATTGTTACCCTGCAAAGCCTGAGCAATGTTGTTGAGCACAGGATCAGGGGGATCAAAGCCCTCTTACCACTCTTCAGAACAATATTTAAACAGTGGTGTAGTACCTAATCCATGCTAGTGATCATTAGGATTACCAAGATTGTTAAGTAGATGAAAAGCAATGCTTATATCAGCACTGTGGGAATTTATTTCCATGAAGAGCTGTTGTAGATAGGAAAATATCCACTTACTGTTCTTTAACCACTCTCATTATATAAACTAAGTGCCAACATGTGTCCAGGATTACCCAGTTAAGAATACAACCCAAAACACTTAAATGGCCTTGGCCTTGTATATCTGAAGAAATGTCTCCACCCACATTGTGTAGCCTGGACACAGAGGTCCAGCTCTGAGGGCCTTCTGGTTGTTCCCTCACTGCCAGAAGTGAGGTTACAGGGAACCAGGCAGAGGGCCTTCACGGTAGTGGAACCCACCCTGTGAAATGCCCTCCTATCAGATGGCAAGGAGACAAATAACTATACAATTTTTAGGAGACATCTGAAGGCAGCCCCGTAAAGGGAAGTTTTTAATGTCTGAAGCTTTATTATGTTTTTTATCAGCTATAAGTCACCCAGAGCGGCTGGGGGCACCCAGACAGATGGGCAGGGTACAAATAATAAAAGTATTGTTATTACCTGAGGATAAGTCCTATTGAATTCAATGAGGCTAAATTCTGAGTAGGTATGTATAGGATTGCAGTGCAAATTATTTTCATAACAATTTAGTACAGTCATACCTCGGGCTGAAGTTGCTTCAGGTTGAGCGCTTTCAGGTTGCGCTCTGTGGTGACACGGAAGTAACGGAACACGTTACTTCCGGGTTTCACCGCCCGTGCATGCACAGTCAAAATGACATCACGCGCATGTGCGGAAGCTGTGAATCGTGGCACACACAGTTGCGCGTTGTGTTTACTTCAGTATGCGAACGGGGCTCCGGAATGGATCCCATTCGCATCCTGAGGTACCACTGTACTGGTGTACCTTGGTTTTCAAGCGTCTTGGGAGTCGAACGTTTTGGCTCCCAAACGATCGAAAACCCGAAGTGATTGTTCCGGTTTTTGAACATTCTTTGGAACCTGAACATCTGACAAGACTTCTGTGGCTTCCAATTGGCTGCAGAAGCTTCCTGCAGCCAATCGGAAGCTGTGCCTTGGTTTCCGAAAGTTTTGGAAGTAAAACGGACTTCCAGAACGGATTCCTTTTGACTTCCAAGGTACCACTGTACAGGGAATTCTCCATGCAAATCTATCACAGAGAGAGAGAGACAGACCCATTTTAGAGGACTGTATTTGACATGGTAGTTCAGAAGGGACATGTGTAACATATGAAACAAAGAGTAACTAAGCTTGAATATAAAAGCATTGACTACTATGTCAAATAAAGCCATCAGGCAATATTAAAATCTTCCACTCTGGGGAAATGTGCACTGCTATTCAGCCGTCCTCTCTCTGCACTGATCTGCCAGCAGCATAGGGCGACCTACTTAACTTCAAAGTGCTCCTGGGCACTGAGGGCTGATGAGATTATATTGATCATGAACAGGCAGTTATTAAAAAGGTCAAGCATGTGGTTTCTTATTATTTTTATCGTCTGTGCATGTGTGAGCGTGCATATCATTTTTTCAGTGGTTATCGAGACAAAGCAGAAAGGAAGTCTTTTGCTGAACCAACTCATAGCTATAAAACGTTGCATCCACTAAATGCTGCAACACACTCGCCGACTTCAGCCAACTTGCTAATTTGCAGAAAGGCACATCTTGACCACCCACACTTAAACTAACATTTCAGGTTTGTTTGTTTTTATTGCACATGGCTGCATACACACAGCCCAATTGAAAATATTAACTCTACCCTGCGCAAAAGTGAATTCGGTTCAGATCCCTGCCAGCAATAAAACTACAATTTGCTGCTAGATATTCAGTCATCCAGCTCTATCAAGCTTTCCCCCCTCTCTATGTGAGACATGATCCTCAGTAAGAAAAGATTCAGGTGAACTACTAAAAGTCCACACGCATGAAAATTAGGCCTTTATATTGATGGATGTTGTTTGCATCATTAGTGATATTGTATTGGTGAGCCTATCATGATATTTTATTGTTTGCATGGTTGCATTCATATGACTGTTGGTTTATATACCAAATTACTACAAATTATTTTAGAGTAATGCTTTTTAAAAAACACACAATACTCCACATAGGTTTCTTTCCACCAGCTTACCAATGCATATACACTTCTATGATGCTACAGCCATTGGTAAGATCTCTGCCATATAGGTTGCTCCTGTTTTTCTTATCATCTTCACACTGAGTTGCCAAGTGTGTTTTGCTTGACCTGAGTAATCTGGCACTTTCAACAGAAGTGATGGAAGGAAACAGAAATTTCCATCCCATCCTGGGCTCATTACAATCAGTGCTGTTTCCGTTCCACTTCAGTCTGCCTTCCACTAAAACATAAGTTATTCATCTTGCTATCTGCCAGGGCCAAAACCTACATGGTTAATTATGTAATTAATTTCAACACGCTGCAATGGTATATAAATGTCAAAAACAATACAGAAAATAATATAATTATTAATGTGACATTTGCAGACTAAGAAAACAGAGACAGGGAATACCACTTATTTGCTTGTGTGATTTCTGCTCCTGGCCTTTGGATGACCAGGCAAAGCGAATTTTTCAATATGTCTAATCAACAATGCAGCCCACTTTGGAACAATGTATTGTGCTTGCGTCTGTCCTGTACTTATTGTGCTCTGGAAAAGCAGATTGATCTCCATGATGATGTGTGGATGATCTAGTCTTGAGGAAAGGAGGCTGAATGTGGTCTTCATCTCCTTATACGCACAAGCTATACACAGTGGTCAAAAGATTGCAACTGATTAATCCTCTGGGAATATTGTTGAACAAGGATGTTGAGTCTGCTTTGCTGGTACTTCATATCCTAAGGTTACTGCCTTAAATGGCAATTGTTTTGGTGGAGTAGTTGAACCTGCCTTACGTACAATCCAAATGTACAGAAACAGCATGAGACAAAGCAGAAAACTCAGCCCTTCCTGGAGTGTTCGAGGCTGAATGTTTGAAAGCACTCCCATAAAAAAAATATAAAACCCCCTGCACATGGAAAATCTAGCATGTCAAGGAGAACATTTTCGGCCTACTCTTCCCTCCTGGTGTGCCAGTTGTCTATATGCAGTGAGTTGGGTTTTTTATATATGGTCGGCCACATAATATATCCCATGGAAAAGTGGCACAATTACAGAAGGACTGGAACACATGTTTCTTCTGAACATGCAGCAGGCCTTTAGTTCTTGGATATGGAAAATATATGAAGTCGGCCAGATAATACTTTTCATGAACAAACATTACAGCTTCAGTATGTGGCACATTTTTGTACCTGTGTGAGTATATACACATGCTCCATGTCCTAAAAGTACCATGGATACCACACAACTGAAGAGTATCTCCCAGTTCATAAAAAAAAGAAGTGGCAAAAATCTAACAATGGAGAAACCTGTTTCCATTGTCAGATTTCTTGACCTCTTTTGACTGCATTTGAAAGCCCCAATTGTGAGGCCAACAGTCCCTTTCGTGGGACAGATGGAAGTGGTTTTGGGCCTGCGTTTTCAGATTGCAGTCAAACAACACACAGGTTAGTGACTCTCCCAGCTATTCCTAAAATAGAAGTAAAAGCAGCTCCTAATCATTTGGGATGTTGAGGAATGTTCTGGATCCTTTGGCAGAAAGCCTTGTTCCTACTTTGAGAGCTATGATGGCAGTTGTACCCTCCCTGACAAACCCCAGTCCCTAAAGTGCAACTTTTCAGATAACTGCGCAAAAATCAATGCAACGTATTTGATAGGTGTGCTTGCTTGCTGCTAGTTTGTCCTAAAAAAGTATTACACATGTGAAAATCATCTTTACAAACATCTGGGTACGGGTAAAGTTGTATCCACAAATAAACACTACCAGACAAAAATCTCATTTTTGACATGGTAACATTATTGGTTGCAGGCAGTGAGATGGTATTTTAAGATTTGTTTTGTCTACGTTGAACTAATACTCGTTGACTTCTTTAAAGTTATCGTTGTAAGCTCCCTGAAGTATTCTCAGCTGTTTCCATTTCTGCTTTCTGCTTCAATACTCTGTGGTTATGCTTGTTCCAAGTCAAATGGTCTTATGAAAAACCAAAAGCATTCTTCTTTCCAAAATTCACTCATAAAAACCTCTTTGCAATTATGAGAAGTTGTTTTTAAGTAGCCTTGGCTATTTCTCAGCTCTGATCTCTTTAATTTGATTCAGTTTTACAATATCCAGAGCAATTCTCAAGTTCTGGGCCGGGCCTAATCTTCTTCACTCACTTACATCGCTGCCAGCTTCAGGCCATTCTCCATTCCACGATTTCAGTAGGCAGGATGGCATTGAAGCTTGTTTGCCGTGGGATGATCCCATCACATTGAAAATAGCCCCAATGTCTTCACAGTCTCTCTTCCATCTGTCTCCATTCCCCATTTCTCTTGACTTTGATGTCTTCTTCAGACAACTGCACTTTTGAGCTACAATGCTTTAAGAAATGTCAGGCAGTTCCATCTATAGATCTTTACCAGCAGCCTGGGACTGCTGGGTAATTAACAGCTCAAGTTCATTTAAGGTGAAGCACTCTCACAACAGGAAAAGGCACAGACACAATATATTCTCTCAAGATACTGTGCTTCAAGCCCTGACTTTCTTTGGAATAAAGAGATATTGGATTCAGCAGCTCCCATAGTGAACACTGACCACTAAGCTCCTCCATGTTTCTCAGGCTCCCAAAGGCAACACTGCGCTCTCATTATTTACACTTACAGAAACAGACAACACAAAAGGATGGAAAAGGTGCTAAATGTGGTAATCGTTTTAAAGTACTGGCCATTGACTGAAACTAAACAACTATGTACAACTGAGAACAGCAGTCCTAGAAACTCTCCTCTTCTGTACCGTCTTACAAAGCTGAGCAGAGCAAACTGGACCTGCTAAGTGCAGACCTCGTTCTCCCTCAAATAAACGGAATATTGGAAATATACAACTATGATACATCATACACAAAAACGTTTATGTTACGCTTCCGAATGCTGTGCAAAAATATATGTCTCCTTGTTCTTTTAAAATACAGCAGTGGCAAATTATAAACCTATTTCGTACAGTGTCTAGCAAAACATTTAAGTATCTCCAAATCACTATATATAAATAGCTTCTTTGTAAACCAGCATTCCTAACGAAGTGCTATCTCAGTTCCGTTTGGGCTGATTGCTTTCTCCATTGATCAGGTTCGTTTCTTGCTGTTCGGCTAATGCCTGCCATTTCTGCCTGTTCTTTCTGCAGCCCTCCAGCAAAGGGTAGCAGGCTTCTGAGACGTGTGTCATCGCCTGCAAATGGAAAAGCAAATCAGACCCATCAAAACCTAAGAAAGGGGAAGGGGGACTTCTCTTCCTTAGAGTTTAGCAGTTTCACAGAATATACTGGGAACTGAACACACAGAAAACATCCAAGAAGCAGATTCCCAGCATGCTCCTGGCTGAGAGGTGCAGTCCGCAAATGGCAGTGGATCTGGAGAAAGGCAGATTCCCCCTCTCTGCATGCCAAAGGCTGCCTCAAACGGTCTGCAGGAAGCAAGCCAGGCTTATCCCATGGCCTGCATTAGTGCCACATCATTCCTACACAGGAACTGCACCTTTCAAGGATATATCCACAGATTTGGGAACCTGTGTCACGCCTGGGTTGTTGGACTCCAGTTCCCATCGGCCAGCATAGCCAATGGTCATGCATGATGGGAGTTGTACTCCCAATATCACCTGGAGGACCAAAGATTCATCATCCCTGAAATAAAAGAACATAAGGTTCTTTGGTCAAATTTTGGATACCCACCCACTTCAGGCAAAATCATACGAACAGACCCATGAGCAGTAAATAGAGAGAAATCCCACTACAATATTTCAGAGATCTTGCTTGATTATTTTATGGTGTAAGGGTCCTTGCTCGGCAGTCTTTCCTTTGTAGGAAAGCCAAAGAAGTCCCATTAAAGGATGTGAAACTTGATTGTGCAACCCCACTTCCCACAGCCAGATCTGCATAGAATGCTTTTGAAGAGAAAGCGCAGTTTTGAAGACAACGTTGGCAGACGCAAACACTCTCATTGTACAGGCCGCTCCATATATGGTACCTCATAGAGCTGCAAGCAGATGGCATCAATGAATCCAACTTGCATGCTGGGGATTTTGTTTTTCTTTTCACGGTTCATTAAATCCTGAAAAATCAAAGAAAGTTCACTTTGAATGAAGCAAGACCACTTGCCAAAATGTGGCTCAATTCAGCGATGTTTTGTAATTTGTACACTGCATAGATATAGATATATATATGTGATATAAAAATTCAACATACATACATACATACATAACAGGGCATGCTAATAAGCCATCATTATAGTCAGTGCTGGCCTCAAAGAGGTTGTCCTGGGTTCAAATCCCATCTCAGCCCAAGTTTCCCTAAGTAGCCTTAGGAAAGTTACTTTCTCTCAGCTTCAGTTCTTCTATCTGTAAAATGGGAATTGCAACAATCTGCCTCCTAAGTTTCCTGTGAGGATACAACAGTTCAGAATAACACTGAAAATGGGACCTCTGAGCTTGAAATGATCACTTCCAGGTCACATGAACAGACCTCTAGACAGAGAGAAAGCAGATGCAACTGTAAGTATGTAGATGGAAATGGCTGCAAAATACTTTGCTTCTCCATCAATGCTACAGGACTTCCCATACTATTAGCAGAAAATGCTTACTTCTTTGTGAAAAGCATTATTGACTCAGCTATAATTGGTAGATAATACAGGGGTTGTATCCCAGAAAGTCATCCTGTTAGTGCAAGGACTCCCCCCCATGCCGACTCCCCATGTGTGTTCCCCAAAAGTTTTACTGAGGGTTCCCCCAATTCGCATGTTGGTGGGTGGGTTGCACAGGCGGAAGTCTTATATTAATGAGATTAGTTCATTGGATACAGGCCTAAGTGAATATGATTTTCAGATGATAGAGGAGGTGTAAATTTTGATACTTCATGTGTAAAAAAACAATCTAAAATGAATTTTCGGTAAAAAAACAACAACCACCATGTTGTTTAAAGATGGTTCTTCTACTTACTGTCGGTTCTATATTGAGTTCTTTTCTCTCCTTATCACCTTGGTCAAAGAATTCTGTAGCTACAAGTTCAGCTATCTACAAGTTAAAATACAAAGATCTCAGTCACTTTGTGGGGTGTGTTTCAACAGTATTTTATAATACTAATATATAAGCAGATGCAATAAATATGCAATTATTCTGTCAGAAATGGCCAATAAAGACATCAACAGTGTCCAAAAATCAAAAATACACTTATCTCCAAACAAGTTCAAGTAACAATTTATACAATAATTAATGGTGCAATCAAAACCCTCACCACTGGCAAGAATAATTTAACCTGATCTCTACACCAGCTCCACACTAGAAGAGTGATTGGCAGCTCAGCCCATTTCACCACCTGAAACGGAATGGGAATGTGCTGCCTCCTGTCTACCCCACCACTTCAACCACTGATGGAACAGGCCCTTCTCACTGAAACTCAGAGATAGGGGGCATTCTGGCTGAGGAGGCAGCAGTGGGGTGGGCAGGGTCTCGCTTCTTGAACTTCCATCACCTGAGGCAACTGATTCACCCTGCCTAATGGGTGAGTCAACTCTGATGCCGTCACACACTGGAGGTAAGCCTAGCTTGGGATCAAGCCCCCTTTCCAATGTCCCTCGCAGGCAGGGGTATTGCCAGAGGGGTACTGTCAGAGGGCCTCCAACACATAAGGGGGACGTTGGCACTCTGTTGGTGGCAGCTGGCAAGAGGCAGTTCAGTTCGGCGTGAGGGGGTTCAGATTGCTCAGCTACTCATAAAAAACCAAATAAAATCAATGAAATATTTAGAACTTTCTTGCTTAACATTCTCATCTGGTTTATGCAGAATTCAATACCCGTCCCCCAAAGGATGCCAGTTTTCCAAGGATTCTTTTGCAATCTCTTTTGCAATGTCTGTTTGCCAGGTTTCCCATAGTAATCCTTCTTTTGAAGCTTTCAGTCGACTGGCAATCAATATTTGTGCAAGAAACAAGAGGCTGACGATCTTCCTTGGTATAACAAATTTCATCTTTGTTTTGTTTTAAGTTGATACAAGAGGCAATGCGTTAAAACAGGAGGAAGTTTGGTGGGAAGAAATGCTCAAGGAGAGCGTGGGCTGCCTTTTTGTAGATTTGGACAGGCCTTTGGCAGTTACTTACCCGTTGCTGAACAGGCCACGGCTTTGTTATTGCTGACAAATCACACGCAGTCATCAGCATTGCCCTGTAGAAACCATGAAGCCAAGATTTTATGCATTATAAAAAGCACTGCATCTTGGAAGCAGAATAAAAATGGGTATGGTATGCAAAATCATGTAAAATAAACGCTAAAACAAAGCCCAACCTGTTTTTCATAAATGGCAAAGGAACCATAGCATTGTTGCAAGTAATTAAAATCAGCTAGTAACAAATAGGACTTCGAATTACTATTATTATTAAAAATGTAATATGGAGTGTTCCTGTTCAGTGTTCCAGCCAGCCTTTTATCAGATACTCCATTCCATTCCTCCTCCTTGCCAACAGACACTTAGAATTCTGTGGCCACTGAACTTGCCCAGTCACCATTGCCCTATTCTGGTTTGGTGGGGGGTTAGATTTTTCTACTTCTGCAAACCTTGAGGTTCCCACAAACATGCTGATGTCTCCCTCTGGGGATTTTAAAGATTTTTTTTTTACATACCATTCAACACCTGAGGTAACTATTAATATATATCATTAGATACTTTCCCCCCTGATGCAATTCTAGACTAGGATTGCCAACCCAAAATCCAATCTTTCTTTTGGCTTTATCACTAGAACAGGATATTCCAATCACTTTCCAGTTCCTAAATAACCCCAGTGCTGCTGACGATGGGCTGTTTTAAATCCCTGTCTCACTGAGAATGCAAAGGCCTTAAGGAGTTTTATGGAGTACAGTGGTACATCGGATTAAGAACTTAATTCATTCTGGAGGTCTGTTCTTAACCTGAAACTGTTCTTAACCTGAGGTACCACTTTAGCTAATGGAGCCTCCCACTGCTGCCATGCCACCGCCGCATGATTTCTGTTCTCATTCTGAAGCAAAGTTCTTAACCTGAGGTACTATTTCTGGCTTAGCAGAGTCTGTAACCTGAAGCGTCTGTAACCTGAAGCATCTGTAACCCAAGGTACCACTGTATCAATGTTTCGAAACTAAATCTATGCATTTCACACAACCTCTGCATGTGGCCAGGTGCAGACTGGACAAATTTTTATTCAGCTTGGCCATAAATGGCTCTCCTCTTCAATTCACTTGCGTATTAACAAGCAGCAAAACAAGTTGAAAAGTTTACAGAACTCACTGTACACTGATCAGGTGAGCTGAGCAAAGATGTCACATAATTTGGTCACATGCAGAATTGTTTCCTCCTTTTACATGCAGTCCCATCAAGGCAGGGTTACATGGGACTGGTGATGACTCCATTATTGCAGGGAGAGCTACTACAACTTTAGCCTGACCTTTCTCAAGCAGAATAAATAACCTTAGGAGTACTGACTTTTAACAGTTCAGTGCTTCAGAACAATGCCTGTATTGCAAAGGAACAATATGGTATTTTGTCAAGGTAGTTTTACCCTGTCTGGAAATTGCATGGGAGGTTTACATAACCATTAGAAACCAGTTGCTCACCACCATTCATCAAGAAAGTTCTTTCTGTTCTCTTGTAGCCCAACCCAAACACTCAGTGAAACTAAAGTTCTGTGATAGCTGGCCTAGACTAACACAACAAAATCATACAAAAGCTGGATACTATATTTGCTTACTTACAAAAATAGCTCCTTTTGATAAGGGTCTTCCAGGTTAAACTGTTTCTTTCTCAGAAGGTCAAAAAACTCTCCTCTTCTCCTGAAAGCATTATAAGATAATTATTGTTTATAAACGACCTTAAAAGAAAGACATTCTATGCTTTTACATTAAAAATAATAATCTAAAGGAAAGAGAGAAAGAAAATGTTCCACAGGTGAACTGCGACTTTTCCAAAAACAGCAGCTGTTTGCAATAAGGCTACAGCAACTTACTTAATGTAGAGTGCAAGATCTGTGGCCAGAATAGCTTGTTTGATCATTTTTACGGTAGCCTTGTATTCCTCAACAGAAAGGCCGCTGAGAATCTGGTTGCCCTTCACACACACAAAAAGAAACAACAACAAACCAATGTTTGTGATTACACATAGAACATTTCATTAATTTGTCAGTCTCCACAATTTTGTTGTCCAGATTTTAAGAAATGGCAAACTTCCCCAACCCCAACCCCCAAGTTGCTCCACTCTAAAACACATAGAGCTGCATTAAAAAGTCTTGCACCAATGAGAAATGGGCCCTGTTCTCTTTTGTTCTGTAGATTTGACACACTGCTATATTTTCTTGCGAGCAAGGTAGCACATGGAAAGGTTATCCCCCTCCAAAACTCCACCTCACCAGGGTTTTAATTAATTAATTGCTTTTCTAAGATTTATATCCCACTTTTCTCCCCATCATGGAACCCAAAGTAGCATACATGTGGCTTCCAGAAGATGTCCCATACAGGCAGCTGACCAGAGCCAGACCTCCTCAGCTGCAGAGTCTGAAGGCCTCATGTGCCTTCAAACCTACCCTGGGAAATTGACATGGAAGGAGATCCCCATTAGACTCTAAGAAGGAAACATGGTTCTTTATTGAGAAATCTATCTATTTTCTTGGCTTTGCAAACAAAAAACAAAAAAACTGGTTTCTTATCTACAAGAAACAACAAACACCTAAAACGAAAAAGAACAGCCAATCTGATCCCTTGGCAGCCTGCAAAGTGTTGCTAGATACTAGTTGGCATTCAGTGGCCTATTGGGCAGGGTAGTAGCAGAAGGAGGAGTAGTAGTAATGATAATATGATGATGAAATAAATGAACAGTGTGTAATGCAGACCACGGGATGAGGCAGTTAGCAGTGCTCTTTTGTTTCAGATTTAGGATATACAGTACACACCTAAGAAAATATACATAAAAGACCTTGAAGAGCAGGATTGACACTGCCAGTTAAAAGATGTTTGCTTATTTGTTTGGGTGATGCACAGGCTAAGTTTAAACTTCAATAGTTTTTTTTGGTTTTGCAATACTTTTTGAAGACCATTAGAGGAAGTAACATCTCATAGGTATGTACCACTGGAGGAAACAATATCTGATGGGCATCCCTCTTGGAATTACTCTGTGCACCTTCCAACAGAACTTGATGCTATAACAGCAGTGCTCGCTCCGCAGAAATATTAACTAGATTAATGAGCATGAAATACTCCTTTTGCTTTGATGCCAAGGCAATAGGTACTGAAACTGACATGAGCAATGGTGCTTATATAAGCTTATCAAGAAAAGCTTGGTGGCTCTTAGAAGAGCTGCCTTTTCGTTCTTGTCCCAAAAAGGAATAAAAAATACTTAAGAATGCATAATGCTGGGAACCCATCCAAAACTAAAAATAAAAGTGATTTGGGCAAGGTTTCCCTCCAGCGCACACATGACAAGAAAATCATTTACCGGGGTATTCAGGATCATCAGGCACTGATCAAAATGGTGATGCTCCATGATTGAGTGGCAATACAGCTGGGCAAGGGGGTGTTCACTTCTGAAAAGGGAGAACAGAGGGCACACATCCTATTTAACTGGCACATGCAACAGTGACTGGGCAAAGATCGTTTTTTTTTATGAAGGTGGAATAGGGTTTTGGAAAGGTCTATGGGAGAGATATATTTATTCCCCACCTCCATGACTGGTCTGCAGTGGTCAAACAGGTTTGCAGGTTTTTGAAAGAATACAAAAACCTACTCACTCATGAGGTTCACAAATTATGTCTGTCCTCTGAAATTTGAGACTGCCAGGACCCTGTCCCTCTGCTGGGAGCCTTGTGTCCAACAGGCAATATGCAGAATTCACTGCCACAAAATGTGGTGGTGGCAGCCACTGAAATGTTATTCCCACAGAGGACATACCTACCAAAAATGGATTAGCTATGATAGCACATGGAGGTTCCCTTGTTAACTAAGAGGCTGTTCCCTTACATGCTATAGCCGACACACGGGTATGTGTCAACTACACCCTTATTGGGAGCTTCTTAGGGGCATCTGCCTGTCCCTTCCTGTAAAAAGAAGGGATCCAATCCAGCAGGGGCACCTGGGGAGAAGCAGGTAAGGCAGTCTTCACTGATTCTCCCTGCCCAGTAGCTTTGTTCAGGTGTGCGTGCTTAGAATGAGCATGCTTAGAACCTCTCTTCAGACCATCTTTCTCAATGCAGCAAGGCCTGAACATAGGAAGCCACCTATCAGACCATTGGTCCATCTAGCTCAGCCTTGGCCGGCAGTGGTTTCAGGTAGTGGTCTTTCCTATCCCTTCCTGGAGACGCTGGGATTGAACCTGGAACCTTGTCCATGCAGATCAGGTACTCTGCCACTGAGTCACAGCCATCTCCCTTGAGTGGAGCTGCTATGCGCAGGTATACGGACAGTGTGTACTGCATTTGTGCTCTTGCTTCCCATTTCTTGCCTACATGCATTCAAGTGAACATGTGGACTGGGTTTCCAAAGCCCTTAAAAATCTTCTCCAGAGGATCGGGGGGGAACTGTGTGGGAAATGGCACTGGAGCCTGTAGGGTAAAGGTAAGGTAAAGGTGAAGCGACCCCTGACCATTAGGTCCAGTCATGGCCGACTCTGGGGTTGCGGCACTCATCACGCTTTATTGGCCAAGGGAGCTGGCGTACAGCTTCCGGGTCATGTGGCCAGCATGACTAAGCCGCTTCTGGCGAACCAGAGCAGCGCACGGAAACG
The DNA here is from genome assembly GCF_964106915.1 of Podarcis gaigeae. NCBI lineage: Eukaryota > Metazoa > Chordata > Lepidosauria > Squamata > Lacertidae > Podarcis > Podarcis gaigeae. The sequence continues at coordinate 52,003,949 of NC_139685.1, read as the reverse complement.
CCGTTTACCTTCCCGCTGGAGCGGTACCTATTTATCTACTTGCACTTGGACATGCTTTTGAACTGCTAGGTTGGCAGGAGCAGGGACCGAGCAACGGGAGCTCACTCTGTCGCGGGGATTCGAATCGTCGACCTTCTGATCGGCAAGTCCTAGGCTCTGTGGTTTAACCCACAGCGCCACCTGCGTCCCCAAGAGTAAAGGTAGCATTAGCAAAAAACATTCTCCCCACCCGCCAGCATGAATCTCCACTGCATTAGAGTCTGGACCTTTGGGAAGGTTTGTAGTTCGGTGGTAAAGCCTCTGCTTTGCATGCAGAGGGTTCCAGCTTCAGTCCCCCTGCATATCGAGGTAGGGCTGGAAAAGACACCCTATTTGAAACCCTGGACAGCTTCCGCCAATCAGTGAGGACAATACTGAGTGAGATGGACCAATGATTTGGCTTGGTATAAGGCAGTTTCCCATGCTCCTATGCAAACAGATCTTGGAGGGGAAGTGCATTTCATATAACTTTTGCTTAACATGATTTACAGCTTTCTGGTTATTTTATTATAAGAAAAGCACAACCCACTTCCAAGAAAATAATCTCAAGTCAAGTGTCCCGGGTCTCCCTGCTTCCAACTACACACAAAGAACAACATTCATCCCCATTTTAATCTATCCTTCACTAGCCTGAGGGATTAAAAAAAAAAATCCCTAGAACCATTTTTAGTCTGAAAAGGGAATGTTATGGAAACGTAATGCTCTCTTGTTTTGTGGTGTTCATGAACATCAGGCTTCATTGTCAGCAACATTTTCCCAGGACGTTTTTTTGGAATGGGGATGATGCATCTCCAGAGGTCTCCCCCCACCCCCAGGGAAGAATTCATTCTTAAACAAATAAAGTAAAAAATAGCCAACTGGTTCAAGCCACTGCAAATCTGTAGGTTGTTGGATGTTTGTGAAAAAAGAATAGAAATGGGAAAGAGAGAACAGAACGAAGAGCTGAATTTCACCTACATTCTAGGAACTAATTTGAATGGAAGTTTTTGAAAGAATTCAATGTTTCTCTCTTCTGACTGTTCCATCAGTGCAAGCATGTCTGCTTGCCAGACAGACCAGTCCCCCTCTCCTATCCTGCACACTGTTTTGAGGATTCTCCTGACCCACCAGAGTGGATTTGGGGAAAGTGTGTGTCAGGAAGAATGAAGACACCACCACTGCACTAGCAGGAGTCTTTGCAACTGGCTTCTGCTAGCAGGCCAGGTTAGTTAAATATGGGACATCATTCCTACCACCATACAACATCTTTTGAGAGAAAGTTTCAAATGCAGCAGTTATGTATGGCGAAACCACTTCGCTGCCTTGTTAACTACATTCCAGCTGGAAAAACTCTGGAACCTAGAAGAAGTAACCAATTTTTCATTCTTCCTCCTCCCTCCTTGCTTTTCCTTTAAGGTCATGTCTTTAAGATTGTAAGATTGCATGTGAGCGCAAGGACTGTACTATCAATGTCATTTTTAAGCTGCTCTGGGAGACTTATTTTTGGTGAAGAACATGATAAAAAAATGATTCAAATAAACAATCCCTTAAAAACCCAATCTCCTCTCTTTTAACCCCCCCCCTTTACTCACCTCTGTATGTAAGAGTTGTTCACACCTCTGTGGTCCAGGTCATGGCTCAGTGCTGCGATCAGCAGAGAAAGCACCTCAACGTCTGTAAGCTTGCTCTGAAGGCAACATGAAATGCAGGATAATATATTTCTACGATTGCTAAAAAACCCTGGATTTGGCAATGCATTATACGTGTATCCTGATTTCCCACACCTTCTGGAAACTCTCTGATAATAATAATTATAACATAACAAAACAATACAATTACACACACACACACACACACACACACACACACACTTCCTTTACATGAGAAGATCCCTGCTGGAAGCAAAACCTGAAAGTGGATTATTTGAATGCATATGGGGCCCAAGATTGACACACTAATTTTGGTAGAAAGGAATAGGATTTGTGAGCATAATATATACTTGTTGCAATATATATATTCCATGCATACCTGGATTTTCCCTGACTTCAAAGCAGCAAACATGCACTGGGCAGTGTTGAAAGCGTGCCTCCAATTATGATACGCAACATTTTTCCGGTAATTTTTCCTCACGCTCAAAATCCATCTGCAAAGGACCTTAAAAAACAAACAAACACACAAACACAAAATTCAGTTAAAGGTACAGTATATTCCACTGTTTTCACTGACAAGAGCACAAAATTTTATTTATCAGCACTCCAGCCCATTTCCCATCTGGCTTCCTTGCAGGCTTGATAGAACTGAATTGGAAACAGATATATTTTAACCCAAAAGAACAAGAAAAGTGTGTGTGTGTGTGTGTGTGTGTGTGTGTGTGTAGTTATACAATTTTTGCTGTCTTGGGAACATATTTCATCACTTGAACTCCGGGGCTCTCTGAAGGGAGTTGCAAAGTAAAATCAAAAGTCTTTTAAAACATACATTGTTACCCAAGGATGAAAATGGTGGTGAGGACAGGCAAGACTGGGCTAGCCAGGTGCTGAAAGTCTCTGATTCCATATATGGTTCTAATTACCATGAGAGCCATTCTTAAGCAGCAGCGGTGCAGCAAGCAGCGATCTATTTTCAACCCTTGTGGAAGACATTTTATATGGTTGATAACTTGAAGATTGTATTGAAGACACACTATTGCAGCTTGCTGAAGGCCTCTCAAGATACATGGTTAGGTTCCATCTGTTTTTAAATTTGTTTTAAGAGTTTAATTGTGCTTAGAGGCTTTCAATAGTTTTTATATATGTTTTCATTTTATTTTTAATTGTATTCATCATCACAGATGTGTTTGCTGCCCTGGGCTCCTTTGGGAGGAAGGGCAAGCTATTACAGAACCAAACAAATAATAAACACTTTGTTCAAGACTGAATGCAATTAAAATTCCTAGAGTTTTGGAACAGGTTGTAAAACCATGTTTCGCAGGTATAACCTGTACTGCTCAGTCTCTACATTTATCTGTGTAATCTTCGGAAAGATAAACATATTTTGCATTTGGTCATAGTGTCATCACCCATCAACAGAAAGGAATTCGTCAACAGAAAGGAATAGGAATTCATCAACAGAAAGGAATCTGTAGCACACAGGTTCAAGCAGTTGTATGCAGCTATTCTGGTGAACTTAAGGTACGATTAAGAGCAAATATTCCTACTCAACTGCTGTCACCAAATGTGGGGGTGTAAGACCAATCTACCGAAAATTGGACCAATGCCGTCTTAGTCATGATGATATTTGGTTTTCCAACAGATGCTTTAAAACTTATTATTCAATTTCTATACCCAATCTTTTGTGTGCATGTTTACGTTGAAGAATGTTATGATGTAGAAAATGTGTGATCCATAAATGGCCATGCTCCATGCACCACAAGATTCTCACCTCGTGTTTCATTTGGAAATTCTGCACAAGGTTAAGATCAGTGAACATCCGAATTGTACACAAGGAGGTTTCCATATCTGACAGCTCAAAGTCACTGAAGTAGAAGTCGGTGAGCTTGAGAGATTGCGCAGATGGCACAACAGCAGCCTTAAATGAAACAGAAGGGAAAAATGGAGAGAACAATAAAGTAACATGGAATTAAAGCTTCTTTCAATACGATAATAATAGTAATAATAATAATAATAATAATAATAGTAGTAGTAGTAGTAATAAACTACAATATGAGGCTGTAACCCCCAAGTGCAATAAAATGCAGGGTTGTTGTCCATTGTACAAGACACAACACCAGTTTGTAAAATGTTGCACCATGTTCCAATTATCTGTAGTTCTATTCCGTACAATAATAAGCCATTTCCCTCTACCTTAGTAAGAGAAGAGCAACATGCTCAGAAGTAAAAGTCTCTAGTTAAAGCAGGAATGGGAAATTTGTGACCTTCCATCTGCTGCAGTCTGCATGGCCAAAGTGATCATTGGGTGAAAGATCACATAAAATGTGAAAAATAAGAGATAAGGAACATTGGAGAGATAGAATAAAGTGTTGCTGGACGACAGTCTTAGTATATAGCAGGTGCAGGAGGATTCCAGAATACACTTTGGTATTCTGAGAATTAAAAAGCAAGCAAGCTGCCTCTGAGCACATGCTGTGCCCAGAAATTTGTTTTTAAGACAAAAACAGCTCACAGTTGCTGAGCTTTCAGAGTTGTTTTTCACAGGGGCCATGGCTAGGTACAATCCCACTAAATGAGCAGCCTTCCACTTACACAACTCGATATGAGTAAGGCCTGAAAAAGCCTTTGATAACAGAGGGGAAATAATTAGGATTGGCAGCATCTGAGGTGAGCAATCTTTATATCCTTTATCGCTTCTTAATGCTTATGAACTTATATATAAGTATTCATAAGTTGTGCACACTTCTGGTCTGAAAAAAGGTGTATAAGAGTAAATTTTACTGTATCATAATTTGATCATACAGAGCAAAATATGAAGTTCCTACATTCAGTGCAACACTCAACACACGTATAATTCTAACTGCAGGAAAGTATATGTTTCAGAAGGGGAGGGCACGCTATCCTGTTTGTATGCACGGAAGCCTTGGTAAAAAAGCAAACACACTGCTGTTCTTTTTATAAACTGGATGACTAATGTTTGTTACTAAATCTGAGCTTAAGGTATACATCTGAAACATGCTAGTTGAAAATCTACGGTCTGAGTCAAAGTCCTGATGTGCCTAAAAAGCAAATATTTGTTACCAAATATAACTAAGCACTAGCATGGGAAAACTTTGTGCTAGAATCTTTTGTTTTCAGCCGAGTAAGTGAACTTTGTGAACTTGATAACTACGTGACTTCCACATACCTCGACCAGACATCAGTAGGTAGAAACACAGGCTGGTGTGTAATATATATATTTCGTGTGTGTGTGTGTGTGTGTGTGCGCGCGTGCGTGCATACACACACACACACACACACACACACACACAGGGAAAAACACCTTTGCAAATACAAATACAGTTTGGTTTAGAAAGATACAATTTAAACTGTCAAAAAAACAAACCTGTTTATAGTTCTGTGGAAGAAATCTTGCATTACTAATGGTCAGGGCAGGGCATCATTGAGGTGGGGCTGCTGGACTGGCTCTGTTGGTGTGCATGTGAACCTCACAACCACCTTGCCCCAGGTAAGCTGAAGCAATGTGGGTGTCTGGAGAACATATCTATGGCTCTGCCCTGCTCCTCCCAATGTACTGTAAAGCCATTTTGCAGGAAAAGATCCATAATTTTGTGGGTTTCTTTTTCTAATTTAGGCTATGAAATGGCTTGCTGGTAAAAAAAAAATATCTGGCTTCTGGCTTATGTTTGTCTCATAAAGATCACAATAAGCTAGCATTGAAACTGTGTCCATTTGTGCGGAATTTAAGAGAAAAAATAATAATCCAGACACTGTAATCTCTACACCTAAAAATGCCCATAAAAGCAGCAAGACTGGTTTTAATGATTGTGCATGAACTGGAGACATTTGATTATGTAACACTTTGCATCTCTCCCATATTCAGTTGCTATGCAGTAGACTAAGGCAGAGTCAGAGTCCAAGTTAATGTCAGATTAATAGAATTATTTCTCATGGAATTCAAGGCAGATCCTTTGCCCAGTCGATGGCTCCACCGTGAACAAAGCAGCCAAGTGGGAAATAAACAGACCAGACCTGTGTTTCTGGCCCTGCCACTGATTTACAGTGCTCCTTTGGAAATATCACATTTCAGTTGGAAAATGTTTATCCTACGGATGTGAACAACAATTTGATAGACCCATAAGCATGAATTAGATATTCTAACACGAAACTCAAAGGTACGACTATTTTGTACTCCCAAGAAAATTCTTGCCAAATGTTTCTAAAGCCAGATTGTCACCCACAAACTGGTGCTGATTAATAGAGAGAGTGTGGCCTAAGCAGCAATCGTGCTGTGTTTGAGGCTCAGACACTAGTGCAGAAGACTGGGGTAGAAAGTATTAATTCAATTCAGCTCACATTTAAAGGTGAACCTATCTAATCCACACTTTTTGAAACGAGAACTGAAAACACAGCTACCCTTCAAAAATTATTCAAATTTGGCAATGTAGTTCCCCAGCCAAGCAAAGTGTATAAAATTTCTGGGGTAACGTATGCAGAAAACAATGAATATTACTGGAAATAGCATACAGAAATACATTAAATCAGTAGAAATTGCTTGGGAAACGTGTATAATTGACAAAACTGTGTACAAATATGTGCGTATTAGGAGAAATTTGCACTAAAGGGAAGATCAATTTGATGGCATTAAAAAAATGAATAAATCACAAACCAATGTGGAAATGTGGAGGACTGATTTTAAGATTTCAAAAATGAGAACCCAGGCTAGCCTGAAATTTAAGGATTCAGCCACTCCTAGCTAAACCTAGAAAGGGCAGAAAGATGAGCTGTGTTTTGCCAGCTCCCAAGCAGAACTGGAGCTTAATCCTAGCTTTCTCTTTTACCATTCCTCTAGAAGATCTGCGTATCTCATGCTATAGGCCAATGTGGTAGAAAATGACACATTTCTGTTTTCTAATAGCCTTCATGATTCTGAATCCTGAAGTTCTACCAGCCTTTGCAATCCCCAGATCATCACCACATATATAATAGAAGGGAAAATGACATTACCGCTGTTACCTGAAGTTCCCTCGTTTCTTCTTCAGCAGCTGAAGCATGATAAGAAAGGACCTATAGGGAAAAGAAATGAAGCACATATAAAATGCTCTCTATATAGGTACATATGCACACATACACCTGGAGCAGGAACCGGCAAGCCACTCCAGTATCCCTGCCAAGAAAACTCTATGGACAAAGGCAGTAGAAGACAGGAGTGCCTGGCGTGCTCTGGTCCATGGGGTCACGAAGAGTCAGACACGACTAAATGACCAAACAACAACAAATGCACACACACACTAATAAAAAGCAAGCAAAAATCTATACTAATACTAATAAATTAGCTATTTAAATTCTCAAAGCACTCTTTCCTCTGGCATCCAGAATGCTCTGCAAAATCTCCCAGCAATAGCTAAACTGACAGCGTTAATATAGTGATTTGCGATTTCCATTAGTGATTTACCAATAAAAGCAAAGTAATGGGCTACTGTGTACACATTCCTGAGGGCCTCTGAATTATTGCAGAGGATTACTGCAGTGCAGATATCTGCTGGAACCCAGCAAACCATGATTGGAGGTCTGAGAGCCAGCTTTGGGAACGTACCATCCTTCTGCTCCCCAGCACAAATTCTCCCTCCCTTCCATTGCTTGCCTCATCTATGATTTAGCATGACATTTCTACCAATTAGGTTCCTTCATAAGCAGGATTTTAAAGCAAGTTAAAGCAGTCTGAAAATTTAAATAATGCTTCACTATTAGCAGGAATTGGGAAATGGTTGTATTTTCGGCCTCCACTAATTACGCAGCCAAATTTCCAAAATTTCTATTGCTAACTCTCAACATTGCTAGGCAGAAGAAACCTGCCTCCTGGTCTGCAGCAGAAGGATTGAACAGAGCGGCAGAGCTAATTCCGCATGTGAAACCCTACTGTTTGCACTGGCCAAGACGGAAGGGCCAGAGGGAGGCAGTTTTTCTCTCCTTTGTTTGCTGCAGCAACTCCAGGCTGGTACAGCAGAGAGAACTGGGACTCTCAGCTGGCAGTATGTGGGCTTAGGATCTACTGAATCCCTTGCCTGTTCTCCTCTTCCCCCTGTTTGGGGGGCTTATGCTACGCAGTACGCCAACTACTGCAGTAGCTGTCCCAATTGCCAGTGCTTCCGGCAGATGCAGGGCAGCAGAATTGCCTGCCACCAGAGCCAAACAGAGGCTCTGCTCAACCCTAACCCTCCTCCAGGAGTGTAAATCAAGGGGTTGGGATTGCTCCCCTAGTAACTTTCATGCAGATAGCTTAGGATCCAGTGGATCCATTGCCAGTCCTACTCTTCCTCTTCATTCAGGGGCTTACGCTGGCTATCGTATGCCTGCTACTGCAGTAGCTGCCCAAGTGCCAGTGCTTTTTGGTAGATGGCTTTCATGGTGGCAGAGATGCTCGCAGGCATATTTGGGAACACCACCAGTTAAAAAGCAAAGGAAGTTCTGGCCTCTGAGCACCAGGCAGCACTAATCCACCTGGATCCAGGATGACCAGCACAGGAGAGGAGCCACTGAATCCATTGCCAGAATCCACTGTCTTTTGCTGCCTACCACTAGCTACCACAGTATGCAGCCTAGTGCAGTAGCTGCCCAAGTGCCAGAATTTATGGAGAATGCTTCCATGGCAGCAGAGTTGCCTACCAGCAGAGCTAGGCTGAGGAACACCTCTGCCCAATCCATATCCATTTCTAGGAGTACAGATCAGGGGGTTAGGATTCATCCCTTCTGAACTTTAACATAAATAGCTTTTGTACTTTGTTTCCTGGCACATCCATGCAGGATGGAGACTGGTATGAGCAGTTTACCAGTTCTGCCCAGCATGTAGGACTCCTGAGGGCAGCAAGGCATGGAAAAAATATATCACGTTGTTGGCCTTAAGTGAGCAAAGAACTATTTTCTTTTATAAAAGGGGGGGGGATTTGAAAAGCTTCCCTGCCCCTATATGAAAGACAAATAGCTTACAACATGGCTATAATTATAAACTCGACAAGGTTGTCATAATAAATCCGCTCCCCCGCCAACGGATTTGTAACACAGGCATAAAAGAAATTTTGTTTCAGGAAAATCTTGGCAGAAGTTTTGTCAGCCTAGGAGAAAATATTTTTCATTTAATGAACAAATTCAAACTTATTATTCAGGAGTGTGAGGGAAGGAGAGAAGAACCTTAGTGTTTACTTTGGACTCACGTTTAACTCATGTGCAATTAGAATTATAACCTCAGCCTATAGCAATTTATCCATAAGAATCTTTCTTTCTCCCTTAAAAGGTTATGTTACCTGGGTTCGTAATGCACAACATACATAGCTGTCCAGACTAATTTGAACGAAGCACTTTAATCAAGAGAGCGCTGCTACAAGTTAATGCAAGCTGTGCACCTAAACAAAGATTTGCATGAGAGCTTTCCCTTCAGAACTGAATTGATGGCAGAATCTGCATTTTAGAAATATTGCAGAGACTCTGTTTGCTCTGTGGATGCAAGTGGATCCAAAGTCTACAACATCTGACTTCCTAGGTTACTTTGGAAGAAGATAACTGTGAACCTGGATCTGCTACTGGGCTCTCCTTTCATACCACGGCAATTAAAACTAACAGTAACCAATTCAAAGGCTAGGACTAGATGACGTTCATATTTGATATGGTTTGATGAAGTTAGAGGAAGCCTACAGTAATCTTGCTGTTGCTCCAGCTATTGGTTTGTTTGAAGGGCTCAGCCAAAGTCATCAAAGAAAACCGCAGAAAAGAAGAGGACGTCCTAGTGCCCATAGCCATGTCCTTTTTCTATGCAATATGATAAACCATCAGCGTCAGTTACCAGCGTGCAATATGTTCAGCGAAGGCTATGTTTGTGTCCACTGCTAAATTCCAGGTTAGCACTTAATATGCAATAATCTGCCACGTGTCATGCAAGCACGTGGAAATGCAGAAGCAAACAGTAAATGAAAAGAAGAGCGACCCTGCGCTGAGTACTGAGCCAAGTTTGGCTTGCCTTAAACTCGGCAAGGGAGTTTGAGTAAAGAAGCAGCTGTGAGTTACATAAAGGCTGCCTTGATTGAGCCTCACCTCTAATGTCACCATCTGCTTTGCCATAGCTCTTTCCACAGTTTCATACATCTGTGTGTTCTGGATACCCAAGCCGCAGAAGATGACAAAAGCTTCCAGAAACTGCTCGTCATTTCTGTTGAAAGCCTTTATTTTGCCTGAATTTTCTTCCATCTTATTTGCAAGTTGACAGACTCCTAGATCATTTAGAAAAAGGAAATGTTAACTAATCTTTATATATATGTGCATACTTCAATTGATAGAAAGGAAAACTAACAAGCTTTATTTATCCATAGAAACAGAGGTCTGGCAATTTTAACTTTCTACTCCAGTGTTTCAACATTATTATTATTACTATTATTAACCCAGAAAATATGGTTGCATCCATATAATCAGGCGACACATGAACTTTATCCACCCCCACACAGCTCCTGTTTCACAGCTCCTTTCACATAAGAAGGGAAACAAATGAGAAAGCTGCAGTTAACCACAGCCTCTCATTACATGAGAACCAGGAACTATGAGCAAGCCAGCACTCCGAAGTCAAGTTTGAAATGTTGTAAAGTTCCAAATCTTGGCTTATGGAAGCCATTAACCGTGGTTTCCGGCTTGTGCAAAAAGGGAAACTGTGATTTACTGTGCCTTCTTTTTTTGTTTCCCCACATAATGGACAAAGGGGCTGTGTGAAAGTGTCTGAAGCTAATCAATATCCTGGCTTTATGAAGCCAGATTTGATCGTGTGATCTGAGCCTGTGTGTCCTACCCTTCATCCACCAGTCCTTACATATTCTGAACTCAGATTTTGCATTCCATTAATGCAGATTTAGATCCAGGTTTTTCACAGAAGTGCAGCACAGTCAACAAAACCCACTGGGGACTGAAGGAATGGATTCTGGTCTCATGGGGAACTGGCACTGGTGGTAGCAAGGTGACAGGGCATGTTCTTCCTCATCCCTGGAACCACATGTATTCCTTTCTATCCTTCCCAAGTTTTCATCTCAATTTTCCTCTTAACTTCTATTATTAATAGTCCTTGAGTTTGATGTAATCCCTAAAGACAACTTGTCCTTTACAAACTAATTAGATTTTTGTAAGCATGCCAAGAGAACTGTGATGAATGTCAGGTTACTGGTACACAGACAGAGCTTGCCCTTTCTTACGAGAAAAAGGACCAGATTGTTTATCAAATTAACTACAAAGACAACATAGGGGGTTCATGAGTCCTCAGACCACATGCTGCATTTGAGTAGGTCTCAAGGCTTTGTTTCTTAATAATGCTTCAGATATGACCCCTTTGTTTGCCCAAAGAGCAGCCTAGCTGGGAGATTCTACAAGAATCTGTGCTGATGACCGATGCAGGGAAATGTTGATCACAGCTGGGGAAGCTTTGGCCATCCAGAAGCTGTTTGACTCCAACTGCCATCAGCCCCCAGCCAATATGGTCAATGATAAGAGATTATGGGAGTTGTAGGCAAGCAACTTCTGGGTGACTGTAGGTTTTTGATCTCTGCTGTAGATTCAGCCTCACAAGGAATTCAACCATTCAAACAGCTTGCTTGCTTGCTTGCTTGCTTGCTTACACACACACACACATACACACCACCCTTCATCAGAGCATCACAGAAGAAAAGATCCCCCCCCAACAACTGAAGATATGTAATGAAGGCTGAGCCATTTAAGGCTTCATAGGTCAACACCCACACTTTGAATTGGGCCCTGGTTGCAGACTAGTTGGGCCAGAATTGGTGTTCTATCCTCAAACCATGTTGCACCAGTGAGCAACCTAGACCCTGAACCAGCTGAAGTTCCTGAATCGTCTTCAGAGGCAGCTCCACACATAACATGTTGTAGTAATCTAGAGGTTACCAAAGCATAGACGATGAAAGGTAGGCTTTCCCTATACAGATAAGGGTGCAGTTGAAACTGAAGGAAACTAACGTCAGGTCATTATATAATGATCCAGCACAAGTCACTGAATAATTCCTAATTTAACTCTCCACTTTTAGGAAGCTTTTAAGATTCAAGTGTGACCCCCAACTGCCCAGATCATCACTGATAACCACACAAAACCAACTTTGTCCATTTCTAGACTGTGATAACCTCATCACAGTGGTCTCTTTGTGGGGCCACGTTTGAACACAGCCCATAAGCTGCAGCTCGTATAGAATTACATTGCCAGGAGGTGGTATGGGGTGAGCACATATGACACCAATTCTGAAGAGTTTGCACTGGCTGCTTATTACATGCTACCTTGTCAAATTCAATGTGTTGCTCTTGACCTATAAAGCCCTCAATGACTGAGGACCCAGATATCTGAAGGAGTGCCTCTTCATATATCACCCTGCCTGCACACTGAGATCTGTAGGAGAGGCCCTTCTTCTTATGCAAGCTCATTATGCAGGAACTTGAGAAAGGACTGTCTATGCGGTGGCACCTTGATTGTGGAACTCTGCCTGTCACCAATATTGTCTATCTTTTGACAAGTTAGAAATACCAGTTCCGTGTGGATCTGCAAGAAGTGGAACTTGGTATACCTTCGTGTTGTCTGCTGCTGTATTTTAACAACAGGTGTGAGGTAATTTTAATTAAGCTGTTTTTTGATGGCTGCAATTTTATTGAGAATCTTATGTTACCAGCCCTTGGGTCATGAATTTGATGACGCGTAAGATATAAATACAATAAAATAAGTAAATAAATAAAAAGCACGATATACAGTAGTAGTTTGTCTTATGCTGAAGGTAATGTAAGCTCTTGAGCAAGTGGAATTATATATCTCTGGGTTTGCTTCATTTTCCTCATGCAACATGAAGCATAAAACAGCACTTCCTTAAACACAAGATCCCTTCCCCATATGGCTCCAACCAATGACATTTAAAACTTCTGTGAGTAATGGAGTGTGAGAATTACAGTAGGAATGCTTCACTATATATTTTCAAGAAACGTTCTCTAAATAGAATGTTTTCCAAAACTTTTCCATGATGCAGTGGAAGGTCCGTCCAAATATATTAAAGGCCAAATCCCTTTTAGGAAATACTTACTGCAATTTGAAAAAGGAAGAGCTTTGCAAACAAGGCCAGAAGATACAACCCGGTGCTTTCTCGTTTTGCTATCTTACAGAAATCATGGAAACACATGCGTTGCCACAAACACTCTCATGCAAAGCGTCTTATCTGGGAGTAAAGTGCATTGAATAATATAATAGAACTTATTTCCAAGAACAAGTGTTCCAGGTCAAGGTACAAATATTCTACCATGACATGCATTCATTTTATAAAGTATAAGTGAATTTAGGGACAATTTAGGGGCAAAGAAGAATTTAGCATCCATCTTAGAAAGTTAACTATCATTGCCTTCCAAGAGGATATTTTATCTCCTGATGAACCACGAGTCTCACAAAACATCATGCCGAGTGGATGAAATGAAACACAAAAAATAAATTGTACCTATTACTTTATTCTTCTTTCCGTTTTTAATTGGCGTGCATAGCAAACTTTCTATATTCTGGTTTTTACTATCTGCATTTTCATTCTGTTAATAAAAGAAACAAACCTTACTGACTTTATCAGTCAACACCAATGTTATAGATTAATCATGTAATATATAAAACTGTACAAGCATGATAATTTATGAACATGCCGAATCGTACTTCTCTCAGATTTTGGTTGGGGAAATTACAGTAGTAGCAACATTCTAAATCAACACAACTGTGAAATTTTCATTGAGATTTCCTCCATGATTTAGTACTCAAACACGTTTGCACTTTTGACAGCTGTTGTCAGGCTTTCTCTGCAGTAATAAACTGTAGTTATATAATAGATACCTTTATGCCCAAATATTCACAACATTACAATTTTCAGAAGAACAGTATGAGAATACTTACCAATTTCACAACTAACTTTAAAAACAGCAGCAGACCCTAAAATAGTCATCTCCAGAATGGTGTCCAAATGGAGGTTTTGGACTATAACATGCACCATGCCCAGCCAGCAGAGTAAGTGGTCAGGGATGAAGGGGTATTTAATCCAAAACATCTGGAGCTGGTGGAAACCTGGCCTATAATTATCCCCTTCACAAGGTAACATACTGTTGGTTTTTTAAACAGCATAATCTACACAAATAGATTCTAAGTAGAAAATTGCTAATGCTTTTTTAAAAAAATTAAAATCAAAACACAGAGCCCTAGATATTCAAATGGCTAACTGGCAAGGGTAGGGCCTCTCTCAGTATTGGGAGACCAACAGTAGTAAAGATTTGTAGAGCCCAGTAAAAGTAAAAGGGGAGGAACCAGAAGATAAACCAAAACTAGTCTATAGTTGCCAGTGTTAATTACATCTGTCTATTCCCTACATTTATATTCTAGCATTCTCATGCTATTCATGGTGATGCATGTGGTTCTTTCCACCACCATTTTATCGATGAGCTGCATTAAGTTGAGAGATAGTGATTGGTCCAAGGTCACCCAGTGACTTACAAAGGGGAGTGGGGATTTGAACCTGGGTTTCCCAGGTACTTGGGACGCGGGTGGTGCTGTGGGTTAAACCACAGAACCTAGGACTCGAATCCCCATGACGGAATGAGCTCCCATTGCTCAGTCCCAGCTCTTGCCCACCTAGTAGTTCGAAAGCATGTCAAAGTGCAAGTAGATAAATAGGTACTGCTATGGTGGGAAGGTAAACAGTGTTTCCGTGCACTGCTCTGGTTTGCCAGAAGCGGCTTAGTCATGCTGGCCACATGACCCTGAAGCTGTATGTCGGCTCCTTCAGCCAGCAAAGTGAGATGAGTGCCGCAACCCCAGAGTGGGTCACGACTGGACCTAATGGTCAGGGGCCCCTTAACCTTTACCTTCCCAGGTACTGATCCCACACCCTAACCACATTGGTTCTCTCATATCCTGACATTCCACATAAAATGTTTGAGGCAGTTTACCTGAAAACTGTTAAAATGTAACAGTAATAGGGGGGACAGCAAAAACAACAAATCCACAACACAGTACTAATCAGAGCAATGCAATAAACAATTAATTGTAAGGCAAAAACACAGAATGCCAATCTATTGAAAAACAACAATCCATTAAAACAATTCAAAGGATAGCTATCAAAAAGTCTAGTCCATGATCCACCACACAGCAAATCAGTGCATAAGTGATCTGTCCTGAACTCATCAGTGAGCAGTAGTCTTTGTAACTGAAATCATATCAGAACTTTGCTTTCCTGGACCAGGTACAAAATGGTAGAAAATGGGCCAGACAGAGAGCAATTGCCATCAGGCTAGACAGGTATGGTCCCATGAAAGACGTAGACATCTGCAGAGTGGGGACTGAAGCAGGTGTTGAGGGCTAATGTGATTATGCCTCTTGAAACTATTTAATGCAAGAATGACCCTAGAGGGGCATCGCACAAGATCTCCCGTAATTGAACTGCATGCACAAAAAGCCCTGCATTTTCCATTGGTAAGGTCAAAATCTAGATTTACATTTACTTACTGTCCAAGGAAATCTTTTGTCTTGGCGAATATCTGAAATGTTAAGAGGCTCCATGGTATTCTTCACGTATTGAGCATACATATAATTAATCTGGTTTGTATCATAGTTTCTGTTGGAGCAAGAAGAAACAGAGTAATTTCTCTGCACCACCCTCCTCATTGTCATTATTCAGTTACTGATCAACATCTACATAATCATCTCAAGGTGATGTACAATAAAAACAGCCAAAAAAACCACCACACCAACTGATATGTTTGAAGCAAAACTAAAACAATACAAAATAGATACTCCTGGCAAAGACCCATTTATCCAGCTGGAAAAATGTGTTGGAACAAAAATGTCTTCATTTGTTTCCGGAAAGTAGCAACTGGAGCTCTCCATATATCTGCTTCTCTAAACTATTCCGGGGCTATCATTACATCCATTCAGCTATTACAACCATTCACCATTTACTTCTCTAATACGTCCCTAGACTTCCACAAGATGTCTGCCCTCAAGGTGTTTCTGAACTACAGCTTCTGTCATCTTTGACTACTGGCCATGCTAATTGGGGCTGCTGGAAGCTGGAGTCAAAAACTACTTTAGGGAAGGCTGCTCTATGCTAGCAGCAATATCAAAAAGAGATTACCCATGCAGTCCATGTTTCAAAAGAAAAAGAAGAGTTGCAGCATGGACAGTGGATGGCAGGTCTTGAGCAATCAATGAAGGATGTTCAAAGGAAAACAACAGAAAGATAATGAGGTGCTACAGTTTTTTAAAAAAAATAGAAAAACATCAAACATAATGTGTATCAAACGAAAGAAAATATAAGGGAACTAATGTTGAAGAATGAAAAGCATGCAAGAAGAGAGAGGTGTTTCTAAAATCATATTTAATCATTTGCACTTGGAATTTTGGCATGTTTGTAAAACAAAAACAAATTTGCTTCACAAATAACACAGAGCAGATGGAACCCTTATGAATGTTCTCAACACTTTTGAAAGTTCATGTTAAAAGATGCTTTTCAGAGCTGAATGCACATGTCTTGCATTGCATTTGCTGTACTGTGATATAACATTTCCTTCTTCCAATCAGACACAAAATAAATCTTTCCCAAGTAGTAATTATATTATATTCCCTCCCCTCCCACTGTTGCCACTCTCTTTGCTGAAGACTCAGTCTTTTTCTGTACATACTCAGAAGACTTTTGCATTGACCCGATCACCTTCTGTTTTAAATTCATGCAATCTGAAGAGCCATGCATAATGCTGTACAGTGGGTGAGTGGAAAGAGCTCCATGTGCTCTAGAAGTGAAGCTTTTGGGGATCTTTTGTGGTTAAGGAGATACATTTGAAAACATGTTTACAAACAATTTCAAAACATCTCCGAACAAACTTGCCAGAGACTATGCCTTGTTCTTCAAAAGCCTGGCATTAGGGGCTGTTTTCCGCTTGGACCACCTTGTTTAGTGCAGCATCTGCAAAGACTCTGTGCCAAGATTCCTAGTTAAGAGCTCTGCATGTATTTTATTAGGCAAATGTGATGACTTGGATATTGTGCCCTTCTAGAAAGCTGTGGTCTGTAACCCTCTCTGTAAGATAAATTTCTATGTCACATACTACTCAATCTAGCTGGCACGCATCTTCGTTCTAATCTACAGAATTAAGTGACAGGCCCATTGATTTTGAAGGAAATTGCCAAGGGAAGGATGCTTGGAATAGCAGCCCAAGTCCCAGGAACATCAGCAGAATTAAATCAATTTCAGTAGTGAAAATAGGTCAACATTTTGACCACATGGGTTGGATAAAAGCTTTTAATAAAGGCTGAGTTGAATTAAACTTTCAAAATGTTTGGCGTGTCTTTCCATAGGTCTGTTGTTTCTTGTATTGCAGGCATGTCCAACTCCCAAGAGACTGTGATCTACTCACAGTATAAAAAGACCGGCTGTGATCTACCCACTGTCATTGCCAGAAGCTGTTGAGCTTTTTTTAGAGGAGGGTTGAACTTTTTTGGGGGGCAGTTTACAGAAGTTGTTGAGCGTTTTTTTGGGGGGGGCAGGTTTGGCCAAAGGCCATCATTAAACTTCATGTCATGATCTACCTGGGACACCCCCATGATCTACCTGTTGTACATGCCTGTTTTATTGCTTCCAGGCTGACATTATGAGGACACTCAGTGTGTAGATTTGACCCACCTGACCCTCAGATGTGGCACACAGACAATCCCCATTAGTCCAAGCACAGTCTGGGCACCAGCAGCATCAGCATGAGCTTTCACCAGGGCTGGATGAGTAACTTAAAGCCCTCTAAATGTTGTTGAACTCCAATTCATGTTTGCCCCAGCCAGCATGGTCAGTAGTCAGGAATGATGCGCGTTGTAGTCCAACAACTTCTAGAGGGCCACAGGTTAGCCAACCCTGCTCTAAATAACTCTTTTGGGAGTGACTGCTGCAGGAAATCCCTTCTACCTGTTGTTTGCAATTCACCATCTCTGCATCTAGTTTAGGACTATATCATGCAACCAATGGTGGGAACTTGCATGGCAAATACACTGCAGCACTAAGAGGGGAAGATAAGCCAACAAAATGATGAATCATCTTCATCTTGATAGGATCCCTTCTCCTCTTGCTCACTCATGAAGGCAAGTAGCCTCTTTCATATCTCCTCTATCCCACTCTCCTCATTGTGGACTTTGTCTATGCACCCACCAGAAGTAGAATGGAGCCACTAATTTCCAACCCCTTTTGTAAAGCAACCAAGGAGCTTTTAAAAAGAAAAGTATACTGAACATGTACAGCCGTTCTGACTGGTAAGTGCTGAATTTCTGAGCAAAGAGGAGTGCAACTCTCAGGGGATGTCTTCTGCACAAGCTCCTCTGAAATTAGCGGAATGCACAAGAGGTGTATTCTTGTACATTATTTCATATCTGCGGCTTTGTGCAGATAATGTTTCTGGCAATATGAAAGCAGAAAGCACTGCATTTTCTGTCTTGCCCATATGTCTGAGGCAATGGTAATTTGAGATCCATTTTTACCTTTTGTGGGTCTCACTTGAATTTTCTAATTCCTCAGATTCCATGTGAAAGACGCTGGAAAATGGATCCTAAAAATGAGAACAGTTTCAGCTTAGTTAGTATGTATAAATGGAATTATCTGTATTTCATAGCACTCAATTAAGTAATTTATTCAAGGACAGCAGCAAGTTGCTTCTGTCTCATGGTACCGTGTTACTAGGCATAAGAACATAAAAGCCCAGCTGGATCAGACCAAAGGCTCATCTAGTCCAGCATTCTGTTCTCACAGTGGCCAACCAGATGTCCATGGGAAGGCAACATGCAGATGGTTCCAGCAACTGATATTCAGAGGCATACTGTCTCAAATACTGAAGATAATATAGCTATTTTCTTATGTGACTGCTTTAAATTTCTTCATGGGTTGTAATCTGGGACCATATGCTCTTTTCTACACCCAAAGAGCAACTTCTGAGTCCCTTCTCCAGGTGTCCTCACCAGGTGAGATGAGCTAGGTGGCACCCAAACCATGGAATGCTCTCCTCAGGTGCCTGCACCCTTGATGCCATTTCAGCATTAAGCAAACACCCTTTTTATGTTCGCAGGCCTTTTAATCTGTTCCTTCTTTAAATGTGTTGTGCTGATTTTATGTTTTATCGATTTATTGTATGTGTGCTATTGTTGTTATTTTTGTTCTCAGTCACTATGAAAACATGGGAGACAGATTAAAAAAATTAAAAATGCAAGGCAGGATGTCAGTGCAGGGTGCATAACAACCACTGCACTCTGCTCTTTCAGTGGCTGCAATCCAGGGATCTAGTCCATTGTTGTTCCTTGTATGCATATGGTCATTGAACGCAATTGCAAAAGATGGGCTTCCAGTGCTGAGTGCTGGCTCTAAGGCATCTAAGGGATGCCTAAGAATCTTCTTTCCTCGAAAAGCAGTCAGGTTCTGTTCTTACCGAGCTGTCTTCGTCCACTATGAAAATGGTGCACTTCTGCACCTGCATAAAGGTGATTATGGTGGCAGCTATCTTCTTCAAAATCACTTCTAAAGATTGCTGCTCTTCAAATATTAAGCTGGCAAGATCGAGGAGAACCTACAAGGGAAAAGAAAAGAAAGATATATTAATGTTGGCAAATTTTTGATGGAAAGCAAGGCAGACACAAATTTAATAACTATGAAGTGAGATCCCCCCCAACCCTTTTTTTAATGGAGATGAAAGTCTCAGGACCAAACAACACATGATGCCGATCATCTATTTTTATATCTTTTTAAATCAAAGAATCATAAGCATTTTTCATTCACACAAAACCCCTTATCAGGAACCTTGTTGGAAGACAATCATAGCAGAACCCAAGACATAACAGAACCACATAATTAATAATGGTGCGTAACTGAGGAAATGTTTCATCCCACAGATTTCTTTTTTTTTTACCTAGATCTTTTACAGTTTTCCCTGCCTTTTCTTTTGGGGATATCCTTTGGTTAAACCGACAAATATTTAACATTAAAAAGTTTTCAAATTAGCTACTTGGCTTACCCATGCTTTCTACTTCCTGTCTACTCAAGACAGAGACATCATTCATCCATCTTCTGCAATAGAAATTTTGGGTTGGGTACATTCTTAACCCAGTGGGGACGCGCGTCTTTGGATGTTTTGGCTCATCGTGTCAACACAACCTTGATTTCTCCCACAATGCCCCACTGTAAGCTTTGCAGTGGGTGGGTGTGTATGTGGAGTGGAATTCTCAATTTGGCAAACTAGGACCCTGTTTGAAAAAAACATCAACCATGCAGTGCCGCATTATGGAGCTGGGCTGAGATGTTTACACCCCTTTTCCAAGCAATTTTGAAATCCCATCCCACTGGCAAGCTTAGGAGCACTGTCTGCCTATTTTATTCATACTGATTTTTTTTCCACACTGCCAGAGGTGGGTCTAGATACTTCCCTCCGTAAACAGTGGTGGAATATAAATAACCCTCCAACAAAGCACATGGCTAGAGGACACACCCTTAGAAACATACTGAGAGAGACCAACTCTGATTCACCAGATACAGTAAACACCCTATTAATACATGTGGAGGAGCCTCAGAGTCTGAGTGAGTTTACAGAAGACGCAGGATCAGGGCTTGTTCAGGCTCCAACTCACTCCAACGTCAGGAAAATTGGGGGGGGGGCAGATGCTCTGAATTGACCTTCCTTTCTTTTCTACTTTCCCTCCAAGCATTTGAAACCTCTCAACTCTCTATTTCTTTAGTTACATCTCACCACTGCCCATCGAGGTATTTGTATGCTAGGTACAATCTACATGTTCATATAAGGCCTGTGGCTCAGTGGGGGGAGAACATGCTCTGCATGCACAAAATCCCAGGTTCAATCCTAATGTCTCCAGCTATCTGAAGTAGCAGGGAGCCAGTTTGGTAGAGTGGTCAGTGTCAGAAAAGGACCTGGGAGACCAGGGATCAAATCTCCATGAAGCCATGAAGTTCACCTTAGGCCAGTCACCACCTTTCAGCACAACCTAACACACAGGGTTGTTGTGGGGATTGAATGGGGAGCTGGAGACCCATGTATGCCACCCTGTGCTCTATGGAAGAAAAGATGGGATATAAAGCAAATAGAGGCTTTGGAAAGCCCACGACTATGCGAGCCAAATGAAGGCCACATGGACAGGCTCCCACACTGATTCTGCCCACAACTCCAAGCCATACATTATGCAAGAGATGATAGATGATAGATAGATAGATATAGATAGATAGATAGATATAGATATAGATAGATAGATAGATAGATAGATAGATAGATAGATAGATATAGATAGATGATAGATAGATGATTGATAGATAGATAGACAGACAGATGATAGATAGATAGATGATCGATATAGATAGATGATAGATGATAGATAGATAGATTAGATAGATGATAGATAGATAGATAGATAGATAGATAGATAGATAGATGATAGATATAGATAGATAGATGATAGATAGATATAGATAGATAGATAGATAGATAGATAGATAGATAGATAGATAGATAGATGATAGATAGATAGATGGGATAGTGACTTTTTAGGCTCACCTGGTTGCGTCTGTTTTCCAGCAGGGATGTCTCATACAGCTGAGCATTGTGAAGAACAATTCCACAAAAAGCCAGGTATGCAGCAAAATCCTAAAAACCAGGTAATACTAAGTTAATTGAATTGGCAGACTGAGTATTGAGATGGCTGGGAGATAGTCAACTAATCACTGTAAAAGTACAATACAGTACAGATAAGGACCAGATTGGGCTAAATCCTACTAACACAAAAGCAGAGAGGGGAGGTTTCAAATTGGACAGAAAATTGTCTCGCTTGCTCTAGGTGCTTTCCTCTCTATTGGTTTATATTGACTCTTAACATTTGCATAAAACACATTGGCAATCCTAACCAGTGTGAGATTACTTCTCTGCTCTTTGCCATTTGTCTTCAGTATCTGCCAACAATCCCAAAGAAGGGACAACATGTACAGGCCTATATATCAGATTCCCCAAACAGTTATTTACATTTTGAAATGCTCTTGTGTTTTCTTGTTACTAACAGCACTCCAATTACTTGGATATGGCATGAAGAGTTGTTATTTTCTGTTCCCAAGAAACCTGCTTTAGTAGCAATGAGTGTTGTTTATATACTGTCCGAAAATACCCAATTCTACCTGTGACCATATCCCCAGTGGTAAAGATTTGTGGTCAATTCTTGCAAACACAAAACCAGAGTTGGACAATGGAATGTCTTATTTGCAATATTAAGTGCACAATGTCTTACAGAGACCCTCATCAACTTGGTCCAAAGCAAATAAAATAAAGAGTCTCCTTCCCTGAGCAATAATAAAAACAATCTACAGATGCTATCAAAGAGTGTCTCAGATTTTTTGACAATTATACATAAAATTGTTCTGCTAGTCAGCAGTTGCCAGGAGTTCTGCATTTGTTTTGGAAACATGTGTCTTGCTTCTAACCGCAGCTTACTTAAGAAGTATCAGTGACATCAAGGTATTTATTCATGAATAAGTGCATTCTTGAGCACAACCCATGCAATATTTATCTCTATTTTCTCATGATGAAAGTATTCCATAATAAGTAGTTCTGGGGAACCACACACACCAAAAGTTACGTCAGCCTTAAATACTGAACACATGGTATAGCCACCTATCATACAATAAATTATGTGTTTTAAAAGTAGGAATCAAATTTTGCTTACATAGCAAACTTGTGAGCCATTTTTGCTTAGGAAATATATTACTTCTGATGTCCTGCAGATGTTCATCACACATTCCATTTAGACAGGATGAATGAATTCTTATCCTGCTATTGCCAATGTTTAGATAGATAGATAGATAGATTCTTTATTGTCATTACACAAGTGCAACATTGCACAAGTGCAACGAAATTGGATGCCATCCCTTAAAAACAACAAAAGCAAAACAACAACAACAACCAAACAAACCACATTCCAGCCACACCCACACCCACACCCATCAAACTCCCAGGTCACACTATCGAGTTACTGCATTTAAGAAGGCCACAGCTCTTGGATAGAAACTATTTTTCAGTCTATTTGTCCTTGACTTGATGTTTCTGTATCTCCTGCCAGAAGGCAGTAGTACAAACAGACTGTGTCCCAGGTGAGATGCATCCTGCAGGATATTGTTTGCTTTCCTAAGACAGCGGGAACCGTACAGTTCTTCCAAAGATGGGAGGGGATGACTAGTTTGTCAGCTAGTAGCATACAGCAACTTTTCCCAAACTGGTCCTCTCTCAATATTATGGACTACAACTTCCAACAGCTCCAGCCAGCACTTGGGATGATGGAAGTTGTAGTCCAACTGCATCTGGGGGAGTTGGATTGGGGAAGTATTGGAGGATTTAACAGTGAATAGATATAATGATGGTACAATCATAGTTCATCATAGAAACTGCCCTGAGATTTACAAATGAATACAAATTCAATAAATAAGAAGAATAAGAAGCTCATAAATGAGTGATTTCTATTAAGAACATAAAAAGAGCCCTGATGGATTAGAGCAGGGGTTGTCAACCTGGTCCCTAGTGCTCACTAGTGCGCATTTCAGGATTCTAGATGGGTGGTGCGGGGTTCTACGGAACAAGGAAATTTTACCATCAAGAAGGATGCATTAGGTAGGTATAAAAAAGTTGACTACTCCTGGATTAGAAGAAGGCCTATCTAGCTTAGCATCTTGTTTCCTCACACTGACCAACCAACCAGATGCTTCTGGGAAGCCCACAAGCAGGACATGAGAGCAATAGCATAACAGGAAGCAGCCATTTTGGGGGGAGTTCTGTTCCTTGCGCCATGCACATCAGTGGAGTGGACATAATTTGCTCGTTACACTCCCATTCAGCTCTCTTCCCGCTCCAAAAGGACCTACGTGGCGGCGGTCGCGCATCAATTGGACATGTGCAAAATGGTCGCCGCCTGTACTCCTGCTGTTGTTTCCAAGCAATGGGTTTTCAGAGGCATGCTGCCTCTGATCCGGGATGTATAATAAAGCTACTGACAGCCTTTATCCTTCATGAATTTGTCTTATCCCCCTTTAACATTATCTGGGCTGACGGCCATCACTACATTTTGGGGAAGCGTATTCTAGAGTTTTAACTATGCAGCATGTGAAGAAACACTGACTTTTGTCTTCATTGGATGAATCCCAATACTCTGAGGCTCTAGTACTATGTTCAAGCAGACTAAACAATCCAGAATAAACTCATGTAAACAGAGAGGAAATTAAATTATCTGTGTATACCAACAACTTCTATGAGTCTATATTTGAATGAAATTGCTGAATTTCTAAGCTCTGTTACACAGAATGCTTATTTATTTTGTTTTAATGTATAGACCACTCACATTAGAATATATATGAGTGGTGTACTTCTTTTGAATATAATTTCCAAATGTCTGAATGCTTCCAAACTGCATTAATTTACTCCCACACTGTTGTCAGTAGAAAAGTGGTTTACTTTTGTGCTGTTCACATGGTCATTGAAAGAAATATTAATTAGTTCATGTTACTCTATTTATTTATTGTTTCATTAGGTGATTCTCCGCTTTCTAACAAGTTTCCAAGTAGCTTACAGAATATTAATATTACAACAAAACTGTTTTTTTAAAAAACCCTTTATGTCCTGCTTTTCATCCTTAATAGCAAAGAAATGTGCAAAAATAAAAAGACAATCAAATTACAAAATTCAGACTAAACTAGGAGCCACTTAGTCCGACAGCAGGTAAGTCAAAAGAACCCAGGTTGTACTAACAGCCAGCAGAATTTTCCAAAGCCAACTCTTTTCAGCATGGTGCTTAAATGACACTAAAGCAGGCTCCAGGTGAGCTTCCCTGGGAGAAGCACTCCACAGCCAGGCTGCTACCACCTAGCTGGCCCTTTCCCTAGAAGCTGCCTGCCCCACCTCAGATGGTGGAGGCACTTGAAGTAGCTTTGCTGTCATGGAAAGTGGGGAGAAGCTAATCATTTATACCTTCTCATCTTGCTCAGTGAATATTCCTCCACCACCAGACTTCTTGTTGATTGCTTGTGCCACACCAACCACCTGATGAAAATAAAATATAGAAATATTAGTTAATTCCATAGGGTGTTGACTGCAAGCCATGTAGAAGTGAACATTAGATATCAAGTAGCTGCTATGTAGTAACTTCTTCTTCTTTTTAAATGTATGTTTTAAATGAAAACGTGTATTTAACATCTCAACTTGATTGGTACTGTGATTTCTCCATGTCAGAAACTTTGACAAAACAGATGGCAAGAAGACCCCAAAATGTATTTTAGTTCTCCAAATCCAACGCTCAATATTTCCGTCAGTTCCTACTGTTGGGACAAACTGATGCTTTTGACGTTACAACAACCACGTGTTCGAAAAAGTTTTCTATGTACCACTTTGACAACAGTCAATGGCAATGAGATGAGGGTGGTAGAGGAGGAAACAAGGAAGGCAGGAATCTCAGCCTTCACTGTTTTCTGCTCCTGCCCCTACCAAGTGACAGCCCCTTTTTGACAGCCCCGGATCACTCCAGGTGGGCCACACCCCAGTGAACCAGGGGCTGCCTGATGTCAAGAACTGGCTGGATGAGGAGGAGTGGTGGGAGGCACCAGCCTGGGATCCCCCCTAGGTAAGCCTGAGAGCCAGAGGAGTGGTGGTGAGACACTGAGGACAGATCAGAGGGGGATGGGAGGGGAGGAATGGTTGGAAGTTGAAGAAGCAACAGGCTTAAGTGAGCAAGAGGAGCCAGGTGTGGAAAGCAGCTCAGACTCAGCTGATGAAGCAGAGAAGGTGGGGATAGATGCTCCATTATAGGGGCTGGTTCTGCCTGAGACCTCTCTGCTTGTATGCTGTTTTCCTGAATAAAGAATTTACTTTTCTGCTCATCTCTGTATCTTCAGTGATGCCCTGCATCTGAACCTGCCCTGCATCTGAACTTGTTCTGGTTAAATGTTGAATCGGCCACATTCTGTTCAGGATGCACAACACTACTATGTAGATGGAAGGATCTTTTCCAGCTTGTAGGCAATCTTTGGGAGTGGGGCGGGGCTGCGCAACAGGCATTGGCAGGTTATTAAGCATTGTGCCTCCTCCAAGCCTCAGATTCCCCAGAACGTGGTTTTAAATGTGATTATTTATTTATATCAAACCTTTAAACAAAATTATGTAAGGCACTTTACATAAAATTAATACAAAGTTCTAACAGAATATATAATGATAATAATAGACTAATAATAGACACAATATGATATGATAAAATATAGAATAAATAAAATAAGACACAAAGAGGCAGAATTTACAATAAAAGCAATGCTATTCTTTTTGCATACCACATCCTCACAAGTTAAGGGCTTGCCTACAGCTTGCCAGTGACATACGTAGCGTATTCTCCTTGATTCAGATGGTGAAAAGAGGAGTTCATGTTCAAAGCTCCTTAAGTTCATTTAGTTCAGATGGAGAAAACATGCTTTTTCTCTCTGTGTGTGTTGTCTTTGGAGTTTCTAAGTAACTGTTTAATTTCAAGTGACTCGAAATGCCTAGCTGCTTTTTGTGTACATATAATAGCTCTGCTGGATTTCAGAGCTTCCTGATGTTAACAGCTACAATTCCATGAGCATTAATGGAAAGTTTCAAAGGGAGTGCTCCATTAATACACTTATATCTGATCTTCTTGGGACCTCCTGCAGAGAGGTAATTGAGTCAGATGAGCAACTTTTGATGTTTCACTTGTCGTCCAAAGCAAATGAAAATAGCAAGATGCTTTTTTCGAAAGGTTTATCTGCACGCAGAATCTGAAGTGCTTTCTTCCAAAGGGAAATAGCTCTGCAACCATTAGCCCAATCCCACCTCACTTATTTTCCTGCCTCTTTCAACCTCCTTTCAAAGTTTGGCACAGAAGAAAACAATTTCTGAAGAGGAAGGGTGGTGGTGAGGAGGAAGGGATATCTGTTGTTGCTGGCGGCATCCATCTGTCTCGAAAGACAATGGAGTGCGCCTCTGGGGGTGAAGTCAAACCGCTGTAGAATCACAGCGCCTGCTGTGGATGCAGAGACCGGTAACTCACAACTGCTGACTCCCATGTTGTTTTTGCTGCATTAGCAGCACCAAAGTGGCCTCTCTGGGGTGCAAGCCTGGACAGTGTGGATGGAGGTCCTGGGCTGCCCATACAAGACACCCGCCCCCTTGGCCTTGCTGGTGTGGTCCAAAGGAAAGCAGATCAATATATTTGGCACCAGCTTGGCTGCAGGAGTTGCCGGAAATAGATGTACAAGGCACCACCCAACCGCCTTAGGGACTCCACTCCAGATTTGTGTAGGGTTTACTCCTCAGCCCTTTCTTCTCCCAAAGAAAGGCAATGGGTACTGATTTTTCCATAGGGTTTACTCCCAAAGCTTTTCTTACAAAGGAGTATAGCAACAAGGCAGTGGAGGTTTGGGATAAGAGCTTTCTCTTCTCTTCTCTTCTCTTCCCTTCCCTTCCCTTCCCTCATCTCCTCTCCTCTTCTAATTTTGCTACCTTCCCAGATTGGGACACTGGTACGATGGGGGTGCAGTATTGGGCGCACCAGATTGAAAGACAGGTAAGAAATGCAGGTAAAATATAGCACCAGTTCCAGATAGTTATCTGCAGATATATAGAATCTATGCTTTCTTGTCCTGGAGAAATGGATTCTGGAGTTGTGAAAAGTGAGAAAAATCTAAACATGCATAATTTAGGCTGATGGAGCATCATCACACAATAAAAAGATTTTTTTATTCTCTCTTAAAACTGACCAAATAATACCACCATGAGTAAGAACAAGACCAGAATGTGGGAAATGAACCTAGGAACACATTCCTTAATTAAGTAGATGAATCGAACCGACATTTAAGCCTAACCAAAATCCTTCAGGCAAATCTTCCATGCATACCCCAAGAGGGCACTACAAACTGGAACAGAGTTAAACTCATCATTCCAAACAACATTACTGGACAAGTAATAAACAATTACTCTTCAACTTATGCTCATACTTCCCAACCCCACCCCTTAGAGGTTGTCTGTACTACTTCAGTTGCAAGATGCAAAACAAACTTTTCTCTCTCCTCCATTAATATTCATAGTGGGTTAGAGCAATATAAAAAAAAGGTTTGTTGACCTCGGTTGTTTTCTCCCCAATATTCTAAGCATGTGCAGTTTTGCAGTTTTAATGAATATTTTGAATTAATTTTAGTGTAGATATACCATACTAACATGAAGATAGAGAAAATATAAGGCAAATCTGTATTAGGAAGAGAGGGGGGAATAGATAGAGATAGAAACAATACACCATGACATATTATATGGAAATACATTGTCTGCTACCATTCTGGAATGACCAAGTAGCAGGTTTAAAGTAACTTATGTCATGGCACCATCTTGCCAATGAGAACAATACGGGGGAGCTTGGTTTTAAAGTGTTTCGTTTATATAAAGAAAAAAAGGTTTGAGAGTAACCCAGAACCTTGAGCAAGCTTTCACTTCCCACTGAGGCCTGTCTGGAGGCTCTCAATATCTGGAATTCCCACCCCAGCAACTCAGATCTTCTAACCACATCCCAGTAGGAGAGAGGAAAGTTTTATTTGTTTATTTGTTGGCTCTCATGAGCTTTTTGCACCCTCCGGAAACCAAAGATGTACAAGATAAAGAAGGATGTAATTCAGTTTAGCAGCTTTAGCACATTAGTAGCAAGGGGCTGCTGCCTGGAGTCCACCAGAAATAGAATTATTTGTGACCACCGCTGTTTGGAAGGGATACGAAACAGGAAATGATGTCTTTGGCTATTAATGCAGACCTCAACATATGGAAAAGTGTGCTCACCCACTAAGCACCAAAGTTCTAATAGCCAAGTTGCAAAACTGGGTGGAAAAACACTTTCAATATCTCAGTGGATTAGATGGTGATTTATAGGCTTCTTCACTCACTCTCACACCAAGCTCTCCAAGCTACTGGCAACACAAATGGGATCATTGTGCTGCAAAGTTAGCCATTAGCAAGCATGGTTTCAAAATGCTTGTTTTAAATAAAGGTTGTATTGTCAGGCGCACTGCATAAAATCCAACTTTGCTCTTTTAAAGTTAATGGTAAACTACTCTTGGCATCATCATACAAGTCCCACACTTTAAAGAAGTCTTCCAAAACAAAACAAAACAAAAGTCTGGGCAATAATAATGCAAACCCCTCACCCACCCCACACTATAGCCAAACACACTCACAAAATCGACATACAAAGGCTGCCATCATTTTAGACATCTTATACCATCACACAGCTGCTCTCCAATTCCCAAGGCATCTTTTAATTTAACGGAAGTGTCCCTATTTTAGAATATCATACCTCAAAGAACAGACAGTCCAGATCGCCCTGAGTCAAGTTCTTTTTTATCTGCATACAACAGATACCACAAGGAACAGATAACATGGCAGCTTCACTGAAAAGAACACCCCATAGCCACCCACAAAACTCCTGTTACTATAAATTCCTAGCTAAGTGCCTCACAGCTCCCCCTTACACTGGCAGAGTTCCATCCATTTTCTCTGGATCATCCCCCAAGGCAAGCAAATCACCGGCTCTCACCAACATCTACTGCAACCATGGCTTTCGTAAATAGTCCTGCTTTTAGGCAGCTCGGCAATCCCCCAGGAGGATGACGTCGCATACTAAGTTCTTTCTTGGTGGAGGTCTGCACGCTAATGGAATCAATTCTTCTCAACAAGTTCAACGTGTAAGTGGCTGTCTCAACAACTCCACCAAAAATATGCTTGCCTTTCGCCCCCGGTTCTGTGTCTCTAAGCAGTTTCGCAAGAAGCTGAAATCCAACTAGTGGCTGCACCTGCTGCATTTCTGCCTGACTTGGTGCAGAAGATAAATCAAGAGGGATAGTGAAACAGTCTTAGTCATGGTCCTTGGTTCATTCTTCTCCTGCCCTTATCTACACCACCTCAGAGCAGTGTTTTAGGATGAAATCCTATACAGTGGTACCTCGGGTTACATATGCTTCAGGTTACAGACTCCGCTAACCCAGAAATAGTGCTTCAGGTTAAGAACTTTGCTTCAGGATGAGGACAGAAATTGTGCTCCGGCAGCATGGCAGCAGCAGGAGGCCCCATTAGCTAAAGTGGTGCTTCAGGTTAAGAACATTTTCAGGTTAAGTACAGACCTCTGGAACGAATTAAGTACTTAACCTGAGGTACCACTGTACCCACTTTCTGGGGAATAAGCCCTATTGAACTCTATGTGAATACATGTACAGGATTGAGCTATAAGTGCCTCACAGGAATCCTATGAGGTAAGTTAGGCTGAGAGACAGCATATTGGCTGTCCACCAGTAAGGAGAGATTTGCATCTGTTTTTTTCCAGGTCCAAACCTAATAGCCCAGGCTCTTTGCCACATTAATTGTCCCTGCCCGCGCCACAAATGCTACAGCATGCTTTAAGGAGGGTTGTTTATTGAACTCTTCAATGCATGCTATTTTGTCTATTATTGTCCAGTCACCACCGGCCCTTGTGTAAGGATTCCAGAGCGAAGAGATTTCAGTATTAAGCACACAGCTCACACTGAGAATGTGAGTAAACTCTCTAAGCTTCCCAATATGCTCTGACACCAGTCCACAGGTGCACAGCTGACATGCAGGTGTTGGCTCACAACACTGGCCTTTTTATTTTTATTAGCTTTGAACCACAGAAAGCTGAATCCATTTCAATGGTATCGCAGGCGCTGAAGAATCCAAAAGGAGAACACTTTCGCCCTGTGTAAACAGCTTCCTGCCATGAAAGGGAAGCTTGTGGTTCTTAAAGAGCTGTGAGGAAACAGTAAAAAAAGGACTGTGTTAATATAGCCTAAAAAGACCATTCAGCTGCTCCTTATTAGCCCTGCAGGTTTCTCTTTTACTATGGAAAGCATGTGAACCATATGCGGGCTCCTTTATTCTTTGGATCCAGCTGCAGGACCCTAGACTTGTTATATGTGGGATTGTGAAAAATGGAAAGAAACAGGCACATGCTGAGGACTCTCTTGGGTGATAACCTTCAGCATTATTTTAGTTTAAAGGAATGTTAACATCCTTGATTGGCTGGACCACGAAAGGAAATTATTTTCTATAGCCAGCTAGAACAGATCCTGAACTCATTTGAACTGGTGCAACTCCAAGTAAATGCCAAGTATTTGCCTTGCACTAATAAGCCTGGTCCATGATAAACACTGTGCACACACTGGGCATTTAAATAACATTTACAGCACATCCTGTCCATGGCTCCAAAGAAGCTTGGGAACTGTAGTTTACCAGTAACAGCTGCACTTCCCAACACCCTTTGCATGCTACAGTTCCCTGAATTCTTGGGTGGGTGGGGGGAAACTTGCTTTAAATGTCTGATATGTATTCAGCCTCTAGTTTCCTAAAGATAGGCAATTAATAAATGACACATGCAACTCGAGAGAATTTCTTCAAGCCTACAGGGGTGAGCGGGGCAGGCCGAGGTTTACACAATTAACAAACACAGTGTATGTATTTCAACAAAGTCCTGGGCTCTCCGTGTTAGAATAGGAGTTTAGAAATAGCTGAAATATACATAGAACTTTGAAACTGTAAACAGATTTAAGCTTCTTTGCACACAGAAATAGACATGAGTTCTGCAGACCAGATCCAGACTCTGATGTCTTCGCCTCAGCAGCTTGGTACATAATTCCACCAAATGGTGATTCTCTGGCCGGCCGGTCATTCTTGGAGAAATGTGGGGATAGGGAAACCTATTCATGCAAATTCAGCTTAATCTAAGCAATGACTAACGGATATACAGTGGTACCTCGGGTTAAGTACTTAATTCATTCCGGAGGTCTGTTCTTAACCTGAAAATGTTCTTAACCTGAAGACCACTTTAGCTAATGGGGCCTCCTGCTGCCACTGCGCCGCAGGAGCACGATTTCTGTTCTCATCCTGAAGCAAAGTTCTTAACCCGAGGTACTATTTCTGGGTTAGCGGAGTCTGTAACCTGAAGCGTATGTAACCTGAAGCATATGTAACCCGAGGTACCACTGTACAGGACGAAAGCCAATCCAGCAACCCATTTTGAATGTTGAGCAAGTGATACAGTCTGCGCCATTCTCAGAGATTCATATGGGGAAATGAAGTTCTGTTGAGTATCCACCGGACTCACATCTGAAACTTTGGAATAACAATGCCCCATAGAATTATGTGACTTGGAGGAGGAAGAAAAAGTTTGTTAAAGGGAGTTATGTTCTCATGTTCCCTTTGGGGGAGAAAAAAATACCCAATAATTTTTATTTTTTTAAAAAAGGGAAATAATAATGGCAAGCCCATCACAATATGGGTTGGTCTAACTTTACACATTTTAGGCAGAAATCCCACCTTGGTTAGAAGAAAAAGAAGAAGAAGAAGAAGAAGAAGAAGAAGAAGAAGAAGAAGAAGAAGAAGAAGAAGAAGAAGAAGATTTGATATCCCACTTTATCACTACCCAAAGGAGTCTCAAAGCGGCTCACAATCTCCTTTCCCTTCCTCCCCCACAACAAATACTCTGTGAGGTGAGTGGGGTTGAGAGACTTCAGAGAAGTGTGACTAGCCCAAGGTCACCCAGCAGCTGCATGCGGAGGAGTGGGGAAGCGAACCCGGTTCACCAGATTACGAGTCCACTGCTCTTAACCACTATACCACACTGGTTGAATTGCACACTGTATCACATACTCATGGGGAAGACTTAAAGTCAAAGCTGTAACGCCTGTGATTTGGCAGCCTTAATTGTATTTTACCCTCATTTCCCCCCTGTTGCTGCTCTCTCTAAGCATGTCTTTTCATTGCCAATACAACTGCAGTTCCCTTCTGCTAACACTTTGCCGCTGTCTGTTGTGCGGACAGTGTTGTTATACAGTTTAGCCACTAGGTGACACTGGACTTGGTTGAACCTGGGTACAGCCAGGACTTTCCCGTTTTGCTCTTGTTGGAATGAGACAGTAAACTTATTGCCGTAGTTTCCTGACTGGGGCGTCCTGCACACCAGGAGAGGCCAACATAGTGGTTTCCAGATGTTGCTGGACTCCAGTCAGCCTCCAACAGCATGGCCAATGGTCAGGCATGGAGGCAGCTGTTGGCCAACCATGTGGAGGGCACAACGTTGGCTACCCTTGCTAGAAGCCTCCCATGACAGCTAGTTGTCTTTCTAATCTTCCGGAGCACAATGTTTATCGCTGCTCCATTTCGGATGTTTCATTTGTGTGAAAAGGAAAAGCTTCTACGATCATATCAACTGCCGTGGAATTTAATGCGCGCTATTGTTTATGATTCTTTTGGCCTAAAATAGACATGCTGACTTTTAGCCTTAAAAACGACTTTGCCCTTCCTGGTTCCCTGCAGGCTTTTCTCCCTAGGCCACAGGCATTTCTGTAGCATCGCTAGCTGCGTTCAGCGTTTTATTTTATCTGGATGCTTCTCGTTGCATTCTTGTACATTCAGATCTTAGATTTAATTCTCTGAAAGCTACTTCAAACCCCAAAGGGAGAATGTGCCGTTGTTTTTTTCCATTGTTATTCTTAAGCTAAACACTTTTTTTAAAGCTTCCTGTGACGATTATAAGATTCAGTAAAGACAACACTAAAGAAAAATTATCCACTAAACCAAAGAATGCACAGAGGGTCCGGAAATATATATTTGTCTCTTTTAGAGCAAAGGGGCCCTGTTCACATTCAGCTGCGGATTGCATTATAATTATTTTAGATGTGGATTGCATGATATATTTATTTATTTAGGCATACTCCGGCTGTTTTTACCCCTATGGAGATGAACTTCCTTCTCAGCCAGAAAACTAAACAATTGATACCAGTTAGCCGTTCTACCTATGCTGGCCTTTAAAACTGGTGGCTCCCTTTATCATTAGACCACTCCAGTAAACCACTACATTTTCAAGCCGTTCGTGGGGTTCTTTTCCCATTTGTCCTACAGAATGTGGCAAACACGTAAATCTATGTTTTGTTCAGTAAGCTGTTCCTGCTCTTTGCCCAAATCAAGGATACTCAGTCACACCCAATCATTCCCTCAGCCCATTCCCCCCCCCTTCCACTAAACATATTTCCTACTTCTCCCCCTCAAACCATCCAACCCCACTTGGGCATCCCTTGTTCAGCTGCTCCTTTCCACAGCCACACCACACATATAAAGTGTTCTTATGCAGCTTTAACAGCCATGGCTGCCCCCCAAAGAATCCTGGGAACTGCACTTTCTTAAGGATGCTGAGAGTTGTTGGGAGACTGCTCAGAGAGCTACAATACCCAACACCCCTAACAAACTCCATTTCCCAGGATTCTTTGGAAGAAGGTTCTTACTGTTACCTGTATAGGTAAAGGTAGAGGGACCCCTGACCATTAGGTCCAGTCGTGGCTGACTCTGGGGTTGCAGCGCTCATCTCACTCTATAGGCCGAGGGAGCCATGTGGCCAGAATGACTAAGCCGCTTCTAGCGAACCAGAGCAGCACATGGAAACGCCGTTTACTTTCCCACCGGAGCGGTACCTATTTATCTACTTGCACTTTGACGTGCTTTCGAACTGCTAGATTGGCAGGAGCAGGGACCGAGCAACGGGAGCTCACCCCATCGCAGGGACTCGAACCGCTAACCTGATCGGCAAGTCCTAGGCTCTGTGGTTTAACCCACAGCGCCACCCGCATCCCTTAAAGTGGTATAGGAACACTTTAAAAGTATGGAATGGATGTGACCTCATAGTCACAGCCTAGGCTCTTCTCTGATGTTCTTGCCCTCTAAATCATCTGTCTGCACCCTCCCTCAACACCTTCTCACTAGACTTCCACAGCCTTGATTTCTTCTACTCACATTCCTGACCCCTTGCATCATGAACGGGGAACATGTGCCCTCTAGATGTTGTGGGACTCCCAGAACCATCACCCCTGACAAGTGCCCAGACTAGCTAAGGCTGATGGTTGTTGAAGTCCAACAACCTCTGGAAGCCACAGGTTCACCATCCCTACATGATGAATCTATTCAGAGGGGGAGGAACCTTGTTATTACATCTGTTCCAACAGAATTGCCGCTTTTTTCCTTCTTGCCTGCTGCAAACACTTTAGGAATATTGAAACAACCTGGCGTTATGTTTGTCAGGAAGTTTTCTGGATAAATTAGGAATCCCGCCCAATACTATTGGTTCAGAAGACACTGTCAAATTCAAGAAGGGTCATCATGTTCCTGCTGAAGGATGGTGATCCCCTCCCTATTTCTCCCAATCATTTCCCTTTAATGAAAACATCCCCCCCCACTCCACAGATCTGAACTTTTCAGTTTAAATTTCTCCCTGAGCAGCTCTTTTTCTTCTGTGATTTAAAGTAGGCTCAGCTCTAAAACTGCTTTCTTCTGCTCTAAAACTGCAGGTATTCTTTCCATTCAAAGTCTGTGAGATAGACTTCCCAGAAATGTGCTCTGAAAAGAAGGGCTGAGGGCATGCACACTAAACATTTAAAGCACATGTATGCACAGGACTCCCTGCAAAGAATCCTACAACTATAGTTTGTTAAGGGTGCTGGGAATTGTGGCTGTGAGGGGGAAACTACAGTTCCCATGGTGCTTTGGGGGCAGCCATGTGCTTCAAATTTATGGTGTGTACTCAACCCAAATCATCTTCTTGACTTCACTGGCCCCAACATCTAATGGGCATCTCTGAGGCTTCCTGCAGCTTCTTGTCTTAGCTTTCCTCCTGCAAGAATAAATATATACACACACACAAAAAGCCACAAAACAATGTCATTTCTCATGCCTTCCCCTTTCATGGAAAGAAGGATGCGAGTCTATTTCTAAGTATATAGTTTCTGGTGATTCTCAAACTAAAATATAAGTATAAAAATAGATGCACTACCATCACATTTTCCACGTGCCCACTTTCTTGTATTATAAATGCACGTTACTTTTCTATTAGTTGCATGCAGGCTCCTGCTGTTCCTTGAGGCTGTGCTTTTACTTTGGGGGCTATCATAGATTTTTAGCATTCAGAGAGTAATCTTTGATCACTGCGATGCAGTCTACATGGGGCTGCCTTTGAAGATGGTCCGGAAGGTCCAGTTAGTCTGCAGTGGGGCTACAAAACTGCTGACAAGGACCAGGAGGTGGGATCACATCACAGTTGTTTTGAAACAGCTGCATTGCATCTCTGTTTGATTCTGAGCTCAGTTCAAAGCTCTTGAGCTGAACTTTAAAGCCCCACATGGTATTCCTTGGACCATCTTCTCCCTTATCAAGACTCCTCCTGTGTGCTGAGATCTATATTTGGGGTTCTTCATTGGGTGACCCCCCCCCATCAGAAGCAGGGTGATTAGCAACCCAGGAGAACCTTTTAGGTACCGTTGCCCAACCTATGGACTGTCCCCTCCAGGGAGGTTCGCCATCATTTCCATACTAGACAAAAACTTTCTTTATTTTATCAGGCTTTTAAAGTTTTTAAACCTTGATTGGAATACTTATCCTGTGCTGTTTTTGTAATTCTTTTGTAAGTTGCTCTATGAATGCTGACTGCCCTCAGAAGGACAGCGATGGAGATAATAAGAACAATAAAAACTAGCAAAACAGGGTGCTAATGACTAGCAAAAGTGAGTCCATTTGGTGCATTCATTGTTACTATGATTAGCTGCGTTTGTAGGACTATCACAAGAACACCTCAAAAATTCTTGTCACCGAATAAAGTGAGGCACAACAAAAATAACTCCTCCATCTTTCCCAATGTGCATATTACGGGCATGTTACTCAACCCCATGCTCTGCTTGTGGCAATCAAGAGGAGAGTACACCATGAGACAAGGTCACATTCACACCATACATTAAAAAAACTATGATGCCACTTTAAACAGCCGTAGCTTCCCCCGAATTAATTATGGGAGCTATAATTTGTTAAGGTTGATGAGAGTAGCTAGGAGATCCTTTTTCCACTATGAGAACTACAGTTCTCAAAGTGACTTAACAATCAACCCCTCTTCACAGAGAACTCTAAGAAGTGTAGTTTTGTGAGGGGAATAGGGGTGTCCTAACACACTTAAACTACAGCACCCATAATTCTTTGGGGGAAGCCGTGGCTTCACAGTGCATAGCATCGCAGTGTTTTGAATTTATGATGTGAATGTGGCCCAAGTCACACCCTTGCTTTCAGTTTGGTTTTCAAAATGGAGGGCTGTGAGCTGCTCCTGCCTTTCTGCCTGCCCAAAGTGTTCATCGACATCCACACACAGGGCATGGGGCACATTCTGCCCAGAACATGCACAGATGGCTGAGCCAATGAAATGTCACTTGTGGGAGTGATGTGCCACGGCTGACACGTGCCTGAGGCCCGGCTTCAGTAGCTTTGCAGAAAGCAAAGCCGGCTTGTTATGGGTGAACATTCAGAGCCAAAGCAGCTTCTTTTATCTGTTAGATAGATCTTCATGATAATGGCTGTGTCTGTTTTCTGGGCGTTTTCTTTGGAACGAGGAGCCAGTGTGTTTTTATGTTGTTAATGGCTTTCAAAAAGTAGGAAAAGCAGCTAAAAGCAGATGGCAATTTAGGGTCTGATTCCATGGATCAAGCCTCATTCCAGAAATGTGTCAGTAAAGCATTATGGCGAGAGTGATGAAAACCTTCTGCTAAGAGAGTTTAAAAGGAAAGAAAAGGTTGTGGTGGGGTGGGAAGAGAAACCAGCTTTCCCCAAGAAAGATTCCAAAACTCTGTCCCTCCAGTTCAAAATGACTAGAAGTGAGTGTAGCACTTCGCCCCTCCCTTTCCCTCTCATTTCAACCTCTGCCAATTTGTTCATCTATCACTTTGTTTTATGCTTGCAAGTAATGGGAAGGGGATGCTTTGCTTCAGCTGGGGCCATGCTTTCGTTTACGAGGGTAAACCTATCCAAAGTCATTGTATTTCATTTCGGGAGCTACCAATGGCAAGCTGAATACTTCTTTAAACAAGTCTGTTAGCCCTGCAGTGTCTTGACCTAAGAACACGGCATTTCGTTTCTTCGTTGATCAAAGATGGCTGACATAAAAGATACTCTCTGCTGGAAATATTTGCCCCCAAATATGTGGGGGGATTTAAACTGTGTAGATGACATCCTTGAGGGGGCAGGGCCTGACATTGTGTCCCAGCTTCTCCTCATGTGTTTGCTTACACATAAGGAAGCTGGATCATGAACAGGGAATTATATCCACAAAAGCATGTATAGGATTGTGTTGTTAACAATCTTTGTGACTTTCTAGTGGTGTACCTATTAACTATTTTTCTGAATGTTCATGATATAAAGGAAATGAAGTAGAGATGTGGGGAAATTTGATTTTATTTGTATTTTAATGAGAAACTACCTAATTCAAACTTCTCCGTCCAATATGTGAATCAAAACACAGCTATCTTTCAGAATGTGTACAGAAATGCATATAAATACACATGCTAGTGAAAATAACATATAAAATGCATTATATTCTGGGGGATTGACAGATTTGCCCACCCATAAACTGAAGTCAGGGTTAGGTCATGAGGCAGCCAGGTTTGCATATGAGAATAAATTACTGAGGATGATGAAAAAGATTTCTGCAAACTCAAATCTTGTCTGAAAGAAAAGATATGCATATTCAGATGAAAAAGCAACAAACCTCTCATCCCAGCGGATGGCCGAAATGATCAAGGAGATGAAGCTAATGTTTAAATTAGCCGCAGCTCAAAGAATAACAAGTTTAAAGTAAAATGACGTTTGGGATTAACATGAGTTAATATAACACGAGAAACTGTAAGTATATTTTGGAAAAAGCTGAAATGCTGCTGGGAAACAAGAACTGAAAAAACTCAGGTCCAAAAATTAGCCTTTGAACCAAAAGTTATGTGACAAGAGAAACTCCATACAGTCAAAATAAGCCCTGGGACACTCTAACAAAAGACCAGCTTGAGGCCAGTTTACTGTCATATGTATTCTCTAAACATAAAGCAACATAAAGCATTGTGTGAAGGGCAGAGCAAGCAAAGGCTCCACAAAAATCTGTAGCAGCAAGCAGCGCTGCAGCAAAACATTGCAGCGAAGAGTTCTCCCGTTCAGTGTTCCAGCCGTGACTCCTTCAAGGATGGGCCCATTTCCTTCCAGGGTCATCCTAGATCTTATTTTACAGATGACAACCCTCTTTTTAAAAGGCTTTGGAGCCCAAGTCCATTGTAAAGGGAAAGAACCAGAGGAGGGGGAGAACAAGGGCCTTAAAATTGCCAGCTGAGCAGGAAGACTAGTCACCTGGCCACCGTCTTCTGGCTTATGGTGAGATGCATTGCATTTCTATTTCAATTACAGTGGTACCTCGGGTTACATATGCTTCAGGTTACATACGCTTCAGGTTACACACTCCGCTAACCCAGAAATAGTGCTTTAGGTTAAGAACTTTGCTTCAGGATGAGAAAAGAAATCGTGCTCCGGCGGCAGCAGGAGGCCCCATTGGCTAAAGTGGTACCTCAGGTTAAGAACAGTTTCAGGTTAAGAACAGACCTCCAGAACGAATTAAGTTCTTAACCCGAGGTACCACTGTATAGTTGTTGTCGTTTAGTCATGTCCGACTCTTTGTGACCCCATGGACCAGAGCACACCAGACACTTGTCTTCCACTGCCTCCTGCAGTATGGTCAAACTCATGCTGGTAGCTTCGAGAACACTATCCAACCATCTTGTCCTCTGTCGTCCCCTTCTCCTTGTGCCCTCCATCTTTCCCAACATCAGGGTCTTTTCCAGGGAGTCTTCTCTTCTCATGAGGTGGCCAAAGTATTGGAGTCTCAGCTTCACGATCTGTCCTTCCAGTGAGCACTCAGGGCTGATTTCCTTAAGAATGGATAGGTTTGATCTTCTTGCAGTCCATGGGACTCTCAAGAGTCTCCTCCAGCACCATAATTCAAAAGCATCAATTCTTTGGCAACCACTGTAAATTCTAAAATTTCACCTACCCATTCAAATTATCAGATGCACATATTAGGCAAATATATCTCGTCTTTTGCACATCCTATCCTTCTTGGTTTTCTGTTTCTTTTGACCCCGTCCCCACCCCCACACAAAAGTCAGCATTCCAAGCTCACCAAGTACATGAGGTACTCCTTGAGCAGTGTTGAGTCTCCCCACCTGCCCAAGTAGCAGACTTTTTCTATTCTGTAATCCCCAGGTTTTCTCAAGGACGCTGATGCATCTTCCCTGTTCATCTTGACTTCACAGGAATAGGAGAATCGCTTAACTATTTGTTTATATGATTATTACTTGGCGGGCACCAGCTAATCTTTATCTGAGGCTGGAACCAATTTCAGCAAGACTGGATTACGAGTCCAAAGGCAGGGCTTTCATAATGTTTTAACCTTGGGAGGGGGTACACTACTTTCACAATATTTTTATACCACCTTTCAATGAACATTTCCCATGTCATGCTTAGGGCTTGTCCACACTTCCACTTGTCCCACTGCTTTCCCCTAGGAAAACCTGTTCTTTATTGCTAAAATGGAGCAAACACCAACCAGATTTTTTGCGGATTGCTGTTTGCTCCAATTCAATGGTAGAGAGTGGGTTTTCCTGGGAAAAGTGAGTGCATTTTCCTTAGGAAACATGAGACAAGCATAAAATCTCTTAGAGCTGTGCCTTCTAGGTCTGGAGGAAGTGTAGATGAGCCCTTAGATTTGACATCATAATAAATGGGAATTTTAAAAATAATATAGCCCTGATGGGCAAACACTGAAAGCAAGACATCCTTTTTTTAATTCTGCAGTTTCTCTTTTTCACAAATTTTCTTTTAAAAAATAAATAAATTCTGTCCCATTTTTTCCTTCCTTTGTTTTCCATGCTTTAGAGTGTAAGCCTGATTTTATGTAGTAGGCTCATTGTATTTTAGACCTTTCTAGTAATACATTTTCTACATACACAGTATTTCCTCATAATGCAGATTCAGTTCAGCAAGGGTGAAAAATAAAAGTTACAAGAAAATAGGAGTTTTATATTTGCAAGAAGAAAATGCAACTTCGCCGACTTTGCCAAAAATGGCTAATGTTACTTGTTAAATGGCAACACGGGGGAGGGGAGGAAACTGGCTGTCTACCAATTCTGCATAGTTAACAGAGCAGGTCCAAACTGAACTCTGTGGAATCACATGCAGACAGACTTTAAATAATAAAAAGGCAAAATCAAGAACAAACCATGTTGTGCTTTGGGACAGAGCCTGAAAGCTGAAAATGGTTCAACGAATTAGTGGAGCTGGAAATGTTACAACCAAGGAAGAGCCAGATGCGTGACCTTACCTCTTCTCTATGGTTCTTTATTGGCATACAGAGGATGCTCTGCGTCCTGTAGCCCGTGAGTTGGTCCACTTCTGCATTAAATCGGGGATCCTGTCAAAAGAAGAAAATAGATAAGGATGTACACATTTTTTCAGAAACCATACCTATTTCCTAAGTTTATATGCCAATAGGATACTTGGGAATTCTAAGAAACCAAAAAATAATAATGCAAGTTTGTAATAGGTGGTTAAATTTCAGTGCAGTTTTGAAAGGTCCTGTCTACCATCTTGATTCAAAATGGCATCCAATTGTATTGAAACACAGATGAAAACCTGCTCCTTGATCCCAGAAATCATCATACAAAGTTTGGTGAAGATATCTTAAGAGGTGTCCAGATGCATAGTGAGCAGAGAGACAACACTGCAAAATATGTACCTCAGGTTACGAACTTAATTTGTTCTGGAGGTCCGTTCTTAACCTGAAACTGTTTTTAACCTGAAGCACCACTTTAGCTAATGGGGCCTCCCGCTGTCGCCGTGCCACACAATTACTGTTCTCATCCTGAAGCAGAGTTCTTAACCCGAGGTACTATTTCTGGGTTAGTGTAGTCTGTAACCTGAAGCGCCTGCAACCTGAAGGGTCTGTAACCCGAGGTACCACTGTAATAGGTTCTGTTTCACTGTTCCTCTTGTAAGCAGTGTTCAATTATTTACTTATTAACGAATTACTAAAGCACATGAACATTGCAGGGCAAAGCTTTCCCAAGGCAGCACACAATCACTTTAAAACAATGGCCTGGTTTGCATGTAACACTAAGCCAAACCATAGCTAAGTGTGAACATGCAAGTGTGCAGGCACTTATAAATAAAATCACAGCTACTTTGCTCTTCTGTGGTCCTGCTGCTGCCATACTACCTGGAGCTATGTCATGGTTTGGCTGTGTATTATGTCTAAACCCGGGCTCATGCTTTGTTTCACTCCAAATGAGCTGCAAGCTATAGTCATGGTTTGGGTTTTGTCTTACTGCTCACTTTTTGTCTGGGGACAATATAAAATAAACAATAATATAATCTTTAAAAAGAAAAACTCTGTTAACTTAAAATAGGGGGAATAAGGCAATATAAAAAAATTAAGCAGTATAAATCCCATTTTTCTTATAACAGAGAAGTCCTGATGAAATAAAAAGATACTGGGGGATCATTTAGAAACAGTAAAGAAAGGAGTCTGGTGAACATCTCAGGGTAGCGAATTCCACAAGTTTGGAGTCACTACCAAAAAAGATCCTGTCCCCCAC
The DNA here is from genome assembly GCF_964106915.1 of Podarcis gaigeae. Lineage (NCBI taxonomy): Eukaryota > Metazoa > Chordata > Lepidosauria > Squamata > Lacertidae > Podarcis > Podarcis gaigeae. Next base: position 51,961,645 of record NC_139685.1, on the reverse strand, counting down.
TCATTCCTGACATTTCCATCCCATAAAATAATGACTGAAGCACTGTGTGGATCATCACCATTTGCAGATAAAGAACCCAAATGTCACAAAGAGTTTTAGCAAGCTTACAAAAATTTGTAGTATCTCCTCCACTCCCACCCTCAGATTGAATATATTCCATAACATGCTGTTTGCCCAAAGCACAACCATTTTTTATTATTTTTTTTATTTCTCTCCCTGGAGAAAGTGAGAAAACTGAGGGAAGTGCAATTATGGCTAAATTAGCCATAGTGATGAAAAAGACTAAGCTCTTCCATTTCAGGAAAGAATGTTAAAAGTTTAGTTTTGCCATTCTTACTCAGACTATACTCAGTTCCATACATACATCAGACCATAGACATATGTGTAAAGTTCACGTTACCAGATGTTACTAGAATTGCTCAAGTTTAAAGCCCCAAAAATTGTATAGCAAATTACATTATTTCCATTTCTAGGGCACACTAAATGTTTATGTCAGATATCAATGTCAAAACATATCCAGAATCAAAATATCATGCCTGACAGCTATAGAATGGTAATATCCACAGGTCCACGGATCTCCTCCCTACAACCCAGCCCCAAAAAATTATAATTCCAGTTACAAATGCAAACCAGAGTTGACTAATCAGGACAACACAAATAAAATATACCAAGAACTGTCGGGCCTAACTTAATTCCAGTGACTAGTTGCCTGTCCGTTCTAGCAAATCCCCAGCTCCACAATTGTGGGGACAGACACTAAGAACCCCTGAATCCATGATGCATGGAAAATGGCAACAGCTCAGAGCATCCACTATGCATGCAGAAAGTCCCAGATTCAGTCTCCAGTGGCATCTCCAGGTAAGGCTTGGGGTGAACCCTGTCCACAACCCTGCAGAGCCCCTATCCCACAACCAACGTTTTCTCAAGCTTGGGTCTCCAGTTGTTTTTCAGACTACAATTCCCAACATCCCTGACCACTGGTCTTGGCAGCTAGGAATGATGGGAGTTGTAGTCCAAAAAGAGCTGGAGATCAGAGTTTGAGAAATATTGAGTCTGATGGGCAGCTTCCTATGTTCTTACAGAGAGCAAATTGTAGACAATGGTCTAAACTGACCTTAAGAGACTGCAGTGAGGCATTTTAGGGAAGGCAACACTTTGGCATATCAGGTCCAAGCCACCTAGCATCATAAACTGTGCTACAGCACTATTAACAGTTCAGTAACATGCTGGTGTCATGTGCTTTCCATTACCTTCTCTAACCAGAAGGCCAACTGTTGCGTTCCTCACCATGTACATTCACACAGAATTTTCTAAATCCATAATGAGAGCCAGGAGTGTGTAGTGGTTAGTGTGTTGGGCTAGGACCTGGGAGACCTAATCCCTGCTCGGCCTTGAAGGTCACTGAGTGGCCTTGGGCCAGTCACCATCTCCAAACTAACCAACCTCACAGCTTTGTTGTGATGGTAAAATGGAGGGTGAGGGGAGAACTGTGTACACCATGGCTGAGCTCTCTGGAGGAAAGATGGGACATCTTTGGTGTGGCAAATATTCAGCTACAGTGGAACCTCTACTCACAACCACAATCCATTCTGGAGGCCCGTCCGGAAGTCGAAACGGGTCACCAGGTGAGGCGCTGTTGTGGGCAGGCGCGCGGGGCGATTGCCCACTTCTGCGCATGCGCAAACAGCTGCAAACCCGTCAGTTACTTCCAGGTTTGCTGCGGACATTGGGCGAAATGGATGAGAGCAGAGGTGGATGTAAGAAGAGGTTCGACTGTAGATGAGTGGTCTCTCTGGATAAAACGCACCCACCGCACAATTATTCTTTGTTTACCTCATAGGCATCTTTGATGTTCAAAGGCTGCCCCAAAGCTGCCACGTGTCCCACTATGCCTTTGTTCCACTCCAGACGGATGCCATTGTTTGAAGCTTCTTCCAAGGTGGAACCTTCGGCAACGTCAAAGAGCCTGCTGATGAGAAACTTCTCATTGGAACTGTCTTCACACACCAAAAAGAGGGAGTAGCGGTCGGCGGCAATGAGTTCGTGGATGTGCAAGAAAATTTTGTGGCAAAGGGCTGTGACATCCAAGTGACTAGAAATGTCCTTCACCAATTCTAAGAGCCTTGAGCACTGATCCCCTGCATCGCTCCCAAGCGTCCGAGGTTGGAGAGGCATCTGCTCCTTCTTTTCGGAGTCCGACAAGAAACTCACGGTTCCAACACAATCCTTGACAACAATAGGCCTAAGGGGCCTGTCAAACTCAGAAGCAGAGATCTTCCTGGTTGGGGGTGTGGGATTAGTGCTCTCTGCCCGTGCGGCCTGGTGGCTGGGACAAGAACAGGCCTCACCGTGCTGCTTGGCCCCCTCTTTGCACACTGGTATGGGATGAACTCTCTCAGAAAACCATGCATTGACCATCTCTCTGCAAAAGAAGAGAAGTGCAATAAATAATGAATTCCATAAAAAAAGGAATAAATGTTTAAGGAAAGCAGATCCCCAAAGAGTAGTCTACTACCCATGCCTTCTAAACATGGCATTTTTTAAAAAAAAGATGTACACGTTGTACAGCCACATGCTTGTCCTTTGCTGAATGTTCTCCGTTTCAAGCCAACACAGAGGCTGACTTGAGCACTTAACATCTTGCATCTCATAAAAAGGATGCATTCCCTCATCAAAAGCTAGCATCAGAAGTTCTGTAATACTTACCCTTCCTATTCCTAACGGCTCAGAACTCTGAAGGATTGCAGATTTAGAAAGAAAATAATGGCCAACATGCAAGACAGACAAATGTAAATCTGTCATGTTTAAAAAGCAAACACTAAAAAGCTTAAAATGCTGAAGCAACACCAGTTCTATGTCAATTCTCCAATCTATGTAAATTACTCAAATTAATTGTGTGCTGATTTCTTTTACATACATTTGCTTTGCTTCTGCTAGTTGTGGGGATAACCTCTGAAATCCTGCCCTTTAACTACTGCAAATTATGCTCAGTGCCTTCTTCACACTCAGCTTCTGAGCTGTCAGCAGGCTACACTATGCTCTTACACTGACTGTTGCCTTCAGTTTTAAGAAACAATACAACTGTTGTGATGCTCAGTGGTACGGCTGCATGTTTGTTCCTGGGTTCCAGTCTCAGCATCTCAAGTTAAGGCTGCAAATGTTGCCTGAAGCTCTGGAGAACCAATGCCAGTGAGTGTAGAATCAGAAGTCAATTAAACAGGGAGAAAAAATGCTGTAGATATAAAAACTGTGTTTTTATATGTGGGTTATGTACACCAGGTACTGTCATTAAAGCTAATTCTTTCACTTGCCATAATCCTCAAAACAAAGTACAGCTAATTGTTGCTGTATAACTCAGTTTCTCTGCTTCTAAACAATTGCTCGTGGTAACTCAGGAACGTTACAAGGCCCAATTTTTTACAGAACTTTTATCCTTTACAGATGGTGGAGCAATGGCTGCCAACTTTCCAGATTATAGTTAGAATGAAGCTTCCATGGAAACTAAAAGACTTAATGTGGAGGGAATAGTGTTGAATGATACTGAGGCTTTCGGGGACCAAGGATTTGTTCACTTGCGCCAGTTTTTTGCGAGCGAATATGAGGGGCATGATGTTTACTAGAGCTGCTTTGTTTCCCTGCCCATGAAGCAATAATGCAGCCACTGCCTGCCTGTCCCTATGTAGACCTACTAAGATCACTGTGGTCATCCAGGAAGTTCCAGTTAGCGGTGCCACACATTACACTCCATTGTATAGTGGAGATCTGTAAAGGGGTATTTTCCACTGTTGTCCTTTGGAATGTTCTTCACCCTAACCATAGAGGAAGCCTCGTGGGTTACTACTTTCCCAAACTTACCCTGACCGCTAAACCAGGATTTAGTTTGTTTGTTTTTTGTATTTACGATGCTGTATTGTTGTGATCCTTGATCAGTGTTTTTCTGGTGGTTTATGGCGATGGTTTTTAGTATGCATTTTAAGTTTTTGCTGTAGACCACTTGGAGATGTTTTAATATTAAGTGGTTTACAAAGTGATATTGTTTTAATATTAAGTGGTTTAGAAGTGATATTGTTTCGTCTGCCTATTTAGGCATATAAAATAAAATTGTACATCAACGATCCCAGGATAATGTGCTCTGCTGTATACAGGAATCCCCTACGCATAGTCTTTGATTTATTAAAAAAATTAAACTCTCTTCTAACTTTAAACAAACAAACAAACAAATTCATATCACACCCATCTGGCTGGGTTTCCTCAGCCACTCAGGGTGGTTTCCAGCACATATAAAAACATAATAAAATATCAAACATTAAAAATAAATATCTCTTGAAATAACTAAGACAGAAGAATGAATGCAGATGTTGCCTGGTACTGGAACCTCGGGTGCTCACCTGCTGGGAGTTTTTATATTAATGCCATTAGCTAGCTCTGCCTTTTAAATTAGCATATGTTAAGAGGTAAAGGGGATCCTTTTATCTCAGCGAGCTTTTCCTTTCTTGCAGCAGCTCAGCCTGGCTTTCTCATAGCAATGCTTAAAGCTATTCGATGCCTGTTAAGAATTAGGAATATGGCAGCTTGGCTAAGCAGAACGCAGGAATAAAATTGAACTTGTTGTGCCTCGTCAGTAGCCAATGGTTACAGTCATACAAAAAGCCAAAGCATAACTTGCTGCTAAGTAAATGAACAGGAAGGAGCCTTGGACTTCAAAAGGAGGACCCTGGAAGAGTTTAGTTTCAGCAATAAAATAACCTGACTTGTAGTTGTGTAGATATCAGTCATCATGGCTGAACATAAACTCTGGAGGAAGACCAGGGGAGAGTGGGAGCATGTGAACCCAAGACCTGTGGCGGCTCCTTCTTGCTCAAGTGTGCAACACTAAACCATGGTTTAGCGTTACATGCCAACATGGCCACAGTGTTTGCTTTTGTTTTGTTCTGAATCCTCAAACAAGTTGTACCAGAGCCTTGCAGGATCAGGAGGTAATGTGATTCATTACAGCAACACAATGCAACACAGCACACCACTTGGCCAGTCATGTTTCAGAGACACACATTACATCCACCCTGTACATTTAAAGCATAATTAATGCACCCCCCAAAGAATCCTGGGAACTGTAATTCGCTGGGAATTGTTGATTAAGGAGGGCTCTCAGGATTCTCTGGAGGAAGCCTTGTTATTTAGAAGTATGGTGTGGAAGCGTCAACAGCACTACTGTTGCAACCAGATACCTTGGTGTGATAGTTCAGGCTCTGGACTTTCCATATTTTGCACACAATCTAAGGAGCTAAATGTATAATTCTAGTAATCTGGAGGACTTCTGGTCTTTATTCACTGCCTTCTTCCAGAGAGCCTCTATAGCCCAAGAAACACGAGAATGTCAAGACTGACTTGCTACACTGCAGAAGCTTGCATTATGCAGAAGATTGTGTCTGATAATGTCTACAGAGGCAATCCAAAGAGGAAGCAAATAAATTAATTTAAAACAACACTGAGAACATAGAGGCAGACAGGGAGACTGATTTAATCAGATCGAAGTCAGAGGCAGTGTTCGCGCAAAAATGCCTCCTTTTACAGGATTGTCAAACAATGTGATTCTCGCCCGCTGCTTGTGTTATTTTTAAATAAGGCAAACAGTGTGATCAGTTTGTTAGAGTGAGAATACCAAAAAAGTACCCTCGTGCGAAACTGTTATTACTGGCACCCTAACAACTCAACTCAGCTTCCAACTATCTAGAATGCAAGAGTCGTGGCTTCGCCCTATAAGGGATTTCTCATTGTTAATATGGAGAGCACAGTAAAACCAGAGATATTGAAGGTCAAGGCTGCAAACAAAACACACAGATGTGTTTACGCAGCTATTTTTGTTGCCTTCTGATCCCATGCTCAAAATACCAAAAGGAGCAAAACAAGACTTAAAGGTTGTCCAACTGGAATATTTCAGAACGGACCTCTCCGTTGACTGCGCTCCACCACCAGATTCATCAGGCTCCTCCCTCTCACAGGAGTAGGCAAGAAAATCTGGGGGGCATCACACCAACAACCCTGTACCCTCTAGAGGGAGAGATGGGACTGCATGGCCTCTCCATCGACTCAGCTGAAAGACTAGCAGCTTTTGGCTTGTTCTCTCTTTGAAGTCTTTCCATTCCACTACAATAACTCTAACACCTTGGGAACCATGGCTCTAACTAAGGAATCCTGGGAGCTATAGTTTGTTACAGTTCCTGGGAACTGTAGCTCTGTGAGGGGCTCCTATCAACTCTCAGCACCCTTAACAAACTACAGTTCCCAGGATTCTTTCGGGGAACCCATGACTGTTAAGGGATGCTTTAAATAAGGATGTATGGTGGATGTGACCTAAGAACCGGTGCCTGAATCTGCTTTCTGCTTTCTTCTTTCTCCCTCCCTATCACATTTCCTTTGGTGTCTTTTTAGCTCAGGGAACATTTTTAGCCCAACAGGCCAGGACCTTATCTCCTGTTGATCATCTGATGCCATAGTGTCATCAGTAAATGACACCTGTCAAAGTCCATTGTGCAGTAATTCCCAAACACCTGGCAACCAGTCGGTTGAAAGCCTAAAGGCTGGGATTATCGTATTACCATACTTTTCTGTGTATAAGACTATTTTTTTTATTCCAAAATCATGTTCAAAATTAGAGGTTGTCTTATACATGGGTAGTGCATTGTGGAGCTGTGGGATAGATTGCTGCTGTGAGTTGGAGATTGTCGTTGGTGGCTGCTGCAAGGGCTGTTGTTGATTGGCTGTCGCTGCGGCAATTGGGCTGTTGATTTGCTGCTTTCTTCGGCAATGGGACAGAGGATAGTCTGGTCTGGCGATGTACGCGAGGGGCGGGTGAGCGGGGTGGTTTTTTTGCATTTTCACCTTTAAAAAGCTCAACAGTATACCTGAAGGAGCGTCTCCACCCCCATCGTTCTGCCCGGATGCTGAGGTCCAGCGCCGGGGGCCTTCTGGCGGTTCCCTCATTGCAAGAAGCAAAGCTACAGGGTACCAGGCAGAGGGCCTTCTCGGTAGTGGCGCCTGCCCTGTGGAACGCCCTCCCATCAGATGTCAAAGTGATAAATAACTACCTGACATTCAGAAGACATCTTAAGGCAGCCCTGTTCTGGGAAGTTTTTAATCTGTGATATTTTAGTGTATTTTTGGTTTCTTTGGAAGCCGCCCAGAGTGGCTGGGGAAACCCAGCCAGATGGGCGGGGTACAAATAATAAATTATTATTATTATTATTATAACAACTCTTGCCCCCCCCCAAAGCTTAACAAAAAGCTCAACAACTTTGGGGAATCTCCCCCCCCCATTTTCTTAATTTTGAGTCCCCCAAAATAGGGGGCGTGTTATACATTGGGGCGTGTTATACATGGAAAACCACGATATTTATGTATTATTTGTTAAATGTATATCCTACCCTTCCTCTCAAGGGAATCCACTGTAGCAAACACATGAACAATAAAACAATTTAAACATATTGTGACCAATTCCAGTAATCCAATATAGTCTGCAACTGTATCTGTAAACTGCTCTTGCAGCCTTTTTCAGCTGAATAGCGATGCAGAATGATGGGGGGAAATATTTTGCATTTCTGTTCACTGGAAGTAGATTGATTATCATTCTAGTCTATTAACACAGTGCATGTGGAATGAGTGTGTGGAAGTGAGCCCCAATGTATAAATGGAATCTATGTCCATACATGCTGGTTATATGTGAGCTGTGTTCAGTTGTTCAGGTTAATGCATGGCAGCTGAAGGCGGGGACACTGTGTGCAATCCTGCTCCCCCTCCAACATCCATTCACTCTTCATGGATTAACGTATGAAGAACTCTTAATTTGTCTCTAATGGGGGAAATGGCACTACTAACCACATCTGCTCAGAAATATCTCACTGAACTCAATGGGGCTTACTCCCAGCCCATTATGTGGGGTTAGGATTGCAGTCTTTGACCGGAAAATCAATGTTTAAAAAGTGATTTGCTCCACCATATCTGCAAACCAGGAGTCCATGGATGGAAATGATTACATTTGCCACCTATTTGGAGGGAACGAGATTCCTGAATGCATGGGCAGGGACTGGCCCTCCCATCTCGTTTCCATAGCGAGCAACAAGCCCCACTGAATACATGAACCATCTCTGATGGATTGCACTTGTAAGCACTGAGGTTGATATGCACCAAGTAACAGACAAAATATAGGAAAATCCTGCTCAGAAAGAGCAATTAATTCTTATGGCAGATTATTTCAAGCACCGTTAAATGCCCTTCCCCTTTTCTTTCTTCTCTGAGTGTAACTATAACTACTCAAAATGTACAATTTGATCACCTATACCTGATGTCCTCCAGATATATTTGGACTACAGCCATACTCACTGGGGCTGATGGGAATTGTAGTCAAAAACATCTGGAAGGTACCAGGTTTGGAAGGCTGAACTAATTCCTAGCATGAGCTAATCTCAAATGGCACACACTCACACAAGCCGACTAACAACCGTATATGGTTTTCACGCCCTAGAGTTCAGTCCATGGCCCTTACTTTGCAGGAATAAAATATGCTGCTGATTATGACTTATGAGAAATCACAAGACATTTTGCCAACAGTCAAAGCAAGAACAGGAACTTGCTCTGAAACCTATCAACAAAATCACATATGTGCCCATTGCATAATCATCGGTCTCACACAGCACAAGGAAGAAAGTGCTAGTTGGTCAGCGCAGGATTCCCCTTTTTATATCCTCCAAGGATTTTTTTTTTTAACGCACACCATTCATCATGCACATTTTATCTCAGATCCAAGGTTTACAGCAGGCAGAGGCACGTTATTATATTACAGAGCAAATCTACTGTAATTATGGGTCGCTGCCTGCTAGAGCACTTGGTACAGAGCTCTGGAGATGGCAGAAGGGAGCCAAAAACCAAAATGTTATTTCATAGCCTGCAAAGAAAATGACCACTTCTATGAGAATGGTTTAGCTTCTTGCTTGTTTTATAAACTGTGGATGCACATGCTTGGATATAAGATGCAGAGGATGGAGCACTGGTCTTGAAATTTGTTTTTAAAAGGAATTCAAATCCCCCTCCAGCTCTATCTCTTCTTGGGCAAGTTACTGTCTTCCTGCCTAGCCTACCTCAGAGGGTTGTTGTGAACTCTCGGCTCCTTAGTGGAGGGGAGGAACACAAATGTAGCTGTATATATTTTCAAACCATTCTCAGGGAATCTTACAGCTACCTGACACAAAATTAAATTTCTGTTTCGGGCATTTTGTGATTCCTTGACCTGCTTGTCACATGTGACAAAAGCTCATGAACATACAAAAGGAAACCACTGTCAATTATGACATACAGCCATTTGTCATGTGACATGGGGCTTCCAGAAGACACTTCTGGGTAGGATTTGTTTTCTTGAAACTGCTTATACTGAGATCTTAAAATGGAATTTTAAAGTGCAAACAAAAATTAGTAAATCAGACCTTCCTAGAAGCAACATCTTAGGGAATCCTACTATGATCCTCAAATTTTGTAAGTTCATAGTCCTCACAGTTTCTGAGAACTTGTAAACATGGCAGTGTGACAAAGGGCGGAAAGCTAAAAACAATTTTAAATGCCATCAATCTACTGGCCTCCTGCTTGCACCATCACCATAGCTCTCTATAACCATTGGAACACTCCCAAAACATTGGATTGCACTGTACATATAAGTATTTTGCAATTTCAAATCTCATTTTTCAAAAAATGCTAATCTAACATTTTGGAAAAGATAATCTTGTGATTCTGCATAGCTGGGAGTTATTAATAACAGGACTAGCATAATAGAAACCAGCTATAATCTTCAGTACTGAGAGAAAGAATACCACACTTTCTGGCACAAAAGAGATTGAATTCTGACAGGGACACATCTTCGTGGCAGTGATGCAGTGGAGGGTGTGTGTGTGTGTGTGTGTGTGTGTGTAAGAGAGAGAGAGACACAGACAGACAGACAGACAGACAGACAGACAGACAGACAGAAACTACCGGTATATAAAATCTGCTGGAATTTAGGACTCAAGTTATGATAAGCTCCTGCACTTCAGATTCAGGACTACACCATTGCTTCTTGCTAAAATCTATATTTCTCATTCCTAAATCTGATCAAAAGAAACAAAAGTGATAATTCATTAGCATGTCTATTCTCCCCCACCCTTAATAAACTTTTTCAATTAATGGAAAAGTAATTTCCATAGAATGCAAACTGAGTTGTAAGGTAACTGATGGTCAACAACCAAAAGCTGAACCAATTTCGTGTTTGAATATGGGTGAAATGCCAAATATATGTGATATTCCAGGTACAGAGTGTTGATCCTATCAAGGCACATTTTGTGCCAATTAACTAAATATAAAATGTGATTTGCAGTATTCCTACCCCTAGCATGAATTCAGTTTGGATTTGCCCTCAAAGAATGTGCGAAACTGCATCCCTATTTCCAGTGCTTTTTTTCTGGGGGGACGCATACCCCTAAACATTTTGTGAATCTTTGTACTTTTGTCCATTTACTGTATTTATTTCCCCCAATTTGAACTATAAAATGGTGATTTTCTTGAGTCATTATGAGAGTACCCCTAAACATTTTAATTTTTTAAAAGAAAAAAAGCACTGTCTATTTCTACAGATATTTTCTCCTTCCTGCGGGGATGGGCAGAAATATCCACATATATTCAGGCAATTGTTCACATAGCTCTTCAGATCCAAATCAGACCCAAGTGAATAGAGCACATTCATTCATAATGAGATGAAGGTTGCATTAAGACATGGGGCTGTGTTACTTTGAAGAAATGGAGGCAGTGAGAATTTTTACTTTCTTGGGCTCCATGATCACTGCAGATGGTGACAGCAGTCACAAAATTAAAAGACGCCTGCTTCTTGGGAGAAAAGTGATGACAAACCTAGACAGCATCTTAAAAAGCAGATACATCACCTTGCCAACAAAGGTCCGTATAGTTAAAGCTATGGTTTTCCCAGTAGTGATGTATGGAAGTGAGAGCTGGACCATAAAGAAGGCTGATCGCTGAAGAATTGATGCATTTGAATTATGGTGCTGGGGGAGACTCTTCTTGAGAGTCCCATGGACTGCAAGAAGATCAAATGTATCCATTCTTAAGGAAATCAGCCTGAGTGCTCACTGGAAGGACAGATCCTGAAGCTGAGGCTCCAATACTTTGGCCACCTCATGAGAAGAGAAGACTCCCTGGAAAAGACCCTGATGTTGGGAAAGATGGAGGGCACAAGGAGAAGGGGACGACAGAGGATGAGATGGTTGGACAGTGTTCTCGAAGCTACCAGCATGAGTTTGACCGAACTGTGGGAGGCAGCGGAAGACAGGAGTGCCTGGTGTGCTCTGGTCCATGGGGTCACAAAGAGTTGGACACGACTAAACGACTAAACAACAACAACAATACTAGCACTTCTATCCCAATTTTGAACACTCCTTTAACACCACAGTACCTGTTACAACATGGAACCATGGGGTTTTTTTTACATATACATTTGCATGTTCCACTAAATTTATTTTACACCACGTATGACCCAATAAACATCACTGGACATGTTGCTACTCCCCCAGCATTTACGCACTTCTGTTCCCCCACATGATTCACCCATGAAAACTGCAGAAAAACTGTATGATGCTATACTGCCTAAATTTTGTCAGTTTTACTCCTGCATTTTTCTGGTTTAACACAGTTGCAAACAGATTCTTTGGTGAAAATACTAACCAAGAAATAGGTGCCAGATTCCACTATATTCTGCTGGATTTGCAAAGGTGGCTGTTTTGTTGTGTGAAAGAGCAAATAAAATGCAGAAATTATCAAGTACAATGGCGGACTTTGGGCTCTCAAATATTAGGGGAACCCTGTGCAACACTAAAATTATGCTTCATTCTATAGCATAGTTGTGGTGCCCCATGCAGTGTGATGCCCAGTGCAGCCACACCTGTTGAGACACCCTAAAACCACCTGCATCGTGTAAAGAAACATCAGGAAAATGGAATCAACTGCTGTCTGAGATGCAAGCTGAAATAAAGTGATTGGCAGCCAGAGAAGAATGACAGACCCAGAGACTAGGGCATGTGCATCGGAGGGAATGTTTGTACCCTCCCAGATAAGGGTTTTCGAAATTGCACTCCCTTCTCAGTCCCAAGTGAATCCATAGCCTTGAAGAAAACAGCAACATATTTTCAGCTCCAGCAGCATATTAGGGACGCTTATCTACTGGAAGGGACGCACTGTTTTCGCTGCAGAAATGAATATGCATAGTTATCCATGGCCTCCTTACACTTCCACACAGTGCTGAACATCTATTTTAGGAGCTAAGGTGAGGGATACTGAATGACTAATGAAACTCTTATTAAAGTGAGATGGTTTTCATTCATCATCTCATCGAGCAATCTTTAAGGGATGTCTTTAAGAAAGATCCTAGTATTCCAGTTTACAGGTAAAGAAGGGTAAGCCAATAATTTTGCTGGCAGTTTTTTGCTGGCTGAAAATGCTAAAAACCCAGATCCAGAACATACTGCTAGATCAGCCTTTGTCAACCTGGTACCCATCTTCTGTTTTGAACTATAACTCTCACCAGCTCCAGCCAACACAGCCATGCTGGCTGGGACTGGGAACTATAGTTCAAAACATATGAAAGGTATCAGATAGGCAAAGGCTACGCCAGGGGTCAGCAACCTTTTTCAGCTGTGGGCCGGTCCACCGTCCCTCAGACCATGTGGTGGGCCAGACTATATTTTGAAGAAAAAAATGAACGAATTCCTATGCCCCACAAATAACCCAGAGATGCATTTTAAATAAAAGCACACATTCTACTCATGTAAAAACACCAGGCAGCCCCCACAAATAACCTAGAGATGCATTTTAAATAAAAGGACACATTCTACTCATGTAAAAACACCAGGCAGGCCCCACAAATAACCTAGAGATGCATTTTAAATAAAAGGACACATTCTACTCATATAAAAACAAGCTGATTCCCAGACCATCCGTGGGCCAGATTGAGAAGGCGATTGGGCCGCATCCGGCCCATGGGCCTTAGGTTGCCTACCCCTGGGCTACGCTGTATCAAACTGGTTGATAAGGTCACAACTCTCCAAGAACTTCTTCTGAGCAAGATCTATGGACTCTGGGGGTCCAGAGCTGTACTACTGTGCATCCTGCATATTTCCGTGGGCTTTCAGTAAAAGAACTGCCTTGTCATCATGCCAAAGAACAGTCCCCGCCTTATAGCTCGTACTGAGGAATGCTAAACATTCAGGAACACAGATCCAGTTTCCAAAGCAAGCCCTGCTCCTGGTGTGATCTCATGGATTCTTATGAAGTCCTGTTAATTCAAGTATGTCGTATGGCCTTTTAAAAAGGAAAAAATAAAACGGGTTTCTAAGATAATGGCTTTAAGGAGTATCTTTATACAAAGTAATTCCTCCCAAAGCTCACTGAATACTTTTTAAAATATTGGGCTTGATCCTTCCCATGTTCTCTGTGCGTGGAACTGCGTATGTACACTGCACTTTAAGCCCAAGTCCAAACAATTGTCTGTTCACTAAAGAAGGAGGGGCTGTGGTCCCAAACCTCTGCTGAAGCCCCCCCCCCCCAGTCAAGGAGGCTTTTTAAAATTACCGTGAACACACAACCTACTCCGCACATGTATAGCCTGGAAAGAATCACACCCAAATTGTTTATATAGCTTAAACTTCAGTAGGCCCTGTTATAAATACAATGCCGGAGCCCTCTCTTAGTTCTCTTAGGGTGAAATAAGTTAAATGTATTACAAGATAAACATGAACTGCAAGTGACAACCGTGAGCAGAAACATAGAAAGTTAAAACAAAACATGAAGGCGGTGTCCCTCTGATGCTGAAGATGCCATTTGAAGAGTACGCTGTGGGGATTCTGATATTATAAATTCAAAGCTGCACTCCTATCTACATACTTGGGAGAAAAGCCCCAATGAATATAATGAAGCCTACCTATGAATAATATGGATGGGATCAGAACACATGAACTCTCGGCAAAACTGTTTCAAAATTGATTGCAGAAGCTTTTCTAGACAAATGAGACTGACACATGCCAAGGATTAGAACTCAAGAACACAGAGGTTGTACCCATTACCTGGAAGAAAGCCCTATGAACACAGTGGAACATACTGTTGAGTAAACCCAGATTGGACTGGGTTTCATGCATTTTTTATTTACCCATAAACAAATCACCATTACTATGTTAGTAGTTTGGAGCATCTATCCCTGACTCCGTCTTCACAATCATTCATGTGACTGTAACCAAGCCTAAATGTACGCCACTGAAATCACACAAGCAAATATGAGCAGTATGCTGTGGATATTTTAGTCTACAAATGTTACGTCAATAATTGCGTGGTTTACTGCATTATTCTTTGATGTTTCCCTTCCACTGAAATTATATAATAGGCAGTTTCAGCCACAGCAGATAGCGGGACAAATAACATAGGTTTTAGGAGACGTGCTAAACAGGACGTTAATAAAAAAATGTGTCCCAGGAACAGAACATTGGAAGGGTCCTGCTGGATGAGGCCACTGTCCCATTTTGTTCAGTGTTCTGTTCACACAGATGCCCCATGGAAAGACCGCAAGCAGGACCTGAGCGGAACAGCACTCTCCCCACCTGTGAGCCCCAGAAACAGCAATTCGGAGGCATAATGCTTCCAAGAGCAGAAGCAGAAGAACATAGCTATTGTGATTAGTAGCAATTGACCATTTATGAATTTGTCTAACCTATTTTAATGCCGTCCTCCTTGATTGCTACCCATAGTTCTAGCTATGTGCTGTGTGAAGCAGCATTTTCTTTCATCTGCCCTGAATCTTCCAACATTCAGCTTTGCTGGATGGCTCTGAGCTCTACTGTTACGAGAGAGGCAGGAAGGAATTCTCCCTATCCACCTTCCGCATACCATGCATCATAGAATCATAGAATTGTGGAGTTGGAAGGGACCCCAATGATCATCTAGTCCAAACCCCTGCAATGCAGCATGCCACGCATCTCTTTCATGTACCCCCTACTCCCCTTATTTGCTTTTCTTTCTCTAAACTGAAAAGCCCCAATACGGCAGCCTTTCCTCAAAGGGCAACTGTCCCAAGTCTGAGTTCCAATGTCCCGCCTGCCTGATGAGCAAATTTTGGAAACCATCGCTTCTGAATGTTCCTTTCCCCTACACCACCTGCTGATTTGACGAGCCATACTTGCAAATCCATAGTTGTGTAAGAAACTCTTTTTGTAAGCACCTGTAGGTCAATTGACAAAATGAAACTCTTTGGTAAAATTGGTTCAATCAGTTCTCTGAATAAGGGTCAAAAAACAATAGTAATTCACACACAAGAAAGGTATCTGAATTCTCAGGTGAGCCCCAAATCTTGCAGAAGTACACAATCCTTCGGCAGTGGTGGGGAAACCAAGGTGGGTAGAAACCCCTAAAACAGTCCAACAAAAACTGAGCATGCTCAGTGGACATGGAATGTTGATGGTAAAACGTAAAGGGACCCCTGACCATTAGGTCCAGTCATGGCCGACTCTGGGGTTGCAGCACTCATCTCGCTTTATTGGCTGAGGGAGCCGGCGTGCAGCTTCCAGGTCATGTGGCCAGCATGACTAAGCCGCTTCTGGCGAACCAGAAAAGCTCACGGAAATGCCATTTACCTTCCTGCCAGAGCGGTACCTATTTATCTACTTGCACTTTAATGTGCTTTTGAACTGTTAGGTTGGCAGAAGCTGGGACCAAACAACAGGAGCTCACCCCGTCACGGGGATTCGAACCGCCGACCTTCTGATCGGCAAGTCCTAGGCTCTGTGATTTAACCCACAGCGCCACCGGGGGTTAAAAAATGCCTGAAAACTAGGAGGGTAGGGGAATGGAATGCAGTATCTTGAACAGGAGCATTCCAAGTCACAACACTTTTTTTTACAGGTCCCATTTGTTGTTAAAAAATTTACATTCCCAACTTCTCATAACTCTACTCACCAAGCTGTTGTCATTTATAAGAAAGCATGTTGCTATCAGAAGAAAAGGACAAGCTCTGCCTCCCATAAGCCATCAATCAGTTCAGCTAATCAACATGGAATTCAGAATTGCTGCAAAAATCTAGCATGTTTATACAAGCTGCTGAACATTCACTGGACATGTCTGAATACCTTGCCAGCAGCGTTTGACCTTGGACTAAATCGGATGCATTGACCACAACTTTCAAACTGCCTCCCCCATGGTATTATCATGACTTCAGTATGCAACATTATAAAATGCACAAATAGGTATCTTTTTAGAAGATTATTTAAGATGGAAACACACCCTTTTATTTTCAAACAGTTAACTTTCAAACAGATATACAAAAGATGAACCACCTTCCACATTTCACAGCTGTAAGTTTATAAAATAAGTTTTGAAGACTGATTTCCGCCAAATTTAACATACACAATTTTTGTAAACAATTCTGAACTCACAGTAGAGCCTTACAGGGTGTTTCCAAACAAGCCCTAAAGTTAAAAACAGGAGACTGTGATCATGTTAGGAATATGGTATAGCATTTTACTTAAGCTTTAGCAATAACGTATCTTTACGACCAACACAAAACAATTCCCAGCATTTAAAAATGGCCATTCATCCATCTTCATGGGCTAAAAACAACAACGAGCCAACACAATTTTATATCAATTCGGAACAACTTTCAGTTTCTAAGGCTACAAATCTAAACACACTTACTAAGGGGTATGCCATGCTAAATGCGGTAGGGCTTGCTTCTGGTACAAATTTATAGGATTGCACAGATTAAGCCACAATCAAATCTGAAGGACTTACTTCAAAGGTAACATTGATATAATCAGCCTATAAAGGAAGTATCTTAGCTTGAAAAACTGGTATTTCTCAAGGGTAGCTTAAAAGTTCCCTGTTTGACATTAAGAAAAGGTGTGCTATAATATGCTAGCATTATACATATCTAGACAGAGATCCCACTAGGCTGCAGAACATGTAATACTGTAATATGTAATATGAACAATTAAGCTATACATAAAATATGTCTATGCCTATCAATAGATAATGCAGCTAATAAAGATAGCCGTATATAAAATACACCAAAGCATAGTTTAATGCTGTTTTAGTTGATTGTCTGCCTTTCAGTCAATTAATCAACTAAGAGAATTAAAGTAAATTAGCACATTACTGAAAGGTCAGGTATCAATGTCATTTTGAGAAATTGGAAGATAATTTAAAACTTAACCATTTCTTTTCCCCAACAGTTAAGTAGGAAAAGCCATTATTTTTCCATTTCCTGTGATAGGTACAAACCACAATCGAAACAGTCTAAAATATGTGTATATGTGCATTTGCCTCTCAACTTCAGTAACCAAAATCAGCTCCCGATTATTAATCAACAGAACCTTAACAGATTGATACGCAAATCAGAGCATGCTGCTCCAATGATTATGCACGCAATAATTATACTATATCCTGTACCATAAAGAGCAGAATTTATGAACATCCAAATGTGATAAGCGTTACACAGTACATATTCACAATATATTTGGGTGCATTTAAGAACTGTTGCCAACATCATTAGTGGCATTATGTATCAAAGTGAATGGAAGACAGAAGAGGATCACTTGACCCCATGACCTGGAACACATTAGATGCATTATGCCTATAACTACATAAAAAAGCAAGTAAGGATTCTGAAAGCCTGTGCCAAATATTACACAGCTGCTATGTTTGGGGTTTAATCTATTAGAGCTTTCCTGCCTAAAGTTCTTACCACAAAGCATCAGCGTTATTCCACTGCAGTTTCACCCCATTTCCACACTTCCCCTTTGCAGGCGGCGATAAACCCCCAGCACTTTACACGGAAGTAACTTCCACTGAAGTATCAGCGGCGTGAATAAGAGGCTGCATTCCCCCCCCCCCGCGCTCCCCAAAACGCTGCGGGCTTCAATAAATCTTCCAAGCGCGCGCAGGAGGAGCGCAGTAACTTACTTCCAAACAAGTAAAAGCGCTGCAGACCAGGCGCAATGACACCTCTGCTAACATCTCAGCCTCGCGCCCCCTCCGCTCCCAGGTTAAAGTCCTATTCTGACTTATTTACTTATTTGGGCTCGAAATCTCTGATGGGGGCATAGAGGAGAAGAGCCTGCCTGTTGAGGGAACCTTAAAAAAATGAAAAGAAAAGGCAAACAGCAGGAAGAGGAGCTTGCCAGACGCAGATGGGAGGCAGTGACCCGAGCAACCTGCGAGTCAATAATTGATGGGAGCCTCTTTGCCTTACCGCACCATCCCAGGCGGAGAGGCACCGCCGCGGCCAAGTCAGGCAAAGCCCATCCCTCGCCGCTTAAGGGATCCGGGAAGCCAGCGGAGCAGCAGCAGATGGCGAAGCCCCGGAGAGAAGCCCTGGAGAGAGCGGCGCGCAGGGCGAGCTCGATGCAAGAGGCGACCCCCGAGGCGCCCCAAAGGACAGCGCAGGGAGGCCGAGAGACTTTTTGCTTGCTCGCCTGCCTCTCCACCGGGAGCTCTGGAAACCTCTCTCTCTCTCTCTGTGCATCGTCCCGTCCGCTCTTTTGTTTATAACCCTTCAAAATGGAAACCTGACTCCGCTGCTAAAAATAGCCGCGATCCCGCCGGCCGAGCAGCGGGTCCTCGGTGCTCCAGGGGAAGGGGAGGAAATATACCTCGTTTTGTCTCCGAAAGGCAGCATGTCAAACAAGAAAAGGAGCCAGGAGGGAATCCAGGCGCGCGGCTTTGATCTATCTCGGCAGTAAATCTTGGCGGAACAACATCCCACCCGTCCTTCCCCCATGCATCAAAAAGGGGAAGGGAGAGAGAGAAAAGGGCAAAATAAAACCCACCCTCGCGGAGAATAAATTCCCAGGGAAAACTTCTTGTCCTGGCTGGGCTGTCACTAGAGCGGCGTGTAGCGCAGCGCTGCCCCCTGGCGGGGAGCGGGGGCCACGCCTCGTTCGCCAACAGGGGCTTCTCTGCGAAAACTTACCGCAGAGTTGCGCTACCAACTTCTCGCCATGGATCGCCTCATCGCAGCCATCGCTTGGCAGCAAAGCGAGGAGGCACCGCTTCCCCAGCCTCCGCCAAACACCACGGTTTGCGCCCTCACGAACCCGCCTCCCCACATTTAAGCCCATTTTAGCCCAGCAGAAAGCCCTTGGCTTCCGTGTCCAAGCCCCCAAGGAAAGCCTGTCCTTGGGTGTGGTCTGCAGGCACTTGGGAATGTCACTCTGCGGAAGCTACTCCAGCTTCCCAGGGTTACCGGTATTTGGGTGAGTGGCTGCCAGGAAACAACATCTAGGCCACCTTTTGTTGAAATATAAGGGTATTAAATATAAGGAAGTAAGCGGGAGTGAGAGCTGGACCATCAAGAAGGCTGATCGCTGAAGAATTGATGCTTTTGAATTCTGGTGCTGGAGGAGACTCTTGAGAGTCCCGTGGACTGCAAGAAGATCAAACCTATTCATTCTGAAGGAAATCAGCCCTGAGTGCTCATTGGAAGGACAGATCCTGAAGCTGAGGCTCATGAGAAGAGAAGACTCCCTGGAAAAGACCCTGATGTTGGGAAAGATTGAAGGCACAAGGAGAAGGGGACGACAGAGGATGAGATGGTTGGATAGTGTTCTCGAGGCTGCCAACATGAGTTTGACAGTGGAAGACAGGAGTGCCTGGTGTGCTCTGGTCCATGGGGTCACGAAGAGTCGCACACAACTAAATGACTAAACAACAACAACAACAAAGTGGATTTCATTCTCAAAACATGAAAGCTGCATATAAACTTTGATTTGCAACATTGGCCTTAATTTTCCTTAGGCTGGGACTGGCAAACCTGCGGCTTTCCAGATGTTCTTGGACTCCAACTTCCATCAGTCCCAGCCAGCATAGCCAATGATCATGAATAATGGGAACTGTAGTCTAGCAACATCTGGTTCCCCCATCCCAGACCTTAGGTCCTGCCTACATGACAATTCACAGGCTCGACTCACTCTCCCTTACTGTCTCCTGGACAGTGAAACTGAAGCACAATCCTCTCACCCAACACCTTCAGTATACTCAAATAAATGTCTCCCTATCCATGAATTCTAAAGCTTTACGCCAGCCCATAGATGGCTGGAGTTTGCAAACAAGAAAAAAATAATCCCAATGGCTTTTACGGTTGTCAAATTGTCCAAAAAAGGGGGGGCAAGGGAAGATTGCAACCCACTGGGATCTTCACTAGGATCCCATGTAACTGGGATATCCTAAAATAAAGAAAGTCCTTTGCATTATATGGAGATGTGATTAAGGAACCCGTTTAAAAACAAACAAACGGGTAGGTCTTAAAGTAAATAGCTGGTAACCCTCAATGGAACTGGAAGCCGATGTGCGAACACACCGTCTTAAGGGATCTGCAGATCCTGTTGGCTGCAAAAGTGGACTGACAGGCGTGTCCTGTGCTTCTTTATTGAAAGCCGAATGCGGCTTACTCCAGACTTCCCAAGAAAGAGCGCACGAGAACTGCATCCTAGCTCTGCAGGGTGTGTTTACTCCGAAAGAGCGGCATCCTAAACATTTTTCACTGGAGCTCTGATGCCGTGGAACTGCGTTCAGCAGGCCGCTCCTATGCACTTTGACTCGGAAGTTAGCCCCACAGCAGCAAGTCCAACGCGCAGCCCTCGTGGTCTGCGCGCTGGGGAGCTCGGCCTTAGGCGCAGGGATCTAGTCTCGCGTGCATCTAGCAAAAGTTGTACCCAACTCTTTCAGGGCTTTGCTGGCGAGGTGGGGGGGGATTCTTCGGAAGCGCTCTCAACAGACCAGACGCCTGAATGTTACCTGCAGCGTGCATTATTTCAGTCTCCGGACAGTAGCATTGCTGCTGCCCTATGTGAACGAGGCGCTGCAGGGAATGGTCACGGCTCCATCTGTCGAGCCAAAAAGCGGGGTGGGGGAGAGATCTTAACTGGAGCTGGGCAACAGCCTGCCAAGCGACGGCACAGATTGCACCGCAGAGAAACCCAGGAGACTTATTTGCACGGGGAAGGGTTCGGGCAGCAACACAGAGCGCCTGTTTGTTTGTTGCTTCCAGCTTTGCAGCGAGGCTTCGCTCCGGCTAAAGGGGAGGGGAGATCTCGACCCACCTACCCCGCGCTGCTGGCGCGACGGCGTTCCCCTCGCAGCCTGGCTCTTACCTTGTCCCTTTCCGAACGAAGTAAGAGCGGGTGAAGTCCCCGTGGTCATCCAGCCAGGCTTCCACCGCTTCCTCCTTGCTCTGCTCTTGCAGCAGCCGCGGGTGGCAGCTGCCCTCCATGGCGAGATCGTCCGCTGGCGGCAGCGAGGCGATCGCAATGCCTGCCCCGGCTGCTCGTCTCCTTACGGCTTGCTGCGGATTTCACCTCTTGACCCCGCAGCCCGCCCCCTCCGCGCCCTCCCGGGCTCTCCTCTGGTCCTGGAAAGGCGCGATACCCCAGGCGCGCTCGGATCCCGGCGCCGGAGCCGCGAGGTCTCCACCCTGCCCCGCCCCCGGGAGCCCTGCCTATCTCCTGGTCCCAGGGCTCCCAGGTGCCTTCCCGCGGTACCCGGACCGGAGCCAGCGCCACGCCTCCTCCCCGGCGGGGATCCAGCCCCCAACGTGCCAGGCGGCCGGTTCCACCTCTCGCGCCGCGCCTGCCGCAGCTCCCCAAGGAGGGATTCCTCCTCCTCCGGCTGTCGCTGCCCGCAAAAGCCCGCGCTGAATGCTGCAAGGCGAGTCTGTCTCTCTTTCTGCCCCTTCTCTTCAAGACCTTCATTTTCGCCTCCCGCGATCGCGTGTCACTCTTCCAGGGAGATCAGAAAGGAAGGTTCAAACGTTTCCTCCTACAGCCCCTGGTGGCACGTGCAGGCAGGCACGGAGAGCCTTTGGCTTTCCGTATAGGCCGCTCGCCGAGAGCGCTTGTTGACTTGCGGTGTGCACGTGTGAATGTATCGGGCAGGAAACGGAAGGGGTAGGTGTGGAAGGTCTGAACCCAGGCAGTGCCCCCTTCAAATTACAAAAGGATAAAAAAGAGGGCACACTGGCTTCTTACTATTGAGCGTCTTGTATGAAAGTGGCCCCAGAACGCAAGTGAGTCCCTGTAACATAGTTTGTGGTCAAGTTTGAAGTCTATAAGTGTGAAAGAAAAATAATGAAAAACGCATTGTTTGCTTGGCTCACAGTCATTGGCACAGCTGTTGTACACTGGGCAAGCTGCAAAAAAATCTCTTGTATGAAAATATCCCCAAAGCAGAGTGCTAGATTCTACACTTCAGGGAGATGTGGGCATTAAAAAGAAAACACGTTCCTTATTTTGCCAGAGCTCACGTCCTTTGTTGGCAGTAATGTAAGTTTAATCATTAATGGAAATTAAACGTCTGTTCCATCATTCTTTCCCGATAGTTTATCCCAACCCATTTTCACTTTGCTGTCCAGCTACTTTATGTTCCTGTTTACGATGCCAGCCTTGACACAATTGTTTTGCTGCATACTCTGAGTCAGCCCAGCCGTGCGGCGAATACAGAGGGCAGCTGGCCAAATAGTGACTTAGTGTTGGCACAATTAAGCCAGTGATATTGCTGTGTGGTGAGAAAAACCTTATCACATTACTGTATCTTGTAAGACACCCAGGCAACAAAAGGGGTGTAGTTGGAGTCTCTTTCCCACATGGCAAGAAGATGTAGACAACTAGTTTAAAAATGGTTACACATCAGTGTTGATAAACAGGAATCTGTGCTTATTTACTGGCAATCAGCCCGCATTTTACTGCTTCCATTTGGCTGAATCTGCCATTCTGAAGCACATCTCTTAATGTTAGCATAAATGTGTTTACCTGAATGGGCTTTAAATATGAAGGATGAAAGCACTTAACAGTGAATGCATGTAAAAGGAAAGTGGGGGCATAGCCACCTCCACCTCTGACCTTTGCAGGTTTATTTGGCTTTACATCCATTGAAGCCTGTGGCTGTATGCACACAACGTCCCCCAAAGAATCTTGGGAACTGTAGTTTGTAAAGGGTGCTGGGAGTTGTAGCTCTGTGCGAGATAAAACTACAGTTCCCAGGATTCTTTAGGAACAGCAGTGTGGCTTAAGTATGCTGTGTATGCATTCTATGAAAAAGCATGCTTCATGTAGTTTCTACATTTACACTTGGAAGTTATTCAGATGGTTGACTTGAGCGTACATCCCTTCTCCCCTTTTGAACTTTGCACATTAGTCCAGGCAAAATCCTGATGGTATCCTACTTATTCTTACACAATTGTTGTTGATGTAAAAGACCGATGGCAAAATGAGCTCTGTGTGTGAGGCAGAGACTGCGTATGCACGCACTGTGTGTTCTGCGTCTTGGGAAGGAAAGCACTGTGGATAATAAGAACATACCAAGAGCCCTGCTAGATCAAACCCAAAGGCCCATCCAACATCCTGTTTCCCACAGGGATCAAGCAGATGCATTTGGGAAGCCCAGAATCAGGACAGAAAGGCTCTACTCCATCTCTGTGGTTTCCCCCACAACTACTACTTTCCTCTGAATTGGAGGGATGCCCCAGTTACTCCTGTGTGCCTTAGTCTTTTGTTTTCCCAAAGTTAAACAGACTAATTTGAATGAATGGGAAATCTCTTCAAATACACATGGAAGGTTACTGAAAACGTAATCCGCGTAACTCTGCAAACCATCACACAAGGAAGAAAAGCCAAGTTTAAGGCTACGTAACATCCCATACATTTACAGTGCACACCCCTGACAATTCTGGGAACTGTAATTGGTTAAGAGTGCTGGGAATTGTAGCTCTGTGGGGTGTGTACTGCAGTTCCCAGGGTCCTGTGTGGTTTAAATGTATGGGGTGGATGCAGCCAAGAAGGGAACGTGCAAAGAGAAGAAAAAAACATACATCTTGGCTCCATATCACAAAAGCAAACGAATGTTCAGATTATCTAAACAGAACATTGGTACTGACAGGATTAAAGGAGGGACTTAACGAAGCCGTTTTGAAATCAAAGAGCCCACATTTTGAACAAATGCAGGCAGCATGTTGTGATTATGAATGATCTGCTGTTTGTAGCATGGAGTGGCTGGTGGCTGCACAGATGTTTAAGACATGGGTGGAAAGAAGGGGGCCACCAATGTGAGGGTGAACATTTGGATTTAGCTGCAAGCGTTGCTCAGTGTCAGAATGACCTAGCAGTTTGGGGCAATCCTTTCATATTCCTTTCAGGTACCATCACACCATACTACTAAAGACCTCGCTTTGTTGACTTAGCCTAGGAAGTCTGAAAGGCTGTATTCAGCAGCCACAGAGTGATGAGTGGTTTCCTCCACACTGGCTCTACGTTCTGCTTTCTTCGCTCCTAGCTGGGCAGAGAAGCTATAGCCAGAGAGAGAGAGAGAGTAGGAAGTGGCCTGTTTATGAAGTTGAAATCAGTTTCTACCATATGTGTTGCAATTGTGCAGAGCAGTTAACTCAAGCATGAAGGATAGGCTGAATGTGTGTAAGATGTCAGAGGAAGGATGCTTCTGATTACAGTTGCTGGAAACAGCTGGAAGATGGGGGGCTGTTGCTCTCAAGTCCTATTTGCAGGCTTCCCAAGGGCACCTGGTCGGCCACTGTGAGAACAGGATACTGGACTTGCTTGTGCTCATGCTCCTAGGTGAACCATAACCTAGGGATTAATAAAGACCAAAAGCCAAACATTTGAATTTCTTACATTGGCTTGGGTTAGACTAGGAGAGCTCTGAGGTCCCAGACAGCTCTGTGATTCCACTAAGTTTGGGGCAATGTATTCTTTGTCCAAATTACACCATAATTTTAATCACTAGGAACAATGTACCCGGAGCATCGGCAGAGGCCTCATCAAGTTTCTGTCCCGCATCATATTTTTTTTAAAGTGTAGGACCCTACAATCCTGTGTACTTAATGCAGCTTATCAGTCACAGCTGGGCCCAGCAGCTGGACTGGCTCTGATGAATGGTTTGGATTATTTAAATTCTTGAACACAGAGAGGAAGCAGTAAGCTCTGGAAGTGTAGAGCTTAAGGGTGTTGAGAGTTGTTAGGAAAGCCTTATTCCCCTCACAAAGTTACAGTTGCCAGAGTTTCCTGTGAAGAGAGATTTGATTGTTAAACCGCTCTAGAAAGTGCTGCTCTGCAAGGGAAATAGGTGTCTCCTAAGAAGTCTCAGCACACTTAATAAACTACAACTCCCATAATTCTTTGGAGGAAGAGCTATGACAGTTTCAAGTGGTATCATGGTGTTTTAAATGTTATGGTGTGCTTGTGGTCTACCCCAACAAGAAGCCTGTTCTTTTGAGAAACAAGAGGAAGGCTGGAAAGTTGGGCTCCAACCCACTGTTTCTTGTATAAGTCGTAAGGAAAGAAACACAGAGCAGTGCTAGTGCTGGTGCACAGCTCCCATTTATCCCAGAACGGCTTGTGCTGTAAAGGTTTTCAGTGCAAGTGCCCTTTGTTCCTAAGTTAGCTGCAAGCCATTATGTATGAAACATTGCCCTAATGGTGCCACCCAGAAATGTAAGAGGAACACCAAAGGGACTTGTGAAGAACCTTTTCTGGACGATCGGGGCTGAATATTAGTTAGATTAATTGCGTACTGAATTATTTAAAACAGGAAGCCACCAATAATAGCATTATTTATGTGGCAAGTGGAACACATGCCCATAAACCAAAGCTCAAAGGGGGCAGAGTCCATAGAAGAACAAAGCAAGAGGGAAGTTGCTTAGCAGCTGTGTTTGTAGTTCAAAGATATCGACCATCACAGGCTTACGAAGCCTTTGGGCAATGAAGTGGAGACTGCAGCATGCCATTTGCTGCAGGCTTCCTGAAAACACTTGATCCTCTCTGATTTATATTGAATGAAAAGGATTTAAGAACTGGCAGCGCCAGAATGGATTTTGTCTTCTATATGCATCGCCAATTATGCTGAGCACTGAAAGGAGGTAGCTGGGAGGAAAGATTTTCCTCTGCCAATATGGACCTTGTAACCAGTATAGTTTAGTGGGAAGAGTATTGGACTAGGGCTTGGGAGACCAGGGTTCAAATCCCTAAAGGTAAAGGGACCTCTGACCATTAGGTCCAGTTGCGGACGACTCTGGGGTTGCAGCGCTCATCTCGCTTTATTGGCCGAGGGAGCTGGTGTACAGCTTCCGGGTCATGTGGCCAGCATGACTAAGCCACTTCTGGCAAACCAGAGCAGTGCATGGAAACGCTGTTTACCTTCCTGATGGAGCAGTACCTATTTATCTACTTGCACTTTGATGTGCTTTCGAACTGCTAGGTTGGCAGGAGCAGGGACCGAACAATGGGAGCTCACCCCGTCGTGAGGATTCGAACTGCCCACCTTCTGATCGGCAAGTCCTAAGCTCTGTGGTTTAACCCACAGCGCTACCCGCGTCCCTACTCAAATCCCTACTCAGCCATGAAACTCACTGTGTGTCCTTGGGCCAATCACTGCCTCTCAGCCTAAGCAATATTACATGGTTCAAGTGCAGACCTGGTAATACGCTGTCCTGTGCAAGGCCAAACTTTGACACACACCCACCCCAGCCCTCGTGCTGCCTTCCCAAAGCTGGCAAAGCAGGATGCTGGGCTTTGAGAAGGAGGTGTGATGCTCTGGCAGTGTCCTATAGCTATCCCATCTCATGCCCCAAGCCAGGTAAACACTTGCCCAGCTTTGGGAAAGAGGAAGAGGACTCTAGGACCCTGCTGGAGTCCTCATGCCTCGGGCAAGTGGTTACTGGACTTTGAGAAGGCACCCTCCTTGGCTGCACACTCAGTGCCCCCACACTGCTTGCAGAGCCCTAAATCTGCCTCTGCAGGGCTGTTGTGAAGATTAAATGAGAAAACGAAGAACCATGTACACCACCTTGGACAAAAGGTGGAATGTAAATGCAACAAAATAAGGGACGCAGGTGGCGCTGTGGGTTAAACCACAGAGCCTAGGACTTGCCGATCAGAAGGTCGGCGGTTCGAATCCCTGTGACGGGGTGAGCTCCCATTGCTTGGTCCCTGCTCCTGCCAACCTAGCAGTTCGAAAGCACATCAAAGTGCAAGTAGATAAATAGGTACCACTCCAGCGGGAAGGTAAATGGCATTTCCGTGCGCCGCTCTGGTTCGCCAGAAGCAGCTTAGTCATGGTGGCCACATGACCCGGAAGCTGTACGCTGGCTCCCTCAGCCAATAAAGCGCAGCCTCAGAGTCGGCCACGACTGGACCTAATGGTCAGGAGTCCCTTTACCTTTAAATGCAACAAATAAATAAAACCACATGTTTTCTCACCATTTTGTTCCTAATACAGACTGAGCTCCATATCTAGTTATTCTACTTTCTTTAGTCAAACTTTAGTCCTACGGATGTTGCAGGGCTCCAACTCAGCCAGCATGACAGATGATGGGAGCTGTAGCCCAAATCTGGAGGGCCACAAGTTCCCATCTCATACCCTCCAACACGATGCAGCCCATTCTTCAGGCTAGGACTGCTTACACTATCAGACAACTTGTTGATATTCATCCTGATTTGCTTGCACAAAACTTAGGCGGATCAGCTTCACATAATAATTTAAATGGCAAAATGTGTCTTACAGGAGAGAGGAAAACTGCAACCAAACACTTACTTTAGAAACTGAGTTGGCAGCAGTGCAGGCACCGAAAACACTTCTGAGGAGAAATGTAGAAAAATGCTTCCTCTGTAATGGCTGTAGTGCTTGAGATGCCTCTAAATCACTGCAAAACCTAAATGGAAAACAAAAAGAAAGTTTTAAAAGAAAGCTTCTAGAGAGATGAGGACAGCAAAGAAGCAGCCATTGCAAGGAAGACCACAAAACAGGAAATAAGGAAATATAAAGGTAGGACACAGTATGGGAAGAACACTACAGTCTATAAGGGACTTGATGAATGTCGGGAAACTTCCATTGGGTTAGAGTGGAGCAGCCAAGCTTGTTTCTGGGGTTAGCAGGACTGACCAAAGTAAGCCAATTTCATGTCGTATTCATTGTGTTTCAGTTTGTTTCCAAACTCAATGCAAGGAGTTAGCATGGACCTTTCAGGCACCCAACTGGACCAATAGATCTCAGGATTCTCCTTTGTGAACCTGCCTGAGATCTGGGGTTCTGAAGCAATCCAAGAGAAGTGCAGTTGGTGCAAACAGGAGAGAGGGCCTTTCCAGTTGTGGCACCTAAACTATGGGATAGTTTTCAAAGAGGGATTTGTTTGGTCCTTTCCTCTGTATCTAGTTTTGAAACAGGCTTTTAATAATGGCTCATCTCAGCATGAAATATTTAGTAGATCCTTTGACATGAGCCCATATGGTGTCCTGGGAGAAAGCCTTCTCTGTGACAGTCCCCAAAGTGAGCCCAAATGGGAATTCCCTCACCACAGAAGTGGGTCTAGCATCTTCATTGCATAGCAAGGATATCTGGGAATGGGAATGGGAATCTTTGTTGGAGGCTAATTAATTAAAAAGAGAGAGAAGAGTGGAAATGTTAGCATGTTTCAAATCTAATTCTAATCATAATTCCTTCTTACGTTTTGTTCTTTCCCACATCACTTAAAGTCCTATAGACTTCATAGATGGGGTGCTGTGGAATGAGACAGAACTTTGTTCAGATGCCAATGAAAATCAGAGCTGGAGTAGTGCTTCTGGCTATGCTTTGCTGAGTTGCTATAGCTGTGGACAGAAAACAGCTTGTGGTGGTTCTCTGGGCCCAAGGCATGAAGGCAGGTTGTTCATTCCCCTAGTTCCCCGTGGAGGAATTTCCAGATCAAAGCGCATGTGGTAGACTCTGAAAAGATGTGATGGAGTGAGTCTGAGACTCGAGTGCAGCCTTCTCTGGCCTGGTGCCCCTAGATCAGCTGTTCTCTACCTTGGGTCCCTAGGTGTTGTTGGACTGCAACTCCCATCATCTCTGATCACTGGTCCTGCTAGCTAGAGATGATGGGAGTTGTAGTCCAACAAAATCTGGCGACCCAAGGTTGAAAAATCCTGAGCAGATGTTATGGACTGTGTAACTTTCAGAGTGTTAGATCAGGAAAAATATGTGCTTCCTGTGACACTACTCTTATCAGATTGATTTTACGGTGTTTATTTTGTAAATGGCCAATAGGCTGATAAATCAATCAATCAATCAATCAATAGCTAGGATGCATGGTGACTGGAGCTGGGGCTCTTTGGTCACAGCTACTAGAATCAGGGGGATATAGGGTTGGATATGAAAGCTGAGGCTGGCCAGACTGACAATCCTGCGTACCCACGGCTGTAGGCAATTAGCTAAAATCAGGCCAACACTACAGCTGGCATTTGACAAGCAGCATGCTAAACATTAGTAAGCCAGTGGGTCACTTCAGCTTTTGTAGTAAGCATTGCAAGAGTGGCTGCAATTATACATGGTCCTGCTTTCCAGCTGGAGCCGGGCTGGGGAGTGCAGTCAGAAAGACAAAAGTGGCAGGTGACCTGATCTATGCAATGACTAGATGCAGATAGCTTTTGAATATATTGCCAACAAGATTAGCATTAAATCCTCCACTATATGTCAGCCACAAATCTTTTTTTGATCCCATGATCCCAGTTAACATACCACCTTTCTGGATCATATATTGTATCATGGTTCTCCAGCTTAATCAGAGATCTCAGTGAAATTGTGCACCTTTTCCCCGTCATTCCTCCTTTTCTCTCATCAAGAACTTGCTTTCAGATTTGATTTGCACCCTTTTGCAAAGCTCTTACTGCAACAGTCTTGAGTGCTGCAGATTTAAAGGACTGCACAAATTGTTTTGATTAGCTTCTTGCACTAAATACTGCATGTCGGGACTGTGGGCAAGAGATTCACCAGAGACAACAAGCTGAAAAAGGATTTACTGCACTGGAAATGACAAACTGAAGGAGCAACACTGGCTGTTTCTCTTCTGGCTATCAAACAAATCTGAAGTGGTAGGAAATTACATTAGTGACTCTGTGGAGTGGCATCTTGTCACCTGCCAGCAAGTATTAGAAATGTAGAAGGAAGTGTTTGTCAATAATAAACAAAATGGCATTAATCTCTCCAGTAGTTACCACTTGGTAGAGTTTCAGGTGGTTTTACTAGATTATCTGGGGGAATCAAGGCCGCCTGATTTGGGAAGAAGGGAGGAAAGAAAGTAATCTGCAAGTAAAAAGGAAATGCAGACAAAGTATGAAAGCTCTGGAGTAAAGCTCATGTTTCGCATGAATACTGTCCCGGGTGCAGACTCTGGCATCTCCAGATAAAAGGAACAGGTAGCAGGGAAAGACTTTTGTCAGAAACCCTGCAGGACAGATTGAGGTTGAATCCTGACAAGACAGGTGTGGAGGACTCCCTGGTCCTGAATGGGGTAACTGTGACCCTGAAAGACCAGGTACACAGCCTGGGAGTCATTTTAGACTCACAGCTGTCCATGGAGGCACAGGTTAATTCTGTGTCCAGGACGGCTGTCCACCAGCTCCATCTGGTACGCAGGCTGAGACCCTACCTGTCTGCGGACTGTCTCGCCAGAGTGGTGCATGCTCTGCTTATCTCCCGCTTGGACTACTGCAATGCGCTTTACATGGGTAGAGCTTTGAAGGTGACCCGGAAACTGCGATTAATCTAGAATGCGGCAGCTAGACTGGTGACTGGGAGTGGCCGCCAAGACCACATAACACCGGTCCTGAGAGATCTGCATTGGCTACCAGTACATTGCCAAGCACAATTCAAAGTGTTGGTGCTTACCTTTAAAGCCCTAAACAGCCTTGGTCCTGTATACCTGAAGGAGCGTCTCCACCCCCATCGTTCAACCCAGACACTGAGATTCAGCGTCGAGGGCCTTCTGGCAGTTCCCTCATTGCGAGAAGTGAGGTTTCAAGAAACCAGACAAAGGGCCTTCTTGGTAGTGGCGCAGCCCTGTGGAATGCACTCCCATCAGATTTCAAGGAACTAAGCAGCTATCCTATTTTTAAAAAACATCTGAAGGCAGCCCTGTTTAGGGAAGTTTTTAATATTTAATGCTGTATTGTTTTTGACTTAATTGGGAGCTGCCCAGAGTGGCTGGGGAAACTCAGCCAAAGGACGGTGTGTGTGTGTGTGTGTGTGTGTGTGTGTGTGTGTGTGTGTATATAAATAAAATAATTCCAGACATGCATGATTTAGTAGAACCACATAATTGCTGTTCTGCTTTAACCTGAAAGCACCTCATGCTTTCAGACATCTAACCCTCAGTATCTACATGGGCGGGACGCAGGTGGCGCTGTGGGTTAAAGCCTCAGCGCCTAGGACTTGCCGATCGAAAGGTCGGCGGTTCGAATCCCTGCGGCGGGGTGCGCTCCCGCTGCTCGGTCCCAGCGCCTGCCAACCTAGCAGTTCGAAAGCACCTCCGGGTGCAAGTAGATAAATAGGGACTGCTTACCAGCGGGAAGGTAAATGGCGTTTCCGTGTGCGGCTCTGGCTCGCCAGATGCAGCTTTGTCACATGACCCGGAAGTGTCTCCGGACAGCGCTGGCCCCTGGCCTCTTAAGTGAGATGGGCGCACAACCCCAGAGTCTGTCAAGACTGGCCCGTACGGGCAGGGGTACCTTTACCTTTACCTTTATCTACATGGGCAGTCTCCCTTTCCTCAGCTTCAAATATCTGGGAGGAGGACAGTATTCATTGGGGCTGTTGCATGCAGCAAAAAGGGCTAAATACTCTATTGTACTCCCAATCATGATCTCCCCCTGCTGCATTGGGGGCGAGGGCAGCGGGCAGATATAAAAGCACACTATTTGGAAAGGAAAGGGCTAAAGTAACAAGGCTGAAAGCTAGAGTGGAGAGACAGACCACAGAGAGGGGAAAGGCTAGAGCAGTCTAAGAAGCAGCCAGAATAGCAGCGCAATTCCACCGAATTTCTAAAAGTCGGAATTTCTGAGCTTTGAAAAAAAGCTGGTAGGTGGCTAGGGAGAACACAGAAAAGAAATGCTTTGTTCATGACACCATGAAGTTGCTTCGTAAAAAGTGGGCAAACCAAAGCAGGTGTTGCTATTCCACAGTAAATGGCTGGGTGGAAGTAGCCTCAGAGAAGATGGTACTGAGCTAGATGGGCAAATAAACCTGCTGTGGCAGCTTCCTAGGCTAGAACAATGCACACCTGATCCAGAGCTTTCTGTGTGTGCCCTGATGCGCATACAGGATGTGCCCAGTCCAAGGGAGCGTGCCTAATTGAGCTGAATGGAGAATCATCTTTGAGCACACCCAGAGCAGCCTCCTCTGTTTCAGTGAATACGAATCCCTTGCTGGTGAATGGACCCTCTGTGCTCACACAAGCTCTCACAACAAAAAAAGGATTCACTAGATCATTGAATCATGGCCCACTGATTGCGAAGAAGAAGTGCTGGGGAAATTTAAGTTGATCGTGTGCCAATTTCTCCGATGCAAGGAAGCCTCCAAGGGACTACTGGGCAGCTATATGGAATGAATACGGTTTACACAGAAATCAGACAGAGAGGCTGCTGGTGTATGCCTGGGAAAAAAGGCTATAGCTTGGAACTGGCTGTGCTGAGTGAGGGCAGGAAGTAGCTTGCTCTGTTCAGAGTCCCATGCTTGGCAGAAGCAGCCTGCAATGTTCTAAGTTCATTGGAGTCTGGGGCCTTGATTTTTGCCTGGGGACTAGCAATGCCTTTGTTTGCTGTTCCCCCCTACCATTCATTCTCAACATAGGTTTTGTTTGTTGTTGTTTTGTATAAGCAGATTTTTAACTAGGTCGCCTGGGCCACTATTACTTTTCCCTCTGTAGAAAACCAACTTTCAGAGGTTTATCTTGAACAACAGGTAAGCAGGAAAAAAAACCAACTTGGTAAAGAAGCAGACATAATAGCTGTACCACCAAAGGACAAAAATGAAAGACGCAGACAAGCACTAGCACTAATTGAGAAGTTGCTGTTCCATAATAGAGAAACCTCATGGCAAGGGGAACTAAATGTGCATGTGCAATAAATGCATGTATATTCAAGAGAAGGGGGGGGGACCTTATAATGGCCTTTGCCAACCCAAACCCTTCAGATAGTTTGGACTACAGCTTCCATCAGCTCCAGTCAGCATAGTTAGAGAGTACTAGATTGGTTGGCAAAGTCCCATCTGCATTATACATTTGAAGCAGAATCATGCCAGTATAAATCATGCTAGGATTCTTCTCCCACAGAATCCTGGGACTTGTAGTTTGCTAAGGGCACTACTGAGAGGTGTTAGGAAACCCCTATTCCAATCCTAGAGATACAGTTCCCAGAGTTCCTTGGTAAGAGGTATTGGTTGCTAAATTACTCTGGGAACTGTGGCTTTGTGAGAGGAATAGGGTACTCCTAACACCCTCTTAGCAAACTGCAGTTCCCAGGATTATTTGGAGGAAGCCTTGACTGTTTAAAGTGTCAATGCATCGAGTTCTTGTACAGTATAGCCAAAAATCAGCTGAATTGCTTCCAAAATGGTCTTCCAATATTTTGTACAGCTCCACCATAAATGAAGAAAACCAGCTCTAATAGCCTGACATTTCCAACAATGGAAAATACTGGTATGATAAACCCTACAGAGGTTTTACAGAGGTAAAATATCTGCTTACAATATTTTACATATCAGGCTCGTTTTGACATTAAACTAAGTGACAGTCAGTGATACACAATATATATCAGGGGAAGCCATTGTGGCAGCTTTCAGATGTTGTGACTCCAACTAGCATGGCCTGGGATGGCCAGGGATGATGGAAGTTCTACTCTAACAACTGGAGGGTATAACATTGGCCATCCCTGATATAGACAGAGACCTATGTTTGGTCAGGATTATCAAACCATAGATGAAGTCATCAGAATGTCACTGATTTGTTAAAAGCAAACCTTTAATTCCTGACCGCATCACCATTAAATTTTACAAGACTACCATACTCTTATCTGTGAACAAAAATTCCATCCTGCATTAAGTCAGTTTGGGACAAAAGCATTAAACGCCCCCCCCCCAAGGTTCAACAGACTCTGTGTGCTAGTGGAAGCCAACAGAGCGCCCCCCACATCTTCTACTCATCACACCCCCTGTAGCTCCCCAAAACCCACTATGGAGGGTCAGTTTAGTGCATTTCCAGTCAGATTCCCAATAGGGATTATTTCCAAAATCATCAGCAGCCATAAACATCAGGATAAGTATAGGTTCTCAGCAGCTAATAAAAATTCCCATATACTGAGACATCAACACTCCAGTAGCCACACACAAATCCTCCAGAGCAACAGTTTTTCCATACAATCTACTGCAGATATTTGTGAGTGAAGAGGTCACATACATCCCACGATCCATCACTGTTTATGCTCCATGCCCTGGTTTTATTATACAAAATCTTGACCTTCATTGAAGAGGTGAAACAGGAAGCTGACTGTCCTAATACCAATTCAGAGCATGGCCCATCTAGCACAGTATTATCTATACAATATTTCACAGTGAGTCCCCAGGGCTGTGGACAAAGGTTTTTCCCAGCCCTACCTGCATATGCCAGGGACTGAACATGAATCTTTTTGCATGAAAATAATTTGCACTACAACTGAGCTGTAGCCCTTCCCCGGGTAAGAGCTATACCTCTTCTGGGCTACATTGATCTAGTTTGGGGGCGGCAAGATTGCTCAAATGCTGAGGTCCATAGTGGAAACATGAGCAAGGCAGATGCAACTAGGATTATGTGCAAAGGAAAACAAGACAAGCCAGCTTTTAAAAAGGAACTAATTTCTGTGCATGCCATTTTTATCACTCTTGCATGATGATCTATACTTGACAGACAAAAAACACTGTTCCGTGCACGTATTAAAGCCAAAGGATCCCTTCCTGTGCTAAAGTAAGATGTTAACAGCATGGAAAACTGCCCTTTATGAGACCCCCTAAGAAAGCATGTCCTTGAGTTCATTCATCCTATTGTGGAATGGCTGTAGACTCTGAGATCAGTTTGTACTGTACCTACAAAAAAAGCACAAATTCTTTTGCTTTATAGCTAAAGGCAAAAGGCTCCTCAGTTCCGACATTTACTATTAAAACTAGAACATGTTTCTATAAAAAATGTAAACCCTGGCCCCAGAGACTTATAAATTAAACTATAAAAAAGAAATATTTTGATTTATTTATTACTGTGTCCTCTTTTTAACTGTGCAAAGCAATTCATTCTAGTACCCCACACTCAGAAGAAATCTGCCTTCTTTTACTTTGCTTTTACACATCACATTAAGCCACAGTCAATGGCTTACTGTGAACACATACATACATATCTCACAATTTGCTTCTTCCCACTAGTAGACAGAAACAACAAATCATGTTTCTTGGCATGGCATTCTGCCCAAATCTGGAATTATGGTTTGCTTCACTCAAACAAACCATGATTTGTAAGTCAAGAACAAGCATTGACTTGCTGTTCATGGTTTGTTTGTTTGTAGTACAACAAACCATGGATGAAGCTTGGATGGAACTTGTCCCTGTTTGCAATTTTTACAGATTCTTCTGCTTCCTGAGCAAATTTTATAGCCTTCTCCTTTTCAATTTCCATATTTTTTTTTCAAAAAAGAAGACCATCTTATCTTCTTTACCCGAAAGTTTAACATTGCATTCCTGTTCTAATGCCATTGCAACAAAACCCAAGGATCACTGTTGCTTCCATTTACTAGCAAGGAGGAATACTCTACATTTTCCTGATCAACCACTAGCCATGCCTTACTGTGACATGCAAATGCAGCCTCTGAGGTAAATGATCCAGCAGCCAATGACAGGGCTGCGCTAGTAGAAACCATTAGTGGAAACCACCTATCACTGCTGCAGAATGATTGAGAAAACCCTACCTTTACTGGTACCACAGGGGGGTGACAATGGAGGCAGGGGGCTCTTTGGTTAGTACCATGCAAGTCAGCAGTTCCTGGCTGCCTGCCTTTGTTGATGTTAGTAGGCTATGTCAGTGCCAGGGAAAGCTAGCCAAACAGTCCTTCCAGCAGTGACGTCTGAGGCACCCTTGTGCCACTTGATCAACTGCTGCTTGATCATTCTAGTGTGTTATTATAGCTAAGCTCATCCTACTGTGTACGATACGGAATACCACCTTGCTTATGAAGTTTATGATTGCGCAGGGAAAGTGCCTCTGATTAATTGGAGCAATTCAACTTAATTAAACAGCTGACTTCTTGTAGTCATTTGCTCTCCAACCCTGTCTGGCTAGCTAATCTCACAGCTTGTGAAATGAACTTCGTGAAAATGAAATGTAGCAGATGCAAGGTTGGACCTCAACCGTGAGACATACTTTACAACTGGCTGGCTGTGTTTCTGGCAACTGGCAAAGGTCCTTCCGATACAGCTTGTTAGACTCAAGTGCCCCATGATTATTATGCACTGAGAGTAGGCCTCTCTCTGCTGAGTTGTCAGGAGATCATCACCACAAACTAGTGACATAAATTCTTCTCAGGGCTCTGTGATAAGAACAAGGGAAGAATATCACTCCCAGCCCCAGTTGGCTTGAGGGCTAAACCTAACATTGGAAGATGGCCTCCGTGCTGTTCACTCTATATTTCAAAGCTCTATGACCCAGGGCAACCATTCTTAACACTGAACATACCACCACAGACTAAAGTGTTTGCTTGTGTAATGAAATACAAAGATGTCAGCAGGGGTTTAAGGATCCTTCTTGTTTCTTGGGAAATGATGGGTTTTTAAAAAGTGAAGACATTTCCCTTATATATATATATATATTTAAAGCACTGGATTAAAATAAAATAAAAAGCACATTGGATTATTTAATGTAAACAGTGAGAAAACCAGACACCTTGTCTAAAAATAATAATAATATGTACAGTGTGCTTGGTTTATTTTAAAGTAACAAAAATAAGTTGAAAATGCACAGTGGTTTATACAAGCTAAATTATGACATAAAACAGATTATAATTTGTGCCAAAAGAAGAACATGCAGACCATTCTGTAATTAAAAGCAGAGGGCTGAGACTGTTAAGAGCTATGTGGACTGTAGAAAGTCATGAAAAAGAAGAATGCTTGCTATGTTTTTTATGTCAAAGTCGGGGCACTATGGTTACACACAATCATATTGCATTAAAAAAATATGGTTTAAGTTACATTATGAAGGAGAATTCGTACTCTGAAATGTCAGTACAAATAAAAGGAAACATTGTTCAGGCGGGCATTGCTCTTGAACATTGCTTAATGTCTGCTGGTGATTGATCAGAAGCAGCAGTCATGTATCTTCCAGACTTAAGATTGTTTACTGTATATGTTTAATAATCAATGGGTGGTGGCTAAATTCTGCTTGGTTTGACTGCACACAGCCAAAGCTTAGTGTAGGGCTATTTGAAAGCCCTTTTATAAACATCCCTGTGCTGCTCTCTAAATCATGGGTTTTCAGAGGATTCAAAGAGCAGTGTGGGCCTCAAAACTGGAGGTTTAAAGACCAGTGTTGGGGTGTTTGCAAAAGGGCTTTCAAACAGTCCAACACTGCACTTTGTAGTCCAGACCATTGGTAAGGTAAAGGTAAAGGTACCCCTGCCCGTACGGGCCAGTCTTGACAGACTCTGGGGTTGTGCGCCCATCTCACTTAAGAGGCCAGGGGCCAGCGCTGTCCGGAGACACTTCCGGGTCACGTGGCCAGCGTGACAAAGCTGCATCTGGCGAGCCAGAGCCGCACACGGAAACGCCGTTTACCTTCCCGCTGGTAAGCGGTCCCTATTTATCTACTTGCACCCGGAAGTGCTTTCGAACTGCTAGGTTGGCAGGCGCTGGGACCGAGCAGCGGGAGCGCACCCCGCCGCAGGGATTCGAACCGCCGACCTTTCGATCGGCAAGTCCTAGGCGCTGAGGCTTTAACCCACAGCGCCACCTGCGTCCCAACTCCAGACCATTGGTGCTTCAAAGCAAAATGTCAATTGGGAGAGATGGGGAGATAAGGATCTGTGCCAATTATTACATTTGCTAATTCCAAAAAGGGGGTTTTAAGGTGAAATCAGTTCATTTCCTTAGCCACTTCTGATCAATTTTTTCTCATAATATATGAGTGAAATCAATTTGAACTAGTAGAGTGGAGGTATAGCTTTAAAAAGAGCTGTGGAGGAAGCAATAGATACACGCAAGAATTTTGCACCAGTCAGTACAGATCCTGTGATGGTTTAGGAATTTCTCTCAGTACCGTATTCTAATGTGAAGACTCAATTGCACAGTCAGATTCTGAGTTCCATGTCCCGTTACATCTTAAAGAATCTAAATGTGGTGATTCATTATAATAACCTTAAGGAATTGTAGTCTTAGATGAGGTGCAGTCAGATGTGCTCCATGACATGTGCAGAAGTTACAAAGGAACAGTAGCTTATGATGTATAAAATGGAATCACACTCCTAAAAGCTGCTGACAAAGAAGTCAGAGGGTGCAGCAGGA
Source organism: Podarcis gaigeae (assembly GCF_964106915.1). Lineage (NCBI taxonomy): Eukaryota > Metazoa > Chordata > Lepidosauria > Squamata > Lacertidae > Podarcis > Podarcis gaigeae. The sequence continues at coordinate 51,923,206 of NC_139685.1, read as the reverse complement.
GACATTTGAGGACCAAGCTCTAAGTCAGAGTTTTGCCACTTTAAAGTCTTGGGCAGAGCTAGGGGAACCAGCAGGAGTTGCATCACTATTCAACTGAGCTCAGACAAATCAGGAAGCAACTTTCTTGGCTTCCTGGAATTTGCACTGGGAGCTGTCCCTGGTACTGCCCTGCATGACCTAATATGGAACCTTGTACCCACAGGAGATCTGATGAAAGGTGTTCCCCTTTGACTTCAATGAAAAATGTTACTGTGACTTGATTGGAGGAGAAGCCCACTTATGCAGTAGCTTGAGCATGCTTTCTCATGTGTGTATTGGGCTACCTGTGTTACTAGATCTGGGAGACATCTATCAATCTACAGTGGTACCTCGGGTTACAGACGCTTCAGGTTACAGACTCCACTAACCCAGAAATAGTACCTCGGGTTAAGAACTTTGCTTCAGGATGAGAACAGAAATCATGCGGCGGTGGCACGGCCGCAGCAGGAGGAGGCCCCATTAGTTAAAGTGGTACCTCAGGTTAAAAACAGTTTCAGGTTAAGAACGGACCTCCAGAACAAATTATGTTTTTAACCCGAGGTACCACTGTATCTATCTATCTATTTATTTCACTATTTTAATTATCTACTTTAACAAAGTCTTCAGTTCATGCAGTGAACAGAACTGAGTTCGCCTCAACTACTATGTACAACAATACTGGACAAATAAAAGAGAGAGAGAAGGGACTATTAGTCTATAAAGGCATCTTTCTTTTATGTTATATCAGGGGGCAGCAAGGTTTACTTTGCCTGGGCCGGTTCACTCCAGCGGGGATCCCTCCGTGGGCCAGATCGCTCACATGCATGAGCGCGCACAGCCACGATTTCCGGCGTCCGCATCTGCGCAGTCGTGATTTCTGGCACCACGGAAACGAGTCCCCACGCTGCACTGCACCACTTTAGCACAGCATGCAGGGACTCTCCGAGTGGGTGGCTTGATTTGGGGGCAGCTCGTGGGCTAGTTAAACGACCCCGTGGGCCACTTGTGGCCCATGGGCCTTAGGTTGCCTACCCCTGCGTTACATCCTTCAAATAACTTAGATCACGATGGCTACTTCTGTGAGATTCGTGACAGTGGTCTATCCGTGGGGCATATGAAATTGCTACAGTTTTGTGAAGTAGAGTAGGAGGACTAGCAGATGGGACTAAACACTGACAAAGTGTGTCATCATCATTTTCTTCCAGTGCTGGAGTCTGAAATGTGTCACAAAGTGGTTTGATGTAAGGCACATTTTCTGCAACTTTAAGAACCTCTCTTTATGCTGTGATCATTATGTGATTTACTTTTGAAATCTGTTGTAATGCAGGATGAAAAGATAATATGAGCCAAAGTTGCATAGCTGTAGGTAGGTAGGAAGATACAGTAGATGTTGTTTAATATGGGTTCAGTCTCCTGCAGTAATTTATTGTACTTCCTTGAATATACCCAAAAACCTCTTAACCACCACTTGGTTGTGGCCAATGAATTCTGGGGTGTGCCCCGCCCAACTGAGCAAATTGCTAAGCAATCTTTGAAAGTTGTCCCTCCCGCTAATTGAAGAGGGGTACGTTCCAAAAGCTGGGAGTGGGGGCACAAGTGAATTTCCAGTTACAAGCTCCCATTCTTCGGGGAACATCAACTCATTATTGGCAAGCAATCGATTTGGCAAAAGATGATAATCCAGCACCAATTATCAACATGTTCATGGAAAAATTCTGTGGGAAAGTGGAGCAATAATAAATGTACAAAGCTGCCTACTCTAATGGGGGTAAAATCATATTCCTTCCATGTTCCTTTCACCTTGCATCCCATGTTTCTTTCTTTGGATCTCCAGTGTTGCTTCTTGGATGTTCTTCACAGTAGTTTGCATTTTAAACATTTACCCTGCCAACCTGCCCTGGAAGAACCCCTAGAGCAACTGTGGCTGCAATCCTATATACATTTTGGTGGAATGTAGGTAGTCCTACTAAACTAAATGAGTCCTACTTCTGAGTAGGCATGTTGCACTACACACGCCTATTTGGCAGGGCAAAACTAATTCTGGGGTTAGCAAACTGGTATGATGCTCTTTGTTTCCCTTTCTGAACATAAATTCACATTTCTATTGAATTATCAACTTTGTGTGTTTTGTTTGGAACTATATAAATAGATGATATGAAAGAGAGAGAGAGAGAGAGAGAGAGAGAGAGAGAGAGAGAGAGAAAGAAAATCCATGGAAGAAATTTAAGATTTATTTACAAAAATATTGTAATTTGGTTGAATGTTAAGAAGGATGCTTGATCATAAATAATTGGCCACCACCAAATTAGACTGGTATTTGATGATAAGTGAGATTAAGGAAAACATAAACCTTTTGGAGAATTGCTAGATTGTACTTAAATGAGTGCATATAAGATTGTAAACAAGATGATAATTTGTTTGAAAAAACTTTTTAACGATGTAAGTGGGAGCAGGAGACGTGAGGAAGTCCAAAGAAGTTATCAAATTTTGTTATGATATAAGTAATGTTGTTTATTATCTGTGTATCTCTTTTATAAAAAAAACACCCTAATAAATATTTACATAAGATTTAAAAAAAAAAGAAAGAAAGAAAATCCATGCTATCTGCCAGCATCAGGAACATGGCCATCTGGTAAATACAGGAAAACTACACTGCCCACTTTTTTTACTCAATCTGTCATAACTTAAGTTATTAACTGATTGCTTTTTTCATACATTTCACTAACTGAAATCCAGAACACTCCTTTGTTAAGAAGTGTATACATACTTTTTAAGTTAGAAGTTGATAATAGATTCATTATCTGCTTCCTTTCTATAGTCCTAGGACCATAAAAAGCTGCCTTATGTATAGGTATACCATCTACCTCAGTAATGTCTGAACTGACAGGCAGAAACATTTCAGGGTTTCAGGCAGAAGTATTTCCCAGTCCCACCTGGCAGTGCTACAGATTGAACCTGAGACCTTCTGCTTGCAAGGTAGATATTCTACCATAGAGCTACCGTCTTTCACTAGTCTCAATGATGAATTTAATATGTTGAATTTGCAGACAAATTCAACAGGTATAGGGCAGGTTTTTTAAAAAAATAATAATAAGTGGTTTGTTCTCCCCCCCCCCCCAAAAAAAAATATTTTCACATCCTCCACAGGTAGAAATTCCTGGAACAACAGTGTAACACATTATATAGACAAGTGATCATAAAGACAGAGGTATTTTTAAAAGAAAAGATTTTCTCTCTCTCTTGTAGTAAGGCTGCAGTTCTTCTTTCAGCTAGACACCCAACCCAAGCTACACTGAATGCAGGCAAGATTGATCAGCTAGTATTTCCTTCATCACACTGCACACCAGTGAAATTATGAAAAGTTAATGGTGCTTTTAGGGATGCGGGTGGCGCTGTGGGTTAAATCACAGAGCCTAGGACTTGCTGATCAGAAGATCAGTGGTTCGAATCCCTGTGACGGGGTGAGCTCCCATTGCTCAGTCCCTGCTCCTGCCAACCTAGCGGTTTGAAAGCACATCAAAGTGCAAGTAGATAAATAGGTACCGCTCTGGCAGGAAGGTAAATGGCGTTTCCATGCACTGCTCTGGTTCACCAGAAAGCGGCTTAGTCATGCTGGCCACATGACCCGGAAGCTGTAAGCCAGCTCCCTCGGCCAATAAAGCGAGATGAGCACCGCAACCCCAGAGTCGGCCACGACTGGACCTAATGGTCAGGGGTCCCTTTACCTTTACTTTAATGGTGCTTTTATTCAGCACTATGAGCTTTCACTGTTGCCCTGCACAATTACTAATGGATTGCAAAGAAGTGTGAAATGGATGTTGCCAGCATGAAATGGAGGTGCCGGTACTGCATTCTCTTGAGTACCCTCACACAAAATTACCACCTGTTTCATCAAAAACCGGCTTCACTACACAGATCTGCCTCATGGGCCCTATTCTGGGCATCAGAGCTGAGGTGGGTGGATGGCAACCCAAAACAATGCTTTCTTGGTAGTGGCCCCAAACTTTGGAACACACTCTCTGGCACCAACTTCAGTGGGGAGGAGTGTTTGGGAGGGGGAAAGGCAAATACCTTTTCCACTTTTGCTCAGGCTTTTTATATTTTTGGTTCAATATATCATTTTAACCTGACTATTTTTGTTTTGCTGGCAGTAGTTTGTGCTGTGCTTTATGTTGTCCTTATATAGACAGTATGGGTATTTTACGATTTTTATTTTTTAAATAAAAAGTACTTGTCAGCAGTTCTGAGAGACAGTCACTAGAAGTGGCAGGATACAAACTCGCTCTACATATCAATAATGTTCCAATCTATTTTTTGTGATTTACGTAACACGGCTTCAAAGGCACCTTCTGTTTCAACTTTTATGCGCCTGCTGAAAACTCTTTGATCCCTTCAGGCTTATACAGGTAATTAAGATCACAGTTTTCCATAATAGCTGATTTCAATTTTGTATATGGCTTTTATTGTATGGCTCTATGTATAAATGTTTTTACACACACACACACACACAGAGAGAGAGAGAGAGAGAGAGAGAGAGAGAGAGATACTTTGGTTCTTGAAAGGCTTAGTTGTCAAACAAATCGGTTCCCGAATGCCGCAAACCCAGAAGTCAAACATTTAAAACATTTGACAAAATGCAACATTGTGGGCTAATTAAAGCAATCAAAATATACAACTCATGTATAACCCACTTTTTTATAAACAACCCGAAAACAGAAAACTTCAGGGTATCCATCATTATCACCTCTACTTGCCTGATGACATGAGAACACCAAAGACAGTTCTTTTGAACATTAGCAGCTGACTAGATAGGAGCAACTCCAGAAAGAAATCACTTGAGGAACCAAGCGGGTGGAGTCTAGCACTGTTTAGAATGTAGTAGAATTTCTTAAACTCACACACACACCTTGAGCCAAGTGAAAACTGAGATTCTGCTCTATATCCCAAAAGCTGCACTTATTTTCCTTGCCCAGGACAGCACAATAGACACCTCTTTCCCACATCTTTTGAGCCTGGTTCCCTCATGTTATTAGAATGAATTAGCCCCTTGTTTCAGGGCGTCTATGAGTCTACATGGTATGCTCATTATTCCATCAATACACTTGCCCTCAGACAATATGAAGCCTTTATCTTTAATCCAAATACACCATTTATCTTCATTTACTTTGGTTAATTCTATAAACAGAACAGAATAATTTTGGATTCCCTGCCATCATAGACTGGTTAGTCTCTTAAGGGGCCTCAGCATAAGAGCCAAACTATTTACATAGAAGATCCTTAAAGGCCTGTCTCTACAAGTGTCTGTTCTTGTGCTACGATCTTCATCTGTGACCTTCCTCCAGGATCCACTGACACCAGAGCTTTGGCATGTGGTTGCAGGGAAGCGGATTTCTCAGTTTTGGCATTTTGTGTATGCTATTTACTTGTTTTACTGTGTTTTGAAATTCTGTAAGCTGCTCTGGGAATTCCATTCCCCTGCCCCCAGTGATGGGGTATAATCAACCCCTAAAAATTAATAAAACTAACACAATATTACATCTTCTGAAATATATTTCTCTTCTCAAAATGATATTTCCCAACCCGTGCAAATTATTCACTGTTGTGACTATTTCCTTCCTGAAATTATTCATCATGGAGAAGAATGCATATAGACACAATATGAGGGCCTCTATCAAGGGGCCATAAAGAAGACTGATCGCCGAAGAATTGATGCTTTTGAATTCTGGTGCTGGAGGAGACTCTTGTCTTGAGAGTCCCATGGACTGCAAGAAGATCAAACCTATCCATTCTGATGGAAATCAGCCCTGAGTATTCATTGGAAGGACAGATCCTGAAGCTGAGGCTCCAATACTTTGGCCACCTCATGAGAAGAGAAGACTCCCTGGAAAAGACCCTGATGTTGGGAAAGATGGAGGGCACAAGGAGAAGGGGACAACAGAGGACGAGATGGTTGGATAGTGTTCTCGAAGCTACCAGCATGAGTTTGACTAAACTGCGGGAGGCAGTGGAAGACAGGAGTGCCTGGCGTGCTCTGGTCCATGGGGTCACAAAGAGTCAGACACGACTAAACGACTAAACAACAACAACATCAAGGGTTAGGAATCTCTTTCAGCCTGAGGGCGACACTCACTTCTGGACAGTCTTGAAGAGGTCACATGCCAGTGGCAACAATGGGCAGGGCAATGAATTCGAAGTTTACCTTTGTACAGTAGACTAACTTTACATGTACTCACACACCCATGTCTATCTTCTATCTAGGCATGTAGGAAGCATTATCAGTGTGCAAATACACATTCCAGCCAGGCAAAAGAAACTTCCAAGGAGGGCATGAAACAGAGCTGGTGAGTGTTGTGGCCTCAGAAGAGGGGATGAGGCTGGGGAAGCGAGAGAGTCCTGGGCAAAGAGGAGGCTGTGGAAGGCCAATTTGCAGCAAGGAGTAGGAGTTAGTGACACAGTTTGGCAATGAGTGGTTTGAAGAGAAGGATAATTGTAATCTACTTAACTCACTGTACATGTCCTGCCATTGTCTCCTGGGATGCAGAAGTTAAAGTCACCAATGGCAGAATTTTGCTGTCATTAACCAGAGTAGAAGATACACAAAGCTGAGCCAGGACACAATGAAGTGAAGTTTACATGCAGAAACCCCATTAAAATGAATAGTGCTGCACAGGAATGCCTGGACAAGCCCAGTTGTCGTTCCAAAACCAAATTCAATCAAGATTGAAAAGTTCCACACATACAGTTGGACAAGGATTAATTCTTCCAATGAAATTGTTCATTACCTGAGCTGAACAACTTGCTACTGAATGACTACACAGGAGTTAATCATTGCTAATATATCCTATTGTTCATGAGCTATAGCAATGCCAGCTGCAACAAATTATTATAAATAAAAGAAGATGGAAGTTGAAGTCTGTGATTAATAGTTCAGTGAATATATTATAGTGAGTAAGTATATCCACAAGGTATTATTTCAGCACGACATTCTTAGTCTGGGATACTGAAATAATGGCACACATATAAAAGCTAAATACCAGCCTTTACTGATGTCCCAAATCTCAGTAGCATTGCTTAATTAAATGATTCAGATGTATGGCAAAATGGCCAAAAACTTCCATCACTGTGTTATATACCCTTCACAATGACTGTGGGTGCCAAGATCTTGGTCCTGAAGTTCATCTTCCTACCATCTGCAAAATAAATGCTCCTTTGAATCACTGAGATGTGCTTTAATGCTTTACAGCTGTTATAAATCTAATAGCTCCAATCTAAATGGAGCTATTTTGCTCTTGTTTATAACCTATCAACAAAATATGTTCTCGTGTAGTTTCAAAGAAACAATGACATTAAACAAGGAGAATTAACAACCTTGCATTTTTACAGCCTTCTAAGTGAATGTTTTCTTAGCAGGAGAAGATTTGTTATGTTTATCAGGCTGAGTTGGAGCCCTTTTAATCATAAAAAGGTGTAGCCAACAAAGAAATCTACTTCCTTCTTGTGCAGTGCACATTAATAGCAACATCCAGTTGGACAGAACTCACTACCATTCCCCGTTACGGATTCTGCACATATACATAAATGTCACATGATAAATCTAAGCCAACACCTATAAATGCATTGTGTGATGATGGCAAACACATTTGCAGGCATGTGCAGAAAGCAATGTTATTACCATCATGGAAAGGGGAGAGTGTGGGAGAGTTAACTGTCCCTTCTCCCTTCTGAATGTCCCCATTGCCATTCCTGCAGCAGCAGCACCCATGTTGGGGGCTGAATATGTAAAGTGGGAAGCCTGCTGGACTTGAGTAGGCTCCTGGGCAATTATGGACCCTGAACCTCAAGGGGAGACCAAGTCATCAGGTCAACTCTGTGCACTCACGCTTATGTGTGTGCAGTGCCTAGAAAGAATGGCTCAGAGTGGTTTTCCCCTTGCCCCACTCCTTTTCAAGGGGAAACCCGCTATTTAGTGATAGATCAGAACAAATGGCAATCTGGGGGAAACCTGAATTGTTGTTTGCTCCAACTGAGTGCTAAAGAGCAGTTTTCCCCAAGGGGAAAGCAGCGGGACAAGAGGAAGTGTGGATAAGCTCTTAGACATGTTATAGCCAAAGGGAAAGGGAAAGTCGCTAAGTGAAGAGAATAGGTGCCTAGAGATGTTGTAGAATCTTCATATTTGGAAGTGTTAAAAAAATCACGGATCAAATCTGTAATGTGGAGGAAATCCAGTCTGCATTTTATGTGTTCCAGTTCACCAGAGTCTGGAGGATTTCCAGTCCAGGCCTTGAGGCAGCTGAGAACGTAAGATTTCTGTCAAGCTTTTCTCATGCCTAATGTGCGTTTGAGTTTGTTCTAAATAAAGTGTCTTGGTTACTATCTGTCATGTGAAGAGTATATCTTACTGTTGAGGATCCTTCAAATAAATGATCACTTGCTTTAGGGGGGAGGAATTTCTCTAGGTTAGACCTGCACTATGTGCACCCCACAAACTGCACATTATACATCAGGTTATGCGCAGGAGACTATCAGACCATGCTTGATATAAAATAATGTCATTCATCTGGACCTCTAGGAATAATGCTGGATAAAATGTAAATGAACGAATGAATGAATAAATAAATAAATAAGAGAATTTATTTCAACCAAGAGTTAAGCTAGCAGTGGATTTAGCCCCATTTCATTGACATTTACTCACTATGCTCTTTAGAAAATAGGAATGCCTTAAAGGCCCTGTATACCTGAAGGAGCATCTCTGTCCCCATTGTTCAGTCCAGGTCTAGCTCCCAGGGTCTTCTGGTAGGTCCCTCATTGTGACAAGTAAAATTACAGGGAACCAGGCAGTGGACCTTCTTGGTAGTTGCACCCGCCCTATGGAACACCCTCTCATCAAATGTCAAAGAGATAAAAAATTATACAACCTTCTGTAGACATCTGAATGCAGCCCTGTATCAGGAAGTTTTTAATGTGTGATGTTTCATTCTGTTGTTCTGGTGGTGGTGGTGTTTTTGTATACCGTGGTGGAAGCCACCCAGAGTGGCTGGAGCAACCCAGTCAGATGGGCGGGATACAAAAAAAAAAAATTATTATTATTATTATTATTATTATTATTATTATTATTATTAGGACTAAGGCTCCACCTAGTAATCCAACATTTTTTTCTGAGAGTAGGTAGCCACACACCCCTAAAAAGATCAGTGTGGAAAATGATATAGTCCTCTCTTGTTCTTTTGTCCATAGCATTTTGTAATGAGGCACATAGTGGCACTAAAAATGAGGGTTCTCATTTAGAAATAATGGTTGACAACTGTCGAAGTTCCTATTAATTTAGTCTTTGGTGTTGCACATTCATCCTTCACTCCTCTTCCACATTCACATGGCTGGAGGAGGAATAATTAAAAGTGCCTTCACACTGATTGTCTTGTGATCTGAGCATAAGAGCATGTCATAACAGAGGAACTCAAGAGAACAGCTGTGCACCCTGCTTTCTGTACTCTTTCACTGTCTGTGTATGATAAGCAACATCTAAAAGAGCATTTGCATTAAGGCTGTAAGAGAAAATTGCATTAGCTGTTATTACTTTCATCTTTTTGTTCTTTCTACCAGGTACATTAGAAATAAGAAAGGGCTTCCTGTTCCTTTTATGCTTGCATAATCCTATTTCAGTGATATGGAGCTGAATAAAATATGATACCTTCATAAAACCAGATAAAGGCCAAATGCACAAGGCCAAGTGCAATCTTGACTGAATCTCACTGAATTTAAAAGACTATAACCTCGCTTGAAATCATCTCCCCTGCCTCTCTATCCAAAGACAGGAAATGCTCAGGCCAATGCCAAAAGCTATTTTATTATGCCAAAAAGACAAATTCCCCGTCTGGAACAAATGCATAAAGTAAATTATTTTATCCAAAGCAAGGCATCTCATTATTTTTAGTGGGACAAAAAGCATATTTTGAAAGAATAACATTGTTTCCCCAAGACACCTCTAAATGCTTATGTCAGGGAACTGCCATCAGTGCCGGAGGGGGAGAGCAGGCTCCAGAGGGATTCCAGAGAGCGTCCCAGGATGGGGAGAGGCAACCCATCTTCTGGGGAAGAGAATCAGCGTAGCACCAGTGGAGAAGGGGGGCAGATGGGGGAATCGGCGAGGCGGTCCCATGACTCCTTGCCGGGGACCAGCGGGGAGAGTAAGGGTCCTCCACTGCCCACACCCTCCTTGCGCAGAAGGCTTCCGCGCAGGGAGAGTAGGAGGAGACTAGGCGTCAAAGAGCTTCTTTGCTGGAAGAAGTTCAAGAAACGCCCACTGACGGATTCTGCCAGCGATTGAGACAGCCACGGGTGAGTGGCTGTCTGGACAGAAAAGGTTCACTCAGGCAACCCAGCCAGGTGTTGGCACCGGCTTACGCACAAGCAACCCCTAGAACCATTACAGCTTAGTACAGTTTTCCCTGAGTCACACACTTGTTTTCTAAGAACTGGTCTGGAGCCAGTTGAAATTGTCCCCATTTGAAATCTCGGCTTATGAATGTTCTTGCCAGATGGCCACAACTCAAAACAACCCACTGTCCCTCTGTCTCCCATCAGTAGAAGAGCAAGGATGGTAACGTAGGCCTAGCATAACAGGTCCATTGCACAGATCTCTAAGGCAATGTATGCATTGTGATTCAGTGCTCTTATTACTTGTACAAAGCATCGTGAATGTTTAAATGTTGTCCACATTTGAGCATCATTTAGCTGTTAATCCGCTTCCACCTTGCCCCCATTCAAAGTAGACTGGAGCAGTCCACCCGTGCATAGGTGGAACAGCTTTGGTATTTTCCGTTCATATCAGTAGACATCATTACTTTTGTGTTTGTCTCTGCTAGCTTTGGATAGACATGAATTAGAAAGAAAAGCCATCTTTAAATTTATTTTATTCTATTCTGCATGACACGCAGCAGAAGAAGCAAGGATGTTTGCATGGTTGTGTACCCTCCAATCTTGGTACCACCAATAAAGTGGAGAGGGTTTTCAGTCTGGTGTGATTAAAGCTTTGTTGATCCATGAACCAATTAAGTTGATTAATGCTCCAGTCCAAAGGTCACTTCCTGATGAGCCAACCCATTGAATACAATGGGACTGGCTTCTGAGTAAACATGCACAAGATCACATGTTTAAATGTTTGCAATTAAAAAGATGGTAGTCTTTTTTAAAAAAAATGGATGACACACTGTAAATATTTTAGCTAAACAGCTGCTTTTTATCACAGATTTTCTACACAAAGACTCTTGTCTGAAATATTAAATCTGTAAGGTTTTTCCCACTCAGAGAAAAATCTGTGGAAAGCCATCCATTATCCAGAAGCTTGCTTTTTATAGTGCAAAAAGGGGGAGAGGGGAGATGCAGATGGACAACTGTTTACATCTTCTCATCATTTGCAGAGGTTATTTAGCAGTCACTGCAAATATCTTTCATACAGCTGCATTTATCTGTGCTTTGATTTTAACTTCAAATATAGAGAAAGCACAAAGAAAGTGTTAAATAATTTGGTCCAGACAGTCTTGGATTTCAGTACAAAATATCATTTTAATAAACAACCTTATTTAACAGTTAATTCTGTCTCCAGTGTAGGTGTCAATCTTGTACCTAAACCTGTCATACTACTAGGAGGTTTTAAAAGCAATCTATGAAAAAGGACGCCTGCTTCTTGGGAGAAGGGCAATGACAGGCCTAGACAGCATCTTGAGAAGTAGAGACATCACCTTGCCAACAAAGGTTCGTATAGTTAAAGCTATGGTTTTCCCAGTAGTGATGTATGGAAGTGAGAGCTGGACCATAAAGAAGGCTGATCGCCGAAGAATTGATGCTTTTGAATTATGGTGCTGGAGGAGACTCTTGAGAGTCCCATGGACTGCAAGAAGATCAAACCTCTCCATACTGAAGGAAATCAACCCTGAGTGCTCACTGGAAGGACAGATTGTGAAGCTGAGGCTCCAGTACTTTGGCCACCTAATGAGAAGAGAAGACTCCCTGGAGAAGACCCTGATGTTGGGAAAGTTGGAGGGCACAAGGAGAAGGGGACGGCAGAGGACGAGATGGTTGGATAGTGTTTTCGAGGTTACCAGCATGAGTTTGACCAAACTGCGGGAGGCAGTGGAGGACAGAGGTGCCTGGCGTTCTCTGGTCCATGGGGTCACGAAGAGTCGGACACGACTAAACGACTAAACAACAACATGAAAAAGGATGGCAGCAGAGGCGGTTTTAGGATAAAACTAGACACTGAGCTGCTGGGGGCACCACAACAGTGCTATAGAATGGAGTATGAGAGGTGGGAGCACCAAATTTTAGCATTGTACAGGGCGCCACAGAAATTTGGGAACACAAAGTCTGCCGCTGGTGGTAATGGGAAAGGATCACATTGGGGATTCCTGTGTTATGATGGCAAGAAGATCCATAGGCCCTGAATTCTAAAATTATTAAGAATCACAAGTGTGTGTGTGAGAGAGATCAGCTATATTAATCTCTAGCTATATTAAAACCACTAAGCCAAACTGATATTCTAATCAACTGTCTTTAGAAATCAAAACATTATCACCAGATTTAAATGCATGAAACTGTAAAATCATATTTAAATCCCACTTGGAAGGTGCCCCCCCCCCACTTCTATTAGGAGTATATTCTGGAATGTATTTCTCAGAAAAATCTGAACTTTTAAATGGCATCTGGTTCTCATTGAAATGTGGGGTTTTTCTCTGTGGAGTTTTCCAGCTGTGTTGATTGAGAAACAGTAAGGACAAGACACTTGCTAGAGGTCACTGAGGGAATTTCTGGTTCAGTCCAAATGTAAACAGCTTCATTTATATAATACATGGAAGCTTCCAGAATCACTTCATAGCCCTTTCAATAACCATATGCTGGTTGGCTTAGAAGACAGTCAAAGTTTTATTCTGGCATGTGGTGCTTTGGTTCTGCACCCCACCCCCTCTCCAAGATGTAAACCCCCCCTATGCTTCCACTTGTCATCATTGTAGAATTATCCCAGTTTGTTCTATTCATGTACTTTGAAGTCAAAGAATCTAGCCCTCTGCCTATCAAAGAACAACCCAACATTACACCTTACACCTACAATCTGAAATTGATCTGAAACTGGCATGTATTAGTATCGTAAACCTGACAGTATCCATTTACCGATATTGCCTGGGCTCACGATATACGATATCTTTATTGTCATTGTCCCATGCAGAACAATGAAATTGAAATATTGCTCACAGTATTGTTGAGCTCGACACTTAAATCTGGCAAGCCTAAGAGTGGGTTTATCCCACACAACGAAAGGAAAATGTGTTCTTTCTCTGCTTCTGCTATAGTGTGAGAAGTAAATATCACAAATCTCTATAGTGATCCTGGGATCTCCATCACAGCCCACTCATTTCAGTACACGACAAACTGCAAACACTTATGTTACAGCCAAACTGTAAACAGATAAAGATCCCCTAAGAAGACTCCTTAGAATGCTATTCAGTCATTTGGATGTTTATCCCACCAGTCCCAGAGGCTCGAAGCTGGTTACAGTAATTTAAACACACAACTGAAACCAAAATAAAATTTTAAAACTTGTCAAATGTCAAACCCTTCATTTCTCATCTACTCCCACCCACGCCGGCTCGCAGAATACCACTCTCTGATCTGAATCTAGAGATAGAAATCAATTTCAGCCTAATTTGACCGATAAGCGTTGCCTAGATGCTTGGGTGGACGACATGACTGTGCCAGGATCCTTCCTGCAAATGTATCAAGATCAGGACAAATGCCATTGATTTGCAGAGTTTAATTGCATGCATTATGTAGCAGATAAAACTTATCCATAGTTTTCACAATTAAGCACTTGCATGCAACTAAATTTGGAGATGACGGAAGAGCTTGCAACAGCATCCCCTCACATGTTCAGTTAATGTGTGAGGTGGGGGGATTGCAGCCGCTGGACAAGCCCCAACGCTCTCTTCCTGCCTGTCTTTTTGGCCTCTTTATGTTTTTGGCTACACATTTGCCCAGGGTTTATAGTTCATTGCACCCACAGAAGAGAAAATATGTGCTCAGGAATCCCCCCCCCCAGCACTCAGAATATTGGGCTAAAGCTCAGCCATGCTTCACCCAAAAGCCATGACTTAACAGCATAGGTTTATGCTAATGTGTTCCACTGAATATCATATTTTCTACCACATTTAGTCCCTTAGGCATGGAAATGAAAGCAGGGTGGTACATTCCAGCCATGTTCTTGTGACCATGTATGGCACTGACCTTACTTCATGTGTACAGCTTGAATTGCCAATGACTAAGACTCTATTATCACACCTCAGAAGCGGGTCCTGGCCTTTTTGTCCACATGGACATTCCAAAATATGCATTCCTTAATAACGCATAGCAGCTCTGTACATTTTCTGCACACCACAGATGCATGAACTAGCATGGTTTCCTTTTTGTCTAGCCATTATTGAGATTCAAGAGTGTGTGGTCAGACAGTTGTATAAAAAGGCTACATTCTTTGGGGGAGTTTTGATTTATTTTTTTTAAATAACTACTACATTTTAAAAAGCTATCTATATGTAGTTTCAGACACTTCATCTTGATAAGAACCACAAGATTGCAGGCTAAAAAAAATAGCAGAAGAACAGTTACAACACAATTTATGATGGTGCCTGTTTTCTATTAGCCTGGAAATATAACAGGAACTAGATCTTAACACTTTCCTTTTGGCCCTAAATGCAATCATGGAATGCAACCCTGCACAGAAAGATGAACAGAGAAAAATTAATCAAATGCTTCAAGGCTCAATGAAAAAGAGTTTGTTCACTTTTTATTTGAGAAGACTAAAGATCACTAAAGATTTACAGTGCTCACAATTTAGTTCTCATATATGGAATACTGTACTGTATTGTTCTGATGCAGTAAAGTAGAATGTTCAGGTCCACTACAATTTTCTATTCTGCCCTAACATCTCTAACCGAGATTGCCTGTTAACAACAATCTTTTCTCTTGTACTCCACATATTTTAAAGCTTGAGGCTTTTTGATGAGGCAGTAAACAGAACTATCCCAATTAGTACCTATTTGTGACAACAGACGGTGTGTGAGAGAAAAACATGTGGCTAGACAACCCAGGGGTATCAGGCTGGGCTCATAGGCACTTCCATACAAACCCCATGAGCTGTGCATCCCATAACCAACCACTCGGATTTTATTGGAAATGGGTTTGGTAATTGCTAATTAGGAAGGGCTGTGCTCATTAGGGGAATTATTCTATTTAATACAAGTGGAAGAAAAATGAAATGGGTAAACAAGGCCTAATTTTTGAGAGGCTTACTCATGACTAGAAGCTGACTCAGGCTGTGTACAGATGCAATTATTTCAGACTGATTTCCCTGCTCCTACTTAGCTGGCTATATAGCCCCTCTTCTGCTTCAGTAAATATACTGTAATAAAGAATGTTGGCATAACCACTTATAACCGTAGTGTAATGATGGGAGAGCTATGAGGTCAACAGCTTTGCTGGGGAAGCCTGTCTTCTCCTTTAAAACCTCAGACGTTAAGGTCTAGTGCTGGAAAAAGGGAAGCATTTTGTAGGGGCAGAGGGAAAGAGTTGGAAAATAAGAAGAAAATGATATTGAAGTGGCATACTAAATCATCTGGAAACGATGATGGGCTGGGCTGAGAAGTTCCAGCTGTTAAGTCTAGTCCACTGCATACAATTGTACTTTCTCCTCTCCTTACATTATATGAAAATTGTATAGAAAATGGTTTCTCCTGACAGGCCATGGTGGTGATTTAAAAAGTGAAATGAAAAGCAATAAGCAGAGGTTTCAATAAGCAGGTGCATTACTGCTCAGATTGAACCATACTGAGATTACTAAAATGCATGCTGCACTAACAAGATTAGTGCATAAGGTAAATACCACAGACTGCTGTGCTCGTGGAACATGAGATACATGGGCACAAGCTAGCTAAGGTAGTACTGATTTAACTCCCAATGATATCAACAGAATGCATTTGACATTCCTCTTATGGGGAGAGGGATGGAATTAAGAGAGTTTAACTTGGGGAGGGTTTTTTTAATGCCCTATCTAAGTCGCATAGTTATTACTTCATTGCTGACATCACAATCTTTGGGGTTGTAGTCCTGCAGGGCACCAGTCTGAGGAAGGCTGCCTTAAAGAAAGACCATTTTTTCTGGATCTAACGGCCTACAGAACTTCTATAGAAATACATGCTTCACCACCCACTTCTTGCTCTCATGTCCATAGACGATGAAAACCAACTTAAGTTAGAATAATTGGGTGGAATTCAACACTGTGGTATTACAAAAGTTCTGACAGTTTGCTAGATGTAATAATCCCCCCCCCCAAACACTTGCTGTTCTGGGTTTCCCCCCAACCCTGCTCAAGCCAATATTTTTTTGGGGGGAGAGGAGAAAGCCACACTGTGTAAAGCCCTCCTTGCACAAGGTTTTAACTGACAGGGTTTGTTAGGTGATTTGTCTATCTTTACCCTTCAAAACCAAAAAGAAATCCAATGCTAAAAACTAACTCCTTCATTGCATTATATGTAAACAGAAGCAGTCCGAAATTATTTTTGAATGAGGAAGAACAGCAGGTTTCATTAGCAACTTGTAAATAACACAGATTCTGGAAAAGATAATTAATTGCAACACACAGCTTTTCAAGTCCACGCAATAAGTTTGCATTTCATACAGTACCATCTGGAAGAAGGAATTTGCAGAAAGGGACTCTTAGGGAGATAATTGTCTACCACGAATAACAAGAACAACGCCCTTGAGGTCAATTACATAACTTTAGCAAATTTTAATAGGCTAGATTTGCATCTACAGGCTGCAGCCTTTAAATACATTATCCAGAGGAAGTCCTGGCTCACATATTCCAGTTTGTTACTTAATGACTGCAGCATCAAATGTTGCCTTCCATCTGTGAATGAAGGCCAAACTGGTTATGATCAGATTACCTGTTCCTTTCTCACATTCTGCTTTGTGGGATACCCTTGGAAAAGATGTAGGAGGTGCACAGGGGGAAAAGTGAAGTTCCATTAAACAAGCAGAAATCCTTACTTTAATGGAACAAACTAGCCACATACCATCCAGGATCTGAACATGAGGCAACTACAGCAGCCCCTAACAGATACCCATCCAGCCTCTGCTTAAATATCCCCAGAGGATGAGAGCCCATCACCTCCTGAGGCAGTCTGTTCCACTGTTGAACAGCTCATAGTCTTCAGAATTTTCTCCTAATGTTTATCCTAAAAGAACTTATTTGCAGTCTTCACCCATTGGTTTTAGTACTGCTCTCTGGCGCAGCAGAGAACAAGGCCACAATCATACAATACATTTTAAGCTCCAAGATACAACTTTAAACCAGGCATGGCCAAACTTGGCCCTCCAGATGTTTTGGAAATACAATTCCCATCATCCCTAGCTAACAGGACCAGTGGTCAGGGATGATGGGAATTGTAGTCCCAAAAAACATATGGAGGGCCAAGTTTGGCCATGCGTGATTTCAACACTCAGGGCTTCCACCAAATAATTCTGGGAGTCAGGGGTAGCATGTCCCATTTCACAGTTTAAGGCAAAACGGAGAGTGCCACCCTGACCTGCTGGCAATACCTCCGCTTGTGCTGCTCACCCCATCACCTCCACCACTGGCAGAGAAGTGGCGCAGGCATCAGTGCCAATTCCCAGTGTGATTGTGCCAATTTCCAGCAAGATCAGTGCAATTTGCCCGAAATCAATGACACTTCTCTGCCAGTAGTGGAGCAGGCACAGTGCTGATTTCAGGGCTTCTGCCACCTGAGGCAGAGGCCTCACCCTACCTAATGGCTGTGCTGGCCCTGCTAGGAGTTGCAGTTTGTTAAAGGTGTTTAGACTTGTTGGTAGGCTCATACTACCCTGCCAGAGCTGCAATTTTCAGAGTGCTTAGCAATCAGTCCCTCTTCACGGGGAACTCTTATAGCTTTAGGATGGGAATAGGGGTCTCCTAACAATTCTCAGCACCCTTAACAAACCACAGCTCCCATAATTCTTTGGGGGAAGGCATGCCTATTAAATGGATATAATGCAGCTTTAAAAGTACAATGCAAATGTGGTCTGAATGTTGATTAACAAACCAGGGAAATAAATCAAGATGTGAGGCTGGGAAGGGTGAGGGAAGAGCATGTGGTTATGGCATTTGTCTACAGTTTATCTAGCCTTGGAGCCATGGGCTTGGAGGATCATTCAAGCATGGGCAGTGTTTTGATAACTGAAGGCTATATTTCAATTAATTCTTTTGATGGAGAAATTTCAATCTGTACTGTTTCATGGCAATCATTCTCCTTCTTTGTAGTGGTTTAACAATGCCCAGAAAAAAATGTATTTTCCAGTTTTGCCCAGACATTTGGATTATGCATTGACTGAAAGTGGTCAGGAATCAACTCCAGTAAAAATCAGTTGTCTGGCAACCTTAGCTGCTTATCATGATTGTTAAATCATTAGGAACATAGAAATAGCATAATACTCATGCCATAAATACAGGAGTCTGGAGATGGTGGGCATCTAATGCAGCTCCTCAACTCCATCAATTTTCTTTAACAAGACAAACAAGGCATTAATTTAAGCCTAAGGAAGGCATGAACTGCCTTCTGCATCATGGCTATGTTTGAGAATGCTGTTACGAGGGCATTCCCTAGTCATGAAAAGAAACATTTCTTAAAATATTTATTTACTCTCAAACACACATTCTGGAGATACTCTTAAGAGGACGACAGTTTGCATCTTTACATTTATTGCCTTGCCTTTTCTGTTAACAGGTGTGCTAGCAGAAAAGAAACAAATATTGCTCTCTACCACATTCCTTTTCCTTTCTGTCTATTTATTGTGGGAAGCCAAGGCCATCTCAGTAATCTCTGTTCACCGTTGCCCTCAAGGCTGCCTGTAGGTTGTCTACCTGGGATTTAGGAAGGTGTTACAGTATTCTACACACAAGATTGCTGTGTTAACATCATCTGTGTTCTCTGTGCTGAACTTTGGCTACAGGATTAAACTTACACAGGGGTTGCTAGCAAACATGGCTGGTTTAACAGGGCTATATACAGGGTCCGAGCAGGGCTCTAAAACACAAGCCTTGGGAAAGAAGAGTCTAAAGGTTGTGTCCGAATACAATACAATTAGGGCTGCCAGTGCTGTAGATGTTTCTTTTGTCTTGGCAAGGCTACTGTACTTTCAGCAGTTTCCTGACAAGTAAACGTCCAAAAGGCAAACCTTTTCCTCATTATTGCATCTTTGTGCCAAGCAAAGCCGCATTTCTGTGTGCTATTCCACTGCTGAATGCCTAGCAAAAATCCTCAGAAGCCCTACCTACTTCCAAGCAGGTCAGAAGCTTGTATGAGAGTTGCTTTGAATGAACAAGTAGGTACAGCAGCTGTTTATTTAATTAACCTATTGTGGAGGTGAGGCATTTGGATTCATCTCGCTTTGTGATATAGGAGTTTCAGAGGTCCAAAGTTCAGAAATGGTAATGAGAAATATGGAAGTACAGTGGGGAGCACCCAGTACTTATTGGCATTATCTCTGTGGGTATTCCCAATATCAGTTTCTTGTTGCTCCTTGTTTTACTGATTTGTTCCCAGCTTCAAAACTGCATGTTAAAACTGCTTGATAATTATTTTGAAAGAGATATGTTTTCCCAAAATACTTCTACTGTCCCTAATTCCAGGAACGGAAAGGCAGGCAGTTTCCTAAATGGCAACATAACACACTTTACAAAAGCAAGTAATTTATGGTTTTAAAGGGTCAGCAATACCTAGTTGGGTCTTGTAGGTTTCCTCCCTCTCCACTGTCTGCCTCTCTTAACAAAGAAATACCAGAACATTATAATTCAGCTAGCTTTACTTTTATCCTTAGAAGGCTGTTCGTACAAATGATAGATCTATCAATTTGTACAAGCTACTAGGATAAAAGAAAGGGTGGTTACGGGAAGTGAACCCTAATAAGCAAAGAAGCAAATATTGCCAAATTCATCTAACATCATTCACTGAAGAAGAATCTACTTGGCAAGTTATAAGCAGCAGCCTTCTTTAGTTCCTATTCCAGTTCCACTGTTGGCCACCATGTACAATATGATCTTATTCACAATTACTCCAACTATGTTCAATGGGACTTATTTCCCATGAAGCATACACAGGATTACAACCAAGGGACTTTAAAATTGGCCTAAAGTTAAAGTTCAATGACTTCATTTCCCTCACTCTTATTTCCATCAACCACCTTAAAGTATGCAAAAAAGCGTAGGCTTCACAGTTGGGACTAAAATGTCACAAGATGTTACGGTGCAAAAGAAATATGAATTATTTGTTCTACATCAAAGATTATCAGCATCTTTAATATCTCACAATTCTACTTGTAGTCTGTGGGCACAATCCATTCATCTTCTGCCTCCTATTGCCTGAGGACGTTTTCTGCTGCTGACTCCCTCCTCACAACCGCCCATTCCTGCAAACTGATAGCCCACCTGTGTGTGGAGAGTGGCACTCATGGAACAGCTGCACACTGCTAATTGTGTGCAAAAGGACGCAACAGATTTGAATTGAATCTTATGTGTTTTGTTCTTATCTTAATGAGCAGAGCAAATGTGAGACCCTTCAAAGGTGTTTTCACAAATTCATTGTTTATGAAAAATCTGTATTTGAAAGATACGATAAATTATTTATGCACAAATATTTCTAGGATTTGTAAAGCATTCTGAGAAAGAACCAAGAGTTAACAGACATGCTCTGAACAGCTAAATGTGAAAAATATAAGCAGGCTTTAACAGAAAGTTGAAGATGACTCACCTATCTTTGCTTTTTGATTTGGAAGCAGCTAACCCAGCTACATATTATTTTAACAGTGATCATCCTGGACTTCAGCTGAACATGAGAGAACTTCTTAGCGGTATTTATATTAGATTTCTGTAATGGGATTACTACCAAAACTATCTTTCTGATTATCAAATTATGCTAGCAGACTAAATGGGATCTCATTGGTTCTGAGGATACGCAAAGCTTTGATCTAATTTTTTCCTATTGTTGTGCCAGAACTATATTTAAATGCTCCACCTGAGACTAGCAATTTTAATAGGCAATGTTCCGTTGGCCTCCCTGTGAGCAAGATAAGCTTATATTCCCAAGCCTTGTGGAGAGGTTACTATTTTTAAGAGGAACAAGCATGTCCAACTTTGCACCACTGCAAATTCAAGAAGGAGCAGAGACATGAAACTAGTTGTTGTGACTCATAAAGAAAACAAAGGTAGAAACAAAGCAAAATAGACAGAAGATTTTACAGGGTCTTTCCAAGTATATTATTTGGGATTTCCATGCAAAGATCAAATAGTAACACCCACCCACCCAAATCTCTCTCCTACTCTGCCAACTAGCCCCAACACAGCAATAGGAAACTCTTGGAAAAATAGATGGGAACTCTCCTGTTTTGTGCAGGCAATAACCAGGGAGTGGACCTGAATGAAGACTGCCAACCACTGTGGAATGGCTGGATGGAATATAGGGCCTGGCGGGGATCCGAGAGCCTCCGCAGCGGCTGGGGAAGCAGCAATGACCACAGAGAAAATGGCACGGCTCACAGTGGCGCTGTGGAGGTGCTGTGGCGGGCCATAACTGCCGCTCATCCCTAAGTTGGGTAAGTGGCCATTGCAGCAGCAGATCCCATAACCATCTGCCAATCTAATGGCAAGAAAGAGAAGGCACCAGTCCAAACCTAGTGGGGCCGCTTTTGGTGGCAGAAGATGAAAACTCCCTGCAAGATACCTACAAGGCCTTGGGCTTAGCTGAGTCTGAGGAGGCATAATAACAGAGATATGGATTGAAAATCAAGATGAAAATATCACTCTCACTTCCAGCATAAAGGCAGCTTGTAGTCTCATGGCTATGGGTATAGTCCAGCTAAATCAAGTGTCTTAGGCTATGCTTGGTTTGCCACAGGGACATTTAAATCTCCTGATGAAGTGGATTCCCACCACTTCTTATTGTCTCGGTCTTTCTGTCCTCTGCCCATCACCTTTCCCAGTCATAAGGCACACCTGGAGATCTGTATGCCACAGTAAAGTGGGCACATGCCAGGACCAGGGAATTAGCTGGTTGGTGTAGCTGCCTGCTGCTGTTCTGAAAGGTCTTGGGCTGGTGTCTGGAATAAGGGATGGCAACAGTCAGTGTTTTGCACACAGTCAATACTTTACCCTGGCCTTTGACATTATCTTTCTGTCTGTTTGTCTATCTATCCCTATTCTCTTGACTGTAGTTTTAAACTGATTTTAATATTGTATTTATAAATTGCTGTAACCCGTCCTGGGAACTTATGAGTGGGTGAGAAATCATCCCCATGGAACTTTGGGTGGATTGTGGACAAATAAAACAATTCATAGCAACATATTTAAGAATCCAATTAATAAACAGACAATGATTTCTACCACATATTTTCTTATAATGGCCTAAATCAATGGACAATTGTACAGAGTCTACTTCCATGCTTCTGCTGCTCTTCTTAAGGCATAATGCTGTTATTACTATGTCAGCTGCTGTCTGTTACAGTGAACTATTAATACTTATGCAGTGTTAAACTAAATTCAAATTTCTTATTTCTAAAGAGGAAAAGAAAGAAAGAAAGAAAGAAAGAAAGAAAGAAAGAAAGATTCTTTGCAAAAACAGTATCATTTATTTTTCCTGCATTTTTTCCTCCTTAAGACTTTTGTGTGACCTTCTGAACTGGGCGAAGCACTATGGCTTCATCTTCTAGTTATTTACATGAGGAACTCAAATGCCTTCATTAACATAATCCTGATTGCTAACTGCATCACCCATTCTGACCTCTTCCTACTTTTCTTGTAAATTGTTTATTTTTGTTCATTCCATTTGCCATGTAGCGATTCTACCTACGCATATCAGTATAGTGCTTAATCTTACCTCTTGATTTGCATCATCTTGCTGAGATGTCAGAGGCAGCTCCTTCTTCTGCATACTTTGGGATTTTTTTATTGTTTGCATTAACATCCGTAGTTTGTCAGTCATGCAGCTGGGGTACACTCAGTCTTTCGTAAGCTCTTCTATGCTTCTGCAAGGCGGGGGTTTCTCTTTAATCAGCATATGGTCTGTAATATGGAGATTGTTTTGAATGTGATGTCATGGGAAAAAGTGTTAGTTGAGTCAATGTGGAAATTTGCCCAGATACTTTTAAGTTGCTCCTTCCTTGCACATACTGTCATCTGTTTGAGACCGTCCTGTTGCTTCCCAATGGCTCTCCATCCTCACCCAGGATCACTTTCCAGTCCAAATATAGCACTAGTGGAGCGAATAATCCCCAAAAATGATTGTTTGTACAAAGCGCTTGGCAATCCAACCAAAATCGTTTCCAAATCCGAACCAAATGTGTCAGTGAGTATGAAACATTTCTGTAGGATGCTTCTAAATGCCTCAATTTTATTTTTACAATATTGTGCCAATGGGATGATTTGTCATTGGTTGTTGAAAATTGTTGAGATGATTCAGTGCCGTTGTCAAGAGCTATAAACTGGAAGTTCACGTTTTAATCTCAGCTCATATGTAAATCTACCAAATGGCTTGAGGTAAATCATATTTGTCTCATAAGTTATCACAAGATGGAGGATAGCTATACCCTTCAGGGGAGTGGTTGTAAAGAATACATAATGTATGTGAAGTGCTTTCAGCAGGAAAGTAAAGTGTGATATAAATACCATATTCTGTTTATATTTTAATATGCGTTCATTCACATATTACTTTATACTACAAGGAATGGGTATCATTGGATATAAAAAGTCTATTAAGATTTCAGTATAGCCACCATGGTAGAAAAACGTTAAACATCCATGTAGGTTCAAATTCTTGTTTCTTTCCAAACTTTCTGAATGGATGCATGTAGCAGGTCAGCAGTGGAGACTGCCACCTTCCCACCCTTTTCTCCATGTGCATTAAATGAGTGTCTGAAAGATCATAGGAAGAGCTGTGCTGGATGAGACCAAAGTCTTATGGGATGCAGCATCCTGTTTCTCATAAGGACCAAACGAATACCAATAGGAAGCCCATAAGAAGAACATAAAAACAATGGCCCTCTCTTCTTGTTGCCCAGTGATTTGTATTCACTCTGCCATTGATCCTGGAGCATAGTTTACGGACATTAAGATGAGTAGCCCTTGATAGACCTATTCTTCCTGAATAGGCCCAATCCCACTTTAAAGTCTTGATTGTGAGGTCTTTCCCCACCTGGCTTGGGAGGACTGGGCCCTGACTAACTGACTCCGACTACAGAAGCTGAGACTGCTGAACTGACCCTTGGGTTGGGGTATTGTTTAGGTGGGATTGTTGTGTGTGTGTATGTGTGTACACACACACACTGTTCCATTATGGTTGTGTACTTTTCAATGTGCTTTATTTGTTGTTTGTGACTACTTTTGTTACATTTGTAATTATTTAAATCTTTTCATGTTGTAATGCTGCCTTAAGCATGGTGTTAAGTATGGAAATATGACATAGAAATTAAATGATAATGATGATAAGAAAGGAACTGTTTCTTCAGTTCCCTCCTCTTCCCGAGGGTAGGCGTTATAGGTGATCTCCTGGAAAGTGGAACCTCACATGCCAATAAGGGGAAGATGATTGCTGCAATTTTCTGATACTTGAGAAGCTAAGGAAGATAATACTGGTGGGCAGTTTCGACAAGCTGGTGGCTCCATGACCCTCATAAATAAATTTGTGAAGATGAGAGGTGCTATGTGCACCTGTGAGATCCATAGTTCTGGAATATCCATCCCAAAAATGAGTTGGTGATTCTACCACCCTCATAAGTACATTTGTAGAGTTTGGGAGTACTGTGTGCCCTTATGAGTCCCATAGTTCTGGAATATCCTTCCCCAAAACTGTCGCTGGACATAGTTAACTTTGATTATGCTATATAAGATGACCTTGATTTTCAGTCAGTCAGTTGAGGGAGGGCTAGCCCAACTGTGCTGTCGTCTCTCATTTTTATGTCTGTCAGGAATAGTGAGATGTTATGTAACACTGGAGAGGGAGGGGGAGCTGGGAAATGCAGTCAGCACTTCGTTTTATTTGGCTTCATGAGAACCGCTGAAGGCTGCAGAAGCATAAATGATAAAACAGACTGCAGGGCAGTGGCCTTAGAAAGGCCTATTTCCCTTTGAACACAGAAGAAAGCTCAGGTCAATAAAACATCACCTAATGCCTAATGGGACAGGGAAGGAAACCCACCCAGATTTAAATATTAATCAAAATAACACCATCCCTCCAAGAAAGCAAATTATGCCACAAGATAGATCAAAGTCAGTGTGAACAGCAGCAGAGGAATTTGGGCAGATCTCTTCCTTTATTATTCCCACTCGCTAGATCCAGAGTGGCTTTGCAAGAGCTCTACCTCATTATTCACTGAAAATGCAGGTTCCCAAGCGTTAGTCAAAATACAGGCAAATGCAATGAGTGGCACAATGGTGCCAAAGCCTCTGTTGTTCATTCCTGGGAGCTGGGAAGGTTTAAAAATCCCTTTGGTTGTGCCTACGTTGAGGTGGTACTGCTTCCCCTCTCAAGTCCCTGCTCAGTTCAGAAATATGGCCCATTTCTAAAATTAATTATTGACTAGAGCTTTGGGTATTTTTGTTCACTCTGTCTATCGTCCACTGAAATTATTTGAGTTTGTGGCCTTGTGCAACTCCTAACTAAGCAAGAAACATTTGAAGAGGATTGTATTTTAAGGAAGCATGCAGCAAGTCTCCCCACATTTTATTCCCAATAAAAAGTGAGATTGTGGTATAGCTTGGCCAGAACTGGATACATAAAAAAACAACAACAAGGGTTGCAATCCTGCATGCTACCACTCACATTCAATTCACATGGATGTCAGCAGGACTTTGAGGTTTATGTGTCCAAATTGCTAGCATGCCCCAAAATGCTGGTGTGTAATAACAGTTGCACAGTCACTGACAGAAACACTACTGATCTGGACCACGACAATCCTAGCAGTTGTCACTTCACTAATTAAAGCTATGTTAACTGGAATAGAGAAGCGGAAAACAACCCCCCTCATCAAGACACCTGCATCAGCCAACATTGCTCCAATCCTGTGATGAAATAAAGTGAGGACATTGAAAACAAAAGCCTGTTCAAGAGGCAACCAGCCCGGCATCCACAGTGGCTAGCTGAAAGTGAAGGCTTCAAATGTCCCCCAAAGTGCTACAAATATTCAGGAATGTTGAAAGGTATCGTTGTTATTTTAAAAAGAAATGCTTGAATTGGATGTTCAAATTCCACTGAGCACCCTGGCACTTTCCAGCTTGTGTCATTTATACTGTTATCTCCTGTGAAGGAGGAAACAGCTTGCAATGTGCAAATAAGTGTGGATGTGGCGATTACACAGGGTCCCTGGACGTTTCACTGTCTATTGATCCCTGTGCCACCACTTTATTTCTCACTGCCACCACCCAGGCCCTGCCTGGTAAAATACTGAATCCAGTCAGGGTTAAATTGGAACATAACTTCGGTTTATTTATTGCAGTTTAACAAGCCTGTGGTTTCATAAACAGTCTCAGTCAATTACAGTCATGGGATGCCTATCCAGACCTATAACTTCCGCTACTTGCTCTCACTCACTAAACCACCTCTCAGATATTTACTTGTCTTCCTAGCTCCTAACTGTTCCTGACTCAGCTTTTTTCGCTACACTAACTCAACCTACCCACAGACTCTATCTCAATTCACTCCCACTCCAACCAACCACCCAACTCCCAACGAACTCCTCCTTCGCCCCTCCTAGAACTGGTTTTATAGTCCCTCTGACTCCACCCCCCTGGGTCCTGATTGGGTAACCTGTTTAATTATTTCACCTCCAACACTCTCATTTGTTAACATCACAGGCTGTGTGTCCTGTTTTACAAGACAGTTGTTTATTTAAAGGAGATTTCTGTTGCAAGACTTGTTTGTCCCAGCAGAAAAGACCCCTTTTGAACCATAAGATACTTTTCTGTCTGGTTAGGTGCTCGCTGCTTGCAGCACTGCAATGGTTCAGTATCTGTGATCAAGGAGCACGCAGAGAACAACTTGGCCACACCCTCATGACATGTTATTGGCCACACCCTTGGGAGACCCTAGCAGACCCACCAGGCCTAGTGGGCAGCAGCCACCACTGGGTGAGACGTATTTTATTTCTATTGCAGTCTATTAGTATCTATAATATTTTATTATATTATACTTCAATTACAGTAATTTATTGCATCTATACATATAGCTTAGCATATACTAATTATCTGCACACCTGTGCCCTGGGTGTAGCATTTCCTCTCTTTTTTTCCTTCAATGTGTATATGTCGGACGTGCATTAAGTTCAGCGTTCACAACCTCCTTGCTTAGCCCACATTTTAAATGTTTCCTTAAGAGATGATGCAGGTTGGATAACTCAAAAGATCAGCCACAGCTCTAGTACCACCATACAGCATGCTTTGGCAAATGCTCGAGTCTATGCCACCCTACAGGTGATACCTTCAAGCAGAGGTCACAGCTGCCTAAGCCCCCCCCCCCAATCCAAATTCTTTATCAGTTGTGGTTGCCATCTTTATTTCCACAAAATGCAGTGCACTGGAAGTTCTGGTTCCAGTGCATTGTGGGTAAAAAAAACACCTTATGGCCTCCACCATGATAAATAGGGGCTGCTTTTTTGTGATAACAGCCATGTGTTTGTTTGTTTGTTTGTTGTTGCTGCTGCTGTTGTTTTTAAAAAAACCTTAATGCCCTGCAACTAGAACTTCCACCCAGCCAGATGCCAAACACTCAAAATCATGGAGCTAGCCCTGATCACTAACGACTGGAAATTATGGGCATGGTTCAACTAAGTGACACTCTTGTACTTCTTGTTTTCCTGGCAGCACTCACTGTTTGCTGATGCAGTGGACCACTTTTTCCACACAGAATGGCATCATCTCTCACAAAGGGAATTGCTGCAGGGAAAACAATGAGCAAAGCTGCGTGTCAGGTTCTCTCCACTGAGCACATTATGCTACACTGGTTCCTGTCCCATAAGTGCAGCTATAAAAACAAGCCACACAATATGGCCATACTTGGGTTTTTTAGCTATGGTGTACAACATAGGAGCAAGGAGCTCTACCACTTATGTCTATGCATATAGCATGAACATCTGTAGGGAGAGGGTCATCACACATATAATTGCACAGGCCAATGTTCTCCCAGGTTTGGGGTTTTAGATACCAGAGAAACCTTCACATACAACTATATGTGGAAGGCACTCTTCCCTGCACATATTCGTGCTGCTATAAACACAGAAGTTGGGGAGGGCAAGCATGCGGTGTTGGGGTAGCCTGACCCTGTTCCTTACTCCAATGTTATGGGGCATCTATGGTGATGTGTTTTAAAAATAAAGAATGAATTGGATTCCACCAGTTTAAAAAGTTCCGTGTAAAAACGCAAGCAAGGGAAGATCAGAAAGCCTCGGTATCATATTTCTAATCAGATTTGAAAGGCAAAGATGAAGAAATACGCTTGAGCCTAAACAGAACTCTTGATAGTTGCTATAAGTCAAAGGCAGTTATTATAATTTTGTGGATGGATAGCAGGTGGGAGCATAAATTCCAGTCCAGGGTATAGTACTGGCTTGGGTTACTTTCAGAATCAACAGGCCGATTTTCGTTTACCTTAATAAGCTAGCTATTCTTGGGGGTCAGCTTTAATGTGTATCTTGCTAAGAACATAAGACGAGCCTGCTGGATGAGGCCCATCTAGTCCAGCATCCCATTCTCACAGCCGCTAACCAGATGTTTATGGTAAGCCTGCAAGCAGGACATGAATGCAACAGCACTCTGCCCAGCTGTAGTGCCCAGCAGCTGCCATTCAGAGGTAGAATTCTTCTGACCGTAGAGGCAAGACATAGCCTTGTCCTCCATTAATTTTTCTAATCCTCTTTTAAAGCCATACAAGCTGGTGGCCATCACTGCGTCCTGTGCTAGTGAGGTAATGTGCTGCATGAAGAGCTAATTTCTTTTCTCTGTCCAGGTAAAGTGTGCATATAAATGTATACTGTATTTACTCAAGTCTAATGTGCAGCTCAATTTTCAGAACCTTGAAACCCAAAAAAGTATTTGCTGGTGAATGTAAATGTGCCAGCGAATCTAATGTGCACCTTAATTTTCACAACACAATTTGGCCAAAAAAGGTGAGCGTTAGATTCCAGTAAATATGGTATATCCATGGGGGGGGGGGAATAGGGGGAAAGGTTTTGCAAAAAATATGCTGATTAGGAAAAATTGCAGACACAAAAACATGCATGTTAAGGTAAATTCACGCTAAAATGGTGATGAATTTCATTGACGATTTAAAATTATTTTTTTTTTTAAAAAGTTGCAAGCTGATTTTGAAATGTTGAAAACTGAACCAAGTATTGGCAAATGAGAGAAACTGACATTGACAAATTTCCCACATTCTAGTAAATCTAGCTCTCCCCAAGCCATCATTTAACACTTCATGAACTGTTCGTGAACACAGTCATTTTGATGAATCCTGTACAACAGGAGTACTTCTCATTGGATTGAGCTCCAAATCTGTCAAAATCCATCAACTCTTGTTTAATATACTGTCCCATTCTTTTTTCTTTCAACTTCAAAATGGAGAAAATCAGTTCCTAAGTACAGCAATTGTAACATTTAAGGATTCAAAGTTGCAGGGCAAGTAGAAAAATAGAGGACTGTTGCCATTCTCAATGTGCAACTCTACCCCTAATCTGTTCATCTTATTGCTAGTCTTGAAATGCAGATGGCCAACCTGCATCTGACAGCGTATCGGCTTACCGTTTCTCCTTCCAAAACAGATGGTCAGGCATAGAGTTGGATAGGAAAACTGCCGTTTAGCTTAATAGTGAAAGTGTTGGATGTGCATTGAAAGCACTACTGTGGTAGTGAGGACACCCCTTTTAAACATCTGTGACCAAAGAGATGAGCTTCTATATATTAAGGTGGTGCTTGTGGATAAGAGAGGCAGACATTTACAGAAAAATATGCAGTTCCTGGATAAGTGATTTAAAGTAGAACTATGCAGCTTATGCAGCTGTTCCTTGCCATTACCAGAGAATCTAAATATCTTAAAACACACACACACACTCTTCAGAAAAATATGTTATTAAATTCCTGGAGAGACTAGGTGGTGATTCTTAGGAAAGGGGGAAGTTAAAGCCTCCAGAACTATGTAAGAAAAAAAGTGAATCATTTCTGCTTGAAGATAACCATATAAAGTATGGCCACCCAGGAAAAGTTTAACAAAATCCATGATATAAACTAACAGCTTTATCCTTAAATAAAAAGTCTAAAAAATCAACATAGCACTGAAAGTGTCTCCCCGTCAAAAAAAAGGGGTTAAATATGCAGTTTCCAAACTTATTTGCAGTGGATGGGGAAAAACTATTCCTCACATGATCAGTTTTACAAACCAATTTTGTTTCTCCTGAAATCTATTTCTCATACATGAGTCCATGAGGAATCAGAAGATTCCAGAAAGTTGTTTTTCTAGAAAGTTCTTTTCTCATATGTCATTCAGCTGATAATTAGGTACATAATGAATATTATGAATAACAGATTAATCTAAATAAACATATTAAATCTCTTTAGGGGTTAATCTTTCTAGTCACTCTAGCCATAGGCATAAAAGGGGTTGTTGTTTGTTTACTTTCATTATGCTAGAGGGTTTCAAAGGCAGAAGCTTAAAACAACTAGCACAAATGAGGGATACCAAACTATTTCAAAATACTTTCTGCTATATGAATCTAATTTATGTATAAATGTGGTACTCATCATTCTAGAATATTTAGTGTCTGGCTGGTGCTGCACTGGTGTAGTCCACAAAATGTCTACTTTTGTGGGCTCACAGCTCTCACCACATGGGACACGGATAAATCCCATCAAAAAAGGTGGGGGCAACCTTGTACACTGTTTATTAAAAAATGGTATGGGAAGGTCTGGCAATCTGCAATAATGACAGAAACAGCTCACTCATACTCAAAAGCGGTCAACAGAGACAGGATACCTATACGATGAAATGGATAAACTTTATTCAGTGCAACAGGATCAGAAATTATACAGGGAACAACCGATTTACACGTGTCTAATTGACACGTGACCGCACACAAGCACATTGCAGCGACCCGGAAGTTGCCAGCAAAGGTGGCATAACAGGGCAGGGGTGTAATGGGGTGGAGTGGGCTTATGAATGCTCCACTTTTGCATGTGGTGACCTGGAACGCAGCCCCATGAAATTCAGAGATTGCCTGTATATCAAATGTAAACAATGAGTTTACAGTATTTTAAATGTAAATACAGTGGTACCTCAGGTTAAGTACTTAATTCACTCCAGAGGTCCATTCTTAACCTGAAACTGTTCTTAACCTGAAGCACCACTTTAACTAATGGGGCCTCCTGCTGCCGCTGCACCACCAAAGCACAATTTCTGTTCTTATCCTGAAGCAAAGTTCTTAACCTGAAGCACTATTTCTGGGTTAGCGGAGTCTGTAACCTGAAGCGTATGTAACCCGAGGTACCACTGTATTGTTCTTTGTTCTCATTGATCTGTAGTAAAATGTTTTTTACTTTGCTTATTTTTATTTATTTATGCAATGTAAAAATATTTGCAGGAATGTAGAAAGCTGCCATACTGAGTCAGATTTATTGGCCTATCTAGCACACTTATGTCTGCACTGGCACAGTAGCTTTCAGGGTTTCAGATAGGGAAAATTCCCAACCCTAGCTAGAGATGCTAGGGATTGAATTGGGTACCATATGTTTGCAAAGCAGATCGTTAACAACTAAGCTACAGTCATTTCCTATTACTACTACTCAGTGCAATTTTTCTATATAAAGAGGTGCCAGAACTCACCACGAATGCCTCCCTTGTTCTCTTATAATGGCAATGGTGCTCACCTGAGAGGTGCTGGAACTGAGTTCCGGTGAGTTCCGGATGGGAAAAAAGCCCCACTACTATGACAATAACTACTACCATAAGTCCATTGTTCCTATAGAACTGAGGAGAGAAGCAGAGCTCACCAGACCTCTTACCAACAGTCACATCTGTGCGTTTCCTCTGGTGCATCAATTATTAGCTCTGGAAGGCATTTTACATCAGAAAAACTGTGTGCAGAGAGCGTCTGAATACCCTCTTCCTGGTGCCATAGTGCTGATCCAATTTGCACACACAAACACACCAGCAGATATTGTTCAACATTTAAATAGATGGGAGATTCAGCCATGGCTCTCTAATATCTTGTCTGGTTTGGCATTTCTACTTTTCACTGTAAAGAATAAAAATTCTTTAAAAGCAAAACACACACACACACACTCCAGTTATTTTGGGCAACAGAGAGCAAAGAAAGCAAAAGATGAAGGATAAATTTGGCCCACATATATAAACAGACCATGTCAACACTAAGTAACCAAGGTACTAGTTATACAACAGTCCCAGGCTATTACTGATCTAAGAATGCTTATATAAGGGACTGTAATAAAGTTAAGATGGTATCTTACATTGGGACCAAGTTGTTTGGGAGTGACTATTCAAGAGTTCAGCTTTTCAAAAAAATAATGAAAAAGTAGAAAAAGTAATAAAGTTGATTTGTAAGAGAGCAATCTTGGCCCTCATAAATACCATTTTAGTCATCACCCCCACTCCTATCATTATTTTCTGGAGGAAAACACTCTCTTAGGGAGTCCAGTAGTCATTTTGATATTTTCTGTAACTGCAGCTCTTTTAGTACAACAGTGTTCTTTGCTCAGATGTAGCTTGTCAAAATACAGGATCATGCCAGAATATTTATATTTCACTCCTTGTAGATTAATGGGTGATAGTCAGTCCTTTAGGTAAGTAAATCCCATAAATCATAGCAACTCCAGTGTGTAACACAGTACGGATTCAGCCCCTCATGCTTCAGGGTGAGGAATAGCCCAGGCAAAAGTATAAATCTCCTTCTATGCCAAAGCAGGTTCTGGCTTCTTGCTCCTGTCTAGAAGTACCACAATTTAACTCTGCCTGCGCCACAAATCCAACTCAATGGTGTAACGTTGGAAAATGTCAATCACTTCTCCTACCTAGGCAGTTATCTTTCCACAAGGGCCAACACTGATGCCGAAATCCAGCATTGCCTGAGCTCTGCGAGTGTGGCTTTCTCCTGATTGAAGTGCAGAGTGTTTGAGGACATTTGCAGGGAAACCAAAATGCTCGTTTACAAAGCTATTGTACTACCAACCTTACTATATGCTTGTGAAACATGGACCACTTATAAACACCATCTCCAACTCCTCGAAAGATTCCATCAACGATGTCTCCGAAAAAATTTTACACATCACTTGGGAAGACAGGAAAACTAATATCAGTGTACTGGAAGAAGCAAAGATCACCAGTGTTGAAGCAATGATTCTTCAACATCAACTGCGTTGGACTGGTCATGTTGTGTGGATGCCTGGTTATCGTCTTCCAAAGCAACTACTCTATTCCAAACTTTAAAATGGAAAGCATAATGTTGGTGGTCAACAAAAGAGGTTTAAAGACTGTCTCAAGGGAAATCTTAAAAAATGTAGTATAAACATTGACAACTGGGAAACACTGGCCTGTGAGAGCTCCAGTTGGAGAACAGCCTTTACCAAACGTGTCATGGGCTTTGAAGACACTCAAACTCAGGACGCAAGGGAGAAACATGCTAAGAGGAAGGCACGCTTGGCAAATCCACACCATGATCAACTCCCGCCCGGAGTTGTCCCCACTGTGGAAGGACGTGTGGATCCAGAATTGGCCTCCACAGTCACTTACGGACTCATTGTTAAAACCATGTTTATGGAAGACAATCTTACTCCGCTATGAGTGATCGCCAAAGAAGAAGAAGAAGAGCTCCTTGGAGCACTGATGGTGTAGGTTTGCCATCCTGCAGAACTCCTTACAACACAACTGAACTAGAAAAGGATACTTGAGTACTAGGAAATATGAATGCCTTCTTCTAAAAGTGTACCCCTACAAGCACTCATTCGGATAGTAATGTATGCCCTCTAATAATATATTTATTTCTTTTAGGGCTCAGCTAAAAGCTGCAACGTACAGGCATGTGATTTCTGGCATTCTTTCTTTTTTCCCCCTCTTCACATTTTAGTTTTTCCATTAATGGATAGCTGTGATCAGAACAGCATGTTTATTTCTCTCTCCCCGGTTAGATTCTGCCTCCAGCAGAGCAGAATGTCCTGATGTGGCCATTAGAACAAAAGATACAGTTTTGGAATGCTTTATTGGTTCTCCCTCCCCTCCTTTTGTAATCTGTCCTTATTGGGAGAAGAGTGGGATAGAAATATGTGGTAGTGGTAGTGCTGGTGGTATCTTCTTTCCCTTGTGTACCCTTTGTACTCTTTTATCAAATGACCAACTTCTCTCATTTGGCCTTACAGCTTCCTTGTGTCTTCACTAAACTGGCCATCAAGGCTGAGATAGTGTGGCAGGAGTTGTCTTGTCCTCCTGGCCTCAAAATTCTCTTATGCTCTTGAAAAGGAAGTGTTTCAAGGGAAGGCAGAGGAGCGAATATGCTACTGATATCACCAAGGGGAGGGAAAGATAACTTCATCAAGCCCATCTCCCATCATGGGCTTACCATATGCACAGAATTTGCTGAAACTTTGCCAAAAAAAGCTTATAATTTTTTTGCTTCTGGATTTTCACTTTTTGAAATATGGCAACCCTACATCAGATTGTTGTTCTTGTTGTTTAGTCATTTAGTCGTGTCTGACTCTTTGTGACCCCATGAACCAGAGCACGCCAGGCACTCCTGTCTTCCACTGCCTCCCACAGTTTGGTCAGACTCATGTTTGTAGCTTCGAGAACACTGTCCAACCATCTTGTCCTCTGTCGTCCCCTTCTTCTTGTGCCCTCAATCTTTCCCAACATCAGGGTCTTTTCCAGGGAGTCTTCTCTTCTCATGAGCTGGCCAAAGTATTGGAGCCTTAGCTTCAGGATCTGTCCTTCCAGTGAGCACTCAGGCTGATTTCCTTAAGAATGGATACGTTTGATCTTCTTGCAGTCCATGGGACTCCATGAGTCTCCTCCAGCACCATAATTCAAAAGCATCAATTCTTCGGCGATCAGCCTTCTTGATGGTCCAGCTCTCACTTCCATACATCACTACTGGGAAAACCATGGCTTTAACTATACGGACCTTTGTCGGCAAGGTGATGTCTCTGCTTTTTAAGATGCTGTCTAGGTTTGCCATCACCTTTCTCCCAAGGAGCAGGAGTCTTTTAATTTCGTGTCTGCTGTCACCATCTGCAGTGATCATGGAGCCCAAAAAAGTAAGATCTCTCACTGCCTCCATTTCTTCCCCTTCTATTTGCCAGGAGGTGATGGGCCCAGTGGCCATGATCTTCGTTTTTTTGATGTTGAGCTTCAGACCATATTTTGCGCTCTCCTCTTTCACCCTTATTAAAAGGTTCTTTAATTCCTCCTCACTTTCTGCCATCAAGGTTGTGTCATCTGCATATCTGAGGTTGTTGATATTTCTTCCGGCAATCTTAATTCCAGCTTGGGATTCATCCAGCCCAGCCTTTCGCATGATGAATTCTGCATATAAGTTAAATAACCAGGGAGACAATATACAGCCTTGGCGTACTTCTTTCCCAATTTTGAACCAATCAGTTATTCCATATCCAGTTCTAACTGTAGCTTCTTGTCCCACATAGAGATTTCTCAGGAGACAGATGAGGTGATCAGGCACTCCCATTTCTTTAAGAACTTGCCATAGTTTGCTGTGGTCGACACAGTCAAAGGCTTTTGCATAGTCAATGAAGCAGAAGTAGATGTCTTTCTGGAACTCTCTAGCTTTCTCCATAATCCAGCGCATGTTTGCAATTTGGTCTCTGGTTCCTCTGCCCCTTCGAATCCAGCTTGCACTTCTGGGAGTTCTCGGTCCGCATACTGCTTAAGCCTGCCTTGTAGAAATTTAAGCATAACCTTGCTAGCGTGTAAAATGAGTGCAATTGTGCGGTAGTTGGAGCATTCTTTGGCACTTCCCTTCTTTGGGATTGGGATGCAGACTGATCTTCTCCAATCCTCTGGCCACTGCTGAGTTTTCCAAATTTGCTGGCATATTGAGTGTAGCACCTTAACAGCATCATCTTTTAAAATTTTAAATAGTTCAGCTGGAATATCATCACTTCCACTGGCCTTGTTATTAGCAGTGCTTTCTAAGGCCCATTTGACTTCACTCTCCAGGATGTCTGGCTCAAGGTCAGCAACCACACTACCTGGGGTGTACGAGACATCCATTTCTTTCTTGTATAGTTCCTCTGTGTATTCTTGCCACCTCTTCTTCATGTCTTCTGCTTCTGTTAGGTCCTTTCCACTTTTGTCTTTTATTATGGAAACTTTATTATGGAAACTTTGCCAAAAAAAGCTTATAATTTTTTTGCGTCTGGATTTTCACTTTTTGAAATATGGCAACCCTACATCAGATAGGAACAAATTAAACCTACATTTCTCAGTTCTTCCCTTTAACCCTCAGCCTTTGCCAAGGGTTTAACATTCCTGGTATGCAGCCAAATGCACATCTTTGCAATACTACAGCTTCTCCGCTACAGACAGGCAATTGCTCCATCAGAGCATGGGTGTAGCCAGGACTTTTGTTGGGGGGGGGCAAGTCTTTTGTTGGAGGGGGCAGAACCTCAGTTAGCTATATTGATTTATATTGATTTTTATTGATGGGAGGGCACTTGCCCCTCCCTGCCCCACTTGTCCACGCCCATGCATTAGAGCCCTCTTGTCTCACTAGGAACGTCCTGTAATTTGCCTATTCCCTGTGTGTTCTTTGTTTTTCTGCAAAGAAGGGGTTCAGAGGACTGTTATGCAACATCACAACTAGCAGCAAGCTGGCCTGGGAATCCACTGCTGCCATCATTGCCAATCTGGATGAAGAGTCAGTCCAGGTAAGCCGATAGAAGTAGGTTGCCAGGTTAGCCACAACTTCTGGCCACCAAGTTCACAGCATTAACATTCCCACAGCCTCTGCTCCCTATTAGGGGTTGGGGGCCCTGTATTGCTGTAGAATTGGATCCAGCATAGAGTGCAAGATTGGCCTCGCTGTCTCTTTTCAGATCCATTCCCTAAACTGGCGATCCTTTGTTCTCATACCAACACAGATACCTCACAGTTACCACCTCCACCCAGGATTGGTTCAACTTCCAGAAATACCTTTATGCCTTATCTAATAGTTTCTGTGATAACCCATTACGAAGAAGATACTTAACAGACCCAGCTAAGCTATTTATTTTAGAAAAACTCATTTGACCACTTTAGCAGACCACTCCCCCCCCCAAATCCCATGTAAGTAAAGGTAATGGGACCCCTGACCATTAGGTCCAGTCATGACCAACTCTGGGGTTGCGGCGCTTTTTCTTGCTTTATTGGCCGAGGGAGCCGGCGTACAGCTTCCGGGCCATGTGGCCAGCATGACTAAGCCACTTCTGGTGAACCAGAGCAGTGCACAGAAACGCCGTTTACCTTCCAGCCAGAGCAGTACCTATTTATCTACTTGCACTTTGACGTGCTTTTGAACTGTTAGGTTGGCAGGAGCAGGGACTGAGCAATGGGAGCTCACCCTGTCGCGGGGATTTGAACCGCCGACTTTCTGATCGGCAAGTCCTAGGCTCTCTGGTCCCCAAATCCCATGCAGTTATATATAAAAAATGGCCCTCTTCAGACATTTCAGAAATGTATAGGATTACACCTCCAACCAATTTAGGAAAAATCTTTGATGGAACAGCTGCTAGCCCATTCAAACCCAGGATAGATTAGAAATTATCCCAGGAGAGTCTTATTTTGAAATCTTGTTTTCTTTTGGATAGTAAAGGAATGTGCTTTGAACTTCTTCCATGTTGTAGTCTTTGGAAGCCCAGTGTTATTCTATGTTGTTCATCTGTTACGAGTTCATGACAAAGAGTTCTTCTAAACAGGAAGGCTGTTTTATTTCTGTCTCCTGAACAATGATAACTGAACCGAATTCTCTTTTTAAAAAAAACACACCAAAAAACCTCTTGAATATCTTTCTTAATCATTGACATCAGGGAAGGTGTACCAGGTTGACAGCAATTTGTTTGTGTTCAACTTTGGAAACTTCTTAAGCGTGCTGAAAAATTACCACTGCAGACCTACAAGAAGGAATTGAGAAAGAAACAGGTAGTGATGGTGATGGGGAGACATAATCTACCCACATTTTGTCACTTGGATTATTAAGATAAAGACTTTGCCCATCGCTGCATTCGTTCAAATGAAAGGAACTGTGGTCATTAAACAATTACCTTTGAAGAAAATGATGATAAATCAAAAAAGTATTGCCAGTGACATGGTAATTTTGGATTCAGTTAAAAGTTGTCCATTGGCTCAAGCAGGACCATACAAAGATATTTTAAAGCACACACAACAGGGTTATGAAAAGGATAAACATCTATCGTTGAGGAAGATTAATGTGCAGGGACAGGCAACATAAACAACAATCCCCATCGCCCCTAAAATAGATTGAACTCATGAGAAGGTAAATTTACACATTCAGTTTTTTCATGCATTGGCCATGATGTCCAGGAAACCTCCCAGGGAAAGGTGTTACACCTCACTAATTGGCATGAAGCTTACAAAGTGGAACTAAAGTGCTTTGTTAAGGTACAAGCAGAAGAAAGAAGTGGAAAAAAATGCATGTGAAAAAATATTTAGGCCATAGGGGAAAAGAAGAAGCTGACCTGTTTCTCTAAGGTATGGGGCATTTGATTAATTCTGGACATGGACACACACACACACAAATACACACACACACACATGCATATATATTCACAAACTTCAAGAAGATTGAAAGGTTTCTTCATGTAATTTGGAACAACTCTCCCTCTATCAATTTGGTTATATCAAAGATTTAAGTGCATACAACCCCTGCCACCCTTTGCAGTAGTGCAATCCTATGTAACTCGGATCACAGACTTAGGGTAACTCGAATACTGTTCCCCCCAAAAGCTGTCCACAGTAAACAGCAAGAGTATCTAGGAAGCACTGAGACTTAGGAACAAATTGAAGTTGCTAAAGTTCACACTCTAGACCCTGCCATCTTGGGAGCTTCTGGCTGGGCAATTAAGCCTGTGTAGTCTTCTTTCAGGAAGCCTATATTGAACATAACAGCAGCAAAGGAGCTGAGAAAGTGCAAATGTCACAAAATTGTTTTGGAAACTACTGAATATATTTTTTAATGTTCATTGCAAGGAGTTGGACTAGATGACCCTCATGGTCCCTTCCAACTTTACAATTCTATGATCTGAAAATACGAACAGATTCAAATTTGTTTATTTGCATTTAATCATCAGACCATTATAAAACAAAGGTTTAACAGGATGAAAGTAACACAAAGTAACATCAAGAGAAGTTTAACTCAGACTCAAATAAACTACAACATAAACAAGCTTGAAATGCTGGATTTGCCTGGCAAATCACAGCATGCTCTGTTAAAGAGGGGAAATTGTTCCTTTTCAAACAAATATTAAAATGCAACAAAGTACAATGACAATCTGAATCAAATTACATAAACCCTAAATGAGTGAAAGCATAAAACAAACCTAGAATTCTGAATTCCTGTCTCCATGGCAGGACATATCATTCTTTCTTAAGAATTTTCTCCTCTCATTTGTTAGTGACATAAAGTGTTTATTTCTCTTGTCCACCAAGTAGATCAATTATAGACTCAAAGTCTGCCCATCTCTTGTATAAAAATAGTTAAAGCAATTATGCATATAATGACAGCTAATTACATATATGAAAACAATTTCAAATCCAAAATAGAAACCAGATGGTGTCTAACAGTTTGCTAGAGAATTCTCCAGCTTTGAAAATCATTAGTATTTGGCTCTTCCTGGATAAAAGAATTTAATAATAATTTCCAGCTGATTTTGATAAGGTCTGGCAGTATACCTCGCTGAATACTTATTGCTGGGTATCACAAGTGGAAAGAATGCTGTTGCACCGAAGTCCTGCTTGTAGACTTCCCATAGGCTTCTACTTTGCCACTATGCTAGGGTGTATTAGGTGTTAGGGGAGGGACAATACCTCTGGTGGGGGACATGTCATGCTCCTTCTGGGGTACTTTGTTCACCTTTGGTCTCCACCCTGCACTCAGCTCATCTGTGGCTCCTAGAAGCTGTCAACATGTAGCAGCAGCCACACCCCAGGAAATGGCCTTGACTGGCCGGCTAAACCAGATGAGGGTAGCTGATGGATCTTCTGCAGCCAAACTGGTGCCAAATGCATTGCACTGTTTCCTTTGGAGCACATCAGTGAGGCTGAGAGTCTTGTCATCTGGGCAGCCTAAGACCACTATATATACTGCTAGGGCTTGTGTCCCAGAGAGGTGATGCTAATGCAGCGGTTTGACTTCACCCCCAGAGGCACACTCCAATGTTTCTCAAGACAGATGGATGCCACTAAAAAAGAGAGAACGTGATGCTGGACTGGATGGGCCTCTGGCTTAGGGTTACCAGACATCCCCGTTTCCCGGGGATAGTCCCCGGATTTGCGAATAAGTCCCTGGACAAATTCCATCCCCGGAATGTCCCTGGATTTCATCTAATGTCCCCGGGAAACACAGCAGCGGCAGTCTCAGCAGCCTGGAACAGTTGGCTCTGGCTGGCTTCAGGAGCTGCTCGGAAGACCCATTATGATGGTGGTGCAGGGGCTCTAAGATGCAGCTTCCGGGCTGCCTCCACCTTCCTTGACCCCAGCAAGCAGGAGCGGGGTGGGGATCTCTCAGCTGTGAAGAGAGGCTTCAAGCTGCCTATCAGAGCTTGCGTGCAAGCAGGAGGGGGCAGGGATCTCTCAGTTAGGCAATGGGAAGCCTCACTTCCCAGCTGAGGGATCCCTGCCCCCTCCTGCTTGCACGCAAGTAGGAATGGGATTGGGGCTGCTCCGATGGGAAGGGAGGCATCATGCTGCCTGAGCCTTGCCCCTGCCGCTCTCGGCCCTCCTTCTCCGCCTTCCATGTTTGACCCACTGCACACTGCTTCCCCACCACCACCAAAGAACCAACAACTCAGGGGCTGCCCAGGCTCATGGAGAAAGCAGATAGAAGCCTCGGAGGAAGGGGAAACATGGCAGTTGAGGTCAAGGCGGCGGCCGCCCCTCTGCCACCGCCATTGCTGCAGCATCGTCCCGAATATGTATTGTTTATATGTTTGTTTGTTTATTTATTTAAAGTGTCCCCGAATTCATTGAAAAAAATCTGGTAACCTTACTCTGGCTTGATCCAGCCAGGTTTATCTTTCATTCTCTAGCCCATCTGAGTGAGCTTCACTATCATAGGGCAAGCCAGTCATGGGATGGCATCCAGTGTTGTTGCTCCTTGAGTAGAAGGAGAGCTGTAGTCATGGAATGCAAATCTGTCTGTCTAGAGACCTTCCTTTGAAGAGAATTTATAAATGGCCATTTCTCTAGCAAGAATCTTACATGGCAAACTGTTGCCTCCTGTTTAAAGAAAGTTGTACCAGCATTAAAGCAGAGAATTGCAACAACCGTCGTTGTAGGGATGGCACATTAATTCTGAAAAAGAGAGCATTAATTAAAATAAACAAGCTAAAAACATGTTCAGACTGGAATGCTGTGTGATTAGAAAAAGAAATTGAGAATCAGCACTACACAACTGGGCTTCCTACTGCTATAATCCATATGGTCGTTTATCAGGAACATAAAGTGTGCAGCACAGTATCGCAGCAACACAGCAGGAAGATTCTAACTGTTGAGTTCCCCACAATTTTACTTTGGTATGTTTCATCCATACTCATATTAATTTTAATTTTAATTAGAGCTGGACGAAGGCCATGGAAAATATTCTCAAACATTTGTTCAGATAAAAAGCACATAGATGCTTTGATGATATTTCCAACTACAAAAGCTACTGCAAATATTCACACCAACAGATGTTTATTCTGGGACAGGACAATATACTGATATGGCCTCACGATTATGTATATTTGGTAAAGAGCTGTTAAAGTATTTTATTTGACCCTAGTGTACAGCAATTCGTACAAAACACCATCACTTGAAGCAATTGTCCAAATACAATAGTACAGGAATAGGCATATGTTTTGTGTTGTGTATTGAGTCAAAGGATTTTATATCTGTATTATTATTGTCTGTATTGCATTAGGGTAAAGTAACTGCCTTTTGGTTCCAGAGGGTACAGCTACTATTGGTTCATTTAAGCTGCTGTATTTGGATCCTCTGTCTTATTGGTTTCCTCCAAAAGGCAGGACTGTGATTGCCTGATATTGTTCCCTCCAAAATGTATCCTTTCTAGCTTGTTCCCTGTCCCTATAAATGTAGCTCTCCCCTCCTCAAGTCTCAGTCTTGTTTGCTTTAATAAAGAAGTGTTACTAGAGAACTGTCTCCATCATATTATGTCAAGAGAGCTGAAATCACAAACCCCACGTCACAACAGTTTGTTTGTATAGCATTAAGAAGAAGAGCAGCTAACTTTAATTGTAATTCCTTATGAATGTGTTTGATTTTAGAAGATAAGCTAGAAACCACATTTTCTTCTCTAACTATCACTTGCTCAATCATAATACAGTTAGTTACATCCTTACGCATTTTTTTAACATATTCTGCTCCTCTATGGCTGCTGTGCTTTGCTAAGCCATGGTTTAGCAATCTCCAGACAAACCATGAGCTAACCAAGGTTTACAGCATAGGTAGGCAAACTAAGGCCCGGGGGCCGGATTCGGCCCAATTGCCTTCTAAATCCGGCCTATGGATGGTCTGGGAATCAGCGTGTTTTTACATGGGTTTTTACAATTTAAAATGCATCTCTGGGTTATTTGTGGGGCATAGGAATTTGTTCGGCCCCCCCCCAAAAAAATAGTCCACCCCCCACAAAGTCTGAGGGACAGTGGACCAGTCCCCTGCTGAAAAAATTTGCTGACCCCTGGTTTACAGCTTTGTTTTGTCTGAGAGAGTTAAACCAGGCATAGGCGAACTCAGCCCTCCAGATGTTTTGGGACTACAACTCCCATCATCCCTGACCCCTGGTCCTGTTAGCTAGGGATGATGGGAGTTGTAGTCCCAAAACATCTGGAGGGCTGAGTTTGCCTATGCCTGAGTTAAACCATGAGGCCAGATTTGGACAACCACATAGCACAGCAGCAGTCTCCTCTCTGGGAGCCCACTTGTTTGCTTGTTCATGATAAACCAAGGTTTGGCTGAGCACTACATGTGAACCAGACCATTGGTTGTTACATAACAGCTCATAATAGAGAACCCATACTTTTAATATAAAGATGTATTTTAATTATGGACTTCAGAGTCAACCTTTTAACACTACTCTTATTTCCAATTTAAACAAAGCTGATTCTACGGGAATGTTTCTAATACTAATATCCCTGTAAAAAGATGAACTGAAAATTAATCCTAGTCTCTTTACAAAGCGCTTGCACAGACACTTGAATATGCCTGAAACAGAAATATAATATGCTTGGCTGCAGGCCAGAGCACAATTATGCATGCTTAAACCTCATGCTCATATAACTATGTAATGAATCGCAGCCTTCGTCAATTATAAATAAAGCCATTTCCCTTTCTAATTATGTTAGGCAGGGATAGATTTCTAACTTTGTCAATTACAGGGGCAGGAATGGTTTCCCTTTTAACTAGATTAGCTAGCAGCAGTCTTCTAAGATTGAGGCCCGTGTATGATGCAAACATTGGAGCCTCCAATATATAAGAATTTGGTTTCGTAAAAAGGCTGTGCTATTATTTCAGTCTCACTTTCAACAAATATATTGTGTCCTGTAACATGTTAAAAGTTGGGCAGAGGGCCTGGCAGACCTTGGGCAAGGGGTGCGTGGGAAACATTGCCTGATCTATAATGTCAAAAGCCTGTAGGGTCTGTCACCCAGGAGAACTCACTGTGTAGATTTGAACCACCACAGAGCGCATGGGTTCAGGCAACCCTCCCACCTGTACACATGGTGAAAGAAATGTAGGAGGAGAGCTGGAGGGTGCAT
Source organism: Podarcis gaigeae (assembly GCF_964106915.1). Classification (NCBI taxonomy): domain Eukaryota; kingdom Metazoa; phylum Chordata; class Lepidosauria; order Squamata; family Lacertidae; genus Podarcis; species Podarcis gaigeae. The sequence goes on along the minus strand of NC_139685.1, from coordinate 51,879,069 downwards.
GAACTGGCCCTACCACCTGACAATATGTGCCACAGCATGTATACTCCTCTAGCCACCCATTTGACTGGCATGGCAAAGGAATGTGTGCAGCATAAGAGAGATGCAAATGCATGTTGTACCCAATAGCCCTTCAGTCCACAGCCCTGCTGACAGCACAACTTGTGAGCCCTTCCTGGTGAAAAGGATTTCCCTTTCATTGACATCAATAAAAGGAGGGGAATAAAAAATAGCCATCCCCATGTCAACTATACGTGTGTATATATGTAAATATACTGTATATCTATATATCTGAATGCATTTTTTGAGGATGTGTAACTGCATAAATACCTATGCCATAAGGTCTGCACTTCTTTTAAACAGGTTCGGGTTCTATGTAAAACTGTGCACTTTCTTTAGCATTATAATATAACTACAAGTGTTTAACATAAGGGTATATCACCTTACGACCGAGGTTCCAGTAACATCAAGTGAAACCATTTTGTAGTTAATTTCCTGTATTCAGACACCCAAAGAACTAAACTTGATTTATTTTGCTATGTTCTGATGTGGAATACTCTATGAAGAAAAACACCTTGTGAACTTCAATTATAACCACTTTTGGTCATTTATGAGAGGTGAGTTTATATAATTTGTAAGGAGACCTACCGACAGCTATATACACAAAAACATGCCAGTGGATTAATTGAGAGATAGACTGGGTGGTCCATGTCTCCATTTACAAGAAGAAAACAATCATCAGGAGATGAAGTATCTTCTAATATAAACCTTCCTGCAAAATGCCACAGATCCATGCATTTTCTCTTTCTTTTACCCTGCACAATTATTAGAATTGAATACAGGCTTGCTTTCCCCAGTAATCTCCATAAGTCCTCAACAAATAAAGGAAGGCAGTCCTTTGATGTGGAAGAAAACAAAATGAAAAACCTAAACAATCTGAATCCTCAGCCTCCGGATTTTACAAATATGCTGTTTCACAACCAAATTGCCATCAAGCCAGAAGAAATCCATATAATCCAGATTTCAACCATTTCCCGAGCCTTGTGCATCATGTGTTTCACACGTGACATGGAAGGCTTGGTGTTCCTGAATTCACTCCATTATGGTAAGCAAGGCATATTGTTGAACGCTCTGCATTAACTTTACAAAGCACTTACGTTTGCCTCATAATGCATAATTCCACTCATAGCAGCCGAGTTGTTAAATTGCAAAGGATGTTAGAAATTACTCACCAGAGGCAAGCACCACACCCAGCATAACGTGGCAGTATCTCTAGGGTACAATTATTTTTTCCTGGCCCGAGGCTGCTAACAATATGTAGAAGAAAGCTTAAAGCAAAGGAACCCATAACAACAGCAGTCATTGTCCTAGAATTGGGACTGTTAGGTTGTGGGTGAACATATCAGACGACACAGCGATTCTTCAGACAGCTCTTGTTTATTCACAGGCCAGAACAGAACTGGGCTGAAGGATTCAGCCAACCTGCTTATATAGAGCTCAACTACAAAGCAACAGTAACAACTTTCTGTAACTATCCAATCACTGAACGTCATTTTCAATTCCTTCTTTCCATATGTGGACCTGAGTGAAAACTATCTACAGTGTCCCCCTGCTGGCCCAGGGTGAGAACAGTACATAACAGGGACTAATTCAGTTTTGTCTTTTAATTTCTCAAAACTCTGCAAAGGGACTAATTCAGTTTTGGTGGTCTTCAGCCTAGGCTGTTAGGGGACTTTACTATGCTTTGGTGGTTGTAGTGCCACTGCAACCTATCTTAGGTCAGGTAGCAGTCCAGTAATGGGTAATGGGTGAGACTAGACGATTATGGGAAAATAACTTTGAAGGACATCATTTGCATATATTGGAGTAAAAGACAACATTTTAACATTTCATCAAGTTCTTGGAAAGCTGAGGCAGCCAACCTGTGGTCTCAGCCGAATTCCATGAAGTCCTCTTGGCACAATTTCATGGTGAAGAGGAGGAAAAGGAGATGGCAGAAAGGGAGAGAGGAAGTAAAGAAAGAGATAGAAAAGGGCCCATTTCTCTTAACTCCCTCCCAAGTTTTGTTGGCAGCCCTGCTCATTTGACTCCAGCCCTGCTCACTGTAGGTAACTTGCCCCTGTCAAATTACTCCTGAGGGATAGTGTTCCTCAACAACAACAAAAAGATTGTCCACCTCTGCACATATTAACCATAGTTTGAAACTTTTTGCTAGTATGGGTCAGAGGTGTTCTAAGCACTTGTAATTAATTCTCCCCTAAAGTGCCAAGTACCAGCATGTCCTCACAACTCATTTCCTTTGTTAATTGGCCCCAAACTGCTAATGATGATTTATTTCACACAGTACCAAAGTCACACTTTTGAAGAGCACATCATACTTCCTTAACCTTCTATTTCAGAATAATAAAAATGAACACCGTGGATTTCCTTTCTACTTCCCCAGCTTTAGAAGCATTCAATGCATCTCATCCTAAGCACTTGTTTACTGGTTCAGAAAATCTTGTGAGTAGACCATTAGTGCCATAGCTGTAGTCAAAGCAGAATGCAAGTCCAACTCACATTGAAATTGGTAATTGGTTTAATGATGGCTAAAATAGAATAAAGTATATACAGGCAGACAAAATATTGCTCCAGAAAGCATAAACTCACCATTCTTGTTATCTTAGGCCTTAAATAGAGGACAAAGTACTACCAATGGTGGTAATGAATAGTAGCAATGCTATTCTAAAAATCTCCTCCAGTAAGTCCTTAAAAGTCCTTAAAAGAGATTCTACTGCCTTCAGATGGCAGGCTACCGAAGAGTTTTTTTATGTGGGGGTACACATTTGTGAACTTCCTTCCCATGGCAAATTTGCTTGGTGCCGTCATTTTGGGCGCCAAGTGAAACCTGATCTGTTCACCTGTTTGTTTTAACAGATTTACTAATTTGGATTTACATGATTTGAACAGATCTAATATAAAGAGTAGAATTTCTGATTAATGTACTGCATGCAAAGAGCAAACTTCTCTTTTCTCCCCAAAAGAAATGCAGCCACCCTCAATATTCTCTGCTGAATGACAGGTCCAAATCCTTGCTTATTAAAGCAGCATCGAATTTATGGGGTTGAGCTTATATAACTCTGCAGCTGCAGGGTAATCACTTCAGCTGTCTGTAGCTTCAGAGTAGTTTCTGGCAAGAGAGGGGGCGAACCTCAAAGGTATCCAAAGAATTGTTCTGTATATTAATCAAAAGAAACTAGAAAGTATGACCATTTTTGGAGAAACAGAAGGAAAAGTATGGATAAGAACCTAAGTCTACAATCCTAGGTATATTGATCTGGGAGGATACTCACAGTACAACATACTTCTGTGTAAATATGAACAAAGCTCCACCCCAATGATAAATTTCAGCCTAAAGTCCTAAGCACTCTTTCGAGTATGGCCCATTTGACTCTGTGGGACTTACTTAGGAGCAAGCATATCTGATTTGCTAGTCACTCTGTTCTGTATTTTGTCCATCAAAAATATATTCTTTGAGATGGGGTAACCAAAAGTGTGTACATTATTATCCTATACACCAAATCGTAGAATCACAGAATTGTGGGGTTGGAAGGCGATTCCAAGGGTTATCCAAACTCCCTGCAATGCAGGAATCACAGCTAAAGAATTCCTGACAGATGGCCATCCAACCGCTACTTTAAAACGTCCAATGAAGTAGAGCCTACCACCTTCCTACGTAGGTAGTCTGTTCCACAGTTGAAAAGCTCTTACCGTCAGAAAGTTCTTCCTAGTATTTGGTCGGAATCTGCTTTCTTGCAATTTGAATCAATTGGCTTGAGTCCTACCCTCTGGAGCAGCAGAAAACAAGCTCACCCCATCGTCCATGTGACAGCCCATCAACCATTTGAAAATGGCTATTATTATTCTCTTCTCCAGACTAAACATACCCAGCTCCGTCAATCATTTATCATAAGGCTTGGTTTCCACCCCATTTATCATCTTGGTCACCCTCCGCACACATCCCAACTTCTCAATATCCTTCTCGGCAGTGGCGCCCTCCTTGTAGAATGCCCTCCAATCAGATGTCAGGGAGATAAAGAATTACACAACTATTAGAAAACATCTGAAGGCAGCACAGTTCAGGGAAGTTTTTAATGCCTGACATTTTATTATTTTTTATATTTTGCTGGAAGCCACCCAGAGTGGCTGGGGAAACCCAGTCAGATGGACGGGGAATAAACATTATTATTATTATCATTATCATTATCATCATTATCATTATCAAACTGTGATGCCGAGAACCGAACACACTGCTCTATGTAGAGTCTGGCCAAGGCAGAATACAATGGTACTATTACTTCCCTTGACACTACTGAACTTAGAGATTTTTTTAGGGGGAAGGGTTGTATTCAGTTCACATTTAAGCTGAATTCATACTTTCTGAAGCAAGATGAGAACCAAATAAATCCAAATTTTGCAGTGCATTAATGAACGTATTAGTGAAATTATCATACAAAGTGCATTTGTATGCTAGGATAAATTGCTAGCAACAAATGTGTTCATTAAAAGAAATTCACACTAAAATGCTGAATAATTTTTATGAGGATTAAAAAATAACAATTCACAAGCTGCTGCAGAAATTTGGAGAACTGAATTTGAAGCTGGAAAAATGAAAAACAGAACTGAAATGAACGTGGCCTTCCATCCTTAGTGATGACTGGGGAGCTTTTAGTATGGGTTTCTTTTTCTCAGGAATTCAGGTGAGTGGAGAGGTGGTGGCAGACACAAGCTGGGATATAGCCAGCTGGCCGTGTCCTTAAGGCAGCCTGGGCATATTCACATCCTCTACATTAGATGTCAGAAAAGCCTGCCTCAGTTGGCAGATCTTCGTGCACATGGGTGGAAAGTGAGAGAAACGTGAGCAGGGAGGTGAGATAGCAGACTGAAAAGTTTTCTGGGTTGGTTGAAGTTCTGAGCAACAGCTCAAAAGTTCTTAAAGTTCTTCTGCCCCCTTAAAGCTTCTGGAAACAATTGCTGGCAAAATGATATGGTGTGCATGCATTGTAAATTATGAAACGAAAACTTGTCAGGACTTTAATGTTTGTAGAGGGAGCCACCTAATGGATACATCCTATGCAACCCCATGCGTATATACACATATATGTATTACAAAGCTCCCTTGCAACCCTACACGTCCAGTAACCCCCACACTAGCAACCCCACTCTGTAAGCAACAAACAGGCACCAATCAACTCTACAAATTACTTACACCTTATGTACTCAGGCAACAGAGCTACTTGATGCAGGTAACACAGGTGAATGTACACGGGCAGATCCTTGGTCTATCTAGCCAATAACTGTACTGCTTATGTTCTCTGGCATCAGCTATCAAACTTTTTTTAGGAAGAAATATTTCTCAGTTCTGCCATCAGAGAACAACTGGAGATGGTGATGAGTATTATGATTGTCTGTTTTTCACCAGCAGGTCCCAGCCAGAGTGGGTTACAATGAGTTAAAAACAGGGATTGAATAGAAGAACTTGCATATGCAACGCATCTGTTCCAGCTTTGCCTTCAAATATTTGGCTATCTGCTGTCTAGTTGGTGCACATGTTTGCTTGTTAACCCCCCCCCCCCCAAGAGAACTCCTTACCTGCTCATGGAGAAGGCAACCATGTACTTGTTTTAATGCGGGTCTTCCATGATTAGTTTTTGATCAGCTGCCCTAGATTTTAAAATATGCAAGGCAAAAAGAAATGTATTGCTTCAAGTTTACTTAGGATGAGTTTAAAAATGCCCTGACTCAAGATTCTCTGATGCTATTGTTTTTAATTTTAAAATATTTAGGTAAAGGTAAAGGGACCCCTGACCATTAGGTCCAGTCATGACCGACTCTGGGGTTGCGGCACTCATCTCGCTTTATTGGTCGAGGGAGCCGGAGTATAGCTTCCAGGTCATGTGGCCAGCATGACTAAACCGCTTCTGGCGAACCAGAGCAGCGCACGGAAACGCCATTTAACTTCCCGCCGGAGCGGTACTTATTTATCTACTTGCACTTTGATGTACTTTTGAACTGCTAGGTGGGCAGGAGTTTAAATATTTAGTATTTGTCATTTCTGTCTATTTTTGGCATTTACACCAGATCCTGATGGCTTTCAAACCAATGGGAGATTTTGTAATTGTTTTACAGTGATTACGCCTTGCCAATGCATTAATATATATTATATTCAAAACCATATTTTAATGTGAATTATATATGTTCACAAACATTAGCCAGATACTATTGCCTGTTTAGCTCTCCTGTGAGAATCAATACCTAAACTCTTGTCCTACAAAACAAAGGATATGAGATTACTTGCACAGCATGGAAGAATAACTTAAGATGAAGGAAACACTTCAGACTGAAACTATTATTTTTCATAACATAGCACATGTATTGTTGCCAAAAAAAATTGCTCAATGAATATCACAGATTTGTTGGAAGGAGCAGAAATATATACACAGCTGTGCAAATGACCCTGATACCTGCATTGACTATAACATCAATATTTGTAATATAATATTTATATTATGATTACATGTCTCTAGCGATAAAGTTACTTTATGGCAGAGCTCTTACACCAGATATGTTTATACAAATTTACATCAATTAATCAAAGAGACCGGGAAAATGTAATCAAATCAAATCCTACTTAAAGCAAAATTGTTAAGGAAATTCTCTCAGCTCCCAACAAAACCCCACGGTAGTTTGCTAACTGCTATCACTGCTCCAAAATTATCCAAGGTGTGAGTTTTGAAGACGAATACTGCAGACATAACTAAAGCCATACTCCAACACAAGAGTTAAGTATATTTAAGTCAATTGATTTTAATGGACTTAAGCATACTTAATTCTACCACTTGATTACAGTATATTTTATGAGACTTACTGCACAAGCATTTAATCTCATCGCATGAAGCTACTATGGTCACATTTATGGAGATCCAAATTTTCCTTAGTTACATATACTGTGAGAGGAGACATTGCAGAGAGCAACTGGATTTAATTTGCACCTGAAAAGTGAGATATTGAACTTCATTAACATTTTGAGGTAGAAACAATGCTTGGCAAACACATCTGTAAGTGTTAAGAAAATAAAGGCGGAACACCCGCAAGTCAACCTTTCTTAAAGCTAATTTAAAAGGTGTGGCCATGATTAAAATACATTCTTAGGAAGAAGCTTATAGCACAAACAAGAGAGATCTACGGTAACCATTATCAGTGCTGAATGCTCCCAGCAGTTACCATAATGAGATGGGGATAAATTTTTTAATTTTTTTTTAATTTTTTGATCATTTGTTAAGTCACTGGGATGACTTGCAGTGGTTTTGATAGAAAATCCACTGGTTATGACAAAGTTTGCCCAGTTATATGTTCATGTTCATAATTACTTGTTTTTTTAAAAAAAGTTTGACACAGTTCAAGCTCTCCATAATGTACAGCATGTACAGGATTCTGATCAAGGATCTTGTGGTTTTAAAGTTCAGTTGCCTATTTGGAATGATGCTGCACTGCATCACAGCTTTTCTGCCCATAAAGCTGCATCAGCAATGAATCATTATCACATTTGTTTATTTGGCTGAGATATAAGAAGAGTTATTATGAGATTACATAATGTGGTCTAACATAATAGGATAAAAATACCCTTTAGCCAATATGAATATGTGAGAGCACCAGTCTGGTCCACTGCATGCAGTTGGCATGTTGTCCCAGCCTTCACCATGGCCAGCCATCCAGCAGTCCATCAGTCTACAGAAAACACATAAAGGTAAAGGGTCCCCTGACCATTAGGTCCAGTCGTGGCCGACTCTGCGGTTGCGGCACTCATCTTGCTTTACTGGCCAAAGGAGCTGGCGTACAGCTTCCGGGTCATGCGGCCAGAATGACTAAGTCACTTCTGGCAAACCAGAGCAGCGCACGGAAATGCCGTTTACCTTCCCGCCAGAGCGATACCTATTTATCTACTTGCACTTGGACATGCTTTTGAACTGCTAGGTTGGCAGGAAAAGGGACCGAGCAACGGGAGCTCACCCCGTCGCGGGTATTCGAACCGCTGACCTTCTGATCGGCAAGTCCTAGGCTCTGTGGTTTAACCCACAGCGTCACCCGCATCCCTCTCAAGATCCCATTACACACACACACACACACACACACACACATATAAAACAACCGTCAATCAATAAACATAGCTGTCAACTTTCCCTTTTTTTGCGGGAAATTCCCTTATTCCAGCGCCATTTCCCACTGCTTCCCTCTGCTATCCTGGATTGTTAGATGTCCCGTAGACTGTCCCCAGGACAGGTGAGGCTGCTGATCTCTTATTTTCAAATCTGAAAGTTGACAGCTATGTCAATAACCATAAATTGGGCCTCAAGTGTTAAAATAATCATCACTGCTGTTTTCTCCAATGAAATGAAATATTCCACTTCCAAGTCCAATAACTTAGTTCCCCAGAATGCTATCCTGGCAGGAGCCACACCACAATTTTCAAATCACAATTTGGGCGCCACAGCATTGAACCCTTCTCTCCGACTCACCTCCCTCCCTCCCTGGGATGTTGCCTGGTGGATGACCATGAGGAGGACAGCTCCCCATTTTAATAATCACCTGCCCGCCCGGCAACTCTCCGAGAGTTGTGAATGGACATCCCTGGAAAACGCTCTCATTTTACAAGCCCCCTTCTCCGATGCAGCAAAGACAGCAGCAAAACTCAGGAATTTTCTTTATTCTTATAATTCAGCTCTTCTTTCGTGTAAACAGTAGTGGGGGGCTTTTGGGGGGGTATTTTTAACATGCATAAACGGAACATATCCATACTAGACTACATTACAAGGCTGTTGTAAAACACGTGTCATTCACCGCCCCTCGCCCCACTCTCGCATGGCATCAGCATGAACATTTAAAAAGGGGTTTAAAACTGAAGATCATTTTTTCAACACGAAATAAGACACGAAGGGGAGGGAACTGCATTTTCCACTTTTTTTTCTTATTCTGAGCGCTGCTGCTTTATGACAGCTACCCTAAAACCCTGGAATTCTCCGCGTATTTCCTTTTATGGGCAGCTCTCACTGCTCTCCCCTGGATGGAACCTATGTTTAAAAATGAACCCGGAAGTTCGCACAATGAGACGGCTCATTAAATTTTCTTAGCTCTATGACGCTAGGGTTACCGTATATCTCTTGGGGACGAGAACCATAGAGATAGATTGTAGAGCGGATTAAACCATGCCATTTAAGGGCAGCGCCTCGCCGCGTCTGTGCGTGAGATGCGAAAAGTTTCCTTCCGGAAGGGGTACGCATGCGTAGTGGATCGAAACAGGACACAGGTGGCGAGGAAACATGGCGGAGCCTGAGTGAGTTTTCGAGGGGGAAGAAGTAGATCGGGGGAGAATCCATCTCCATCCTCGGGGAGGGCTTGGGCTTCTGCTTTGTTTGTTGGATGGAGGCATAGTCAGAGGCCTGTAAGAACAATAGATACGGGTCACAGTGCTTTGTAGTGGATCGGTGGAGGGAGATCGTACAATATGGAAACCGACCGCTTCTAGGAGGCTGTGTGTATGTTTTCTAGAACGAATTAAGTCCTTGAATAGGAACCATTTGTGCAACGCGTTATGTATATGAATGTGTGAAAATCGCTTTCCATTAGACCTGTTTTTGTGTTCTCTCTGACCCGTTCAAACTCTTGTGTTTTAGACCACCAAAGAAGATTCCCCGGGTGCCAGAAAATCTACTGAAAAAAAGAAAGGCATATCAAGCAATCAAAGCCACCCAAGCAAAGCAGGCGCTGCTGGACAAAAGAAAGGTAGGGGAGGCATATTGTAGGTCAGGACACTGTATGTTCACCTGATCAGCTCAGGCAGGAATTCCCTTGATCAGATCAGCTGAAATAAATGTTACATAAATGAGGCATGTAATGTAAAATCAGGTTTCAGTTAAAATCCTTGGGAAAAGAGAAGTGGTAGAAATCAAGGGTGTATATCTTTTTGCTTTAGAAGGATGTAGTCTTGCTTGCTTCGATTTCTAGGAAGTATTATCACCCTTTTCACCTCTCCAGTATTGTAAGAATAGGTACTCCCTCACAACTTTTTCTTAGAATGACTTTTTCGGTCCTTCCTTTATCAAACCTTTTTCTTGAAGTTCCTCTGTATGACTCTGTAACCAAGACTTGCTTGAACCCTTTTGTGACTGACTCAAACTAGGATGCTATTTTTGATACAAAGTTCCAAATTCTATCACATCCCATCTACTTTTCCATGGTAACTTGCCTGCCCCAATTGTAGATTAAGCTCCTTAAACTGAAATCCAGCCCTTTTTCTAAAAGGAAAAGGAAGTAACCACATAAGTATTTCAGTTCAGAGAGCAGAAATAAGGTTAGGTTAAATTAAGATAATCTGTTGCTATACTGTTTCCAACAAACTTTGTGGTTAAACATTGCCCTGTAACTTATTGTATTGATACGTATTGAAAATGCTCAGTTTTTCAATAAATTATTTGACCTTTACATTATCAGTCACTCAGGTGTGCTTGCTCCCATATTCTTATGCTGTCATCCAGGAAGGGAGTAAGTGTTTTTTCCAGTTATAACAGTAGACCACATTTTAGCCAGGTATATTATGTGTTTTGCGGCTGCTAATAAAACACATTATGGAAGTTCATATCCTGTTATTACTTTATTTCATTTATAACAGTTTACCTGTATTTTAGGGCATAACCCCAAAGATACAAAACTGTGATACTCTTGAGTGCTGTACAACAGCTGGCATGTCATTGTACTGAACATTTTGTACTGAAAAAACATGCTGAGCATGTTGACCATTATGTACTAAACTGAGTAGCATGCAAATAGTTACTTAAAATAAAGGCATGTCTTTTAAAATTTAACTTCCTTATTGTAGCATCAGAAAGGAAAACAAATCAGATTCAAACGCCTTGAGACATTTTTGCGGGATTCTCATCGGAAACACAGAGATGATGTCCGTCTGAGGCGCATGGAACATAAGCCCCGGCTGCTGCTAATGCCTGAGGGACACAAACTGGCTTTCGCAGTACGGATTGCAGAGTAAGCATCTGTTTGTCATCTGTAACTTAGTTTTCCAGCAATCTGCTGGTTTTCACTGCTTTGCTCATTCTAGTTTTCCAATTTGCACAGATTATGTGGATTTTTTTTAAAAAAAATTACCGTCCATGGATACGTTTGCAGAACAGTGAACTGGTGTACAGTGGTACCTTGGGTTACGTACGCTTCAGGTTACAGACTCCGCTAAGCCAGAAATAGTACCTCGGGTTAAGAATTTTGCTTCAGGATGAGAACAAAAATTGTGCTGCGGTGGCAGCGAGAGGACCCATTAGCTAAAGTGGTGCTTCAGGTTAAGAACAGTTTCAGATTAAGTACGGACCTCCGGAACAAATTAAGTACTTAACCCGAGGTACCACTGTACTGTATTGATGAATTATGACAGAACAAAAAAACCTTTTTGAACTGAACACTGAATAAAAGCAGTAAGAGCAAACCTTAGCTTCCTGCTTTTGGTTTGTTTGCGTGAAGCAAACCATGAGCATTGGTTTGGACATTATCCTAAGCCCAAGGGTAGGGAATTTAATTGAATGATGTGACGGGTTCCTGGTGTCCCCCCTCCCACAACCATAGTGCACTTCAAAATGTAGGCAGGGACACCCATCGGTCGTCATTATGACACCGGGTGAAGCTTTTTCCTTTACAGAATGGCTTGATTTCAAAGGACCTTTGGGCAACAAAGCACTTCTTTGTCAACTGGGGCCTGCACTTACTGTCAAATCCGGTTTGCAGAGAAACAGTCCACTTATGGTCCCTTTACAGTTATGATTTTACCCACTCCACAACTGATGGCAAAGGAGTAGCTCTGGCTAGAGAAAAAGAGCCTTGTGGGCCAAATGTGACCTGTGGGCTGGAGGTTCCCTATGCCTCTGCTAAGCCAGGGCTCATAGTTTGTTGCCTCCTGCTGAAGGGAGAAATGAAACATCAGGATGTAGCTTTAGGACACAACTTTCAAGAAAATGTAAAAAGGTGATTGTTTATGTATACCTATATTTGTTTCTGCTTACTATGGAGCTTTCTGTCCAAGGGGAGAATTTGGCTGATTTCTCCTACTTTGCTTTAGAATTAAAGGTGTGAGCCTACGCGTGCGGCATGTCATACATAGGCTACGGTTGAGAAAGATTTACAGTGGCACGTTTGTTAAATTGTCGCCAACATCTCTGAAAATGCTGCGAACTGTGGAGCCTTATGTGGCATGGGGGTTAGTACAACTTTTATTTTTGTGTGTGGGAGGGATGGTTAAAGGCAATGAAATGAATATAAAAGGTTTCATAACTTTGAAAAAGTTAAGTAGATTTCTTTTTTGCATGCTAATATTGGCATGTCAGGAAAGACGAACTGACAAGTACAAAACTGCTCTCAATCTATTTTTCTGTGACCTTTTTGAGGGTGGGGATGGGATCTCTCTGTGTGTGTTACTGCTGCTTTTGGAAATGGTACAATCATCCAGGGCCTATTAGCCTAACTTGAAATATAGCTATATATACATTTAATATATTTAGTGTGGGTCTTTTTATCTGTTGACATCAATAGACATTTTGCATGAAGGTGGGTTAACAGCATAATATACATTTGTGCAGGAGGTTAATCGTGTGACACAGTTGGGCTCAGATCAGGTGGCGTTTGCAGTCTGCTTCAAATAAGATTTTGTGCATTTGTCTTCTAAAAACAATTTAGGCATGAATCTGCTGCAATAATCCACTTCGTAACTGAACTATAAAATAGGCTGTTAATACAATAACAAAACTTTGATTATAAAAATACATGCCACAATGCATTCTGTCTTGGAGCAGTAGTTTGCACAAATCTTGACTAGTTCTATACCTTGAGTCCCATTGAGAAGAGGTATGTTCTAAGGATGGCAGAGTATTATAAACAAGTAGGAAACTGTTACATACTGTGCTTTAAAATGACTAGTGTTGTGGCCATTCTCTGGGAGCTAAATAGCAGTTACTTACCAAACAAGTTGCCATTTTGGAAGGATCTTGTAGTTTTTGAAAAATTATTCAGCAGCATCACCACTAATTTTGTTTACACAGTTATCCGAACCTGAAATCTATTCGAGAGTTGATCCTGAAACGAGGCCATGCAAAGGTCAATAAGAAAAAGCTTGCTTTGACAGACAACATTCTGATAGAGGAGCATTTGGGTAAGAGATTTAATGTAGGGGAGGACACTAAGCTTTGGGGCAGCATGTGCTTTATTGTGATCTAGGAAAAGGGTAGTGAAATGACCAAAGAAATTGGATGCTACTGTGTTTCTAAAATCATTTCTCCCGCTTAGGAAATTCTGGTATTATTTGTTTGGAAGATCTTATTCATGAAATTTACTCAGCTGGGAAACATTTTCATGAAGTCAACAACTTCTTGTGGCCATTCCACCTGTCAGTAGCTCGCCACGCCGCCCGCAATAAAGCGGGGTTCCACAAAGAGATTGGTGATACTGGATTTCGAGGTAGTGGAATCAACAAACTCATCCGTCATTTGAACTAGGCTCAGGTGGGTGCTCTTAACACCGGCTTTTATGGATTTCAATTATTGCTTAGTTATATGGTCTTGGAGTTCCTTACGAAGAATGGCCATAGTTCAGAAAAGTGGACCACATCTCAAATTATTCATTCTGCTGTTGGATTGTGAAATTATAGGAAGATAAGGAAGCCAAAACCATCAAGTTTCAATCTCGGGGTATAAAACCAGAAGATGGGAGTGATCTGAAGTTTGACTCCTCAGCATCTTAAATTTGCAAGATTGGGTAGCAGAGATGGAAAATACTTTTTCTTGGACCTCCTATAGAGTAGGTGGTACAGAGATGGGTGAGCTGATGGTCAGGGCCAGAATGAGACAAGTTCGTGTGACTTCATATTCAGTTGTCCTCATGTTTGGCAGCTTCTGGTAGATTCCAGTAAGTTGTATTCAAAAAACAGAGCAGGACTAAAAGTTTACTCAGCAGTGGATCATACTTTATAAAAATCCACATGGTTTGTGTATATTAGGTCATATGCTTCAGAGAAAGGTGGAGAAAATTCCCGTCAGTAGTAATAGTAGTTTAGGGTCTTACATACTATGAAAGCATAACTAACTGGCAATTCATAAACCCAATTCATTTAAAGAGCAGTTAATTCCAAGCACCATATTAAGTTCTCAGTGTTTTGAGGGGTTTTTTTAAACTGTTCAGGATTCCATCTCCAGTTACACTGCATGTTTGTGTGCTAGACAGTAATGATTTTAACTCTCAACAGCAACTTCCTTGTATACTTTTTTTCCAGCTTAGTCATAAAAATAACATTTGCTCTTAATATTTTTCCAACAGCTTTCTTCAGTAGGCACTAAACATAATTATGGTGATTTCTTTTTACTTTTTCTAACAGGTTATGAACGCTATTAAGGTTCTTCTGGAAGATATTTATTTGTACTCCATGATGTACATTGGCTCTTCAGAGACTCCCGAGTCTGCAACATGACATTACTTCTGTTCCTTTCTCTCTGTGTGATGGTGAAACTACACTTCCATAGTTGAGTTGAAAGAGATCCAAAATGTGATTTAAATGTTATCCTGCACATAGAATAGAATGGAAAAAGAATGGAAGAACTCCTAAGATTCCACTTGCACAGCCCTCTGAAATTAATATATTGCTTACAAAGACAGCGGGGATGTTTTGAAACCCAGCACTGCTTTTTGCATGGAGTTTCATTTTGAATACAAAAGTGGGAAAACTTGGCATTTTTAAGATGCACACCTGGAGTAGGAAACCTAATATGATCTAAACCTGGTGATCATCTTCTGCAGGAATATCCTGAACATGTCAGGATCCTCTTCCCAGATTGCTTGAATTGGCTGGCAAGTAGTTGATGCCTTAAATTCTCCTGTTAAACCCTTTGGTCAGCCCATGTCTAAAATAGCCACTTTGAACGTAGTTCTCGAACTTCTTTTGTATGTAAAGTCTCAAATAAAAAGATTTATTAAATTTTTGCTTTGTGGGGCTTGCTTATATACCGGACAAATGCAAGAACTATTAGCTTTTGAAGCTTAAAAGCTATTGACTGAAAAGATGAGCAGTTGTTCCTGCTGGAAGTATTTGGAGCTGGCTTCTGAGAGAATTCCCCCCTTCTTCCCATTGATGGGCACATTTTCTTCAGGGTATTAAGGGTTACAGCAAAAGGTGAGCCATGCCCACCCCAGTTCATACACTTCTCACCATGACAACTATCTCCCCTTGTCCACCCTCCTGGCATAAATAAACTTGGAAAAAAAGACAATTTTTTCATTAGCCATTAGTAGAGCTGCAGAGGGAAACATTAAGCTAGAGACAATTTGTCAGGATGGCAGTACAGTCGTACCTTGGTTGTTGAATGCCTTGTGAGGTGGTGAGCCAGATCAAGCTGATGTTTCCAGTCCCTAAGGTCTTGTAATATTTTGCTAACCTTAGCCACAAGCACAACAAAGACAAAATTAAGTAGTTTATTGGCAGTAGACTCACATTTAAGTAAATATAGGCAGTTATACAGGACACTTCTGATACAAAGACCAGTTAAAGTTTTACTTTATTTTTTTTATCCTACAAAATACAGTTAAAAACATTCAGTCCACACTCCTGTAATAACCAGAATGAGGAAATTCAGTCGCATATCAAAGAACAGGATTTCAGTATTCATTCTTAGAAATACATCCACAGTATATTCAAGCTATGTACAAAGTATGTTTTCCCTGTTAGTTTTACTGGAATGCAAAGGATCTATGCAGAATGTAATTACTATTTGCTAAAGTTAAGAGGAAGCTTATGAAGCTTATGTACAGTCTTATTTGCACGGTCAGGGGAAGCTGTCCTTTTTGTAGGCCACCATACTGTTGACTTTGTGTATTGTAGTTGTGAAGGAACGAAGACGAACTTCTTCAGAGTTAGCAATGAACTGTGGACCAGACTCTTCCCATTTTTCTGGAACAGCTAAGTCTTTGTCTGTGAAAATCAGCAAGTCAAATGCACCTGCAAGGAAAAACCCAGTGTTACTGGATTTATATTGCGTGCCTATATTCTAAATTCATTTTTAAGGGTAGAATGAAATTATATGCTCGTATTTAAAATTCAACCACATTCATACTTTTTCTGTATTAATGCTGCAACAATACATTAATTGAATTAAATTAGGACTGGATCATTCATTCATATCCATCACTTGATGGCTAACTGAAATAGGATTATCAGAACTGCAGTTTACTGAACGAGTGTTCACCAGATTTAGGGTCATTGTCATACTATGCCTCCAAACAATTTTACTGATGCAGCTCATTACACTTACAGCCTTTCCTCCCCATGTTATGTCAAATTAAATGTGAATCACTTTCATTGAACTTTTGACAGCATCTCCTGCAAACAGCAGCAGCACCAGTGTCAGAAGTCTGCTTGTTTGAATTGCTGTGAAGTGCGAGTAAGCGGGGCAGGATGAGGGTGATAAGCCTCTTCCCTTCCACCCTATAATTGTTCCTGCTATCCCACCCTATTTTCTTTCCAACAGGTGTTACACCTGATCTCAGAGCACCACTGAGAAAAGGCTGGGGAGAGCATGGGCAGGGAAAGGATACAGCACCATCCAGTTTGAAGACACTATTTTGAAGCTGTTCAGCCCACTCAGATTTTATAAAATAATATGGCATCATCTGAAAATGAACTCATTGTTCACCTTATTCCAGATAAATTGTTTACATTCCTTAAACGCTTGGCAATGTACTTCTTTACAGAAATTAGGTTGTACTCATTTCCTTGCTCTGTAGCCTATACTACGAATAAGCCCCCCAAATAGATTTGCTGCATTCTGTCAAGAGCATCAAGTGACAAGATACTTACATGTTGTTTCTAGTAAAGGAAGGAAAGTTACTGTGGCTGTTATCTGTCTGATAACAGATTTTATTTCATCCTGTATAGCTTTCTGAGATTTCTCTCTTGGTGCACTAAAATAGCAATCAAAAGCTATCATTAAACAAGTCTGACATCATAAATTAACAAAGCTATTCGCATTTTACATAGTAAATATCCACTGGTCCAACTTATATGCCATGTTTGGTGTGGTTGCTTTGCAGGTTTCCATTGCCTATGCCAGGGAGGAAGAACCATTGGCTTACAGGCCAAGTTAGGCCTGGCAGGCCCTAAACCTACTCCACACCTGATGTAATATGCAACATTAGAGGTGGGACAGGAACAATTAGCAGCCTTACAGTTACACTTCTGGCAAGTCCACTTCAGGCAAGTATGAGCTGGGCTATAGAATATTGGACTCTACTCCAAGCACAGCCAATACCTGACTATAAATTGTCGCTTGGTGAATACAGAGCAGTGATGAAAGGGAAAAGCTTACTTGGGTCACTTGATATCATGCAATTGACAGGACATGCCCATCTGGCAGAATGGTCCACGGGGGTGGGGTAGGATGGCGGAGGTCAGGAGCTGGTCTGCCCGTCAAATCTTTTTTCCCACTCCTGGCCTACATCTATAGCATTGTACTTGTGTGCATTTGCTGCTGACACCCCAGGCCTTAGAATGGACTAGCTGATGACTTTGCAAACACAACCCTTGCTTTACTCATTTGCAAGCCATGTCTCCCCCTTTGGAAGTCCCCATTTTGAAGGAGGTAACTAAAGGTAAAGGTAAAGGTACCCCTGCCCGTACGGGCCAGTCTTGACAGACTCTGGGGTTGTGCGCCCATCTCACTCAAGAGGCCAGGGGCCAGCACTGTCCGCAGACACTTCCGGGTCACGTGGCCAGCGTGACAAAGCTGCATCTGGCGAGCCAGAGCTGCACACGGAAACGCCGTTTACCTTCCCGCTAGTAAGCGGTCCCTATTTATCTACTTGCACCTGGGGGTGCTTTCGAACTGCTAGGTTGGCAGGCGCTGGGACTGAGCAGCGGGAGCGCACCCCGCTGCAGGGATTCGAACCGCCGACCTTTCAATCGGCAAGTCCTAGGCGCTGAGGCTTTAACCCACAGCGCCATCTGCGTCCGAGGTAACTACATATCTCTATATCCACAAGCATATCCATATCATCCATCTCTCCAAGACAATTATGTTGTCACCACAATTTGCAATATGCTTTTTTGGACCTGGGGTGAGGGAGGAGCACAATTTGAATACAAAGCTGAATAAATGCCTACATTTTGCACTGTTTGAAACAATGGTGTTTGAATGCACTTACCTTTCATCCTTTGCAGCTTTGTCACATTCAATGTCAAACTGCCACCTTTCCAGAACTTCACTGGTTTCTTTACTGGAGATCACCACTACTAGCCGCTGAACTAGGCATTCATAGAGCCATTCTGGAAAAAAAACCAAGACGAAAAATAGCTTCCCAGAAGTCCCAGTGTTACTAAACCACCTGAAATAAACACTACCACTGCCTTTCTGCAAACTATTAACCATACAGACAACCTGCAGATCATAGGATACACATGGTACACTTGATTTAGGAAGCCTGATGTGCAAGAATTATGCCAGAATGTCAACTAAACAGAAATTTCAAATAGTATTCCTATACCATCAAACCTCGGCTCCCAAACGCCAAAAACCTGGAAGTAACTGCTCCGGTTTTCACCATTGACTTTGCCCTTTGATCCTCGGTTGTCAAATGTTTTGGAAGTCAAAAGGTCTTCTGGAACGGATTACGTTAGACAAATGAGGTTTGACTGGACATAAATGAGGTGACTTTATACATGGGGAATGGCCAACTTCTGTATTCTTGGTAGTGGATCTGCTTTTTCTAAATTGCTTGGGAGTCCACAGTATGTTTTGCCACACAAACTGATCTTATTATATGGCTTCAGGCTTTACCAGTTGCTCCCATCTAGCAGTAGTGATTTCAGAGTTCTGGAACATATATGCAAGGTATATACAAATTACAAAGGTAATACAAATGTATTACCAACACCCATTATTGAGGTTGTTGCTAACTGTTCCCATCATGAAAAAGGACTAAGAATAAAGGAGTATTTACCTTTGTACTATCTTCTGGGACTGCAGAAACAGCACTTCACAGATGCAAAAGCCCAATAAAGATGAGTTTATCTACCTTTCCATTTCTTTAAAAAGGAAGTGCCTGCTCAGCTTCAACTGATTCTCCAGTTATGTCCCTTCCTAAAGAACGCAAATCTGGCCAATTGCTGCATCCAGGTTAGATTACTGAAAGGAGCTGCCCTTGTAAGAGCATTTAGAAACTACAATCAGTGAAAAATTTGGTGGCCAGAATGCTTTCTGGTGCTCACAATTCAGATCATGTTACCAGTCTTGTTCCATCAGCACTACTTCCAATTTGTTTCTAGGTCCAATTCAAGGTGCTGGCTATTACCTATAAAGTCCTGGTTTGAGGGCAGGTTATCTGAAAGGCCTCCTGCTTCCATATGAACCAGGACCTCAGTTGTAGTAATCAATCACCCTGGGTTCCTTTGGAAGGAATATAAATTTAATAAATGAACCACCAGAAGGCCTGTTCTGAGCTCCACAACCAAGGAGGGAATGTTTGGCTGTAAAAGGTAACAAAGGTTTTTTTCATTGGCAGGACCCCAGTTGTGGAACCCTCCCCTACGTAAGTCTAACTGAGCCTATATTTGATGGTTTTTAGGCAGGCAGACAATACATTTTTCTTCTGTTATGATTTTAAAGGTTAGTAATCCTGCTTTTCTGATGTCTGCCCTTTAAGCAATTGAATAGAAAAGAAACAAGAGGTGGCATAAGATTTTGCTGAGAGCACACAGGCACTGTCATCCAAAGAAAGATCTTGTATTCATCTACTTTGTGCAATTTCGACAACAATATTTTCTTTAAGTGAAAGTGCTGAAAGTTTTAAAACTACTTTTTGGCCCATTTGTTGAGCTACTAGGGTTATTTTAAATTATTGTAAGTCTGAGGACAGGGACTGTGGTGTTTTCTTAATTTCTATGCAGTAATAAGAAAACTGTCAGGAAATAATAAAAAATACCTTTTAGCTGTCCCACCACATTGTTCAGATAATTTTTAAGTTCAGAGTCTGCAGTTACAAGCATAGTAAGTCCATATTTCTGAACACGTGTAAATGTTTCAGCAGGATAGATCCCACGCTGGTATAAGATACTGTTGATACCATATGCTAGAAGGGGAAAAAATATTCAAGTGTTAACAATACAAGGACCATCACCTTACTTTTAAATTCCTTCAGTTGCTTCCAGCAGAAAGCATAGCATGTGCCTGCTTTTATAAGCGGCAATCTTCTCTGCAGGGCAGAGATAATGGTTCAAGGGGCAGACTTCATGCCAGGTGCCAAAGCTATTGGCTGACAAAATTGGAATTAGTCTATTATTTTATTGTAGCTACAAACCAGTAACACACATAGCATGCTTATTTTAATGAGTCACCCAAAGTTTAAAATGAAAGCAGATAAGGACTCTCATAATGCACATGTGCTTTTATTTTGGTCAGTGCAACTTCTGCTTTAATACTACAGTGGGTAGGTTAAAGCTACACTTGCCAAAAATCTTACATTGTTACCTTGAAAAGATAACTTCACATTGTTTATTATTTAATAAAAAACAATCATTTTTAGACCTAAGTTTGTGTGGTAGGTTATTTGTACACCTCCAACTTTATGTTTGCTATCCGTATCATAATTTTATCCAACACCTAGAACTGAAATTCCACAGCTCATAGAATACTTGATTAAATGGTATCAGGTGGACTTATGCAAAATGCGAAACAGGTAATGCTGCTCTCTCACAATACTTCAATTAGATGAAGTAATATGGCAAGTGTGTGCAAATCAGTGTCTACAAGGGCTTATGGCTGAGGGATACTAACTTGAAGGAAAGCTTAAGCCAAACCACAAACGCTCATAACTGGCCCAAGAGTGGACAAATTGGAATAAGCATGCTTATTTTAAAGAGTCACCCTTTTTCCGATATAAAGTTTAAAATGAAAGCAGATAAGGACTCTAAGGAGAACAGGCAGTGCAATCCAGTGCTTTGTCCACAAAGCTGGGAAAACTCACCAGCGCGGTGCTACAGACGTGTGTGTGACTATCAACATCTAAAACAACAAAGCCTTGTGGTACCTTAACACAAATATATTTATTATAGCTACAAGCTTCTGTGAACTACGCAACCAACAAGGAATTTGAGAGTGCAATACTACAGGTGCCTGCTCAGAAGCATGTTCTTTTCAAGGGCGCTTGTTGTTGTTGTTTAGTTGTGTCCGACTCTTCGTGACCCCATGGACCAGAGCACGCTGGGCACTCCTGTCTTCCACTGCCTCCCACAGTTTGGTCACTCATGCTGGTAGCACAAGAACACTGTCCAACCATCTCGTCCTCTGTCGTCCCCTTCTCCTTGTGCCCTCCATCTTTCCCAACATCAGGGTCTTTTCCAGGGAGTCTTCTCTTCTCATGAGGTGGCCAAAGTAGTGGAGCCTCAGCTTCAGGAAATGTCCTTCCAGTGAGCACTCAGGGCTGATTTCCTTCAGAATCAAGAGGTTTGATCTTCTTGCAGTCCATGGGACTCTCATGAGTCTCCTCCAGCACCATAATTCAAAAGCATGAATTATGGCGCTTAGTCCCGGGCAAACGAGTGCAGGTTTGCAGCCTGGAGCTCCTTACCTTGGAAAGCTACTCCACGCATAGCCATTAATGTTTTTTCTTTCTTTTATATTGCGATGAAAACTTTTGCTGGTACGCTGTGGGGCGCTATACCCTCAGCGACAGGATGTTTGCGTAAAACAAATAAATTAACGTGGGAGAAAGTAAAGGAAAAGAGAAGAAAGGATGGCCTATGCTGCGTCCCGCTCCTTCCCCTCCAACTCGGGCGCCATCATTCCCTCGCAGCAACATCCCCTCCCGATCCTAGGCGGGCGTCCCTACTCGGAAGTAAAGCCCCTTGGATTCAGCGGGGCTTACTCCAGAGTAAGGAGCAGCCCGCCCAACCGAGTCCCTCCTCTCTCCTTTCCCGGCTAACTCACAGAAAAACTCGGCTACGATCTCGGCGCTGCCCCGCAAGGTGATTCCCTGCTCCCGGCTCTGCTGCTTCGCCATTCGAAGAGGACGAGGCGACGGGGGTTGAGCTCGGACTCCGGGAGGAAACACGCGGCGGCAGCGGCGACCGACTCGCGGCTCGCCTCTCCTCAGGGACGCTCTTCCCGCCACCTGATTCAAAATCCAGTTCCGCCTCCTTCGCGTCGCGCGAGAGTACGAGGCAACAGAGGGCGCTCCCCCGTTGCGCGTGCGCAGCAGGAAAGGGGGTGGGGCCAACAGCAAGGCAAGGGTCGTTATCCCCGACGCCCGTGTGCTGTAAAGCGTTCTGATGCCTCTAGCCTATGGAAACGCGCATGCGTGAAATTTTTGAGCGTTTCCGCCCCCACGTTCATTTATGGTGGTTTATTAGGGAGCTCCGTGGGTTTTTGTTAATAACAGGGAGAAGCGCGGATCGATTCTTGTTTCTCATAAGGAGAGGTTTATATTTTTGGGGGTGTATTTTTTTCTCTAGGGAAGGGGTTGCTGCAAACTAAAATCTTAACTTGAAAGATGCAGGCGTTTCAGCTTTAAAAGTTAGAGCGCTGGAGCACGTGGCAAAAAAGAAAGAAAATACGCTGAGGCTTATTAGCAAAGAAAATTAATGTAAACTTATGTGCAGTGTGATCGCCACTTCCCCCTTTTAGATTTCAGTTAAATTCCATTCATACCTTTTATGATTTTTAAAAAACCTACTTTTTGAACCAGGCATTATTCTAGGAGCGAGGTTGGTCTCCTGTATCTTCTGTGCAAATCTTTATCCTTGCTTTTGCTACTGGAGATGTGTATTTTAGGAGCCCGCTTTATTTTTCTGTGTTAAATAATTTGCAACATGGGGTCTTTTTTTGTCGTTGGATACCACCTGGGACCTTATCGTTAAGGGTGGGTAACTAATAAACATAAAGGTCAGCTTCTTATTATTAACAACAATTATATTACTTGCCACTTTTTATTTAGAGGCAGTAAGGCTGTGGAGGACAGAGGTGCCTGGCGTTCTCTGGTCCATGGGGTCACGAAGAGTCGGACACGACTAAACGACTAAACAACAACAACAAGGCTGCTGAAGTATTTTGGGGCTTCATGATGTCTTTTTGGGCGGGGGGTGGGGGGTGGAATGCTGTACCTACAGGGGTACACGAAAGGGTTTCAAAAGGATATATGGCAGAATTTAGGCTGGATAAAATAGTATTTAAAACAATCCCCAATTAATCTTCCAAGAAGAGGTACACCATTAAGTCTAAACTTTCAAAAGGAGTATATGGTTATTTTAAGTTTGAGAAACACTGCATTAGCAACAACAACAAATTTGTACCACACCCGTCTGACTGGGTTGCCATAGTAA
Source organism: Podarcis gaigeae (assembly GCF_964106915.1). NCBI lineage: Eukaryota > Metazoa > Chordata > Lepidosauria > Squamata > Lacertidae > Podarcis > Podarcis gaigeae. The sequence goes on along the minus strand of NC_139685.1, from coordinate 51,855,629 downwards.
GGCAGGTATTCAGCCACAGCCCCTAAAATCTCAGGAATTAAAAATGCCCCAGGAATACTTAGTGGATTGATTAAAAATATAAAATGAAGACAGGCGATACTTCTCTATATGTTCAAAATGCAGTAACAAAGAGTAAAAAGGAAACTAGGCTTGAGAGCCTCGTGTGGAGTAGCAGAATGTTTATTTAAAATATTTTTTTAAAGCTCTTCAATGTTTTCCAGAGTTGTGTTTAATAGATTTCTAGATAAAAATATTAGAGTATTTGTAGTCCATCAAGGGGTTTTACATTCTTCAAGTAAGAGTGCATATTGGGTGCATTTGTTAGGCATAACTAATAGTCTGGGAAGAGAGTTCTTGCCATTTAACAATAATGCATTGCTTAGTATTCAGTGCAAGAATTGTGATCTATCCTTTTCACACCCCAGTAAACAAATGGTAATAGCCTTTTATATAAAGGTTGTTTGGTGCCACAGTTTATTTTCTTCGGGACTTAAGTGTGTATATCTAATAACAGGATATGATGATGTGGGCTTTAATCAACAAAAGGTCCACCTTTGGTAAAATAAATCAAGTCTGTAAGGTACTATGAGGCTCATTGTTTGCTGCAAGAGTATCTAACATGGCTGCCCGTTGACAGTTTGGGCAGTGGTCCTGAAATATATTGAAGAAAATAAACTTTTAATGGTCATTGGCATTTAGACCACACTAATCAATATAGATGGGACGCGGGTGGTGCTGTGGGTTAAACCACGGAGCCTAGGGCTTGCTGATCAGAAGGTCGGCGGTTCAGATCCCTGCAACGGGGTGAACTCCCGTTGCTCAGTCCCAGCTCCTGCCAACCTAGCAGTTCGAAAGCACATCAAAGTGCAAGTAGATAAATAGGTACCACTACGGTGGGAACGTATAAACGGTGTTTCCGTGCTCTGCTCTGGTTTGCCAGAAGCAGCTTAGTCATGCTGGCCACATGACCCGGAAGCTGTATGCTGGCTCCCTTGGCCAATAAAGTGAGATGAGCACCGCAACCCCAGAGTCGGTCACGACTGGACCTAATGGTCAGGGGTCCCTTTACCTTTAATCAATATAGAAATCACAATGAGTCTGTCTGTTTTCTGCTTTATCTCAGAGAGCCAGTGTGGTGTAGTGGTTAAGAGCGGTATTCTCTAATCTGGGGAACCGGGTTCGCGTCTCCGCACCTCCACATGCAGCTGCTGGGTGACCTTGGGCCAGTCACACTTCTTTGAAGTCTCTCAGCCCCACTCACCTCACAGAGTGTTTGTTGTGGGGGAGGAAGGGAAAGGAGAATGTTAGCCGCTTTGAGACTCCTGAAGGGGAGTGAAAGGCGGGATATCAAATCCAAACTCTTCTTCTTCTTCTTCTTCTTCTTCTTCTTCTTCTTCTTCTTCTTCTTCTTCTTCTTCTCCTCAATGGTCCTGGTGGAAGATTGAGAACATACTGTGAAGTGGGGGAAATTCTGTATTTTTTCCTGAAGGATTTTTTCCTCTACATAGTGAATAGAAAGAATAGTAACTGCAGAATTAGCTGAATTAGTATTACAGTTAAGTCATTAATATTATTACAGTTACGTCATTAATCAAACACAGTCACAAAGTGATTTATCCAAAAATATTTGCCATTTCAATTAGTATGATTTTTTTGGTAGCCTCCCCTTTGAATTACCCACAAGATGGCAGTGCTTACCTAGAAGTTCTTGTCTACCATGTTGCCTCAATATTATGAGATGCTTTTCTGTAATTTCTGAGCTGTTTCTAGTTACATATTGTTCCTACATTATTATATCCAAACACGATTTCATACAGAAATAACACTCGTAGTGTTGCTTATTAGACTTGGCTTCTTGAAGCAAGTCAACACAGTCTTTGCTGACTTCACTGCACTGCCACAAGATAGATTAAGTGATGAGCTCTCACCAGTGTTTGATTGTATTTGAATGGATTTTCATCTGCTTGTATTCAAGCTATCTCCCAGCTTGTTTCTTTGCCTAAAGGCCAGGAGTATACCAAGGAGCCTAACAGGCTCCATAAAATGAGATATGTGCTCAACAGCCTGAGCCATTTGGATGTCCCAGAGGTTGGCCACGTCTTAGAAAGGAGCACCAGTTATTTCAGCCAGAAAATCCCCAAGAACTGTTTGGAAACCCATTGGATCCATCCGCCTCTGAGGGTAGACCACCCTAATAGTGCTTTTTTGTAGGAAAAAAGGTATCATTACCATGAAGTTCTTGCAGTAAGTGCCACATTTTAAACATATCCTGCAATGTACCTCATCTTTAAATAGCTTCCTGCTTTTTGTATCAACTGCAGAATGACGTTCATGTAGCGACCATGATTCCACATATTGGGTAGGGTTGAACTGAGTAAAAGGGGGTCCTATCGTCCTGATGAACACCCACGAAGAAATTGTCCTTATAAGCAGAGACAATGAAGTTAGTATAAGATTTACCTGAGAGAATCCTTTCATATTCACTCAAAGAAATTTACCTTACTCAGTTTGTCCTTGACTTAGACACAGACTTTCTGCAATATTATTATTATTATTGGTTAAAGAGGAACATTTTTGCCTGGCTCCTCAAGGTGTATAATGAAGGCTCCAGGCGAACCTTCCTGGGGGAGAGCATTCCACAAATAGGGAGCCAGTGCAGAAAAGGCCCGTTTCATGCTGCCACCCTCTGGACCTGTTGTGGAAAGAGGTACACAAAGAATGTAACACACAAACTGTTTTGCTGCTTTCTCGTTAATGCATGTCTTGCCTAGTCTTAAACATTTTTTTCTGGAGTGTACGTATAAAAAAGGCAAGAAAGAGACAAGAAGATGTGTTAAATTAAGCAAGGCATGAAGAAAGTGGATGGAGATTTTTTTACCATTTGCTGGAAACCTCAGGAGGGGACATTACTCTTGTGCTTGGTCCTGCCTGCACGTTTTCTACAAGTGTCTGAGAACAGAATGGGTGTTGGGTTAGATGGCCCATTGGCCTGATCCAGTAGATGCATCTTATACATGCCAAGACCGCATCCCCATGCACACAGGCCAGATGTTGTACTGTCCCACCACACTGCTCCTTGCTCTGGCTTGTTACAAGGCAGCTTCCTATCTTAAAGACGACGGGCTTGGGACTTTCACTTCCTTTCAAACTTCATTATTGCAGAAACAATGTTGATGAGAAAAATACAGAGATTCTATTCTGAATAATAATAAGATTGAGATGAGCCAGATGTATTGAAGCAAAATAGGGTTGTGCCAATCACTGAGCAGTCCCCCTTCCCCCCAATCATTCTAAATACCCTTGTGATGAGAAGTTCTCAATTTGGACAAGGTTTATAACAAGAGAAAGAAACACAATGCTCTCAAGCTCACTTCCCTCCATTAGGGAAAATAGGGTTCTTCAGCCAAAATCTAGTAAGATCATTTAAATAAGATAAATAATTTAGTAAAAAGGAGAAAAAATGCTCTTGGGAATGGGAAGGTTGAAGCTCTATAAATCAAAGAGGAATGTCTGGCAAAGGTCAGCAGCTTATTAGCAAGGGGTGGGGGAATGAACATAAACGCATGAGAAGAGTCCAAGAGTAAAAGCATCATGACAAAACCAACTCAAATATCTATGCCAGTGAAAGTTAGTATTCCAGATAAAAAGCAATTGGAAACTAGATGTGACAAACATGACTTAACAAGGTGCAACTGCAGGAAAGAAATGGCATTTCTACTGAACTTTATCAGGAAGTATGTACACAATAAGAGCAAATGCACATGATGGGGAAGGCCATGTGGAATAGAGAGGGAGGAACTGGAGACCCTTATTTTATGAGGCAGTCTTAAATTTGGTGGTCTCTGTATCTTATACTGACTTTTACATGTACAATCTAGAATTTATCAAGAGGCCCATCTCAGTACAGGGAATGAGGGAACCAAAAATGCTTCCACTCCAGATCCTTTCCCCAGTTCTCAGGCTTGAGTAAACTTCTTCAGGACGCTTTCAGCCAATGTGGATACAGTGGCACCTCAGGTTACATATGCTTCAGCTTACAGACTCCGCTAACCCAGAAATATCGCTTCAGGTTAAGAACTTTGCTTCAGGATGAGAACAAATCGTGCTCCAGTGGCAGCAGGAGGCCCCATTAGCTAAAGTGGTGCTTCAGGTTAAGAACAGTTTCAGGTTAAGTACAGACCTCCAGAACGAATTAAGTACTTAACCCGAGGTACCACTGTACTTCCTTTTCATTCTTTTAGCATACTGTATTTTTTGCTCCATAAGATAAACTACTGGTATATCAGAATAATATTTCAACCATGTAAAGTGAACAGCAGTCAACAGTGGCATTGAGAACCATCACCACTGTCATTAACAAATGAAAAGAGACTTTAAGGTTCGAGTACTCTTCTGGTCTTCTGTGAACCCCAAGAACTCATCATTGCTAGAGTCAGAATTTATGAAGCTCAGTTGCTCACAATCACTGACATTACTTTCTTCGCTATCTTCATATAAGATACCATCTTTGTTTCCATCCAAAGCATTGCTAATGCCACATTTTTTTGAATGAGTGGACAATGATTTCCTCCTCCGAGTGCCATGATGTTTTCACCCATTCACAAACTTTTTAAAAAAAATAATTTTTATTAACCGACCAATCAAGTCAAATCACATAAATTCCAAATTACAAAGCCGAATTTTAAATTTTGGTTGGGGGTACCCATATTTCAAGTTCCGAAGGGGATCCAATCATCTTCTTGCTGCTGCTTTCATGCCCACAAATCTGTCCAAATAATGTTCACAATTCTATCCAATCTTTTCTTATTGTTTTCCACATCTCTTCTTGTTGTTTTCATATATTTTCCCTTTCTCTTTGTGACCTGTGATGGTCTCCACAAGCGGGCTAAGACATATTGTAATCCTGTGTGGGGTTTTTTCCGTTCATCCAAGAGCCATATCAGACGGCTTCCGTATATCATCGTTTCCATAAATAAAAACGCTCTTACCGTCATTAATCTTCACAGGTCTGTCACTCCCTTCTCAGTCCTCTGAGGAGGTTCGCTAGAAATCCAGTATGAAAACAAATCCATTCCTCCTCCCGGTCGTAAATCTTTCGACAGAACCAGCCAACATGGCGACTCTATTTTTATTGGTGCGTCATTCCAAAAGCTCTTGTTCTTTTCTCAATCTCCGTAAAACAAACTTTAGTTATTCAATTCATTTCCACACAGTTTTTATCATTCTGCTTAGGTCAGTTAGGTGAAGGTTCTATCTCGAGGAGGTTATTGGTTAATCACATAGAAGAAAAGAAAAAAGTCCCCCCCCCATCCAGTCCCGCTGCCGACATACCAAGCCTTTGATGTATTCTTCATGATATATTCCTGTTGATCCAACCCGCCGCTCTTCTTTCACAGAGGTCCCTTCAATTAGCAGTCTTCACTCCCGTTCTTCACTTGAAATATGTGCATTTGCTTCTTTCTAATTGTTTATTTCAAATTGCTGCAGCTAGTGCGCGATCAGAGACAGCGTCCAGGAGAACCAGAGTCCACACAAGGGCATTCTGCCTAGTGCCCTCACCCCCTTCTTTCGAATCCGGGGGTGATTTATGGGCACAGCAGGCAAGGGCAGTGTTCCCCATTCCCTTGGGGCAATAAGGGAGGCTGCATACTCCCATAACAGCCTCTTAGTTACCTTGTGTGGGCCGGAGAGATGTTATTGTCGGCCATCTTCCAATGCGCCCCTAGTGGCCCCCCCCCCATTCACAAACTTGAGTGATAGTGGGCCTCTTCATTCGTCTAGTAGGTGTCAGATCATGATTACCAGCAGCCATCCATTTGTTCCACTCTTCTCGCATAAAGAACTTAAATGGCTTGTTGATGAAAATGTCGGGAGGTTGAAACTGGTTGGAAAGACCTCCAGGAATTACAGCTAGGTGAGTCTTCACTTCTTTAAAGCACTTTTTTGTAATTTCGCTAATATGTGCTCTAAACTGGTCAAGTACTAATAAGGCAGGTTTTTTCAGAGGCCCTCCAGGACGTTTGGACCACACTGTTTCAAGCCAAACTCTCATTGCATTTTCATCCATCCATCCTTTCACTGAACATGTACAACAACTCCTCTTGGAATCACTTCTTTTGGAAATGTTTTCCTTTTGAAAATTAACATGGGTGGCAATTGGGTGCCATCTGCACAGCAAGACAACACAGCTGTGTAATGGGTTTTCTCATGTCCGGAGATTTTCATGGTGATAGTTTTGGCACCTTTCAGATCAACAGTCCTATTAGATGGCATATCAAAGGTTAGTGTGTAGCAAACGGTCAGGCTAGTCAAATGACCACACAGCAACAGAGAAATAAAGCAAAGTTTTAATTGTTTGCCGGAAGCAAGCAATGGCACGGAGGAATAAGTTCCGAAGTTCGGCCCTCCCCAACAGGGGAGGCTTCCCTTTATACATTCTTGAATCAGGTCTTTATCCAATCAAAAGGTATAGCATTATACTCTGATAGATATAATAGGTTCTGCCTAAAGACAGGGCACGAGGAGTAGGACATTACCGTTCCATGTCCTTGTTTGGTAATCCTTATCAACCTATCTCTGTGTGTCTCTGGATAGTGGGTGTCTGAGTGTTTTACTGGATATGGGGCCCTGGCCTAGATCAACAAAATGGCTTCCTTGCTTAACATTTAACTCTCAAAATGGCTTCACTGAGCACGTTGTCACAATGCCTTTCCCTGTCAATTTCCCAGAATACATAATTGAACAGGGCTATTACTTTATTTAATGAATTTGTTAATTGCCTTTTTGCCACAGAAACCTGCGACTTAAAATTATTTTAAGCAAATACACCCTCTTCACCCAAAGCTTGAAGACTAGGATTCCACCCAGTGTTTTAACGGCCAAAAGTTGTGATATTTTGCTATAGGGAAGGCAAAACCTCTAGACTGGCCAATTTGTCTACAAGCAAATACCTTCCTGGCTCCAAATACGACAATTTTGCCTACTCAGTGCACAAACCATGCAATCCTGGTCCTGGAACTGCACTAGTGGAGGCCAAAAAGGTGCATATTTTGTGTAATACACCTACTCTAATTACGGTGACATATTTGAATTTGTACTGGTGCTCCCATGATATCTTCAGACTTTGTAAGTTTGGGTTCCCACCAGCTTGCAGAATCCCTTGCTAGCTGGCTCTCAACTTACGGTATATACCTGATTGTTGTGAGGGTAAGTTGAAGAGGGGGAGAACCCTGAACGCCTTGGGAGGAAAGCTAAAGGCTAACACAAATGAGTACATAGCAGAAAATTAGTAGGTGAGCCCTTACCCCTCTATACATAACCTCCTGAATATTATTAATTGCAGTGGGACACACTTCTGAGTAAACATGCATAGGATTGGGCACAGATAGGGAAGCTTCAAAAGCAGTGAAGTTATGGGAAGAGGGGGAAGGAAAGATAGCAAAAGAAGCAAAACCCAGTAATTTCTGGGGACACCAGCGGCATAGCTAGCTGCTAAGGAGCAAGGCAAGCCATCTGTGGGGCAGGGCACACTACTGAAATCAAAGTGCCTGAGCATAGTGCAGCAGCGTGGAGCCTGCAGGGAGTCTGCTGCTGCCGCCTCCGGACGGAGGCCAGCCCCATGCTGCTTTTTCTGGCCATACGGTACTTGCAGGTGTCCCAGGAGCGACACCATGGCTCAGATGTGCTTACGGGGCCAGCATGTCCCAGTTGGCGTCCTTCTCAGCCGCCCTCAGCAGCTCAGTGCCCTGCAAGCACAGCCCCAGGCTACACAAACTGGGGGACACTAAATCATAAACCCATATCTTATACACACCATATTTCCTCCCTCCTTAACACTCAAGACAGCCCATCCCAGTTTTTCTACCAGCTGTTTCCAATCCTTTCAAATTCAGGAGTGCTGCTATTAAAATAAATTAGTTCTTTATAACAAAGGTCAAATTACCCTTTAAAAATGGTTAACGATTCCATACTTCTAGATTTCGTATTTGTGATGCCTCAACGACGCTTCATGCAATATTAAGGCTCTATCTGGAAAAACCATAACACTCCCCATGATGCTACACCCCTACATTTACTACAGACAAACCAAAAATTTCCATGACTGAAGAAATATTTGAAAGGCAAAAGGCATAGAAATAGAACATAAATAATCTGTGTTAAGGACAAGAATGAAACAGTTGGGATGTGTTGGGGAAGCTAAGCACTATAAGAAGCGAGGAAATAGAAAGGATTCCAGCCTGCTTTTTCAAATAGTTGTTGTGGAAAATCTTAAAAATATCTTAACACTATCCCTTCTGAGTTCTCAGCAGTATCTAACCCTCAGACAGAATAGAGGGGTTGCCTTTTGAGGTGACTTCTCTTTGTTCCTTCAAGAGCCTGTCTTGTCAAGCCACTGTTCATATTTTCAGCAGGCTTTTTGACTGGATGCAGGCCCTTCATCTCTTAGGCCTTCTCGGCTGAGGAAATTGCACAGGTTGTGTGAATGGGTGTTAGTTCAGGCCTGTGAGACGAAATATGGGAAACGGCTGGGGTAGGGATCCAAATCGCTGGGATTTTTTAATTTGGAGGAGGCATATTTTCTAAGAGTTCCCCACCCCCAGGCCTAACCAAGTGCCTCAGCTCCTGACTGCTTTTTTTCTTTCTATGAGGCAGCTCTTCTATAATTATGATTTCTGTTGTTAATCTGTTTTGCCTTTCCTGTTTTCTAAACCCATTGAGAAGCCTATTTTTGGACTAAGAAGGCAGCATACAACTTTAATCTGACAATAGAATTGTGTGTATTTGTAAATAATAGTCAAAAAATGAAACACCCCCACCCCCCATGAGGTAATGCAGTTGAACATGTGAAGCAATCATTCAAATATACAGTTGCACTGAAGGCCTGCTGTAGGTATTTGGGCATGCTGCCATTGTGCTCCTTTCTTCAAACTGAATTTGAGCCTTGATCTACAATTTGAATATCGCAAAGGGTATTCACAGAGTTGGTAGTACCTTGCACAGAATTTCTGCCATGGCAGACTTTTGAACAAAATAGGGTGGGAAGAGGAGAGAGAAGTGACTTTCTGGGTGGTGGTGGCTTACATGGACAACAATTTTATTACCTCCTTGTTTGTACTTGAAGTCTCTCAAAATTATAACAAGTTGGCTAAACAAAAATGACATGTGACCCTTAACAAGAAAAACATTTGAGAAGGTTTTAGGAGAATTTTAAAGATGGCTGTGGTTACATAAATTGTTTGTGTTAGAGAACACTAGAATAAAGTTCTGTAATAGTAGCTTGTTGACTTAATACGCATTTCAAAATGATACTTTCATTTCATTTTCTTATAGAAAGTAGCATCAAAAGGAGAGTATGGCAACTGAGCACTGAGTCATAATTTAATGCAAATCAATCAAGTATAGTTTTCTGTTTTATCCATGCTGTCAAAATATTATACATAAATTTTATCATGTGCCAAGTGACCTACAGTTAGTTATTAGCTTGCTCATCCTTAGATTAAAACAGGGTGATTTGACATCTAATGTACAGTAGAACCTAATAGTTCTCTTTCACTAGATGTTTTGCTTTTACTTCTTAACAGCACACTCCACTTTTTCCAAAATTCTTCCATTCAAAATCCTCTTTAATTTTCAATCCATGTATCTCCTCATTTGACCATTTTAAAATAGGAATTTCAAGGCTGATCATCTGGTTTAAGGTATTTCCCCACAGCTGTCTTCATAGCAAACAGCCAGAGAAAGGCAGAACATATTTCCTTGAGAACACTGACAAATAAATCTTAGTTGCTGTCCCCTTAAAGCAAGCATACTCAAACCAATGTATCCAGCCATTGAATTTTAAAAGTTCACTATGTGAATAAATCTGCTTTTTCCTGATATTATTTCATCCTGTTCTCATCAATATTTTCCAATGTTCCAAACTTCAGTTTTGGCCCCACAAACTCCCAGCTTTCCTCAGTTCTGTAATCCTTTTATTTCTTTAATCCAGAGGGGATAGGTATCAAAACCTTACAGGCAAATTACAACGTATGTCTCAAACTTTGGGGTTGTTGAAATATATGCAACAAAAAATTAATCAGTTTGAGTTGTGCAACTCAAACTGGGTCTGCTAGTCCCAGATTTTTTAAGCAATGTGGACTAAAGTCACTTCTGTAGCCCCTCCAGTATTAGGATGGACAGGCTTCACTGGACCATTGCTTAAATTTTACGGTCGTGTTGATTTTGGTAGGTTCCCCCATTTTGTGGTTTCCTCTCAAGTGACTGTAGCCTAGAAGATGGCGACAAGCAGCAATAACAGTCATGGGTGGGTCAGTTGTTTGTTTGTTTTTTAAAAAATATTTTTTATTGATTTTTCTAACAATATATCGTTAACAATTTTTTATATTTCCACCCTCCTCCCCTGAACTTCCCCCACACTCCCGTTTTGTTTTATTTCCATATTGTTCACCCTGCGTATTGTTTCCCCAAAATTGGGTGGGTCAGTTGTGATCCAGCTTCGTGCTCTGAAGTAGAGCAATCATTGCCAGGCCAAATTCCCGAAACAGAACAGTCACGGGATGCTGCTTCCTGCCTTAACGCTGCAGAATGGATGCTGAAACGTTATGGCTCATTCATACCCGGAACATCAGGCAGTTCCTCAGGCTCTTGGAAGGTAAGCTGACTTTAGCTGAGCCTATATGGAGGACCCTGTATGTCAATAAAATATGCCATCCATGCACGGCAGTCTCCATGTATTTCATTCTCCAAAGGGACACAGACCGTTTGTGTGCTTGGAACTCCATGGGCTTTTGCCACTGCTCGGCCAAGAGAGGGGCACTGGGCAGGCACCAGACTTTTGTAACAATATACTGTCTGCCCCTGAGCATTGACCTTGAGTCTCAGAGACTTAACATAAGTAAACAATAGCTGCAGTGGTTTTGAGAAATCTAGAAAGTTCAAGAAAATTCTGCATCTATAAAACTTCAACCTTGTCAATGGATTCTTAGGCGAGTAGTGAGAGTGTCAGTGTGGCTGAAGGCCTTTCTATTGATTTGGGTTTTGGTCTGTATGTATTTGATGGGAAGCGAGATCATCGTGACTGAAATCGATGTTGTACCCTGCTGGACACTGCCAGTGTCTATAATCTACTTTTATTGTAGGCAGGGCTTTTTTCAGAGGAACTCAATAGGAACTCAGTTCCAGCACCTCTCAGGTGAGCACCATTGCCATTGTAAGAGAAAGAGGGAGGTGTTCATGGTGAGTTCTGTGACCTCTTTTTCTAGAAAAATAGCACTGGTTGAAGGTCCTAGATGTGCTACTGCTTAGCATTTGATGGTAAACCTATCAAGCCCTATTTGTGACCCAACCCAGAGACATATGATTGGCCACAGAAATTGGGATGCAGGAAGAAAGGTGGGTTCAGTGGACCTTTTCCTGATACAGCAAGCTTTATGTTCTTAAGTTAGATTTAAACTTGTTTTTAGTTTCAGAGTTTTGTTCCTTACACCATTCAGTGAAATCTCTAGCATTGAAGTGCAGGCTTCCAGCATGATTTTGGAGCAGACTTTCATCTCTAAGCACCTCTCATGATTTACGAAAGGCTGTCAGACCTAAATAAGAAAAACTTTCCATTTATTTCTTACATGCTTCTACACACAAAAGGAATAAAACTACTATGGTTTCTTACAATAGGCACCAATAGATTCAAGTAATTCGTATATGTTGTAAAAATAGCTGCTTTGAAGCAAAAGATAAATTCCTCATACACATTGTCTTTTTCATTGTCGTTATAAATAAGGTTTTGGAATCAAACAAGGAATCCGGCTTCCTTGTTCTTACCATAGTTATTTCCGGCCATTTCTTCATTTCCAGAGGAAAGGAAGTAATGGTGAGTATTCATTTTCATAAGTAATTGTGTCCATTTAAATTATCCCTTCAGTTTCACAGTGTTCATTGTAGGAATGTTATATTGGTTTTACTAAGCACTGCTTAAATAGTTTGTAAGTGTAAGAAATTTGCACAAAATGCAAAGAAAGCCATATAGTCCAATTAAAAGTTCACAGTTGGGCAATAATTTATTAGGACAAACGCAGTATCACAAAACAGTGAGAAAGCTTTCAAGCACTCGGAAGGGGTGCCCAGCAGATTAGGTACAGTAGAAAAAACAAAGTTGGCTGGATATTTTAGCCATAGAGTTTGTAATTTAGATCCAGCTGTAAAACAGAATTTACAGAATGTCTCCCCAATGCCATGGTCCTGATCTGGATGGACTAAATTTTAGCTGGAATACAAAATAAAACAGAATAATGCCCTAGCGACCCACCCCAGGATGCTGTAACCATTTAAGGGCTCTGACCACTCTGAATACACTTTGATCTCCAGACCCATGCTATTGATAGTGATTGCTGTGCTTGTCAGTATTATTATTGTACCATCAGTGTGCACTGTGCATTATCAAGTATAAGATAACAGGTCCCTGCCCTAAAGAGCTTACCATCCAAAATGTAATATAAACGTGAGAATAAACTGGGGAGGAATGTGAAATTATTTAAGTCAAATATAACTTGCAGCCTACTTTCCCCATATTGCGCAGGAAACGCCTTGTTTGAAAGATTTCCCTTCGCCTTTAAAAATGAATCCCTCATTGATGGCTTTGATCTCAGTAGTTTGCCAAAGAAATAAAAGTATTTAACATTTAGATGTCTCCTGCGTGTGCAAAGTGGCTCACAGGCTCATCTTGCAAGCTCCTGTTTTCTCCACTGAGAAAGGCAACAACACCACTGTGATTGAACAATAATTCCAAAATGGAACAATGAAGTTTGTTCCTGCTATTTGGGGTTTTTTCTTTCTTTTGAGGAGGTACTTTTCTGCTAACTCCCTTCTAAGACACTTTTTAAAAAATCCAGTCCCTGCAGAATATTCCTAATCATTACTGTATATATACTAATGCACCTGTCAAACTGTTAATTGTTTATGAGCAACTTCAAGGCCCCTGCTCTTCCTTCTTATGGTTCTTTATCTTTAGGCTGGACTTGGATCAGATAGCCCTTGAAATAGACTGTAAGATGTATTCCTGCTTCAGAGCTATTTCTGTAGATAAATTGAGCCATGTTTTTTCCCCCCAGGAAGGTTTTTCATTAATTGATGCTTCTCAATGGCTGAAGATAGTTAGAAATGCAGATTGCATTTTGTTTGGTTCAAAAACAAAGGTATGCTGTTTCAGGCTTCAAAATTCTTTTCTCAGCTTGTTTTTATATATCTCTCTTTGGTGTTCTCTGACACAGTTGTCTAGATTTCTTTCCCCTCGTTATTCTATACTTTAATTATTTTCACTTAATAAACCTTGAATAGGTCCAGGTATGTGTGTGCTTCTTACACATCTATTTTGTTGGCATTTTAAGATTATGTGCACACAGAATCCAATTTAAAGAAAACCCTTCTGTTTTGGGCTGTATGTTGCCTGGTAGCCCCCTCCTTCCTTACCATCCACAGTACCACAGAAAATTTTACAGGTTGCCCAGATCTGGAACTACTGCATTTCTTGCTGAATAATGCTATCAGATGCTATATGGGGAAAAACCCTCCATAATTTCTGTACTCTTTGGTTTCCTGCTGCCTGATTATAAATCTACCTTCCTGACAGCTTTATGCCAAAGAAACATGGAAATAATAGGATTACATGCTTCGGAAAAGGTTTATAATAGTTCATCACAACTATTAGAAGTGGTTTTATTTTATTAAAAATACAGTTTGGTGTTCCTATGTGCGATCTGGTACACTCAAGAAAAAATCACTTACCTAGATGTCATATTTTGATGTACTTATTCAGGTGTCATATTTATTTATATATTCAAGTCCTCTTTTTTATATACCTGAAGACCTTGCTAAAGAATTGTGCCAGCTGTGAATACTGTTGCAACAATCACCATTCACAAAATACTTTGCTTCATAAAGTTGTGTGACTGGTAATTATTGGTATGGCAAAAATGACCATATGAAGCAGCCTACAGTGTTTTTGATAAAGGTCTTAATATAGCCACATTAAATACAACACTTTAAATAATAAATACCTGATAAAGAAGCTCTGAGGTTGGAAAAAGCAAGTTACATTTAAGTTCTATTCAAATAAATGCGATAGGTTTTATCAGTATCCCACCCATCAGAGTGTGAGCCAAAAAGACTCCCCACACCCGAGAGTCTGTTGCTTCTTATGAAATACTGTGTTTTGATGTATTTTCCCTCAAACCAGCTTTGATCCAAATTGAAAAAAAGGATGACCTAGCTGGGATTTAAGCAGATAATGCCTATGCAGCCGTAAGGTAGAGAAGAAAAAGCAGCATTACCTGTTAATAAATAACACGGGCTCACATGAGATACACAATTACAATACCTCGTTAAATTTGAATGATTTGTGAAAGGCTTTTGTGAGAGTTGGGGATTGCAGGCCCAGGCACCGGGTGCATGCTGCCATCACCCAACTACCACCAGAAGAGTGAAAGATGAACACAGGACAAGATCTTGGGTTTGACTAGGCCACAACTTCATTGTAACTAAGTTTTGGTAGCCTAGCTGGTGATTCATTGTTTTGGCTGGGTCAACCTTGGATTAAGGGTCACCTTATGACATACAACATTGGAACGCGGGTGGCACTGTGGGTAAAACCTCAGTGCCTAGGACTTGCCAATCGTATGGTCGGCGGTTCGAGCTCCCGTCTTTCGGTCCCAGCTCCTGCCCACCTAGCAGTTCGAAAGCACCCCTAAGTGCAAGTAGATAAATAGGTACCGCTTTATAGCGGGAAGGTAAACAGCATTTCTGTGTGCGGCGCTAGTGCAGGCTCGCCAGAGCAGCTTCGTCACGCTGGCCACGTGACCCGGAAGTGTCTCCGGACAGCGCTGGCCCCCGGCCTCTTAAGTGAGATGGGCGCACAATCCCCGAGTCGGACACGACCGGCCCATACGGGCAGGGGTACCTTTACCTTTTATGACATACATCAGATGAGAGCATTCCATCCAAAACTTCCACTCAGGAGGCGTGCCATGGCTAGGTAGCTCCCATCTGGGTATCAGGACAGGCACTGCCTCCTGGACCCCTTTATTGGGGTACCTAAATATTTTTAGTGGTAGGGATGGGATCCCCCCCCCCCCAGATCCAACCCAATGCCTTGCCCACCACTGAATGCACTGGGAGCTCTCCTTTATGAATGATGCAGCCATACCCACTAGCCAGCCCATCACTGGCCTGTTCAAACAGGCAGGCTCCCATCCACTTGTGCAGCCACAGGAGGATTTTGTCCCCCAACAACTGCGCAGGATGGGAAGAGGGTGCCTAGCTCAGCCACAGTTGTGCCAGGCAACAAACCACTGCTCCCAGGGGTCTTACAGTAAGTGGCCATTGTGAGTTGTGTTGTCACTGCTGCACCAATTCAGTAAGATCTAAAAGAAAAGCTTTTCATAAAAAGATGAGCTATTGGTCAGAAAAAGCAAGTATTAGATGTGCAAGCTATTGCTAGCTACTCCTTAGGTATGTCTATACCCAGGTTGATCGTTTTAGCACTGCATCTATAAACACCTAGAACAGGCAGGCAGCATGAATTAAATTAAGGAGCTGGAAAGTTAGTTTCATTTTCTCTTTTGTGACTTTGAAATAGAGCAAACACCGTATGTTTCGTGTTCAGTTTATTGGAGACTCCAAAACACAGGCAGAGGAGCACTGCAATAACTGTGTGCAGAAGCTTGCTGATTATGTTCCAGTTCAAGTAATGGATGCAGCAAGACAGGAATTGCAACCAGTTCACAGCCTGCTGCTAGATAATGAGCGTCAGATGAAAGATGCTGAGCAAAATTCACCAACGGAGCACATTGTAAGGTGATGGGGTGTATGTAGGGGGTGGATTGACAGAAGGAACGGAAAAGTACTGCTTTCACTTTTGTGTATCGTTTACATTTCTTCTATAAAGTAGGAATACAGGGTTGGCAAAATAGATTGCTGCCCCCCCACCCCCGCCTCATGGGGTTGTCTCAGCGTGCCTAATGTAAGGGCTGACCCTGCAGGAATAGCCAACTGTTGTCCCATGGGCTTCAGCCAGGAATGCATGTTTACCTATTCTTTTGATTACCTTTTTATACTTTTATAGCCCTTAGGTATCAAATGTCATGGGATTCTGGCCATATTCAGGTCACCTTGATCCCAGCTGTCTGCTCTGAAATACAAACATGCTACTAGAGTGATGCTTTAGAAGGCTCTTCTGATTTTAGTAATTTTTAGAGCACACAAATTCTAAATATTTTGGATCATACAAACTGGAAAAAATGCTCATTCCATTTTTCTGTTATTTTCATTCCTTTGGCAATATACATTTTATTGAATTTATCTTCAATACTTTTTAGACTGTAAATCAACCTCCAGCACAAGAAAGAGCATCTGTAGCAGAGCTAGCACAGGTAAATAGTTGAGCATAGGACATATAATGTCTCTGACAGAGCAGAATAATGAAACTGATGATAACAACACAGACATTCATCTAAGGACACATATAATAACAGCACACCCCCTAATAAGTAAGGGGAAATCAAAACACTGGCGGTAGCCAAAAGGGCAAGAATCACCCCTCCATCTCCAGAACCCCCCTCCTCACTATGAGCGAGATACCTGTCTGCCTCGCTTTGAGAACATGGTGCACTGAAAAGAGAAAGACAACATTAGACATGCTCACAGATTTTACTAGGATTGGCTATGGATGGCCATCGCCCTGCCCTGTCTTATGTTAAGTTAACCTGGTGCTCTCTGTAAATGTAACGGTGGGAGGGGGAGACAAAACTGCCAACTCAGAGGAACCAGACACCCTAGTAAAAGGCAAAAAAAGAGCCACATGTTCTTATGAATGCCCTGCAGAGACCAAAGGGCCAGACCAACTAACCCCCCTCAAAAAATACACCCAAGAAGAAGACAATATAAAAATACAATTGCAAACAAGCAAGCAATATAGTAAGTCCGTAATGCAGAGTTTCTCTGCTCTTGTTTTCTGCATTTTAAGCAGTTTATTATTTTAATGGTATATTTAGAAGAAAAAAGCTTCAATCCTGTGCATGCTTATTTGGAAGTAAACACTGCGGAACACAGTAATACGGATATAGATATATATATACCCATGACCCTGAGATTAAGAGTCTCAAGCTCCAACCACTGAGCTATCTGATTTAATGTTCCTGCATATTAAGGCAGTCCAACATCTCTTTGACTGCATTAAGTGCCTTAATGTTCAAGTGATGCAACCCTTTATGCACACTGTATATATACGTCTATAATCTATATAAGAATTGCCAGTAGTTGTAACAGGCTATGTATTGCAGCCCTTAAGCACAAGAAGCGCCAAGGGGGAAGACCAACTAAGATGTTGTGTCACATTCAGGCGAAAGAGGAGGTGCCGCAACCAGTGCTCACCAGGGGGGTGGTAAACGGCCATTCTGAGTAAATAGGGAAAGGATAATTCTGAAAGAGTACGTAAGTTGTTCCAATGCCTTTGGATTTCATCAAGAGAAAGACTTAATTAGGCAGGGCAAAATTGATAGAAAGCATTGTTATTTTATTTGTAAGCAGTTGACCATATCTTCTTGCTTCTGCAGTATGTGTTGACATCAAACATAGAGCTTCCTCTTGCATATCAACACGCCCAATGGAATGCTGAAGATCTAGGCAGTTTCATTCGATTGTGTCTCTTGGATCAGAGCTTCCCAGCATTTGTGCAAGAAGTGGAGAACCAGTTGAAAAAAATTACAGATGAGTAGGAAGCAAAGCAATAAATGAAAATGTATTACGATTAGATAAATTCAATATAGATAACTATATTGGTTTTATTTTTTATTTTTTTTATAATATTTTTTTATTGAGTTTAAGAAATACAGAAAAAAGAATAAAGGATAGATGTAAGAAAATAGAATAGAAGAATAACAAATTTCCATGTTCTTTTTTCATCAAATCTAAAGGACTTCCCCGCATCCTCCAAACCCTGCATTCTCTGTAATATAAAACATCAGCAATTTGTTAACTTATTTCAAAGCTTATTGTATCTTCCATTTTATCATGTTCCCTGATTTCAAATATACTGTAACTCAATTCTTGTGCGTTTTATATTAAACACAATAAAGTTGTTTCATTATTTTACCTCTAAATTCTTGTGTCTTAATTTTCATTTCATTAACTTACATTTGCTGAAGCTAGAGTTTCCTAAAAGGTGCATTTTTTTTAACATTCATACAGCTTATAGTGTTTTTTCAAATAGTCCTTAAACTTTTTCCAGTCCTCCTCGATTGTTTCTTCTCCCAAGTCTCGGATTCTGCCAGTCATTTCGGCCAATTCCATGTAGTCCATCAACTGCGATTGCCATTCCTCCAGCGTGGGTAGATCTTGTGTCTTCCAATGCCTTGCAATCAAGATCCTAGCTGCCGTGGTAGCATACATAAAGAAAATTCTATCTTTCTTAAGTACTCTCTGGTCTACGATGCCCAAAAGAAAGGCCTCCGGTTTCTTAGGTAAGGTAAATCTAAGTACCTTTTTTAGTTCATTATGAATCATCTCCCAAAAGGCCTTCACTTTCGGGCAAGTCCACCAGAGATGAAAGAATATCCCTTCCGCCTCTCTGCATTTCCAACATTTATTGTCAGACAGATGGTATATCTTAGCTAGCTTGACTGGGGTCATGTACCACCGGTATACCATTTTCATAATATTTTCCTTCAAGGCAGTGCATGCCGTGAATTTCAAACCGGTGTTCCATAACCTTTCCCAGTCTACAAACATAATGTTGTGCCCCACATCCTGCGCCCATTTTATCATGGCGGATTTGACTGTCTCATCCTGTGTATTCCACTTAAGCAGCAAGTTATACATTCTCGAAAGTAGTTTATTTTTTGGCTCTAACAATTCGGTCTCTAGTTTCGATTTTTCCACCTGGAATCCAACCTTTTTATCTATTTTAAAGACCTCCTGAATTTGCGCATAGTGCAACCAATCTCGCACCTTGGTTTTCAGTTTTTCCAAGCTCAGCAACCTCCAATTGTCTCCAATTTTTTCGATTATTTCCCAATATTTAGGCCAATGGGCCTCCATGTTAAGTCTCTTACGTGCCTTGGCCTCCACCGGTGAGAGCCACCTCGGAGTCTTACTCTCCAATAAGTCTTTATATTTTGTCCAGACCATCAAAATTGCTCTTCTGACAATATGGTTTTTAAAGAATTTGTGCACTTTAACCTTGTCATACCACAAATATGCATGCCACCCAAACGCATTATCAAACCCTTCCAGATCTAGGACATCAGTGTTCTCCAATAAAATCCAATCTTTCAACCAGCAGAAGGCTGCAGATTCATAATATAACCTCAAGTCTGGCAGGGCAAATCCCCCTCTTTCTTTCACATCAGTTAATATTTTAAACTTTATTCGGGGCTTTTTGCCCTGCCAAACAAACTTAGATATATCCTTCTGCCACTTTCCAAAACATTCCACCTTGTCCACAATCTGTAGGGCCTGAAACAAAAATAACATTTTCGGCAATACATTCATCTTTACAGCAGCTATTCGGCCTAACGAGGAAAGTTTCAATCTTGACCATGTTTCCAAATCTCTTTTGATTTCTGACCAACATTTCTCGTAGTTATCTTTAAACAAATTCAAATTTTTGGAGGTCAGATACACCCCTAGGTATTTTACTTTTTTAACCACATTTAGTTCTGTTTCTTTAGAGAACTCATCTGTTTCTGTAACTGTCAATTTTTTTGCTAAAACTTTAGTTTTTTGCTTATTTAACTTAAACCCCGCCACCCGACCAAAGTCAGAAATTAATTCTAACACTCTTTTAGTGCTAGAGACTGGTTCCTGTAATGTTAATACCAGGTCATCTGCAAATGCTTTCAATTTATATTGTTTCACTCCGACCTCAATTCCTTGGACCAACCGGTCCTTTCTAATCATGTTTAGCAACACCTCCAGAACTGAGATGAACAATAGGGGGGATAGGGGGCACCCCTGACGTGTCCTTTTTCAATTTTAAACTCCTCTGTCACCACATTGTTTACTATCAATTTAGCTTTTTGTTCTGAATAGATTGCTTCTATACCATTTTCAAACCCCTGCCCCACTCCCATCCCTTCCAAATTTTTCTTCATAAACATCCAAGAAATATTATCAAAGGCCTTCTCTGCATCAATAAAGATTAAGACCGCTCTAGTGTTAAGATTTGTTTGTAGAAGCTCCAAAATATCAATAATGTTTCTTGTATTGTCAAACAAATGCCTACCAGGGAGAAAGCCAGCCTGGTCCTTATGGATCACTTCATTTAATACTTTTTTAAATCTACTTGCCAGGATATCTGCAAAAATTTTGTAATCCACATTTAGGAGTGAGATGGGGCGGTAGTTCTTAAGCTGAGTCTTTTCAGTTTCTAGTTTAGGTATCAATGTGATGAAAGCTTCTTTCCACGTTTCCGGTGCCTTCCTTCCCTCCATGATCTGGTTACAAACCTCCATCAAGGGTTGTATCAAATAATCCTTTAAAACTTTGTAATATTTGGAGGTTAGACCATAGGGCCTGGAGACTTGCCCAATGAAGATTCTGAATGGCACTTTCAATTTCTTGCTGTGTGATGTTACAATTCAGGGTTGTTCTCATTTCCTGGGGTATTTTTTGTAATCCATTAGTTTTAAGAAATTGATCCACCTCGGAAGCTTTTTGCGGCCCTTGTGAGTAGAGTTCTTTGAAATATCTCTGGAAACACTTTCTAATTTCCTCAGGTTTCTGAACCGTTCTCCCTTCAATCTCTAGATTTGTAACTGTATTAAGTTTTTGTCTCTTTTTCAACTGCCATGCTAGCAGTTTCCCACACTTATTCGCTGATTCAAAGGATCTTTGTTTCATTTGTTTAATTTTCCATTCCACCTCTTGATTTATCAATTTCGAATATTGCGCCTGGAAAAAATTCACTTCTCTTAGCACATCCTTCGACTTAGGCCTAGATCTTAATTTTTTCTCTCCTTCTCTTATTTTCTCCAATATCTTCTCCTTCTTTTCATTCCAGAGCCTTTTCTTAATCGTGTTTTGTTGTATTAGAAACCCTCTCATGACTGCTTTACTTGCGTCCCAGATTATTCTTTTTTCCACGGTGGTATTCAAATTTATCTCAAAATAGTCCTTTAAAGTTTTTTGGGCCTTCTTAACAATCTCCTGATCTCTTAATATGGTGTCATTCATTTTCCATCTAAAGGATCCGGTTGTATTTAGTCTCAGTTCCACTTTCAAAGCATTATGGTCGGAGCAAGTTTTTGGGCAGATTTCCACTTTTCTAGTCTTAGGTGCCAGTCCTCTAGTTGTCCATATTTGGTCGATTCGTGTCCATGTCAGATGAGCTTCAGAAAAGAAAGTTCCTTCTTTCCCTAGAGGGTTCTTAACCCTCCATATGTCAATTAAGTCCATATTGTCAGTCATTTCAAAAAAGGTTTTAGGTAGTCTGCCATCTTTCGATATGTTGGCACTTTGTGACTTATCCATGTTTACAGACACAACCCCATTCATATCACCCAACATAATGATGTTATTGTAGTCTAAGTTTTATTTTTTAAAAAGGTTATCCATTTATTACACTTCAGAAAATACACGCAGGTTTTAAAGGTATGCATAAAACAACATAACTTTAAATTGCCATGAAAAAAAATTGCTTTTTGTTATTATGGCTGAAAGGACATTAACCCAAAAGGGTCTTTTATAAGAATGTAAAATCTTAATGGAGAAATCCTGCCCCTACCACAGTGTCAGGGACCTGGTCCCTCAGCTTCACTTGTCTGAAGTAGCTGTGTCTTGTTTCTTTAAGTTCTTTGCTGCCGCCAGTTCCCTCGGAAGGCTTCAAAACCTCATTGTAAAGGTGTTTATTAGACTTGGTCATGAGATGGACTGCACCACAAGAGACAGGATAAAAACTGGGGTTATTAAGGGGATAATATCTACATAAGGGGCATTCACATCAGCACAGTTAGGACCCATCGCACCAAAAATTAAGCAAAGTCATATTTCAGTCAAACACCTTGTTTCAGAATGGGTGCTTGGCATCCAAATGTAGATGAAGATCATCACTTCCCACTCAGGAACTCTCATGTTGAGTTAGTGACAATATCTTAAGGGGTATCAAAATTGGCACAGGTTGGGCCTGTTACACAAAATTTGGCAATGTCCCTTCAGATGTGACCGTATCTTCAGAGGTAACCAAATCAATGCAATGTGGACCTGTCATGCCAAAAGTCAGGCAAAGTCTTGCCAGTGTTTTTGTCCACCATCTTAATTTAAAATGGCACCCAGCAGCCCAATATTAACAAAACAAAACAACCTGCCTCAATTTTATGCCAAGTTTGCAATTGGTGCAGTTTGGACCTATCATGCCATGCCGAAATTCGGGCAAAGTCACTCCAGGCCAACTATCTTGATTCAGAATGGCAGCTGTGCCTACCTTGGGAACCCTCATGCAAGTTTGGTAACAACAGTTCAAGAGGCCTCCAAAAAACACAGGGCAAACCATTTCCCAACATATATAGTAGACACAGCATGTAAACTGCTGCTTATCTTCCTGAGATTTTATGAACTGGTTCAACATCTCTCTATAGTAATGATAAGTTCAACTATTTTTAGGAGTATAATGGCTTCAAAACATATGACTGATGGAATTGTGCAACATGAAAGGCACATCAAAATTTCTATTTCCCATGAAAGGAACTACATTAGGTGCTCCTGTGTGCATTGGTTCAGATAATAAGTGCGTCTGAAATGTATTGAATCAGTGGCTGAGAAACTTTTCATTAAGAAAACATTTCCAATTCACTGATCCCTTGAGAACAGCATTAAAAGTGTTAGCACAGCCCCACTCCCCTCAAAAAGAAATCCCATTTTCTTCTAATGGCCAGGTGAAAACTCAAGGCCTCATCCTCATTTGGTATAAACCAAGACAATATGACTTGGATGTCTAATTTTGAGACATCCCAGAAAAAATCCACTGAGTCAATGGGAAAGGATGATGGAAACCAACAGGCTATGGTTTACAGAGATTGGAAAGTAAAGAAAGTACTATTGATTCTCAACCACAAACTGGCAAATAATGGATAAATTAACAACACAAGGGCATTCTAAAAACCATGTGTTGCTTCTCCAACATTCTGGTAGTGTTTTATTTTCATTTTGATCTCTGCCCCTTACTCAGTTTTCTATACACCTTTTGAATAAACTGCTTAATTGAATTTCTGGAGGGGAGACAGGCTGAAGTAGCCAAGTAGGCAGCTGAAATATATTTGAAGTTGAGTGTGAATTTCATGCTCTTTATTCAGCTCATAGTATCAATGAATGAAACTCCCCAAAACATCTAGCTATATATAGATTATTTACACAATGGGCCCCGCATGATTGCCTAATTCCGGGCTGCTCCTGCAGGCCAATCAGGTTGCGGTTCACCTCCTCCAGAAGCCTGATTGGCTGCTCCTGCAGGCCAATCAGGTCATTTGATTCACTTCTACCTGGAGCTGGATTGGGTGGCTTCTGCGGACCAATCAGACTGCTGCATTCTGGATCCTATTCTAGGATTCAGCTCAGTACATAACAGCAGCCATGTTCGTAAGTGACACATAAGCAAGTGGTGGCAAATAGAAAAATAGTTGCCTGGTTGGTGTTCAGTTGACGTGACACTGTCCTCTGCACATAGAACATCTGTAGTGTGTCTTTCCCTTATCCTTGAGCAGCCACAGCTAGCTCCCACACAGGTAGATGAGGGGAAGCTTGCGTACGTACACAGTACATAAGCTCTAGTACACAACTTTCCAAACTTTTCGTGTTAGTGACACAGTTTATAGACATGCATCATTTCATGACATGGTAATTCAGTTTTACTAGCAAACCAGAAGTTAAACTATCCCTTTTCCAGCCCCGGGAGGAGTGCAGAGAGCATTTGCACGACACACCTACACACTATAGCTGACCCACTAAAGTGTCATGACCCACAGTTTAGAAAACTTTGCTTTAGTGCCTCATATTAGAATCTTAGAACAGGGAGCAGCATTTTAAAATTTCTTAAATCTATTAACTCCAGAAAATGTTATTTCAAACCTAAATGAGTTGAACGGTTTCACTACAACACACGAAATTTTAACTATTTACATCAGGATTAGTTTGTTTCCTTTATCCTGTCTACAAAAGATGCAAAGGCTATACATGCAAAAGTTCTCAGTCACAACAATGCTGGAATATCTTCCTAAACTTAATTTGATATTTAGCAGACTTCTCAAATCATCAGGTCTTCCCTAATTGTTTGCTGCCTTTCATTTTTCTCCATTTCTATAGACAGTTGGGACTTTGAGTTATCAAACACACTCTCCAGGCATTTGAGGAGTGATTTGCCACAGACAGGCTGCTGTATCTTGAAAGTCTCTCTCTGAAAAAGGAGATTGCGTTCTTTACATGAAACAGAAAATGTTTCAAATATAACTGTTGCAAAGACACTTCTAATAAACTTTCCTAGCTTTCCTAGAGAGAGTTGAATTCCAGACATTGTTGGCAGAAGGATTTGCCAGGATGAGATAGTTTAAAAATACACCACAAGAGGGTCTTTAAGAGATCTGTGAAGGATATTTTAAATCCTGTGTGTAGACATTTTCATGCATGCACATTCATCATTTGATGACTGCAATGCATCATCAAGTAATGACCTGTAAGTTTAAGATAACCATCCCAGATCAAACATTACAATACAGACTTTCATATCACCTGACATTAACTCAAATGTAATACTTTCAAATGCATCCAGTTTGCACGGATAGCTGTGAATTACCAAGTGATGAGAGATCACATTTATGTATGCGAATGTGTGATTTATCCCAAAGCACTGGGGTTTGGGTTTGAAGGCTCCTTCCAGTCCCATAATTCTGATGTGTGTCTGGTCTGGGACTGGTCTGCCTAATTTAAGAAGATTTAACTTACATGCAGTGTTACTTTTTACAATGCCATCTGCCCCACATTCTACTCATGTAAAAACACGCTGATTCATGGACTGTCTGCAGGCCAGATTTAGAAGGTGATTGGACCAGATCTGGCACCCGGGCCTTAGTTTGTCCAATAGCCTTCTAAATCCAGTCCGTGGACGGACTAGGAATCAGCGTGTTTTTACATGAGTTGAATGTGTCCTTTTATTTAAAATGCATTTCTGGGTTATTTGTGTGGCATAGGCATTCGTTCACCCCCCAAAAAATATATAGTCCGGCCCCCCACAAGGTCTGAGGGACAGTGGACCGGCCCCCTGTTGAAAAAGTTTGCTGACCTCTGGTTCACCTACCAGACCTTCAATATTAAGGTCAAGGTGCTTGCACTTGAAATCCAGATCAGCACCATTCTTGTGCAGGACCATCTGAGAAATACATTCATCAATCAGCTTAAAATACTGAGGCCTAAGGCAGGAGAAAGGAAATGGAAAATAATGTTAGTGCCGATGTGCAAGAGTGCAGGTTTGCTTGAGTCATCCTGAGACCAAGCCTATAAAGCAGGGATTGGCAAACTTTTCTGCTGGCAGGTGAGATAGGCACACACACCTATCTTAATGCATTGGCTTTCAGAGCCATGGGTGGGCATGCGGTGTTTGTGGCTTCCTATTGGTTTCAGGAAGCTCCTGCAGCCAATAGGAAGCTGGAGGCGCCTCCTCCTCCCCCATGGCTCCGATAGCTGCTCTTTTCCCACTGGCTTTCAGAGCCATGGGGGGGGGGAGGCGACATCTGCGGCTTCCTATTGGCTGCAGGAGTCCCCGCGTGGAGCTAAACTGCCACCCACGCCGTGCCAGTTTACCATTAAGGGATCTGTTATCCCTTGAGAAATAAAAGGTGCTGCAACTGCTGAAGCATACTCAGTTGGGGGACTGTAAACAAGGTGGTGTTAAAAATTCTTGCAAATCCTGGCCATTTGGGAAAACTGTTGACCCAGTGCACATCTTCAGCATATTCAAGACAACCCACAGCTGCTCTCACTTCTTTCACATTTCAAACAAAGCACTTAGAGATCAGATGTCCCTAAAAACAGCAACACCTGGCAGCAGAAAAGAAAGATGCGCCCCACCTTGAAGATCTGCTGGAGTCCAGAACGCATGAGTTCACTGCGGATGTGAACTCTTGAAGTCAAGTTCATCTCATGGAATGATTAGGGCATTGATCAGCTGTAGGCAGGCAACCTAAGAAAATAATGAAGAGAGATTCCATTTCAGATCTAGCCAAGCATTCTCAGAAATAGCAGGCTAAGCCCTTGACAAAGAAGTTATAAGAAGTTTACCAATTAAGACTGTCTACAGAAGGTCGGCGGTTCGAATCCCCGTGACGGGGTGAGCTCCCGTTGCTCGGTCCCTGCTCCTGCCAACCTAGCAGTTCGAAAGCACCTCAAAGTGCAAGTAGATAAATAGGTACCACTCCAGCGGGAAGGTAAACGGCGTTTCCATGCACTGCTCTGGTTCGCCAGAAGTGGCTTAGTCATGCTGGCCACATGACCCGGAATGTGTATGCCGGCTCCCTTGGCCAATAAAGCGAGATGAGCGCCGCAACCCCAGAGTCGGCTACAACTGGACCTAATGGTCAGGGGTCCCTTTACCCTTTTTACACACACACACACACACACACACACACACAAACAAACAAACAAAAACACACACACACTCACTCACTCTTAACTCATACCAAAGCTGCACAAAAAAAGTCCAAGAAGCTGGTATAATAAGTAGTAAATTCAAGACAAGTACCAGTGGCTATATGGACAAAATGAGGACTGAGAAATAATAAAGAGGTATCAGCAGATCCTTGAGGTCTGCAGAAGTACAGAAAAATCTTTTTTTTGCTGCAGGTCCTACTTGTTACCTTTAATGCCACTGAGGTGTCACTCTTCAGGCCATTCAAGATGGGTTTGAATCATTCCATTTCATCCATTTCTGCTCCTTGTGTCAATGCTGCCAGAACTTGCTCATGCCTATGTAAGAGTAAGGAAAACAAATCAGTAACAGATTATCTGACAGCGCATCGCTAGCCATGTCTACTTGCTAGTCCCAGTGAGTTCAATGAGCTGCACTCCTAGGTGCTTTAAAGATGGCAGTCTGACTTTCATACGCTCGCAGCAGGAAACTATGTAAGAATTTGATCAATTGTACATCTGTTAAAATTTCTAAAAACTGTTAAGAACCAATGTTGCCTTAGATCCAGTGGGACCAAAAACTCCTAAGCAATATGGAGTAAGATGTGGTGCTTCAAAGCAGGGATGACCCCCAAACCTTACACAAGCTTTGTTCAGCTTGTGCTTCTTAGGCTTCAGGCCGTTGTGCAGATTACATGCACATTAAAACTTGCAATTTAGATGTAGCCTTCCAGTTTTTTATGTATTTTTAAAAGGATCCCAAGTGCTAGACTGCCCACCTATGAAATACAACTAAACCAAAAGATAAATCACCTATAGTTGCTAACATATCCACAGGCTGAGGCAGAATACAGAGGGCAGACAGTAGCGTGATAGCATCAATCATCATGGATGGGACTTTGGGGTCAACTGCTCTCGCCAAAAGCAGGATCGCCTCCTCCGTTTCAAGCATCGTCTTAATTCCAAACTAAAAAAGGGGGGGACACACCCATTGAGTGCATGCACATACAGAAAGATTGGCAATGCCACAGGAAGAGAGTAAGACAACTGTCTAACCTGGGAAATGGGGCAAGCCCCCCCATAGCTGACATTTGCAAAAGTGATATGGGGAATAGCCTGTAAGTGCAAATTTAAGAAGGGGAGCATCTCAACTGAGAGTAATCAAACTGGAGGTTTCTTATCCTTAATCTAGAAGTTCATTTACAGTTCATCTCTTCTCTCCTCAAAGTTTTGATGTGCTTTAACCTATATACATTTCAGATTAGAAATAGGGTTACCAGACATCCTCGTTTCTCGGGGACAGTCCCCGGATTTGCAAATCTGTCCCCGGACAAATTCCACCCCCCAGAATGTCCCCGGATTTCATTAAATGTCCCCAGGAAACGTGGTGGAGCTGCTTGTGACGCCCACCATTTTTCCTCGCCGGAAGTCCCCACATCATGTGTATTGTGCGCAACACATCATATGGGGACTTCTGGCAAGGAAAAATGGTGGGCGTCACGGCCATGAGCAATTCCTGAAGCCAGTCAGACTCCAGAGCCAACTGCGCTACCAGGCTGGCTCTGGGCTTCTGAAACTGCCGCTGCTGCCACCACGTTTCCTAGGGACATTTAATGAAATCTGGGGGTGGAATTTGTCCGGGGACAGATTTGCAAATCCGGGGACTGTCCCCAGGAAACTGGGATGTCTGGTAACCCTAGTCTACTGTTCTATTGCTTGGCATGTCGAAAAATATGGGCGTCTTGTCAGCATTACCAATTGGTGTAATGGGTATGTGTGACGCATTTTGATGACATACCACTGGAAATTAGTCCGTTTCTCCTCAAAATGTGCTGGCAGTCTCTGTGCTAATGCAGTGCTTCGTCAAAGAGCGAGACCATTTCTCTGCATAAACCAACAGCACCAACAAATACTTGCCTGGAATTCCCTCTTCTGTATGTTTAAGGTCCTTGCAATTTCCAAGGCCTTCAGTTGTATTACTTCTCATGAAATAGACATTCTGTCTTTTCTCGTATCTTGCACATAGGAAAGAACCCTAGCTTCGAGTTCCAGATATTTGCCACGTTTTGGTCCCCTGAAGGATTTCTTGTTGAAAACACATAAACATATTCCCCTTTCCAAATCCTCTCCCTGGTAGCTGGGAGAAGATGAAAACCCAGTGGGGCTGATGGCTCTGAAAATGGGATGGCATCCCTCTAAACCCGGGGTAGGCAACCTAAGGCCCATGGGCCAGATGCAGCCCAATTACCTTCTTAATCTGGCCCGTGGACGGTCCGGGAATCAGCATGTTTCTACATGAGTAGAATGTGTCCTTTTATTTAAAATGCATCTCTGGGTTATTTGTGGGGCATAGGAATTCATTCATTCCCCCCCCCCCCCTCAAAAAAAAAAAAAATAGTCTGGCCCACCACATTTTCTGAGGGACGGTGAACTGGCCCACAGCTGAAAAAGGTTGCTGACCCCCGCTCTAAACTGCACCCAATGGATCAGGGTGGGGCAGCACTGATAATGTGGACTCGCCTGCTCCTCTTCCTGTCTCCCCATAGCTGGTGAATGTTCCTGAATGAAGGGGTGGCACCACAGCGTCTGCTGATGGGGGTGACTCGGTCACATCCACACCTCCAGTACCCCATAATAATAATAATAATAATAAATTTTATTTATATCCCGCCCTCCCCAGCCGAAGCCGGGCTCAGGGCGGCTAACAACAATCAAACAATCAAACTATCAGATATTCACACATTCTAAAAATATTTCATTATAAAAATCAATTAAAATCGAATTAATGGCAACTAATTAAGCAAGATTCTGTGCAGGTTGCCAGAGGAGGGAGTCAGGCTGCGCCCTGACCAAAGGCCTGGTGGAACAACTCTGTCTTGCAGGCCCTGCGGAAAGATGTCAGGTCCCGCAGGGCCCTAGTCTCTTGTGACAGAGCGTTCCACCAGGTTGGAGCTGTAGCTGAGAAGGCCCTGGCTCTAGTTGAGGCCAGCCTAACCTCTCTGAGCCCTGGGACCCTGAGGATGTTATTATTTGCAGACCGTAGGTTTCTCTGTGGGGCATACCAGGAGAGGTGGTCCCGTAGGTACGAGGGTCCTAGGCCGTATAGGGCTTTAAAGGTTAAAACCAGACCTTAAACCTGATCCTGTACTCCACCGGGAGGCAGTGAAGGAGTGGAGACCAGAGGTCCACTTTGGAGAGCCAGGCTGGAGCCATTTTATAAGCTGAAAGCCATCTTAGAGAGCAAACTAAAAGCCAAAAGACATTTCTCTCTCCCCTGCTTGCCCCTGCTTGCAAAGACAATATTTTTGCAACGCGGCAAGTGTGGTCAGAGCACTTCACTCCTGCAAAGCTAGCTGTTGACCCAATTCCAGTAAGAGGAAGCTCTAGCTCACCACAAGACTACCACAACTGCCTTGCTATCTTTACCAGTATGCAGGCGTTCAGAGGAATTGTGAGTAGCTATCTTTACATGCATGCGGTCAATGTGGTTTTCCTAGGAATTAGTAAGAAGATCAAATAGTTTATAAGCTCGCAGCGCCACCTAGTGGAGAATGCAGCTTGGAACCGAAAGGCCACCATCAATTTTTTAATTGGTTGAGCTTCAATGAATATGCATAAAGGAGGATGTCTGGGAGGTGGAAAGGGGGGCTGAACTATTGCTTTGCCTTAGAGCATAAAAGTTGTCTGCATCTGACTGACGGTGGGCATTCTCTCATTTTGGCTGAATGCACCCCTTTGCTTTGCTTGTCTGACAAATAAACCAAAGTCAATAAAACTTCTTTTAAAGATATTGCTGCCTGTATTTTTTTCCCATTCTGGTCTGGATTCTGAAGTCTCTAACATTTCTGGTGCCACAGGTGACTCGGATAAGGGACCTTAAGTCCTCAAAAGACCAGAAGGCAGCTCCCTTGTCCTTTTCTAGGCAGGACACAGGGGAAGGGGCAACCGGCCGCTTGCTCCTGGCGCCACCGAGGCTTTTCTTCGGAGGAGGGCGAAGCCAATTTGACCCTTCTGCTGGATCCTGTGAGAGGAGACAACGGATTGAAGGACCGAGGTTGACAGGACAGGACAGAGTCCAGCCGGCTGGGTGAGTACATGGAAACAGGTCCTGTGGGAATAGGAATATCAGTGCCTCCTTGTGAGTAAGGGGAAGGGACATCCTGATCACATGTCCAGCGTGCTTGGTGGCAGTAAGGGAAGGATTGGCCCCTGATACCCACCCACGCTTAAGGATTTAAAAAGAAGGAAGAAGGAAATGGGGCAGAGGGAATTGGTGTTTGTGTTTTGTATGTTGTATGTCAGATACTCCAGTGAATGAATTTGTTGAATGAGCGGTCAGGGTTTAGCATCCCTTTGGCCAAGCGAGTGCAAGGTTGTGCATTTCTTGACAACGCGAGTTCGTTCAAGTCACAATCTGAAGTGTGTGGAGAGTGGAAGGAATTTTGAAACCTGGTTAGGAGCGGAGTATCTGAAAAATGGGGTCTGAACTAAGCCAATGTAGTCCTTTTGAATGCTTTTGATTGGGCCCAAACTACTTACAATCAGAGAGAGGAGGCCTCAAAGGAATAACCACCCCCAAGCTTTTCTGATGCCTGTTCCTCAGTCATCAGGCATCAAATCTTTCAGAAACATAGGGGCCCTAGCTGGGACAGGGCAACAAGGAGTATCTTTTGAGGCTGAGTACCTATTTAAGGAAGAGTTTCAGACTCAGATTCAGATTTGGGAGCGATGGAGGGGATCGCTCCAGAGATCCCTTAGGTTATCCAAGTTAGTATACAGAACTAGAGTGCATACAAAGCTTTCAGATCTCTGGACCTCAATGAAGGCAAGAGTTCAGCCAGGCAAAGCTGGAGGGCTCTCTCCTGAGTTGTGGCTTTGGTAGTAAGGCAAGCCTCCTCCATAGCCCAGCACTGAACTGGGAAGCACATGAGCCTTGCAGACCTCCAATAGTTTTGATCCCTATAGTAACTACAGCTTGACCAGGGAGGCCAACCTAAATTCCAGAACTTAGCTAGGGAAGAGCTGGGTACCTCTGTGACCAGCGGCAGTTTGGAACACATCAGGGAAACCACCAGCAGACCCCTAGCTTCTCTGATGACCAGTGAGAGGTGGTCCATGGCTAGGAAATACGAAATGGTTTCAGACCTATAGCAGTTACAGTTGAGACAGGGAGGGCAATTTAATTGGTGTCCTTAACCAGGCACCAGCTGGATGGCTCAGTGCTCAGGTGTGTCTCAGAGAACACTGCAACAGACCCCTAGTTTGAGGCTCAGGCAGAGGAGCCTCAAGAGAAGACCTGCATCTTTGTGGCCACCACAGTTGACAAGTTAGTTGCCACAGAAAAGGATGAAGGAAGAGATGAAGAAACAAGCCGGACACCTGAAGCTGACACAGGGTGTGAGCAGCTAGTGGCAGGTGTCTGTTGGGAGAAATACTAGAAGTTTTTTTTTTTTTAAAAAAAAACTGCATAAAACTAAAAGACGAAGAAGAACTTTCTCCATTTAACTTGGATGAGTTTGTGAACATGGACGAAGTTCTAGAGGTTCACGTGATAATAGAGAACCCCCCCCCCCCTTGGCTGAAGAAATGTAAGACTGATCAATGCAAAATTATGGCCCCCTTGGGAGGACAGGGACAGCCCCATATCCCCAAAGCTCCACCGCTGCCCCGATATGCGGCCCCAGGAGCCAAAGCAGGAAAGGGGGGGCTGCCAGACACCCCAGAAGTAGATAAGGCAGAGCCCAGCGACCAGACCCTGGAGGAAATATAACCCAAAGTTAAAGAATTGAGGGAAAGGATGAACAAATACAGAAGTTCGACCACTATGTATTGAGAAGCTGAAAAAGCTTATCGCAATGCTTGAGCCAAAGCATTGGGGGAGTACATAAAGCGGTCCAGGTCCACCGCAGAGGCAGGAGAAGCAGAAGTCCTGACCCCCCCTTCGTGTAGTTTGGGACAAGCCACTCCCTGCGCCTCCGTTCACCCTCCAATACGCCCCCTTCACCACCATTGATTTGATGAATTGGAAGACCCACACCCCTGCATTTGCTGAGAAGCCCCAGGCAATGGTGGACTTGCTGTCCTCTATATTTGCAGCGCATGAGCCCACCTGGCCAGACTGTCAGCAATTGCTGAACACTCTCTTTACCTCGGAGGAAAGGAGGAGAATTAATACACAGGTTTTAGAACACCTGAAAGACCAGCAGGTGCAGGAGGCAGAGTGGCCTAATCGGTATCCCTTAACCAACCCACAGTGGGATCCAAATGATGCAGATAACCGCAACACTCTAAGTACCTATCGCGAAATCCTATTGCATGGAGTTCGTAGGGCACCTAGGAAGCCCACTGACCTGTCCAGGGTGACCCCCGTCGTGCAGAGGTCTGATGAATCTCCGGGCGATTTCTTGGAACGCCTGATGGAGGCATACAGAATTTGGACCCCCTTTGACCCTGAACTCCCTGCACACGAGTTAATGGTAAATGCCTCCTTCATAGGACAATGTGCAAAGGACATTAGAACCAAAATCCAAAAACAGCCTGGGTTCCAGGGCATGTCCAGATCTCAGATCATGGCCATCGCCCAAAAGGTGTTTGAACAAAGGGGAGATGTTGAGAAGAGGGAGAAAAAGCAGTGGAGGAAAGAAAAGGCAGCAGTGTTAGGCACGGCAATGGCTCACAGCCCAGGGATCTGAGGGGTCCGCCGTAGCCATTCAGATACCCGCAGCCAAGGAGGAAGATGCCTGCTCAGCAACAGTAAGGCCAGGAGAGTTACCCCTGTGAAAGGCTGCATGGAGCCAATTGGGAAGCCTGGTCAAAACGCATGTATTACTGGCTGGCAGAAAAGCAGCTATGGGAAAGTACACAGGCTGAAACAGGCTTTGCCCAGCCCATTGAGAGGTCTACAGGCGCAGTGGAAGCTTGTGAAACAGACGTGGCTGATGCTCTAGAGAAGCCCTGGGTTGCGTGGCAGGGACTGAAGACGGCATGTCAGGCTGCAGTAGAAGCCAGACCAGAGGGACCTGGAAGCCCAGAAGGGGCTGTGGGACGCCCAGAAAGCCCAGAGGGACCTAGAGGATGCCCAGAAAGAGTACCAAGCCCAGAGGGGGCTGAGTACCAAGCCCAGAGGGGGCTGAGGCTGCTTTGGGAAGTTGTTTCTACGGTTCACCGCATCTGTATGATGGACTGTGTGTTGGAGAAAGGCTGAGGCCAGGCAAGCCGTTCCAAGAGTTCTGAGAAAGCCAAAGTCTCCAAGAGTTATTTGTCCTCTGAGGTGAAGTCCAACAGCGAAAGGCATTGCCCTGCAATTGGCAGCTGGATGCAAGGCTAACATCTATACTGATTCTAAATATGCCGTCTTAACCCTGCATGCGCATGGCGCCCTATGGAAAGAGCGGGGCTTGATTGGAGCCCACGGGAAAGCTCTGAAATACGGTCCAGAAGTTGAGACGTTACTAGAAGCTGTATGGGCCCCCGAAGAGATTGCTGTGATGCACTGCAAAGGCCATGGTAGAGGTCAGGACATGGTCACTAGAGGCAACCGGAAAGCAGATAATGCAGCTTGTGAGGCAGCTCTGAAACCTCCACCAGTAGTCACCGCAGCCCTCATCCCAGAACTCACCCCGGACGATGTGGAATCGCGTTACACCCTTGATGAACAGCAGTGGGCCAGCCAAGAAGGAGCAACACTCCAGGAAGGACCAGACAGCCGTGTTTTTGGTGCCCCAGCATCTGGCCAGCGTGATTGTGAAGAATTACCACGAGTCCACCCATTTGGGAAGCCCAGCTGCTAAAGCACACCTTGGGAGAATACTCTACATCCCCAACCTATCTCAACTAACTGCTGCTATAACTAACTGCTGCTATATCCCAAAACTGTCCTGTGCGCCAACCAAGAGACTGAGACTATCACCCTTTAAACTTTTGTATGGCAGGCCACCCCCTTTCGTCCGAGACACCCCCGCCAGTTTGGGGCGGATGGGAGATCACATCACCCAAGGACAAGTGCAATCCCTGTGTTTGTCGTGTGTGTTTGCTTCCTTTCCAGGTATTCCCTCGAGCGTACACCGTGCAGTCCCGCGGCAGTCTCGCTGAGCCGGTTCACCAGTCCCAACTGGGTGACAGCGTCTGGCGACCCCCTCATCCTCAACTGCAGTGAAAGTAGCCGAGGTGATCCCCTGGGTACATCACACGCGTCTGAAGAAGTCTGAGAGTGTCTGGACTTGCAAAAAAAATCCTGCTGACCCTCTGAAGCTGATCATCACCTTGTGTCTGACGCTACCGGAACGCGTTGGGCCACGGGCAACGAGATCCTGCGACTAATCATCATAAGGACAGTCACAAAGACTTTCTCTTTTCTCTCTTATTTTCTTTATTGATCTGCTCTATGCCCCACAGCCCTGACCCCACCGAGCCATACCGCCCTTATTGGCCTGCTGGCCTCTGCTATGACTGGTTTGTCTTGCCGGTGGTAAGAGACGGCGTGCTCATTGGCTATTGGAAACGGGTTTGATGAGGTTGCCGTATTGAAACATCCCACTACCCCACTGTGGCTCCTCTTCCACACCACTATCCAGCACGCGTGGGTAGTGCTCCTATGGGAAGTTGCAGAGACGGTCGAATTCTATCGAGTTCTGGACTGCTCTTGCTGTTGGTGGGGAGTAACCAACGGTCATTCGGGGGGTAGAGCACTGTACCAACCTCATCTGATGGACCAGGTTCTAATCTTAATCCAGGCGTTAGATGGGACGGAACCTATCTTAATGCAAGTGCTGCAGGGGAGGGAGCCTGAACCAGGTGTGCATTGAAATTGCTGAACAAGTGCCAGTAAATTTTGCAGCCCCACCTGTGGTTGTCGTGGTGGCTCGAGCCTCCCAAAATCCCAGAATACTACCTGAACTACTGGGCCTGGTAACTCCATACCTAATACCCTTGAATGTGGCAGGATATTCTTGTGGCTGCACAAGAGTTGCCACCCAGTAGACAGACAGGGCACCTAGTTCCGGAAGAATTGGATGGGAGGGGCGCCAGCTGGCAGCGTCCCCAACGTAGAAACTTGCTCTCCAGCAAATTTAGAGGCACCACTAGGACTTTTGGTATTGGGCCCAGAACCCCTTGATATAGTCACCCCGTGTGTCAGGCCGTTGCAGGGGTGGATATATTCTTGTGGGTGCAACATCATTTATGTGGAAGAAGGGGCCCCTTTTGGATATAGTATTCTCCCAGGAAACCACAGGGGTCTCCACCCACCGGGAATAGTTGGGAAGTTGATCCAAGTGGTAGGAGCTTCCGAAATAAGGTGGAGAGTCACCCCTGAGGCCCAGCGAATAATTGAATACGAATATCAGTGGGCCCTTCAGCGGTAAAAGAACATTAGGAATGGCCCCCGAGTATTGGTGAGAGGAACTATGGAAATATTGGGGTTGGTGGGCAGGAGTGGTATGTACTGCCCTGTATTTTTGCTGGCATGAACAATATCGTATCTGGTTAGAGAACCTACCTGTGTATTGGCCAAAGCGGGAAAGAGTCCCCTGGTCTCCCATGCCACCTTTTCCCGTCTAATGACTGAGTGGGGCGCCCACAACCCCTACAATAGGTGGTTACAAATGGCTGAGATGATAGCCCATTCTGCCAATAAGTCAGTATGTCTGGTATGCACCTTGACCCCAACAGATGCCACGAGTGGACTACCACTTCTCCCACTGCCACTTAACCATTCCACCATTCACAAACGAGCACTGATCAATGTCCCAGCACGTACCCATATCCTGGCTCTCTATGATGTGGTACCTATAGATCCATCAAAACGAAAATGGAGACCATAACCGGTCGGCATTTTCGTGATGCAAAGGGGGGAATGAAGAAGTGGAGACCAGAGGTCCACTTTGGAGAGCCAGGCTGGAGCCATTTTATAAGCTGAAAGCCATCTTAGAGAGCAAACTAAAAGCCAAAAGACATTTCTCTCTCCCCTGCTTGCCCCTGCTTGCAAAGACAATATTTTTGCAACGCGGCAAGTGTGGTCAGAGCACTTCACTCCTGCAAAGCTAGCTGTTGACCCAATTCCAGTAAGAGGAAGCTCTAGCTCACCACAAGACTACCACAAACTGCCTTGCTATCTTTACCAGCATGCAGGCGTTCAGAGGAATTGTGAGTAGCTATCTTTACATGCATGCGGTCAATGTGGTTTTCCTAGGAATTAGTAAGAAGATCAAATAGTTTATAAGCTCACAGCGCCACCTAGTGGAGAATGCAGCTTGGAACCGAAAGGCCACCATCAATTTTTTAATTGGTTGAGCTTCAATGAATATGCATAAAGGAGGATGTCTGGGAGGTGGAAAGGGGGGCTGAACTATTGCTTTGCCTTAGAGCATAAAAGTTTTCTGCATCTGACTGACGGTGGGCATTCTCTCATTTTGGCTGAATGCACCCCTTTGCTTTGCTTGTCTGACAAATAAACCAAAGTCAATAAAACTTCTTTTAAAGATATTGCTGCCTGGATTTTTTTTCCATTCTGGTCTGGATTCTGAAGTCTCTAACACCAGTGCAGCTGGTATAGCACCGGATGAATGTGATCTCGCAGCGAAGACCCCATAAGGAGTCTCGCCGCGGCATTCTGCACCCGCTGGAGTTTCTGGGTCAGTCTCAAGGGCAGCCCCACGTAGAGCGAGTTACAATAATCCAGTCTGGAGGTGACCGTCGCGTGGATCACAGTGGCTAGGTCAGGGCGAGAGAGATAAGGGGCCAACTGCTTAGCTTGGCGGAGATGGAAAAATGCCGCCTTTGTTATAGCTGTAATCTGCGCCTCCATAGAGAGGGAGGTATCGAAGATTACACCCAAACTCTTAACGGACGGTGCTGGGTTCCCTTGTGGGTGCATCTCCACCACTAAACCCCCTTGAACTCTGCTCAGCTTTGCAAGTGTGACTCGATTTCTAGCAATCCACCACCAGAAAGCACCTTGTCATGGCAGGCCAAAGCAGCACCTTTATAACCAGGGATTGCTTTTTTCCCTACTTACCATTTATGGCCTCCAAGCTGCTGCATTTTTCCATAATTAGACCCAGCAAATGATCCAATGCAATATAATCTTTTGAACAGATAAGCAAGAATAGGAGAGAAAGTAAACAAAATAAATAATATGAAATGCCTAAGTCAGGGGTCCTCAAAATTTTTAAACGGGGCCGGTTCACTGTCCCTCAGACACTGTTGGGGGCTGGACTATAGTTTGAAAAAGATATGAATGGTCAACGTATATATACTGCAGCATTCTTAAAAATCTAAAATAAAAAATAGTCTTTAGGTTTAGAAGGCAGACTCTCCCTGGTTCTGCCCCACTCCACCCATTTAAAATTTATTAAGAATTTCACTGAAAGAACATCTCCCTAAATGAGCTTAGGAAAGAAGTGTGAAGTTAACGCAGAGACTGGGAACCGCGCAGCCCATTCCTTTTGGGTTGAATTTACTCCCAAAGGCAAACAGCTAAGGACCCAATTCTAAAGCTCTGAGCACGCCCTCTTGCACTCTGAAGACAGGAGTTGTTTTCTCACGAGTAACCCTATTCAAAAGAGGAGCAGCTCAAGAGGCAGGGGAATTGTAGATTGCAACTTGGACCTGTTTGTACTGCTGCAGTTCCCTAACCAAGAGAGCTACACTTCATTACTGGGAACACTCTTTTTAAAAATCCCCATATTGAAGAAATCCTCATATTGGGAAATGAGACAAGGCCTGGGTGACGCCACTGAGCCGACTCCACATGGCTCTTTCTGCCTCCCTGGTTCAGCGTTTCAGCGAGTGGCATAGCAAGGTCAAGTGGTACCTGGTGCAGAAAGTTCCTTGTCACCTGCCCCCCATTGAAATTTTATTTTATTTGCCTGCAAAAATGGTTTGACTTTATTTCATATTCTCTTACAAATGAATATGGATTCTGGGCCTCTGATAACAAGTAGGCGACTGTGGACAGATACTTGAATCTACAGGATGGATTGTGTTTTGGCTTGTTATTTTATTTATATTTATTGTTTATTTATTTAATATTTTAAAAAAAAAAAACCTGCAAAGTGGTTTACAAAAACCAAAGAACACCATAGCAGTAAAATCAAGAAAAATTAACAACTCTACTTTAAAACATACAAAAGCTAAAATATTAAAACAGATTAATATTACTTCCAACTTCCTAAGCATCTGGATATGCTTGCCTAAACAATGCTTTTAGCAGGTGCCTGAAAAGAGTATAGCAAAGGCACGTGCTTTATTGCAATAGGCTGGGAGTTCCAAAGTGCAGGTGCTGCCACACTAAACAATGCAGTACAGACATTACGTGAAACCTGTAATAGTGCTTGAAACTACTGAAGGGAAGGTTTTATTTATTGTGATTTCACCACGCTCTGTATTATCTGAAAAAGAAAACATTTATTTAAAAAGCAGGACTGCACAGCAGCAATCTACTCGCCTGCGAGTCTCATCATGTTCAGTTGGACTTATTCCCGAGCCAACGGTACATAAGATTGGCTGGAATCATATGCACCCCTTGCATTCAACTTGTACTTAAAAATCTGCACAAACCTGCACCAGAGAATTGTAGAGTTGGAAGGGACCCCTGAGGGTCATCTAGCCAACCCCCTGGGGCAATGAAAGAATCTCAACTAGACCATCCCTGACTGATGGCCATCCAGCCTCTGTTTAAGACCTCCAAGGAAGGAGAAGCCACCTCCTCCTGAGGGACTTCTTTCCACTGTCGAACAGATCTGCCTGCTAGAAAGCTCTTCCTGATGTTTTGACAGCTCGGGGGAGGCTTGGGAGTCACGGGGGGGAGGGCGCCATTGCCCTGCGCTCCTGGGCTGCTTCCCCCCTACCTACACCACTGCAATGTGGAGCATCTTTCAGTGCTGCTAGGCCAAGCCACTAGAAACTGGGCTGGATCTTGCCCTAGAGTGAAGGCTGTCTGGGAAATGATATATAATGAGCTGAAAAAGGTATTTAAGTATACCTTTCTTAAGAAACCAGAGGCCTTCCTTATGGGCATTGTCGGCCAAGGGGTGTTAAAGAAGGACCGGACATTTTTTATGTACGCAACAACAGCAGCAAGGATACTCGTCGCTAAGCATTGGAAAACTCAAGATTTACCCACTCTGGAAGAATGGCAGATGCAACTGATAGACGACATGGAATTGGCCGAGATGACTGGCAGAATCTGAGACCTGGGAGAGGAGACGGTAGAAGAAGATTGGAAAAAATTCAAGATTTATTTGCAAAAGTATTGTAAAATGTATGAATGTTAAGCAGGATGCTTGATCAGAAACAATTTGGCATCATCAAAATAGATGAAGTGAATTATGAAAAGAAGGCAAATTTAAAGAAAACAAATTTTTAGATAATAATTAGGTTAAGTTCAAATTTTTAAGAGGTGGAATAAGTGTATCTAAAATTTGAGTTATGATATTGAAAATTAGAAAGTAAGGATGGAGATAAGGTGATAATGATTTTATTGCATTAGCCATGCGGCCATAGCACAACATACATAGAAACAACAACACAAAATGGGGGTGGGGAAACAAAAGTGTATGCCGTTCTGGGCGAACACTCTGAGAAAATGGGGACAACAAAGGCAACGGGAGGCTTAAAACATCGAGTGACAGAGAACACAAAAAACAGGTTCGACTGTGCGGCGCATCGACTACATCTGTGGTACTGAGGAAGGAGTTGGTGCCGCTTTCCTCTTCATCACACTAAGCAGGAAATTAGCTGTCATCTCAGTAATCCAACAGTCAGAATCCTGCAGAAGAAGGGACACTATCCAAGGCTGGATTGGGAGATGAAGCTTGTTCACGAGAGGAGTTAGAAACCGAGATCTTTCATCTGTCCAGTTGGGACAGAAGAGCATTACATGTTCCATAGTCTCCAGAGCCGTGTCATTGCAGGAGCATGTTCTATTTGCGATGGGAACTCTGGAGTAACGACCCGACAGAACTGCTGTAGGAAAACAGTTGAGACGGGCACAGGTAAAGGCCCTTCGTTTAGCCTCCGAAGGAATTGTAAAGCAGTATAGAGGGATCCCTTCAGGGGGTGGAATAGCTAGGGCTAAGCCTGAACACGGCCCTCTTGCTTGGGAAGCTGTGTTAGAGAAGTCAAGTTGCTGCAGCTTCTTTTTGATTAGAGGTAGGGCCGCCGGGCTTATACACTCTAAATTAAAAACAGTTTTGCG
The DNA here is from genome assembly GCF_964106915.1 of Podarcis gaigeae. Taxonomy (NCBI): domain Eukaryota; kingdom Metazoa; phylum Chordata; class Lepidosauria; order Squamata; family Lacertidae; genus Podarcis; species Podarcis gaigeae. The sequence continues at coordinate 51,814,780 of NC_139685.1, read as the reverse complement.
GTTCAAATTGAGAAGAGAGCGGAATTTGAGATTAATTGTAGTTTTCCAAGGAGAATTATGAGTATCTCTTAGGATCAGATTGGAGAAACCACCTCTAATTCGAGCATCCGATGGTAGTAGGTGGGAGCTGTAGGAAATGGCTCGACTCCATGCTCGTTTTACAATTGAGGGCTGGGCGAACTCAAGTCGTAAGGCTGCACCTGAGACACATCTTGGGACGCCGGAAAGAGATCTCAGAAACATATGAAGTGGGCGATCCAAGTTACCTGATATTGCTGTAGTCCATACTTCGCAGCCATATAATAGTTTAGGGACAACTTTGGCATTAAACATTTGAATTGCTGCTGGAAGGTGTTTGCCGCCCTTCTGGTGATAAAATCGGACAATGGCATTAGAGGTCGTGGTTGCAGCAAGAGAGGCAGATTGTAGATGGGTGGTCCAGGAGAGATTATAAGTAAATATCAAGCCTAGATATTTAAAGGCTTTTACCTTTTCTAAGTAGCCACCTGTGATCTTAAGTGGCTCCAGCTTGAGTTTGCGGGAACGAGTGAAGTGGAGAACTTTCGATTTTTTATAATTAATATTAAGGGCTTCCGCCTTACAATAGGCGATAAATGCATTAACTGCATTTGCTAGGTCTGCAGCTGTTCTGGATAAGATGACGGCATCATCCGCATAGAAAAGGGAAGCAACGGGGTGGCCTGCTAAGTGAGGAGGGTACTTAGTTGCTAGCTTCAAAGGGGAAAGGGCATCATGAAGATAAAGATTAAACAGTAAAGGGGCCAAGAGACAATCTTGTCGGACGCCCCTGGCCGTTGGGAATGGGGTGGTAAGGTAGCCGTTGGGACCAATTCGAACGCGAGCTGTGGTGTTTGAATAAAGGGAAATGATTAGGGAAAGGAGGTGTGGATCAATTCCCAAATGGGCAAGTTTGGACCATAATCTCTGCCTAGGAATGGAATCAAAGGCGGCCTCCAGGTCCATGAAAGCGACAAACAGGTGGCCTTGCCTTGGTGCAGTGTATTTGCTGGCAAGGTGATAAAGAGTTAGACAGTGGTCCATGGTTGATGCTGACTTCCGGAAGCCAATCTGTTCTGGCGGTAGAATGTTTCTCTCATGGACCCATGAAAGAAGTTCTTCCAGTAAGACAGCGGCAAATATTTTCCCCGGAATAGATAATAAGCTGATGGGGCGATAGTTCCTAGGGATGTTTGGCTGGCCGCCTTTGAAAATCGGAACTATTGTAGCTTCTCTCCAGGAGTCGGGGATGTCTAAGGCGGAGGAGATAGCGGTGAATACAGGAGTCAGCTGTTCACTCCACCAAAGAGGATCAGTCAGGAAAAGGTCCAACGGGACCATGTCTGGGCCGGGGGCCTTATTCCTACGCATGGACATTATGATGTTGAAGATGCGGGTTGAGGTAAAATTTACTGAGGAGGTGGAACTAAGAGAACAGGAACAGAGGTCCGACGGGGATTGAAGGTGATCTGTAAGATGATTTGGAGAAGCGAAACTGGCTGAATAATAAGCGATCCATTCGTCAGCGGAAATCAGGATAGCTGAATTGGGTGGTGCCGAAGGCCTAACTAAGCGCCAAAAGGAGCGGGAGTCATGCCTCTCTACAGCTGAACGAAGAGTGGACCAAGCCTCAAGGATGTGTTGCTGTTTCTTGCAATGAATCATGTTTCTGTATGTCCTTTTAGTAACTAGAAGCTCTGCACGGGTTTGGGGGTCGTTGGAAAATTTGATGATTCTGACCATTTTCCTAATTCGCCTTCTTAGGACTTTACATTCCTTGTCAAACCAGGGTGATTCGGGGAACAAGCGTTGGTGGGTAGGCGGGGAGATGGTTATGTAAGTTGTTGAAAAAGCATCAATTAATTTCCGGTATTGGTCAGCGGGCGGAATTGAGTCAGAAAGAACTGTAGGCATATCAAGTGATTTTTGTATGTCCAGCGCAAGAGAGGAGCTGAGGCTTGTCCATTTCTTTGTTTTATATACAGGGTAGCTTTGTACGGTGGAACTATAGTTTGAGGGGACTGAGAATGGCTCTTATTAGGTTTAACATTAAAGTCAATGGAAGGTGGTCACCACCAAAATATTCAGCCACTTCCATTTTTGTAGAAATTGAGAATAGCTCCGGCGTCAATAGAATGTAGTCGACAACACTGGTCCCCCGGGAAGAGATGCACGTTAACTGCTGCGAGGACAAGGGAGTAACGTTGCCATTTGCGATGCAAAGATCGTTTTCGATGGCCAATTGGGCCATCAGCCTCCCCGACGCATTTGTTATGGGATCAAGAGAGCATCTGTTTCCCCAGGGGGGCTGCAGGGGATTGTCCAGAAGTGCTGCGGAAGATAATATAGCATCGTCGTTGGGACCTATTCTTGCATTGAAGTCGCCTAGGAGGATTTGAGGAAGTCCTGGGTTAGTTTGAAGATCATGGAGCCAAGACGAAAGTTCAGACCACCTTTCATTACGGTCGGAATCATTAATTGCTGGAGGCAGATATACTGTAGTTATCAACCATGGGCTTTTGGTCTTTGGAAGGTGGATCTTTATAGTGAGAAAGTAAGGGGAAGATTTAAGTTCCTCGCAGATAGTGAGGGATAGGCTGGTTGAGATAAGACAGGCGAGGCCAACTTGAGGGCGACCCCTGTTAGTTAGTTTGCGAGCACAGGAGCTAAAGGAGCAATAATTTGGAAGAGTGATACTTTGTTGGGACCAGGTCTTTTGGAGGCACACAATGTCAAAAGAAGAGATAAAGTTTATTGCCTCAGGATCCATTTGCTTTGTCGCCCAGCCGTTAACATTCCAGGAGACAATTTTAGGGCTCTGGGGTGGGTTGGATGCGCCTTTCAGGGAAAGAACTACTTTTGCTTGGTTTGTAGGTAAGGATTGAGCCTGTTTGTTTCTAATGGTGTCGAATTTCCGCGGAGATAGGGAGCCGGCTGGTGTTTGCCTCTGGTCTGATCTTTGTCAATTATTTCCCAAGGAGCTTTTAGGGATTACTCTTTTATGAGCCGGCCAATTGTTTTCTGGGCATGGCAAACTGGCCAAATGTTCTATAGTTTCGGCTGGTAAATGTTGAATACTGACATTAGTGGTCACCGGGCCTTTGAAGTATGTTATCTCTTTCCGTAGGTGTTTTTCCGGGACTTGATTGTGGCCTAACTCTGCCTCGTCTAGGTACCTCAGTTTGTCCCAAGAGCCTGGTGAGTTCACCTTGGGGATGGTTCTCCCTATTGGAGGTGATGTAGTGTACTCTTCGGTGTGCTGGGCCTCCTTGATTGGAAGTAGATTAATCTCAGCCATTGTCTGAAGGTAACGTGGCCGACAGGCCGCCGGGTTTTGTTCTTGTATAGAGTTCAAATTAAAGGAAGTCTGGTCCTTTTTGTGGGCGTCCACATTGATTTCCTTATTTATATCTCTCATGCTGGGCACTTTATTTGGGGAGCCCAATTCAGTCTCATTTAATTCTCTTGTTTTATCCCATGCTAATGTAGTTACGAGGTTTGCCTCTGGGATGGATTGCATGCGAGCTGGGTTATAGGAGGGGCGTTTCAGTTCCAGGATCTGCGAGGGTGGATTCATTTCCGCAGCAACCACTTGGCCTGGGGTAACGGAGGGTTTCTCGGCCCATAAATCCAGTTTGTGACGACTGAGGCATAAGGCCTGATCTGGGACATACTCAGATATGTTTTGATTGTGTAGTCCCGGTTGGACCTTCGTCAACGGAGGAGGGGCAGATTCTCTGTTAGAGACAGAAGATGTAACAAAAAAATCAGTTATTTTACTTTGGGAAGATGGTGACTGTGAGGAGCCCTCCAAATTAAAATTTTTAACAATTTGGTTCGACTGTTGGCACACCGTGGATGATCCACTGAAAGTAGATCCCTGAACAGGAAGTCTCTTCATTTCGAAATTCTTGGTACAGCTTGACAGAGAAATAACCAGGGAGGGAGAAGTTAAGTCCGTCGGAGGAAACCCTCTCGCAGATTTATCATCCGACATTAGGATGATTTTATTGATGCGTCCCATCGGGTCTTCAATCGTTTCCGGCGGCGGGTCCCGAGGTGTAACATTCGCAATTTCCTTTGAAGAAGGTAATTGAGGGGGCATCACGGGGGCGGGAATTGCGGAAGGCTCTCTCAGGGGCATCATTTGTGGACTACTTCTATATCTGGTTGAGACTGGAGAAGATTCTTGCTCTAGCATAGATGCGTGAGTTGAAGAGGGATTTGAGTCAAGCAGGGAAATCAGAATTTCGTCCTTAGATATGTTGGTCGATGAATGTAGATGAAGGTTCAGTGAGGATGGTCGAGCCTGGTCGTCTCGGGATATAGCGCACGGGGCAGAAACAACTTGAAGATTTGAGTCTTGCCGGATGGTTTTTGTTTTCAGAGTGGGGCTTAGCTGAAGAAGATCAACCACTTCAGTCCGCTGAGCCCAAGTGGAGTTATTTGGAACATCGTTAGTGTCTTCCCCTCTATGTTGGACTTGCAAAAGCTGAGATTTAAGCGTGTCAAATCTTTGCATCATCACCGCCTGTTCTTTCGGAGGGAGGGCTCTGAACGAATCAATAAGTTCCCTTTCGTCAAGGGCAGTCTGCAGGTTTTCGTCCTCATATATGGCTGTTTGAGAGGGTATCGAGTTTGGTCGAGGATGGCACGCTGCAGAGTCATCGCAGTGGGGCCTGACCGTATTTTGAAGTAAGGCAGAGTCTCTTGTCCTAATATCCTCACCGCCAGGGCACCTATTTAGAAGGGGTTTGATCTTGCTATCTGCAAAAACCCTCGTTGCTACGATGTCGGCCATGGACAAAAGCGTTTTCCTCCTAACAATAATAGATGGTATCTTTTCAGAGTGGAACGCAAGTATCACCTTCAGGAAGTTGTTCTGCCGGAGAAGGGGCATCACAGCATATAGGTCAATCTGATGTTTCTTAATTTTTAAAAGTTTGCTTAAACAGTCTTTAGCCCCTTCTAGCGTTGTCCATCTTCCTATTTCTGACCTGACAGACAGGCAACTTTTCTTGGGTTGCAGAGTTAATGTCTGATTATTCAATTGGGAATTCAAGATATATTTAATTTTGGTCTCCTTTATTTTATCTGAATTGGGGTGAGGCAATAAGTTTTTGACCTCACAAACTGAAGATTGTGTTGTTGATTCAAGTTTTTCAATTTTCAGCAGGATATTGGATAATTGTAAAGATACCTCATCCAGCCTTTTAAAAATACAGTGAAGGGTCTTAATTACTAAGTGTAACTGCTCACAGCTGGGGAACTCCCCCATATCAGATGTTAAACCATCTTCCTGTGATGAGAGTTTTTCTTTCGTATTCTCCTTTACAGGCTTTACTTTTGAAAAATTTTGAGTCATCGGAATTGGAGTAGCTTCTAAATCAATTAGAGGTAGGAAGCTGTCAGGACTGCCGCTAGGTCCCAGCTCACAGAGGACCAACGCCCAGTGGATATTATATACAAAAGTCTTTATTGAAGTTTGGTTTCCATTTCCAAGCTCTGGGCGCGCAGGCCCACGTCTTAACGCTAGACCGGCTAAGTCCCCTCTGACTCACTGCTCCACCCACACCAGTTTAAGATTCTAGCCCGGCTCCACCTCTTGCGCTGCTCTTTCCTGCGTTGGGTCCTTCTGCCCTCTGGGGTTCCCTCCTTCCTGGACTCCTCTGACGCGGAGCCTCCTGAGTCTTGCCCCTCCCTCCGGCGGGCTTTAGGACCTGGCTCCCTTCCCGGGCTCCCCGCTGTGCCGCGCTCCTGTACATTTGAACTTGGCACGCGCGCCCAGCCGGTGACTTTCCTTCTGACCGTTTCCCCGCTTCCTGATGTGGGTGTTGCCAAACCTGACTCCTCTCCTCCCTCTGGTGGTGAGGACACTGGTCCCGACTCCTGGGACTCCCCCTCCCCACTGCGCTCTGGTGGAGACGCTGGCCCTGATCTCCAGCTGCTGTTCAGGGACTCCCCGCTGGCCCCTCCCTCTTGAGGTTTCTCCCTTGGAATCTCCCTTGCTCTGGCCACTGGCGCTCCCTTCTGTGAGTCCTCCGATTCGCTAGAGAGGCTTGTGGAATAACTCTGGCCACTGTCACTGCCTGCGCCCCCCTCGTACTCCTCCTCCTCACTCTCCATTTGCTCCCCCTCCTGTGTCTCTCCTTCTGAACCCCTGACATCCATCCCCCCCTCGAAGCCCCCCTTCCCCCCTCCCCCTCTTCCGGTGCGGGTTCCGGGTGCTCCATTGTTGTAGGGGTGAGTCCAGGATACAGCTCGTCCCCTGAGGCTTGCAACCATCGAGATAAGTCCGGGAAGTCCCCCATGGGCTCGTCGACGACGACCTCCTCCGCTTCCATCTCCTGCGCGGTGTGCTCGAAATCTGAGCTCGACCCCAAATCACCCAAGAGCCCTCCTCCCCCTGTTGCTTGATGGGGGTCCACCTCCCAGGGCCCCTTCGGCATGTCTCTGCGCCAGCCCACTTCGGGTTGGTCCTCCCACCAATAAGATCCCCCCGTGCCAAAACCTGAAAGCGATCCCTCCGGGGAGCTGCCTCCCGGAGCCGAGTCCTCAGCTGACGAGAAACCCCGGAAAGTGCTGGCCGAGAGTGTGGGTGTGAACAAACAATCCTCGAAAAAGCCCGCCGGCATAGGCTTGTGCGGGAAAAGTGTGTGGAATTCTTCCTTGAGCAACTGCTCCTGCACTGCGTAATCCGGCACCCACCTGTTGGCGCTGGCCGGGGTGTCCTCTGTGGCGAGAAGATATTCAATCCCGTCCTCCCCCCACCTTGAGTCTAAAATCTCAGTGGCTTCATTAAGTGGCTCCCCTTTCGGCGACCCCCCTTTTTTGGGCGCTTCCCTGAGCGGGTCTGGCGCCTTCCCCGGTGCTTGAAACCTGTGGGGCTCTCTGTAGGGCGTGAGCACTGATCTATGAAAGACCGGGTGCATTCTGGAACCCTCCGGGAGTGTCAACCGGAAGGCCACTGGGTTGATCTGCGCCTCTACTTGGTAAGGCCCTAGCTGCTTGTGCCCTAGTTTCTTCTTGGCTAACGATCTGGCTGGAACTGCTTGTGCTGCCAACCAGACCCAGTCTCCCACCTGGATGTCCTCCCCAACCCTCCTGTGTCGATCTGCCTGCACTTTGTAAGCCTGTTTTGCCAACTCTAACTGCCTCCTGAGCTGCTCGTGGATCTCCTGCAACTCCGCTGCCACGTCCTCTGCTCCCTGTGGCTCCCCCTCCCGCACTGTGTCCAGACCCGGGAAGGTTCTGGGATGCCTCCCGTAGTTGGCAAAAAATGGGGTCACCCCCGTGGACCCGTGCTTCGTGTTGTTGTAGGCAAACTCGGCCAACGGTAGATAGTCCACCCAGGTCGATGGCTGCTGGTTCGCGTAGCATCTCAGGTACTGCTGCATGATGGCGTTGACCCTTTCCGCCTGCCCGTTAGTTTGCGGGTGTCTCGCCGACGCCAGGCTGACCTTGACGTTCAGGAATCCCATCAGCTTTTGCCAGAAGTTGGAGATGAACTGGCGCCCCCGGTCGGACAAAATAGACCGTGGTAGGCCGTGCACCTTGAACACGTGGTCTATGAACATCTTAGCGGTCTGCTCGGCCATGGCCACCTTCGCGCACGGAATGAAGTGGGCCATCTTGGTGAACAGGTCCACTACCACGAGCACTGCCGTCTTGCCCCTTGAGCTGGGTAGATCTGTGACAAAGTCCAGGGCCACCCTCTCCCACGGTACGAACGGTGTCTGTAGCGGTTCCAACAGGCCCGCCGGCGGCTGGTGCACAGGCTTAGCCCTTTGGCAGGTGTCGCACCTATTGACATAGTCCGCGACATCCCCCCGCATCTTAGGCCACCAAAAGTCTCTGGCTACTAAGTCCACCGTCTTCTCCTTGCCGAAGTGCCCCGCGCTGGGTGCGTCGTGCAGCTGTTGCAGGACCTTCGCGCGGAGGCTGTCTCCTGGTACGTAGAGGACTCCCTTGCGTAGGAGCAGGCCGTCGCGCACTTGGAATTCGTCGCCCCTCGCCTTGCCACTGCACACCTCCTCCATCTTGGCTCGGGCGAACGAGTCCGTTTGCAGCGCGCGGCGCACCGCGTCCAGGTCCACCGTGGCTGACGCGCATGCCCACGCCTGTGGTGTGAAAATGTGCTTGGCCGCCGCCGGTGCCTCTGCCTCCAGATACTGCGGTTTTCTGGACAGCGCGTCCGCCAAGACGTTGCTGTTTCCTGGGATGTACTCAATTCTGAAGTCGAAATCTGCAAAGAACTCCGCCCAGCGGATGTGTCGCTGGTTCAGGAACCTCGCCGTGCGCCAGTACTCCAAGTTCTTATGGTCTGTGCGGACCTGCACCGTGTGCTTGGCTCCGACGAGGAAGTGCCGCCACGCCTTGAAGGCTGCATGTATGGCCAGCAACTCCCTGTCCCAAATGGTGTAGTTCTGCTCCGCTTTGCTGAGTTTTCTGGAGTAGAAAGCGCACGGCCTCCAGTCCCCCTGGTGGTCTTGCTGCAACAGAACGGCTCCCACGGCCCTGTCTGAGGCGTCCGTCTCCACTCTCATGGGCCTGCTGGGATTTACGTGCAGTAGGTTCTCCTCGGAAGCGAAGAGCTGCTTGAGCTTCTGAAAGGACTGCTCTGCCTGCTCCGTCCAGATGAACCTCTTCTTCTTGGAACTGAGGGTGTCGGTGATGGCCGCTGTCTGCATGGCGAAACCCTTGATGAACTTGCGATAAAAGTTGGCAAAACCGACAAACCTCTGTACTTCCTTCCTATTGCGTGGGTTCTTCCAGTCCAGTACTGCACGTACCTTGGCACCGTCCATAGCCAGTCCCTTGTCGGACAGTTTGTAGCCCATGAAATCCACCTCCGTCTTGTCGAACTGGCACTTCTCCAGCTTGGCGTACAGCCTGTGCTCCCGCAGCCTCTGCAGAACTTCCCTAACATCTCTCTCGTGAGCCTCCGGCGATTCCGAGAAGATTAGGATGTCATCCAGGAAGCAGACGCACTTCTTGTAGAGGAGACCTGCCAAGACATGATGCATGAAGGCTTGAAAGCAGTGGGAACCATTTTTTAATCCAAAAGGCATAACTCTGTATTCATAAGTGCCCAGCGGCGTAAACATGGTTGTTTTCCACTCGTCGCCTTCCCGTACGCGAATGAGATTGTACGCTCCGCGCAGATCCAACTTGGTAAAGATGCGACCCTTCCTCACCGTCGCCAGCAGGTCATCGATCTTGGGCATAGGGAAGGCTGAGGGCTTGGTCTTAAGGTTCAAGAAGCGGAAATCAACGACCAGCCTCTTTTGGGGCGTGTCCCGCTTCTTTACAAAGAATACAGGGCTGCCCCCTGCCGCCTTGGACTCCCGGATGAATCCCCGCTTCAGGTTGTGATCTATGAACTCCCTGAGCTCTTGCAATTCATCCTCAGACATGGAGTACAGTTTCCCCGTTGGGAGCGTCACCCCGGGCAGGAGGTCGATCTTGCAGTCGTAGGGTCTGTGGGGAGGCAGCTTATCCGCCTCTTTCTCGCAGAAGACCTCCAAAAACTCCTTGTATTTGTTAGGCACCGCTTGCAACATGCCCAAGTTCAGCTGTGGTCCATCCTCGTGCCCCTCATCTTCCAAGTCCGCCAGGATGCAGTGTTCTGCGCAGTAAGAGGAGCCGAAGGTCAGTTGCCGCTGGTACCAAGCTAATGCCGGGCTGTGCCTATCCAGCCAACTCATTCCCAACACTATGGGCGTGTCTGACAGGCGGGTGACGTTGAAGCTGATGACCTCACGGTGGTTTCCAATGCGCATCACCATTGGCGGCGTCTGCTGTAGCACTTGCCCTCCCAGTAGCTCCCTGCCGTCCACTGTGACGACTTTCAGAGGTACCGCCGCTGGCAGAAGGGCTATGCCATGTTGCTGGATGAACTGCATGTCTATAAAATCTGCATTTCTCCCCGAGTCGATGGTGATGGGAATTTCCACAAGTAGCCCATTGGGGAGCTGAAGGGATGCGGTGAGCTGCACTACTGGTTTGGGTGGGAGAGGGTCGGTGGGCTGTAAGATCCCTGGGGATTGCTTCACTGACTTGTCTGGCTGGCCCCCAGAGACGCCATCTCCAGCCAGACAGTGGAGTTTTCCTGCTGCGACTCCCTCTGCTGAATTGCGTCTGTTACTGTCGCTGCGGCTGCAGTATGCTTGTGAAACCGCTGGGGACACTCTTTTGCCATATGCTGAGCACTGTCGCAAATGTAGCACTTCCTGGTTCCTCTAGGAGGCTTCATCTTGACTGCTCCCGGAGTTAGGGCTCCGACTGTGGAGTGAGCCTTAGCACCACCTATCTCCATCGGCTCCTCTCCCCCTCCCAGCGGAGGCATGGATCGAGCGCGCGCCGCCTCCTTGGGGAAGGGAGGCAGTCCTCTCGCTGGCGTGCGTCCCAAATGCCCTTCCTCCTTGCCCCAAGGGCGTCCTTCCAACCGAACCCCAATGGAGAGTGCCCGTTCCACCACGTCCTTGGTGGTTTGGGGTCTTCCCCCCCTTGCGATCTCGTCTTTCACAGCTCCGCTCAACCCCTCCCAGAACAGGTCTCTGACGGCAGGCGATTCTTTCTCCCAGGCTAGTACATTCACCAATCCGAAAAAACGTGAATGATATTGCCTCACAGTGGCTTTACCTTGTCTTAGTCCGTGAATCTCCCTCCTAGCGATATCCACATCAATCTCAGATAAAAAACACGCATCCATCACTTTAATGAAGGCAGTCGCATTTTGGAGGGCTGGATCCTTGTCTCTCCATAGATTGCGCAGCCACGATTTTGCCTCCCCCCGTAAATGCGAAATAATAAATCCCACTCTCTCTTCCTCATTTTTAAAGTCTTTGTCAAGCAGCTGCAATGCATAAATTACATCTGCTCTGAAGTTAGGATACTCCTGCAGGTCCCCATTGAAGTGAGACACCAGGCTCCCTTCTCTGTTTCCCAGCCCAATCCCTTCTGGTCTGGTGGCCGGTAGCCTCTGTGTACTTAGCACTTCTAACCTGGTTCGCAGATCCTGGCAGGCAGCAGCTGCTTCCTGTTCTTTCTTTCTGGAAGCCGCAATTTCTGCAGTCAACTGCGTCACTGCGTTTTGCAAACTCGCTATCCTCTCTTCGGTAGTCATTTCCCTGTTTTTCGTGAGCTCGCGAAGCACCAATCTTCACCCCTCGCTGCTTTCCCGCACTCCACGAGGTTGCAAAATTGGTGAAAAAAGAGAGGGGACTTACTGTCAGGACTGCCGCTAGGTCCCAGCTCACAGAGGACCAACGCCCAGTGGATATTATATACAAAAGTCTTTATTGAAGTTTGGTTTCCATTTCCAAGCTCTGGGCGCGCAGGCCCACGTCTTAACGCTAGACCGGCTAAGTCCCCTCTGACTCACTGCTCCACCCACACCAGTTTAAGATTCTAGCCCGGCTCCACCTCTTGCGCTGCTCTTTCCTGCGTTGGGTCCTTCTGCCCTCTGGGGTTCCCTCCTTCCTGGACTCCTCTGACGCGGAGCCTCCTGAGTCTTGCCCCTCCCTCCGGCGGGCTTTAGGACCTGGCTCCCTTCCCGGGCTCCCCGCTGTGCCGCGCTCCTGTACATTTGAACTTGGCACGCGCGCCCAGCCGGTGACTTTCCTTCTGACCGTTTCCCCGCTTCCTGATGTGGGTGTTGCCAAACCTGACTCCTCTCCTCCCTCTGGTGGTGAGGACACTGGTCCCGACTCCTGGGACTCCCCCTCCCCACTGCGCTCTGGTGGAGACGCTGGCCCTGATCTCCAGCTGCTGTTCAGGGACTCCCCGCTGGCCCCTCCCTCTTGAGGTTTCTCCCTTGGAATCTCCCTTGCTCTGGCCACCGGCGCTCCCTTCTGTGAGTCCTCCGATTCGCTAGAGAGGCTTGTGGAATAACTCTGGCCACTGTCACTGCCTGCGCCCCCCTCGTACTCCTCCTCCTCACTCTCCATTTGCTCCCCCTCCTGTGTCTCTCCTTCTGAACCCCTGACAGAAGCGATTTCGGGTTTCCACTGCAAGGCAATGCTCGGCATGGTCACTCCCTCCTCTATTCCGATGTGGCAGCAACCTTGATAGTTTTGGTTTGGGGGATGATAGGGGCTCGTCAAAGTCTCTCAAGCGTTTTTTCTGACCCATACTTTCCTCGGGCCAGGGATTATATGATTCTTAAAATAGCAAACACTTGACACACAATTAAGATAATGGCGTTCTTATCTCTTTTAGCAGCCGAGGCTGGCCCGCTGATAAGAAAGAAACAACGGGCAGTCTGGAGCAGGGCCAAGTCTCTCAGAGAGTTTCTATAGCATGCGGCTGCAGCAATTATAAACTGACTGGGTCAGTTAAGATAAAATATAAAAGATTAAAAGAAGATTAAAAGAAGTCCAATTATCCAAGGAGCACCGGAGAGCGCGTCTTACCTCGGCGCCATATTGGGGCAAGCAAGGTGATAAATTGCTGGTTAAATTTTCTATAATCTGGAACGCAGGAGCGGGAGATGTGAGGAAGTCCAAAGGAGATAAGAAAATATGTCATGATATGTAATATTTTTGTTTGTTTATTCATATTGTAATTAAAAAACCCTTAATAAAAAAAGAAAAGAAACTGGGCTGGATCTGCTGTTTATTCTGACAGCTTAAAATTACCCCAAGACCAATATTCTCAAAAGAAACTTAACCAGCATTTATCACCAAAGTCACATTGACTCTCTCATCTCAAAAATGGTGGAATGGACCCTAAGTTGCCATCAGCAATGATTTACATAACAGCTTTTAAGTATATTTTGGGTTTTATGTTTTGAATTGGATTGATATTTTATATTGACAGGCACACACACACACACACAGATGGATATTGTTGCTAAGCCTAGCAATACCAAAAAATGGTTGCTGGAGATTTGGGCAGTGCTTTTCTGTAGCTGGAACTTGCCAGAACTCAGTTCCAGCCCCTCTCAGGTGGGTGCCATTGCCATTGTAAGAGAAAAAGGGAGGCTTCAAGGCAAGTTTCAAGCAGTGCTTTTTTCTGGAAAAAGATGGGGAAACTTACCACAAGATGAGAGATAGATAGATATTGATTGATTCTGGGCCCAGTTGTAGTGGCACAAAACCACACCCCGGGCAGTGGCTAAATATAAGATGTGATTAATAAACACAAGCAGACAATGATCTGGGTAAGAAATGCCCACAACTTTATTGAATAGAGAGATACAGGTGGATTTTTGTCTTGGGCATTGGGTGTATATCTGTTCCATACAATATACAGGGTGAGTCTTTTAAAAGAGGCCCCATAGAACATGTGTACTCTATATCCACGGGGCCTCTTTTAAAGGACTGACCCTGTATATAATTTAATTTATTTAAGGTAAGGTAACTCAGTTACCCAGATGTCATGTTACCCCCCCCCCCCCGCTTCCTAGTAAACATGGCTAGGCTTGCACTGTGACTTCAGATGCCTAATACTCACCCTTCACTAGCTGTTTGGTCCCCTGCTTCTTCCACCTTCACTCGGGATGGCAGTTTCAGCTGTCATGAAATCCACAAGAGCCAACACACACACACACACACGGGCTACTTCAGTCTTAGTGTCTCCCCCATTTTTCTTTCTTCACTGCCTCCCTGGTTTGCTTTCCCCACTTCCTATCTTCTTTGCAAAACCTAGAATCCTAGTGGCAGTGAGTCCCACTGAAGTGAATGGGATTCACTTCCGAATAGATTGGGTGAGGGTTGCAGTGTCTTGTCAGAAGCTCCCCCTCCGTCCCATCCCTTCTATCCCATCCAGTGTTTTGCCTCAAACCTTGACAGAGCTGTCTCCCATTTTGGAGGCAGTGTGGTGTAGTGTAGTGGTTAAGAGCGATAGACTCGTAATCTGGGGAACCGGGTTCGCGTCTCCGCTCCTCCACATGCAGCTGCTGGGTGACCTTGGGCCAGTCACACTTCTCTGAAGTCTCTCAGCCCCACTCACCTCACAGAGTGTTTGTTGTGGGGGAGGAAGGGAAAGGAGGTTGTTAGCTGCTTTGAGACTCCTTAGGGTAGTGATAAAGCAGGATATCAAATCCAAATTATTATTCTTCTAACTTCTGAAAGTGTGTAGTTTTTTGCCCAAGGAGCTGCTTTAAAGGGGGGAAATGGGAAACATCTTAGCAGCGCAGAAAAGCTGTTTTGCTGTCTTGAGAAGTCCAGAAGAGGAGAGAAAGAGATAGAAAGCTGAGGGCAGAGTTGGAAGCGAAGTTTGAGACTACTGTGAGATGGTCACAGATTAGGAAGAGACTTTAGAGGATCATCTAGTCTAACCCCTGCAATGGAAGTACATCAACTCAAGTAGCCTCAAGTTAAGAGAGCATAAGACAGCCCATTAAATCTTTCCCCTCCATTAACCCCTATTGCAACACAGAAGATGCCCCTTGAAAGCCCCAATCCTACTTTTTTATTGGGGGGGGGCAAGCAATCAAAGATAAAATAAAGCCTCCTTTATTTTATTTTTCATTTTTAATGTGGAGGGAACATGGAAGCTATTTAGGGGAAACCAACAATATAAACATAACCAGTAAATAAAAACAAAAACACTCCCTCCTTCCTTTTCTGCCAGTAGGGGTGGGTGCGAGGGAAGAAAAATGAAGCAGCAGCAAAAAATGATGTTTAGGGTTGGGGAAACAGATGTGTGAAAAAGCAAAGGGAAGAGGGGAGAAATGAGAAGAGTTCAAGGGTGAGGAGGAGAAAATAGTAGAGGCAGACAACACAGAGAGAAGGGAGGAAGGGAAGGCAGGACAAACACTGAGAATGGAGCAAACGGGACTTTAAAGGCATGGCAATTTCCACCCCCTCTTAGCTTCTAAGCAAGCGTCTCTATCCGGGAGAGGGAAGGGAAGTCTCAAGGCAGCTCCACGGAGGAGCCCCGCTTCTCCCGCTCATGCGACTGGAGGAACCAATGGAGGTGTTATGTTTTTGTTTTTTTTCACGGAGGCTTCCTAGCAAGGAAGTTGGCTTTATCGCGCGCGAGAGAGGAGAACAAGTCTATTTTATAGGCTGTTTTTCCTCCCCGTGAGGGAAAGGAGAAAGCAGGCGGGGGGAGGGAAGGAAGGGGGAAATAGAACAGCGCGCTAAAACATTTCCCTTTCCAAAAAGAAGCTCGCGCCGCTCCTGCTCCGTTGCTCCCTAAATAAGCACAGTTTGCCCTCCTTGCAAAGCAAGCGAAAGGGAGGCTGAAACAGGCAGGCGCAGAACTCTGACGGCTCTCTATGACCCGCCCCCTCACTTCCGGGCCCTTCCTCTCGCCCAGCCCTGCGCTTGCAGGCAGAGCACCATAGCAACGGAGGCCTGCTGAAGCGCTGCCGCCTTTGAGCTTTCCCAGCGGAGCCATGGTGAGGGAAGGGAAAGCTTATGCCGTGATGGGATTCGGGGGGGGGGGCGGTGAGGAAGCCGTGATCTTGCTGGGTTTGTATGTGTAGGGAGAAAGGGGGGGGCCGCGAAATGGGGGGAGCCAAGGTAGATTTCAAGCGAGTGTGCAGGTGGGAGGAGAAGGGCCGTGGCAGGGCGCCTACCCCCCCCCCCCACGGCATCGCAAGGGAGGGTTGGGAGAGGCTCCTGTCAGGTACCTTGGAGAGCCGCTGCCGATCAGCGCAGGTAACACTGAGCTTACGTGTGTCCATGGTCTGACTCGGTATCTGGGTTCCTATATAGGGGAAAGGCCTGAGCTCTCTGGTACAGCATCAGCTTAGCATGCAGAAGGCTCAAGGTTCAGCCTCTGGCATCTCCAGGTGGGGAAAAGTTGTTGGTCCCCCGCCTGGAAACCGGGAGTAGCGGGTGGGGGTGAACTACACTGTATTAGATGGACCAGTGACCTGATGTAGAGTGAAGAACAGGGCAGGTAGGTTTTCTTGTTAGGATGGCGGAGTGCAAACAATGAGGGCGGGGCTTATCCAGCTTTTTAATAGTTGCATAGAAGGACAAACAACAACACTTTTAAGCCAAATAAGGCTTTCAACATGGCTTGCAGATAACAACCACAAGACAGTCCCTGCTCTGAGGCTCACTGAAAAGTATGAGGGGTTGGGAGGGAAGACGAAAAAATAATTGACATAATTGTTTTTATTCTTGCTGTTTTTATTGCCTTTAACTTGTAAGCTACTTTGGGGCTTACAGATATAAGAGATAGATAACACCCACATCCACAAATCTTTCCTGAACTGGATTAGACTTTTACAGTTATTAAAAAAGTAAAAGGACCCCTGACCATTAGGTCCAGTCATGACCGACTGCGGTTGCGGCACTCATCTCGCTTTACTGACTGAGGGAGCCGGCGTACAGCTTCCGGGTCATGTGGCCAGCATGACAAAGTCACTTTTGGCAAACCAGAGCAGCGCACGGAAATGCCGTTTACCTTCCCACCAGAGCGGTACCTATTTATCTACTTGCACTTTGACGTGCTTTCGAACTGCTAGGTTGGCAGGAGCAGGGACCGAGCAACGGGAGCTCACCCCATCGCAGGGATTTGAACCACCGACCTTCTGTTTGGCAAGTCCTAGGCTCAGTGGTTTAACCCACAGCGCCACCCGCATCCCCTTTTACAGTTATAACCATTGCTTTATAACAGGCTTCCTCAAACTTGGCCCTCCAGATGTTTTTGGCCTACAACTCCCAGGATCCCTAGCTAGCAGGACCAGTGGTCAGGGATGATGGGAATTGTAGTCTCAAAACATCTGGAGGGCCGAGGTTGAGGAAGCCTGCTTTATAACATGCTGGCACTTTTCTCAGTTGATATCCAGCCTTTCAGAAAATTATAAATAAGAACAGTGTCATATAACCTGGACCTGATGGATTACTTATTATAGGACTACTCTCTCCCAAATCTTGTGGAACCATTGCTTAATGGGGGGGGGGGGTTCCATCCTTCTATCTATGAGTCATGTAATTTTTTTGCATCCAGGAGCAAATTGAACACAAGTTATTTGTGTAAGCAGGTACAGTGGTACCTCAGGTTAAGTACTTAATTCATTCTGGAGGTCCGTTCTTAACCTGAAACTGTTTTTAACCTGAAGCACCACTGTAGCTAATGGGGCCTCCCGCTGCTGCTGCCGCACCACTGCTGCGCGATTTCTGTTCTCATCCTGAAGCAAAGTTCTTAACCTGAGGTAATATTTCTGGGTTAGCGGAATCTGTAACCTGAAGTGTATGTAACCTGAGGTACCACTATATGCTGGTTCTTGCCTGGGTAAATCAACCAAAACTTGAGTTTAACTTGGATTGTAAGGAGCAAACCCATTTGGTTTCTTATCAACTCATGAGTGTGGCTTTCTGCTCTCAGTATTGCTATCAGGGTGTTGGTAGCAAGAAACCCCACATGAGCAGACTACTATATGTAGGAGTAGAGGGTGCTGCAGGTGGCCGTCTTAATGCTGGGTTTTAAAGAAAAATATAGATGGCATTTTAAGCCTCCATCTTACCATCTACCCTTTAACATAGCACCTCTCTTGCTTCACTAAGAGCATGTCCCTTCCGACTTGCCCCACTAATGCAGAGCAGCCAAGTTCCCTAGTGCCTTCAGCGTGATGCCATAATTCCAGATGCTGTTCTGCAACAGGGCTCCCTCCACAAGTGATCCATTGCTGTTAATTCAGTAGCTAGCTGGATCCAGTGCTAGAGTAGACCCAATGAAGTTAATGGTTATGACTAACTTCATTAATTTCAGTGGGTCTGCTCTGATTTTGATTTAGTGGGATACTATCCCATGTTCTGGGATGCAGGTGGCGCTGTGGGTTAAAGCCTCAGCGCCTAGGACTTGCCGATCGAAAGGTCGGCGGTTCGAATCCCTGCGGCGGGGTGCGCTCCCGCTGCTCGGTCCCAGCGCCTGCCAACCTAGCAGTTCAAAAGCACCTTCGGGTGCAAGTAGATAAATAGGGACCGCTTACCAGCGGGAAGGTAAACGGCGTTTCCGTGTGCGGCTCTGGCTCGCCAGAGCAGCGATGTCACGCTGGCCACGTGACCCGGAAGTGTCTCCGGACAGCGCTGGCCCTTGGCCTCTTAAGTGAGATGGGCGCACAACCCCAGAGTCTGTCAAGACTGGCCCGTACGGGCAGGGGTACCTTTACCTTTACCTTTTATCCCATGTTCTGGAGCTGGAGACCAAATTGGTTAGAAATATTGGCTGCTGCCAAAATTTTATGGGCTAGTGCTCACATTTTGTTACAGTGATTTTGCTTCTTTTGCAGGCAGAGGTAGAAGAAACTTTAAAGAGGATCCAGTCACATAAAGGAGTTATTGGAACTATTGTCGTAAATGCAGAAGGTAAAGATCTGCCTTTTGGGTGCTCTCAGAAGTACACTCAACGCTTTGTACAAAAAGATGCTTCTTGGAATTTTTCTTTTGCTATTCGAAATCTCCTTTAAGCTAAGTTGGCTATTCTAATTTACAATTTGAATTCAAAGCTGAGAACTGGTTTCTTTTAATCTGAAGAAGTCATCAGTGTGAATAGTTTATTTGATATCAAGAGGCTGATGGGTACTTTGTGATTTGTGTGTGAGGCCTCAGCATTTTCTTCAAGTTCACAAATGCTATATTTTTAAAGACACTTTTGCCACTTTAACACAGTGGATAAAACCAGTGCTTTTTTCTGGGGGTACTAAAGGGGAAACACAGTGCCGGCACTTCCCTTTCCACCAATGTTAAAAGTGTGGCACTTACTTTAACAACTTCATGGGGAGTACCAACACACACACACACACACACACATATATATATATAAAAGCACTGGATAAAATTATGTTTTTTTGAAATTGGTGGCAGCATTCCCATTTACTGGAAGTTGGGGTTTCACCCAGTATGTAACTACTCTAATGATCTCAAGTGTCTGTGACCATTTATTATTTTTGTAGCTATTTGTCTAGTTACCCAAAATACTGAGATTCTTGAGGAAAGATTCATGTGCCTACTCCAGTAGTAGGTTTTACAGTATCTCCAGATGTCTCTACCTAATGAACATAAGGGCATACACTCCAACATTTCTCCAATGAAAATAGGGCCTTCCTATTCCATTATTTATTTATTTATTTATTTATACATACACCACCCATTAAACATTAAATAACTTCCTTCAGATGTCTTCTAAAGGTTATATAGTTATTTCCTTGGCTCAGGAGTTGCGTAACTTCATACCCTCCAACATTTCTCAGATGAAAATAGGGACGTCCTAAGGAAAAGTGGGGCATTCTGGGATCAAATCAGAAACCAGGGTGGCTTCTGAAAATCTTGGACTGCCCTGGAAAATATGGACACTTGGAGGGTCTGTAAGGGCATAAGAGCAACCTGCTGGATTAGGCAAATAACCCTTCTAGTCTAGCATCCTGTTCTCACAGTGGCCAACTAGATGCCTGTGGGAAGCTTGTAAGCAGGACCTGAGTACAATAGCACACCCTCTGGTTGTGATTCTCAGAAACTAATATTTAAAAGCATAATTCCTCTGGCAGTGGAGGTAAAACATACCTATTTTGGCTGGTAAGCATTGGTAATAGTTATTCAGTTTAAGCAGAAGTGGATATCAAGCTGCATGGAGAAGATTGTTGAAAACTCTTTTTTATAGAGTTTGCCCAAGTAATTTTGATTACAGCCTGACAATCTTGGTCTACAACTTTTATCTCATAGGCTACTGAAATCTCATTAAAATGCATGTAGTAGAGTCTGGCAGCTTCCCAACTAGGCGTCTCTTCTTTTTCTTCCCAGTCTCTGATACAGGGCAGCAAAAGGAGGGAACAGATTCCTATTTATGGTTTAATTGTCTCTCCTCACCTGTAACAGTTGCTGATTGGCTGTTCTTTCTCCAGAATAAAAATAGGTTTTTCAGAAGTGTCCTTAACCTCAGATGCAGTTTGGTTCTGATGTTGCCCTGTTTAATCCTAAAGCAGCAAATGACTTCCTTTTCAGGCATCCCAATCAGAACCACTCTCGACAACTCAACCACAGTACAATACGCAGGTCTCCTTCATCAGCTCACGATGAAAGCAAAAAGCACAGTGAGAGATATCGATCCCCAGAATGATCTGACCTTTCTCAGGATTAGATCAAAGAAACATGAAATCATGGTTGCCCCAGGTAATATATTTTGTCTTCCAAAAGAAAATACTGCTTTTACTGCTGTGTGGGTAGCTTTTGAGGTCCCTTTCATTGCTCCAATGCTGCTGTTAAGCATCAGTCTTCCTGTTTCAGTTAGGAAGATAAAAGCATAAGGGATGTGCTTGCCTTCAGATCCTATAATTGCATAAATCAGGCATGTCCAAAATCCGTTTTGGTGCCCAATCCAGCCCACCAGTCAATTTAATCTGGCCCTCACAGCAGTATATGTCCTGGGATTAAAAAAAGCTCAGCAACTTCAATCCTAAAAAAGCTCAACAATTTTGTTCGGCCCTCGTGCATGTTCACTTCATCATATCTGGCCCTCTTTGAAAAAAGTTTGGGCACCCCAGGCTTAAATAGAGAGGGCCCAGCATTTATCTATCATGTTGTGTGGCAAGGCCGGACTATAGCTGATTGCTGTGCCTGACTAGATGAGAAAATTGTTAGATCTGGTATAAGATTATTTCCTAGGTGTGAGGAACAACCATTTTTCCAAAGCTGGATTTGGCCAATTAGCACATAAAACTGCAGCTACTTATTGTTGGTGACAAATGACTCCCAAACCACCAATCTTACATGGGACAGATGTGCCTTTAGCTTTTAGTACTTGTGTTTGTACATCAAGATGATATTTGATAAACAATGGCTGTTGTTATTTTTTGAAGTGTTTCATTTTGTCTACTAAGTGGGCACAAGCAGTGGTCTTTATTATTTTGCCCAAGATCAATCCCGCAAAATAGTTAACAATCAATATTGGGGAAAGGATTCACCAAATACAACAAAACATTATAACTATGAAAATATTTGGCTTATAGAACTATTTTGAAATGTATATTGTAAAAATAAGGAATTGCCGAAATAGAGAACAATCTGTAAGCATTTGCCATCACTTTCATTGTTTCTTATCTTTTTCCACAGATAAGGAATATCTTCTGATCGTTATCCAAAATCCTTGCGAATAGACCAACCACACCAATTTTATGGGAACTGTGCTACAATTTTAAAATAACGTTTACTACAGATATACAATGTTGTAGCATACCACTAAGAAACTTTTCCAGTAACTTGTCAGGAAGTTTGCAAACTAAATTCTCTCACGTGTGCAAATGCATTGTATTTGTAACTGAATTAATGAAAATGTGTGTCTAACTGCTTAAAGGACAATAAACCTAAATGTTAAAACATGTGTTAACATTGATTGGGACATGTGTTCTAAAATTAAATAAATCTTTTCAAATAATGAAGCACAGAGCTAAGGCTACGGCTGGAACTCTAATAAAAACAGCTCTCAAAGCCATTTTCATGTAAACAGTCAGAAGCAGGGAATGCAGAATTAAATAATGGTTGCATTTCAGCTGACGTTAAACAGGATTATTAAGTCCCTTTGATTTCAGTGGGATTGATTGTTAAACATATGCTCAAGTTTTCCAACTTCAGATTGATTGTGCCCAAAGTAAGTGAATTCAAGAATATAGTGAACTCCTTAGAATGGCAGAGCACCCAGTGGGTTTTTTTTCTGATAGAGCTAAACATGCTTTTCCTTATTCATTAATGTCTGCAGTTACTCTTTGTGCAGTGGCTCACAATGTTTCGGATGCCTGTATGAAATAAACGTTTATCAGTAGTTTACAGATAGAAATGAAATGCAAAACAAACTACTGGAAATATGACAGGGACCACGAGTTCTGAACCAAGGCTGCAAGCCTATTGCATTGAACTCGGTGGGGCTTACTTCCAGCAGTACTCAAGCAGGTTCAGGCTGCGTAACGTCTGAACCTAGTGAGGGAATTATTTCAAAGGAATGTATGGAGTACTGTACTGCTGAAGCAGGAGAGAAACAAAGGGCTCTCGAGCACAGTGAAGATCTCTTAAGCAGAAGTGCTTGAAGAGGGCGATTCTGTTTCATCACATAGATGTGCAGCAAGACAGAATGTGATCTCTTTGCAGGCATTCACTTAGCAAAGCAGTATGTTTTAAGATAATATTGAGGTATGCTATTTCTGTGGCGGGCTTCATTGAACTGAAAGGTGGGGACTGTTAAATGCTTAGTAACTTCTTAGGGAAGTTTTTAATGTTTGATGTTTTATTGTGTTTTTAATATTCTGTTGGGAGCAACCCAAAGTAGCTAGGGAAACAGCCAGATGGGTGGGGTATTATTATTATTATTATTATTATTACCAAACTTAGGAAACCTCTAAAACTTCCTTGAAGTTTCTGTTTTCATCACTTAATAAATATTTCATTTCTAGTAATCTAAACATTTCAGTAACATTTCAGCATTCATAAAAAATGTGTTTGCATTTTGATTTAGAAAAAAATCAACTTCTAACTTTGAATTCATTCAGTTAATTTGTGGAACATTAAAATGCATGACCTAGATGTGTGTTACAGCATAAGTCCAATTAACCATAAGTCTTACAAAATGTGATTGTCATAACAAAGCATTAGAAAGGGGAAAAACAATAATTCAGATCTAATTCACAGTCAAATGGTCTCAAGACTTAGCTGATGATTTAAAAAATTTAAACTCACTTTACAAAAAGAAAAAAATCCCGCTTACTAAAAGCTCTTAATTCCACAAACACACGAAAAGCTTCTTGCAACAAGAAGCATCCTATTGAACATGCCACATTTTTAGGATGTACACATGCTGCGGTTTTTATGTATCATAATTCTTCTAGGTAGCAAAAATAAATAAATTATTTTCCAGAAACAATTCTGATGCAGATACATGTAATGACATCTCAGGGTCATATAAAATGGACAGCATAATATACTAACATCTTCCACACCAATCTAATACTTCGTAAGATGAAAGTTGCAGTCCTATGAACTTAGAGTAAACCCCATTGTATACACTTACTTTTGAGTAAGCATGCATAGGATTGTGCTTTAACACTCTGAACATGTACGTAGTATAAGTCTCGGTTCAATATTGTCCATACTTCCTCTTGTTGAACAAACTGCTGCAAATTCTACAAAGAGGAGCTAAATCCAGCTCCTTCCTTCCTCTCTGGAACATCTGATCTTTTTAAAGAAATGGGATTTATTGTATTTTTCTATGTATAAGATGACCCCATGTGTAAGATGCCCCAGTTTTTTGAACCAAAAGTCAAGAAATTACCATATTTTTCTGTGTATAACATGCCCCCTTGTATAACTCAAAATTAAGAAAATAGGGTAAAGGTAAAGGGACCCCTGACAGTTAAGTCCAGTCGAGAACAACTCTGGGGCTGCAGCGCTCATCTTGCTTTAGAGGCCGAGGGAGCCGGCGTTTGTCCACTCCGCGGACAGTTTTTCCGGGTCATGTAGCCAGCATGACTAAGCCACTTCTGGCTCAATGGAACACTGACACCAGAGCAGTGTACGGAAACGCTGTTTAACTTCCCGCTGGAGCGGTACCTATTTATCTACTTGTACTTTGATGTGCTTTCGAACTGCTAGGTTGGCAGGAGCACGGACCGAGCAATGGGAGCTCACCCTGTCGCGGAGATTCAAACCGCTGACCTTTTGATCGGCAAGTCCTAGGCTCAGTGGTTTAGACCACAGCGCCACCTGCGTCCCATCCTGCTAGCTATAGTGGAATTCTGTCTCTGCTGATTCTAGGGTTGCGGTGGAGAGGGACTAGGAATCCGTACTGTTGATAGTGTTTCTCCCTACTTATCTGCAAGAGAATCAGCTGCAGCTGCTTAATCAACACAAACTATTGTCTGCCCTTCATTAAGAGGGCACAATCTGCGAAACCAATCAACCTCCCTACAGGCCCCATGGCTTACTATATGTCTTCCCAGCTTGCCCCATACCAGATTTGGGAGAGAGGCATTAAGTAAAGAAATAAATAGGTAATTAAAAGTACCATATTTCTGTGTATGAGACGAGGTTTTTTCATCCCAAAACAAAGCCCCCCAAAAGGGGGGCATCTTATACATAGATAATGCCTTGGTGGGACGGGTGATTGCTTTTAGCCACGATCGGGAGAGTTTTAGCGGTGATGGGGCGGGTGATGGGTGACTGCTGCAAGGTCCACTGTCTGTTGGCTGCTGCTGCGTCAATTGGAAGGGTGACTGGCGGCTGCTGGCTCAGAGCAAGCAGTCAATAGATATTTTTAGTGGCGCGTGTGACTTTCAGCCACTCCGGCGGTGTAGCCATTTTCGGCACCCCCCCCCCCCACAAAAGCTCAAGCACTCTGGGCTCTCCTCTGCTAAAAAAACCCTCAACAAATCTGGCAATCTTTCCCCATTTTCTGAATTTTGAGTCTCCCAAAACAGGGCGTTGTCTTATACATGGGGGCATCTAATACACGGGTGAGGTTCTAGAAAGGGAAAGGTGGCTGGTTATTAGGGAACTCAGCCAAAACCTGACCAAAACAAGAGGGCAGTCCGGTCTGGAGGGTAAGATGTCTCCTCCCACTAAGTGAGGTCAGAAGATTAGAACCTACCTGCCAGAGCTAGTGGGAGGAGCTATTCCAAAGTATGGAATGCCCTTGGAACCACAGGTGAATAGCTGTGTTTGATACTGAGGTTCACTAATATGAGTTGAAACTTACACTTTGTTCAAACATAGTCATTGAAAGGATGGAAAAATACTTTATTTCCCTTGTGCCACTCTTTAAACACACCCTAAAGGTTAACAGGTAATTATTTCATAAGGTTTTTAAAATGTATTTGCACCCACACATATGCTTTATTCCATGCAAGATGGGAAAGAAACTTGTCTTTGTCTTGTAAAGATTAATAATCAAAATGACAAATGCAGGAAAGGCAGGAAACATGTTCTACCAAGGGATAATATAGCAAAATATTCATTTTGAGGCTAAGGGATATGCCAGAGAATTGTTTTTACTGCAAAAGACGAGGTTTGTCCTTGATCACTGTTCCCAAATATGTCAAAAGGTTAAACTTTCAAGCCATTTCAACATAAATGCTTTTCTTCCCCCTCCTGTTTGCACGGAGTAAGTTTAATAGGATTTTTCTATAGGGACATTCAAAGATCTTGGATACAATTAGGTCAATGGAAACTATTAAATTTAATGTAATCAAAAGTTACAGCTATTACTAAGGAAATATCAACTAGCCTTTCATCGCAAATCGTCTTTGGGCAGAGCATATCTGAGAGCTGTTTCAGGACTGTAAAGCTTGAAACTTGATTGCATTATGCAATGTATTTTAATTTATTTGTTTAATACATTCCTTTATGATTTGTCTAAAAGAACTTCCAACTGTTTTCTTGCTCCCATGGAACTGACCCAACAACAAATTACAAACAGCTTTTGTGATTTCCACAAAATGTAAAGTTTTATTCCTATTATTTATTTGCGTAGACTGTTGGGGGGGGATTTGTTGGTCTTAATTGATACAATAACGGTTTGGTCTTGGGGGATCTGAGTTCAGTTTCTTTTGGGCGGGGGGAGATAACAAAGGTGGGGCATTGCCAGGTTGAGAAGCTTATGAACTTAATACACAGGAGTACTGCAACTGACTTCATAAGACAAAATTCTGACTTTGCTTTAGAAATTGTAAAAGCATCTCAGTTGTACTTGGCGACTTCAGTTCACAGTTATGCCTCACTACTCTCTTCTTTAAAAGGCAACTTTACCCTGATAACTGGGAGCCAGGATACTGCATGCTCTATACCAGGGGTCAGCAAGGCTTAAGCAGCCTGGGCCACTTCACTCCCTCAGAGATCTCTCTGTGAGCTGGATCACACACACGTACATTTGCGTTACAGCGCAGAGGAGACGTGTGCACGCGCATGCACTATTTCCGGTGCGGAGGAAGAAGAGGAGGAGGAGGAGTAGTAGTAGTTTGGATTTGATATCCCGCTTTATCACTACTCGAAGGAGTCTCAAAGCGGCTAACATTCTCCTTTCCCTTCCTCCCCCACAACAAACACTCTGTGAGGTGAGTGAGACTGAGAGACTTCAGAGAAGTGTGACTAGCCCATGGTCACCCAGCAGCTGCATGTGGAGGAGCGGAGACGCAAACTCGATTCCCCAGATTACGAGTCTACCGCTCTTAACCACTACACCACACTGGCTCCTTCCCGCCAGTGCCGCAGAAGTGAGTCCCCAAGCCGTACTGTGCTGCTTTAGCGCAGTGGGCGGGGACTTGCCCAGCGGGAGGCGGCAGGGTTCAGGGGTGGCTTGGGGGCCGGTTAAACGACCCCCATGAGCCATATCCGGGCTTTAGGTTGCCAACCACTGCTCTATACCCACTCACAGTAAGTGCCTCCGCTCAATTTTCTGTTATCTCCCCTGCCACAGTCCTGTCCATTCAGCAGGTTTTCTCTGACTTTTGGGAGACGCGGGGGAGGGCGATGCTTGTGGATCCGTGAGGGAGAGGATGTGGGAAGATCACCTTTCTATTATTTTATTGTTTATTAAATTGGTTGGTCACTTTATCTTGCCCAGGACAACCCAAAGCAACTCACAACCCCTCCACACACCCACTTTCACGGGTGGAACTCTGGATCCAGCCCAACATATATACTGTACATATTTGGATATAGTGTGTAGTATGTATCACACGCAAACATAATAATAGACAGCATCTATAGCAACTAATGACAGCTATTACAAAAATAAACAACAGAACTGTAAGGTTCCATGTAATATAATAAGTCATCCATGCAAACTATAATGCCTTTTTAATATTTATTTTTTGTTTCTAGATTAAATTAGATAATTTTTAAAAGTTTTTCCTTTTGATTTTAAATTTTAAAATGTTAGGTTTCAATTGTAAAATTAAGTGGTTTTATAGAAAATAATAATAAACAGTAAATTATGGAATTTCTTTAATGTTTACAGTTTGTGAATTTATGATGGATATTTTAAAGACAGTATCTCTTACGTGCCCATTTTGAAATGCAATTCTAAATACATGGTTTAGTGATAAGTACTATTGAATTTGATGTTAAATTTGTTTTATGATCGTAGTCTTTCAATCAAAAAAGCAAAGTACCTTAATGTGTTCTGAAAACATTATCTAAAAGAGTTTATGCCCATGATTTTACAGTATATCCCTCCTCTTTTGAAATCAATGGGATGTGGAAGTGCTTAACTCAACCTGGATCATACCCAGATATTTTTAAATAAGGTTACAGTGATGCGGGGAAGTATTGAAACTTTTAAAAATATTGATGCAGCCTTAAATTTTGTTGGATTTAACGGGTGTCATAAAGATACTTGGTTCCAAATTTCATGCCCATAAAAAAGGATGTTGAATCATGCACTACGAAATCAACAGACAAAGCTTGGCATGAGATCAGAAACTCTGCTATTTCAGCAGTATTTTTAATTTCCTTTCTTTTTATGTCCTCCATATATTTCTCCTACAAGCTTCTGTTAACTGAAACCTGCTCATTATACATTTCTGCCAATAATTTCTGCAACCAGATTCCTGTTTCCATTCTACTGTTTGGTGTTAGCTTTACAAACCTTTTGGAAAAATTATTGCATTTTATAGGGATTATCCAATTATTCCGTGTAGGTCTAATACAATATGCTGAAAACCGGCCATCAATCAGCCAACCACAAGACCTACTTCTAAGTCCAGCAATCTTATGCCACTATATCTGCCCCTTGGTTTTCTGCTTTGTTTAATTCAGTTAGCAATTATTTTTGGCTCCTCTCCTCAAAATTTTTATTTGTGTTTATTGAAAGATATACTAAACTATTTGTTAAGGCTTTTTTTCTTTTTCTTTTTTAGTTTAAGGCATCTTCAGGAACAGATCAGACAATTCATGTAGAACAGGACTGTCAACAACTGATACCCAGACTTTGATTTGTGATCCTTTTAAACTGGAGAGCCTGGTTTATCACGAATGCAAAGTATGTGCTGTACTCCTCCTTGTCTGATGCCCTGAGTTACCCATGGGGGGAGGGGAATCTCTGGATGAGAAATTCTGACCTGGACCTGATGGGATGGGTGGACCAGATCTTAAGCCATTGAGAATCTTTCACTTTGCCTATAGGGTCTGTCTCCCACACCAATTTCAAAGTAGCAAAGGGAGAGAACCAAAATTGTAACAGTAATAAATACAGGCAATGACCATTTTGTCTGTGTTCAAAGCACATGCAACTCTGCATGCGGACATTGCCAAGAACCTGGAAGTAGCAGGGGAAAGGGCAGGGTGGGCAGGCTTATACATGCACCTCCATCATATGCATGTACACAATTCCCACACAAATCGTGGGCTGCCTGTACAGTGGTACCTCGGGTTAAGTACTTAATTTGTTCCGGAGGTCCGTTCTTAACCTGAAACTGTTCTTAACCTGAAGCACCACTTTAGCTAATGGGGCCTCCTGCTGCCGCCGCACCGCCAGAGCACGATTTCTGTTCTCATCCTGAAGCAAAGTTCTTAACTCGAGGTACTATTTCTGGGTTAGCGGAGTCTGTAACCTGAAGCGTATGTAGTCCGAGGTACCACTGTATATCTGAAATATACTCGGAGTCCTGTAGTGATTTCATGCTCTTTATTGCAGCTTGTAAAACAGTGATTGAATTGCCCCCCAAATCTCAGGCTTTTATATACATTATGTACACAATGAGTCCCGTCTGATTGGCTGATTCTGCTTCCCTCCTGGAACCTGATTGGTCTTTTCCTGCAGGCCAATCAGCTGTTGCATTCTACGATCCTACTTGCCTATTGTTCTAGGATCCAAGCTTAGTGCATAACAATATCACAGAGACTCCACCTTTCTGGACACTTGGTACAGCCAGATAAAGGCATCTCACCTTCACATAACTACATGGATTGTTCGCTATTCAAAGCGCTGACTCGTTCACAGTTGGCTATGCCCCTAGGCTATGTTTTATTATTTTCCCATCAAAGTTCAGACTAGCTTGATAATGCATAATCTGATCATAAGTCACAGATCATTATGCACCCATCTCTATTATTTGTAGATGGCTTAACTGGAACCCTTTGCAGAAGTCACTACTTTTGGGGGCTTTTTGATGATCTACAATAACTGTTAAGAAATTTGTTGTTTTGCGCAGAATACTTATATGTAGCTGGGAATATTGCATCTTTTGTTTGAGAATGGAAAACTATGGATATTTGTTGTATTACTAATTACAGTGAAAAGCTCTTGTTTCGATACAATTAAATGAGAAGGCCTAATTTTTGAAAGCGTATTTTAAAGCGTGTCCAGCAGATGGTAGTAGTGTAACACGCCATAGCGTATGTAAAAAAAAAAAAAAAAAACCCTTTAGATTTCAAAGCAAGTTATCACATGCTATTGCTGGGAATACGCATATGAGTAAGTGAGAAGGTGATGTACCAGAATATTTCCTTTACACTTTGCAGGCAGCAATAATCTTAATGGGCTTGCAGTTCACTTTATCGGTTGCTATGTTCACACATTATTCTAAAAAATAGTTTAGCACGACATGAATAAGCTTGAAAGAGTCACTGTTTGTTGTTTAGGACAAAACAACAGACAACAGAGAGAAAGCTTCCAAACTACCCATCTTTTTCTTTATGCAATTTTAACTGCTTTTATACAAACATTGAAAGGTAAAGGGCAGTCAAAGCCAACTATGGGGTTGTGGCACTCAACTCGCTTTCAGGCCAAGGGAACCGATGTTTGTCCACAGACTAAACCGCTTCTGGCGCAACAGAACACCATGGTGGAAGCCAGAGCGAACAGAAACACCATTTACCTTCCCGCCGCAGCAGTACCTATGTATCTACTTACTACTTCAAACTGCTAGGTAAGGCAGGTGCTCGGGACAGAGCAACGGGAGCTCAGTGGTTTAGACCACAGCACCACCCACATCCCCCAGCTAACATCATTCAGCTCTTCAGTTATTATTGGGCTCTATAATTTCCTTCAGCCTCAGCCAGCCTAGCCAATCCTTAGGGGTAATGGGTGTTGTATATCTGGGGGGCCCCAGGTTCCAAACCTCTAATTTATCATCACATAGGAATGCAGCCAGTGAGTGGTCTGAATAGTGTGGGGGAGTGAAACTCTGTGAATATTTATAATACTGAAGCTACCTTCCCAGACACTAGTTCCCCTGCTACTTCCTTCTAATTCAAGTGCTGGATGGAGTATTTTGCAATCTGTATGGATCCACTGTCACTGCTGTCTGCAGTTGTGGAAGTTCAGAATGAAGACAATGCAATGCAGCATTAATCAAATTTCGTCTGTTGCTACTGGAAAATTTGATTATTCTTCATCTTAAAGCTTGATGTGTTCAGTGTAGGCTCTCCAGCTTCTCTGAAAAGTGTATACCTCAATATTTATAGGAGGTCACTTGCTCCCGGTGATGTCTTTTTTAACTAAGTGGATTAGGCCCAAACAACATCACCTACATTTTGGAATAAAGTTACTGTCAGTTTCCCTTTGAAAATGGCTCTCACCAAATCTCCATATCAATGCCTAAATTCAATTTTGTTCTGGGCTAGAAAGTCCACGACATCTGTTTTCCAACCATATAGCGCATGATGTCAAAGTTGAGTTGCGCTAGAGCCAGTGTTGTCTGTGCGAAAGCACTCAAAAAAGATTTTAATCGGGATAACACTTCCTTGAACTTTCAGTAATATGCTTGCAGTTCTCTTTCCTGTTTCTGTGTTCTTAGCCAGTAGGAGTTCTGCCATTACCTTCAATAGGAAGAATTTCAAAGCTATATTAAACTCTATTATGAAATTCTAAGCCAAAATGATTAAAGACAACTAAAAAAGCCAATCAAGACAAGAACAACTAACAGTCTGCACTGATTTCCAAATGAATGAGCTCAGTATAGCTCTCCTGTGAGGAGGTGAACATTCCTGTGATGCTCTTTCCAGATGCATAAGAGAAGGAAAGCCACTGTGTCCTCATGAGGTCAACAGCATTGTTCAGCATGCTGATTTTCAGTAATGTTCATGCTTATTGTTTGGATAACCTTGGTTTAAGCAGGCAAAACAGCAAACCTTTTTTTCCAATAATGGTAGGTTGCTGAGTGTAATAGGGTAGCAATCTTAAAACATGGATAATAAAGAAGGCAATTTTATTTTTCACATCAAGACTTTTTGGCCTACCTTTAGGTTTGGAAAAACCTCCCACCTCCCACTTTTTTGGAAATGGGTGGGTGGGATAATTTGCATCTCTAGCAATGTTTGAGGAACGCAAGCTCAGTGACAACTTAAAGATTGCCCTTGGCTTTTCTGTGAAGCTTACAAGATAAGTGTAAGCTAGACCTTCCCATTGTCAGAAAAGGGAAATAACAGAAAGTTAATAATGATTGACTCTAATTGGTTTCTGTGTTGACAGTATCTAGAGAGATATTCTGCATTAAGATGAAGAATTGAACTAAAAAGCTTGCATATGAAAAGGGAGGCCTACAGGTAAAGAATGAATCGTGTCAGTTACAAAGTAATGGAAAGTTGTTATTTCAGCTGTAATTCTAATATGGAAGAGGATGTGTGCAACAAGAACAAATTACGATATACATATATTGTTATCTCCATTTCATGCCCAAGGACTGCAAGTGGCATGAGCCAAAAACAGAAACAATATCATAGGAAACTTCCTTTTGACAGTCATTATTTGTCCATCTAGCCTAGTATTGTCTATTTCTGACTAGCAACGGATCCCTGGAACCTCAGACAGAGATCTTCCATATTAACTGCTACCTTACTCTTTTAATTAGATGTTTGAGGGATTGAACCTGATGCTAAGCATGTGCTTCTACCATTGGGCTACCTATCCCATTGGGGATCTTTTCTTTTCATCAGTGGCTTTCCCTAGGTTACTGTTGAGTTTGGTTAACTGCTCTTGTCCTTTGGGCAGCTACATTCTGCCTGGGCTGTTCCCATTCACATGCAGTCTCTGGATTGGGTATAGGAGCTTTTATTCCCTTGGAGCAGATGAGATCTAGAGGAGCATGAGCAAAATTGTACAGTGGAAGCTTTCTCGACTCCTCCCCTTCCGCTGCAGCCCTTTGCATTCCCCTCCCCCATTGCCACTCCTATGCATGAACTGGCCCTAAAACTACAACAGTCACATGTCTAATCAATCCGATTCTTTCATGTGGTAGTTCTTCCTTTGATCATTTTGTTATGTGGTAGCTGTCAATGAGGGGAGAGTTCCCATGTAAAGAGATTATCAGCACATGTCTTCATTATTAATCAATTACTATGAATGGGTCCCATAGTTACGGCTGTGTGTGTAATCCTACTGAGTCGATGTTTTGGGTACCGGTTGAATTTGCCTGCATTCAAGTTGAAGCTGAAAGAGATGTTTAATAACACTTTTCAGCTGTTACCAACATTGTTCCCTAGTGGAATGCATGTAGAGTCCTCTGCAGGGGGCTTTGGAGATAAATCAATACAGCAGGATGGGAAACAGAGTGTCACTGGTTATGATTCAATTGCAACAGGGCCTGAGGCTGTTTCACGATGCCGCGTTTGTGGAGCGATGATCGGAAATTGCATATGAAGCAAAACTGCACTTGCTTAATGCTGGTTTTAATTTATCTGTTGGAAGCTGAGAAAAAAGGGATAAACTTAAAGGGGGTGTTAATTTCTTAGCCAGGGATGGTTGCCATTTTACCAGAAGCACATGTGTATGAGATTATCTCCTCTTCTAAGCACGTCAAGCGGATGAAGGATAGCATTTGAACAGGAGGGATCTAGGCTGATTCTGAAAGCAACAACGGCTTATGTGTAAAACTTTTTATATTTATCTTCTGCAATGGAATATTGCTAACAGTGTCACTAATATCATATTGCCCAAAATTAGTTATAATTAATGCACAGGTTTTGTGGTGAGAATTAAAATCTTTACTATAGTTGCTCCTGCCCAGGGCATATTTTGTTAGGGCACTTCCATTTTGTCTGCTTGCCTCCATTTTGTCCGTTTCTAGCTGCCAAACACTAGCAGTTAATGGCAAAATAATTCAACTTTTGACCTCCATCTTCCATGGCAATGGGCAGAAGAGTGACCTAGCACCTGAATGCAACGGAATTGGGACTTAATACCAGTTTAGCCATCAAATTTCTACCACCCCCTTTCTAGAAAATACAGTACTTCCATTTTGTTCCTCCAGAAAAGTAGTGTTTCAAACAAGGCCTTCATTGCGTCGATGAAAACTCTGCGGCATCTTTAATATAGTCTTCAGCAGGATATCTCTCCACATCTCAGAACATACATGAGGAAAAATCATGATTATAGGGTAGATATATTTTATCCTCCAACCCCTTCATTCCTTAGTTGTCATTATGAAACCTTAATGTGCCAGCACTGTTCCTAAACAAGCACCATGCAGTCAGTTAGGCTTCCCATCAAAAGAAACTATAAAAGTTTTCTATATATGCTATTGTCCCCGATGAAAAAAAAAAGGAAACTGAAATATTTAAGCGGTGGGGAAGGTTCAGAGAAGGTTTTCTTCTATGAACTGTTTTTTTCCCATTTGATGCACCCTCCTATCTAGTCTGCTTCTGTATGTATGCAAATACATACCAGCAGAGTTACACCCACATTTGGATATTTGATACACATTTGTTTTGTGATTCATTTTTTTCATTATGAAACAGCAAAATTGAAAATGCTGGTTAAGGAATTTAATAATTCTCAAAGCTGGAGTCCCCCCATTGTATGAGAAAGGAGGCATGGCTATAAGAAGTTGGATTCCCATATGTTAGAACATTTAAACATTTTTACAGCATTGAATGTTTATTTGAAATGCCCTGAACTTTTTTTTGTTAGCAATTTGCTTGGTTTTAACCCTTATTTTTAGATTGCCCTTATTTTTGAGTGGGATCTAATCACAGACTGCCCCACCAGGACCTACTCCTTGCCAATTGTATGGTGTCTTGTCTAATGTGACTCTCACACAGGCTAACTGAAGTGTTAAGAATTTGACCGGACTAGATTTGTATAGACATTATATTTAAAGGTATAAAATTGGTTGTGTGTTTGCTTTGATTCATGCCTGCTTTGCAATTCAACCATGTTTACTATGCTCTCCCAAATAACTGAAAGTCGATCACGAAAACCGACCTTCTTTAATACATAACCACACAGGCTTTGTCATGAGGGTGGTTGAGACAACAATTGTAGAGCATTTCATGCACTGACAGTGTTGTACAATGAACTCTTTGAATCCATCAGTAGCCAAAGAAATGAACTGTGTTAAATTAAAGTGCCATAATGATTTGGGGGCAGTGAAGACTCCAGTGGCACAAAACCTGATGGTATAAAATGAGGAGAGAAGTGATGGCGATCAGCATGGAAACAAAGGAGAAATTTAAATAAAATGATTTTTAAATACGAATTTTAATAAAATGGCTTTCTTGTGATTAAGATGAAATGCAGTGCGGGGTATTAATAGAACCCCAAAACAAAGATAAGATAAGATAAATAAGATAAAAACAAACAGCAAATGAAAGAAGAATGCATTTGAAAATAACATTGAAAACGGAAGCAAAACTGAAGAAAGGGCAATTTAATCTGAAGGTTTTGCATGGAATTATTTATCATTAAGCCATCAAAGCCTATAGCAATTCAAATTAAGTCCACTTTTAGGGGAAGAAATTTCCCCAGTTTTAGAAGGGGAAAATGACATTAATCATATCATGAGGGTAATTCAAAACCCTTGTCAAGAGGCATAATTGCACAATACAAGCCCTAATCAAAGCCCCAAAGAGAACATTAGTAATCATTACAGATTCAGAAGCATTATCATACCTATCATAAGATGTATGAATTTTCTGACAGTCTCAGGAGTCCTAAGCTTCAGTCTCAGGAGTCCTAAGCTTCTGTCCATTTGCTTTTCAAAAATGTTTAAACCTCATTTTGCACCCGCCAACCTTCCAATGTCTATACAAAGTGGTTATTTGTTCACTGTCAGAAATTGTTTAGTAGATCCAGTTCACTGAATGAGGCTGAAGTTGTTAACCAATCCAGTTCATTAAATCTGTGAGAATCAAATTGTTCACATTATTGTTACAGGCAAACAGGCAGGCTCACAAAACACATAAACAATCTGTTCTATGTCTCATTGTTGTACTGTATAGTTATTCTTACACATGGCTGGTAAATAATGTTTTGCATATCCATTTGTGTGTATGTCACCCAGAGAGTAGTTCACTAAAAAAAAAAAAAAGGCAGGGCCATTTTCCTCATTTAAGTGGAAATCTTGTACTAATAACCTGGGAACAGGCTGCATGGAACTCACTTCTTAGTGGACAAGTTTAGATTTCACTGTTAATGTATCAGGTACCTTGATCCTATGAATCATTGTTGTTCTTGCCATCCACCTGTCTCAAGAGACAATGGAATATTCCTCCGGGGGTGAAGTTGAATTGCTGGAGAATCACAGCGCCTGCTGTGTCTGCAGAGACCAGTAACTCACAACCGCTGCCTCCCATGTTGTTTTTTTTGCTGCATTAGCACAAAGTGGCCTCTATGAGGCACAGGCTTAATCCTATAAAAATATTTACTCAGAAACAAGTCCCACTACATTCAGTGGTGGTTATTCCCAGATAAATGTACATTGGGTTGCAGACTTTGAGACTATTTAAAAAGTAGGGAAATTAGTGTGATAGGACTATAATGTATACAGATATAATTTGTAACATTTTGGTCTATTTTAACAGATACTACCTCATTGTTTATGATGACGTTGGGTAGCTTCATTAGCTGCTCAAATTCAATCCCAGTCGCATGAATTGTTGTCCCATCACGACCAAAAAGAGGTCGTGGTCCTTGACTTTGCTAGGGGCAGAAGAGAAGAAACACAATGAGTTTTAATGTGGCACCAAATTAGTGGCTTTAGGGCTTGTCTTGTACATACACACGTATATATTACAAATAGAGGGAACTGTGGCCATATATATATATTCCTGCTGCCAAGGACAACCACACATTGTTAGCTACTTCTAAATAGAATCGTTGTTTTGACTCTGATAACTGCTCATGATCCTTTAACAACAGTTTTGGGATGCCTTTGAAATTGTATTGACGTGTAAAAATAAATTGAGTCCTTTGTATGCAAGCACAGAACAGAAACCAGAATGATAATGTGTTTTCAAATACAACATTACATCACTGCTGAGTTCAGCTTACTGCTCTAGGCATTAAAACCTTGGGTGGTCAGTGATTTTTGTCTATTAGGAAACTGAGGCTTTAATAGCAAAGATAATAAATCCAAAGTAGAAAGAAATTCTGGGAGGAAACGGGACAATGATGCAATTTGACTTTTGTTTCTAGCTTTTATTTATTGTGGTAGACATGCAATCAACTCAAGACTGTACCCTATATTTGTTACCTTCCTTTTCTGAGTGCAATTATGAATAAAACTGTTGACCGAAGATTTCTTAATATAATATGTAAAACTGACAGAAATATAAGGCACAGACAAAAACTGAACATGGCAAATATATGTCAGAACATTTTTATTTTTTACTATTTTGGCATGTGCAGTGGTTCAGATTTTTATTTTAAAGTGCCTTGTTTATCTGAAGAGCACCAATGCAAAATGTTCAGATGTCTAACATCAGCTAAACCCAACGGTGTTATATTCCACTTTGTTAGTAGCATTTGCCATCATAAGAGACTAAACATTGGCCTTGTGTAGTTTTTGCTATCAGAAAGAGAAAAATGGGAGCTATGAGTTAGGGGGAGGGGAATCACTTCATTCTGTTAAAAGCAAGTACAGTAGTCTAAAGATTCGGTCATTGGTTTGTGGAAAATATTCTTCTTGAAAATAAAAAAGGCAGACTAAAGTCTGCATATAGACAAAGAATTGGATATAGACACAGAACCAGCAGCGTGTGTGGCCTGCTTTGTGTAGAGTTCCCTACTAACCTTTCTCTTCACTGGAAGCAAATACCAGATAGCTTGAATCTTACATTTGGGTATAATGACTCTTTCCATTTGAGTGCATTGTGCTGCAGGAAACTAATTGACTTTGTCTTTGCTACCATAACTCCCAGTGGGATCATGCCAGTGATAATTCTTTTATTGATTTGTTTAGTGCAATTAGGAGAAAACAAATCTCCCCAAAGAGCGGATAATTTAGTTCTGTTACCGTATCAAACATTACACATGTAATTTGTTATCCATTTGGAGCAAATAAATGAACACATGACTTCATAATGTGAAGCAAGGAAGGTTAACTCATCATTAATGTCATTGGTAATTAGCATTCTCTCACTGCCACTCTCCATGCTGTCCATCTGCCATTTCAAATGCCGGTATAGCTTGTGTTTAGGTCTGACAACAATAGATGGACCGTATGCAGTCCTGAAATTTGTAAACAGTAGTTGGATAATGGCCGTTAAACATGCCTGTTTGACTACTTCCTTGGGAAAGACATGAGACTTTAAACCTTCAGGGCATGACCCAATCATTGGGTCACCTGTACTCGGTGCAGAATGTCACTCTCAATTAATCATGTTTCTGGTGGTCACAAAATGTCTTTTGTTCATATTCTTTTAGAGTTTTGGGATTCTTGCTTTGAGACACTGGAGCTTGTTATCTCACATTCCATCATTACTTTTGACCTAGTTAACCAATAGAGAAACTCTGACACACCCCATGTAGCTGTTAAGAGCATAGTCTACTTAGGTGTAAGATGGCAGATAAAGAGAGGCTTTGATTCTGACTTCACATTAAAGGACAGATCCTGGTTTCTCCCATTATGTACAATGGTGTATCCTTTGCCTAAAAGAAGTAGTTCTGTAAACCTGAGTATGATCATAATTCATACACTGAGGAATTTGGAGCATGCCATAAATTCTTTCCTAAATGTATCAGAAAAAGGACAAAAAGCAAGAAGGGTAAACTACAAGAATGAAGGGGGACATACTTAATACATACCCATAAAATTAGCGAAAATTGCTGCAGGAGTTGGAAGGAACATACAGCTACAGAAGTAACCTACACTTTGGAGTTAATGGCCACAACTTTATGAGCAAGACTTGCAACCGGCAAAGTCATTGGTGTAGGAAGCATTTCACAAAGTATGGCAAGTTTAAAACTTAGTACACAAATAATCATGTGTGTTGTTACCTGTATACAATGAATCTATTGGTTCACTGTCCAGCCACCTACTTACACATCCCTTAAATCAGGGGTCAGCAAACTTTTTCAGCAGGTGGCCGGTCCACTGTCCCTCGGACCTTGTGGTGGGCCAGACTATATATTTTTTTGGAGGGGGGGGGAATGAACGAATTCTTATGCCCCACAAATAACCAATGATTCATTTTAAATAAAAGGACATTCTACTCATGTAAAAACATGTTGATTCCTGGACTGTCCGTGGGCCAGATTTAGAAGGCGATTTGGTGATTTGTAGTGATAGAAAAATGACATTATTTGAAGGCTTCTATTGGCCCAATCCAACACAGTGTTAGGCCTACTTAAGCAAATAGTAGGGACCCTGAGGATCATCTAATCCAACGTTTCTCAACCTGTGGGTCCCCAGATGTTGTTGGACTACAACTCCCATCATCCCTGAGCTCTGGCCTTGCTAGCTAGGGGTGATGGGAGTCGTAGTTCAACAACATCTGGGGACCCACAGGTTGAGAAAGGCTGATAGTCCAATCCCCTGTAATTCAAAAATATGCAGTTGTCTCATACAACGTTGACATCATCAGCACCATGCTCTAATCAGCTGAGCTATCCAGGTCTTAAGTACATCTAACTCAACTTGGGGTACTGCTACAATCATCATACATTAATTTTGCTCATTTACATTTCGCAAATCTTTTGCTAATTTACAAGGCTTCCAACGATTGGGACAGTTGGTGTAAAGTGTTGGACTGGTACCTGAGAGACTCATTGGGTGACCTCACACCAGTCACCGTCTCGTAGGCTAACGTACATCACAAGGTGGTTGTGAGGATAAAAGGGGAGGGGAGAAGGGAGAAAGAAGCATACGGTATATTGTACCTCAAGCTCCTTGGAGGAAAAGTAGGATATGGATATGAATATAAAAATATTTATGGCATGATCCATGAACAAGGTTCTTTAAGAGTATTTACTGTCCAGCATGTACTTTATTCCTTCTAATTGCTAATCCCTTATCACTGTTGCATTCATTCCCTTTCAGCCAGGTGGATGATGAACAAGTGTGTAGCTCAGCTTTTGCCAGCCTAGTGACCTCCAGATGTTTTGGACTACAACTGGCCGCCTAAGCTGCTTATGGCACAAAAACACGACATGCAAGTCATATGGCATACTCAGCAGTTACAATAAAAGTACTGTACCATTTTTGAATTGGAATTGTCAGCTCCCGGAATCGTATGTTGCAAAGCTGTAATTTTGTTGAATGGCTCCAACACCATGAGTGGCTCACTTAAGTATTTGCAGCCCTAAAAACACACTTTCCCACTAGACTTTCGAAATGCAATTTCCCTCTTTTTGTGTATATATATGTACGTATATAAAAAGACACGTAAGGATTCACATAGCCAGATGTTAAAAGAGACTGCTGTGTGAGGGAGGTTTATTTGGCAGGTTTTGGTTGCCGTGGAACTTTTTTCTTTTTTTTTATTGGACGATTCAGCTAATAGGCTCTCATTTTCAGTAATTTTGTATGAAATCCCTAAATGATACTGCAACATCCCGTATTAACAAGGGACGAAGTGTCCTTAACAAATAAATAACACAACTGCCAAAAAATGTAATTGTAAATCATTCACACCAAATTCTATGAGCTCTTCCATATTTTCCACCACTTTTTTTTTATCCAGCCAGATAATTTGTATGTTGTTAGCCAAATGTGTTACTATTACTTGTTTTCTCTTGAGAATAGCTGGTGCTTCCAATCTATATAATTTTGCCAAAGTGCTGCAATCACTCATAATTTTTAGTGCTGTACTCTTTATTGCTATAGTGCATCTACTGTGAATAAATATAGACCAGAATTCCCTTGTTTACATGTATGGGGAATGAAGAAAATGAAGCAAGTTTTCTGATAGTGCTGTAGATCAGAGATTGCTACCATCTCTGATCTATCCTTCAAATACTGGTCCACAGACCCAGAAGCATCAAAACACATTGGGTGTCTTGTTCAGGCTCCATAGTAAGTTGGCATTGGACATCACGGATATCATGCGGAATATCTCTTTGTGTCACAGCCTTGAAGCTTCCATTTTTCCTAGAAGCTGAAATTGTGAGCAGACCTTTTAGCCACACCTCCTAAAATCACTGATTAACATTAAAATAAACTTGTATAAGTCTATGAAGCACCAGAAAATATTGTTTGAGGTGTGAAATCTGCCCCCTTGACCACCTCACAACCATTTCTGTTAAAGAATGCCTACCAGTGGAAAGAGTTTGGGAAGGGTGCATGTGGAGGGGAG
The DNA here is from genome assembly GCF_964106915.1 of Podarcis gaigeae. Taxonomy (NCBI): domain Eukaryota; kingdom Metazoa; phylum Chordata; class Lepidosauria; order Squamata; family Lacertidae; genus Podarcis; species Podarcis gaigeae. The sequence goes on along the minus strand of NC_139685.1, from coordinate 51,774,365 downwards.
AAGTAGGGGGAGATCCGTTGCACAAACAGAAATCCTTGCATTAATAGAACTTCTTCATAACCTTAACTACTCCTTAAGTATCACTAATCCTGGACCCCAATGCATGGATTTTTTGTTTAATGTAGCAGCTGAAGGCCCTGTAAATATTATATTGCACTGAATTTACCATAAAAAACCATACAACCACAGTGGTAAAATAAATCAGGTGGTTTTATCATGCGTTGAGAGAAATAAGAGTCTGTAATACCATCACCTGTTTTTAAGAACAGCAATTTCGGTCCAGGAGAGCTGGGTTGTGTGACTGGTTAGGCTGGCAGTATGTTAGCTCACCTGTGCATAAAAACGATATATTGCAAACACCTAGCATCAGCCACTTTTCTGTGTTTGACCACCAGCTTTAATATAAAATGTGAAGGTTCTTTCTGAATTTCCCTGAAGGCAAATTTCAGACTCAAATGAACCTTTACATATTTCACCTTGTACACATTTGCTGAGTATTTATATTTGAAAATACCGGTACATTGACTCTTTTCACCTACCCCAGCATCAAATAGCAAAGAGAGAAATACTAGATTTGAAACACAGGTCCAGGTGTTCTAACAACAGGAAAATCCCTGTGAATGGTTTTTATTAGCAAAATAGGAGGCCCATAAAGCAACTGAAAATGTTATAAATGGCCACATCTCCCTGGTGCCTCTTGGTGACACCTTCAGACCTGGAATAAGAGGGGACTAATACATGCTACAGAAGGCAAAGAGAGTAATCCATCACCAAGTCTACACGCCACTGTTTTATGTCGGTGCATAAACCAGACTCAAAATATGAAAATATAGTGGACTCTGTATTTACATGGGCAAAGCAATTCCTGTATATGAATAATTACAATTTAGCAAAAAAGTAAGCAAAGATACCATTAAACACAGAAATATAATGTATATCAGAAGACGGAAGCCCAGCTGAAAGTCCATTTTGACTGAATCGTCTCTTTCTCTGGCCAAGAGGAGTTCTTTTGCCTGTGCAGCTGCATTTTTTGTTGGCGGATTATAAACTATCCCTACAACCTCATGCTCTATGTGGTATAAATGCACAAAATATATAAACAGCACACAATTAATAGGATGAAAGTAGACTATTCCACTCAAATTCCATTCTCACACTGCTCCCGGGACAAAATGGAATAAACACCTCTTCCATGAAACGTAATTTGAATAGCTGTGAGGGTAATTTCTCATGTGGCTAATCATTAATGATCAGAAACAGATGCTACAAATACGCAGAGAAGTCAAACTTGTTGTTGAGTCCATCGGACTTGCAGAGTTTAAAGTGAAAATCCAGAGTGCCTCAGATTTGCATAATACAGAGGCATATGCATTTGGTCTAAAGCCAAAAAACAATGATTTTAAAAACATTGGTGCCTCAGGGATATGCTTACATCCTACAAATGTTCACATGAAGTTTGCTCTTACATCCCCCGATACTAATTCTCAAAGCTCTACTATTTTGTCCTGAATTGTTGTACTGCTCATGCCAGGGAAGATCGAAAGTGAGAGGGGAGGGGAATTGCATTTTGCCATGCCAAATCTTGACTGCCACAGCAAAGAAGCCCATATCTGTCACACGACAGCAGGAGGGTCAGTCCAGGATCCTTTGCTAGTACATCTCTGTTGCTTCCCTCCCACCCTGCTCCAAAACTTCCCATTCAGTGGTAGAGCTTCATGCTGAGGCACCGGGGGTGGGGGTGGGGGTGGGGGTGGAGAGCAGGTGGGGGCAGGGCTCCTCCCACACTCTTCTTCCTCCGCCAGTGATCCCATTTCAAGTGTTTCTGCTGAAATCCATGGACACTAGCTTCCACCCACCTACCATGTGGATATATTGGGAAGAGCTGGGCAGAGGGCCTCCTTCACTTCACTTAAACTCGTAGCAGCCCATTTCTTTCATAGCATTACTTGAGTAAATTATCTTGTATGCAAAATGAGAAAATGCAAATAGGTGAGCTGGAAGGATAGTTACTGCGGAAATGCAAGACCATCATTCAATACCGCCATCTTTCCAGCTTGTCGAAGGTTTGACTATATGCAAGATTACTATGTGTTTTGCTCCAACTAAAAGTTTAAGGTTGTTTTAGACATCAGGCCAGGAAATAAACACGATATGAACTGATTAATTGGAACCTGCTGAACCACTGTGTACTATACTTTAATTTGATCATGCCTCTAGGAAAATGTTTTGAAAAATCCATTTATTTCCACTGAAGTAGTGTCAAGGCTTGAGTTCTTAATGGCATATCAAATTCTTAATGTATGAAATTACTGAAAATTAGATCCTCTTTCAATGCATCTGAAAAGCAATCAGCTAAAATACCACACTATATCCTTTCATAGTTGTATCTTTTTTAAAAAACAAAACATTGCAGTATGTCCGAAAATAATGATTGCAGGTGGCTTATGGTTAGTGAAGCAAGAAGCTGGAATTAAACTAAGAGTTTCTTTTACATTCCCTCAATGACTATATAATACACAGAAACATCTAATTCCCTGGTTTAAATTAGTGATTATATTCTCATTATTATTCTGTGCTGATTTTATATTTAAAAATAGTGCTAGGAAGGTTAAATCATAACAAAAATACAGTAAGCTTTCAGTAAGTGATTTTAAGATGGAAACCATCAAACCTGCTGGGATATGATATGGTAGAACTATAGAAGGGGCAGCTGTCCAAACATACGCCACGTACAAAAACAGCCATTTTGAAAGTCAGACTGAATGGTTTTTACAATGTTTCTGCAGTTTGGTCAGTGAGTTCAAGGCTTCAGTGTCAATCAATACTGTCACTGTTGCAGGAAATGAGGAGAGGAAGGGCACTTCAGAACTACACACACAGGAAGGGGCCATAACAAGTCAGAACCACTGGCCATTTATTACCTGAACCATGGGCTGGCAAACCTTTTTTTTGCACATCTGGATTTATGAACGAATGTCATGGACTTTTTCTTTTCTGGTCAGTTGTCTCGCCCATCTCCTGGATCACCCTGTGCTGAGATAACATGGACACACACATTGCTTTCCCAAGGGTTCTGGTCAGTGCTATTTTTCTAGAAAAAAAATATGAATACCTCCCTCATTCTCTTAGAATGGCAATGGTGCCCACATGAGAGGTGCCAGAACTGAGTTCCGGTGCGTTCTGGATGAAAAAAATGTCCTGGTTCTGGTAAAAGTGTGATCCAGTAGAAGCAATATTGAAAGGCAAAAGGAGCTGAAAGAGGAATTGGGGAAAAGCTCACACTTTCAACTTCCTCAGCCCTAGATACTTGTCAGGTGAGAAACAGATACCTCACCAACTCATGACTAAGGGAGCATTGAGGCTGGGAGAGGGGATCAGAGGCACTGTCACCATTTGACCATCACACTTTGTGTGTTTGTGTAATTCACAATTTCTTGGATGATTCCCTTGAGTGAGAACCTCCAGAAATTTATCCCACATTTCACATCAGGTGAAAATCAGTAGCAACTAATTGCACAGAGACAGGAGAGGGGAACACCTTATGTTCTGCATTTTTCAAGATCATAGAACAATGGAAGGCCTATTTGTTTTATCTTTTCCTCTAATTCTGACAATGTGTGTAGCCCACTAGTTGTCTTCTCATTGTTTTCTCAGCTTGCTTAGCAGGAAAGCAAAGATTGACCTTCCTCTAATAACTTAACATCTTTGTGTGTGGTGGTTGCATCCATCAAATATTTTTGCCCATCTGTGTTCTAATAATAGAACAAATGGTATGCAATGTAAGTCGTCCACAAATGGTAACATTTGAACATTGTATTTAAAAAACAACAACACAGACTTCAAAATTCAATTATGAATAGTGTCAATTAAGAGCTATTATTGAAAGGAAAGTGTGAGATAACCGAATAAGCTAAAACAACAGGTTTTGTGGTTGGTGTCACAGATCTCTTACATGGGCTGACTGTTTTCTCCCATATTATCAATCTCAAACCTTACAAATGTTATTTTTAAAAAATTAAAGCATAAGACGATCCAACAGGATCAGGCCAAAGGTTCTTCTAGCCTTGCATCTTGTTATCCCAGTGGCCGACCAGATGTCTTTAGGACACTCACAAGCAGCACCTGAGTGCAACAAGATTCTCCCTAGCTGCACTCTCCAACAAGAGGTATTCAGCAACATTCTGTCTTGTAACAGTGGGGCTGTCCTGGCTATGTTCAACTGATAAGATAGTATCTCGTATGGTATCAGTTCCTTTATGGAAATCAATACCATCAGATAACTTGTGTTGATAAAAATCACTTTTTATCAATGGAAGATTGTTCATTATCAGTTTGGTTTATTCTACTACATAAGTTGGTTGTGAAGATAGAATAGGATAATATTCATAGTATGACCATACAACTTTTGAGGAGGGTGTTGAAATATGTTAGTATGATGTGATAGTTGCAGTCTCACAAGTAGTTTGCAGGTTCATCAGCAGTGCTTTTTTTCTTTAAAAAAATGTTTAGGGATACTCTCATTTTGACTCAAGAAAATCACCACTTTATAGTTCAAATTGGGGAAAATAAATATAGTAAATGGACAAAAGTGCAAAGAACATGCAGAATGTTTAGGGGTATGCATACCCCTGCGTCCCCCTCAGAAAAAAAGCACTGTTCATCAGTAAGACAAAACCATCACTTCAGATTTCCAAATCATTGAAAGCCTATTTGGTGGAGCCCATTAGGCGTCCTTGTACTCATGGAAGAGATTTTCATAGAATCATAGAATTGTAGTGTTGGAAGGGACCCCAAGGATCTAGTTTGACTTCCTGCAAGGCAGGAATATGCAGCTGGTCTGAACACAGATTGAACCCCTGGCATTATCAGCACCACACACTAACCAACTGAGCTAACCTCCCGCTGATCCAACAAATGCCTTTGCTGAGGGAAAAGAAGGGTAATTGTATACTATACCCTATACACTAGACTATTAGATCTTGCAGTCCCTCATCCCACCTTCCACCCAATTTTGGAGGGTACCCCAACTTTCTGGAGCTGATTACAGGGGCTGTAGGATAAGTTAGGGAAATCAGCAGAAATCACCTTCTTCTTGGTATTCTTTGTGGTCTTAACAGGTACTCCAGTGATGGGGGTCTGGCAGGTTTTGGGGGTGGTTTTGGTCTCCTAAATGGCAGTCTCAGAAGATGCTTAGGTTAGCAGGTGGCAAGTACGATTATGATGATTTGGGAAAGTTTTATGACAGCTCTGAGCAGAAGCTTAATATATGATGGAAGCATTGTGGGCTTCCCCCCACCCCACACATAAAAACTCTAATGTCCCCTTCAATCTCTCAAGGGGTCGTATGGCTATTGGCCCTCTCAGGTAAACGGCACGCCTAGATATTTCCATTGATCCAATTGCTTGAGAGTTGTCATTGGTTGTAGATTGCATACGAAGATCCGTCAATTTAGGATAGTCGTTCTCAGAGTAAACTGATGGAAATCAATAGGCTTCAGTTACTTAAACCCACTGATTTCAGTGGGTGTACTCGTAAGTATGACTAATGCTGGCTATCACCCTGTTAAGGGTGCTCCTAGTTGAATAGCCACATCAATGATTCTATGGAATGTTAAAGCACTGGGTTTTTGTTTTCATAGTGCAAAATGAATAGTATGACTTCCAAATGTTCCCATTAATGTTTGTCAGATTTCACCTTCAGGGCTTGAATCTGCTTTTGTGAAGATCCACGTGCTGTAACCTCAAAAGTCAAAGTAGCAACTGGTCTGTTGGGGGGAGGGGCATATCACAAGAAACCTGGACATTTGCTTTGAGAAGTAATCAGTCTGTTTGCATTGTTTAGTTCAACACTGAACTTCATGCATCTGAAATACACCACGTTCTTACTAAAACATTTTGCAATCTGTGCTGGAAATACCTATGAGCACCTTTAGGAAATTCATTAAACCATCCTTATTTTGGAGAGGTTTGCGGCCTCTGCAGGTAAGGTGGTTTTAGTATATTGTGTGGATTGCCTGCTGCTGATTTTTATTATTATTTTAATGTCGCTTATAGCAGGGATGGCTAATTTGCAGTGTTTTTTTGGGGGGGGGGGTCTTATACAGCCCCTGGAGTGAATTTTTCTGGCCCTCCAAGACTTGAATGGTTGGGGCAGCTGAAAAAAAGGGGGGAATAAGGTAGACACTATACTGGTGGCGGTCCAACATGGTGATGGGGATGCAAATTTCCCCTTTCCTAGTAATCAAAGTGATCATTTGATGAGCAGAGAGGAGCCAATAACCTCCCTCTCAACTGATTTGCACATTCCAGCATTGGCATATGATGAGTTTTACTGGTCTGGGACGAAGTGTTGGGGGTAAAAAACGACACCCCAAATCTCAGAAGGATAACGGGGATAGATAACTTCTCCTCCACTGTCCGATACAACCACGTGGGGATCTTACATGCAAGATCCTGTTACTAAAAATGTATAGAAGCCAGCTCAGAGTAACTAAGGACCCTGCCATGGGCCAAGATTGTGGTTTGGGAGTGCTATTATCACTCAAGGAAATTTTGGAAGACTTCCATTCCTTGGCAAAATAACTGCACTATGAGCTTGTGTGGGAGTCTTCTCATGACCTGTTCATCATGCAACTTGCAATGTAGGCCTGAAAAAGGGAAAGGGGGGGAGGAGATTGGCTTCATGCTTAGTAATTATGTATACAGATCTTGTACAATGATACTTTCTTTTGGAAAACATTTATCCGTTTCAGCCGCTCAAAAATCTGGAAGCCTATCTGAGAAAGGTGTTTTGTAAAGCCTTGTCACTTTCACACAACATGTTTTGCTTCCCTTTCACATCCCGAGACCAAAGGTTACTACTTCGTAGAAACTACTAAAAGCATCACAACAGAGAGAAGAGAGCCACTTTTTTATAAAGAAGAAGAAGAAGTGGTGTGCGCTGTCTCGGCAAAAGTCAAGTAAATGCCCGGAGGCTGTAAATGAAAAACACATTTGAAGTGGGTGCAGGAGAGGACCTGTAAAATAATATTTTTTAAGATAAAAGTGTGCCACAGGGTCAGATGAGGGTGTGAAGTAGTTTTAATTTCCAGCCTTTACCTGTAGATTTCTGGTATAGGCTGCTTTTGTTAGTTTAGAGCTAGGGTGTGAGTGGAGTGGGGAGGGAAAGCTGAACATGGAGATTAATTTACAAACTAGCTAAAAAGAATTAGTCACAGGAGACCAACCTCTGGGTGTCTGGCAGCCATCAGAATTCTCTTTCATTGTAACCAAAATATTTCACATGGATCCATAAAATGCCCACCCTTTCCCTTTTAAGTTTCACAGCTCTTTATTTCTTTTAAACCTGTGGTGGGTCAGAATTAATTGAAGTAATTTCCTTTTTAATGACCTCAAACACATTGGCTTTTTAAGTCCAGAAAAGCAATCTATGCTATAAAGGTTTCTTAAAAAAAGGGGGGGAGAGAAAAATGCATAATGATTAAATAGGGCATAGATATAGATGATATAAATATAGATATGCCATATTTAAATACATATATATAGCTCATATGTTTTCCAAACATTAGGGGAAGGGAAGACAGGGTTGAATAGCTTCTCCTTTGCAGTTTCATTAGGATGGTTCAGAGGGATTCCCCAGAATGAGCACCAACATCAGTCTGGACAACCAGTTGTGGAAATCCTGGAAAGCAGAGTGTTGAAGTCTATATTGTCCTAGACAGAAATTTAGAGCAAAGTTGTTAAGGAACAAAATATCTTTGGTAGGAGAGTATGTACCAGTCCTTTTGCTGACAAGTCCGACCCATAGGATATTTGACCTAGCTAGCTTCCTGCTTATAGTTTTGACTGACTGTCAACACAATTTAGGATAATTAAGGTAAATGAAGAAGGTCAGATAGCAGGGGGCTGTCAACTCTGCTATTAACGTGTTGAGTTAAATCATAAATGAGTAGGATTCTGTTTGTTTGTTTGTTTGTTTGTTTGTTTGTAAGGTGTGTTAGAGATTAATTTGGCAAAAGATACTGGTTATTGTTTGTGTTACTGTTTTGTTTTCATTGTATTAATAGCAAAAATGAGGTGAAAACAACAAAAAAAAATACTGCACAGAGGTTCATGGAAAACACTTGAATCTCAAGAATTCTGTATCTGGAAGCTGAATTCTGCAGCCATGTGCATGAAACCAAGGAATATACACAGCAACTGTAAAGGTAAAGGTACCCCTGGCCATTGGGTCCAGTCGCGGATGACTCTGGGGTTGCGGCGCTCATCTTGCTTTATTGGCTGAGGGAGCCTGCGTACAGCTTACAGGACATGTGGCCAGCATGACTATGCCGCTTCTGGCGAACCAGAGCAGCACACGGAAACGCCGTTTACCTTCCCGCTGGAGTGGTCCCTATTTATCTACTTGCACTTTGACATGCTTTCGAACTGCTAGGTTGGCAGGAGCAGGGACCAAGCAAAGGGAGCTCACCCTGTCATGGGGATTCGAACTGCTGACCTTCTGATCAGCAAGCCCTAGGCTCTGTGGTTTAACCCACAGCGTCACCCGCAGCCCTGCACACAGCAAATGACCAAACCCCATTTTCTATGTTTTTGAGCTTCCGCTAGAGCTCTTTATATTTTGGGCTACATTTCTGCCAGACTTTTAAACAAAGCTCAGTGCTAGATCCCTGCAGTGGCTCTATCCTGTAAGTTTATGAGTGGTATAGAGAAGAGCTGCTTATTCTTTTGATGTTGGTGGCAGTAGTTGTGCAGCCACAGACGAGCTGGGTGTATGTGTGAAACTCTTCCTTGTGTGAGCAGCAGGCTGTATCATTCATGCCAGTTGGTCGCCAGGAATTCACAGCAATGGCACCCAAATTCCAATGCAAACAGCACCCAAACACCACCTCCGAAAAAGCCCTCGCTGCAGCGCGTGCCCACAAGCTGTTTTCAGCTGCCACCAGTCAGCTGTTCTCCAGCAGGGAAATTTCCACCTCCAGTCAGCTGTTCACGAGCAAGTGAATCCCTTGATCGATTGATGGGGTTGAAGGCTGGGATGGAGGGTGCTCCAGCACCCACAAAAAGGCAGAAACCGTGAAAGCTACTGTTTGTTTACACAGGAGGAAGCAAGGCTAAGCTGAAAGGGAGCAGTGAGATTCGCGGAAGCAGGAAGAAGGGAGATCTCCCAGCCACTCAGCTGCTTAAATGCGCTACGCCATTTTATGAAGCCATGCTCACCCCAGCCAACCGGATTGGCTGGCCAGGGGCCGTGACGCAGCTGGGATCTCCCTCATGATGTGGGGGCCTAGCCCCGCCCCTGCAGTGAGTGGGAGACCATGTGGCCTGTCCGCAACACTGCTCCAAAAAATCCACACTATATATATTTCATAGTAACCTAAGCATCATACATTCCTCAGTATTTTACATTGTAGGTTTTTATTTCTTGTTTCGGAATTGTGTTTTATTTTATGATTTGTTTTATTATGATGATTATTATTTATTTATTGAATTTCTATACCGCCCAATATCTGGAGGCCTTAGGGTGGTTCACAGAATAAAATGACAATATAAAACCACAAAATACATAATCAAAATAAAAACAACAACCCAACTGCCCCCAACCACATTTTGAAGGGCATAGGATGTCAATCAAATCAACCAAAGTCCTGGTTATAAAGGAACGATTTTGCTTGGTGCTTAAAGGTGTATAATGAAGGCACCAGGTGAACTTCCCTGGGGAGAGCATTCCACAGATGGGGAGCCACTGCAGAGAAGGCCCCTTCTTGTCCTGCCAGCCTCCAGACCTCTCAAGGAGGAGGCACACGGAGGGCAGCAGCAGATGATCTCAGTCAAGTTAGGTTCATATGGAAAGAGGCGGTCCTGAGCCGTTTTTTAAAGGATCTTCTGCTTTCTCTTGTATTTTGTTATGTTCCAAACTGCATTTTTATGTTTTGTGAATTTATTCACACTTGTGTGCACTGTCCTGTAGTCTTTTGATGAAAGGTGGTTGGCAAATATTTTTTATTAAGTTAATTAACAGACCATACCTTTGTATTGCATTAGTTTATCTTTGCAGTTTACTAAAATATTGCTGTTCTACCTTTCTTTCTTTCTGCTTAATCCAATACATGTTGAGTCAGACACAAGTCCTGCTTTGTTTAATGGGTCTGTCTCCCAAGTTTGTGGACAGAGGATTGTGGGGTTTGTTTAATCTGAAGCCAATTAAAGATCATAATTAAATTGGTACTGGACAGGTTTTTTTTGGAAACTTTTTGTTAATAAGGAATTTCATTTTGGAGGGGGAAAACAGCACCATAAACATGTTGTTTTGTAACCACTTTACAACTCTTAATGATTATTGTAAATAATTATGGTATATTCTTCATTTTCCAAACAGGAAATTGTCGTTCTTTCTCATGTGTCTTCTCTAATGTTCACATCTACAACATTTTGGGGCTTTTTGGCATGTGCACAAAGATTCAGTATTTATTTTAAGAGACAGTGTTGTTTACGCATCTAGTTCTGAGCTTGCTGCGTTGATACTTCTTTTATGAAGAACAATTCCTTTTCCAGACTTCATTTACAAAACAAAAATGCCTTTTTACGTGTTAGCATGTTAAGCATTGTGAAAAAGAAGGCTCGGGAAAAGGAGGAGGTCCAGACATTCTTGATTTTCCTTTTTAGTGACTTTAAAGTCAGTCAGTCATTTATCTGGAAGAATAGCTGGCTCCCCACCCCCCCACCCTTTTGCATTATGCTCAAAAAGACCCATTCATACTTCATGTGGGGACACATTGCAAAGACCCCATGCTCGGGTGGCCTGCTTAAAGGAGGAGGCCTGTTCTCTTCTCCTGGGGAAAGCGACACCTGTACTAAAGAACAGCCTGAGAATGAGGACGCAATTTGACAACTTTATTTTTTTTAAAAAAAATAAATTAGTATTTGTGTATATGAGGGGGAGAGGCTGTTGCGTCACTTTAGCCATATCAATCTCTCTCACTGCCGACAACTAATAAATGAATAGATGAAGAACCGATCCATGTGACACTGACATGAAAACCCCGCACATACACTATGCAAAAATGGAAAATCATTAACCTCCCCTTCTATCTTGCCCCCTTTTTCTCCCCCTGCAACCTCACAATGTGTATGATAGCAATGTCTCACATCAAACATAACCGACTTGTAGATAGGACTCTTATGAGCTGAAAACAGAAACTTTATATGTACTTTTGTTATCCATGAAAATCTTTCAATAATTTTTTTAAAAAAGATATTTGTAAGTGTTGATCATATTCTCTATACCTCCTTTATAAGATTCCATCTGATGATGAAATACACACACACACACACATACTTCCAATTTATGGACAGCCTTCTTTGGCCCAGCACCAAGATATGTATGGGCAGAGGTTATAAATGAGCTGTGTTTTGCCAGATTGTACAGCTCTTGAAGAAAGTATAAGGTATCTTACAGAAATAGTAGCAACTAGTGGAGTGGGGGTGATGTTGTTCACCAAAGTGAAGGTTGAAATAAATTTTAAAAAATTGTCCAGTAGCACCTTAGAGACCAACTAAGTTTGTTCTGGGTACAGTGGTACCTCTGGTTACAAACTTAATTTGTTCCAGAGGCCGTTCTTAACCTGAAACCATTCTTAACCTGAGGTACCACTTTAGCTAATGGGGCCTCTTGCTGCCACCATGCCACCACTGCATGATTTCTGTTCTCATCCTGAGGTAAAGTTCTTAACCCGAGGTATTGCTTCCGGCTTAGTGGAGTCTGTAACCTGAAGAGTTTGTAACCCAAGGTACCACTGTATAAGCTTTCTTGTGCATGCACACTTCTTCGGATACACTGCCTCCCTCCTCTTCCTCTTGGTTGGCAGCAAACTCCATGTTGGTAAGTCAGCTGGGCAACACCGCCCCACCAGCCACTATTGTAGTAGATCAGTACAAACATCCCAGATATTTAGTAGAGCTGTCAGTGGACAACCACCTATTTGAAGGTGTCCTGTACACGAGGTCTGTCCCATCCAGGTCTGGTTTCAAGATGAGGAATCCTAAGAAGGGAGAGCAGGAGCATCGAAGTTGCACATCCACAATTAGCAGCACCTGGTGTGCTGACAGAGCACTGCTATGGTGAGATGTGCTGTATTTCTATTTCAATTATAGTAATTATTTCTAAATTTGTGCCTATACATATGAATTGCCTTCAAATTTTATTTAAGTTGGTGTCCTCTTCTGCAGTAAGGCAAATTCTTTTTTTGTTTCTTTTTGGCAATGCACAACTGTCTACCCTATATACATGGCAATATCTAATTAAGAAAGCTATTGCCTAATTGGTATTAATATTCTAAACAAGTCCTCAGGAAACCAAAAGGAAAACTATTACGTTTAAAACACATTACACTTAGTCTGGTTCTCACATAATTTACTGCCTAATTAAATATAGGCTTAATTGTGAAATATACAGCTTATGGGTGTCTATTCAGAAGTAGCCAGGTAAATGTGGATAGGAGCCTTAAACGAATACCTACTGTGTGTTACAACTCAAAGCTTTAAACTTAAAATATCTACTTTGTGTTATTACTCAAAAACATCATTGTTATAGAGCAAATTCCACAAAGAAGACATCAAAACCTAGACTTATAGAGCCTGTCTTGTCAATTCAAATAGTTTATAAGTTGGCAAACTCATATTTATTGAATGGAGCCCAATAAGAGAAAAATTGGATATTGCAATATATATGGTTCTCCTTCTTGTGTAGCAGTTCTCTGTTTGAAAAAAGGACAAGGATTTCATATAGACAAATACAGAGTGATGCATGAAGGGAGAGAAGGTGAATATATACAAAGCTGGCAGGCTGAAAAACCTTTTCTGGAATCACATCACAATGGTATTAAATTAGACCAGGCTGGTTACAAAGCCACAGAAGGAAAGCTGTAACCAATTTTTAAAGGGCCAGCAAGGATCTGGATGGGCAGACCCAAATTTTAAGCTTCTATTATTATCTTTGGTCGTTTTTCTTAATGCTCTGCTTTTGCTTATTTGTAATTGCTTTTTTTAAAGCGTTCATTACACATTACTACTACTGTTATATAGCAAATCAAAATAATGCTTTTTCTCATGAAGGCCAAGAAGGTTTTCCCAAGACAAGGCTAGATATTAACTAGCAAGGTTTCCATCTTACAATATAATCAACATGATCACGGTTGTTTGTGATGAAAGTCAAGTAGACTTTTCCAAGACTGCTTATCAGTGATAATTTTTTAACACAAATCTTCCTCTCCACAAACCGCCCAGCGCTCCAATTGTTTCTTCCTCCAATTTGGAATGGGCAGCTCTGCACAATTCACTCCTACATGGCCCATGAAATAAACATATGCACTCTGGGTCAGCAACGCTGGGAAAACCTGGCAAAATAAGGTTGTGGGAAGGGAATGCTTATTGAACTGGCAATGGTTTATAATACTTTACTGCAAAAATAAATACCTTGATGATACAGTCCAGGTTGTCTGTGAATAAAGAACAGAGACTCAGCAGTGCCACATTACACACTTTCCAAACCAGTAACCCAACTGCACAATAGGCTCCTTCTCCATTAAATCCCAATAAAATCTGTTATAGATGAGTACTGAGAAACCACAGGAAAATCATTCAGTGTCATAACAGCATCACGTGCATTTTTTCCAGGAATGAACATTCTCTCCATCCTAATGTGGTTTAATCCTCTCTAACATGCTGTAAGGAGGGTGTTTTATGGGTCTACCTGGGATAAACCAGGGATAAAGTATCAGGAAAAGCTGTAGATGGATAAGTTAAGCTTAAATCGCGTTTATGGCTGCCAGGACAGTTTCAGTACTGGCTCTGTTGCCAGCATAGGTGTTACTCAGTTTATGGGGTTTGGAAGGAACCCCCCACCCCAATCTTATCAATATCATGTTTCATGTAATTTGGCTTTGCATCTACTACACATTTAGAATTTTGCCAATGCCATCTGAAGAATAAATGTAAAAACTGATTTCGAAAGCACAGTAATTTTAAGGCTGCGTTTGCAGTTAATGCCTAGAAATGTAATGCAGAATGTTGGATGTTTCTGTGATTCTGCAACAGTAGCCCTCTTCATGCATTATTATTATTATTATTATTATTATTATTATTATTACTATTAAAATTTGTATACTGTCCTTCATCTGTAGATCTCAGGGTGGTTCACAGCATAGAATTACAATATGAAAACCTACAAAAGACATAATAAAGATAAGAACCAAAACAAATCAATAATCCCCTCTCCCACAACACATTTAAAAGGGCATAGAATGTCAATAAGCCAAAAACCGGGTTGAAGATGAACGTTTTTGCCTAGCACCTAAACCAGGGGCCGGCAAAGTTTTTGTGGCTTGGGTCACTTCACAGTCCCGCAGACGCCGCGGTGGGCCAGAGTGTGCATGTGCATGCACAAACGCTATTTCCGGCGCTCCTTCCGGCACGGAGGAGGCGTGCGCAGCTTCCCATTGGCTAGTCCTCCAGATATTGTTGGGCCCCAGGTCCCATCAGCGACAGCTAGCATGTGTCAGGTGTGCGTGCAGGAGCCAGGCCCTGTGACTAGGACTGGGGCCTTCCTAAGTTTGTTATGAAGAGGCAAGGCGTGGCCTCACAGGTTAGGCCGATTGGTAACTCACAGCACCTGGTGGCAAAAGCTGGGAAGGGATATAAGGTCAGGATTTCCCTTCAGCTCTTTGCCACAGCAACATGTTCTGTGCCTTGCTGTGTTTGTCTCCTTGCTTCTTGATCCTCGATCCTTGGAGCCCTGACTTCATGACTCCTTGCTTCCTGACCCTCGGACCCTCGGCTTCTTGACTCCCGACTCTCTGACCCTTGCACCTTTGGCTTCTTGACTCCTGGCTTCTTGACTCCCGTTCCTGCTCCCACCCTGCCATCTTGTCCCCAGTCCTGACATTCCCAGCCGGGACTTTGATTGCCCGTGAACCGGACAGTTACAGCATGGTCATGGTTAGGGGTGATGGGAGTTGTAGTGTAACAATATTAGGAGGGCAACAGGTTAGCCCTTGGTAATCTACAGTGTTTCTTTTCTACCTCTGTCTGCCATGATTTCTAACAAGGCAGTTCATGAGTAAGTCAGTTAGTTCTAAGGAGGATGTTTTATATGAATGTGGCAATGACTAGAAAACAAAAGCTGCAGGAATAATTTTCCTGTTTCATATACTGATAGTTTTTGTGTTTGTTTTATTGACACATAAAGGAGAGCAGTTTAGAGAATAATATGACAGATCCAGGAAAAATAGTCATCTTAAATTGGTATCTTACAAATTGAAAGGAACCATATCTACTTCCTAGAATATGTGTACAGGTTATTGTGGGAGTCACAGTAAAATTGCCACGATCAGTTCTGGTTTTTTCTCCACGGGAGTACAATTAGAGCAGCTTTCAGTCAAATAAAACCAGGCTGTCATTACTAGAAGTGGAGTGCAGCTTTGCCCATGCATTCATACTGCATTTCATTTCCAAACTGCAGATATGCATCTGTTTTTTATATTCAAGTGTTATTCTCGCTTCTTTTCTTTCTTCAGCATTTTCTTGCTAGTAGCCTGAGGGCCATTTAAGCAAGATGAGCTTTTTCACCTAGAAGACCATAAAATGGAGGGAAACTAACAAGGGGCTATGAGGTGTTATGGCAAGAGCTGATGAAGTGTAGTTACTGGCACACTGCAAAATAGTTCGAACACCAAGTGATACCGACAGAATCCATGTGCCACCAATTTCTTAGAGGACTAAAACTTTTCGCCAGTGGTGGTTCATCAATATATTTGTGTGGAGCGAGAAAGATGGCAGCAGAGACAAACTCACAAGAGTGCAATCTTCTACATGCCTACTCAAAATTAAGCCCCAGTGGCACTTAATCCTCGACAGGGATGGGAAAGAGATTCTATTCAGGTCACATTTAAGTACAAAACTACAGAGTTTGCACTTTCTGAAACAATATACAAATTGAAACACAGCCACCTTCTCTGAATTTTGCAATGCAGTTCTCCCCCCAATCTGGAAGTTTTTGAGACATTTTTATTGCCTCTTCTAATATATTTTAAGAAGAGCCCTTGTTTCTTAGACTGGAAATGTCAAAGGGTTGGGCCACACCATTCCCTCCTCTCCCAATTCCACTGATGATGTGCTTTGTATAATGTGCCATTAGCCATGAAATCAGAACAGACTTCCAGTATACTAAAGAGAAAGGAAGCACTGTGGTAGCACTGAAGAGTGAACATAGAGTGCAATATCCATTTCCCCATCTCTGGGCCAGAGTCAGGAAAATCTGTGGCTCTCCAGGTACTGTTGGACCACAACCCCCATCATCTCTGATCACTGGCCACACTGGCTAAGACTAATGGCAGCTGTAGTCTAATAACATCTGGAGAATGACTAGTTCCCCAGCCCAGGTCCACACAATCAAAGCTATTCAGAATCAGAAGATACATTGCATCACCAGCTTTCCCCCACTCTACTCTGATACTGGGATAGTCTGGTGGTTAGTGTGTCTAATTAGGACTAGGGAGACCCAGATTCAGATTTCCACTCAGCTGTCAAACTGACTGGGTGACCTGGGTCAATTAGCATTTCCCAGCCTAATTTATTTCACATGGTTATAAGGATAAAATGTGGGGAACTAACTATGTGTACTTCAGGACTGAAATGTAGTTAAAGAAATTATGGAAAGTTGTGATATCTCTTATTGTAATGCCTTGGGTTGGATCCAGACCTGGATCAGAGTCCTTTTGGGTTGGAATCAAAGCTATGTGACCATGTTTCACTTACTTAACAGGACTTTCCTTGCCTCTTCCCCCCACAAAGGATCTCCTCCAAAGGATCTCCCAACCCTCCAGAGCACATTTTGGGGATGCTGCAAGGGAGTTCTGGCGGGAAGGTAAACGGCATTTCTGTGTCCTACTCTGGCTCGCCATAAGCAGCTTAGTCATGCTGGCCACATGACCCGGAAGCTGTACGCTGGCTCCCTCAGCCAATAAAGTGAGATGAGCGCCACAATCCCACAGTCGGTCACGACTGGACCTAATGGTCAGGGGTCCCTTTACTGCAAGGGAGCTACAACCCATTCATACTTACCTAGGAGCAAGTCCCATTGAACTTGCCTGTCAGAAGACACACATAGGACTGCACTGTTACTGCATTGAATTTAGGGCTGAGTGGCACTGTGGGTTAAACCACAGAGCCTAGGACTTGCCGATCAGAAGGTTGGCAGTTCAAATCCCCGTGATGGGGTGAGCTCCCGTTGCTCGGTCCCTGCTCCTGCCAACCTAGAAGTTCGAAAACACATCAAAGTGCAAGTAGATAAATAGGTACCGCTCCGGCGGGAAGGTAAATGGCGTTTCCATGTGCCACTCTGGTTCGCCAGAAGCGGCTTAGTCATGCTGGCCACATGACCCGGAAGCTGTACGCTGGTTCCCTCGGCCAATAAAGCAAGATGAGCGCCTCAACCGCAGAGTCGGTCATGACTGGACCTAATGGTCAGGGGTCCCTTTACCTTTTGTCATGACTAAGAGAAGTTCCCATCAGTGGGAACTAACGTCAACTAATTTAATCTAGATCCAACCCATTACGATATTCATTTTATTATACACTGCATAATTTCTGATGAACTATTTATTGTTTTTTTATTATTTCTTTCATGGCATTAGCAATTACTACTTTCTAGATTAAGGACAAGGAAGGTTCAATCAGCCATGTATATGTTTTGAGAAAGATGGTGCAATCTCTCTCACACACAAAATTGCTAATGCCGGGTTATGAGTTTTCAGTTTTCCTCTTGTGTGTTATGCCCTCAGACTGCACAACTGAAGAATGAAGAGAAGCATTTTATTCTACCAATATGTTTGCAATATACTACATAGCTTTTATGAGGTCTTGCAGTAATTTATGGTCTAGATATATTCTAGCCTTTTCCCTGAAATGTGAGTTAGAAAAAAAAATATAGTCTACAGTGTGAAGCATTACATTTTAGGCAGCTTTGAATTATGAGACTATAATTCTTTTAGAGGCATGTGTGATATTATAGGCATGTATTAAAGCAAAACTTGAGAGTGGTTTGTTGGGTTTCCAGAAAGACTGGATAAAACTGTACTCTAAAGGTTCCAAATCTGCTTTAAAAATACTAAGATCTAATTTATAAACTTATGTGGTAATATGTATACTAAGATATACTGTCACCACCCAGGTCTCTTTTAGGAGAAAGGGTGGGATGTAAATTCAATAAATTATATATAATCATAATCACTGCAAATTAAGCTTCTGAGGTATTCCTGTTGTTATAGTTTTTTTCCCCATTTCATTGGGTCACTTGCAATAATTCAAAGTATGGGTTTTTGTGTTTACATAGGAAGAAGTCTGATACCAACTGAGACCATTGGTCCAACTAAATTCTGAATTACCTACATTGACTGACGGCAGCTGTCTCAGATCAAGAGAGTGGTTTTCCTTTGCTTATTTCAGCTTTTTCTTAACTCTCCAAAGCAAATATATTTCTGTGGCTTACTGTAAATATAAAGTTAAAAGGAGCACATGTTGCTTCCTAGATACATTTTTCTGCTCCTACAATGCAGATAGGAATTCTCCTGCATAATTCTCCTGCTTTATTGCTACTAGCTACATTCTTTCTGATTATTGTAAATCACCTCATTTTGTATCCTTGGTATTTAAAAGTACTTTTTTCTTGTTAGAGACTTTAAAGTCAAACGACGATCCACTGGAGACTCATGTTATTGCTTTATTAGTTGGAACTAATCTCTAACAGGTACAGGTAATTATGTGCGACATGCAGGGGGCCGTTAAGACCTTCTGCCTGATTAAATTTCCCTGCAGGGAAGATAATTGCTATTGTACACTGAAGGTACAAATGCCGTGCAGAGACATCAACTCTCTAGCCAGTCCTGAGGCAATGCTGATAAATCCTGCCGCATTCCTTGGCTGGTGGAACACTGGCTTCCATGCAATGTTTGACATTGGCTTAGCCACATGCGGTTCATTCCAGAAGAGACCGTGAGGTGGAGTCCTCCTTCCTGCATACCAATTTGTGTTAGAGACACAAATGTAGGTCACTTACACCAGATACATTGGCAGCTGGAACAATTCTTGATTAAAAGGAGGAGAAACCACAGCAAGGTCAGATCTAAAGCAAAGTGAGGATAGCAAATGTGCCTTTGCATGTAGGCGGTCTCAGATTCAATTTCCAGGTAGGAAGGAGTGAGACTATCTGCTGTCTGAAAATTGGAGAGCTGCTGCCAATCAGTGTAGATTGGATAGCTGTCAATGTTTCCCTTTTCTTGTGCGGAATCCTGTTCAGAATAAGGGAATTTCCCTTTAAAAAAGGGGAAAGTTGACAGCTGTGGGATTGTTCTGAGTGAGATATGCCTATGGTCTGACTCAGTATAAGGCAACTTCCTCTGTTCTCTGTGTCACCCTCCACATGTTGGACTACAGAGCCCATCATCCTTGAGTCTGGCTGAGTACAAAAATATCAAAAATGGCCAACATTAGATGCCCCTGAACTAAAATAGCATCAAAGGGATTGGAATAAGGAAAGGATTTACATTACATCAGTGGTTCCCAACTAGCTAAGTATCGTGGACTCCCTGTTTTTCAAAAGCCAAGTCATGGATCCCCTACTTATGAAAATTTTGGTATCTCTGGTAGTTTTTCTTATGTGAATGGACCTCCCTGAGTGGGTTCCAGGAACCACCAATTCCAACCACTTCTACTGCGTAGAGTATTAGAATTGCAGCTATATTTGCTTAGAATAAGATGACCTGAAATGAAACACCATTTTTAAAAGATATTGGGGTGGCAGTGGGAGAATTCAGGAACTTTAATGGAAACAATTTTAAGAGTTATTGAGCCAGTGTTGATCAGTGTTTACAAAAGAGACAGTGTCCTGAACCTCTATGCCTAACCTTTCCATACTTACTTTCATTAGAACCATAGTCATTTGAGACTCGTTTTAAAATGCAGCTGCTTACCTTTAAAGCCTTACAGGTTTGGGACACATTTACCTGAAAGGCTGCCTCTTAGCTCCATAGCAATGTCTAAAGACTTTCTGAAGAGACCCTGCTTCAAGTACACTCTTTAGCAGGGGTGTGCTATGCTCCCACAGAGGAAAGGGCCTTTTATGCTGTGGCAGTCAGACATTGCAGGGTTGTTGTTTTTTTGAATAACATTACAGCATTTCCCCCGGGTGTTTTAGATTTTAGATGATTTTTGGAACTTTATCCTATCCTGCTCCTGAGTTCTTCAGCTAATGAGAGTCAAGGTCAAACAGTAATCTTAGGGATTTGAACCCAGGTCTCTCCAGTCCTAGTCTGGCATTCGAACCACTATAACATACATTTCCAGGCTTACTAAAATAACTCAAATGTAATTGGAAAATAAGGCTTTTTTAAAAATTAAAGTTAAGAATTCGGCTTGGCCTTTAAAATCTATTAATGTCTTTAAAAAGATATTGGCAGCTTGTCATGGAACTTCAAGCTTTAAGTGCCTGCAAGTGATAACTGACAATTTGAAAACCACAGTCATTAATTGACAATTTAACTTGACAGTGTCTTTTCATATATTTTTTAATACTAAACAAAGTTTACTCTTCCCTTGGGGTGTAAAATTAGAATGCTCTCCACATGCTCCATATTCACTAGCAAAATTATCTCAGCACACCACAAAATTTAATAATAAAGGGTTAATATAATCTGCAGGGTTAACATGTAGTCAAATTTTCATTCTCTCTTGGTTAGAATAGCAAACCAAGAGAACAGAGTGAACTATGCTTACGATAGTAGATCTTGAATAAGACTATGCTTCTTGCTGGAGAGAGAGGTTTCGAAGAGAGATCCTTACTCTCTTGTAGCAGAGTTAGCACAATGGCAGGTTCCATATATCACTGGGGGAGAAATTGAATTTATACCCACTTTGAGCGCATTTTGCCTGCATTTTAATGAGAAACTACCTATTTTGCACTCATACTTAATACCAGCAAGCAAACTGAAATGCAGCTAATTCTGAAATTCACATTTCCCCACCACACAATATATACAAAAATGTTGAGGAAAAAACTGAAATGTATAGATTTGAGCACGCAGGTGGCGCTGTGGGTTAAAGCCTCAGCGCCTAGGACTTGCCGATTGAAAGGTCGGCGGTTCGAATCCCTGCGGCGGGGTGCGCTCCCGCTGCTCGGTCCCAGCGCCTGCCAACCTAGCAGTTCGAAAGCACCTCCGGGTGCAAGTAGATAAATAGGGACCGCTTACCAGCGGGAAGGTAAACGGCGTTTCCGTGTGCGGCTCTGGCTCGCCAGAGCAGCGATGTCACGCTGGCCACGTGACCCGGAAGTGTCTCCGGACAGCGCTGGCCCCTGGCCTCTTGAGTGAGATGGGCGCACAACCCCAGAGTCTGTCAAGACTGGCCCATACGGGCAGGGGTACCTTTACCTTTACCTTTAGGTCCACGTAATGGGCTTGATTCTGAGGTTATGCTTGTGTTAAATGTTGTAAACTGAAGTTAAATGTTGTATGCTGGCATCAGACTAGGTCAAAAACAAAGGGTTATATATCTCCTTTAAATACTTCACTGATGATTTAATAATATATCATTGTATTATTCTGGAGTTGTTTCCTAGTATAGCAAACTCTGTGATCTATCACAAACCATTCTTGGCTTGTGAATACAGCCCAAGAATTTGCATATTTACAGCCAGGTGGTGTTTCCTGCTTATACAAACTCTATAAACAGCATATACTGCAGAGATGGCCTGATGATGACAGAGATGTGGAATGAACATTACAAAGCTCCGATTTCCTCTTTCATTCAGAGACAATTCATTTTGTTTACAGAAGCCCCTGTTCAGGGGAATCTAAAAACACGAGGCACACAGATACAGTAGCAGAAACATTGGTACATTTTCTCATCTCTTGACTTTTAGTACTAAGCCTTCCTTAATTCTTTCTGTTCCCTCGAAAATATTGCCATTATTTCACTAGATGAAAGCAGCAGAAATGGCAAATATATCAGTACATCCATACCTAACATGGGAAGCAAATGATACAAGCTCTGGGCATTCTTTCTTGAACATTGAGTGGAGGGAGAGAGAGCTATGTTTTTAATAAAACGTCTGAACAGCTCTGAGCTATACAGGACCTAAACACACACCACACATGTTCATTTCTGCTATTGTCAGGATGAGGGAAGTAGAACTCTTTCACGGCAATCATATTTATTCCACGTTTAGCATGTTTACATATAACTCTCTTACGCCTCATATACAAAGCACATTGCAGCTGCAGGCTGTCACTCTTCAGCTTAGTCTACACTGACTCATACTTCAGCACAGAAAATTCTTGAGGAAAGGCCAAACTTACCGTAGCCTGTTTTCCCCTATTGAGAAGGGACAACTCAGAGAGCAGAAGAAGCAGGGAGAGTTGATGTCCTTCCATCACCAAGAGGCAGGCCTATATCTGAAAATCCTTGTGGGGAGTGGAAGGTGCTTAATGGATTCTTTAGACAGGGCCAGCCCAAAACATGTTACTACTTGAGAGAAGTGGTTTGGGGCTGAACTCCAAGGCCTCCCAAACGACCACCCAGAGAATAGCAGATGACAGGGAGCAGCAGCAAAGTGGCTCAGCATCAGCTCCTGGGCCTGAATCAACATAGCAAGATTCGCTGTGGCTGATGCTGGTCTCCCCAGCATCCTTTTCTTCTTCACATTTATGTACCTAGTTGCATTAATAATCCTCACCTGGGTCTCTTGCATCATCATCATCATCATCATCATCATCATCATCATCATTATTATACCTCTAGTTGTGCAATGACAAACCTAGACAGCATCTTAAAAAGCAGAGACATCACCTTGCCAATGAAGACCCGTATAGTTAAAGCTATGGTTTTCCCAGTAGTGATGTATGGAAGTCAGAGCTGGACCATAAAGAAGGCTGATCGCCGAAGAATTGATGCATTTGAATTATGGTGCTGGAGGAGACTCTTGAGAGTCCCATGGACTGCAAGAAGATCAAACCTATCCATTTTTAAGGAAATCAGCCCTGAGTGCTCACTGGAAGGACAGATCCTGAAGCTGAGGCTCCAATACTTTGGCCACCTCATGAGAAGAGAAGACTCCCTGGAAAAGACCCTGATGTTGGGAAAGATGGAGGGCACAAGGAGAAGGGGATGATAGAGGACGAGATGGTTGGACAATGTTCTCGAAGCTACCAGCATGAGTTTGACCAAACTGTGGGAGGCAGTGGAAGACAGGAGTGCCTGGCGTGCTCTGGTCCATGGGGTCATGAAGAGTCGGACACGACTAAACAACAACAACAACCTCTAGTTGTGTTCACTTCCGGTTACGTATCCTTTGGGATACGTACGCAGCAAACCTGGAAGTATTTTTCCAGGTTTTGCTGTACGCACATGCGCAGAAGCACTAAGCTGCACTGTGCGCATGTGCAGAAGCACTACCTCTGGTTGCAAATTCCTAGGGATGCGGCCAGACATCTGGAACGGATCCCATTCGCAACCAGAGGTACCACTGTATTATTATTGGAGGTGGGAGATGCCAAGAAAAGTTGCTGAATCTCCACAGAAGTTATAGGTAGTATTTTCTTGTAAACAACCCCATGCTAGTGCTCAACGCATTGTGGCACCTCTTGCCTCAAAAGTGTTGCAGTCAAAGACTATAATTACTCAAGGTGCACGGCTTAGAACTGGGGATAAGAAGCCCCAGGTTGTATGCTGTTGTACCCCACTGTGGTATCACTTTGTGATGAAGGATGGGTTAAAAATATGTTGCATTAATTAAATAAATAAATAGGCTGAACACTTTTGGTGGAGTCTAATTGCCTGAACTTTACGTGTGGCCTGTGTTACTCATTTGGATACCATCATATTCCACAAAGTGCCTTAGTGCGCTATAAAAAAAAATCCATGCAATCAAAAACCAATCACTATCATTAATGCTTCATGTGTTTTGATTAAGATGCTTTTTCTTTTATAATTAGGCAAAAAAAGCCAGCAAGTCTTAATTTGATGCCATTGGCACAGAATTTGTTTTTGCTGTTTATTAAAAGACTGTAATTTCAAGCCCATAATTGCCCATATGTCTTGAAAGCAAAATAGGGACAGGTCCATTTCTCTGGTTGCACGTTGTGCTTGTAAATGGAAAATAAATAAGCAGAGTTAAGAAGCTTGCTTGCATTTCTCTTAAATGAGTGTTAGTAGCTAAACTAAATGATACTTTACCATCATTGAAAAGAACATCATTCTGATTAATGCAAATATGTTCACTAGGCAAAACAGAAACTGACATTCAATACTTGAATATATTTTCCCTAAAATAGATTTTCAATGCATGATTGAGATTTTTGGTCCACTTCAGTGACTGAGATGTGTGCCCCACTCTAGTCAAGTGGGATAACAGAGTGTTGGTCTTTAGTAATTTGGTTAAAGAAAAAACGGAAAATTCCCTGGATGCCTAGACCCAGGTTTAGGGAAAGTAGTGTTTGGTGTGATAACCCCAGCAAGTGGTTTAAGCTTGGAGCATCCAGCTTAGACCTCCTTGCTGTAAGGGTTCACATGATGGAAGGAGAGAGAGCAAAGGCTTTGTTAATGCTTCCTCCCAATGTGAGGGGTGTGAGCTAGTTAAGCCTGGCAGGGCAGTTTGCTCTATGGTCTTAACCCCTTCATGCATAATTAGAGCTAAGCATGTTGGTTATATAGGCTGATTTATCCCCCACAGAGCATATATCTGGAGCCCACAAGTCTCAACAGAATATTGTTGCCTTGTTCCCTGACCAATGTGAGTGCAGGGGTGCACATGTATACAGTGTGAAGGTCCATCACCAATAATGGGAGGTTTGTATATTTTTTCATGTACTACACTCTACCCCTCTCTCTAAACCATGGAAGTTACTTGTGACCCAAGTGGCTTTTTAATCTTATTTAAAAGGAAAACAGCAATTATAAAAATAAATTACACTCACCTTAAATTCTTGTCATCTTAAATGTCATCTTTTGAAAGAAATTGCATTAGAATTTTAGAACCACAGTTAAAGGGACCCTGAGGATCAGGAATATGGAACTGTCCCATACAGGGATTGAACCTGCAACCTTGGCATTATGAGCACCATGTTTTAACCAACTGAGCTATCCCAGGACAGTCATTAATGATCAGATTCCCTCCTTTTTTGCTTTGTTGTTGTCATCAAAGTGCTAGTCAGTCAAAATATAATTAGAAGCAAAAAAAGATACATTAGTGATATAAATAATGTATATAGTAAATAAAAAGCAGATGGTGAGAATAGCAAATGTATTATAAAATGCTGTTTATTCAGCAGAACATAATTAAATAGGTGAATTAACATTCCTAAAAGTATATTGCACTTTGCAGTTTCCTGTACTCTGTTGCACCAATACATTAGAAACATACCCCACTTTCCCACAAAACAGTTATAAGGCTGCCTCCCTTTTCAAGTTTAATTATTTTATCATATTTATCATTTCCCAAGTTTTTATAAGTGTATATTTCCTTTGGTGTAAAGAATGGAAATAAAATTACCAAATAATATGGGACATAGTGTTAAAAAAAGGAAAAAGAAAGTACATGGTATAATCTACTTGCCCTTGTAAAAGTTTTTGTTTGTTTTTTTCTATCAACAATCCAGTTCATGTAAAATGAAATCTTTTTTTGCTGGTATTTTCCTGCAGCTACTGTCATTTTCAGATATCTAATGGGGAAATCCAGTGACATATAATTTGCTTATTTAGAACATATTAGTAAAATATCCACTTAAAGCTTTCAGGTTTTGCTGTTTTGCAAAAAGCCTTAAAAGATATAAAACAGTTTAATTAAGTAAAATTTCACTTCAGTTTTTTAAAAATCCTAAAAGAATTAAACAGTTGTCTGGGTTCACAGATAGGAGGTTAGAATCTCATACCAATCTTGGGTCTCCATATAAGTTTCATCTTTATGCTAATTCCCTGTACATTTAAAGCCACACCATAATACCGCATTGACCCTAATGCTGATTATTGCCAATTTAATTGTCATTCTCTCCCATCCATGCCCTTGAGATCATTACGGTATGTAATACAGCCATGGTGAAAAACCAATCTAAAGGGAAACGGCTGGGAAAGGAGGAATGTCTGCAGAGATAAATATGCTTCTAAAACACCCAACAGAAGCGTGTTTAAAGGTGGCATGTTTTATCTAGACAGATGCTTTCTATAGAGAGTGTGTCCATAGACATCAGAACGATGATTTCACATTCATGAAAAGCTCTTCGTAATTCTCCCACTGAAAGGTTCTTTGCGTGTGCTGCTTTCTCACGGCCCCTTCCTCTTGAAAGCCATAATTACAAACTCCTCCTAGAATCATACAGCCTAGGAATATCCATCCATTGTTTCAAATTAAGGGAGCATTGTCTGTGCTTCCTATTGAGAACTTGGAGGCAAGGAAGAAAGCTAATCTGTTCTTGTCAGTTAATGTGCCTGGTTTGTAAGGCCAGACTTCCCGTGCTGCTAGCAAACAACAGAACAGCGATCCTCTCAGCACAACTTTTGTGGTATGATTAGCTGGGTGAGGGGTGTGCTACAAACGGTATACCTTTCAAGCAGAAAAAGACAATACCAGTTCTTGGTAGTTAATTTCCCCCCCCCCCCCCATGACATCCAATAAATTAATTATTTTTTAGTTGGCAAGATAAAGTTCATGGTTTCTGCCACACAATTTGGGAACAATAATGCCTTAGGTTGCAAATCTTACTCCACTGACCTGGAAGCAAGCCCCATTGAATTATATAGGGGTTACAGTGGTACCTCGGGTTACATATTCTTGAGGTTACAAACTCTGCTAACCCAGAAATAGTGCTTCAGGTTAAGAACTTTGCTTCAGGATGAGAACAGAAATCGTGCTCTGGCGGCGCAGTGGCAGCAGGAGGCCCCATTAGCTAAAGTGGTGCTTCAGGTTAAGAACAGTTTCAGGTTAAGAACGGACCTCCGGAACAAATTAAGTACTGGTACTTAACTTGAGGTACCACTGTACTTCTGAATAGACATGGTTAGGATTGCTAAGTTGTGAGTTCCTTTGTGAGTAAGGGCAGGGTATAAATTAATTATTATTATTATTATTATTATTATTATTATTATTATTATTATTATTAATATAATTAAGTTAATGTCCCCCTTGGTTTTTGAAACACTATCAAATCAGAAACAGGTTGTGATATCTTAGAAAGCATAACTACAAACCTACATTGCTTTTATAGCACTTCTATCATGGTTTTCCCAAAGAATCTTCGAACTGCATCTAGTGTGGATACTGGGAATTGTCTTAGGCTCTGCTCACAGTTCTCAAGAAATTCTTGGAGAGAATGAAGGAATGCCTAATGAACCAGCTTCGGTCTCTGGTATCAGTATGCCTAGATGAGAATATATCAGGCCACTGCCAAATCACAAAGAAGTTCATGATCATCAGTGTGGAAATGTGAAGCATTACACTAATAGGCTTCAGTGAAATCAGATACAAGGCTACAATAGCTGCTTTGCATACAGAGCTAGTTCTACCATTAGGGACAGGCCAATCTTCCACCCTTGGTTTCTTTCTTTATTTTCAGTTTGAAGTTCAGTTCTCTGCACTTTGACTTCAGTTTGCAAATTATTTTTTAACAAGTCCTCATGATAATTCATCGGCCTTTTAATGTATATTTCCTCTAATATACACATTTTTGTAAAACAATTTCCCCTAATATAATGCATTTTTGTATATTACTTACCTTAGCAAATGCATTTTTGCACACATTACTTGACTGAAGTAATTTGCATTGCAAAATTCAGAGAAGTACAGATTTCAAAGGATCCATGTGCTTTGATACACGTAGACTTTCAGAAAGTGTAAGTTATATGGATTTGCAAAGAAATGCGAGCTGAAATGAATCCCTACCTACCAATGAGGTGGTTGACTAAGGCAACAGATTCTGGGCATCATAAAAGCGCAGAAAACTGTTATTTCATTAATGTTGTACAAAATAGCAAATTACTAGGAAAACGATAGGCCTTTGCTGTCTGGTGAGCTGGGGCGGTTTTTGCTGAGCCTAACTGGGTTCTCCAGTTCCAAGTGACCACCACAAATACACAGCACATTTTGAGCTGATCAACACATGAAGAAAAACCACACAACATGGCTTTCCTGTATAGATGACTTAATTATGTTTGTGGCTGCCTGTACTCCGAATGCCCCACCACAGTTCCCTGCTTTTGGAAAGTCGTGATTTCCTATGAAGTACATATGGACCTTTCATTAGTGACTTTTAAAAGAACAAAGAGTCTTGCAGCACATTAAAGACTAAAATAATTAATTGTGGCATAAACGTTTGTGGCGTACACCCACTTCATCAGATGCATAAAGTGTTACATCCTGAATTGCAACTCATAAACATAGTTTTGTGGTGTGGTGGAGGGCACAGATTGTAAAAAGTGGGTGTCATCCAACCAAATCACATTCAGAGTAGAAAGTTGTTTCAGTCCACTGATTTCAGTGGGACTACTCTGAGTAGGACTAACACTGGATATCACCCAGTGAGGTCAGAGGGAAACAAAATGCAGTAAAGAACAGACACTGATAGTTATGTAACTACCGTAACTACATTCAGAAAAGAGTTGCTGATAATGCTGACGTTAAGTCAGTTAATACATAAAGTGTCATAAAAATCCTTCATCTCGATATTTGCGCTTTAATCCAATTTTTATAATAATAATTATTTTTAACTGCTGTATCTTATTGATGTATTTACTGCTCATTTTAAACTGGCGTAATAGTTGATTTTATGTTATATGACTGGTTTTGTGTACTGCCTTGTGAGAACATTTATCCTGAACAGCCGAATATAAATATTTTAATAAATAAATAGAAAGAAAGAAAACCTACCATTGTCTTAATAGTCTGAATTTCTACACGAAGAAGTAATTATTATTATTATTATTTTAAGGTTTACACACCAGCAATTTTAAGTGATAGAATCCCAAGGATTTTACTAAACATGTAGTATGGCTCTTTATTGGTATCTTTTGAGGAGTCTAACAAACGGTTTTCAAAGTGAACAGGAAGCTGTTCATTTGCTCATCTCACAATACACCTTAGTGTGTGTGCCTACAACCTTTCGTAACACCAGCTCACCCTTACTGCTCACTCAATTGGTCTAGACCCATCATTTGGTAACCACTATCACTGTAGTATCACTGTGCCTTTATTCCACCATTGTAATAGCTGGAGGTTTCTTGAATGCAGCTGCAGACTGCTAGAAGACTTGGTATGCTTCCTGTTATCACAGCAAGCAAAGTAACTGCTTAAGGAGTAGGTTTTTTGTTAAGTTGCTAGAAAGTTTTAAAGAGAATATCTCCTGAATGATGTAGAGTACCGGTTAGCAAAATTTTATTCTGGCTCGATAAATAATGAGTGTGGGGGGCATCTGTGTTCAGAAAATGAGATGTGGCCATGTTCCTTTAAAGGGACATTCTGGAATTGTTTGGTTTTAATTTTGAAAGGGATGAAATATTGAAAACGTGATTGAATGGCTGAAATGAAGAATCCAGATGCCACGTTTTAGCTGTTGTTTCCATTGGCTCCCTTTATAAAACATACACGGTTGCGACACAAGAATTCATTATAACATTTCCATGCAGATCTAATGTCATTTACTGGTTCTTGTGATTCATCCAGTTTTTGCATATACCACAAATAAGCATTCTTATTTATTTGTGGGGACTGTGGTTCTTAGGACTAGCCTAAAAGAGCATGAGTTGACTGAACATGAGTACATATGGCATATATAAAGATGAAGTTCATGTGTGGAATTTGTAATATTTCTTTTAATATGTGAGTCACATTTGTGTGTGTGTGTTTTATTTAAAAAACAACAACAAACCAACAACCCTCTTTTCATTGTGTTTGCTCATGCCTGTGGTACAACACATCTACATCACAATGGGTGCTGTGGGGAAGAGGTAGGACCCTGACTCATCTTCTCATTTCATGGTGAGAAGGGTCAATGCTCTGCCATTACTTATAAAAGCTGTTTGTAGAACTGGCAGAGGATATGGTGGTGATCTGACTGGAAGGTCACAGAATCCAATCGGTGGCTTTAGCAAATGTCAACACGAGACATTTACTTATCCGTGGGATCACCAATGGAACCTGGGCTGGCTGGGCTGGTGGGAATTGTAGTCCAGGGCATGTGGAGGGTGCCAGGCTGGCAAAGATTGCCATGGAGAGTCTAAATATCTTTGTCAGGGAATTGTCCACATACCAGAAAGCTACAGTTTCCAAAGTTTGGTGGCAGAAACCATGGCAGCTAAACTGACTTAGGACTCACAACTTTCCATGGAGGCGCAGGTATAACACTTCCATCTGGTACGCCAGCTGTGACCCTACCTACCTGCACACTGTCTTGCCAGAGTGGTACATGCTCTGGTTGTCTCCTCCTTGGACTACTGCAATGTGCTCTATGTGGGGCTACCTTTGAAGGGGACATGAAAACTACAACTAATACAGAATGTGGCTGCCAGACTGGCCAGCAGGACCTTATAACACTGGTCCTAAAAGATTTACACTGGCTCCCAATACATTTCCCAGGACAATTCAAAGTGTTGGTGCTGACCTTTAAAGTCCTAAATAGCTTTGGCCCTGAAGGAGTGTCTCTGCCTCTATCGTTCAGCCCAGACACTGAGGTTTAGCTCTGAGGGCCTGCGAGAAGTATGATTATAGGGAAACAAGCAGAGGGCTTTTTCGGTAGTCACACCCACCCTATGGAATGCCCTCCCATCAGATGTCAAATAGTTATACAACCTTCCATAGACATCTGAAGGCAGCCCTGAAATGGGGAGCTTTTAAAAATGTTACCTTGTGTTTTTGTATGCTCTGTTGGAAGACACCCAGATTGGCTGGGGAAAACCAGTCAGATGGGTGGGGTACAATAAGTAAATGAGGAGGAGGAGGATGCAGGTGATCCAAGTGCATAGTACAGAGGTTGTAGGAAGAACTGGCTTGTGAGACCCCTTTTATAAATAAAATCAGCAAAAGGTTTTATATTAGTGTTGGGAACTACCTTGGGATTTTTAATGAAAGGCTGTATAAAAGGCTTTAAAAGAAAATAAATAAACTTTACCAGCAGCTGGAATTCTGAAGGATGGTGGCATAAAAATGGATGTTTATATCTACTTATTTATCCTACTTTTCAGTCTAATATATCTCCCAAATCATGTCACATCAGGAAGAAGGGGGAGAAGAGATACATCTTGTCCTTCGGCTTTTAAATGGCAACATACAATATACAAAATGGAAAGAAGATGGAAAATGTGATCAGTTTCTTAATGCTAAAACAAAGCAAGATGTAAACAGACATTTATATTCAGGTGGGGTCATGCTGATATTTTTGTTTCGATAGAAATGGGTAGAAATGACACAAATACCAAGAGAGCAAAAAGTGCAAGCCAATCCATGTCTACTTCGAAGTAAATCTCATTTAGCTCAATGTTGCTTACTTCCAGGAAGGAGAAGGGATGCAATTGCAGGCTAAAGGTAGGGTTTCAAAAAGGGAAAATCCAGACACAAAGCTATTTTAAAGGGTTGCCATATGTCCGGATTTTCCGACTGCCATATTCCATTTTATGTCTGGGGAATCCCAGACATTTGGCAGTCCTACTAAAGGTCTATTTTGCATAGATCCCATGGGAATGAATGGGAGAATGGTGCAAGATCATGTGCTCTTTAGCAGTTCTTAATCATCTCAATGGAATTTATGCAGGAAAAATTCAGAGAGGATTGTGTTCTAGAGTTGTAAATCTGCAGTGATTTCTCCTTGGTATGAATAGGTTGGCCTAGTTCTTATCTCTCTGGGTACAATATAAATGTATAATATGACTCTTGCAGAGCCAGAGTTTTTATTACCAGTGTGAGCTATTATTTATTATGGCAATGCTCAACATTCCTCTCTAAATGCTTAAATTAAATGTCAGATGAGATGATACAGCGAGCCAGGATTTAAAGCAGATTAAGGTGTGGTTTGTCTCAGAATGTATACGTTCCAGTTTAAATGCCAGCCACTGAAATATGAATAGGCTTGTGTGGTAGCAATTAGTACAGCTGCTACTTCTTTTTAAGAAATTCAAAGTATGCATTTTAACAAAAAAAAAAAAAAAAAAACACCAAAATGACCAGGGTGGGGATCAAGTCTTTTGGAGAATCTTTCCATTTTGCAAAACCAGCTTGTTCTATTCCTTACAAGCCAGCTTTTATTCTGGAACAGTTTTTTGGGGAAAGATACAGCTAAAAAAAACCCACCCGATAAGGACAAAAATAAATAAATACTGTAAATCTGTATCTCCTTACCTGAACTCAGTGAGAGTGACTTCTGAGTAGACATGTACAGGACTGAATGTCCTACCTACACCATATATCTAAAGCATCCTTATACTACTTTAAACCAGGCACCAGCAAACTTTTTCAGCAAGGGGCCGGTCCACTGTCCCTCAGACCCTGTGGGGGGCTGGAAGTATATTTTGGGAAAAAAATAATGAATGAATTCCTATTCCCGACAAATAACCCAGAGATGCATTTTAAATAAAAGGACACATTCTGCTCATGTAAAAACACGCTGATTCCCGGACTGTCAGCAGGCCGCATTTAGAAGGTGATTGGGCCGCATCCTGCCCCTGGGCCTTAGTTTGCCTACCCATGCTTTAAACAGTCCTGCAAAGAATCTTAGTAACTGTGGTCTCCTAAGGGTGTCGCTATCTGTAACTGGTGAGGGGTTTCCTAACCCCTCTCAGCACCCTTAACAAACTACAGTTCTCATTATTCTTTCGAGGACATAATGACTGTTAACGTGGTATAAGAGTCTTTTAAATGCATGGTGTGGATAACTTCACATCTTCACTCCTGGGCAGGGGTGGTGTTCGGGGAGTTTTGTTGTGTGGGGTTGTTGCTGTTGGTTTTTGGATCTTTATGAAAGATCTTGTAGTAATTTATGTGGAAATTATGTATTTTTTAATGTTTCATTTATTGTTTATGACTTCTTTTATTATATTGTAGTTACGTTGTAGGCTGCCTTGAGCATGGTTTGAACTGTGCAAAGGTGGCATACAAATAAAATTATCTATTCATGCATGCATTCTTTTGAGGATTCTAAAGGTGGAAAAATAGTAACTCATAAATTTTGCTCATTTTATTTAGCTGGGCCTTTCCCCTTCAGAATATAGATTCCTTATGAATCTGTAGCTGTTTTCAACTGCTGGTTCCTGATTCTGTGTACAGTATATCAATTTTTAGTCAGGATTTCACTGTATGTTGCTATGCTGCAAGCTGCTTGTAAAAAGTGTAGGGTATAGAGTAAACAAGAAAATGAATAAATATGAAAGACACCAATAGCTAAAATGGAGCTGGCATGACTGCACTTCTGTTTCTCCTGTTCGAAAATGCTTGTTCCTTGGACTTAAGTTTCAAGCCTTGGAACCACTTACCTACTACCAGTGCTTTTTTTTTCTGGCAGAATGCTCCGGAATGGTGTGCTGATACCTTAGTCCAGGCTGCCACTACTTCCTATCAGCCAGAGATGGGTGTTTACTTAACCCTGTGCTGTGTCTTCATTTTCTTTTCTTTTCTTTTTAGGTTGGGGAGGTATCCCTGAATATTCAGGTCTGGTGTGTGTTCCTTTTACCTCATGCTACAGCTTGCTTTAAAAAAAAAATGTTTGGGAGGGGTGGAAGTAACAGCAGAGGGGCGGACTTCCGGGTTAGCGCCATCGGCAATGGCGGAATTCCTCTGATCAAGAGGAACCCGCTCCGTGAAAATCGGGTCTTGCCGCCGCGGCGAAGGCGGAGACCCTTCAAAAATCCCAGGTGGAGGAAGCCCTCTTGGAAGCAGGAGGAAAGAGGGGGAATTTTGATTGTTCAAGCCTGCAGGAGAGAGAGTAAAGAAAGATAAATTTCCACCGTCTCAAACTTGGGAACGGGGTGTCAGAGACAGAGATTTTTGGGGAAGTTCATTGACTGTGAATGGAACATCTTTTGACAGATAGTTAAACAACAGAAACAGATTGATTCCAATGTTGCCTTTTGCATTTAAAAGAAATAAAGAATTTGAAAAATGAAAGTAACTCTCTTTTGTTGGACCTGCTTTCAAAAGATGGATACAAATAGAAATTGTCTCCTCTAGAGGGAGCTTTAAATTGTTGCTGGAGTCGATCTGGGGATTTCACAGCTGTGGAGATTAGGATCGTGGGACCAGACTCTGACCTTGAACAAAAATGTGTTTGGAAGAAGTTTTGGTGCTTGCTTTTTGCAAGACAAGCGCCTTGTTGGAGCAGATGCATGAGAAGATGGATTTGATGACTGTTGCAGTCAAATATTTTGGACAAACAGTGAATATTTATACAGAAACCATTCAGGAGCCAACACAGGAACCTGTTTTGACAGGGCAAGTGCAAATGCAGAAGATAATGGAGGAGTTTGCTGTTGAACCTCAAGCAACACAAATGGAGAGACCCGAGGCCCTGCAGGAGCATAAGCCGCTGTCCTTGAAGACTGAATTTGGAGTGGGCCAGGGGGGGTCTGGAGAAGTGGGGGCCCTTAATTTTTGAGGGACTTTGAAACATGCTTTTAAATATTTTCTGGACTACACTGCGGACTGTGGGGAATGGGACTGTGGGGAATGGGCTGATCTGTTGAGGAGAGACAGAGATATTTTTGAGTTGGAGTATCCCCGAGACCTACTCCTCAACGAGAAAGGAAAGAAATTAAGAAAGAGATCAACAAAAGACAAGGTAAAGTGCAGGTACAAACAAGAAGAAGATCTGCAGAAGGGACATGGAAAAGACTTAAGAGCCTCGGACATAAGATTACCAGGTTGATGGACTAGATGGAATGGACAGTAAGGACTGACATAACCCGAGACCAGGAAGAAGAGACGTTGGAGGAAGATTGGAAGAAAATTTTTAAAAAATTATTTTGGGAATTAGTGTAAAATTAATGAGCATAAGAAAAAATGTTGGAATGAAAATATTTGGCTTTAGTAGAAATGATATAAGGAATTATGTACAAATAAATATTAAGTTTTAAGCTTTAAGGTATTTTATGGTAAGATAAGGTTAAAATAAATCAAGGTAAACTGAATGACAGAATATAGTGAAAGATGGAAAGGATTTGCTGAGCTAATTAATAGGTTAGACTGTTAAGACAAATTACTCAATAAAAATTGAGAAAGATGGAAAAAATTTGCTGAAACAAATAACTAAACTAGAATACAAAAAGGGAGGTGTGAGGAGGTCGATGAAACAAGTAAATGAAAGATAAAGATATGGAATATTGGATGTGTTTTATTGTTATTGTTGTATTGGTTTTTATGGGTTTTTTGTTAAATTTGTTGTTGTTTTTTTCTTTTCTTTTTTCTGTAATCTTTGAAACTTCTAATAAATATCATTTTAAAAAAAAGTAACAGCAGAGGCATCCCTGCATAATCAGGCCAGGTGGGTGCCTCCTTCGCACCCTGTAGAGCATCCTCCATTTGCAGGGGGGGAAATCTGGACCTAGATAGCTGTTTTGGCTCTTACATTAATATGTAGTTGTAGGATTAAGTGCACTCAAGCTTCATGCATTCCACTGGATGCAAAAATTCTCAGAAATTTATTAGTTACCAACCTTTGGGCGGTAATGCTGAATGGATTGTAATGGAAGGACATAAGGAGTAGTTTGCCTTGTTCTGGAACAGCTGAAAACCCAAACGCCTGACCTTTATTATATATTTATTTTATTAAAAATATGGATGGCACATTGAACCAATTAATAGTATAATAGAGGACATGTTAGAATAAGAATGTGTTTTTCCTTTTACAAAGAAGAAGTAGAAAAAGAACCTACTCCCCCCCCTTACATGACCTTTAGTCTTTATGCAAAAGAGAGGAAGTGCCATTGTTAAGAACAGGCAGTGCCATATTAAAACTTGGCAGTTTTCAAAGTTTACCATAAAAACCAAGTCATTATTTAAAGTTTTAGGGGGGGGGGAAATATTCCCCAATTTAAACCAAGGAAATTACTGTGACCAGAGAGGAATTAGCACAGAGGAGCATCTTCAAAATAAAAACAACCAAGAGACTTGTGGCACCTTCAAGACTTACAAACATATTATGGAATAAGCATTCCTGGACTCCGGCCCACCTCGCCAGATATTGAAGAATATTAGCATTTATTTACCTTGGCTTTTGACACCTGAGATGTGTGTTTTCAGTGCCCACTCTGTTACTGTGATTGTAACCTGTTTTAAAAAATTTAATTGTTGTAACCTAGCTTGGGACCTGCCAGTGAAGGGTGGCCGATAAACTTAACAACAACAACAACAACTTGATAATAATTGGCAGATATAGAGGAGAGGAGAGAAATATGAGGTGGGAACTAAATGACAATGAGATGCAGAAATTACAGTAAGTGATAATTAGAGTTTAAGTGTATATTAAATAGCCACACCTTTAAACCTTTTACAGTAGCAGGCTAGTGATAATTTGCTCAGCATTGTTCCATAGTGATAAGTCTTTGATAAATCTCTGGATTCTTTAAAAATAAATGTTTTCAGTTATGGTGATAGTAATTATTGTCCTCTGTCTTTCAGTAATCTGAATTTGTTACACTTGTAGTAATTTAATGTAAGCCAACACAGTAAAAAACTTTGTGGGCACATGATTAAAACAGCACATGGCAATGCACTCACAACCCTCATGCAAGCTAAGTTAAGTTACCAAAGGGGTAACAGGAGTCTGAGTGGGAAACACAAGGAATGGAGAGCCACTGGATCACACTCTATGTTTTTAATAATATGTCACAAAACAAGTGTGGGGAGCCTTTGACTATCTACATGTCCACACTGGAGGTAGAAACAGGGTTAAAAAAGTGAAAACTCAGTTGCTGACCACAAAATATGTTGGCAAAGTCACTTAAATAACACAGATGGAGTCCAGAGAGATGAGAAAGTCCTGATAATGCTTTACTGATCAAACTAAACAACAACAGTGTATAATTTGAGGGGAAAGGAACACAGAGGTTTTGTCTTCCTTAGGTTCAGGTCTTGTATTGTTATGATGGCATACAGAGCATACAGAGGAAAACTCAGAACTGCATAGCCAATTGGAGCACGCTACCTCAGCAAGGATCATGCTGTTCTGTTTGGTTACTAGGAAGCACCTCTGCCAGCACCTCCCTCCCCAGGACTGACTGACTGTCAACAGAATTAACCTATAGATTACTAACTGAATAACCCTTGCAGTTGTACTTCCAACAAAATATATTTTCATTTGCCCAGTGCGGAGATTGAGTAGCTGTGGTTTCTAGTTTACCCTCTGACAATGCATTGGAAAACAGTGTAGAGGTTAACATGGGAGTACGCTAATGCCCTTTGACATTGTAAGTGCGAATGCACTCTTGGAATTATCTCATCATGAAGTCAGCAATGCATAAAGCAAAACCAAATAAAAACCCTCATCTAAACAACAGGGTATTTATATTCAATGAGGCTTGCTCATTTCCCAGAAATATCACTATTAGACAGGATGATGAATATCTGAAATCATTGTCTATATATTTTAGGTACTCTCTGAACGTGGAAGGAACTACGTATCTTCATTGGATAGAGCACAAACAAAGGATGTAGGTAGAATGGGAATGAAGAAAATAAGGCCAGGATAACTTCACCTATTATATTAGCCAGAATACAGGGAGGCATCCGTGTAGTGACAGAACAGGAAGTTAGCTGATATAATAAGAAAGGCCTCAGAACGATCAGTTTGTTTACTGCTATGTTTCCTATACTATCCTCTACTGATTGATTAGTCTTCCTCTGGCTCCTGAACCATGTTTCTCCACAGGCTTTTCACTTTACAGCATCTGGAGCCGCCATTTTAAAGACGAAAACAGCTTTCTTCTAAAAAATGCCTTTGTTTCTTGAACAATGGAGGGCAGGGAAGAGATGACTCACTAAGTAAACACCTACAAACTCAACAGAAAGCAGAAGAACAAGGAACATAGGGCAGACCTGGAGCATTTCTGGATAGTAGGAGAAGGAACAACCCTTCCTAGTGTGAAAAATTACAAGAAAATTCATTGAGCTGATCCTCAAATTTTCCATTTCCTTGTCTGAAAATAACTCATGAATGGGGGAACTTGGCCATAAATAACTTGAGTAGGTCTGGTTATAACTTATATGACTCAATTTACCCTTACATCTGGCTCCAATATGTTTTTAGAACAAGCACCGAGTTGGCTGGTAGTGAGAGTAAATTGGGCATTCCAAAGAGCAGTCCCTTACTTCTCTCCGTCACTGCTTTCCAAGGTCTTTCCCCCTTTGTTGCATCTTAATGAAGGGACATTGTTAAGAGTCAAAACCATCTTTCATTTGTAGAACTTGTTTTCTGTTTAAAAAATAGGTTATGTGGAAACACAATCCTGAGTTCTACAAAACCAATCCTATTGTTAGAGAATGTTTTGGGTTATATTTAGCGTAGTGCTAAGACGATCATTTGGTCAGTGCTTGCTCAACAGAATGATGTCCCCTTTCTTCTCCCTGCACCGTGTTCTGGGATTTTTCCTGACCCTCTGGAACAGATTGGAGGAGGGTGCAGTGGGAGGATAGAGAAGTCCCACTGCGCTAGTGAGAATGACTTCACTGTCTCCCACTGGTGCAGTTTCTTCTTTGTATGCATGCACACTCCCCATGGCTTCACTGTGCCTGAGTCCACAATTAAACTCAGTGATTATGACAGACAGGCAAATCTGGCTGCAAGGTGGTACATCCAATAAAAATGCTACGATTGGCACTGGGGGGGGGGGTGGAGCACCATAGTCACTACGGCTCGCAGAACCACAGGCAGAATAAACAAGATGATCAGCCAATTGACAACTTTCATGAAATACGTCATGCCCGCGTTGCCTGTTTCATACTTCCTTAATCTAATCTAGAAAGAAGTCACTGCCCCTCTAAAGACTACATTTTCATAGAAATGTCCTTGTTGTAGTTTGAGATTGATAGATGTAACTCAAAGTGCTGCAAAGGGAGTTAGGTGTTCTCCCTTCCTAGGAGTTAGCACCAAACACCTGCATACCCCCCTCTCTTCAAGGGCAAAGGGATATTCCAACAAACTTCAGGACAGCACATTAAAATGTAATGATGGAAGATGCTTTTATAAAACAAAAAACAAGTATCACACAATTAGCCTTATCTGCACTGGCACAGCTAATTAAGCTGAAATGATTTGCTGAGGTTTGATTGATTTCTAAAGCTCTGAAGGAGCCCAAAGCCAACGTGTTATTAATTGCACCAGAGCAGATACAGAAATAAGAAATGCAGTTTAAAGATGGGACACCATTACTGGTGTGGCTGTTACAGTGAATACAGTGATGCAAACGCATGTTGACCATTTTGTATGGTGCATGGTTCATATTCTTAGAACCATGAGCAGGTGAAAGATTGTGGAAGGGGACTTTCTTACCCACCCTGCCCATCCCTTGGGCCTCCTGAAAAGCTGCTATTTTTATTATGGAACCATCTGGAAACTGGGGGATTTTCCTTCCCCCTGCCCCTTACCTGCCCCTTGCCTCCCCCCCCCCATCCTAACCATCAGATGTAGCTTGGGGGAGTGTAATGGAGGAGAGAGGGGAGGAAAGCTTTCAACAAACATTCTTCTCTTAGATGCCAACCCATCATTATTATTTTCACTGTAGATCTGCCACATTGTATTTTATAGATGTGGATCTGCTATTATATTTTACATAGGATAGATAGCTTAACCTTCAGCTTTACATCATTTTTAATTGTAAAGTGTTGTTCACGGTGAACAATACAACAAAGGGGGGGGGTTGATCTCTCTTTTAAAAGTGATAAATAAGCTGTGCTTTCTGTCCTGCTAATGAACATCATAATGACCATCTTAATATAGAAACACAATCTTCTTCATAAAACAGCTTGAGGACAGAGATATATGGGCATCCTGGACTCTCACAGAAGTTGCAGCAGAATCATAAAATGCAAGTGTTATATAATTTATTCTGCTTTTATTCTGTTGCGGCAGCACGTGACAGTTAAGAATTACTTTGTATAAAATCGACTCATTTTGAGTTTTTAAATCCAGTTTCATGCTAGCTCATGTATCCTTTGATGCATCATTCCTTGCTTATGTCCAACAAATATGGGTAATTTACTTTTTGGCCTTTTGCATTTTTTCAAGTTTCCTGCCTTTTTAGTTACTTATAGAAGTGGAAAGGTAATGCACCAAGAAGTTATGTGAGAATTTTGTCCCACAATTCCCTGCAGTAACAGACCATCCTTATCGGCAACACGTCTTAATTATGTCAATGTCCACTCAAAATGAATCACCTTATTCAATTATTTTAATCTGACACTTTTAGAGAGGCACTTCATCTTACGTTAGTGTTTATTCAGTTAAATGATTAATCTTGAATTGTATGATTAGGGTTGCCCCAAAGTGCATTAGAATTGTGGTCATCTTTCAAATGTGCCAATCAAACATTAACCAGCATAATCTGGATTATAGCCTCCCATGGGCACATCAACTCAAATAACTGACAGTGAAATCTTCAGAAAAAGTTAAATAATTTGTAAAAGGCAAAAAAAATTGGAAGACAACCTGTGAAACCAAGTGCACTGTTGCCAGGTTTGTAAATATTGGGGAAAGTGGTATTTTAACATCATGCCGCAGGTGTCACATGTGATAAAATGTTTAAAGTTCTGAATAATTGGAGGAAAAGAAAAAAAGAATGTGAACAATAGCATTATGAAAATGTTTCAAGTGTTCTGAAACATTTGCATCATACAGCTGGCGTGTTTCATTATGTACCAATCAGTCAAGGTTCTTTTATATTTCAGTAATATATGGGAAATTGTAAATTGTTTACTTTATAGCATCAGAATAAGAAATGATATTGTTCTGAAAATAAAACTTGAGGAAATGTTCCCCTGTCACAATTAGGAAAGTCCACTGAGAGCTTTGGATTTCTGTCAACAGAAGATCCTCCTGTTCCAAAATTACCATTTGGCCAAATCTGAGGGCACCTTCATGTACAAAGAACAGGAAGTTTCTATTCTTTAGCCTCAGGACTACACAGAGGTCAGGTTCCAGGTTCATTTATGAAATGAAGGGAATGAAGGGAGCTGTATTACAACACCACCTAGAGGATGACAAATTAACCATCCTGGTATATATTGTTGCACATTTTTACATGTTCCTTACTTCCTTCCCATGGGAATTTTAGAAATTTCAGGGGCAGCTCTACTGCTGAGTGTGCAGTAGAACTCTGTACCATGTGCCCAGAAGAGTAATGTCCTATTCTTTGAATTTTGGGCAGCAAAAGACACAGCCAAAATCAGAACTCCTCCCATTTCACACCTATAAGATATGAGGAAGACTCTCATATTAGTTGCCTACAGGTTCCTACTATCACAATGAACTTTGGATCCCGCAAATGCTGACTATCATTGATTTGTGGCCTCTGCCCTCAGTGTATCTCTCTTATTTTATCATATAGCTGTTTCTTTCCAATCAACCAAATACCACCATATATCTATCAGCACACTCCCTTGTCTGTTGTACATGCTGCCATATTATCTACACCAGGGGTTTCCAAACTTTTCATGTTAGTGACACACTTTTTAGACATGTATCATTTCGTGACACAGTAATTCAGTTTTATTAGAGGTTAAATTAACCCCTTTCCAGCCCCAGGAGGAGTGTGGGAAGCATTTGCGTGACACGCCTACACACTGCAGCTGACACACTAATGTGTCATGACACACAGTTTGGAAAGCTCAGGTCTACACCATGATGGCTTTCAACCTAGCAATGGGATCCCAAAGGCAACTGTTCTGAGAGCCTTTTTCCTCTAAGGACACAGAACTGTACATAGTTAAGCAGCAGATCATCGCATTATTACTGTTTCTTGCAGTTATGGCTGAACCCTGAAAAGTAGAGTTGATATGTTTCACATTTTACATGTCAAATGATTGACACCAAAGCTCTACTTCAGATGTATTTGAAAAGCCAAGAAAGCTGATGCTAGAGATTAGTATGAATTACTAACAGGGTTAATAAGTGAAAAGGAAAAACAAAACACAATTATTTAAATATAGAATCTTGAAACTCTAGGACTTAACAATCATTTCCATGTTGCCTTTCTTGGACTGGAGCAGTTCTTCTGCTGGCACTGAGAAGGCCTTCTTGTCTACTTTTGACAGGAGCTGAGATCTAATTTCATAGATGCATCCAAGCGCACGTAGGAAGAAGCTGATTTGCCAAGGAGTCATTGGACAAAAGTTGCTTTACAGCAGCAGGAGAACATTCAGAACCATCAAACAGAATCCTCAGACATCCAAAAGAACCCTTGTTAAGCCGTGTTTTGCTTTCTTCCTGCAGCTGTCGGGGCTTTCCAAATCAAAGAATGACTGAAACTCTAACCTACCTATGAATAAATGGTACATGGTGCATACTGCATTGGTTTGATTCCACACATCCCAAAATAATATTTTGCACTGGAGTTAAAGCAAGCAGACCATTCTCTGTGAATGCATGAATTTTCTACATTGTTTGTTATCATTTAACATGCAGCTACTATTCTACTCATGTGATTATTTTTATATTTCATTTGCAGCAGATGTGATTAATTTACTGTGGATAATAACTGTCCAAAGCATCTGATCAAAAACATTTAACAAGTACAACAAAAATCACCAAAACAATGAATGTGGTTAGGCACATAACAATATGATACCTAATAAGGCAGCCAAGTTGTAAATGAACCATCCACTTATAGCCAAATATAACAAGAAACAGTGCTCTGAAGTATCCCATTCCATTTTTATAAACCAGTAGGAGGGGCCAGTTTTAGCATCTTGTTTAATTTGGCCTTCTGAATGGTTATACCCTGGATAGTTATTCATTGTTATCTAACATACTTCTTAGGGACGTGGGTGGCGCTGTGGGTAAAACCTCAGTGCCTAGGACTTGCTGATCGTAAGGTCGGCGGTTTGAATCCCCGTGGCGGGGTGAGCTCCCGTCGTTCGGTTCCAGCTCCTGCCCACCTAGCAGTTCGAAAGCACCCCTAAGTGCAAGTAGATAAATAGGGACCGCTTACCTAGCGGGAAGGTAAATGGTGTTTCCGTGTGCGGTGCTGGTGTTGGCTTGCCAGTGCAGCTTCGTCATGCTGGCCACGTG
Source organism: Podarcis gaigeae (assembly GCF_964106915.1). Taxonomy (NCBI): domain Eukaryota; kingdom Metazoa; phylum Chordata; class Lepidosauria; order Squamata; family Lacertidae; genus Podarcis; species Podarcis gaigeae. The sequence continues at coordinate 51,731,070 of NC_139685.1, read as the reverse complement.
ACCTGGAAGTGTCTTCAGACAGCGCCGGCTCCCGGCCTCTTGAGCGAGATGAGCGCGCAACCCTAGAGTCGGTCACGACTGGCCCTGACAGGCAGGGGTACCTTTACCTTTTACCTTAACATACTTCTTAGTCATTTGCCTGCTTCTTTCCACCCATTGAAATGCTTTTGCAAAATAAGGATAATTTCAAGGCTAACCAATGAAGAGGGAGATAGAACTGCATATATAATTCCTACATTAATAATAAAACATTATTTTAGAGCTGCCTTAAATATGTGTCTGTAAATGTTTGATATAATGAAATCCTTCCATATTTCTAGTAAAAATGTTGTAAAAGTTATATGACCATCATGTTTAATATAGGTTGTGTGAATCCTCAGGAGAGAGAATAACAGCTATACCAGATCATTATGGTGACATTGCAAGGAATTTTTTTTGGAAGCTTACAATGATGCAATTAGTTTAGAAAGACACCAGGAGCAACTGAAAATACAAGATCTCATTCTAATGTTAGGTGTGTTTTGTTATGATCATAGAATACAAAGCATAGAAACTTTATTCATAGAATCATAGAATCATAGAGTTGGAAGAGACCACAAGGGCCATCGAGTCCAACCCCCTGCCAAGCAGCCAATGGCCATAGCAACAAAAACCATTACAATATACACAGAAAAAAAGGAAATTTAGTATAAAAGCACAGTTTAGGGTGCTGAATCAACAGTCAGATAGTGGCCCTTATTCTGATTTCCCCTGCTGTTATCTGTGCCGTTTGGTCTACCAGGAGAAAAGACACTGTGGCAGTGGTTGTGTGCCCTGGGATGGTCAGGACAAGTGGGGTGATTCTCTCATTCCTCAGGTCTTTGTAGAGAGTGCAAGACAGGAGGACGTATGCCACTGTTTCGGTGCTACCATCTCCACAGGGACAAAGGCATTTCTCATGCAGGATCTTTTGGAATCGGCCCTCAAGTACAGCAGATGGCAAAACGTTCAGTCTTGGGAGTGTGAAAGCACATCTGTATTTTGGGCTAGCTAGTTTGTGCAGGTATGGAGCCAGAGAATCAAAATATGAAGATGGAAATTGATCATACCATGGGCAGAATTTCCTTATAGTGGCCAGGTTGTTCTGATGCTCACTATCTTTTAGACGTTGACAAATTGGACTGTTTGCTTTGGTAAGGCCTATAGTGAGTAGGTGTTATGGGGAAAGGCCACTAGAGTGGAGTTTTTGGTAGACAGTTTTAAGCCAGGCACTTTTGTGGTAGTCTTGAAGTACTAGGGATAATAAACCAGGCGGATTTGAGTTTAGGCTGAGCCAGAAGTTAAAAGTTCTTTGCCAAATCCCTACTTCTACCGAGGGGAGACTTGCCTCCAGTCGCAATGATGCATTTGGGATGCAGGGCGGTACAGAAAAAATCTGCCTTAAGAACTTTGATTGAACAGCTTCCAAAGTGCCAGGGTGGTTACCAGTCCAAATCTGAGCTCCGTATAATAGCTGTGCTAGGGGTTTAGCTTGGAAGACTTCTAGGACTGAGGGTATGTGAACTGTACAGTTGGGTGGGACCACTAGGGTCACCTAGTCCAACCCCCTGCAATGTAGAAATATTTTGCCCTATGTGGGGCTTGAACCCACGACCCTGAAATTAAGAATCTCTTGCTCTACCAGCTGAGCTATTCTAGAAACAGCTTTTAACAGGCACGTGCATTGAGAAGGTGTTGCACAACTGGGATCTGGGAATTTTGTTTTGTTGACATTGTCTTGTTTTGCTTTGCTTTCCCCCAAAGCCACAGTTTAAAGTACAAAAGGTTTCCACTGACGGGAAGCCAAAACAGGCTGTGTTAGTTAGTGCAAGAAATGCTATGTCAAATGCCTTGTCAAAAAAGACATTTCCTAAGGGATGTGAGGATAGGTGCCCTGTCCTGGATGTCACTTCATATTAACATATGATAGATGCAGAGTTTTGAAATCTGCGTAATTGGAAAATATTTGTCTTTTGCACCCTAAAGGATTTTGCTGGAAGCTGAAAGTTTATTTCTGCCTCCAGTCACCTTCAGGAAATAATATCTGGAGGCAAGTAAGAAACTTGCAACTCAGAAAAGACTTTCTATTGATGCAGCCTAGAATAGCATTAGTTGTTGTTTTTTTGCTGCTGCATCACATTGTCGACTCATGTTCAGCTTGTGGTCTAGATCCTTTTCACATGCACTCCTTGTAAGCCAAGTATCCCCCGTCTTATATTTGTGAAATTGATTTTGTTAGTTTGGGCCTAGTTCTCCAGTCATGCATTAATCTCAATGGAGTGGTTGCATTATGCTGAGTTAAATATTCCATGGCTTTAAGAGGTATTCCAATGAATAGTCAAATATATTACTAAATTTTGTCATAATATACTACATGATGTATAAAGAACATGTTTAAAATAGCATGCTTAGTACAGGACACAACTATTCTTTCCTCCCCCCCCCCCCCGCCTTTTTTGGCCAAAGAATCAGCTATGGAGGGTCCTCATATGAATGCAGAGCATGGGGAGGGGGTTAACTATTTCCCCCTGTAGTGTTTTCCAGCTGAAAACCATCATGGAAACGACTGTTTGCCTCTGAATATGCTACTTTTGCAAATAGCCATCTTGGGGCCAATAATAGCTCTGAAGGTAATTTTCAGCAAGACAAAACTGTGAGGTGGGATGTTAATTTCCTTCTCCCAAGTCACAGTATTGATCCTTGGTGGGGGTGGGCATGATGATGCTTCTTCATTCTTTTAAAAGGGGGCTCGTCTAATCCTAAAACACACTATTTTAAACACACCGTTCATGTCACATGCAGTTTGGCGCCGTAACTCTATTACTATTATTACTGTGGGAGTCTGCTTTAGAATTGCTACCCCATACTAAAGGGTGTTTATTTAGCACTGCTAGTCAGCCTCTTTGGACTCTTCCTGTTCATTATCACTTTTGCTTCTGTGTTACAGTTGAGTGTCCTCCGATGCTTGTTGGAAAAACAATATTTTCATTTTCCAATAAATCTCTTGCACATTGTTTTTCCAACTGCCAAGTTGTCAACTTCCTCTTTCTTTCTTTCTTTTTCTTTCTTTTCTTTTCAAAAATCTAATTAAACCATTTATCAACCCCCCCCCCAACGGATAGAGTGACAAATTAGACCTCTCTTCCACCAACCTCTGATAGATGGGAAGATAAAGATGTGGAGGGTGTTGTTTTAGCTGGAAGGTCTTGACTATATCATTTGTTGGGCACTGGGCCAAGATACCCTAAGAGATAATGATGGATCCAGAAAATGTACACTGCGTCAGGCCCAACAGCTAGGAATCTGTCCTGATTAGCAAAGTCTCTCTGACTTCACCTTGAAAAATTATTGTCATTTGCATTCTGACATTTTCATCTAACATTTTTAACTAAATAAAAAATGCAAAGACTGGTTTTGCCAGCACAGTGACGCTGCTAACCACTTATCCATCCCTCTCTCTCTCTCTCTCTCTCTCTCTCTCTCTCTCTCTCTCTTATTAGGGCTGATCCAAAACATCATAAAGCTTGAAATCTCAGTTAAAATATGGCAGACACACACTTCTGCCATGAAACCTTCCCACAACATTTCCCCAAAAAATTCCCCGGCAACACTTCCCACCTGTGACTCTCTAGACTGGCTGCCTCATATTTTGTGATTGGCCAGGAGCAGCCAGAAGGAAGAGTAGCCACAATACACCTGACCTCTCAGCAGCAGCATCACTGCCACTTCCTGGGAGGGACTGACACACTGGCAGGAGTGCTGGATTGACACTCACAGTGCTGATTTTTCTGCTCTCTCTCTCGTGATGCCACTGCTAAGAGGCCAGGTGTGCATTGCCAGCCCTCCTCAGTAGCTGCTCCTATAACCAGAGTGCCTTGCTTGATTGTACTGAAAAAGCCTGGAACAGGGCTGAAAACCTGTAGCTCTCTAGATGTTTCTGGACATAACTCCTATCTTTCTAGACTATTGGCCATGTTGGTTGGGGGTGCTGGGAACTGCAGTTCAGCAACATCCATTTTCTGTTCTATGAGCTAGAGAAATGGGTATGACTTAGTATTATACTAAAGCAGTGATTCCCAAACTCTGGCCTGCAGAGCTTCAGTGGTCCACAAGCTCCATTCATTTGGTCCATGGATTTGTGGTTAAAGATGGAAGATGGCACATCTATGACATGAAATATTCATAGTGATTTTTAATTGTATTTTTGTTGCTTCTTTATTTCTTAAGTTGCATTTTATTGTATTATAGTTTGAATTCTATGGAAATACAATTTAAAATACAATGTGCAAGAAATAAAAGTAACAATTAAAAATACGGTTAAAAATAATTCAGCATCTAGCGCAGCATGTAATAATTGTTCCAGGCAGAAAAATCATTAAGCGGTCCACCAAAACACTCAGCAATTTTCAAGTTGTCCATGGAAAGCGAATTTTAGGAACTACTAAATGTCTTGGACTTTTCTGAATCTTGTGGTGCATTTCTTGGCTTAAACAATGTACCAAAATGAGTTAACAAATGCATATTTTAGCACAGCATACACTTGGAAATGCATATTTTGAGAGAAAAATATGTTTAGAAACACACCGTTTGATAAAATTGCCAAAAGGAGGGATGTTGATATCAATAGGCAGGAAGTCCCAAGATGTACAAAAGATCAATTTATTACAAGTGCAGAATGAGCATTATTTGCCAGTTCTGCAATGCATTCAATGATGCACAAATGGGACAGAATGTGTTTATGAATGAAAACATGTGAAAGAGATAGAAGGGGAAAAGACTGATCTGTTCAGCCATACCCATTGATTCCCCTTCACCTCTTGGCTGGTTGATCTCTAAGGGCAGCAGTTTTCAAATCTGTTCTCACTAGATGGCAGCGCAAGGAATAGTTACATTGCTTACTTTATTAGGTTTAGTTGGGACAAGGAGCACTTGACATTTAGGATTCTCTCTCTCTCTCTCTCTCTCTTTCTTTCCTTTTTGAGAAATGCTAGCTTTCTGATCCTGAAAAATATTATTTTATTCAACCACCGCAGTAAGTCATGGATAAGGAAGGATCATGAAACCAAAGGAACCAAACTGTTATATGTGTCAGGGTTTCACAGTGGATGCTGGAATTCAGTCTTGCTGCTCTTCCACTTGGCTCTTTGCTTGACTCTTTCAGCAGCGTACAGGAAAGTGCATGCCATCAAAACTCAGCAACACGAACTGGGAAAATGATCTCTTTCACCTGTAGAAACCCCAATCAAAATGATAAATGGCAGCTTAAATAGAAGCTTACTAAGAATCATCCCTGTGCCGTTTCGCTTTCATGCCAATGACGCAATGCTAGATGGAAAAGCACAAGTCTTGCCCTTCCTTCAAAATCAGTTTAACTAACCATTTTTATTTTTATTGGTCCTTCTTGTTCCAGACTTTTACTCTGCTTTGCATGAAAATGACAGTTGTCTCTCTCCCTTGGCAGTTCAGGGAAATTAAACCTAACGCCCAAGTCCTGAACTGCTAAAAACAATATGGCAAATGTTGTTACAGTGGTACCTCGGGTTACATACACTTCAGGTTATATACGCTTCAGGTTACAGACTTTGCTAACCCAGAAATAGTGCTTCAGGTTAAGAACTTTGCTTCAGGATGAGAACAGAAATTGTGCTCCAGCGGCACGGTGGCAGCAAGAGCCCCATTAGCTAAAGTAGTGCTTCAGGTTAAGAACAGTTTCAGGTTAAGAATGGACCTCCGGAACGAATTACAGTGGTGCCTCGCAAGACAAAAAGAATCCGTTCCGCGATTCTCTTCGTCTAACGGTTTTTTTGTCTTGCGAAGCAAGCCCATTGACAGCTTAGCGGATTAGCGCTACAGCGGTCTAGCGGCTTCTAGCGATCAGCTGTTAAGCGCCTTATCAGCAAATCAGCTGTTAAGCGGCTTAGTGGCTTAGGAAAGGGGGGGAAGCGGAAAAAACCCACGGGGACTCGCAAGATTTTTTCATCTTGCGAAGCAACCCCATAGGGAAATTCGTTTTGCGAAGCGCCTCCAAAACGGAAAATCCTTTCGTCTAGCGGGTTTTCCGTCTTGCGAGGCGTTCGTCTTGCGGGGCACCACTGTAAGTACTTAACCCGAGGTACCACTGTATTTATTTATTTGGCTGCATGCATTGCCTTCCCATATGACATTTTGTTGTTGTTGTTTTTAATAGATTTGTGAACCCCTCCTTAAAAGCCCGATGCAGTGGAAAGGTGACATAGAAATGATTTAAATAAATACATAAAATAGGAGCAGGAGTCACTATAGTTTACATTGCAGTTTCTGGCAATTTGCCATTCAAATACACCAATAACAAACCTTCAGGCTTTGGGGTCTTTAAGAAAAGAAAGTTTTAATTATTTCCTCTCATGAGCAATAATGCCAGAAATTTGAATAGGAGGAAGGCTGAGATTTGTTTATGTTGGCTATACCTTACTCTTCATCCACCTGCCAGTCTTGTTACAGTATCAAGTCTGCTTTACTGTTCCAAACAAAGCAGAAGACAAGTTGTTTCTTTGGTGGTTACAGCATATGGAGATCTTTTTGTGAATTGCTATTTTCTTTGGTCACCAAAGGCTAACATCGCTTTGCATTTTCATTAAGTGAGGGATATCAAAAGCCCCAAAATAAACAAGGTGAAATGTTGCAGATCAATAGAGGCTTCTTTGGGAGAATCAAGCTGGTTTGTTTTTCAAAAAATTTTTTTTAAATAATCCTGCTTCCTCTCTACTGATGGGGCTTATTCTTTGCTTGAAGCTAGGAAAGTTCTCACATTCTCTCAATGAGGTTGCTGCACACTTAGCTCCTGATCCTATAATCAGCTTTGTGTGGGAGCACTCCTGAGTTGTTTGTTTTCATTAAACAGGAGAAGGTACTTCTGTTTAATCTGCGTCCCACATGCTGACAAAGAATTGTGCTATATTTTGATTCTTTCCAGAATAACAGGCAGTCTTATATTAGGAAAATATATGGCAATAAATCTTAGAGAGAACATTAGCCAACTTCTGTGGCATCCTCAGAACCTGACCAGTCTGAAACTTGAATCTTACAGTGTCCCCACCACACTTGAGGGCAGAAGGTTAGTTTAGGGCGTGCAGAGATAGGCCCCATGGTGCACACAATTTTGTCCTCCAACATCTCACTGCCATTCTGCACGCCTAGTACATGCCACCCGAAGCAGCCACCTCATTATTCCTAATGGTAGGGCAGACCCTGTCCATACTGTAGATTGGCCACCCATGTTTTAGATAATTTTTTAGCCTAAACAGAAGTAGAAAGCTAGAATTCATGTGCTCAGTTTTTCTAGAGTGGTGCCAATTCAAAGTTGCAACTTACTTTTGCATAATAAAATTGTCATTTGAAGCAATGCAAATACCCAGAGGCAACACAGTTTTTATAGCACAAAAGCGCGATAGGTCTCTCTCTCTCTCTCTCCTCCCCTCCATTTCTCCCATGCCACTTTCAACAGCCACTTTCAACATATTATATATAAAACCCACAAGACCGCTTCAGATCCTGAGCCCTCAGTGACTGCATTTTGCCCATTATTTCTTGAGGTACATTAGCATCTGAGTGAAAATTTGGTAAAATGAGTTGCAGATTTATTTGCCTGAAGGAATAGTAGTGCTTTCAAATGTCAAAGGGATGTCTTTGTTCTTGACACACATTAAACGCCCATCTGATATTGGGTGTCATCAAAATATTACTCACATCTGAAACTATTTTGGAACTGGGCTAGGGATGGTGATGTTTGATAAATGGAGCTGAATGATGAAAATATTTCAGCCTTTTTGGAACGTAGCAAAAATATGACAGCAGATAAGTCTTCAAAGAGATTTATTATTGCTCTTAGCTGCTGGGTGTCCAGAGCTTGCTGTTTGGGGAGGAATCCAAGAAACTTTTGTGATTGCTGGAACTATGACTGACTAATGGCTCAGGCCACAACAGTTAAACCAGAGTATTTAGATTTTGTCTCATTTTCCACTGCTTTCAAAGGGAACGAATTATCTAAAAATGTAGCTGGGGTGTACAATTCCACTCTTCCTGAACTGTGTTGCACAGTGTGCTATCACATGTGAAGCAAGCAGCTGGATCATTTGGTCCTCGTGATGGAGGAGAAATTTGACTCACTTCAGAACATTTAAAGGTGAGCCCCTCTAATTTGCACTTTCCAGAACAATATGCAAACTGAAACATGGCCAGCCTTCCAAATATATTTGCAGTTTAATTCTCCAGTCATGTAATGTGTACAAATGTAAAATGAGCATTAAAATAACAAAAAAAAATCATATTAATGGAAATTTCTCTTAAGAGAAATTGACAGTAATCTGGCGATGAATTTTCATGAGGATCTTTAAAATTGCAAACTGATGTGGAAAAATGAGGAACGGTGGGAAACCAAAAGTCATTGTGACCCAGCCCTGTTTGGTGTAAATAATTGATTTCAGTTCACCTTCTTGTAGGGACAATGGTGTGAAATGTACAAGGCTGGTTCCATGTTGGAGTGGCCCTATGACGAGGCAAGGTGAAGCAAGTGCCTCAGGCTGAGCACTGTTTAGGGCAATAGGGTGCTCTCACAATTTGATCTCCTATGTCTTTATTATTTAATTAAGTTACCTCGTTTTTTCTTGGCACTGCAGTCTGTTCTGATGTAACTGAGTCAGGCCTTTGTGACGGTTTTAAGGATCAGGAGACCCATCTGTGACTTGCTCGTGTCTTGTCTAATTTGGTTCTCAGACAGAACTGAGATTTACCTGCATTCATTGAAAGGAACAGGTGGCTTATAGACATTTCAATGATTGGGCCCTATTTTAATTAGTGGGAGGTGAGGCTGATGCCTCGGGCTGCCAAATGTCTTGAGTGAGCCAGCTGTTGTATTTGAGGCTGTGGGCACCTCCACCCCCACTTTGAAGAAACTGCTTGCTGAGTGCAAGAAAAAGATATTATTGCAAATGCTTTTGCCCAGGGCCAGCAACACTGACAAAGTTGTTGCCACCAGCAGAGGATCTTAATTGGCAAAGCTGGCCATTTGAGCTAATCTGCAGAATTGTGAGTTGCCTCTTACACTTGGCACGCTAAACAATAAAGTGGCACACTTTATTTGTTCAGTCTTTCTGTGGACAGAAGCTGGTAGCAAAGAAATCTGGTAATCATTTGCCACAGGCCACTGCCTAGATCATATTCCAAAAAGGATTTGCACCCATATAAATAAGAACTCTAGGAATCTACGGAAGGCTAGCAAGATGATGTGATAATGTGCCATTTCCTCAACAATCAAGGACATCTTCCCCCCAATGGAGGAAGTATAGCAGCTGAACAAGTAGATAAAGCAGGTAAAGTTCAAGAAATCAATACACCAGCCTTCCATCTTCTGTTCTCCGATTGACCTAGTTTTAAAGATGCTGTGGCTTAGGATCCATTTTCCCCTTGAGAATGCCCTGTCGCCTTTTAAATATCTTGGATCAAGTTACTACTTGTAATAAATCACCTTTCTGCTATAGGCAAGCTCATTAATCTAGTTGACATATGAGCAGAAACCGGCTTGATCCTTAGCATTTTTCAATAGATATGCACCTCCAATCCAAAAAAATTTAATGATCTCTCTTTCACCAGGGTATTTTCGGCAGGACTATAGCACAGTTGTGAATAACTGCCTAGGAACATGGAGTTTTGAAATCATCTGAACTGAATTATTAATATGTAAAATTCCTTATTGTCTAGAATATATTTTTAAAACTACATACAATTTTTTAAAAGGTTGTGGTCCATGCTGAATTACTCTGAAATACAAATGTTTAAATGAATCTATTTTCATGATTTCTTTATTTATTCATCCCTCTAGAGATAAAGGCAAGGTAAATATATATCCTGCCAAGTACTAATGTAAGCAACACAGGAGGTCACAGGAGGATTCTTCCAATGATATAGTAGAGGCTCAGATGGTGGTAAGACAAGATCTAATCAGGTCCCAGACACTCCATCCTCCCCATCTGGGTTTGGGTAGTTGTTGTTTTTGTTATTATCCCCGAATATACCTTGGGCCCTGAACACATGCTTTAGGATTTCAGCTGCATATCCTCCAAATATTCCTATTTACCAAGAACCACCCTTATTTCTGAATTCAGTCCCAGGTAAACCACTGTCTCCATTTTGTCCCTGTTTGGAGATTTTTGAGGCTGCCTTGCTCAAATTTGGTTATTGTGGGTGAGTGTCATTCTCTTGGGTTCAGCTTTTTCTCCAAAGTGTTTCTAGAAGTTAAATCCCTGAGTGGAGAATGGACCTGCCTCATCTGTCAAGCACATTTGGGCAAATGCATGTGCAGGACACAAAGGTGAAATGCAGTAAACAGGCCTGTGATTTCACTTACCTTCAGCTGCTGAGTTCTCTTTTTAACCTGCTGTAGAACAATGAAATATTTCAAGTATATCTCTAATCAAAAGAGCAGATGCCCCTCTTGGCTCTTAAATCAGTGCTATAGAGACTATGGTATAGTTAATGAGTACAGGCTTCAAAGGAAAGCCCTCAGCCATTTGTTAAAGAATATGGGTTGGGTAGTGATTCACAGTATGACACCTGAGTGCTACGTGTGTGTCCCTGTTTTAAGCTGTGAAATCTTGGAAGTTAATGGAACTAGGAACCATAGTCCTTAAGACTAGGACAGTGTGTTGTTTAGAACTCTTGGAGAATTGCGGCAAGTCAGTAGCAGATTATCTACTTTATAAGCTGGTACTCAGGTTCAGTCTTCTGTGGCATCTCCAGGTATGACTGGGGAGATTCCCTAAACTGCAGAGACACTGCCTGAAGAGGAAGGAGATGCTTTGTGGCCCCGTTCCCTTCATTGGAATCCCAATTGTCCATTGCTCCACCTTTCGTATGTTTGACAGGGGAGTTCTAAGGAAGCTGCCTTAATACCATGTCAGACAACTGGTCCCTCTAACTCAGATTTGTTTTCACTGACTGGCAGAAACTCTTCAGGGTTCCAGAAAGGGGTCTCTCTCACTCCTACATAGAGATGCTAGAGATTGAATCTGGCACCTGCATGCAAAACAGATGCGCTAACACCCTTCTCCATGAGTTACAACTCTTCCCCCACATTCTCTACATTGTGGGATAAATCAGCCTCATAAAACCAACATGCTTGAGGGGGTTAAGGCCATTAACATTGTGAGAAAGGGTTATCAAATTATTTGCTTTCTCATTTTAAACATGTGAACCCTACCTGTTAAGGAGGTCTAAGCTGGATGCTCCAAGCTTAGGCCGCATGGCTTCATGCCATCTTTTTGTTTCTATATGAATAACTTAGAAACATTTACTATTCATGAACCTAAGTTACACTGCCTGTCTTTCCTTGCTGCTGTATGGAAAAGCACATGAATCTGACCTTGGAAGTGTTTGTAAGTAAACCATTTTTAACTTACCAAAGGTCTGGTCTCTTTCTGTGTTAAGGGAAGTGGGAAACTTTGGAAACAATTTGGAAGTGGGTATTTTAAAGACAAACAAGTTTTCTTCAGAATAAGAAGAACAAAGTATGTAACATGGAAATTTAGTAGCATCCACATTGTGGAGCTGAAATTGATGGCTCTATGTAAAGGATTTCACCTTACCTCTGTGCAAGGGATGTGGAACTTGTGGTAATAAGTCCCATCAGTCCCAGCCAGCATTGTCAAGGATCAGGAGCTATGGGAATTTTAGTTCTACAACACCTGGAAGGCCACAAGTTCACAATTTTTTTCCTGTGCAGTGACAATGATTTTATATGTGCAGGTGCACTGGAGAAAGATTTTTAAAATATTTTCCTTTGTAGAAGGAAAAAAAATGTGTAATTTATAATTTCTCTTTCCCAATAGAGCTTGTACTGTTCACTGTAAAATCACATATTTCAGAAGGGCTAAAATGGACATCTGCTTCTCGTGGAGTAATTTGCACCTTAACTCAAGCAAAATCAGTTTTGAAATAATCTCAGATCGCATGACACCTGTATCCTATTAGAAGTGACACATGGAAACACCTTCAACATGCTGAGTTTAGCTCTGTGTCAACAGTTGAAAAGTAATAGGAGCAAAATACTAAAACCATTGCTTCCTTGAGGGCATTTGCAGATGATTCTAACCGCAGGGATTGGAAGACCTGTTTCTGAACTCCACAGGGATACTTCTGTAGGATGCTTTTGATTGCCCTGATCCTGTCAGTCAACACAGGTGGGTCTTCAATATCCAACCAGGGATGCAGGAAGTTGACACTCATAGGACCAATTTGGACTTTTACAATTATAGATGCAGGTATCACTCGTGCCTCTATATAACCTGTACATAAGCCAGTATAAGCCATACATAAGCCACTATATAACCTGTACATGACACCTTTGGTCAGATGTGTGAGTGTTGACTTGAATTCTGTATACAGAGCTGTTTACAGGCCAGAATTGTGTTGCTGGTTCATATATTACATTTCAGACATAAACAAGTGTTGGTGATGCTACTGACCACAAACCCCACAGGCTATCCCCTTTGCTAATACTGAACCAGTTCTCTTATTTTGTTTCTCTCAATTTGATATAAATGATTGCTTCAGTTTAACAAATATGCTTTGAGTCGACAACTCTTTGGAAATCTTTTTTAGTTTACACAAAGAGGGGAGTTAAATCCAGAAGACTACAGAAGTACAGATTCTCCTTTAAAGAGAAGTAACATCCAAATGTTTGTGTGAATTTCTCATGTGAGTGCTAGAAGAGAAGGGTCTGCTCTTCTTTGCAAAGCTCCCCTGACAATTGACAGCTCTCTGATTAGGCAGTGGACTCCTCCAGCCTTCCTTTTTTGTTACGCATTCATGAATAACTTTTGCTAATGATGCCATTGGGATGGTGACACGAGATCTCACTTTCCTGTGTGCACCTGGAAAAGGTTTGGGACAGTCACGTGACTTCATTTCCACTCCATGCATCCACCTATCCAGTGGTCAAGGTCAAGTGCCTATGGGGTATTTAAAATTTTCAATAGTATGCAACATTGTGCAATGTTTTCTATGTTAATGGGGATTTTCATTGGTTAAGTGTCATTGACCTAAGCTATCTGAATAAAGCTTGGTAGATTACTTTAAAAAATGAAACTCCAAACTATGACCACTATTTTAAATTTACAGGAAATGACTAGGTTGATTAGAATCTGAATATAGGGTTGACATGCAATTTCCAGGGGGAATTTCTGAAAGGCGGCATTTTGTCTTGGATCTTAGGCAAGTCAATCGTTTTGGTGTTTGGGGGAAGAAAAGAAAAAGGCTTAGGGGGTCTTCCTAAAAAAAGGTGCAACAACTTTTGGGATGTCCTGGTTTTTACTTTTTGAAATTCGGCAACCCTATCTGATTACAGATGTTTCAGACCTTCTTAGCAAGAAAAGCCTGCTGATGTTTCTTTTTTGACCTTTCCATCAGTATCTTTTCTAGTCTAGTTTTTTGATGAAGACTAACAATAATTCCAATTCTGTGTTTAATATCCACAAAGCATTGTCCACATTTCCAGACATCTGGCCTTGCTGATTCTGCTTTGAAAAAAGGTATGCAACATTGGCAAAAGCCAGTAAACCTTACAGAGTAAGACAAAAAGATGTTATTTTGATTTATAAACCATAAAGAACACTGAGCAGACAATGTGTGTTTGCTACTATTTCATTCTCCATTTCCTTGAGATACTGTAAGGGAAAGGTGATTCTCTCCCCCTACTCCCTGCCATGGCAGTGGCCCAACAAAAATATGTAGGAGCCAACCTACTGAATCATTGACCACAAGGGGGACAGAGACTCCGTTTCAAAGTAAATCCACGGCAGTTTCCCATAATAATCAACACAGATAGAGGGGCAAAAATTGTCAGAATTAGATAGTAATGAGATAGTGTACAGTGCCTCTTTCTTTGTTTAAGACAAATTAATTTCATACGAAGTGGGAAAAACAGTGGCCCCTCAGTAGCTGCCTGAGGTTGCCACCTTCTGACGTAGAGCTTGAGGACCAGTGAAGGGGTCAGACTCTTCAGCCAAATAACTTACAAATTCTGGGCCTTTGCCTGAAGACTGCAATAATACAGGCTTTGACTGTGCCAGTTGCCTACTAGTGACTGGGGAGGCGGGGATACTTGTTTACTGAGATGCAGAGTAGTAGCTTACTTTAAAAATGGTTTGAACCAAGTATATAGACCTGAAATAAGGACTTTCAAAAAATGCAAATGCTGTTTAGCCCAGAAGCCAGAAAATCAGGTGCCTCTGCTGCTGTTGAGATGTGAAATACAATAGTAGGGGAGAAGGACTATAAAATATGTGTCCAGGGCCATGTGTATTTTTTACCATTAACAAACAATAAAACCTAACTCCTCATTTATACATTTAGTAAGAAATATATGGGTTAAGGTCAAAGTCGTTTAAAAAACCTTAAAATCCAGGATTGATCTATGTCTCTCTTCCATCATCTTAACAATGTAATATATCAAAATCACTGTTTAACAACATCCCCAGATGTCTTCTAACATATTTTTGCGTGTGGACTTTCTGCCAGCCTTCTGCCAGAAAGAAAGGGAAAGAAGAGAACTGTGATCATTTTACATCAGAAGGAAATAATTAAATTAAATGTGTATTAAACAAGTGAATCGTTGTGGGGAGTGGGGGAGACATAAAAGTGGTGCTTATCCAGCAACAGCAATGAGAAAATATTGCATGCAAAACACACACACAATTTTTAAGAACTCAAAACTGGGATATAAAACAAATTCTAGGTTGAATTAAACAGAGATAAAATTGTGAACTAATGTGAAAAAAGTGTTGTTTTGCATTTTTCTATATCATATTCTCCTCTTCTCTTCCTAGAAAATATATTTTCATGTTATTATAAGGCTGATCAACTAGAAAGTGACACCAGCCCTCCATGACCCAGCCTTTGATTTCAGTGGGACTTAAGTATCCTAGCAGTGTGTTGGGTTGTCTATAAGATGGAAATCTTCAGTGTGCAAAATACATGCACAAAGTATTCTCTTCATCTCAGAAGTAAATAGGAAAGCACGGTATCAATTGGCTTTTGGATCACACCCAAATTGCATTTTGAAGACCAATCTGAAAACAAAGAAATGCAGATATAGTAATAAATCTATTCCCTTTGAAGTTGCATAGATTAATAGAAACTGGAACTTATGAAATATGAGGAACTCCATCTACTTAGCCTGTGATCTATGAACCTCTTAAGCTCGCTTTGGCCTATTGACTTCAAGCGATGTGAAAAGTGACTGGTGAGAAGTTGCTGGTTTGAGACTGCAATTCTAAACACTGTTAGTAGAAACTAAATGACCCCAATGGACTGATTTAAGAGTAAACACGCTTAGAACTGCACATGTTAAATTCACATTCCAAAGGTCTATAGTAGATGTGTAATTGATTTTTTATATGCAAGTGTTGTATGGCTTTAATTAATTATTTGAATGGGATGTTAAGATGTAACAATTCATTTCGGAATTGCAACTGAGAATGTGGCTTGGGGCAAAACAGACTTGATCTATCTGTTTATATGCTGATAGAAAATAATTCTTTTTCCTGATGGTTTTAATTGAAGTAGTCCTTCCTTTCTCATACTATAGCAACTTGAAGACAATTTCCAACCATAAGCAGTTAAATCCCAGTTCCAAAGCTATCACTTTCTCTGTCTGCTTGTCAGACCTCATGGTGAGATAATGGATTGACATCATTAATGTTCACGCCTACAAACTGTTGGAAGAGTGTTCAAGGTTATCATGACTTGCTTTGGTGTCTGTGGGATGAGAGATAGTGATGTGCAATTGCACTGATGAGAACATTGTTCTTATAAGGCAGTGACCAATGCTAAACAGCTGGCTGTGAAACTGTTTCATCTTGGTGGGGAATAATGCCCCCCCAATAGACAAACTACCCCTGAGAATATTTATAGGTAAATATAGTACAACTAAGTCTGGCCTCCATCGTGTTCTCTGAGGCAGCCTATGTATGTTCCTATATATTCTACAACAACTGTAAACCATCGTCATATCAAAATCACTTTAAATCTGAAGCTACATGTATTAAGTCATGAGCTGCACAATTCTAAGCGTATTTATTAAGAAGAAAGTTCCCTTAAGTTTAATGATATTTACTCCAAGCATTTGCTTGAGATCCTGCTTTGGTGTAGCTTTCTTGAATACAGCTGCACCCAGAACTTTTGCTGGTGGCGGAATATATATATTTAGCTAAAGCTAGAATTGAATGCTGAGACCTTCTATTCTGGAAGACTTTCCTCTGAAGCCCAGCTATGTGGGGTCCAGTTGTTGTTAATTAGTGGTGCAAGAAAGACACTCTTTATATATACCAGTCTAGGATTAAACTCTGGGGACCTTTAAAAGTCATTTAGCAGATTGCCTGAAGGGAAACACAAAACATTTCCAGCGTTTATGCAAAAACCATTATAGATCACCTTGCACACACATGACTGGAGAGGATGAAAAAGAGGTTTAAAAATAAATGTTTTATTTATATAGTATTTATCCTGTTTTTCATCCAATGAAATCAGGACAGCGCACATGATTCAGTCTCCACAATTCCTCACTCACGATCACATGCGGGAAGTTAAGCTGAGGTCCTTGACCCAAGTGAGAGCTTCATGGCTAAGTGGCCATTTGAAGCTGGATCTTAGCATCCCAAACCTGGAATTCTGTTTACTGTACTGCACTGGTTCTCCTTCTTGCTGCAATAAATATGGGCAGCTCTGGAAGGTGGCTTCTGGCTTAGCTGTTTTTAAAGACTAGCACCTTTAACAACTAGTGCCCATTTTTGTATTTGGGCCGAACCTAGCGCAGGACAATAGTTATGCTGGCCACATGACCCGGAAGCTGTATGCCGGCTCCCTCAGCCAATAAAGCGAGATGAGCGCTGCAACCCCAGAGTCGGCCACGACTGGACCTAATGGTCAGGGGTACCTTTACCTTTAACCCAGGACAAAATGCATGCACACTCCATCAAGTGTGAATAATGCAGGATGAATTAGAAACCCATCTCTTGTATTTTATTTTTAAAAACTCCTCAGATATATGAGACTACTTCGGTAAACTGCTGTTCAAAACTGATACCATGCACATAAATAAGTAATCAAAATTCAAGTGAGAATACATCCTAACTGTTACTCTACAAATGTAGGTCAATGAATTTGTTAGAAATACATGTTTTGTCTGGCTTTTGGGGACTGAAAAGATTATTGGCTGTGCCTTCTCTACAGCTCTTATTTTGTAACGGAACTGAGATAAACTAATGATTGCACTGTTGATTTTATGTTGTACTACATTATTGTATTATTTTTGTACCGCCCTTGAGAAATCTGGCAGAAGGGCAATCTAACAATATAAACAATAAATTGGTAGGATAACAATTCATTCTGTCAAAAAATGAAATGCGAGGCCTGTCAGGAAAGTTCAGGTGGCTCCACAAGATCACTTGTGTAGGAGCATGTTCCAGGCTGACAACACAACTGGAATTGCAAGGAGGCACTACTTGGTAATTTTGACAATGGGGGTCAAACTGGACCCAGAGTGCTTCATATGGCATGGAGTGTTTCACCAGTTTCAAGGCTTGGGCAAATGCAGTCCCTGACGATTGTAATAATCTTTGGAATTCTCTGTAATTCATTAATTTATGGAGGGTGGGTGTTACTGTTATTTTATATGGGGTAGTGGAGGGTGTTGTCTTCTCTTCTTAAAGACCCAATAGGAGAAATGCTATGTAATGGTGTAGCATCATTTCTAGGACATTCTTAGAGGAGAGAGAAATGGATGGCTGCCACTATGGTGCATTTACTAAAGGTGTTCATATAAATCTTTGGGGGAGTCTAAGGCTGCAGTCAGATGCGCACTTACTTGCCTGGAACTAAAACCCATCAAATTCAGTGAGGTCTGCTTCTGAGTAAATAAACATAGGCACGATCTGGTCAGATTGAACTTCAAGTATATAATATCTATCTTCATCTTTGTTGATTCTCTCAGAGAATTTGGGTGGTGAGACTTTCCTTTGTTAAAAACATTATTGATTTTGTCTCCTCAAGACCTACATATCTATAATACTTTCTACCAATTTATGTGGAAGAGAAATTAGACCAAGGGGTCTGTAATTTCAGTTGATGTAACCCTTCACTTCTATGATAAGGCTCTGTGAAAAGTTGTGCTCATGTTCCCTTGATTGATTTGCTGAATAGCAAGGCTAAGATTTACAATTGGTAACACCAAATATATTCAAGAAGGTGAGTTTTAGGCACACAGTTTTCACACAAGCAGATGTGTAATTAATAGACTCTAATGAATAGTCAGTGTCAGAAGGAAGTCGGAGTCAATTAGTGTCACTCCAATAAAGGAATTCAATCAAGTAATTCCAGCTGATTTTTCATCATTATTAAGAAATAAAATTCAGGGCACTGTCACGAAACAGCACCATAGATTATGAGTTTAGCATACAATTACAGGTCCACTAAATCAACATATCACTTTGTGCTTTGTCACTTTGTGGCTATAGAAATCAGATCATGAAACACTTCTGCAAATAAAAGAAAGAGAGCTCATTTATTATAGCTGAGATGTTTGGGGGGGGGGGGGGAAGGAAGCAGACTAGATAAATAAATGGTCCAGAATTAATTGTATGTAAATTAGAACAAAGAAAAGGATAAGGTCTTTCATACTTTACATGAATTATTTTAACTGTTCAGTTACAGGAGATTTAAGAAAGTTCTATTCCATGTCAATAAAATTAACAAAATGTTATTTTAGTGCAAAAGAGGGAGTACTAATGACATCTTAAGAATTCTTATTATGAAAAGCACTTATCAGCCAAACACAACATGCACATATTTCAGCCAGCTCTCTTCCACCATGAATGCTTTGAATTCTATGCTGAAGGATGAAGTCTGCATGTGTTTCTGTTAGCTAAGAATTAAATACCTACATGGTGACAAAGGCCTTATTATTCATGTTTATTTTGACAGCTAGGTCTGTTAAAGAGGAGATACTTTTGCAATATGTGTCTAGGGAAGGGGGAGAAATTCTGTTCTGTTCACATTTTAATGAAAAGCTACCTAATTCACACTTCACAAAGCAATATGCAAGCCAAACAGCTATCCTTTGAAAGGCGTACTTCTCCCAATTTTGCATTTCTGCAACCCAAGTGTACAAAAATGCATATCTGTTGGGAAACTGCATTAAAAAATAATATATTAGTGAAAATAGCATGCCAAAATGCAATGTATTATGGGGAACATGTTTTCGAAACGTTTGTGTTAGTCAAAACTGCATACACAAACGTGTTTATTAGAAGAAATTCACACTAAAATGCTGGTGAATTTTCATGAGGATTCTGCAATTTCATGAGGAAAACATGCAATTGTGGAGTACTGAATTTCAGATTGGGAAGACTGAGATACAGTGAAATCAATATATTTGTCCATCTCTACAAGTGTCCTATTTCTGAAGCTGTTTTTCAAATAAATGTTACAGCAAAAGATAAATGTTTGAAACAATCTCTATAGTTCCCTGTTCTGCTGATTTTTTTTTAAAGATACATCATTCCAGTGTTTCTGTTTCACCATGATTGGAAGAACAGCCAGACTCTCTTTTAAGTACCAATCTTAAGTAAACAAAGACTCTTCTAACTTGGTTAATGGCTACCATTAACAAGACGTTGACCCCCAACCTCTCCAGTGTTGTACAACAGCAGTATCCCCCTTAAAAGACAATGAATGCTTCACCTCATTAACTTGTGACTTACTTCTTTATAGAACTGTCAGAAAGCATTTGCATTTTATGCATCACATGACACGTGGCATTAAAACATACAGATGGAGATTATGAGCAGTTTTAGCTGAGGGAAATAAGACTACTGAAGACCTGAGGGGGTGAATTTGAAAGGGTAGTGTGGAGCAGAAGCTTGAGTTCTTCTGTGCAGTTGTTTTTGGTAAGAATTTCCCCAGAACCTGTACTGGAATTTAAAAATCAGACTTGGATAGTTTCTGTATGAAATTTTTTTTTCATCAAGTGTGAGATCCCAGATTCACTTCAGGATAAGTTAAGTTAAGTGTTAGACCAGGAGTAGTCAATATGGTGGACGTGGGTGGCGCTGTGGGTTAAACCACAGAGCCTAGTACTTGCCGATCAGAAGGTTGGCGGTTCGAATCCCCGTGACGGGGTGAGCTCCTGTTGCTCGGTCCCTGCTCCTGCCTACCTAGCAGTTCAAAAGCACATCAAAGTGCAAGTAGATAAATAGGTGCCACTCTAGCAGGAAGGTAAACGGCGTTTCCGTGTGCTGCTCTGGTTCACCAGAAGCGGCTTAGTCATGCTGGCCACATGACCCGGAAGCTGTACGCCGACTCCCTCAGCCAGTAAAGCGAGATGAGCACCGCAACCCTAGAGTCGGTCACGACTGGACCTAATGGTCAGAGGTCCCTTTACCTTTACCTAGTCAATATGGTTCCCTCCTAATGTGTTTGGACTACAGCTCCCATCATCTTTGACTACTGGCAACAGTCAAACAAAATCTGGAGGGCACCATATCGGCTACTTCTGTGTTAGAGGAAGTCCAGTTTGAAATTTGTTACAGTTTCCTTTCCTTTAAAATAGTCTTTAATTGAAATGCATAGCATTTTAATGGGGAATGTGCAGTAAGAAACCAAAATAGATTTTCTGTAGCAGAATAAAAGAGCCCCCCTACAACTAACTATCCCTTAATGACATAAACCCATTGCCTTCAAAGTGGGCCTTATGTAGATCTAGATGGAGCGAAACCAGAGTCTAGCGATCATAGTTGATAATAGAACCCTAAAATGAGTGTGGAAATTAATTGTGTTAATGCACAATATCAACCCCTATGTGGCTAAGCAGCTAGCGTGTTGTGAGTACTGCAGAGGGTCAATTCATAAACACATCTGGCCACATCTGCTGTACAGGTTTCACACTTTTCCTAGATGGCAAAATCTTGAAATTTAAACAGGGATGGAAAAAATAGAAGGCAAATTTGTTACCGAGAAGGGTAAATATTACATCAGTGCCCCTAAGCTTCAGTAATGTGTTCAGGGTCTCAACTACACCTAGTCTGAAATTTTCTCTTAAAATTATTACAAAACTCTCACTATTTGTTTGGGCTTAGAAAAACAAGTTTCTATCTGTCATTGACCCCTTTCTTCTTATTACCTGCTGGATGTCCTGTTAGGAATGTAGGAAACCGCCTTAGTCAATTCAGCCCTACCTGGAACTGCTGGAAATTAAACATGCAAACCTGGAACCTTTGGCATCCAAAGTAGATGCTCAACCACTGAGCTTCATAACTATCTGTTGCTGCTGCTACATGCAGTTTCACTTCCATTGAATTATTTTTAATAGCAAAGAACTCCACACATCTCCTGTACTGTAGGTTAATATATAATCAGCCCTTCTCCAAAATGGCAAAAGAACAATGACCCAAATTTTTTTGTTAAGAAGCCCTGCATCTCACAGATTTAATGTTTGAACCAGCTAAAAGTACCAAGTATTTCCAAAGTTTTGGGGGCAAATGTGAAATTAATGCTGAAACCCAAAATTGCTTCAGAAAGTCATGTAAGCTGAATCTCTTAAAATATTTTGAGAACGTTTACGACACTGAAGCAAAAATTGGAACCAACCTCACATTCCAGGGGCTAGAGTAATCAGGCATCGAGGTTATGAATTAAAATAACTCGGTTATTACATTACTGAATCAGTCATCTGTGGTCAAATGCACCTAATACTCATTCCTAAGAGGGTATTAAATACATTCTTGAAAAACCTCTCAAGTTTTTAAATGATCAATTAGGGTCTAATAATGTGCTACTAAAACCAAGAGCAAGGAACAGATTAAACCTTGACCATTTTAAAAACAAGGACAATACCTGTGACGAATAACAGGCTTACAGTTTCTGATATTCCACAAGCACTAATGATCCATTTATAAATTTATCCTGATGCTTAAAAAAAAAAAACCCTTGTGAAATGAGGCCTAATGAATCAATTAGTCGGTTTAGAAAATACGATGGCTTAGGTCTCTTCACTACATTCTTCAAAGCTGCAGCTGTAATCCAACACTGGTTGGGCTTCTGGAGAGGAACAAGAAAGGTATCCTAACTAGACTAACCCCAAGCTTAGACCCAGGGAACTGAGGAGTAGCAGCCTGCAGATCAAAAGACAGAGTCTCGTGAGATGTGAGGTTGGAACCTGGTAGGTTGGGGGAAAGTTTATCAGGCAAGGGGACCTTAATGGACATGGATTGATGGCATAAGTAAAAGGTAAAGGATCCCTAGACGGTTAAGTCCAGTCAAAGGCGACTAAGGGGTTGTGGCACTCATCTCGCTTTCAGGCCGAGGGAGCCGGTGTTTGTCCACAGACAGCTTTCCGGGTCATGTGGCCAGCATGACAAAACCGCTTCTGGCACAATGAAAGACCGTGTCGGAAACCAAAACACACAGAAACACCATTTACCTTCCCGCTGCAGCAGTACCTATTTATCTACTTGCACTGGCATGCTTTCGAACTGCTAGGTTGGCAGGAGTTGGGACCGAGCAACAGTAGCTCACCCTGTCATGGGGATTCGAACCACCGACCTTCTGATTGGCAAGCCCAAGAGGCTCAGTGGTTTATACCACAGCGTCACCCACACTCAACCAAAGCACAAAGCAGCATGACCTCTTGTTTCTGGCACCACCCTGAGAAGGTATGCCTTCCCCTGGAAGTTGTGAGGAAATCGAGCTCCAGGCTTTGACAGAATAATAGGTAAATTTGTTATCAAAAATTGGCTTCAGATGACTATTTTAGCTGGTGATCAAAGTAGTAAAGCTATTACAGAGTGATACTAGGATGTATTTTGACTTTCATTTGAATGGCCTCATTTATTTTAGGGTGTGTACACTTTACCGTTTCCTCTGGCTCCAGTGCACTCTCACCACAGGTGTTTGAAGTGGAGTGCGCAGGGCGTTAGCCAGAAACCATTTGCATCCTGTAGTTCCTTGCTATTTGATGTGTTTTCCCTCGTTTTTTCCATCCAGTTTGAAAAGCAATGCTGCAGTTAAGCTGAGGCATTTATATTTGAGAAGGCACCTTTGCACATAGAAGCCAACCTCTGGGGGCCGCAGGGGTTTTGGCCCCTGAAATAAAATATTGAGGGGTCTGGACCCCCACAAAGTTCATGGGCACTGCCATCCAAATGGTGTATGTGCAGTGTGTCATGTGATTGACTATGCAGGGCTGGCTTACTTGGACCCCCACAATATTTTATGCAAGTTGGCACCCCTGCATGTGCGGATGAGTTTGGGAGGGTTGCAGGCACACGGAAACAAATCGGGGTGTGCTTTGGGTGGAGACAGCCCTGCCCTTTCTCTTTTGTTTACAGCAATACAGTGGTACCTTGGGTTACATATGCTTCAGATTACATACACTTCAGGTTACACACTCCACTAACCCAGAAATAGTGCTTCAGGTTAAGAACTTTGCTTCAGGATAAGAACAGAAATCTGGCTCCAGCGGCGCAGCGGCAGCAGGAGGCCCCATTAGCTAAAGTGGTGCTTCAGGTTAAGAACAGTTTCAGGTTAAGAACGGACCTCCGGAACGAATTAAGTACTTAACCGGAGGTACCACTGTATAAAAATGCAATTTGAAACTCAGTGCATTGTCATGGTGGGGATGAACTCACTGTGTTTTAAGCTGCTAATATGTACATAGCCTTAGATGTGCCAAATAGCTTAGTTTGTTGATTTGTGGAAAACTTTAAACAAGAGCATTCACATGATCAGTTAGCTTGCAATTTTTTTATTATTATTATTTTATTATATTATTTTAAAACCCCATTGTCACATCACCACAGTTACATGCCCACAGAAAGTGTATTTCAGCAGGAGAAAATGGTGTTCCTCAAGGGATAAGTCCTCCACAGAATGGCACTGAGGTCAAAGTGTTTTCTTAAATTTAAACTGAATTCAAACTGTGATTACATAAAGGAGTATGTGGTCGTAGTGCTAATAAAAATCTGTGTTCTTGGCAGCTGGGTCTCAAATTTGGCTGGTGTTCCTCTTTCACTGGTATTGCCCATGTGCTGCCAGAAAGCACAACTCTTTCTTCAAAGGGAACCACCCAGGGAGTTGGAGGGGACCGAAATCTACCGTTTATTTGTTGTACAGGAGCTAAAGCTCCTAGTAGTGTGGTCTCCTCCCTTCTGAGTGGTTGAAACTAACGCTGCATGACAAGAAGGGGTTCTTCCCATCACCCTTATCATCAGTCTCTCTCACCTCGTTACGTTCCCAATTGCACAATCATATACTTAAGGAGTTTCAAAAGAAGAGGATTGTTGCACAGTGGTGGCAGGCAGAGGTAATGCAGTTGAGGCATTTCTCTCCCTTTTCACTTCAGGGGCCAACAGTAGAAACTGTCCTACGGGATACCAGTCTTTACATGTCCTCTCACACATGCCATGCCACATGTGAATCGAACAACACCCATAGGCCCACAAAATCCTCACCACTTGTCACCGAATAAAGCACATAAGGTCTTCACTTGGTGCTTGAAAGCAGGCAAGCCTCTCTGTGGGGTTGGGAGGTTATTCCATAAATAGGGTGCCACCATGGAAAAGACCCTTTTTTTACTAACCACCCAGCACTGTAACCTGGAGGAGGTATTTTAGTTCACTCCTTGCCCTAAAACAAGTGTCAGTTTCTCTGTCTCTCTCTTCTATAATTTCTTTAGTTTATTATTCCACTGAGCTTTCAACCTAATTAGGAAGTTCTTGAGACTACTTAACTCCACTCTTAACTTCCTGTATTCATTGCATCTTGTCCCATTATCACCAGATTGGGAATAAGTCTTTTCTGTCTGGGTTCCTTTAAGTAATTGAAAATTCTCTTCTGAATCCTAATTCATTTAGGCTAAAGCTACTCACTTCCTTCAGCTGTCCCATCTTGATTGACCAAAGGGATTGTGGGAGGGTACTAGGAATAGCTAGGCAGAATTGGCAATAGTTTTTAAAGAAACATTCTATGTGCTGATAGCAGAGCCAGGTCAGGAGCAGTTACACAACTTTAACAAAAAAGGTAATATATGTCAAGTAATGCAAAGAAGGCTGATCGCTGAAGAATTGATGCTTTTGAATTATGGTGCTGGAGGAGACTCTTGAGAGTCCCATGGGCTGCAAGAAGATCAAACCTATCCATTCTTAAGGAAGTCAGCCTTGAGTGCTCACTGGAAGGACAGATCATGAAGCTGAGGCTCCAATACTTTGGCCACCTCATGAGAAGAGAAGACTCCCTGGAAAAGACCCTGATGCTGGGAAAGATTGAGGGCACAAGGAGAAGGGGACAACAGAGGACGAGATGGTTGGACAGTGTTCTTGAAGCTACCAGCATGAGTTTGACCAAACTGTGGGAGGCAGTGGAAGACAGGAGTGCCTGGTGTGTTCTGCTCCATGGGGTCACGAAGAGTCGGACACGACTAAACGACTAAACAACAACAATGCAAAGAAGGACATTTTCACTTTTTAAAGACAAGATGCTATTTTAGGTGTCAGGGCACTGTAGCTTTGTGCCTCAGCAGATCAAATCAGTCCACAGAGCTGCATGGTGTCTTTCTAAGTTAGTCACATTGATTATTTTCAGTGGGTTTGCTCTGGGTAGGACTAGAATGCATCTCAATATATTCCGGCTTGGTAGAAACTTCATGAAATCTGTTTAGAGGAAGAGAATATTCAAGCAGAAATAGACAAGTTACGTATAAGATTTAAGGGATTGCTATTTTTATTTCCTGGGAGAGCATCTTGAAAGGATTGTGTTTATTTCGTCTGTACCAAAGAAGGGTTATTAAACTCTTAACCTTTCAATCAAATTTGTATTCTTCCTACCAAGTCCAGCATGGTATCTTTTATCTGTAACATGATTTATCTTAAGACTAAATAAAACTCACCCCCTGAAAAAAAATGCAATCTTGTTGGTAATACACTGAACCAAAATCTTGGATATTTAAATTCTATTGTGTTTGTGTACAATAAGAGCCTAGGATGAAGTCTCTCTGAAATGTCAGGCCAATGCTAGTATTCTTTTATTTCGGAGGAATACGTCAGTGCAGATCTCACCTCTCTTATTTATCCATTGTGGCTCCTTTCAGTACAGAAATCGTGTCCTCCCTGAAAGAGGGCACATGTTGCAGTGAGACCTGGAGACTGACCTCCTGTGTTGTGGGTGGGTGGGTGGGTGGGTGGATTGGTTTGCCACAACACCTGATTGGTAGGTTCCTCAATGTTGGGTTCAATCTGACCAATGGGGTGCAGTCCAAACGGATTAAGGGACCTATTTACACCCATGCATGTGACCCAGAGCTTCCTCTTTTGGCTCGCCCACCTCTCCCTAATTTTAGGGCTTTGTGCGATTGGTCTTACTATACCATCATGTGTCATCTGTCCTTAGGACAGGAGCACGGTAGGAATTTCCCCACTTGGCTGATTGGCTGTTGCCATTTGGGTTTCACCTGCCGCGTAGCAAATCATCACAACTTGTAAGGTTGCGGATAGGCACTGGTTCAGGTGATGGGGATGGGAGAACGGTCTCACCATCCCTATGTGAAGGGTATTCTGTTAAAGCAATCCAGGGACTCAACTGGTTTGGTCAACTCCTGAGAGAGGGTTGTGCCCATACCTGAGTCCAGGGGGGGCATCTGGGTGGTGAACATAGTCTGTTCCCGGCTTTTCACCTTCCCAGGTGTTTACCCTTGGATGACCTATGCTGGTGCCCTGGGTCAATGCTGCCTGCAAGAGTGCAGGGAGCTAGTCAAACCAGAGTCTATGCAACCACTCACTTTCTGTAATCAATAAAGTTGTGGCCTAAATTCTCCCAAAAACCAAAACTAAAATTTGAGTCATGTTTGAATTTATTTAGGGGGGAGATCTCTGGGTCTGAACACGCAACAGGTAAGTTGTTTAACATTAGCTCTCCAATTTGGCCAGTTTTCTGATCTATTTCCTGACAAAGCTCAATTCTCTGCGCTTGGAATTACTATTATATACAATGGATTTCATTCTGGCTGGTGCAGAACCGGCCCATATCTTCAGAGACTGTGGGAATTGGAAAGTCTGTTGTGCAACTAGCTGCCCTCCTTCTTCAGTGTTCCGCCGGTGTTCACATCATGAGTTGCTGGTTGTCATCCTTCCTGGATTAGATCACAGCTTGGCTGGCTGGGTCTGATGGGAGTTAAGGTTCAGAACATCAGGAGGCAGCTATTAAAGCTCCACCATGAGAGCAGCTCATGGCATTATTCAAAAGGTTTGAAGTTGCACAGCCAATCTGAGACATTTTAGGATAATGGACTGTTTGTGTGTAATAAATGTGATAGCTCACTGCAACATTTGTTGGTTTGATCAGAAGTGAATATTGCCATTTGCTTCTGATCAAACCAAAGCCTACTGAAGGGAAATGATGCACTGTGGAGTACTATGTTTATACGCCCTACCATTTTATTTTTTATTTATCAAATTTGTATAGCACATCACCAAATGGTTTACAATAAAGTGCAAAGCAACAGAACAAAGAATAAAATTTAGAAAATGCTATGTCCTATCAAAACAAAGAAGAACAAGGTCAAAAACTCCAGTTTAAAAGCTATTTTGGTTAAAGGTTTTTTGGGGGGAGCTGGTCACCTTCTGCTTACAAGTCAGTAGGGAGGGAACCAGTGATTTCCCGACATTTTGGCATTTCTGGGACACTGCCACTGAGAAGGCTTTAGATCAGCAGTGGCTAACCCCCAGATTGGGAGCCTAATCCAATTTCTCACAAGAAATTTCTCACAAGTAAATTTCTGATTTCCCCACTGATTTTGGTAGTGGAAGCAAAAAGAATTTTTTTTAAAAAAAGACACAGCCCTGTATCCTAATAAAAATGTGTCAAAATGGCAGAGTTTTTGCAATGCGAAGTCAACTGCCTCATTGTGACACTCTCAAAGAAATATGCTTTATTGGAATAAAAATTACATAGGAATGATATTGACTGCAGTTTTATCTGACTGATTTTGTTGTATAGGCTGTGAGTTGTTAGCTACTAAAGACTCAACAGAGTACGCTTCAAAACAGGAGTCCCTCCCAGGACACTGCTGTAATACTTAAATAACAGACCTTATTTGGCAAAGAACACATTAGAAAGTTTAACTTGGCATAGCTTCCCATAGATGGCTGGACATTAAAAAGGACAGATACATTATTTTCCTTGCCTTGATCTGCAAGCATCCCCTTTGGCAAAGAGTATGTATTTATTATGACTTAAATGAGAGAAAGAGGCAATACCGTACAGTTTCAGTACATCCAACTGGGTATTTAAAACACTCAGCAATGCTTTCAATATTCTTGCCAACATTCATGCAGTGCAACTGATGCATACAAACCCCAACATTGCCTCATATTTAGAGGAGGTCATTTATTACTGCCCCAACTTCCAAATACTGAAGCAGTCGAGCCTTGAGTGATGAAACTGGGTCACAAAAATAATGACCACTGAAGTAGAAGAAACCTGGCTTTCACTTATCTGAGAAACTGGATTCGGAGTACAATTTGCTAACTGATTTTGGACCAGTCCCTGCTGACTCAGTCAAGACTTTCCTGGAACAAACAGATCGTGGATTTGAGCCATTTGCATGTGCTAGGCTATGTGTGCAATTTTTAGAGAATAATTTCTAAAAATGGAAAAGCTAGGTCTCAACTTTACACACACACCCCTAATCCTAGGAACATGGAAACCAGTCAGGATTGGCTGCTTGGTAGTTAAGCGGAACACACTGTGCATGCTCAGAAAAACTTTTTAATATTAGTATTACTTTGCATGTTCCTTTGTAGCTCAAGCTAATTTCTGAGGCTGAGGCTTAGCTCTGATTGAGAGCTGCCTTTAGTTTATATTCATCCTTCAGGAGGATGTCTGGAAAGCTTCACTATGATTATATTATTGTGTTAATTTTTGTATTAATATTCTTCTATTAACAACTTGGGTGCAAGATACAACCTGATCTGGTTGCTCTATCAATGAGGTATCTAGGATTGTCACTGTTAGTAATCTGCCATGGTTGAGATTCATGGACCGTATGCACAAGAAGCCACACATTTAGTATCTGTGGAACTCCCTGCCAGTTGAGGGCAGACACGCTCCTTCCAGTTGATCTTAACAGGGCTTATTTGGAATTTTCTTTTATTCTAGCAGGCTTTGTATGTGAATTCTGGTCTTACAGTTTTAACTCACATGCACACATTTTTGCAAGGAATATCCTCTAATATAATGACTTTTTCCTGTTCTATTTTCACTAATATCTTCATTTTTATGCATACTTTCCCCTATTTATTTTTTTTAATCATTGCTTGGAGAGCTGCATTGAAAAATTCTGAAACTGAAGGATAACTGTGTTGTGGTTCACATAGTGTTTCTCAAACTGCAGGTTTGATAGATATGGCTTGAAATGTGCACTGAATCAAAGCTTTCCTCCAGCGCCACATTTTTGGGGGTAAATGCTTTAAATGTGCATTGAATGTGCTTTAAATGAATGGCGTGTACCTGCCTAAGCCTAATTTGAAATCCTTTGGGTCCATAGTTCCCCTATTTGTGCTAAAATAACTTATCTGGTTTTGGTTCCAATCCTGATAACTGCATTCTGGCTCTGAATAAGCTCCGTTGAAAGTTCTTTGAGCCTGGTCCTGTTTCCTCTCTGCTTCATCCAGGCCCAATTCAACATCCATTTCTGCAGCACAGCCTCCATTCATTTTAATCATTCATTTAATCATTCATTATAGCAGCAGTGGTTTAAGGGTTGCACCCTATATTATTGAAAGGCAGTGGCGCAGAGTAAGGTATCTACAGCACACTGAAAGATTTATGATATATTGACTTTTTATTTTATTTTGTGAAAAGGTCACTTTTTCCAAGGAACACGAGTAGGATTTTATACTACATATAAAAGGAGTTTATTGCCATTTTGGCTGGCCTCTGCTGCCCCTTTTAATTAGCACAAGTCACAATGCACCACAGTGGAAATGTAAGCATTGAACCTTTGGCTCCACTCACACGCATAATTTCCATTTCTCTCGTGTTAGTTTTAGGTGGCAGATTTCCCCAGACTAATTCCCCTCTTTTAAAAAAAATCCCATGTTTTTATAGGAGGATGAAATTCCACGCCCTATTTTCACCTGTTATTTCTTCCAGAATGGATGGCAGCTTTTGCCAGCCTGGTGCCCCAATACACTGTTGTGATGGCTTGGGCTGATGGGAGCCGGAGTCCAAATAATCGGGAGGTGGGGGAGCGCGGACCAGGTTGGCGAAGGCTAATCTGTGGTATAAGCCACCTGCTCTAAGTAAGCAGTGAAGGAGGAGGCCTTCAACAGCATAATTAACTGCACACAGGTACATTGAATCAGCGAAGGGTTTACAAGTTTCATAAAAAGCAGGGGTTGTTAAATAATGAAATAATTTTTAAAGGGAAATGGAGTAATGTTTAAGCCAGCTGAATGTACATTACAGTGAATATATTATGTTGCTGGAAAAAACAAATGACTGGCACTCATAGTTCTTGGGTCTTTTCACTTCAACACTGCTCTGTTGGGTACCACTGATGTATAAAAGCTACTCTCCACTTTCATAATTGAAAGTACTTGCTAAGTAGCTCCACATGAAATTGGATGGAGTAGATCCTTGTGGGCTGCCCACACATGTGGCTTGTTATGACCAAGAGAGGTTCCATACCCTCCTCAAACTCAAGGGCTGTATAAAGGGACTCAGATCTTCCATTAATACCGAATGCACTGTAGACTGTTGTAAATCAAAATGGTTCCTATGTGTCCATGAATGGGTTTATGACCCTAAGCATGTAGCCTGCTATCTTCTATATAACACGAGCAATTTCTTTTAGGAGTCCTGGATCCTCTGTGAATTTTCTCAGTGGATTGGCATGAAGCTATTTAACCCAGATGTTTCTGTAATTCGTATGCATTGGGAGGTTCGTGGCGCATTGGCCAAGTGTTAACATTGTGAGCTGTAATGTAAAACATGTTAGGACCGGAGACTGGCTGTGAAAATGCTTAGAAGGTCTTTCTTGTATTAACTAAATGTCCAGATAGATTTCTGTTAGACCTGTATTTCTGTCGCAGCACAGCTCAGTTTATATAGGTAAGTGCCATTGAACGATTTTGGACACTCAGAGAATACTCTGTAAAAGGTGGAATGAGGGGAAGTACCTTCCTGAGCAGCAAGGCGAGCCTGCAGGTCGAATGACCTTGCTGGGGTGTGCCAGCAATCCGCACAGGTGGAGGCCACATGAGCAGGTGAAAATTGTGCTTGTGAAAAGTTTGCTGACAATTTTGTGTGGCTAATATAGCTCCATGAGCGGCAGGGCTAACCTGTGCATCTGTTATGCATTTAACCACTTTAATGGCAGTTTTAAGGATATTTAAGCAAGTGCAATATCTTACATTTAAAGGATCTAATAAAAGTAGGTAAAAGGACCACAAGACCAAAATGTTTCTCAGATATTTTATTTCAGGGTTCCCCCCGCCCATTGCCTTCAAATAACGTTAGCCAGTTTCCCTTTCTGAATGTACCTCCTTTTTGTCAATGTCCTTTTTCCCTTTCATGGATACCATTCATTTAGTCCACTGGTGATGCATTGAGCATCCTTATTACAAAGATGATGATAGCAACAACACATATTTTTCAGTGTAGTTTGCTATAAATTCAATTTTTCACCTTTTAGCAGATGTTGCACATTAGCTTCAGGAATTTGAACCATGTTTTTCAGTGGAGTCTGAACCATGTTTTTCTCTTTCTGTAAAGTATGTCCATTATACTTTTATACTGTTTTTATATTATTTCACATCCTTAGGTAAAGGTAAAGGTAAAGGGACCCCTGACCATTAGGTCCAGTCGTGGCCAACTCTGGGGTTATGGCGCTCATTTTGCTTTACTGGCTGAGGGAGCCGGTGTACAGCTTCTGTGTCATGTGGCCAGCATGACTAAGCAGCTTCTGGCGAATCAGAGCAGCGCACGGAAACTCCGTTTACCTTCCCACCAGAGCGGTAACTATTTATCTACTTGCACTTTGACATGCTTTCGAACTGCTAGGTTGGCAGGAGCAGGGAGCTCACCCCGTCGCGGGGATTTGAACCACCAGACTTCTGATCGGCAAGCCCTAGGCTCTGTGGTTTAGATCTTAGTACCCCCTTAATGTCCCAAGTCTGCATTCCACCGCAAGGGGAATTAGCCAACAGTTTAATAGTTAGATATTTCTGCTTGGCTAATACATTTTTCTCTAAAAATAAATGTTTTCCTTCTAACAGACACATTCTTTGATTACAGAAGAAAGTACTTCTTCACACAGCACATAGTCAAACCATGGAGTTCATTCCCATAAGATGTAGAGTTGGCCACCAACTTGGATGGCTTCAAAAGAGAATTAGACAGATTCATGGAGGATAGAGCTATGACAATGTTTTTCCTCCCCTCTCAAAGGCAACCAGTTGCTGGGAACCACAAGTGGGGACTCCTGCTTGGAGGCTTTTTGTAGGCATCTAACTGGCCTCTGCAAGAACAAGAAGCTGGTTAGATGGGCCTTTGGCCTAATGAGTCAGGGCTGTTTTTAAATATATGGAAAATACAAATAGATTGTTGTGATGAGCTGAGGAGTGATATTAAAGGCTCAGCAAGTTCATTCCTATCAAATGCCTACTAAGCATGACGTAATGTAGCTGAGATACCGGTAATAGGGCAATAAAAAATAATAATAAAGATTTTAATGAAATACAAAAGAACATGCAACCTCTCTCTTTTTTTGTACATAGGTAGGGAGAGAGAGTAGAGGATGGGTGATAAACTTACTATTTCTTCATTTTTCCAACTTGGTATAGGTGTGAGGGCAAGGGACGCGGGTGGCGCTGTGGTCTAAACCACAGAGCCTAGGGCTTGCCGATCAGAAGGTCAGCGGTTTGAATCCCTGCAATGGGGTTTGCTCCCGTTGTTTGGTCCCAGATCCTGCCCACCTAGCAGTTCAAAAGCACGTCAAAGTGCAAGTAGATAAATAGGTACCACACCGGCGGGAAGGTAAACGGCATTTCTGTGCACTGCTCTGGTTCGCTAGAAGTGGCTTAGTCATGCTGGCCACATGACCCAGAAGCTGTCTGCAGACAAACGCTGGCTCCCTCAGCTTATAGAGCAAGATGAGCACCGCAACCCCAGAGTCGTTCGCGACTGGACCTAACATTCAGGGGTACCTTACCTTTATATATGCGAGGGCAGTCTTTTTCATGTTTCACATGTGCCTAAGCATCCCCATATGCACATCAGAATGTTGGCTTTTGAATAAATAGCAGTTGCTATTTGCTATCCCTCCCCTGCACAGTTTTGCACAAATGTATTTGCTTTCATTTCAGCTTCATTGTTGCTATAATCTCCTTTTGGCTATCTGTATTTTATTAAGTTTTAAAGGGTGGTTAATAAATATGTTCCCAGTCAGAAACCGAAAAAGAGAAAGCTTTGGTTGTCTGTCAAGTTAGCAAATAGTATGCCACTGGGATAGTTTTTGCCAATCAGTGCAGCCTATGAAAAACAAGGCTACAGTATAAAGATTTCAAGAAAAAGATAGGCCATATTCAGCAAAGCAGTCACAACAACCTCTACATATAAATATTGTCTCCCCGTTGCGGAGGCATTTGCAAGGTGGGGATCACATATTAGGGCTTTGCATATATCTTAGCAGCCTGGAGGTATATGAAAAAGTTAACATAATAGATTTTTTACAAATTATGACACTGAAAGCATGAATGTGCTGTAACAGCTAAACTCAGATTAATACTACATGAATTACAAATAAATACACACTTGAAAGATATTTCCATTAATCTTGTTCATGTAATAGTTTTGTTTTGTTTTTGTTTTTAGGACAGAATGTGAGTATTACTATCTATTCATCGTTTTAAATTAACATTGTGAAAAACGACCTAGAATAAATAAAACAAACAGCACAAAAATGAAAAAAGGACTGCAAAAGCTGATGGATTCTGCTGGCAATTTTGTCCTCCACAATTCTCTATCACTCCCATAATAGCATGTAATTCTTCCACCTTTGAGAAGCAATTCTGGCTGGCACTTGTTAGTATTTGTACTGCCACCAGCCATTTTTTTATAGAGCGCCCAAGATTATTTTTTGATGGATTAGCTGTAATATTAAATTATCACCGGAATAAGCGAAGTTTACAAAACCACAATTCCACTGTGGTTCTACTACAGACTTGTTACAATTATGGCTTTCAATTCCATTAGGAGCTGAGATTATGATCTACTACTGATTAGAAGTGGGAATAAATGTCTGAAAGGCAGCATTTGACCAATTTATATTCCCCACGTGCACTTGCTGACAGAGCAGTGTGATAAAGTAGCTTTTCTCCCCCTTAACAAATCTATAACATTTTCTTTAAAGAAAAACATCAGAACGTAAAATATGTGACTCTCCATGAAATGTGAACACCAAATATGTAAATGTTTTCTTTTGTCCATCACATTCTCTCATTTCTGCTCCTCAAACTACAAGAGAGCTAGAGAGATCCCTGAAAAATCTATTAGCAAATCCATGAACAAATCCATACCCATGAAAACTTAAGAGGGAGCCCTGCTGGTTCAGACCATAGGCCTATCTACTCTATCATCTTTTCTACAGTGACCAAATAGATGATTATGGGAAACCTAGAAGCAGAACAAGCTCTACATGACCCTTTTCTTTAGATGTTATCTTTTTCCTACAGGGATACAGTGGTACCTCGGGTTAAGTACTTAATTCGTTCCGGAGGTCTGTTCTTAACCTGAAACTGTTCTTAACCTGAAGCACCACTTTAGCTAATGGGGCCGCTGGAGCAGAATTTCTGTTCTTATCCTGAAGCAAAGTTCTTAACCTGAAGCACTATTTCTGGGTGGGCGGAGTATGTAACTTGAAGCGTATGTAACCCGAGGTACCACTGTATTGTTGTTCTTGTTAAGAAAAGCATGTACAAAGTATAAATGGATAGATTCCATTCAATGGATGGATTCCTTATTAAAGGGACACTAAATGTGCATAATGTTTATTTGCAGAAAATAGCCTAATTCTTTACATGTTACAGTGCATACGTGCTAGGGCAGGCTTCCTCAAACTCAGCGCTCCAGATGTTTTTGGCCCACAACTCCCATGATCCCTAGCTAGCAGGACCAGTGGTCAGGGATGGTGGGAATTGTAGTCTCAAAACATCTGGAGGATCGAGTTTGAGGAAGCCTGTGCTAAGGATTGACAAATCTGCCAATTTCAATATCTCTGTTTCTCATCTTTCAATTCTTAGATTTAGTTCTCTGCATTTCCACAGCAATTTGCTATTTTTTTTAAAAAAAAATCCTCATAAAAATTCATCAGAATTTCAGCACAAATTTCTCCCAGTATAAATATTTCTGCAAGCAATTTGCTTTAATAAAATGTAGTGAGTGTGTGTTATTTTCAGTCAAATACGCTTGTCCGTGCACAGCTCCCCCTGATATATGCATTTTGGTAAAGTCTGTTGAGTTGGAGTACTGCATCACAAAATTTGGAGACATGGATTTTGATGCTTAAATTGTGCTTCGATTTGGTATTGGTTTGAGACCTGTGGATTAGGCAGTTTCTCATAAAAATGCATAGAAAACTGAATTTATTCCTAATATGTACATACTTTCATGGTTTTCATAGAAGAAAAATACAGTGTCCTCACACAGTGCTCTTAAAAATGCACTGCCCTGATTATCAAATAGATACTCTCACAAGAACTTCTTATTTCATTTCAGTATCTGCCTGAATTTGCATGTCAGGTCCTACATTTTTCTGCTACAAATATATGCGTTCTACTTATGGATATTTATGTTTCACTTACTGGGTTGTATGGGGTGTTAGGGGAGGGACAGGGCAGGGGACATATGCTCTTTCTGGGGTATTTTGTCCATCTTTGGTCCCCACCCCACACTCTCACATGTGGCTCCTAGAAGTAGTCCGCATGTGACAGTAGCCACACCTCAGACTGGCTTTGACAGGCCAGCTAAACCAGGTGAGGTAGCCGATAAGTTTCAAACCCTCTCTGAATTAGGGACTTTCCCTGCATGAGAAGGCAGGCTCCAGTGGATTGAGCGGATGGGACCAATAGTGGGTCCAATGGTCGAGAAGGCAGTTTCTGCATGTGCTGTAGAGGGGCATTTGGGACTCATAAACCTGTGAAGATAGATCACCTAGGAGAAGGAAAAATCTGGTTCTAAACATCTGCAGCCTTGCAGGATATCTCTGGGAGAAGAAAAGGCCAAGGAGTAGACCTTACACAAATTTGGAGTAGAGTCCCTAAGATGGTTGTATGACACCTTATATGCCTCCTTTCAGCAACTTCTGCAGCCAAGCTGGTGCCTGACGTCTTGCTATGCTTTCCTCTGGACCACATCAGTGAGGTTGACTGTGGGTAGTGGTAATCTTGTCGTCTGGGCAGCCCAGGACCTCCATAACTCTACCTAGGCTTGCACCCTGGGGAGATCATTTTGGTGCTGCTAACACTGCAGTTTGACTTCATCCCAAAGGCATTCTCCATTGTCTCTCAAGATCAATGGATGCCAACAACTTATGGATAGCCTCCTTTCTGAAGGAGGCTCTGATTTTTAAAATTCTAGTAAATAATGTTGGATTTGCGGCACTCCACTCATGCCTATAGTTATAAAAGGAGATAAATACTATCTGTCATTCATCTTCAACTACATATTGGCACAAAGGGTTTTATGTTTTAGATAGGAATTGATTAGGTCAAAAAATGGGGGGGGGGGTGAATAAAGAAAGAAAGTGACCGCACTCACAAATTCTGTTCTCAAATTTGATAAATGATCCCTACTGGGAATCGTTTGCCTTTGCAAAATTGCTTCTATGTGACATTTGTCTCTCTAAAACTGTGTACTTTATTTATGGTAGATTACATTTTTTAAATGCTAATGGCATAAATCCTATTTCAATAACCAAAAATTCTGAATGCCTGTGGGCATCGTAAGGAATGTAAGCAGGAGGCCAAACGGTCAAATCAATGATACATAATCTCTGAGTAGCATTTATTTAAATGAATATTTACCACTGCTCTATTTAAACATAGATAGCCGCTGTAGCAAGTCATGTAGCGAAACACACAAAACAATGTCTGTGTAAGGTTGCATTCAGTAGCTCCATGTTCTAGCCTAGGGCCCTTTCTTTTCTTTATAGCTTGTACTTTCTGAACCTTGACTTCAATTTCCAGTAAACTTGCTAAACATATTGCACAAGCATTTCTGCAGTATGTTGGAAAAGTCAGAACAATGGTTTATTACTGCTCATTGCAATGCAATTCCATTAGCCATTCCATCAACTTTGGCAGTTTATTGTTAAATGTTTACTGTGTCCAAAAATGTCACAATCAGTTTATGACCTTTAAAGCTGGTGTTTCTAAGTAAGGTAACATAATTAGGGGTTAATGAAATGTGTTATTTCAGGTTGAGAACTCAGGCTTCCATGTCCAATGGCAACATACATCTGTAATAGCCTGGCGATAGAACTACTACAGCATTCACCTTTTGTTAAACAACCATAGTTTGGAAATTTACCTGGGAATAAGACCCATTGAACTCATGCTTACTGTTGAGTAAGCATGCAGCATATGGCCTGCACGCAAATATTAATTTAATACTAGGAGCCTTTCACCCAGCTTTGCTTGGGGATTCTAAGAAATCAAAAGAACAGTACTGTTCAGTTTTGAAATCCATTGTTAAAACAGGTGCTGCTTTGAAAGATTCTGGCTGCCATCTTGATTCAAAATGGCATCCAGTTGTCTCCAGACACAGAGCAAAACAACAACAACCCTGCTTTGATCTCAGGAAACACCATTCAAAACTTGGTTATGATATCTCAAGAGCTCTCCAAATATATAGCAAACAGAGAAACACGTTTTCAAAATATATATAGCAGACTAGAGATTTATATATATTGCTTGAGAATGCTAAGCAGTGTAGTTTTGAAAGGTTCAGTTGGCCATATTGATTCATAGTGGCATACAATTGTAGCCAGACAAAGACAAAAAAAAATCTACAGTCTCAGGAACCGTCATGCACAATTTAATTACTATCCTGCTTCAAATGAAACCAAATTCAGCAGTCCCAAGTCCTCCCCACAAAAAAGAACTCAGAACTTGGGCTCAGTCCAAATTGGATTGGATTCAAAATATGCAAAGTTATTTGGGAGGAAGTAGCTTTGCCTATTTCTGAGTCAATCCTATGTGAACTGTGTGGCGTTCACTCTTTACTATATAAACAATGTGTGCATGCCAGTAGAATCCTCCAATTGGTGCTGCAGCCTTCCACGTTGAGAGCATGTGCCCCTGAATTTATGTATTTCCTTTCAACACCTTGGCATATTTAGGTATTCTAACATGCACTTGTTTTCATGGAGGGCTTACAAAGTCTTTAAAGGTGCTGAGCACATACTCTAGGCTGCACAAGACTTTTTGAGGTGATGGTGACGAAAGCATGAATGTCACAGCAACTGTTATCAGTTGCAGGTGTAGGTATATTCCAAACTTCTTCTTTTTTTAAATTAAGTTCTCACAGCACATAAAACATTAGTCATGGAAACTTTTTCGGTTACAGTGTCTTAATCTGTTGGAAAATCTGCCCTTGTTTTAACCTTGTAGCATTTGAGGCTGGTTGGATCTTCAAGGCCTGGTAACATTTCCAATTCCATTTTATGGCTAATCGGAAGCTATTGTCTCACTTTCCTTCAGGCATGGACATCAAATGGTTGTTTGGCTTATCTCTGCTTTGGGTGCTTAATGCTTCTAGGACCCACAATTTGACATGATGTTTTGGGTTGAGTTTCTGACTGGATGTCTACATTCTTCAGTAATTAGAATTCTACTCCTGACTACTGTAGTTACTATCAGTAGTTTTCCGGAGGCAACATAAAGGGTTGGGGTCATAAGTGATTGTGTTTAGACCACTGAGCCTCTTGGCCTTGCCAATCAGAAGGTCGGTGGTTCGAATCTGTGCAATGGGGTGAGCTCCCGTTGGCTCTCTCCCAGCTTCTGACAACCTAGAAGTTTGAAAGCATGCCAGTGCGAGTAGATAAATAGGTACCACTGTGGCAGGAAGGTAAACGGCGTTTCTGTGCACTCTGGTTTCCATCATGGTGTTCCGTTGCACCAGAAGCAGTTTAGTCGTGCTGGCCACATGACCTGGAAAGCTGTCTGTGGACAAACGCTGGCTCAGTTTAGATGAAAATTGTTTGATTTGGTTGTGTACTTTTCAATGTTTTATTTGTTGTTTATGACTATATTTTGTTATGTTTGTAATTGTGTAATTTTTTATATGTTGTAAGCTGCCTTGAGCATAATTTTAACTTTGGAAAGTCGGTGTACAAATAAAATGATTGAATGATTAATGTTTCAGAATTGTAGTCTAATATAGCAATATAGCCACATTCATGTTGCTATCTCTCTCTCCCATCACAAATGTGCTGCTATATAAAATGTTTCTATAATTCATTTGCCAGATTTTTTTTTATTCTTCGCAGGTGTGAAATGCTTTGCACTTGTAAAAATTATCTGTCGCATGATAAGAAAAAGAGAGCATATATTACCTAGGGCTGGTCAAAGAGTTTGTGTAAATATTATTTACACCAACTGTTTCTGGTTAATGGAAATCCAGACTTTATATACAATCTTTTAAAATGTTTGGTGCTTCAATTTTACTGGAAGTAAGGGAAGGATAATTGATGCCAAATGCTCTTTTATTGTCTCCCACATGGCAGAATCAAGCTATTCAGTGGATCATTGAAGTGTACCCAGGCATTGCGCCAGATCATCAGGAAGCAAGGTCATATGCGATGAACACACAGCGCTTGAAACAGGAATAGCATGTATCAGGACTTTTAAAGGGGCTTTCATTCCACTTTCATCAGATTAAATCAAGAAACTGGATTTTCATGGGGGTGGGGTGGTGCTGAGCCTCCAAAATATATACAAATCTCTCCATCCTTGCAAAGAACACAAATGAGATTTATGAATATGCAGCACTAGATAACATGATTACAGGCTGGTATCATTTCAAAGAGCCTCCCAGCTCTTGTGTAAACCAAAGATTATCGCAAGCACCAGCTCAGCTATTTGATTCCCCGTGGAGCACTAATGTCATTTATACATGTCAGATTCCAGGAAGAACCTAGCCATTATGGAAGAAACTGTATCTTTTGCACCTTAACTACATCAACTCTTGCCATATTATTTTCTGGTCAGTAAATCCAGACCGGTAACCTATTCTTCAGCTTTCACAAACATCTGCTTTGCAAAGCCAATGTTGAAAGATTGTAAGAAGGGAAAAAATGGCCACTATTCAATAGCCTAAGCATGGATTTGGGAATAGAACATAAGAACCTGCTGAATCAGCCTAATGGCCCATCTAGTCTGGCATCTTCTTCTCACGGTGGCCAACCAGATGCCTGTGGGTAACCCACAAGCAAGATTTGAGCACAAGAGCCCCATCCATGGTTTCCAGCAACTGGTTTTCAGAAGCATTACTGATCATGGAGGCAAAGAATAGCTACCATGACTAGTAGCCATTGCTAGTCCTCTCCTCCATGAATCTCTTTAATCTTCTTTTAAAGCCATCTAGGTTGGTGGCCATCACTGCCTCCTTTGGGGACGCATTCCATAGTTTGACTATGTGCTGCATGAAGATTTAGGTGCTTTCATGCTTCTATGAAGACATCTGTTCCACACTGATAATATGAAACTACTTTTGTGGTGTTAAGAGTTTTTTAGGCACCATGTGATGCATTTTCTGAACGACTGGGGATTTAGAATGAGCAGGTAGCATTTTGTTCCACCAATTGCTATTGTTTTCCTTCCACCAAAACACCCACAAAGGAATCTCCCAAGCAAAGTATTTATACTTTTGCCATGGTGTTGCATTTGCAACTCCAATTGCTCCAAAGATTTTATGAATGGAGTCCATTTATCAAATCACCAAAGCCATTTGTCAGAACCATGTCACTTATAATTGTGACACCTTTCTCAATTCCCCAGGCTTCGGGAAATGAGGACAGTATACTGGAATGCACTGGGTGCTTGCATCTCAGCCCCCTAGCAATTATACTGTGGGGTACAAAAGGTCCCATATTGTCTGCCATGCTCTGTAACATCTTGCTAAAGCCATTGAGAGTAGCTATTAAGGGATTCAGAGTATAGTGTCATCAATATCCTGATGGCACCCAGCTCTACTTCACTGATACATCTAAATCAGGTGTGGCTGTGCAATTCTTGGATCAGTGCCTGATAGCAGTGGAGGGATGGAGGAGGGCTAACATTGCATGTTGACAAGATGGATGCTCTGTGATCATTTCCTGAATCCAGGACTTAGGCAGTCTGCTTGTTCTGGGTGCTTCTCTGCATTCCTTCTGAAGCATCGGGTTTATATTGGGGTGGGGTGTTGTTGGAGGACCAGAGAGCTGCATTGGCCAAGGGTGCCTATTAGCCTTTCCTTAGTACCTTATGGCTGTTTCTGGACAGGGAGAGTCTGGCCATAGCACCCCCAGGCGCCGGTGACCTTGAAACTGGACTACTGTAATGCACTCTGTGTGGAGCTTCCTTTGAAGTTGGTCCAGAAGTTTCAGCTGATGCAAAATTCAGTCGCTACGTTGTTGAGTGGTGCAACTTATCACAAGCACGCCACCTCTTTGCTGAAACCGCTGCACTGACTGCCCATAGGATAAGAGACTGCATGTAGTATCTTATCAAGAGGTCCATTCTGCACAAGGCAGGAATCAAGACTTTCGTGTTGTAGCACCTACCCTTTGGAATTCCCTCCTGTTAAAATATCAGAAGGCAGTGTCTCTGCTCCCTTTTCACCACCTACTGAAGACCTTCCCCTTGCAGCAAGTTTTCTAAGTAGAGATTCTTCTTAATCTGCATCTGTAATAGAATTGTTTTTAGGTGTTTCAACTGTTTTATTGCTTGTGTGTTTGCCAGCCTCGGCTGCTTTGGGAGAAAGGATGGGGTATATATTTAAATAATAATTTTTAAAAAAGGAATATGAACAAAACAACTTGGGATGTGGTTACCTGAGGGAGCACTTTCCCCTATACTAAGGTACCCACTCATTCAGATTTCAAAGAAGGCTGCCCTCATTTTTCCATAGCTTGCGGAAATTCATTTTGCAGAAAACAAGGAAAGGGCATTTTCTTGCAGCAACCAGCCTTTGGAATCATCTGAAGCAATGCAAGTGCCAAACTTGATGTGTTTTTTGCTCCTGTTAAGGACTTGCCATTTCACCCAAGCATTTTTGCCAAGCTTTTAGTAATTATTCTGTCTTACTGTGGATGTTGCATTTACTGTTTTCAACGTATTAATTTTTATTTAGAATGCATTTATATTGTTGTGAACCATCCTGGTTTATTATTATTATTATTTCAAGATGATGCTTGTAGAGTTAATGATCTTGTAGAGTTGTTTGCTGAGATGCTTACAATGATTTGAATTGCTTTGAATGCTCTGGAATGCTGCACAAGTGGTCAAGATC
Source organism: Podarcis gaigeae (assembly GCF_964106915.1). Lineage (NCBI taxonomy): Eukaryota > Metazoa > Chordata > Lepidosauria > Squamata > Lacertidae > Podarcis > Podarcis gaigeae. Next base: position 51,688,422 of record NC_139685.1, on the reverse strand, counting down.
ATTCTTGACATCTGATTCTACATACAGGCTGCAATCCTATACACACTTACTTGGGAGTAAGTCACAATAAACTCAGCTGGGCTGAGGACAGATGTGCACAGAATTGATTTGTTAGTCAAAGAGAGGCAATATATTACTTCAAATAATTTTGTGGGTGTGGAGTGTCATTTTCTTCACCGTAACACTCTTTCCACAACCCCTAAAGCTAGTGATAATATATTATTGCTTTTAATTTCATTGCAGTTCCTGCTTCCCAGTCACAGGCGTTGTCAAACACTTGTCACTTTGCACTAAGGCAGCAGAAAACATTCAAAGCACATCTTGAATCCAATCAGCTTTCGTTGTTGAAAGGTTCTGCACACATGGACACAGGATATTTATACAGGTGCAAATTTTACAAATGTGCTGCTTCCTCACCCAGAAGGAAGCCATTAGGGTTCAGAAGGAGGAGGTCAGACTTACTCTTGCACACATAAGTGGGTTTTTTTAAAAAAAAAAAAGAGGGGGAAGGACATAATCCAGTCATAGCTGAGCACCTTGAAGATAGTGATTTCAGTGGTAAAGTTAAGTGCATCAATGGGACTTCACAGTGTTTAACTTTTGCTAGGTGGTGCCCGGCTTCTTTAGGGATAGCTATATAGTATTTTACGACAAAATTATAATCTGTAGCCTAGAAAAGTTGTTTTCTTGCTTTGTAGAATACAAAATAAAGTTGGACCTTGTATTAGAACAGATGACGTGTGTGTGTGTGTGCGCGCGCACACACACACACTGCTTTTAATAGGAAAAACAGGAATGCTATTTTCTGTCTCATTTCTTACTTCTTTTACAAAAAACATGGTTTTTGTACTCAGGTATGGCAAAAGCATGGCAAATTATGACTCCAGTAAAGTCAGCGGCTGATGTTCTATGAAGCTGAAGGTGTTGTCTGTTTACCTAACTATTCAATGTGTGCGTTCTTGCTAATAGTCTCTTTGTAGCCCCACCTCCCCCATCCCGATCAAAACATATGTGGGCATTTCATACTTTTGGGATAGACATTCTTAAAATTTTCAGACAGTCACTGCTTTTCTCAGGGAACACATTTGTATTCAATATCTATTTCTGCTTTACATTTTTTTCTGTTTATCTAACCAAGTATGTCTAGATGTTTAAGTAAACAGAATGTTAGGGATTTGTCAGTTCTGGAAAATTTTTAAAAGACTTTAAATTTTCAAGCAGGACATTTTGCTATGGAACAAACAGGTCTGGTAGGCCTCTGAAACACTTAAGCCCATTTAAATTTAATTCCATGATGTGAGATTAGCTGCTGCTTACATCCACTGATCCAGTTATATCCTGCCTTTTTGGTGGTATTTGCATGTGTGTTAAATGCCACAAAAATATAGTGTGTCTATTCTATAAATGCAAAATTATTACATGAAACAGACTTTCAGTGTTTATGAATGCATAGACTGGAAAAAAGTTGATCAGACACTTGATCTAATTTTCAGAAATGAAAATGATGTAATAATAATATTAGTTGTAAACACATTTTTAAAAATAATAATCATAGAACCATTGCTAGTGAGTGATATTGGTTTGGGGGGGAAAGCAAAACATGTGCAGCATATAGATATGAAGCCATGGATGGTACAAAATCCCCTCCAGGAAGCTTGTGGAGCCAATATCCCAGGAATTCCTTTTGAAGCTAGGAATGTTCAATAATACCCTTTTGTCTGGGGGCTTACAGCTCTAAATATCTCAGATTTAACTTAAGCAAAGAATAAAGATCACCCCTGCTAAAGGAACTCTTTCCATGTGATTTGGAAAGTGATGTCTGTCGTTTTGCCCACTATCCCTCCACAAAGGATGAGTGGAACAATGATGGCAGCCAATATGTCTGAGATTGGAAGAGCTACTGAATATGTGGAATGTGTCACTTTCCTTTTGTGCCATATTAGATGGGCTCATCCAGTTGTTGTTGTTATTTTATTATTACATTACATTATTATTATTATTATTAATACTCCGCCCATAAGGCTGGGTTTGCCCAGCCACTCTAGGCGACTCCCAACAGATTAAAAACAGAATAAAACATCAGATATTAAAAACATCCCTAAGCAAAGGTTCTTCTCTCAGTTAGTTGCATTCTGCAATAGGGCACAGTCTGAGCGGGCCTCCATGCTACTAGCATAAAGTTCAATTCAGTTCTGCATTTTGCTTTACCAACCCCCATTGATTCTTACCAAGTGAGCAGTGCTGTTGTAATAGTCCCTTTTTACCCTTTAATATGGGTGCATCTGGACAAATGCTTAAGGGCTGTGACATTTGCACTCCACATATGGCCAAATATCTCAATGGAAAAGAGATCACAAGGCTCCAAAGGTCAGTAAAGTGCTTGCCAGTAAATACCTATCATAGTAACTCGCACTGTTATCCAACTGACTCCCAAATTGCTCTCCTTGACACTCCCTCCAGTTCAGCCCATGGTAAAAATTCTCACAATTTGGCAGTAATGCAGCAAAGCAGTAACAAGGACAGCAGCCATTCCTCAACAGCGAGGCCAAGTGGGAGGGTCGTGTTGTCTGTACAGCCCAGGACCTCCATACACCCTGCCCAGGCTTGCACTCACTGCATTGCTGCTATTGCTGTGTCTAGTAGTGATGTATGGAAGTGAGAGCTGGACCATAAAGATGGCTGATCGCCGAAGAATTGATGCTTTTGAATTATGGTGCTGGAGGAGACTCTTGAGAGTCCCATGGACTGCAAGAAGATCAAAGCTATCCGTTCTGAAGGAAATCAGCCCTGAGTGCTCACTGGAAGGACAGATCCTGAAGCTGAGGCTCCAATACTTTGGCCACCTCATGAGAAGAGAAGACTCCCTGGAAAAGACCCTGATGTTGGGAAAGGAGAAGGGGACGACAGAGGACGAGATGGTTGGACAGTGTTCTCGAAGCTACCAGCATGAGTTTGACTAAACTGCGGGAGGCAGTGGAAGACAGGAGTGCCTGGTGTGCTCTGGTCTATGGGGTCATGAAGAGTCGGACACGACTAAATGACTAAACAACAACAACAACAACAAAGACGTCACCCCCAGAAGTGCACTCCACTGCCACTCTAGGCCGATGGATGCCAACAGCAACAGACACCCATTTTAATTTTTCATACTTAACTCCTGCCATTCAATTCAGCTAAAGAATTCTCATTTCAGTTACTGTTTTCATGCTCTTCTGTTTATTTTACTGATAGCCCACCTTCTATTAATTGACACCTTGCATACCCGGCACCACTTATACGAGTGATTCCATGAACTTGACCCGGTTATTCAGGAGTTCCAGAGGATTAGTAACATTTGCGTTACATTTCTTTGAACTTCCTTTGAATAAAGGATGGGCTGCTAAACAGGAGTTAGTATTCTAGTAAAAGTAATGAAAAAGGTGGGCCAGGGATCTGCAAAAGTCATGTGAAACCAGATGGCAGCCTTCTGTTACAACAGGGAATTGCTGATGATAATGCCCAGGGCTCGGATCACTTTGGTATGCATTCATCTTGATTGTCTTATTCATTTCCAGTTGCTAAAGTGGCTTCGAATTCAATTATTGTTACCTCATTCTGACAGATCACAGAATAAAGCAGTTATGGTATTCTTCTGTATCTGCTTCTAAAACACACAGGAAGAGTCTGCATTTGAGTAACCATCTGATGGAATCATAGAATTGTATAGTTGGAAGAAACGCCAAACTACAACTAATCCAGAATGCAGCCGCCATCCCAGCACCCAGCCTGGGAATGGCCGCCAGGACCACATAACACTGGTCCTGAAAGACCTGTACCAGTATGTTTCCAAGCACAATTAAAAGTATTGGTGCTGACCTTTAAATCCCTTAATGGGCTCGGCCCAGTAACCTGAAGGAGTGTCTCCACCCCATCGTTCAGCCCGGACACTGAGGTTCAGCTCCAAGGGCCTTCTGGCGATTTTCTTCCTGTGAGAAGTGAGGTTACAGGGAACCAGGCAGAGGGCCTTCTCAGTAGTTGCGCCCACCCTGTGGAACACCCAACCTTCAGATGTCAAGGAAATAAACAACTATCTGACATTTAGTAGATATCTGAAGGCAGCCCTGTTTTGGGAAGTTTTTAATATTTGATGTTTTATTCTGCTTTTAATATTCTGCTGGGAGCCACCCAGAGTGGCTGAGGAAACCCAACCAGATGGGCAGGGTATAAATGATAAGTGATTATGATTATACAAAGGTCATCTAAAGCACCCCACCTCCAAAGCTCCTGGACCTGACATGGTATGCCTAGGACAAAAAGGTGAATTATTCATTTCCAACAACAATTAGTTTGACAAATATGTGTTTGAGAAATATGAGCTCTCTTCCACTACTCTAAACAAATACAAATGACATTCAACATTCATGCTGTATTTTATGAGCCTACTGAATCAAAGAGAAGTATGGCCAAATTGCTTTGCACTATAAATGCACTTTATAGTGCATTTATAGTCTCATAAGGCTGTTTTTCCCCCCTGCTGTTTCACAACACGATGGGCACTTGCAGACCAACAAGTGCTGAGGTTTCATAACATGCAAATTATTGTCTGAACTGCATTTCAATCCAACATGATTTTTTTTATTTAAAAAAAGTACAAAAAAGAACCATATTCACATACATTGTTAAAAGAGCCGCTGAGCGGGTAGCTCATGTGAATTCTCATGAGCAAATAACACATCCAGTTCAGATAACAAACACAAAAAGATCCCTGCTGGATCACATCCACTGCACCCATCCAGTCCAGTGTCGTGTTTTCTGCAGTGGCCAATGAGATGCTTCCGAGAAGCCCACAGGCTCTTAATCCTTACTGTGGTTGCTCCCAGAAGCTGCTATCCATAGATATACTGCCTCTGAAACCTGGCCCAGTCACTGCATACCATTAAAAAGGGCCCTTGCAATGGACTGTTCAGCGGTTAGCGTGACCAGGCGGTAGGATGGTACTCGCCAATTCCACACAGTTAATTCAGCGGTATGTTTTTCACTGTTGCTCCCCTCTAATATGGTACAGTTTGAAATCAATTAAGCAAGGCAGCTATTCGCCACTAACATGCCAACGGATAGATTTTCCTCGGATACAGGAGATCCAGATTGCATCTCAAGAGGCACATTCATTACTGTCACTTGTTTGTCAGCAGTCTCCTATGATAAATGGGCAAGATCCTCCACATTTGGATACATCTTACATCACACACAGCCCTGTTTTTTCCATCTGTTTTCATTGGTGTTGCAGACCAAGCTGTTCCACTTCGTGTACCTTGTCAGGCGGCGGCGGGGGCTTTATTAACATGCTTCTGCATGAGCTCCAGTTAGAACAATACCGAAACCTTTCAGACTACCTAAGCGTGATGAAAATGAAGATGTAAAAAGAAGCAGCTGAAAGGATGACTGAGTGGAAATGCAATATGAGACACACGAGGAGGTAAGTGAAGTGAAGTGTGATGCAGTTACGGAAAAGACCCTTTGCTCTTATGACTCATCCATTGAGAAAGTCTGTCACACTGTCTTTCTGCACAATGACCACATGCTTCGTCCTCAGTGGGCCAGGCAGAGAAAGGAGATCAAGGAAGCACTGGGGAACTCTAGGATTTTGACCTTCTGCAAGGCATTTTGAAGAACATGAATTTACCACAATTATGCCTAAATCATTGAGAAATGTGGAACATGAGCAGCATGCCCATTTCCTATCATATTTGAGGATAGGCTGACAACTGGGCAAAGGCCTTTGATAACCGCCAAGCCACTACACTCCCTGCTGGCTACCACATCCTGGTTCCAAATGCCACCACGATTCATCTGCTGCTTGGTTTGGCTTCACATTTTGCAGCCTGAGACCAAGGACAAGATCATGGCCCCCGTCATTATCATGTACAGAGGTGGACTGGACAGGCAGCAAGTCTTAGTTCAATGCTGGTGATGGGATAGCATCCTCCAGCACACCTGAAGCAGCAAGGCCAGATTAGGCGGCCCAAAAGAGGCTATGTGGTGGAATAGCCAGAGACAGCCACAGCTGTACCTGAATTATCAGTCTTTTGAAACAACTGCCTCACTCTACCTTTTATAGGAGGGACGCAGGTGGCGCTGTGGGTTAAACCACAGAGCCTAGGACTTGCCGATCAGAAGGCCGGCAATTCGAATCCCTGCAACGGAGTGAGCTCCCGTTGCTCAGTCCATGCTCCTGCCAACCTAGCAGTTCGAAAGTATGTCAAAGTGCAAGTAGATAAATAGGTACCGCTCCGGCGGGAAGGTAAACGGCATTTCCGTGCGCTGCTCTGGTTTGCCAGAAGCAGCTTAGTCATGCTGGCCACATGACCCGGAAGCTGTACACCAACTCCCTCGGCCAATAAAGCGAGATGAGCACCGCAACCCCAGAATCGGCCATGACTGGACCTAATGGTCAGGGGTCCCTTTACCTTTACCTTTTATAGGGCAGGCCCTGCATGGCTGTTGTGCAGTTTTACACACTGCAGTGCAGGACAACAGGAAGCACATTATCCCAGGCACAATCTCAACCATCAATAGGACGGCACAGTTCTGGAAGCCTGGTTCATATTTTTCTGTAGTCAAGATTGAGAGAGCCTTCCAATGAACCATGTAGAAAACAGCAAGACAGAACGAAGTGTTATATCAGGAATATACTACATCACCAAAACAATCACAGACTTATTTTCAGCAAAGGCTTCTTAAATAATAAATTGGTAAGAGAACGTTTTCTAATTAGGAAAATGAAGAATGATTTAAGTACTTTTGTAAATCATCCTAGTAGATGAACATAAAACATAATGAAATCATTCCTCCCCCCCCCAATGGGTACCCTAAAAGATTCAGCCTCAGATATAAAATGCATTCATGAGGGGCAAGGGATCTATTCTTATTTATGTAAAAAAAAGCCAAGGCAATGTAATGTGTATATATTTTCTAACTTCTTGAATGGCGCTTGAGCTGTGCTTATCAATTTAGTCACAAAATCAACAACAGCTGTGGATTCACCTATAGCAAATCAGAAAGAGAATATATAAACCCAAGGAGCCATCTGTGATGCTTTTTTTTTTTTTTTTTGCTTCAGGGGGAAAGTATATTTTTGTGGTTCTGGTTTTTCTCAAAATGTTATCAAGGAGGGATAGTGGGTGGAGAAAGATCAGCCAAGGCCAGCTGCATTATCTAGCTTTGCTTTTTTCAATAAGCAAAGTCTGTTACCACAACCATTTGGAGCAAACACAGGAGCTGCACAAGTCCAGCCTGGCCCTGTTCTGAATTGGTTTTGGGAAGACATCTCTGACTACAGAGGGTCCTCCTTCTTCTTCACAGAAAGCTTTTGAACCACGACAGCCAATTTGATGGAGAACGAAATGGCGTCCTTGTAGTCCTAAAGGTGGATTTAATATATCCTCTCCTGCTTTAATGAGCATCTAGTTCAAAACAAACAAACAAAAACCCCAAGGAAGTAAATACATATTGCAGGCCTTGACTTGAGTGTCCATGGAAATGACTAAAAATAATAATGAAAGCTATTACACAAACTCACATATAAAAACAAATGAGTTGAAAATGCATTATCAGGCCTTGTTGAAATCATCTCCATTTCCAGAAAGAGGAAAAAGAAGAGGAATGTGAACTCTCATTTTTTCATTGCTGTGCAATGCAGGTGAGGTGCTGCTTCAAACACATCTTTGCCTTGGTCTCTCAGCTAACTTTCACACCTCAGGCCACCACAAGCTGGTTTTGCTTGACCCTTGACTCGGGCTTCACAATGAAATTCAGAAGGTCCTTTGAGGGCAGTGTGCTTTCAAACTGCTGCCATATCCTGACTGAGGTGGTGTAGTAGATCCCTTTTTTAATTTCTTGCAGAGGAGGCGAATAATGTTGCTAGCCTCTGGTAGTTGTGGCATTCACTAACATGAATCAGTTTTAAAGGAAAGTGAGAAGAATGATCACAAGACCCAGTTTCCCTGCGGAGCTCTCCACTGGCCATTAAGCTCCAAGATATAAAAGGGCAGGAATTTTCATCACATTCCTTCCCACCACTGAAGGAGTTATCCTCCTTGGTTCCTCTTTCTAAAAACAGTCCATTTTAGAGCCAGCTACCTGTCAAATCTCCAGCCAGCCTCACTTAGATTCGCTTTTACTGAGCTGAATTTTCAAGCTATGCCTTTTGCCATCTTAGATGGATATAACAGGGTACCATAAAAAGACAGACTCTGTGTATGTGGGCAACTGCAAGTGGAAGACATCTTGCACTATTTGCTATATTGCCCACTATACATGGACCCAGGAGGCAATTTCTCACCTGACCATCCGTACAGGAAATATGTCTCTCCCCGGCAGAGAAGGCCCTGTGGCTTCTTAGTGATGTAAATGCTTCAGTGACTCATAAAGTCACCCTTTTTTGCTTTGGCGGCCAAAAAGATCAGAAAGAAAACCCTGGACATATAGCAGTGAACTGCAAGGGAGACACAGAGATCTAAATAGAGACCATTATTTGTGGCACTACACCCCTTTTGCTTGTATTTATTTTTGATTCAGATTTGTCATGGCCAATGGCTAGTTCAATACAACCTGACCATGCATTCAGAGATATTAAAAGGGCAACACTCGTTGGACTATGCATGGTTCTGAACCCAAAGAAAGGTTCCAGGTTCAATCCCTGGAAATCTTGCTGAAACCATGGAGAGGTGGCTAATACTGAGCTAAATGGGACAATGGTTTGACTTGGAATATTGGCAAATTCCTATGTTAAGATACAGAAGGAGTGCCAGAACAAGATGATTACTGGACATGAAAGATGATCCATTCCACAAAATCCCTGCTTCATATGTATATTGATATTATGATCACTAATGGATTGAGGCTTCTTTATTCTCATATGTTATATTTACAATTTGTGGCATGCATGTGACACAGAAAACAAAGGTAAAAACTCCCAACCCTGACACCTGAATGTATCACTCCACTTATGGTTACTGCAACTTTTAAATTATTCTGTTCCCAAACAGATATATTTCAGGCTGCAATATTTGTCTGTTCAGTTTATTGGAAAAATAGAACTGAGAGAGTTAAAAGTGATCAAGGTCCACAGTAACCTGTTAATCCTGACAGAATGCTGCTCCAGTACCTGCTTCAAATTTTCCTTCAGTTGTGTTTGAACAGCTGTTTAAACTGGAAATGAGATTGTGGATTTGAAAACACACAGCCTCTTTCCTCAGAGAAGAAAAACAATCCCATTATTCAAGAACCTTCTCTGAGGAAAGTCCACAGTATCTGCCTACTGATTTTTGATCTTTGGATTTTTGCAAATAGTGCAGACATATTTCCACTGTTCAGAATCCAAAGGGATCCAAAGCTCCCTTTCTCTCAGTATATAACTATAGTGTGGTATCCAATGATAGTCAGACTCAGAGCAAACCCTGTGAAATCAATGGACTTAAATTACCTGTCTGTCAATTTCATTGGAGCTCCTGTATGACTAACTTGGAATATCACCCACAGATATGTCAATGTCACATGAACAAACTGAGCACCGTTTATTTAGTTAGTTCTTTCCACAGTGGACTCGTTTCTTAATTTTATTCAGTTCTTTCCTGAATGAACACTTTCCCTTTTGTACCACTCGAGTACTTGCGGGCAGCACGTAAGAAAGACAGCACTCCAAGCTGTAGCAGGGCCCTGCCACATAATAAAATACAGTTTTCTTTGAATAAAAATGTGAAGCCTCTGCACTTAAGCATTCATTGGTTTGCCTTATGAAGCAAGGCATTCTCTCACACAGTGCTGCTCTTTCCAACACCCATTTGACAGTTGTGATGCTTGCTTGGTGGCACCTACTCAAGTCTCTTCAGCATCAGGAAACAGTTTTATTTTCCCAGGCCCTAACTCAGTGGCAGAACCCATCCTTTTGCACACAGAAGAACTCAGGTTCATCTTCATGTAAGGCTGGGGAAAGAACCCTGTTTGAAATCCTGCTGAGATTATCCCAGCCAGTGCAGATAAAACTTGCATTAGATGGGCCAATAGTCTGTGACTTCTATAAGGCACCTTCCTAAATGTTGGCTGGGGTGAGTTTTTATCTTGTGGTTTTAGCTTATCTGTTTCAAATCTTGCTGTTTCTAATCCTACTATTTACTGCTTTTGATTTTATGTTACTAATTGCTTTATCATGTGTTGTTGGCTGCCCTGAAAGCAATTCTTACTGGCAGGATATTTTTAAAAAGAAAAGAAATGAATGAAAGAATGCATAAAATATCATGTTACCAATTATCCCATTAACTGTGCTGGACCAATGCTCTTGTAAAGGAATCCATTAAAGTGGGAAGTTATCCCGTTGCTGCTACAAAATTGTTATATGGCAAGCCTTTATGTACCCAAGAGATTATATTCAGTGTTAAGTTTGTAAAGAAGCTGTAGTTGTTTTAAAATTATGAAAGATTTGGAGTACAAAAGTACGCAGTCTCCCATGGATGCAGTCCTATGAAGGAAGGATTCTCATCAGCACACCTGCCCACACTGACAGGTGCTGCTTTCGGGCATTGATGGTGTGATCATGGCACATTTTTCAGCTGCCTTGTTTGCACAAAACATTGCAGAGGCACAGTGACTGTAAACATGATCACAGCTGGTGATATACTTCTTCCTCGATCACAGTTATAACCACAGAGCTACTTAAAGCGTTTTGGAGAACTGGTCCTCAAAGGGACAAAAGAAACAGTGTGTCCTATGTTTCATAGATATGCCCCCCTTTAAAAATGCTTCATTTCAGTTCAGGCAAACCTAGTCTTTTGCCTGGCTTCTTTCAGCTGCAGTCTCTGGTGTGGCCTCAGAACTTCACACACTATAAATCTCTTTGAAAGGAAATATGCATCAAAGCAGTTCACTCAGTTGTCTCTCCATGTTAGCCATTTCCCCAAACATTAAATGCATCCAGGTTTTCACTTTGCCTCCTTCCTCTCCCCCATACTGTTGGTGCCTTGCTGATCTCAGGGTAGCTAATCTCATGCCAGAGCCAGATCACGAGGCACAGGAATGTAGTCTCACCTACTTCAGATAGAATCTGTGGTGGGAACTGGGAGTATCTGGGCTTCTCTCTATCTCTGTCATTCTAGGTGGCTGTTCCCTTCCTGTGTTCTTTTGTCGCTGAAGGGTGATGATAAGAGTTCATGTCATGCAAAGTCTCTGAGCTCACTTTTTTTGTAACCCGAGACATAACCAAGGGTTAACCATCACCTCAATTGCCTGAAAGATGAATGTCACATGAGCAGAACTAACAAGAAACAGGGAAAGTGACACTTAATGTGTCACTTAACACTCAATACTGCATTAACTACTGAGTTGTAAGACGGTGGGGGAGGAGGAGGGGAAAGTGCCCTTGTTTGCTTCTCCTACATTTGAAATTAAAAGACCAAGTGAAAAAAGGGCATTTTGATTTGCAATAAATTCTAATTCATGAAGGTGACCTTCTCATGGAACAGAGCGGGGAAAACTTTGACTATGCCAAAGGCATCCTTGCCTTAAACCACATCTGGGAGCATACCTTCGACCTCCAGCATTATTTAATGAGATAGAGAGGACAATAAAGGAACATCAAACCAGACTCTGCCACAAATTCAATGATAACAGGTTAGAACTTAATGAAAGAAGCCCGGCCACCACCTAAGCCAAAGTGTGTAAGTTGTCCTAGGAGTACTTGCAGGGTTGTTAATTTATGGTAAACCAGAATTTCCCTAATCAGTGCAGGGGTAGTCAAAGGGTAGTGGTGTCCAGCTAGCGCCAACATGGCCAATGGTCATGGATGATAGGAGTTATAGTCCACAATATCTAGAGAGCAACAAATTGGCTACCATTAGTTTAGTGAAAAATTATCAAAGAAAACTCCACTTTGTGTTCTTTTTCTTTCAGAGTCTATGAGTTGTACTACCTCCAGTATCAAGAGGCTGCATGCCTCTGAGCACCAGTCAGAAGACTGCTATGGTCCTCATGTCCTGCTGGTGGTCTTCCCACCAGCATAAGGTGGACCATTATGAGAACGTGATGCTGAACTAAATGGGCATAGCATCTTTCTTATATTCTTAAATAAACTTTTTTAAAAGCATTTGTCAATTACACTTTTAATTAGTGATGCATCCTCTTTGTGGAATGTCAGGATTGTGTGTATGTGTTTGTTTCTTGTGATTTTTATTTCCACGTTTACAACACACACACGTTTTACTGTAAGAGCGACTTATGCAGTATACAATATCCAATCTCTTCCTTTCTCTGGCTTTCTGTCTGGATAGTCCATTTGGTTGTGTTCATTGTACAGCCGCAGAACTGATACTTCAGGCTTCACGGAGCTCCATGGCTTTGCACTAGCAAAACTGATTGGACTATTCTGACACAGCCATATGCTTGAGAGAGTGATAACTGCTAAATACAAATGACATGATTCAATAAAGTCAGTTACTATAAGCCTTTTAAACTAGAAATCCCATGTGTGCCTGTCAGTGCAATTGACAGCTGAAAGTTCGTTTATGAAGATCTCAAACTAGACTTGACAGAACAACGAATCTCAAATTACATCTACACAGAAGCAGCAACTTGTAAAATATGTCTGACCTACCTTACAGTAGTCTATATCACTTACAGAAGGGACACAAAAAATACCTCCTGATTGTGTCTGTGACAGCTCAAAAATCTTTTGTAGCCTATTTGTTGGTGCACAAGCAGCAAACTCCAAAGAGGAAAACTGTTGAAAGAATATCAACCTAGAACCAAATTTATTTAAAAACTTTTGTTTCCTACAAAGATGACACCTTGGTGCATTATTTGCTTCCTTGAACATTAACTGGCTTATCCAAGTAAGAGAATTTACAGGCTTTCCATTAATAATTATGACAAACTACTTGCTGAAAAAGTAATGTAGTTAGCAAATTATTCATAACCCAGTCTTGGTCTTTATAATAATAATATATAATAATATATAAAAAAAGAATATGAATGACAGGTTCATTGCACAAGCCTAACTCTAAACTCCGCAGAATTCCATGGGGTAAAAATTCTTCCTAGCAATTTAATTACATGTTCCTTGACTTAATCAGATGTTGAATACCATTCTGAGATTTTGTTTCCTCTGGCACTGGCATTTACAAATATTGCATTAGTGCTAACGGAGCATTTCAACAAAAATTACTCACACTGCTTGCTTTTGATTTGCCTTCCACAATAGCAACCCAAAGTAATAAACCATGCTGAAGCAGTTGAGACAGCATGTCCCCAGATCTCATTCTCCACAGCACGGTGGCACTTGAAAAATATTCTAGTATTTCAATATCAGTTCTGAATTTAATCAAAACATGTATAAACCAGAATAAACTTTGCTTGCAAGAGCCATGCTGGTTAACAGAATTGAAGTCAATTTACTGGGTTAATAAAAATCTAGCCACTATTATAATATTACTAAAGCGTAATAAAGTGCTGCACAGACTTAGCAATCTCTCAGTAACCAGTACAGGGTACTTACTTTATTATCCTAGGGTGACATTTGCTGAGGTCCCCATGCTTTCCATGGAACCCAATCATGTGTAATTATGAGGTGGGTTAAGGTAATTCAAAGCACCATCCTCAATATGTAAAATTTCAAACTAGACTGTGATAATGTCTGAGGCATGAGATACAGTGAGTTTATACTATTATTTCAGAGAACTCACTGATTGTTTCCTTAGAGAAAGCAACTGTTTCCCCATATCCTGGCAACAAAACGTGTACACCCTGTGCAGTGCAAAGCTAAGCATGTCTACTGGAACAGCAGACTGGAATTTACACCCAGTAAGTGTGCTTTGGATTGCAGTTTTAGTTAACTATCTACTTCACCACATGATAGAGCATTTAAAAAGAACTCTTACCTATAACAGAATGGCGATGGATTTGGGTGACAATTTGCCCTTCTAAAATGGTCTTATAAATCCACCCGCATTATGTAAACTTACGTTGATTCTAGCCTCATGTAATGTAGGGTACCCTTTTTCTTTTTTGTCTGAACAGAAATACAAGACACCATGAAAAAAGTGATTATGTGAACACATTAGAGTTTTGTGTGTGTGTCTTGTGTTCACTAATCAGGTGAGAAGTCTGGAGTTTATACTCCTACAAAGGAAACACTAGACACTCTTTCGTGCAAGCCAAAATTAGCTGTCAGTTTCTCCATGGACATTTTCCATGTGTACTTTGAGGTAGTCGTTTCTTGTAAACTTTTTGTGGCATAGCTGGCATTCCGCCATGGGGCGATTGGGATTGTGAGTCAGTTTGTGCCGGATCAGCATTTTCTTCAGGCTGAACGATAAGTCACAAACCTAAAGCAATGATAAAAAGACAAAAAGGAAACCAGTGGATTGTTGATGATTCAGAAGAATATTTCATAAGTAGACATTTGGGCACCCAACATTATGCACAACCCAGATTAAGCAATAGGGTAACATTATCCACCATTTCTGAACCAGGGATATGCTGCTAACTTTATTAATATTTTATCTAATCATATCAGAAGGCTTTAGTTGTATCTCTGGATTGCACCACTGTAGAGCTGCCTCCTTTTTTCTCTGGAGAACCCAGCAAGGCTGTGTGGCTTTATGAGATCACACAGTTTGGATATAAAGAAGGTAACCACTCCTTCTCTATTTTGCTGCTCATCCTCTCTAACGTTAAGCAAGTGACTATCTCTCATCCTCAGCTAGTGAGAAAACTAGTACAGCAATGCATGGAGGAAAAAACATCACTCCACAAGCTAGTAACCAGGGGTGGACCAATAGCAACCTCAGAATAAGACCAAGCCAGTTGTCTCTACTGTCTCTCCTGAAACACTTAAGAACCTGGTAAGTTGCTAATCTGTGCTCACTAAGAGAAGTATGAAGAATAGGAAGTGAAAGTCACTTCCACTACACTTGACAACATTTGAACTGGCCCTGAAGTTGTTCTTTGAAAAGTATTTGATTTTCAGCATGAGCAGATGGTCATATTTACCTCCATGCTGCTGATTTCTGTATCTCAAACCTCTGATAAAGAAAGAGAACAGGGCGAAGCTGTTATTTTTATGGACAGTTGGTAGCAATATCTGTACTTCCTGCTCCCTCCCAAAGTAATTTTCTGGTCTAAGGGTTTAATTTAACAATAATATAACTACTTGTGCTTATAAACTGCATGAGAAGTAAAACTCAGGTGAGGCTGATGTTTGAACAGTGTCTCCCTTATAGGGAGTTAAGCTGTGTTCTATCTTCCCAAGGATATCTGGTATTATTCATTGTGCAAGCAAAAACAATGCAATGACATACTGAATGAGAAAACATACAACACATCCTGACTGCTGAGTCTTTCTCTGTAAGACCAATGATTAATGAACTGCTTTCCATAACCCTTTGGAAACAGTACCAGCATACTTCTGTCAAGGTATAAGAATGCGGAATCAGCATCATTTACAGGTATTATTTTAAGGACTGCCATATAAACACTGGAAGAAAAGAGTATTTGCCCTAAAAGGAATTTGTCTCAGAAACTGTTATTCTTTCCTCACCAATGGTCAGTTCTGCTCCAAACGAGCCTATTTTAGTAATTACAGGTTTGAATATAGAGCCTTAATGCATTCCTAGTTATCAAAAGACCTAAGGATAAGTGCAATGCAATCAGATGATCATTACCCACATCTAGGAAAAGCAGTTGTGTGCAACCTCTACAGTGCACCATTAAATTAAACAACCACAGACTCAAGTATTCCCTGTGACCAGACTGGAATTTTCAAAATGGCTAGGGCTGTCTCTCATTAATAGGTGTCAAGGGCTGGGGAAGAACAAGCAATGAGACAAATCCTCTATCTCCCAATGCTTAACACACTACTGCAAAGGGCCGGAGAAGGCAAGGCACTATTGCAGCTCCATACTGTAATTACTCCTTCTGCCATGCAAATGGCAGTAGCCATATTAGTCTTTTGCAGCAAACAAGACTTAAGACTTTCAGGTAAATTCATACTTTCAGCTATGAATTTGGTAGCTCTGCTTGGAACAAACTAGTTTTAATGATGGCAAGGAGATGGAGGATCCAGTGCACTATGAATCGTCTCTATGGAAATGAGGGCGATCACCATAGAACTTAGTTGCCTGCAATGGGTGTGGAGCTTGTGGCTCTCCAGGTGTTGCTGGACTACAGCTCCCATTATCTGTGATCCTTCACCTTAACAGCTAATGGCAGTTAGAGGCCAACAATATCTGGAGGGACAGATGTTCCCAACCCTGATTTATAGCATGCAGTAGACTTTATGGTCCCATACCCTTTAGCAAAATTAGTTCCTATTTTATATATATATATATATATATATGCAGGTTTTGGTGTCCTCGGGTGTCTTCCCGTGTAAAAGTTGGGGTGTCTAGGCGACGTTTCGACGAGGTCTCACTCGTCATCTTCAGGCTGGTGCTTTCGGCTTCTTGTTACTGGAACAGAGCGGGATCTCAATGTTTGAGTTCCTATAAATACTGTAGAGGGGGTGTGGTGTCTAGCCTCCAATGTTCTGGGCAGAGAGGAAGTTCCCAGGCTAGTGTGCCTTTTCTTCTTTTGTTCCTTAATTACTTGAGAGATACCTTGAGTGATTTCTTGAGTGATATCCTGAGTACCACTTAGGTGGGTCATTAGGTGTGGATTAGTTGCTAAAGTCTTTGTGTCTTGACCTCTTGAACTTTGTGAAGAGTTTTCCTGAGAAGATGGCTGTATTGCACTTAGTTGTGCTTTGGCTTGGCTTCGTGTATAGGGGCGAGCTGTGGTTTTGTGGCTTGTGTCAGCCAGATCTGTGTAGGGATTGCAGGGGGGTGCAGCATCCGGAGGTGCCACCATGGATTGGCTACTGGATGGTGTCAGTAATTCATCTGTGGAGAGGGTCTGGGTTTGGGTCTGGTGTGGTTGATTGGTGTTGGCGTTCTGTGTGCCTCTGGATCTGGTGTCAGTTTTTGTGGAGAGGGCTAATTTCCAGATGTCTGGCAAGCGGGATGTGTCGTCACGCTTGTTCATGTTGTGAGGGTGTTTCTCTATCTCGATGGCTTCCATGATTATTCTCTTGTGGTGATGTTCCGTGTTAAAGAGCAATTTGGAATCTGCAAAATTAATTTCGTGTCCTGTTTCTTTCATGTGTTGGAAAAGAGAGGAAGTTTTTTCTTCTTTTTTGACGGCATTCTTGTGTTCTGCGATACGTGCATTTATTCGTCTGTTTGTTTGTCCAATGTACGTGGCTGGGCAGACTTTGCAGGGTATTTCATAGATCCCTTGGACAAACAAACAGACGAATAAATGCACGTATCGCAGAACACAAGAATGCCGTCAAAAAAGAAGAAAAAACTTCCTCTCTTTTCCAACACATGAAAGAAACAGGACACGAAATTAATTTTGCAGATTCCAAATTGCTCTTTAACACGGAACATCACCACAAGAGAATAATCATGGAAGCCATCGAGATAGAGAAACACCCTCACAACATGAACAAGCGTGACGACACATCCCGCTTGCCAGACATCTGGAAATTAGCCCTCCCCACAAAAACTGACACCAGATCCAGAGGCACACAGAACGCCAACACCAATCAACCACACCAGACCCAAACCCAGACCCTCTCCACAGATGAATTACTGACACCATCCAGTAGCCAATCCATGGTGGCACCTCCGGATGCTGCACCCCCCTGCAATCCCTACACAGATCTGGCTGACACAAGCCACAAAACCACAGCTCGCCCCTATACACGAAGCCAAGCCAAAGCACAACTAAGTGCAATACAGCCATCTTCTCAGGAAAACTCTTCACAAAGTTCAAGAGGTCAAGACACAAAGACTTTAGCAACTAATCCACACCTAATGACCCACCTAAGTGGTACTCAGGATATCACTCAAGAAATCACTCAAGGTATCTCTCAAGTAATTAAGGAACAAAAGAAGAAAAGGCACACTAGCCTGGGAACTTCCTCTCTGCCCAGAACATTGGAGGCTAGACACCACACCCCCTCTACAGTATTTATAGGAACTCAAACATTGAGATCCCGCTCTGTTCCAGTAACAAGAAGCCGAAAGCACCAGCCTGAAGATGACGAGTGAGACCTCGTCGAAACGTCGCCTAGACACCCCAACTTTTACACGGGAAGACACCCGAGGACACCAAAACCTGCATTCCTGTACCCGTGAAAATCTACGAAAGCATATATATATATATATATAGGATCCTATTTTTGCCTTTTGGTGGCGTCTTGTGCAAATGTTTGTAGTGTGAACGTAATTCTCTTAAGTGTGCATGTGGGATGTTTGTGTGGATGCAGCTTGCCATTAATGTACAGGCATGTAAATAGATGTGCATGAACGCTAAGGCAGCGTGCAGCCAAACATTTTGCAGACTGCAGCAGCTGTACTGTATTTTGAACTGCTGATAAAGATATAATTAAAACAAAACACAAGTTAAACAAAAGAACAGGCGCTGTCTTGGCTTCTAAATCAGTGAAGGGCAGGCAATTTCAGAGTAAACAAATACAGCTGGGTGACTAGAGCCTTCAGCAATGTGTGATAATAGGCTCAGGCAGTGATCCTTACTATGGAGTACACGGGAAATGACATGTCCCTATTTTCACCTGGGACATGTTGAAGGGCCTGCAATCTCTGCCTTCCCTGTGTTATTATAACATGGTCAAATGGAATCATGTGGACCACTGGACCACACTGATTAAATACTGACTGTGACTTCTGCACACTTAAATGGCAAGTATAAAATGCCTCTTTTACCAAAATCATGAAACCTCTAACAGATGTAGATGCTACAAATAAACATTTAACCCAGTAAGTACTACCGATGACCACATTTGCATGAATGTATATGTTTATGCAGCATCATAGACACATCGTTCATCTTCCTGAAAATAAATTCTAGGAATATCATCTTCAGCAGATGTGCCGTGTCAAATTCTGCTACCAGTAAGTAGTTCTTAATGAGTCTCAATCATACAAGTGATGACAGTTTAACAATGGCACATTATCTTTGCAAAACGAGAAGAATAAACTGCTTACAGATGCACACTTAATACCTATCCCTCGCTGAGCAGTAAATTCTTCTTGATATGCTATAACTGTAACATTTCAAAAGCCTGCAAATAAATAAAGAAGTGTGCACTGCCAAGGTTAAAACAAAACAAAGAAACAGTACAAAGAGTTTGCAAAGTGGTAGCTGCAATGCATGGAGAAAATTATAAGATGGGTTGCCTCAAACAGGAAAGGTGAGTCATGCAAAATACAACTTTTCTGTGGCATTCTGAAAAGCTGAAGTTTGAAAGCAGTTTTTTTATTAGCTGAGATGCTGTTCTAGATTCTAGAATCTAGCATCAAAAGCTGAAAGAAAAGGCTTTTGAAACATGCTGAGAAAGAATTTAATGTAGCTTATTTAATGTTAAATGTGTTTAAATGCCTAGTGTGAGAATTTAAATGGGCAGTTTAAGTATATGTATGCTAAATGCTGGACAGAACAAGGAAGCATCTCAGTATGAGAAATGTACGCTTAGAGTTGAATTACACATTCAGAAATATCACATGGCGTAGTCTTTCCTTGCACTGTACCAGTTCAGACAGCAAGCTGAGAATCAGATGTTTGAATGATCATCCTCCCTTTGCAAAAACCTTTTGTGAAGGTAAAGGGTTCTAGCCTTCTGCCGGGTGTGTCAGCTTCCCCCAGTTTTGAAATATGTCATACTTAGAAGTGGCTCATTGGCTGGAGCAGAGACGCCATACTACATTCCCGGTAGGTAGATAGGCTGCTATTGCTTCTCAGGAAGGAGGGGGCAAGGCAGCAGGGTAAATGCAACAGCAAAATCAAAGTTTAACCTCCTTGCTGTCTCTTCTCTCTAAGTAAGCAACCCACCTGCCAGGAAGCTAGTGCAATGGCTCTGCCTAGGGATGGCCCAAGACATTTTGTCGCCTGAAGCAAACAGTTCCCCATGTCCACCAGGGAAGAAGAGTTAAGTGTAGATCTACATCAGGGGGTGGGATAAAGATCTACATTAGACACAAGGGTGGGGGAAGACCAGCAGGGCTTCCTACTCCCCAAGAGGCCACTGTAGAGGTGGCATTGGGGTTGAGGGATGCCAAGGATACGGCAGATCCAGTCTCCAAGGAGCATGTCACAGCTGGCAATGTATTTCTTGGAGGCTGGATCTGCTGCCCCTATGGATCTTGCTGCCTGAAATTGTTGCTTCACCTTGCTTCGTGGGTGGGCCAGCCCTGTCTCCCTATAGTATGGAAACTGGAAGAGGAAGAGGAAGAGGAAGAGGAAGAAGAAGAGGAGGAGGAGGAGGAGTTTGGACTTGATATCCCACCTTTCACTCCCCTTAAGGAGTCTCAAAATGGCTAACAATCTCCTTTCCTTTCCTCCCCTACAACAAATACTCTGTGAGGTGAGTGAGGCTGAGAGACTTCAAAGAGGTGTGACTGGCCCAAGGTCACTCAGCAGCTGCATGTGGAGGAGCGGTTCACCAGATTACGAGCCCACCACTCTTAACCACTACTCCATGCTGGCTCTACACCATGTTGGGAGGGTAAGAGGAGCAGGATTTATTTTTTTTAATGCCCTATGGGGTCTTCTGTCCAAGAAGCATGTTTAAAAATGTGGTGGAAGGAGGATACAGAGGCACCTCAATGGAAGGATGAAACACACATACACAATGTGGTGATGTCACCAAAAACAGCAACCCTGGGTGAATTTTACTGAAATACCTAACACTGACTAATACCTAGAATTACCTCATAGATTGCTGCTATCGTATCTACATGCCCCATAGGACATTCTTGGCAGCTATGCCAAGATGTGGAAATGTTCCATGTGTGGCAGTAATAGATTATCCTGCCTCTAAGGCATGTTGTATGCTACAGCAGCTGGTGCAAGCAGAAAATTCATCATGGGGATGCCTTTTTCAGTGGCATCCCTGTGGGCAGTGCAAAGTCTGTTATATTACCAAAGGGGCTGGTGCACATTTTGATTCTTAAAGCACTATAAATGCAGCCTATGCATGTTGAGTCCTTTAAGAATCAAATATTTTCAAGCAAAAAGCTAGTATTTGCTCAGTCCTACACACAACCTTTATTTGAACAAACCTATTTTTTACACCAGTTTTTTTAAAAAAAAATCCTGCCAGTATTCAACAAAGTTTTACTCAGAGTAGTCTCATTGAAATTAATGAACATGACTAGGTTAGGTCTGTTAATTTCAATTGGTCTACTCTGAGTAAAAAGTTATGAAATACAGTGGTACCCTTGTTTACATACGCTTCAGGTTACAGACTCCGCTACCCCAGAAATAGTGCCTCGGGTTAAGAACTTTGCTTCAGGATGAGAACAGAAATCGTGCTTCGGCGGCACAGCGGCAGCAAGAGGCCCCATTAGCTAAAGTGGTGCTTCAGGTTAAGAACAGTTTCAGGTCAAGAACGGACCACCAGAACGAATTAAGTACTTAACCCGAGGTACCACTGTACTGTCCATCAGATGTCAGTTGTTACAGACTGCTAAATACAACAGTGGAACTGTTCAGGCTTTTGAAAACTTATTGTAAACCAAACAAAATATGGAACAACTATTTAAATTTCAATGAGATCTTCATCCATGCCCCTGCTGACATTAATTAGGCATTTAATTGGTGATATTTTTTATGATCTGCTTTGCAAATAGTCTAATAAAAACCTGCAATTCAGGTCCATGATCGTAAAGCATATTACAGTTAAACATACAATATTTCTAGCTAACGTTAGGATTACACACACACAGGACACTTTTCTTGCTACTGCTGTTTTGTGCAATCTTATACATGCCTGCACAGAACTACATCCTGCTAGGTCAAATGGCTTTTATTTGTAGGTAAGTATGCACAGGACAAAAATGTTGCAATGGCTCAAGTCAGCCTTCATGCCAAATCATGATCTTTGCAGACCATAGTTCAGAATCCACACCATGAATTGAGCTTCCAGACCTAGGGTTGTATTCCAAATCAGTCATACTCAGAGCAGACCCACTGAAATTAATGAACATGGCTGCCTAAGGTTCATTAATTTGAATGTGTTTGAGTAAACTTTGGTGTTCCTCTGTTTCAGTTATGATCTATTCATAAATTCAGTACCATATGCATGGTGCAACAACCTTTTAAGGCAGGGCAATGGCCCTAGCAGTGGTTTGTCCATGATGAATTGATGAATTATGAATTGCACATTATCTTTGGTTCAAACATAATGCCAATGCCTGGTTTGGCTTTGCAAATCATGGTTTTGCATTATTCTGAACGCAACCAATATTTTAATCTGGGTAGGCATTATAGAAGCTAGTATGAAAAGGGGAGGGGGACAAAACAAAAACAAAGCACACACAGTCTCCACACACTGCATTTGGATGAGAATAGAAAAAAGCAGAGTGGGAAAGAATTGCCCCTACATTTAATTCTCATTATAGAAGGAAAGGAATATTTACATTTTAAAAGGATCTTTTTCCTAATGCACAGGAGTCTCGGTGCTTTGTTACTGCAGAATTCTCCTGAGGCACATAAAAGTGTTTTACTGCAATAAGTGAAACTTGAGCTCATTTAAATCTTTGTCACTAAAGGCATTTCTCAATGCTAATTGCTGAATTAATATTAAAACAGAAACGCCTCATGTTACCCATGGTGTCTGTTTCTCACAGAATTAAGCTAGTTGCTAGAGTTCAGTGAACCTTTCAGATTTTCTTACAAATCAGTGGAAATAGAAAAAAGTTAATAATAATCTCACTGGGCCTCTAAAAGTTAATTCTCTGAATGTGGAATGTTGCCATGTCCAGATAATGGCAACAAAGATGTTGAGGGACTTGGAGACTATGAGGAAAAGTTGAAGGAGGTAGGTACGCCTTGCATGGAGAAGAGACAATTAAGAGGTCACCTGATAACCATCTTCAGATATTTGGTTGACACTTAGCAGATGCAGCAAATTTGCTCACCCTAGGCTTGAACTGCTTGTCAGTGAGGTCACCCAATGTCTTGGCCAGAAGCCAGTGGTCAGTGTGTTGGCATGTGATCCAAAATAGTAGGTCCAAGTCAGCATTGGTCAACCTTGGTCCCCAGATGTTCCTCGTCCACAGCTCACATCATCCCCAACCAACTTAGCCATTGGTCAAGGGTGATGTGAGTTGTAGTCCAACAACATATGGGGACTCAAAGTTGAAGAGCACTGGTCCAAATGACAAGAAATGGGATTTCAACTAAAGTTAGGAAGCACTTCTTGAAATTACAAGCTACTTGATGGTATGAGGTGGATCAGACTGCCTAGGAAACTGGGGGACTCTCCTTTAGTGGCAGAGACTGATGGCCAACTATCAGAAATGCCTTAACAGAAGATTTCATGCATCTACAAAGGGTTGAACCACATGACTTTGAGGCCTTTTCCAACTTGTATGATTCTGTGGATTGAGCAGATATATGCTGTCCCTGGTGAGCATGCAGGTACACAAATACTTCAGTTTTTGAGGTCCATATTGAGGACAGGGTATGTTTTGCTTACCCTATGGATAGCAAGCTGTGGAAAGATAAATGATTGCAGTATAGAGTAGATGGAGAAGAGACTTCAGCAGTAATGTGTAATAGTAGGTGGGTAAATGATGCACTGGCCATAATCATTACGGTGCAATACTATGCATATTCACTCAGAAGTAAGTCCCATTGTGTTCCAATGAGATTTACTCCCAGCCAGTTGTGCATAGGATTTCAGCCACAATGTGAAAGTGGAGATGTCAGCAGTACACAAAAGAATGCCTATGAAATGCTTGAGAGTATGCAGTCTGTCCCTGTTCTAATTTCTCCTTGCTCATCTGAGCATGAAATCCTTGTCAAGAAAGCATGCAATCAAATGATCTAGGCAGCATCTTGAATAAAACTGGCATGCAGGCAGGTATCCTTTCTAGCCAAAATTCTAGATGAAACTCATATTAACACAAATGGAATTTATTACAGAGAAAAAAGGATTCTCTTCTCCTTCTCAGACTGGTACAGGTACTGCTCCTCCCTATGTGTTTAGGCATCTTTTAAAAGTACCATCTTTTGTGACACTAGATCACCATTAGATTAAGAAAATAGTACAATTAAACTCCAGAGAATGGTACTTTAAGAATTCCTTATCCCTTTAGACAATTACTCAAAGGGGAAAAAGGAATGACCAAAAATGTAAAGCCACTATCCTATTTTTTTGATGCTAACATTTCTAATGAAGCCAAGCATTTTTACTAGGTATTTTAAGAGCCGTGAACTTGGCATTAATTTCCTCTAGCTGACATCACTTCCCTAACCAGAAGGAAACAGGGTCAAACAAAAAAAGATGTGGTCTCAGAAACATTTCCCTAAATAGACATTCTTGATGTGTGCATGGAGTCTACACATGTAATTATGGACACTAACATTAGGAAAAATTGCTATGGGGAAAATGACACAGACATTGCAAGCAGTTTGGAAACTAAAGCTTGCAGTCCTACTTACTTAAAGGACCAAACTGGACATTATGAGAAATGCATGACTGTATTTCAGGTATTCATGTGTTTTTAAATATAATTAAAGAGCAATGTCAACAAGAGGGAGATCAGACCCCAATGGCAGCTTCTAATGGCAGTGGGAATGCCAGCTTCAGGGGTGGCAATTTTCAATTTTCAACAAAAACTTAGTGTGGGATGAAAGGGTTAGCGTGCCAGGTTGAACTAGGAGACCTCGAGGTTGGTACCGCTGTGGCGGGAAGGTAAACTGTGTTTCTGTGCGCTCTGGTTTCCATCACAGTGTTCCATTGCACCAGAAGTGGTTTAGTCATGCTGGCCACATGACCCAGAAAGCTGTCTGTGGACAAACGCCGGCTCCCTCGACCTAAAAGCAAGATGAGTGCCACAACCCCATAATCCGCCTTTGATGGGACTTAACCATGCAGGGGTCCTTTACCTTTACCTAGGTTGGTATTTAAATGTTTAAAAAGCCGTATGCATTTACGCATCTCATATATCATCTACTTTGTTCTTTACTCGGGTGTAAGTGCTATACAGCACAATGTTGCTTATTTTGCATACATTTGCCTAGGAGTAAGTCTCACAGAACTCAATGGAGTTTATTGCTAATGCATAATCATAGGGTTGTGCTGTTAATAATGTCTTGCAGTGCAATAAAATAAATTATAATCCTAGATCAGTTAACCACCAAGTCTAAACTGTCAAAAGAGCAGACACTCTAAACAAAACAGAGGAATTGCTATCGTGTAAAAACAATTCTTAAATGATGTGGATAGCTCAGTCGGTAGAGCATGAGGGCTGTGGGTTGAAGCCCCATGATGGCCAAAAGATTCCTGCTTTGCCTAAATGATCCTTTTAGTCCCTTCCAACTCTATGATTCTATATACACTATATAATCAGTAAACATACTAGGATGTCCTTAGCAAAGCAAGCAACAAAAAGCAAAGCAAATACAGTGGTACCTCGGGTTATAGACACTTCAGGTTACAGACGCCTCAGGTTACAGACTCTGCTAACCCAGAAATAGTACCTTGGGTTAAGAACTTTGCTTCAGGATGAGAACAGAAATTGCGCAGTGGCAGCAGGAGGCCCCATTAGCTAAAGTGGTACCTCAGGTTAAGAACAGTTTCAGGTTAAGAACAGACCTCCAGAATGAATTAACTTCTTAACCCAAGGTACCACTGTAATAATAATAATAATAATTGTCTGAGTGAAATTTCACTAGCTACTCAATAGATTGCTCGCCTCTTCTTCCCTTTGGCAAATTACTGTACTGTTGAAATGGCGACGAGATTGCACTGGCTCATTTATTCTGAATGTTTGTAAGTGATGCCAATAAAGGTCTGATGATGATGATGATGACTAGCTACTCCATCTTTAATTAATCAAAGATTGAGAAAGACTGACAACCTTGTATGCAAATGTTTCTTGAACATATTTTTACTCAGAAGTAAGTCCCAGTCAGTTAGAATTACTCACAGGTAAGTGTGCAGCAGCAGTCGGTGGGAAGTACAGGCAGAGAAGTGTTGCTCACCTGACTTCCCAACACTGAGCCTTGCTGCCAATTACCGAGGAAAGAGGCATGAGGAGCACAACATGAGGTGGGTGGGGTGGCAGGTGCATGGAACTGGCTCTGCTGCATCTGAAATACCCTCAGCTCCCACACCTTGCCCCTTCCCCGATCTGAAGCTGGCAGTGGCACTTGGCCTTGGGAAGCCAGGTGAGAAATGCCTCCCTACCTGTGCCACCTCACTGTCCGCTGCTGTTGGCGTGGGTATGGTTGCACCCTTTGGGGTTCACCTTTGGATTAAACGCAAATAGATCAAAAGGAAACCCAACTCACGTCACACTGGAAAGGCTTCTCCCCTGTGTGGGTTCTCATGTGCTCGTCTAGGCCTCGTTTCTGACTGAAGGCTTTGTTGCACTCGGAGCACTGGTAAGGCTTTTCCTGTAGCACAGTGAGCAAGAGAAGGAATTAAAGTGACTCGGTGCAGAGAGCAGGCTATTAACAGGACAGCATTCCATACTGGATGGTGAGGGCTTTGTATTAGTTTCACGAGACAAAGTTCAGTGCAGACACCAGCAAAATGAGTCTCTATAGCTGGTGAGAAAGCTGCCACCTTGTATTGCACCGGAAGCCTAGCCATGCCCTCTCTCAATATATCATTTGTTTATCAAACTACGAAATCTATACAATCCAGTGTAACTGTTCCTACAATTATCGTTCATCATCATGATCGAGACAAAATTACAAATGCAAAATCACACCTAAAAACAATTCCAGTATATTAGCTATTGTAACAACTTCAAATAAACCTGTTAAGTTCCATGTCTCCATCTTCAACTTTCCTCCTTGCCTAAATTTTAAATTATGTCCACTTCATACCATTTCAATAAAATCCAACAGGTACAGTACAATGCTACACTAACTATAAATTGAGTTCAATGGAGCTTACTCTAGGATAAGTAGGCATATGATTGCAGCCCTTATCTCTCACTCCTTCCATTTGGGGGCTATCTACATTTTTGTAACGAAAATTTACTGAATACCCCCTCAAAATAATTCAGCAGCAATAGGAGCTGTCTTCTACTTTAACAATTAGGAATCTTTCTCTGTCTTTCATAACCAGTGTTTTTCAGGGAAGTGGGTGTGTTTGTTTTTCCATAACTTTTAATATGAATAACTAAAAAGCACAGTGTCTCAGAAAGCTTGATTTACAACCTATTTTCAAAAGAAACATTTTGATTGAAGCCATTTTTAATTCTGTGAACCATAATACCAATGACCACAAGTGCTAGGGTTTTCCAGAATCACACAATTAAAAGTAGTTATCTGTGCATACGATATGGAAAGAAATTGTGGGAAGTCTATACACTGAAAGTTTGAGAGGTTGTGGATGCGTTCTTCAGTTTAACTGATAATGCTGGGCAGAGATTCCTGTCAAGAACGCCTCCCATCCCCACACATCACCTATATAAATAATATTAATATTTCTACAGTACTTCAGTGTTAGTTTTAAACTTGCCAAATGCATGATGAAATTACCACTCTGAATAAGAACTCCTCAATGTAGTCTCAACATACTCCTGATGATGGAGCTCTTTTGTGTAAGTTTTTCCTTTCAGAGAAATGTTTATCCACTTTTGTGGCTTCTTGATATTTATTTTACTTTGGGTAACCAGCATTTTAAAAAAATACATCAGAATAGGTCTATTTCCTAGCAAACAAGATATTTAGAAAAGAATCTTGTGGGTCCTGTCTTCAGGCTTTTGCGTCAATAGGATTTTTTCCCCTCCCTGACTACAGATTGAGTAAATACTCCACAGACAGGCCCCTGTAATTTTTACAGAAGTATATGTCTCAGGCATATGAAAAACAGGCATCACCAACATAGCCTTAATTTGTTTTGTATTGTAGTTAATGCAAACCACATCTGGTGTAAGCCCTCTGAAAATCCATTTTATTATCTGCATGTGCTGCTCAGTAAAAAGCTCAAAATAAAGTATAGTAAGCAGTTCCATATCTGAGATGCAAAGAAATGCAGATAGTATACAGAACAATCACAGCTATGGGATTACTGACCATGCCTCACAAATGTTTTGTTTATCATTTGCCTGCACTGTGATTTGAAGATGCTGTCTCGTCCACTCTGGGTGAATGGCTCACTCCAACTCTGAAAGTGACTCATAAGAAGAGGACATTTGAAGGAGGAAAGAAACCCTTATGAAAGAAAACCTCTGAGAAGAAAGCACTCCATTCCAAGAAAACAATTATCTGGGCTGAGGCCATCGGGAGCAAGCATTTTCATTGTCTTGTTTTCTGAGTTTAATGTACTTAAACCTATTTCTGTCAGAGACACTGCTTCAGCTGCTGTAGCTGGCAACTTCACTGCTAGCAGGGCAGACAGACAGAGTGGCCACAAAGGAAAAGGGACCTATCACAGTGTAATGAGATTTTTTTCTAGTGCCACTCATCTCATCCGGCAAGCTGAGAGGACCAAAAATCTACCTGGCTTCTCTCCAGATATCTTTCGAATGTAACCTCAGCCCAACCCATGGCTATGATTTATGAAATAAGGCTGCCCCCTAAGTCTTCCAAAACCTAGTATGAAATAAGCTTGTTATTTCTTTACTCTTTCCTATATAGGGCTGGTTTACACATCTCTGAGTGAATGTAGCATTTTGTGATTAGATAGGGATGGAGTATAGATCAAGGAAGGAGTGAAGAACGAAAGACTGGTGGCAAGATAATTTTAGCAACCTAAAGTTTTAATATATGACTAAGAGATGTGTTTTCAATGTGTTGGTTCACATAAAAGAGACAGGTTATAGAGTTTCCTTTATTACATATGCTTTGATTTACGACTGGCATATTTTATATTTACTAAGCTACTTAGCGACAGTGACAATGATCCATACCCACAACCCAATTTTATATTCCTGTCATCAATAAACGCAAACACATGACATTCTTTTACTTTGGTGAGTGGAAGTAGTTGCTTCTATAATCTGATAGATGCTCCATAAACAGTTGGAATTTACAGTCCTAGCAGCCATTCAGTGCCTGTGAAATCCGTTTTTTATTATCTTCCAGATGACCTTCTGTTTGTTGACAGTTAAGCCATCCCTCCCTTTCTTTTTCTGTGCTTTTAGATCTTTTCATCTTTCTTTTAATGTCTTCAGTGTCCCCATTGTCCTTCCTAATGGCATTAATTCTCTTCCCAAATTGTTGCTATAGTTTTTATCTTTATGTTTTGTATAGATTTACTAGTGTGGAGAACGTGCCAGGCGACATCTTTTTCCACATTGTTAATGTTCTCTTGGTGCCTGAAGTATCAGTTACTTGTAATAGAAACTTGGAGGGTTGTTATTATTTACAGTCCTTGCTTTTGCTTAGTGGAACATTTTCTTTAGAAGAGGAAAGGTTTGCAGAAATAAAAGTTGCTTCTTTGGGCTTACTCCAATATGGCTGAAATATTCATACTTGCATGCAGTACCATCCTCTCAAGAGATCATACCAGCACCTCAGAATGCATAAGCTTGTTCGTAAGCATCCCCACATGAAAATCTTCCTGCATGCGGAAAACTAAGGCAAAGTTTTCACAAATGAAGTGGTAAACCTCTATCTGGTCTGTACCAGTTCAGAATGCAGATTGCAGATGGCTGTCGTGATTGAATATTATAAGATACCACATAGAAAATCAGGTGTTAAGCCAAGGTGTCTAGCATAGCCTTAGCCCTTAAGGAATAAGTCCTCAAGTGGTAGGCAATGGCACTGTCCAGACACAGGACAATCAGAAGCCACTTTCCAATATGGATACCAACCCTAGAGTATAACATTTTGCAACCTAAACTTTCAAAGCCAGCACTTCTTATTAAATGAAGAAACAAATGGTTTCTGATAATGCACCCCCCCAACACAAATGCTTTCATATTTCACATTTTCAAAAAATCTGACTAGTCTAATAATATGGGCCCTAGGTGCTTAATGGGACTGCATGACAGGAAAAAGATCACATATACGTGTGCTCAAAAATTACAAATCCCAGATGAAATTTTGGAATTATGCTAATGCTTTCCCAATGTTAAAAATCATGCACTTTCCTCACAGAGTTATTGTAAATAATCACTGCCTTTTGCTTTTAGTTTGGGGGATAAAACTCAATTGGCAGCCAATGTAATACAGCCCATGTATACAGCAGAGCAATAACATCAACATTCACACATTGCATGGTTGATCTACCCACAAGAGCACAGTTAACAGCAAACTGCCATGGAGTTAGGGAGGCTACCAACAAAAAAAGAAACAAGAACCTATGAAATTCTTACAACCCTCTTTGGTCTGGAAACCGGCTATGGACTTCATGAAATGAGGCAGAGTGGGAGACGTCCTTCCCCTTAGATTGCAATTTAAAGAAATTATTTGTGAAACAGTTGTGGTAGCAGACTACTGTTCCAAAGCCATAATGCCTTAAAAAAAAAAGTCAAGAAAAATGGGGGTAAGTTATTTTATTGCTAGTCCCACTCCATAAACCACATGTAGCCCTTCAGAAATCCTGGTGATGTCAAGCTGTAGGCAAGGACCTTGAGGACTGCCAACCAGATCCATTGCTTTTCAGTTTTCCATAGACGCATAACAGTGAACTGTAAAAAATAATAATGTGGAACTACAATAGATTTGTGAGAAAATAAACCTGAAGTCTTATTGAACCCTAGGATTTATTGGAAACTGGTTCAGACAGGAGGTGCCTAGATATATTTTGTTCCATTCTTAGCAGCAAACTTTTATAATGCATTTCCCTCTACTGGAAAATCTGATGATTTGTCATCTTCAGTAGAGAGAAACCTCTAACCTATAAAGCTAGATTCAAAAAAATTGTCAAATACAAACCCACAGCAGTAGTAAAAGCCATGGCTGCAATCTAGTACACAGGTAAGCATTCTTAAATTCTACTGATTTCAAAGGAAGTATAGAATACATAATTATGCTGGATTGTGGCCAATGTCTTTAAGTCAACAAGAGACTGGAAGATTTTCTCTGAACGTGCCAAAGGATAACAGGAATTATGTATCTTTTATGTATTAATAAGCCTGTGATTACAAATGAAGAACAGTTTATTTTCAGACTAGCTCCCTTTGAAAGTAAAAAAGAGGAGTTCAGGAGCAATACTTTGCTTCTTTTCTTTAAATGCTGAGAATTTTAATCTGGAAAGCATGTCCCTAAGCATTAAAATAAAAGCCAGATTTAAAACTTTTCATTGGAGCAATAAAACGGATGTTCAATTAGTAATAAATCATAATCTTGTTTAAATCTCCAGACTTAAAAAGGGGGGGAAATGAACACCCCAGTTCTATAGACTTCATGTACTTTTCCTTAAAGTTTTAAAGGGTATCATTAAACATTAAAGATAACAACCATAACTAAAGAGCAATCAGTCAAAACATCAGATGCTGTCAGATTCTGTAGTTGTCTGAGATGGAAATTATTGCAATATTCTCAGGAAACCTAGAACTTAGATCACTGGCAGAGCGCATGCATTGTATCTAGAAGGCTCCAAGCTCAGACCCCCAAATCTAAGTTTAAAAGACATCAGCTATGAAGGCTTAGTGCTCTGCCTGAGCTAGATAGACCAATAGTCTGAGCTGGGACCAAACTAGACTATGTGTGTCATTAGAAAGACTATCCGTTTTAAAAAGAATTAAAAGCAGGTGGGAATTTTCATCAGGATCATAATATAGGGGATGAGGTGCTTTCTGCTATGATGCTGATGAATCCCCCACAATGCTGCTTATCAGCCGGGGAAATGGGTGAGAGAGAGACTGGTCGGATCTATACCATACGTTTAAAGCACTCTTAAACCACTTCAACAGTCATGGCAGTAAAAAGTTTACCATAGTAATCAAGTAAACTTGGGGGGGGGGGATGTAATTTGTTAAAGATGCTCAGACTTATCAGGAAATCCCTCACAGAGCTACAATTCCCATCCGCCTTAATAAACTACAGTTCCTATCATACTTCGTGGGAAGCCATTACTTTTAAAGGGGTGTGAGTGTGTTTTACATGTTTGGTGTGAATACGACCACCAACTAAAACTAAGGAACAGTGTGGTACGCTGATATAGTGACCATTTCAAAATAATATACAATTCTTTAGTGTGTCCATGTATGAAAAGCATCCATGGACAACATATGGTCTATGCGCATATATCTCTTGGGCTTTAAAAGAAAAAAAAGATGCTCAGAATTCCGTCCTTCATAGGTCTCATGGTACAACGAACTATAGCTTATGGGACTCCACAAATATGGTAGCCCCAGAGAGGAGCTTGCCCTCACTTTGCTCTTCTCCAGTCATTTAACTACAGTCCATCACAGCAGCTAAAGCAAGGTTTGGCTTAGCATCTTATGCAAAGCCAGGATCAACTATATCTTGTGATAAAACATGTCAAACAGTCATCTGTTCACTCAGAAACTCAAAGAGCAGGCTCCATGTCGGGTTCTTGCTTGGTGTGAAGGTGGTTTATTTGCATCACTGAAAACTCTTTGCAAGCTCCTATTATTTTGCAATGAAAGATCCATAAACTGGCAAAAAGTTACATAAAATCTCAGTGGATTATAAACAAGAAAGACTTTCAGATTTCAGAAAGAGAGTGTGTAAACAACATGAGGGGACTAAACTTTGAGGGTTCAAACAGACTTTCTGTCTCTGTTTTCTGTATTTGCAAATCACACTTAGCACGGTTGCAAGGATTTCCAATAGTGTTGTTTGTCACAGGCAATGATGTACGTGACATTTCATCTTCTTATCTGACCATCAGTCATGATGTCTCAAACTTATTTAAACCATCATGCCACACATGGCTTGAGTTAAATGACTGTGGAAATGCTCTGTTTTCTGTTTTAGAAACAAGGGTATTTGGATTAAATATGAAGGTTTGTTATGCAACAAAAAGTTTGCCACACCACCCTTTACCATGAAATACGTAATCATACAACGCAGATAGAAAAACGACTTTGCGATTCCACAGAATCTGATAAGGATTCAAGTTGAAAAGTTTTATGAATATGTATCTTGCTGCAATGTTTCCTTTTGAAATTTGCCATTTTATTGGAGAAAAGATTCTCTACTACGCAATATATTTTTATTTCCATGGTCCACTTTAGGCTGTCAAACAAACAGCTATAACACAAGGTAACAGAGCCATACGTACCCTTGTGTGGGTGCGAATGTGCATTTTCAACCCATCATTCTTGCTGAAAGCTTTGTCACAGTAAGGACACTGGTATGGCCGCTCACCTGAAAATAATGTAAACATCAGATTTTTAAAAGAATTATTACTATTACTTATATCACCCTTTTCTGATTCTGAGTTCAAAACAGCACAGACAGGATTTTCAGATGATATTCCTCAAGGCAGGGTTTACCAATGTTCTCCTATCCAGGCAATGACCAGATCCAGACATGCTTTGCATCAGAAATGGTGCTGCACTGTGTGCCTTCAAACCATGACCAGGGTCTAAAAAAAAATGTGGCCTAGGAAAAAGAACGTACTGTCTTAGAAGATCAAAGAAGCACAGCATGTATGTCTGTCAAAGGAATATTTCTGTGGTCAAATGTTAATGTTCACTTCATACAAATGAGGACCTCGTTCCCAGTAGGCTACTGATTGCATGGGAAAGATCCACACAATTGGCACAGTCCACATGGTTATAATAGACACACACACACACACACACACACAGCCCTGCAATGAGCAACTGTGCCACACTGAAACTATTCCCATGACACTGTCTCTGTGTGTGAAGGAGGCCAGAAGGCTGGGGCATCGATGCTTTAAAGTGACTGTGCACTTAAGAACAAAAGAACACTAAGTTCTGCATCAAGCAGGGCAACATCAAAGTACAGCTGTTTGATGTTGTCCTAACAAGATATGAATATGACAATCCACCCCCCCCCAGCCCCATATTGCTGGTGACAACAGTGCTGACTGCGGGGTGGGACATCTATAACGGTCACTTTATGGCCATTTTTATGGATAGTCATCAATTGTATTCAAAAGTACAGTATGTTTTCCTGACCTCACAGCTGTTCATAATTAGAGCCATCTGGGTGTCACCATCCAATTTAATTACCTCAACCCATTCTATTCATGTATCTTATTTAACTAAAAGCAGATCGGCTGGATTGCTCCTGCTGTGACTCCTGCTGCATAACTTCTAGTTAGATGCCTTCAGTGGTTCATAGCCTACTGTATTCCCCCTCCTCACAAAAATCAGGGCTATCATGCAAAACAAACAACGAAATGCAAAACATACAATATACCATTTCACTTTTATGCATGGCTGATAATATTACAGAACTTTCATCCCACTTTTTCAAAAGCAAAAGGAAGTTGTATAATGCCGTGATACGACTGTTCTTTAAAAAGTTAATCAAAAGGAGTTACCCTGATTACACCACAATTGATCCCCTAGATTTTCAGTGCCACACATTTAACTGATTTTGGCAGCCACTGGGTTTCAGAAATAAAACTGTCTTGGCTGCCCTGCTGTATAATCCATGTTTGGCATATGACAGAACAATGTTGAATCCTCTCTATTCACTGGAACGTTTGGATGGATGTCAGTCCCTCTGATCCCAATATTCTTGTCTAGAATGACCATGCTTCATTAGTTCCCCTCATACTTTGGCAGCGTCACTAAACCGTTAGTCTGATTTCCAGAATCTTTGAACCAGGCCTCCGCCATCTTATGATGTGAAGCCACATCATGAACACTTTACACCCACACCATACATTTGAAGCAGTGTGATACCACTTTATGGGTCTTAGTAAATTAGTTATGTATGCTTTAACACTGTTAGGAATAAAGTCACCCGAAGAACCAACGGTGGGGGAACAGTAGTGTACTTGTAAAATGTGATTGCCTCTCTCTTTTCCCACTACCCCATCACCCTGCCTTAGCTCATTAACTCTGAATAAAAGGATTTGAGCAAATATTTTTTAACAAAGCCCGAAAGCTGTCCCAAGCGCTCCGATTTACCCATTTCACATCTGTTTGAAACGTGACACTATCTCTTGTGACCCTTGATGTCACTAATCCATGCTGTCATCCTTTGGACACTGCAGGAGCTGTTGGGACTCAAACATTTAATTAATCCAGTTGACATTTTAATGTTCTGAGGCCTTTTGCATTTCAAGGGGAAAGTTTGGAAAGATTCATAAGCAGATGACTGCTGACAGGCCAGTGCTGAGATTTTTCCCCACCCCCTTCATTCTTTGTTTACAGAGAAGAGATGTGCTTTAATGGGGTGGCTTTAGGGCTGATAGGAACACTGTTCTCAATGTCCTTTGTAACCTTAGCATTTGTAGCTCTTGAAGAATACGGCTTGGATCTCGACTCACATGAGGAGGAACCATCTCAACCAACAACCCACTGCACTTCAGTCCCCTTACACAACATCCTCCCAACCCCCAAATTCTATGGGGCTGCAGGGGAAAGATGAAGGTGGGAATTCCCCATTCAATGAATGCGAAAGTTAGGATTCAAGCAACTCAGTAGATGCTGGTAGAAGGCGACATTGGCATCTGATAACAAAACGTTATTCCTGCTTTGACCTGCCTTGGATCATCCATCATATAGATGTGTCCTCATTCTTTTGTTGCTTAGCTCAGGATCCCATACAACAGACAATTTTAGCTCTTACAGCTAAATCATAGCCCTCAGGATTAATTAGTGGATTAATGAAATGCTGCTATGACTAACGGAAGTGGTGTTTGTGTGTATGTATCAACTGCAAGTCTTTGTGGGGGGTTTTCTGGACACTGCTACATGTTGCTCAGCTTGGTAACAATCTTAATTCCTGCCGCAGCTGCGCTGAAATGAAATTCATCCTCCCAAGCAGCAATTAGCATTAGGGTCCCATTTTAGACCAATGATAACTTCTTCTTTTTTTTTACTACACCAGGGAGCAAATTTTACAGAGACAGAAGCTGGGGAGAGGAGACTTAAACCTCCACTTTGCATGAGCTATGATATTTATAACCACCCCCGGCCCCCTGGTGACCAGTATTTAAGTTTAAGAAACAGGCAGACAATGTGATTGCTCAGTCATGCAATTTATGAAGTACACAGAAATGCTTCAGAATAAGAATCTGTTGTGGTAGCACAGGATACAACAACCACAGCCATAGGAATGCACAATGCTGACAATAAGAGCTGGAAGTTTTTTTAAAATGTTGGTTCCAGTTATTTTCAGTTTTCATAAGCAAAAGTTAACATTATTTCACAGTTGTTGAATATTTCTGCAGCTTACTTTGTTATGGTTTGACAAAGGAGCTTTACAAAGAGCTTAAAATATTCCCTCATATTTCAATCCCT
Source organism: Podarcis gaigeae (assembly GCF_964106915.1). NCBI lineage: Eukaryota > Metazoa > Chordata > Lepidosauria > Squamata > Lacertidae > Podarcis > Podarcis gaigeae. The sequence continues at coordinate 51,651,997 of NC_139685.1, read as the reverse complement.
ATGTGTAAGTAAGTACCATTAATTCCAGTGCTTTCAAAGCACTTTGAAATTACATTCTTAGGCCCATTTAAAATATTACTTTCAAGGTGCATAAACAATTCATTTAATATTTTTAAAACTAGATTTTTAAAATTCCAGTTGTAACAATTGTCTGTTGTTGGGTTTTTTAAACTAGGTTTTTAATTAAATCTCAGTACTTAACTATCTGGGACGCAGGTGGCGCTGTGGGTTAAAGCCTCAGCACCTAGGACTTGCCGATCGAAAGGTCGGCGGTTCGAATCCCTGCGGCGGGCTGCGCTCCCGCTGCTCGGTCCTAGCGCCTGCCAACCTAGCAGTTCGAAAGCACCTCCGGGTGCAAGTAGATAAATAGGGACTGCTTACCAGCGGGAAGGTAAACGGCGTTTCCGTGTGCGGCTCTGGCTCGCCAGAGCAGCGATGTCACGCTGGCCACATAACCCGGAAGTGTCTCCGGACAGCGCTGGCCCCTGGCCTCTTAAGTGAGATGGGCGCACAACCCCAGAGTCTGTCAAGACTGGCCCGTACGGGCAGGGGTACCTTTACCTTTTACTTAACTATCTTACAAGTATCTTACAATCTTAACTATCTTACAAGTATTGTTTGAAGTTGGCTTAGAATCATAGAATCATAGAGTTGGAAGAGACCACAAGGGCCATCAAGTCCAACCCCCTGCCAAGCAGGAAACACCATCAGAGCACTCCTGACATATGGTTGTCAAGCCTCTGCTTAAAGACCTCCAAAGAAGGAGATTCCACCACACTCCTTGGCAGCAAATTCCACTGTCGAACAGCTCTTACTGTCAGGAAGTTCTTCCTAATGTTTAGGTGGAATCTTCTTTCTTGTAGTTTGGATCCATTGCTTCTCTGGAGCAGCACAAAACAACCTTTCTCCCTCCTCTATGTGACATCCTTTTATATATTTGAACATGGCTATCATATCACCCCTTAACCTCATCTTCTCCAGGCTAAACATGCCCAGCTCCCTTAGCCGTTCCTCATAAGGCATCGTTTCCAGGCCTTTGACCATTTTGGTTGCCCTCCTCTGGACACGTTCCAGTTTGTCAGTGTCCTTCTTGAACTGTGGTGCCCAGAACTGGACACAGTACTCCAGGTGAGGTCTGACCAGAGCAGAATACAGTGGCACTATTACTTCCCTTGATCTAGATGCTATACTCCTCTTGATGCAGCCCAGAATTGCATTGGCGTTTTAAGCTGCCGCGTCACACTGTTGGCTCATGTCAAGTTTGTGGTCAATGTCAAGTTTGTGGTCAACCAAGACTCCTAGATCTTGTTTCAGCAAACCTTGCTTGTTTCAGCAAAGTATAAGTTTGCCAGGTTCAGATGGCACTCTAAAATGGAAACAAAGGCTTCTATATCTTCATGGCTGTGCCAGAGAAAGAGAGGTGAGAAGGAAGCACATGAACTCTTGTAAAACTGGTGGCGAGTCTGATATAGCGCATTGTGTTAAAACAGATTTTCTTAATAGAACTCAAACAGATTGGGTTTCAGCAGACTTCTTTTTATTTCATCACTCCCATACTACATCCTGCCTGATAAAAAGAGAAATCCAGAATATTCATCCTGAATTCTGACCATTTTATTTAAGTGTATCCTAAATCAGATAACAGGAGAAAGAGAAGCATCAGCAATCCAGCACCACAATACCAAACCACGACCACAGTCTATCTGCAAAATCAAGGTAATTCTCCTGGGCAGGAGGTCACGGGAGGTGAAGGAGACGGGCCATCTGGATCACACATTCAACACCCCCTGCCAGGTGATCAATAGAGCAGTCCAGAAAGGAAGCTGTAAGAGAGCTTTTCTAATCAGAGATAGTGTGAGGTGACGACAGCAGGCAATAACAAGTATGAATGGACAAAAGGTTAAGGTAACGGAGAACAGCATAAGTTTGTTAGATACTTAGAGAATGCTGTACAAAAGTATTCGTTTACACTTTTAGCTAATTTAGAAAAGTCTACTGCAGCAATAGAGCTCTTGCTGCAATCACTGAAAATTTTACTTTGTCTAATTGCATAGGATAGGTGTTTATTTTATTTTATTCTTGTCAGGAGAGAGAGAGAAAACACTACACAAAGCTTTTCATTGAAGACAATAGCCGAGTTCTCACTGGCAAGTAAACCAATAGAAATCTGTACCAGTAAACATACCAGCACTACACATGCAAGACTCACTGGCCTGTGCTTTCAAGAAATTTATAATACAGTACAGCCCAGCTATCCAAACAGACCAAGAAACATCAAAAATAGGGTGATGTTTTTCTAAGCACACATAGGATATGAGAGATGCACTTTGTTGACAGATAGCCAAGTGATTGAAATAAACGAGGTTAGGAAAAGGGCTTTTTGCTTATTTCATTGTGTAAACCTTTTGTTTATAAAATGTTCAGTGAGGAAACGAAACCAGAACATTCAAATAATGCTAAAATTTTGCCAACCAAATAGATATAAATAATCCAAATCAGCTCCAGCTCCATATTGAGCTTAAAATATATTCTGACTGGGTTTGGGGAGAGCTTTCATGAATTTGCGAATTACTGGCAGTTAGATGTCTTAAAAAGAAACATCAGATGGTAGTATTAACACTGAAATCTTGAGTTATGGCAACAAACAAACGTAATGAATTCAACTGTGATACAATCCTGGTTCCATCTATGTATGGTTACTGTAATAGAAACAGCACTACATACTTAGGATGTCTTCAGGAAATAAATAAACTTGACAAAGCCACTTAAATATATTTATTTGGAAATAAGTCACACCTTCCCCCTTAGGACTCCAATTTATATTTTGAGGTACAATAAAAAAAAAATTAAGTTACATTTGATCCAATTGATTTCAATGGAATTAAGCATGTTTTCTTTGTTGGATTTGAGGGCCCTTGGGTTTTTAATGGGATGGAATCAGTATTTCTGACCACCCCCTCTTTAAAAAAAACACACGGAGGAAGGAAGGAAGATTAAAATCTCTGACCCCTGTGAACCCAGTGCTGGTTCTTTTTCCAGCTCCTCGCAATATTCAACCTATTGGGTGCTGTAATTCATTTGATCTAAAGAAGTCACTAGCAATCTAGCCAAGCATCCTTTGAAAGAATGTGACTCTCTCATCCACTAGTAGCAAACCAACAGGAGGCTGACAGCTGCCTGAGACTTTACAGGTACTTTTGAAGATTTAACTGTCGCGGGGAGATAAAATAGACAATGATGTACAACCCCAAAGTGCTAGGAATGCAGAACTCTTTAACTTTGTGGCTTATTAGAATGAAAGTATTTTTATAGACAACAGATTCTTTCTTTTAAAAGGAAAGAAAAATCACCCAAGTGATTTGTTATAAAGAGAGGCTGCAGTAAGATCAAGGAAATTTACTATGTGGCAGTGTCCAAGATGAAGGATACTTTAGGGACTTTAGGGAACCCAGAAAAAAAGAAGAAGAAATGAGAATATTTATTATTGCTATCATTATTTATTTATTAGATTTCTGGCCTGCCCATCACAGTGAAGTTCTAGGGCAGGTTACAATTTTAAAATACAATATTAAAATCAGTTTAGAACAAATTACAGTCAAATACCACAATAAAGAAGTGCGCCTTAAGCACGCTACAAAAACCTGAATGATGACGGGGCCAGACAAACCTCTGTGGAGAGGCAAATCCACAGCTTAGGCGCTGCCAGAGACAACAACTTCTCCTGGACCACCAGTCTCCAAACTTCAGAAGGTGATGGAACCATCAAGAGGACCGACTCCACTGGAACTCCAGCTACTAATCTGATTCCTGCATTTCAGAATAGTTTCTGAATCTTGTTCAAGGGCAGTTTCCATGTAGAGTGCATTGCAGTAATCTAGTCTGTGAGTTACTAGAGTTGCTAAGACGTCTCTGCTCAAAAGAGGCCAAAGCTGGCAAACTAGCCAGTGAAGGAAATAGGCAGTCCTAGGCACTGAGACCATCTGAGTCCCCAATGGCAATGTTGCATCTCTTCTCCTGGGGTCAGTGTCAGAAATATAAAACACTTATTTATTTCAGTAGGATAATTTTACTCCTCTAAAATTTTGGTGAAGTCAATAAGGATTCAGGATGGGAAGGAAATTTACCACAGTATTGCCTATTCTGACAGGTGTTAGCTTTCCAAAAGTCTTGGGGACTAGCCTTTCCATCCCTTATTCAGGACAGTCAGGAAACTGCTACAGACTACAGTCACATTTATTGTGAGTGATAAGGCAAGAAATAACACACCAATGCTATGTGAACTTCACTGGCTGACTGTTTACTACTGGGCTCCATTGAACACATTAACTCTAATGTTTGAAGTCCTGAACAATTTAGGACCCAAATACTTAATGGGGAACCTCTCGCTGATCTGCCCTGCAGTCCACAGGGGAAGCCCATCTCATGGTTCCTTCTGCAAACATTTCTTGTAAGATAGGGCCTTCTTGGTGGTGGCCCCCTTGTCTGTGGAACTTGTTCGCTATGGAGATAAGGATGCCACACTCACATACGCATGTCAGCTTATGATACATCTGCTGACACAAGTCTCTGGGCAAGGTTAGTGAATTAGCATGGCTATTTGCAGTGCTGCTACTTAATTGCTTTGTCCACTGTTGTCCCAGTATGCTGATTGTATCAGTGGAATTTAAACATAGTTGTTAATTTGACATTTTCCTATGTTTGATGTTTTCCTTTGTTTTTATTGGGTAAAGCACTCTGGGATTTTTTGGTGAAGACTGGTATTTAAATTGAATTTAGGAATAATAATCATAATCATCAGTGCAAGATACCAGTATATAGTGTGAGGAGGTTAATTAGCCAAGATGCAAAGTACATATCTAAGGTAGCTAACTGAGTTTTGAAGAGTCCAATCTCAAGTTTGTTCATCAGAAAAACAGGGGATTTCAGACTTCTTCGGTCATAACCCCTTGCAGATTATCTTGGGTTATTCACAATTCACTTTGTTTCTTTATGAGAAACAACCTCTACCTAACCAAGATAACAACTCTGTTATTGTTTACACAATTACTTATCAGCAACGTGAGTCAAGGGTTCTTTTGTTTTTGTTTTTTTGGTTGCTTTCTTCACTTTGAACTCAATTAACTTGCCTCTGGGATAGACCCTGAATTGTGCAAACAACTCTGAGATTAAAGTGTGTTGGGGAGCAACTGCTTATAAGAACCCCCTCTTGTAAACAAGACCTATGATAGAAATAACAAAATATTAAATTTCATTTTCCTTACTAAAGCACATTAAACATAAGGACTGTTTGGAAATATATGAATTAAGGTCCTCCTAATACACCAATGCTACTTCATTTCTACTGCTGAATCCAGCTCAAGCCTCTTCAAAGCCATCCATGACCTTGTCCTCCCTTATATCTATGCTCTTATATCTCAGTGCATCACTGTTCATGGTTATTACTCCAATAATAATAATAATAATTTTATTTATACTCCACCCATCTGGCTGGGTTTCCCCAGCCACTCTGGGTAGCTCACAGCATATATTGAAACATAATAAAACATCAAATATTGAAAACTTCCCTAAACAGGTCTGCCTTCAGATGTCTTCCAAAAGTAAGATAGTTGTTTATTTCCTTGACATCTGAAGGGAGGGCACCACTACCAAGAAGGCCCTCTGCCTGGTTTTCTAGCTCCACTGCTGAAAAATTCAGGTCCTTTGCCACATGCTGAAACATTTAGGCCGGTTCATTGGAGTTATACCCTTGACGGGAATCCCAAAGAACAGTTACAATATCTAGGAAGCCAATCTGCTGTTCATGGAAACAAAGAGAGGTGATACAGAATGCAATATTCTGCAACCATTTCAATGGCAATTAGTTTACTGATGTGTTCCTTTAAGCCAGGCCTGCTTTAGTTGGGACCCACAAAGTGGAACACAATATGCCACCTCTATCCTGCTGTCCCTGTTTTTGCAATCCCAAGGAACTGAGCTGCAGTTGGGTCGACATATGTGGATGGAGGGATCCGTTTGGCTTAATGGGTCACATGTTGTGTATGTCTGCTTTAAGGTAAAGGGACCCCGACCATTAGGTCCAGTCGTGGCCGACTCTGGGGTTGCGGCACTCATCTCGCTTTATTGGCCGAGGGAGCCGGCGTACAGCTTCCGGGTCATGTGGCCAGCATGATTAAGCTGCTTCTGGTGAACCAGAGCAGTGCACGGAAACGCCGTTTAGCTTCCCGGGAGCGGTACCTATTTATCTACTTGCACTTTGACGTGCTTCGAACTGCTAGGTTGGCAGGAGCTGGGACCAAGCAACGGGAGCTCACCCTGTCACGGGGATTCGAACCGCCGACCTTCTGATCGGCAAGTCCTAGGCTCAGTGGTTTAACCCACAGTGCCACCCGTGTCCCTTCACAGCCTTCTACTACTCTGCAAATTAAAACTGGGCCAAACCACTCTATAATGAGCAAACCTGAAGATAGCTGTGTGGTGGCCTGGGGACAAAATGGATGTTAGCCCCTTTTACAGAACCGCAACCTAATCCAACATATGTTTACCAAGAATTAAGTTCAAGTGTGTTCAGTGGAGCTTACTCTCTGGTAAACAAGCGTAGGATTGCAGCCTCAGCTGCATATGGATCTCATCAGGATATGTTTGCAAAAGTCATGGTGCAGTGAGAGATGTATTCCATGTGAATTCCCTAATGTAAAAAATGCTCTGCCCACGGAAAATTACAGTGCCAGAGTAAAGGATCCTAACCAAACCTCCCTAATGTTTCAATTTTATGTGTGCAGATTCTGTGATAAGCATGCAAACATGCAATCGTCTATCTTTATTCTGAATATAAATCAAATATATTTTCTAAAAACTTCTACTAGGTTTTCTGTCCTTGCACAAGGCTTGCCCCTTTAGCAAAGACCAAGAGTGTAGGACCAAGGCCTGTTGATCAGACCAAAGGCCCCTGTAGTCCAGCATTTTCAAACCTGAAAGTTTAATAAAAAACTAAATGTATAAACAGATCACATTGCTGCACATTGAGCAAGGAAGAGCCTTCCAGAGAACCGAAACTGTGGTCAAATTAGAATTCCAAGTGAAATGGTGGAGGAGGATGAGAGAAACAGAGATACTTGTGGACTGCCATCTAACCACACATCAAATAATAGAGGTTGAGGGAAAATGTGAACATGCTTAGTTTCCCTGCCTTGCAGAGAGTGTTTGCTAATCTCTGAGAAGAACATGGTTGGCATTAGTAACAAGATTTACTAGACCAGTACATGCTGACAAATGACCATGAATTCTTGGGGCTATGTTATGGATGTTTCCCAATCACACTCAAATCTAGTGTTTGTCCCCCGATATGGATGGACAGAATTTGCTTGTCTATTGTCCTCCAAGATCAAATTTTCTTAAATTTCTTTACAGCGACAGCTTTCAAGGATTATACTGTAAAGGTTGCACAGGCAGACACCCAGCTGTTGACAGAATGGCGCAGACTGCAAAGCATTGCTAGCCGGTTTCCTACCACCAAGCATCATCAAGAGGTGGGGAAGATCAGATTGGCTCCACTGCTGCGCCCGCTTCAAGCTTCCCACAACTGAACCCTTCCCCCCCCCCCCATAACTGGCAGCAATACTTGGCTCTGGGAAAGCAGGTGGGAAACACTGCTCCGCCCCATCCCTCACTGTGCACAAGTAGAAAAGATTACAACAGGAGGACAAGATTAAAGCACAACACCCACATATTTGGTGCAATGCTCAAGTATTGGGATTGTCAACACATAATTCACTGCACTTTATTCTGGAGATATGAAACTTAATCCTACATCAGTCATGACATTTTTAAAGGTCTAAATTAGGTATTAAGAAATACGAAGATGCTACTGCCCTGATTGATCATACCTGGGTCCACCATTTAGTACAATGTTACTAGCTTCCTATACCGCAAATGTGTTAATGTGCAGCTACATACAGAGGGTCAAATAATATCCTCTTACAAAACTTTTGTCCCAGGATTATTCGCCTACATCACAGTGACCAGCAAACAAGTATTCTGTGACCATCTGCTGAGTCCTTACCCTCCAGTTAGGAACTACAATTTCAGCCCTTTCCAAGAAGTAGATTCTGTTTCAGCTACACAATCTAAATTTTCATTGGAATAATCAGTATTCAGCCCTGGTTACAGTCAGAATTACAAACAGGACCAAACAAGTAAACAGCTTTAATCTTAACAGGTGGCCATGAGAGATGGAAGTGATTAAGACTTATCAAACATATTAGGAAGCCAAGTGATTAAGTGCACATGTTCTGTCATCTTCCTGCAAGCCAAATTTGTTTATGCAAAATCAAGCAGAATGTCATAAGAAGACTATTTGTTAACAAGCGCTTTGCATGTCAAACACCAATCCTCACCCTTTTAAGTTGGAAACCAAACATCACAAAAACACTCAGCAGCTTGCCAATTACTCGAATACGTAGTCTGTGGTAAACAGAATGCTCTAGGGCATCCACTTTGTTTTCGAAATTTGTGTCTTCGATGTACTGTCAGATCTATAGATAAGTAGAACTACTTATTAGGTGACAGAAACACGTACAGCCAGTTGTAAGAACATGATGGCACTCAGGGATTGCCAGCAAAATCTACAAGTAGGGAACTGGAGCTGGGACCAGTGTGTGGCAGCAGTGAAAAAGGCAAATTTCATGTTAGGGATCATTAGGAAGGGCGCTGAAAGGCAAACTGCAAATATCAAAATGCCACCATACAAATCTATGGTGCATTCGCATTTGGAATACTATATACAGTTCTGGTCACCTCACCTCACCTCAAGAAAGGATATTGTGGAGTTGGAGAAAGACCAGAAAAGGACAACCAAAATGTTCAAGAGTATGCAGCGACTCCCTTATGAGAAAAGGTTACAATTGGGGCTTTTTAATTTAGAGAAAAGACAAATAAGAGGAGGCCTATATAAAATGATGCACAGTATGGAGAACATGGACAGATAAAATTTTTTATCCCTCATGTTATTTTTTGTGACTAAGTTTTTTTTTTTTTACAATACTGTATTTTAATGTTGTATTTTAATTGTTGTAACCATCCTGGGACCTTAGGAGGAAGGGCAAGTAAATAATAATAATAAGAATAATAATAATCTTGAGGAACTATTTTTACTGATCATTTTAATACTTCTTATAAACCACTTAGAAGTATTGTAAGAATCAAGCAGTTGTTAAACAAATACATTCTTTTGAATGTCACGAATCTTCCAACTTTTAGTTACATTGGATGTCCACTCAGTAATTCATCATTTCCTTGAAGAGTTACAAATTCAACCAGGCAGAGGGCCTTCTCGGTAGTGGCGCCCACCCTGTGGAATGCCTTCCCAGCAGATGTCAAGGAAATAAACAACTGACTTTTAGAAGACATCTGAAGGCAGCTGTGTTCAGGGAAGTTTTTAAAGTCGGATGTTTTATTGCCCTATTAATATTGTTGTTGTTGTTGTTGTTGTTGTTGTTGTTGTTGTTGTTATTATTATTATTATCATCATCATCATCATCATCATCAGTACTGTTTGGAGCCACATAACAACAACAACAACAACAACAACACAGACTAGGGCAGACGTTCTCCAGAATTTTGAGATTTTAAAGTATCTCTGAATGTTAGTGCAACATCAACGTGCATCAGTATGTGTAATATGGTGTGTTTTCCAACCACATGTGTCACGGTGTCATGCATCACAACATGTACCTTGCTTACTACAGCTGAGTGACATACAGGCTGCAACACAAGCAGAAGAACAGGCAGCAGCAGCAACGTGCATAATGTAGGTCTAAAACAGAAGGGGCCATGTAGCTGTTCCTTGTGAAGAACTTTTACACAGGAAAAAAAGCTTTTGCCTGACATTCAAGAGAAACAGTGGCCAAAAGTCAACTAGCTAAATCAGAAATGAGCACCCAGCCACAAGTGAGAAAGATATGTTGAACCAGGGAATAAACTATATAAATGTTTCTTAAAGCATGGTTGGTGTTTGCATGGTTTCAAATGTGAACGTTTAAACTGATTGGTTCCTTTGGCAAAGAGTAACTAAAGGGTTAAAGTAAAATTCCAGGAGCACATGCACTGCAAACTGCATTGTGAAAATATTAAAGAATGTTGAATAGAAGTTAGGGTTCTCTATAACTATTATCCTATTAGATTTCATTTTTTAAGCAACTAATTCCAAATTTTGGCACCAGTGATTTTTATGGGGGAGTTATGGCAACTGTCCTTCAATGCAAATAGGCAAGTCTACACTATGAAATGGTGCAATTCAAGTGCCTAGGAAATGTTATTCATTTCTTACAAAGTAATGTTGTACCTGTATGACTTCGAATATGTACTCTCAGTGTTCCATTGCTTGCAAACTTCTGTCCACAGTATGGACAGATTTTCTCCTTTTCGCCCGTGTGAGTCTACCGGGAAGAAGGGGGAAGGAGGGAAAAGAGAAAGAGTTAACTTAGCTGTGAAAGAAAACATAAATTAATAATGTTTATTATTCTTATTGCTCCAAGAGTCTGATTTCTTCAGCTTCCATTACATATCACACTATAATACCAAACTCAGGTTTTAAGAGTTTAATAATGGTTACATTTTAAGATTACAATTACTCTTTAGGACAACACCACAAAATGCCTGAATGAATACTGCTACTCATTGCAAAACAAACCAGGTTATCTAACTTAACTACAGGCCAAATTTGTTTTTTATTTCTCAAATGGTTTGGCTCATAAAAATTCAATTAATCTTTATTGGTTCTTGAAACTGCTTGCGGCAGAAGAAAAAGGTCCTTGTTACTTCCATATTTGCACTACAGTTTTTATAGCAAACACTGGCTTGATTTCTTAATGATAACCTTAAGTTCACTTTAAACTTCTGTTTGTGTCCAGTTCTACTAATGCTATTGTTAAATAAAATTGTTAAAGAGACTTTGGCCCACAAAACACTTTTACTATAGCTGGAAAAGAAGATTTTGAGCGTTACAAAAACTATTGTAAGAAAGATGACTACTTGAAAGATTCATTGTGACTAGATAGCAATGAGAAAGTACATTTTTTTACACAACTTTGACTGTAGTTTATGTTCATTGCAAAGGGACTTAATCCACCAATCTTGTTTAAAAGAACATTTTGGAATTTAAGTGAATATGAGATGGAATGCTGGACCTAGCCACAGTAAAATACAAGGGGAATAATTCTGGCAAGGACATTTAAGTTGATTGATTTAAATAGGAAACGTAAGGTTTTTTGATGACACCCAAATATAGCTTGCCCAGGTGACACCATAGAATCATAGAATTGTATAGTTGGAAGGGACTGTGAGGGGCATCTAATCCAACCCTCTGCAATTCAGAAGGAATCTTTTTGCCCAATGTGAGGCATGAACCAATGACCCTGAGATTAAAAGTCTCATGTTCTACCAACTCAGTTATATATTTAAGACTCCAACAGCCTCTGCTAGTGAAATAAAGTGGTGAGAAATAAAAGAGGCCACCACTGCTGGGTGACAACTGTGAGGGGAGAGCAACACCACACTCTTGAGATTCCCTTTAGAACTCTAAACAGCTTAGGTCCAGTATGAATTGCCTCCTCCCTTACTACCCTGCCCACTCCTATAGATCAGAAGGACATCGCAACCTAGGGTGGAAACTCAGCTGTCTGGAACAAGAGCAAAGGCCTTCTCAGTGACTGCACTCAGATTATGGCGCACTCCTGCCCCACAAACTAGATTTGGTACCTTTTTATTTGGATAGAGTCTGAAGGGCTGGTTATAAAAGCTCTAATAAATAGAAATCAAAGCCAAGGACATCACAGTGCAGACACTGGGTGCTTCTGGCCACTCAAATGGGTGCTGTCTTGCAAAGTTCAGGCAGACTGTGTTTGTTTGAATGCAGGATTTTCCAGTTCAGTCACTTCCAGTTCACTTCCACATGAGGAAGAATGAGAGGGCAAAAACTCAACATATATTCCTGATCTCTCCATGGATACAACTGTAAGAAAAAATATCCTCTGAACGAAGGTTTAGGCTTCTGCCTACTAGTTCAGGATTTTATTTTATTTTAAAAATCAATATAGTTAACTTTTTCCATTACAAAACTGTTAAGAGTTTAATCAAAACCATAAGTCTACCTGCCAGTTAGGTAAGGTGACAGAGGATATGACCTTCTAGAGACTTCTTTTAATCCTAATAAATCCTGCCACTAACTCCTGCATCCCTAGTGGATAAACAATGTCAATATTTACTCTGTTCATCGAAAGTCAGGATTTACAGAGTGAGGTGGAGAGAGTGTTGACTTAGCTCATCTTATCAAATGCAACAGCACAAAACAATAATGAAATCAAAGTGAAGGCAAATACAAACCCGTCAATACTTCAAACTCAATACCACAGCCTTGGCCCTGAGAGGGCATACAACGTGCAATTGCTTAACAAAGAAGGGATGAGTTTAACATTTTCCCCCAAGAAGCTATGTACTTTGAGTCATTGGGGTTTTTCAATAGCTGTCAGCAGGTATACAAAGGCAATGGAAGAAGAAATGTTGAAAGAATGATTTATTCCAGCCTTTCATACCCTTCTGGGTATTTGTCCACATCCACATTTGCAATGTTTCCCAAACCAATCAATTAAAATAGTACAAGTTCTTGCATAGATTTATCTCTGAAGATAATGAACAATCCTATTGTTATCAGAATAAGGAATGAGAGTGAGATATGAGGGAAAAAATTGTAGTAAGTCGCAGTCAAAGGAACAAAAATTGTTGGGGAGTCTTAAAACTGTTCCACTGATTCATAAATAAGATTGGACCACACCAATAAGCTTGAAGGTCTTCATTGCTTGCTTTTGAAACCTGTGTTTACAGCTACCTTAATTCTAATATTTGCATATGCTATCACTTTTCATAAGTATTTATTACTCTGTTGGTATGGACAATCAGCAGCTGAAAGTATTTACCTTAAAATAAATTCCATTATCTGTATATTCAAAGGTAAGCATAGTACACACTGAATGAATTTAACCTATTACAATGACCTCAGTTTTTACAAGCTACGGGTTATACTTACTTTTTTATGACTCTTAAGCACAGACGGTGTCACAAAGGCTTTGTCACACAAATCGCATTTGTATTTCTTATGGCCATCATGAACTACTTGTATGTGAACATTCAATGTGTCCTTCCTTTTGAAGGTTGCATCACAGTGATCACACTTAAAGGTTCTTTCACCTTGCAGAGGGGAAAAAGGAATAAACCTATGTTAGTAGTAGACTTAGCTTAACTTCCACTATCATACTAAGGGGTGTTTATAAAACTACTGTTTCTAAAAGTATCCTAACTTCATGCAGCATACAGTCATAGCTTGGTTTTTGAACGCCTTGTGACTAGAACGTTTTGGCTCCTGAGCATCACAAACCTGGAAGTGAGTGTTTCGGTTTATGAACTTTTTTTGGAAGCCGAACGTCCAACGTGGCTTCCGCAGCTTCTGATTGAGTGCAGGAAGCATTCAATTGGTTTTCAAATGTTTGGTTTTCAAATGTTTTCGGAAGTCAATCGGACTTCCTGAACCGATTCCATTCGAGAACCAAGTTACGACTGTATAATCTTCCTGCTACAGTTCCTTGAAAGATGTCTAAGAAAGCACATTTTTCAGGCATCCACTTTAGAAATCTACACTCAATGTGCATTCCAGGTATGTTGTTGTTGTTGTTTAGTCGTTTAGTCATGTCCGACTCTTCGTGACCCCATGGACCAGAGAACACCAGGCACCTCTGTCCTCCACTGCCTCCCGCAGTTTGGTTTTCTTTACAGCATTGGACTTTCCTTTCACTTCCAGGCATATTCACAACTGAGCGTCCTTTCGGCTTTGGCCCAGCCGCTTCATCAGCTCTGGATCTACTTGTACTTGCCCTCCACTCTTCCCCAGTAGCATGTTGGACGCCTTCCGACCTGAGGGGCTCATCTTCCAGCGTCATAACTTTTATATGCCTGTTGTCTTTGTCCATGGAGTTTTCTTGGCAGGGATACTGGAGTGGCTTGCCGGTTCCTCCTCCAGGTGGATCACACTTGGTCAAAACTCTCCACTATGACCTGTTCATCTTGGGTGCCCTGCTCAGCATAGTTCATAGCTTCTCTGAGTTCTTCAAGCCCCTTCACCACGGCAAGGCAGTGATCCATGAAGGGGATTCCAGGTATATATTGGAGGTATTTTCCTATTCTACAAATTACTCAAGTGAAGATGAATTTGCACATTTCTCAGCAATGAAAAAGTTAAGGCGGCTTACAGCTAAAATAGAAACAGCTAAAAACGCAGATAGGAAATGTTGGTCATCACTATTTATATATTTGGGCCTGCTTGACCATTCTGAAACCACTGAAAAATGTAAACTCGCAAAAACTAATGCAAGCTGCAGACAGACATACTATTGTGAATACAACAAAACATAAAATACAAGCAGATATACTATTTTTATTGTATTGCATAGTATTTTTTAAAATATATTGTTTTTAAAGATTTCTTAGTTTACAAAAATACGTGCATTGTCTCTTTTTTCAAGTTGTGTTTTCTACAGATCAGTTTATTGTTTTGCATAGTATTGTGTTGGTTTTGTTTTATTGACAGTTGGGCATTAGACATTTCATTTTTTTTATAGAGGAACAAAAGCTATAAAATGTTGAAGTGAATGAATAATTAACTGCTTCAGCACAATATTGGACCGGGGTAGTGTTTGGCATTTTACAGGATTTTGCTTACTCTATACAAGGTCCGCCTAGTAAACAAGAATCATTCAATACCTTCAGAAACTTGTTACAAGCACAATTATGCTGTACAAACATGGCACATTTTCTTCATTTCTGTACACGTCACCTTTGAGTCTCAAAGGATTATCTAAGAATCTCAGGTCTTCTATGAGTCATACAAAAGATACACAAACAAAATCTCAACTCGCATGCTTGGGCACCAGAGGAACAACGATCAAGATGATCAGGCATCAAGGAGATTTAAAAAATACCTAATGGATTTCAAGGTGGAGAAACAGATTTTGAAGTCTATAGGGAATTCTTTGACTTTCACAGCCACAACTTTTAGTTTTCTTTCAATTGCTTCTTAGTATTAGCAGTGGGGAATGGTACTGAAATGTTTTTGTTTGTTGAACAGACCCCCAAATTCACATGGGATACTACAGTACTCTAGCTGTTTTTATATATGCTGTAAGCCTCCCAGAGTGGCTGGGGAAACCCAGCCAGATGGGCAGGGTATGAATTATTATTATTATTGGCTAAAACTTGCATTGTAACACAGGCATGTGGAGAGCAACATCACATGCAAAATGTATCAGGTTACAATAATAATACTTAGCATTTATATAATGCTTTTAAAGTGTTCACAATGCTTTATGTATCAGGTTGTAATCCTTCCCGCAATTCTTTAAGGCAGATCATCTGAGGCTACCATTCTTGAGGAGCTAACTTACGACTAAGGCAACCAAGTTCAGGACACAGGTGATATTTGAATCATGAGGTAAATTTCTGCACAAGGACTTTAATTCTTCCGCAGTGACTTCACCTTCTATATCACCCTCAAATATCCACGAATACAATTATATTCCCCTTCATAGGAGGAACACAGGAAACTGCCTTATCCCAAGCCATACCATTTATCCATCCAGCTCAGTATTTTCCACTCACACTGGCAGCAGCTCTCCAGGGTTTCAACACAGGAGCTTTTCCTGCTCCACCTGGAGGCTCTAGAGATCGAAACATCTGACCTATGGCCCTTCCCTATGCTAATCACAGGCAGCACAAAGGACTGAATCGGAATATACATCACACTCTGTAGAGATCCACATTCCTAGGGTGAATGTCCTAGGCTGCATGTGTATCATTTACCACCATTCACCACAAGAATTATGGTCATTAGGAGTTTACCGACCATTGTCCGCCAATGACATATCTTGAAAAAAGGGAAGCTCATTACAAAATGGGCAGGATTTACTGGTGAATGGTACTAAGCAGTAAGGTCAGGAAGGACAGGATACTCACCATGGGAGTTTTATACAAGAGAGACAAAGTGTGCTGTACAAATTTGGCTATTCCTAGGTAAGGAGTAGATGGAAGAGCTGAGAAAACAGGCACGTCAATTTTGAGCATTGAACCAGGATTATATCTTCTGAAGAACTCATTCATATTTCCCACATTGACAGAAGGACTCACCACCCAGGGATGTTTGTTAAATAATAAACACATTTGTCTTTCTGTAGCTCTCAGCCTAATGGTAAATTAAAGATCATTTTTCTATTGAATCAAACAGACAAAGACTCCGTTCCCTGCCAAAGATACAATGCATCACTAGTTTATTGATAAACTACATGCCACTTAACTAGTCATGGTTAGAATTTTAAATTCTAAATCTTCCTCTCCATCCCTCCTCTCCCCCCTGTGTGCATTTAGTGAAAAGACTCTGATACTAACCTACACCAGACAGTCTTCTAAACTAACAGTGCACTTACTTTCACAGATTACAAGACAGCAGTGATATGTGGGAACTTCTTGATCTTCTATATTAGCACTTACTGTTATGTATTAGAAGGTGTCTCTGCAGAGAGAATGGCGTTCGGAACAGTGCTTTGCATTCCTCACACTGAAATGGTCTTTCCTCAGAATGGGTCTGTAGATGAAAGACAACGTATTTAAAGGGGGAAGGCTCAGAGAGATCAATTAGAAGTCATTACAGTAATTGTGGCTAACCTTGCTGGCTGAGTTCAGAAGAGATATTGCCTCGGTTCACCAAAAAAGCAACAAAGGCTTAAAACCACATGCTCCTGTGATGGAGAAGCTTATGTTTGGGTGGTGTCAAGCTGATGAACACCAAACAGAAAAATGTACATATAAACATGGCCACAGAGATAAAAACCGCACTCAAGATTTTTTTGTGTGGTTCAGATGCCCAACATAAAAGAATGACATTTCCCCACTTAATTGCAGCCTACTTTTCTGCCAGCTGCTTAGCTCTATTTTCTGAAGCTTAAAAATGAAGTTAGAACTCAAATCCCGTTTCTCAGTTCTACCTTGTTTATTATTTTGAAACTGAGATCAGTAGTATCGAAATTTTGGTGAGTAGATTTTGTTGTGGCCACATTTGAAGTGCTTCATGGCTGAAATAAGCTTCAAATCATAAATAAAACATAAAGCTTGAAAGGACACCCCCACCCCCCCTCATACATCTTCTTGGATTTCCTCCTGGAAAATGTATAATACACTGGAATAATGAGGTTGTTAAGATATTTCTGTGTTTTAAATTTTCTCTCATTTCCAGATACATGAAAGAGGTTTGTTGTTGTTTAATGCCCTTGGGTAGATCTAGAACTGTACTTACTTTAAAAGTCACTACATTTCTGTTAACTGGGAGGACAGTGAGAATTGTTTCATTATAGTTCAGAGTGCATGGCTACTACACAAATTTATATTCAACAGCAGTATTTTGCTTCAGTTAAAAATGAATGCGCAACACAAATTCTATGTATCCACACAGAGGGCGGGGTGGGAGAGCTGTAAAATTCCATTAAATGTAAAATGCAAAATTATTTAAAAGCATTGCTCATGACTTAGACCAGTACCAGAACCTGTAAGGACTGCATTACACCAAAGTTTTGTAGTCACTTTCACCGATATCCTCCCAGGGATTTCTGAAGTTGACCAAGGTTAACATACACCTCAAGCAAGAACTTCTTGCCCTACTAGAATAAGCTGCTTTCCTTCATGTTTGCCTCACTTACACATTTACCCAATCAACAAGCTTTTTCAGACATAATTTATTATAAAAATATGAAGCCAAAACACCACCTGAATTTCTGAAATTCTTCAAAAAATGAAGTAGTTTTGCAGTATCACAGAGTTCCTTCAGAAAAATTCAGCTACATAAAAATTAATGGGTTGTATCTATTGGAGGAGAAGGGGTTTTTCAATTCCTGAAAGTGAAGGCCTAATAATGGAATGGGGATAGACAATTTTCACCGATTTCCTCTTCCCCTGCTGCACCCTGCAATACTTCTTACACTGGCTAGAGAGTGTAATCCTCCAGAACAGAATTTAAGGGAACTGGGAGCTGCAGGGTGAAGAAGTAGTGAAAATTGCCTCCCTTGCTTTCTGTTCATGGATGCAAAAGCCCTTCCGTAACTGGAAGAGGACCATTGGATACAACCCAATGAAAAGGCCATCAGTGAATTGAACCAGTGGCGTAGCGTGGGGGGTGCAGGGAGGGCCGGCCGCACTGGGCGCAACATCTGGGGGTTAGGGTTAGGGGGCGCAAATCCACGGGTTAGGGGGCACAAATTACTTGCCTTGCCCCGGGTGCTGACAACCCACGCTACGCCACTGAATTGAACAAGCATGAGTTGTGTCCTGGGCTTGTTGCTGTTATTATGTTTACACTTGTGTATCTGGATATATCTACTTTATTTATTAAAAATATATATACCTGGCTTTTATTTATAAAACAAACTCAAATCAGCTCACAAAAAACAGCAGTTCAAAATGAATAAAATCAGTTCCATACAATAACACCAAGAGAAATATAAAACAATTCAGCGCTGAAACAGGGAGACAAAGCTCTAAGCCACATTAAAAGCTTGATAATTTTTTTTAAGTCTTAGGAAGGCACCTGAAGCTTAAGAGAGAGGAGGCCAACTGAACTTCCTCTCTAGGGAGAGGAGGCCCACAATGCAGATGCTGCAACAACAACAAAAGGGGCTGCTTGGCTTTTATGCTTCTGAAACTGGTGAGACACAGGGCCTCCAGTACTGAGCTCAGTCGACAGACAGCATTACATGGAACAAGACAGCCCTTCCAATATCCTGCCCCCAAACCATTTAAGTCTTTGTAGGTTAGGACCAGGACTTTTCATTGTGTTCAGAAACCAACTGGAAACAAGTGCAAATGAATCCAAAGTAGTTTTGCACCCCATGAAGATTCTCCAGGATCTGCAGAGCAAGGCACACATAGAGCACATCACTGTAATCTTGATTGTATATGACTATAGTGGTACCTTGGGTTACAAACACCTCAGGTTACAAACACTTCGGATTACAGACTCCACTAACCCAGAAGCAGTACTTCGGGTTAAGAACTTTGGTCCAGGATGAGACCAGAAATTGCGTGTCAGCCAGTGGCGTAGCGTGGGGGGTGCAGGGGGGCCGGCCGCACTGGGTGCAACATCTGGGGGGGCGCGCTCGCACTCGCAGCTCTCTGCCCCTACCGGGTTAGGGGGCGCAAATTACTTGCCTCAGTGGCGTAGCGTGGGGGGTGCAGGGGGGGCCGGCCGCACCAGGCGCAACATCTGGGGGTTAGGGTTAGGGGGCGCAAATCCACAGGTTAGGGGGCGCAAATTACTTGCCTTGCCCCGGGTGCTGACAACCCATGCTACGCCACTGGTGTCAGCGGCACGGTGTCAGCAGGAGGCCCCATTAGTTAAAGTGGTACCTCAGGTTAAGAACAGTTTCAGGTTAAGAACAGACCTCCGGAACGAATTAAGTACTTAACCAGAGCTACCACTGTACAAAAAAAAACAACAACAGATTAAAATATGGAGCTAAACTATCCCAATAAGTATCTCTTAAATAAAAGAAGTTTAACATTGCCTCTGGACTTTGACAAACTTTAAGGAGGGAGATATTTCATAGCTAGAGAACAGCCACTAGAAACATTATGTGCCTTGCTGTTCTCACTTAATGCACTAAGAACACCTTCAAAGAGAAGCCCCTGGCAGATCATAGGAATTGTGATCGATAATAGATTGCTACTGTAGAACAAGGCATGGAAATATCTTTCACCATCTGCCCATAGGTTTTGCTGCAAAGTAACTGTTGCCTTTTCCCCATTACAGATATGCATTCTAGACTAGCTGCAGAAGGACAGAAAGGAAAGGCAAGTGCATCTGGAACTACTTCCCACACCATTTTCCCACCCTGAGCTCCTTTGGGAGGAAGGTCAGGATATAAATTTTAAAAATAAAACAAGTTAAAAACCACAACATGGTTCTTCACTTTGTATTCACCCCCCACCCTTCATAAACAATTCTGGAAAACGCTCAGCGGGGAAGGGGGACTTGAGTTGCTTTAGGTTTTCCCAAGAGAGCTCAAGCAAATGAGTGAAGCGTGGCCTCAACAGTCTTCCATCTCCTTCTCAAGCTTTCATTGTGAAAGAGAAGGTTGAAACCAGCAGTGGGGGACAGAAGAAACCTTTCCTTTCCCCCTTTTAACCAGAGACGGCATGCCTTCTGCATGTACAGCAGCATAATTTCCTGCTGAGAAGCATAGGATTTGTTTTCTCAGCCTCTTCACAATAATCAGGAGGCAGAAGAAACTAAAATGACCATGCTCCCCTGTTGTTGTTTTCTGATAATCTATGGCAGGTGATGTGAAAACTCTTCATCCAGAAAAATCATTGAGCCATATTTTCAGAGTTGTTCCTCCATTGCATAGAACAAAATACTGTGTTATCAGTTAACAACACTTTTTTAAAAAATGGATGTGGCCTACACAAAAGGCTGGGTGCTTTTCTCCAAAGTCCACATCCTTCTTAGGGCTATTGGTGTGGCTCTTTAACAGCAGTTGCTACAGAAAAGCCAAATCATGTCTGGACATAAAGAGACTGAACTACCTTCTCACCTCAACAGGTGGTTCCTCCAGAACAGGGTTGAGACATTTGGTTGATACTTTGCTGTGGGAAAGCTTGCATGGCTGCTGACTGTGCTGTACCTGTTCTGTGGATAAATAGAAGGCTTCAGTCTCTAGGGCTGTTAATCTGGCACCATGCATGAGTGAAAAATCCCCCGCCCTCATTTAAAAACACACTTGGGGCTTGCTTAGGTGATCAGCTATCTGGCTTTTTGAACATCTTAAATAGATTTACCTTCTGATTTCTTTTAATCTGATCAGAAGCTACATCAAACTGAGAGCATAGAAAGTACCCCCAAATAATCAGAAGTATTTGGACTTGCCTTGTGAAACTGTAGACTTTGAACCTGAAAGTATGACTATATCACTGGGATTTATTTCCTCCACGAAGAATGGTTAATTCAGCTGTATCAACTCTGCTTTCCTTATATGGTATCCAGATGCAAAAGATGGCAGGATTACACCTTTAGAAAAATGAATTTCAGCATGTGTAGTTTGCACTCTAGACCTGCTGAAATTCCCTCTCCTATGCCACTGTTAAAAGGTGCAGGAATCTTGTCTTCATTGGCATCTGGTCACCCTATTTCCAGATCATGTAAACAAGCCCTTAAGTTTCATTCAGAATAGCTGCAGAGTTTCTCTTGCTTTGCCACTTAACAGCCCTTTATCGGCTTTTCTAAACTACTATCCTGAACACCAAAACCACTGTCACCCCCTTACAAGAATTATCAGGCCAATTTTAAATGTTACAGACTCCCAAAAGCATTGTGAGTAGCATTTAAAAGCCTGTCATTCCTTCCATTTACCAAAATGTGTGCAGTGTTTTCACACCAGTAGCAGCAATGCACACCCCAAGCAATTGCTGGCCCTTGTACAAATTTGACC
Organism: Podarcis gaigeae; assembly: GCF_964106915.1. Taxonomy (NCBI): domain Eukaryota; kingdom Metazoa; phylum Chordata; class Lepidosauria; order Squamata; family Lacertidae; genus Podarcis; species Podarcis gaigeae. Next base: position 51,630,428 of record NC_139685.1, on the reverse strand, counting down.
TTGTACAAATCTGAGCCAATATATAGTGTAAGAGGCTTTTAAATGTTATGCCTAGCATACAAAGCATGAGGATAAACACTTTTAAATCAGCCTTCGCATGGGAGCTATACTGTTTCAATTGGCTCTCAGTTAACTACATGCAGAACTTTGTTGACTATGCTCACATTTGAAGGAGCTATATTTATCAAGAGTTTTCTCTTCCTAACAGAAGCCCACATGAGTGAAATCATGTAGAATTTCCAAAGCCATTTGCAGTGCTGATCGACAGTTGTTTGAAGACACATATTTTCTAGGTTATAAGTGAAGCAGCTTGTTCTACAACACTGGAAGACCGAACAGTTCCTCATAGTAGAGTAGACCAGTAGACAGAGTACATGGTAATAAATGTAAAGATGGTTGAACTGCCTACATTTGGTCACTCTTTTGGAAGCTATGCAGAGTTTGGAACATCAATAGAATTAGAGGCTCAGTACAGCAATTCATTTGTAGGAAATGGTTTTATTAATTTACATTTCTAAGCAGTGTTTATTTTCTTTCAGATTTTATCAGCTTCATGTAATTTCTATTCTATTTTTGCTCCTTTTCAATTACTTTCAACATTATAAATATGCAATAACAAGGGATGTAAAAAAAAAATGCACCCAGTATTACAAATGCAAATGATTCTCACTCTGTACCTCCTTCTTGATTGCTGTTAATGACAATATTGACCCTGCCAGCTCTTGGGCAGCTCTCTTATACAGCCCAAACACACTTCCACAACTCTTAGGGAATCAAATATGCAAACTATCCTGAAGTGTTCTAGTCATATTCTATACTAAACCAATTCAACATGCATAGTGATATAAAGAAATAAAAATAATTTATGATGCCCAAGCATACATGGTCCTCTTCCTCCACTACTCAAATATTACAAATGAGCAGCATGTTATATGTGAGGAAACATGATCCATGAAACCATTGTGAAGGTCTCAAGCATCTTCTAACACCTATATGTAATGTGAAGCTGCGGCCTGATATATTAGAAAACCTTTAAAGGTATATACAGGTAGCCTTTAGATCCAGTTTCTTAAAGAGATTCTCCTCTCCCGCATCAGGTAGAGGCACCCAGTCTCATTAGGGGTGTCTCAGATAACTGACCTCTCTGCATGCAGCAGGGTTTTTAAGTTGTTTTGATTGGGAGTAGTTGCCTAGAATGCATATGTTTTTATTAGACACTCTGTCTTATGCATGTGGAGTGTTCAGTAAAGCACTTCTTTTTATGGCAAATCTGTAGGGACACCGTGCTTTCCTCTCCGCCTTACATCCCCATGCCCCCTTTACTCAGGGTCTGCTAATGTCTCCACAGTTACTAGTTAAACATAAAAGGCATCTGCCAGGGTGGTGGGGCAATGGATCAGGAAAGCAGAGCTGGAAACATTTATTGTACAAAACTAGTTTGTTATCCTACGCCACAAATCAGTGTGACGCACATGCCTCCCCGCCTGTTATTGTCGCAAAAACCCTGTGGGGTAGGATTAGGCTCAGAGAGTGTGGCTGACCTAGTCACTTATAAAGCAATCCAAATGATAGGAAGCCAAGGCAAATTTTTTCCAAACTTGGTTCAGGAGTGGGGCTACTGCCAGCTGTGTCAGCTTATACCACCCTTGACTTACACCAACCCTAATAGGTCACATGACTGAGCTAAACTAAGTTTCGAGTGAGGTAAGTCACTCCCCAGAATCCTCCTTTTATGGGACTTACCCAGGATTTGGATGAGCCCTGAGCCCAGGATGTAAACAAAAGCACATAGTCAGCCAAATATAAATGTTCGGGAAACCATTTTTAATGTGATTGGTTTGTGTAATTTTCTGGTTTTGTGCAAATCTGAAGGAGCAAAATTAAGAAATGTCTTTAGGCTACACTTTGTTCAGGAGCGTGCCAGAAATAGCTACAAGAATGTACAAGAATGTACATAAAAGGAAATGAAAGCATGAGTGAGGGAAGTAGTGGTCATGCAAAGGGGAAGAGCAGAAAGTGGTGATTCACCTATCCAAAAGCACTGCAACAAATAGTCTGTGACCCCGAGTGAAGCAGTTTGAGGGCAAATGTCCCCCAGTTCATTAGATTATCCCTGTATGGCTAAACCCACATTTACAAGGGGAGAGCATCAGGGTTTTTAGTGTTGGAAGGTAGTGTCACGTAGATTGTGCAAATTAAATAGGAATGTTAACAGCTGCAGACACACAGTAAACTTCATTGTAGACAAGCCCTGCACTATACAAAGTGAAATAATGAAAGTGTGTACAACCAAGGAGCTATTGTTAGCCATTTTATAATCTGAGGTGATTAGCACCATTGCAGTGCAAGTGTTTTATATGCTACACATGGATAACTGGGCCACCTCAAAATGAAATCAACTCCTTGTTGTGAAAAGACTATGTTAAACCACATCAGTTACAGCACTGGGTAAACTTGGAAAATAGTCAAACACACACTTCGAGTCAGCCAAGTTTGTTCTGATGCTCCAGCACACCACCAGATTATGTATCCATAAAAAAATTATCCATAGGCGTCAAGGCAACCTCTGCCCAAAGCATATAATAAAACCCTCCCAGAGGGCACAATCCCCATGTCCTGTTTTTCATTAAATATTCTTAAGAGAAATGGTTCTAATACCAATTCAGTGCAAAGACCACAAGATTATCATGGATTTATATTTGACGGTATCAAATTTGAAAAACATGTTTTTTGTTATAGGAGTTGGATTTTGCTCTTCTAACCAAGCTATGCCTGTTGCAGACGAATAATAAAGCACCAAAGTTGGTGCTTTGATATGATTTGTTAGATGTGTTTTGGAATTTTTGGTAACTACTGGATCAAATCAGGCTTGTGGATCAGGAGATGTTTGCTACTAAGCAGGCCTTTGATATGGTTCATCTAGCCCAGTATTCTGCATATGGCACTGCCTCTCCAAAGTCACCAAAGGAGCTCTTTCCCAATTTAGCTAACCTGAGCACAGGAGCTGAACTGTGTATGCTGTCACTAAGCTATGGCTTTTCCCTTCTTAAAACCACACAGAAGCATTGCTTCATTTGACTAGGTCTTATCTCTAATGCACAGTTCTGTTAACTATACAAATATTTTTATTTGTAGAACTCACTAACAAGGTCCAAAACATGTTGGCCACTAAACTACACTTTTGCTTCCTGCATTTCCCTTCCATTTATCCCCCCAAAGCAGGTGCCCTCCAAATGTGAAAGGACTGCAATCTCCATCATCCCTGACTATTGGGAGTAGTGGTCTAAAAAAGGCTGCTATAATATAACCTGTTTTCTGGGAGAAGCACAGGAACAAGCAGCATATGTTTGAACAGGTTCAACAGATTTTTATAATGTCTTTATTGTATTCCCATTTCTGTTCTGTAACATTTTATGACACCTTGTAAGCCACTCTATAGAGATTTTGCTAAAAATGATCAGTAGTGCATACATTTCCTAAATCAGATAAATAAAACACAATTAAACCAGGTAAATCCATAGATTAAAGAGAAGATTTCTAGATAAACTTGTTTATATGACTCAGAACCAGCCCCTGATACTTTACAAACGAAGCACTACTCAGAGTAGCACAAAATGCATACAAAAAGAGATTACAAGTGGGTACCTCAGATGTAGATTTCCCTGAGGTAGTGTCAACCCTTCACCTAGACAGTACCATTTCAAATGGCAGGTGGGGGTTCACATGACAGCATGCTCTTCCATACCCCCCAAAACAAAACCTGCATAGAGAAAGCTAGACATGAGGGGGGTAGTATTGTTGCCCACCCCTTGAAATGCTATTTCTCTGTACTTAGTGATTTGTTGTTGTTATGAAGGAATAATAATAATAATAATAATAATAATAATAATAATAATAATTTATTATTTATACCCCGCCCATCTGGCTGAGTTTCCCCAGCCACTCTGGGCGGCTCCCAATCAGTGTTAAAAACAGTACAGCATTACATATTAAAAACTTCCCTGAACAGGGCTGCCTTAAGATGTCTTCTGAATGTCAGGTAATTCTTTATCTCTTTGACATCTTATGGGAGGGCGTACCACAGGGCGGGCGCCACTACCGAGAAGGCCCTCTGTCTGGTTCCCTGTAGCCTCACTTCTTGCAATGAGGGAACCGCCAGAAGGCCCTCGGCGCTGGATCTCAGTGTCCGGGCTGAACGATGGGGGTGGAGACGCTCCTTCAGGTATACAGGACCGAGGCCGTTTAGGGCTTTAAAGGTCAGCACCAACACTTTGAATCGTGCTCAGAAACGTACTGGGAGCCAGTGCAGATCTCTCAGAACCGGTGTTATGTGGTCCCGGCGGCCACTCCCAGTCACCAGTCTAGCTGCCGCATTCTGGATTAATTGCAGTTTCCGGGTCACCTTCAAAGGTAGCCCCACGTAGAGCGCGTTGCAGTAGTCCAAGCGTGAGATAACCAGAGCATGCACCACTCTGGCGAGACAGTCCGCGGGGAGGTAGGGTCTTAGCCTGCGTACCAGGTGGAGCTGGTAGACAGCTGCCCTGGACACAGAGTTAACCTGCGCCTCCATGGACAGCTGTGAGTCCAAAATTACTCCCAGGCTGCGCACCTGGTCCTTCAGGGGCACAGTTACCCCATTCAGGACCAGGGAATCCTCCACACCTGCCCGCCTCCTGTCCCCCAAAAACAGTACTTCTGTCTTGTCAGGATTCAACCTCAATCTGTTAGGCGCCATCCAACCTCCAACCGCCTCCAGACACTCACACAGGACCTTCACCGCCTTCACTGGTTCTGATTTAAAGGAGAGGTAGAGCTGGGTGTCATCTGCATACTGATGAACACCCAGTCCAAACCCCCTGATGATCTCTCCCAGCGGCTTCATATAGATATTAAAAAGCATGGGGGAGAGGACAGAACCCTGAGGCACCCCACAAGTGAGAGCCCAGGGGTCTGAACACTCACCCCCCCACCACTTTCTGGACACGGCCCAGGAGGAAGGAGCGGAACCACTGTATGACAGTGCCCCCAGCTCCCAGCCCCTCTAGACGGTCCAGAAGGATGTTATGGTCGATGGTGTCAAAGGCCGCTGAGAGATCCAGCAGAACTAGGAAACAGCTCTCACCTTTGTCCCTAGCCCGCCGGAGATCATCAACCAGCACGACCAAGGCAGTTTCAGTCCCATGGTGAGGCCTGAATCCCGATTGGAAGGGATCCAAATGGTCCGTTTCCTCCAGGCGTGCTTGGAGTTGTTCAGCAACCACCCGCTCAATCACCTTGCCCAAGAATGGCAGATTTGAGACTGGGCGATAGTTGGCCAAATTGGCCGGGTCTAAAGATGTTTTTTTAAGAAGCGGTTTAATGACCGCCTCTTTCAGTGGGTCTGGGAAGGCTCCCTCACAGAGGGAAGCATTCACCACCCCGCAAAGCCCATTGCCCAGCCCTTCCCGGCTCGCTTTTATCAGCCAGGATGGGCAAGGATCAAGGAGACAGGTGGTCGGTTTCACTCGTCCAAGCAGCCTGTTCACATCCTCGGAGGTAACAGATTGGAATTGATCCCATATAACAGGACCAGACAGAACTCTAGCACTCTCCCGCCCTGGCCCTGCTTCCACTGTGGAGTCTACCTCCTTCTGAATCTGAGCGATTTTATCTGCAACAAACTTTGCAAAAGCATTGCAGGAGATCTTGGGGTCCCTACCAGGCCCCGGTGGTACAGGTGGTTCTGATAGATTGCGAACCACCTGAAAAAGTCTCCTGCTGCTGTTTTCTGCAGATGCAATGGAGGCGGCGAAGAAGGCCCTCTTCGCCGTCGCCATTGCCACTTGGTAGGCTCGATGTTGAGCTCTAACCCGTGTCCGGTCTGATTCAGAATGAGTTTTCCGCCACCGGCGCTCTAGCCGTCTCAACGATTGTTTCATCACCCTCAGCTCCGGGGAAAACCACGGGGCTGTCCGGGCTCCATGCAATCGGAGAGGGCGCTTCGGAGCCAGACAGTCAATAGCCCTGGTTAACTCCGCATTCCAGCGTGCCACCAGGGAATCAGCTGAAAGGCCATCAACTTGGGATAAAGCATCCCCTACCACTCTCTGGAAGCCAATTGGATCCATTAAGTGGTGGGGGCGGACCATCCGAATCGGTCCCAGCTCCCTGCGGAGGGGAAGGGTTGCGGAGAAGTCCAGTTGCACCAGGAAGTGATCTGACCATGGCACTTCTTTTGTTTCACTTTTAGTTAATGTCAGATCACCAACATCCGTAGAGGTAAACACCAAGTCTAAGGCATGTCCGTGGCTATGAGTTGGGCCAGACTTATTCAGGGACAGCCCCATGGAGGCCATGCTTTCCACGAAGTCCCAAGCGGCCCCTTGTAAGGTCGTGTTGGCATGGATGTTAAAATCCCCCAGGACAACCAAGCTAGGTGTCTCCAGGAGCATATCCGCCACGACCTGAAGCAGCTCGGGCAGGGAATCCTTGGTGCAGCGGGGAGGTCGGTACACCAGTAGGAATCCTGTACTGCCCCTATTGCCCAACTTCCAGAACATGCACTCAGAAAACTGGGTCTTCCCATTAGCCTGGTGCAGACTAATGACTTCCTAAAAATCACTGCAACCCCCCCTCCCCGCCCACATGACCTGGGTTGCTGTGCGTAAGAGAAACCTGGTGGGCAAGCAGCGGCAAGGACAGGCCCATCTGCTTCATCCAACCAGGTCTCTGTCACACATGCCAGGTCATCCACAATCAGGTCGTGGATGGCAGTGGTTTTATTCATCATTGACCTGGCATTGCACAGCAACACTTTCAGGTCATGTGGGTTTCCCTTGCTGATTACTGTATCCTTCCAGTCAGGACCAGACCTGGAGGCAGGGATAGTCCTCAAACAACGACTAAACCTGCCTCCTCGGTAATGACATGGTCTGGTCTTAGCATAACTCCTCCTCCTGCCCGTGATCACTGAGATCGGGTGTCCCAATACATCTCCCCCTGTGGAACCTGCCCCACCCAATCTATTGGCTGAGAACCACTCCCAGGCAGCCATGACCCTTCCCCTTTAAAGGCAAAATACAAACTATATAATAATTTAACAGAATAATAATAATAATAAAACAAAACAGAACAAAACAAAACAAAAGATTCAAACATGGGAGCCTCCACATATAGACTGAAATACAACAGCCCAGGGACCGGTTTGCTACACTGTGTGAAGTAGACTTGAGGGCAAAAATAGAATTACAGAACTGGGGTCCATTCATACTCCTTTAACCACATAGGTTAATACTTCATTCATCTTTAAAGGGAGGGGTGGGGTCTACTTTTTGCAATGAAAGTTGTACATAGGTGAGATGAGATAAACTTGTCTGCTTCCCAGCTGGCCTAGTTGCAATATGTTGCTTCAGAAACTTTTCTCCACAACTCAGCTTACTTTTGGTGGTGGAGCCAAACTGCGAGAAAAGTGTATGAAGTCAGTCTGTTTTGGACCACAGTCACAAATAGCTCATGAACCGCATGAACCCAAACTGCTACAGCTCACTGGTACATTTAATTGTACATAGCCATAGCCAATATAATTAGCAGGTATTTTCATATCAGTTGCTGTGTCTCAGGCGCTAGCGTGGATAGCTTCTTACTACAGAAATATTATCGTCAAATGCTAAAAATTTGAAAACTTGTAATATTTCAGTTCTGAGCTTAAAACTAAGAACTTTAGTAAACTTGGAGAAAATGAATGAATTACAGTTCCTTTTCACTTGCCATCTGGTTTCTGAGCTTCCAGCCCAAATTGCTATCATGTTTCCCAGTCTTATCTTTGAAACCATAAGGGTTTAAAAGAGAAAAAAGAAAGCTGAGATTCACTGTAGCTCATTTAGTGTAGTTTATGCCAATTTTTACTTGCTGTTTTAATGACGTGGAACAATTGAAGGGTTTTGAGGGAGCACTGCTTGGTCTTTTAAACATTCACCCCTTAAAGCTGTACAAGTAGGGCTGAAAATTCTCTGAGCCTGTCTATAGCTCAGAGGCAGAATTTCCAGTTGTTGGAGGCAACTTAGCTTTCCACCTTCTACCCTAACTACAGGTGCAGAATCAACTATGCAGAATACACACATTTGCTTAATCTGTATGATTCATGCAAATTGAGTCAACTAGTCTTATTGGTAACCATGATTCAGGTTTTTATCTTTTTTTAGCACTGAATATGCTCAGACTTGTTTCTACTCATTCAGACCGATGGTCTGCCATAGGAATGGGCAGGAAGGGGGTCCCAATCCCTTGGTGAACCACAAGCCAATGTGCCAGGGGCCATCTTGTGTCTGCTGTTTGCAGCAGTACTTGCAAACAAAGAAGCCAACTTCTAGGAGCCAATAATAAAATAAAATTGGGCCCCAATAAAATATTTGAGTGGTGGTGTGCGTGCACTGCATTATGTGATCGATTATGCAAGGTGGTGCTTACTCTCAAAGCAATTTCAAGGGCAAGGTCGACACTAGGTTTTCAATATTTATTGACTGAATAATGCTTCAGGACACAGAGATTCCTGGGGGGTGGGTGGGACATGTTTTTCCCCTCCTTTCTCTCTCCCTCTCTTTTTAATTTAAAGTTGACTACTCAGAATAGCTTTCAGTCACTTTGCTCTCAATGTAGCCAGTTTGTAAATTGTATTTTTAAAAGGTCATTACATATGTAAGCTCTGGTCCTGATATGCAAGCTCTTGTGTCTTTCAATGGGCTCATGCATCCTGTCTGCCTTAGAAAGAACAGTCATCGTTGTTTCACCCTGTTAGAAGCATTCTGGTTATTATTATTACTTTCATATGATTTATGGCTGAAAACACAAAAGATGGTGCAAAGATCCGGTGCCAGATTCCCAGATGGCATATAACATGAGCCAAACTGTGAAAAATGTGTAAGTATTGGTATATCTATTTCATCAAAGTGTTGGCGCAAGGGGCGGGTGGAGGGAAGGAGCAATAGGGTTTCAAAGACTAAGCAGGAAACCAGCCAGATAATTTTTTACAGTCTTGCAATTCTGAAGCAGCGGCAGCATTCAAGGGTGCAGCCGTGCCATTGAAAACGTAACCCAGGGTCAAAAGTAATGACAGGCATTATCAAAATTAGGGCAGGCAGATTGGAGCTTAAATCACACAGCCAGGAGTCGTTTAGTGGAGCCTGAATGTGAGGTCCCTCTGTACTTTGGGGGCAGAGTTTTCTTCTGTTGCTGAAATCATGTCTAACTGAAATGTCGTCAGTGCAAACTTTAACGGCTCTCCTGATAATGTCTGCCACAAAGAGAAAAAATGACTGCAACATCACGATTGATAGATATAGTTAAGAAGTTACTCTTTTAAAAAAAAATTCCTAAAGGAACAAAATCAAAACAAGTATGCAATCAGTTGAACTAGTTTGGACTGATTAGAAAGAAAGAAACAATCACAAAGGACCCGTTTATGATCTAGATATCTAGGCTATTGCAAAGGAACGCTAGCTAATATATTTTGCAAGATTTGAAGCTCATGTTTCTAAGCATGCCAAAGCGCGCTGATCCATCACTAAAATGAGCAACAGCTGCAAATCTAAGCCTGGCAGAGCTGTAAACAACAACAGCGGAGTGTTTTTTGTTTTTGTTTTTGTTTTTACCTTCTTGTGATTCTTGTAAACATTTCTGTGGGCAAATCCCTTTCCACAAAGCTTGCATTTATAGGGTTTATCTTCACTGTGTATTATTTTGTGTGCAGTCACTTGATCAAGTCGTTTGAAGGACTTATTGCAAACCTCGCAGGTGTAGGGGCGTTTTTCTGCAGAAAATGAGTGGGGGGACATTTAATCTCCTGTTTATATAGGGGTAGAAGATGAAAGGCAGAGACAGCCATCTCGTTGGAGAGATTTCTGCAATGAAGTCAACCCAATTAAGATTAAACCAATTAGAAAGACATCTAATGCCCTTTATGTTACACACTTAAGTCGCTTCGTAAAAGATGAGCCATGGCGCATCTCAAGAAATTGGCACGTTCTTTGCAACAATCATGGCTAAAACTAAACTCTGATTAATTAGCTTAAATCAAAAGAGAATGACTTCAAAGAGGCAAAGCCTGTTGCCAGACTACAAATGTGAACGAGGGCATGACAGTTTAAATGTTTTAAAACTTAATTAACAATATACATAGCAGATTCGTTTTTAAAACAACCAGAGTTGGTGTGTATATTCTTTTGTGTTTCAGTTGCTATATAAAGCCTAGCACTACAATGTAGAATATTCTAATCCAGAATCTCAAAACTCAGCTAAATGCCCCTGAGATACAGTCCTTTTTGTTTGCTTGTTTAAACAAATGCATTTCAAGCATGCAATGAAATGGAGATAGCAGCTAAACATCAACCCTTTTAGCAATGTTGAAACCCTGTTTTAAAGCATTTAGGAAGGGAACAAAAATTCAGGTTTTGATTGCACCTTTTTCCAATTATTGAGTGAAAGATGTGGAAATGCCAGAGCTTAATGAACAGAAATAAGTGGCAGAGTCCAATCAGACAAAACAGTGTTTCTTGCAAATTCTACATGGCTTCACCTCTGCCAGTTCCATCATAGATAAGGGGGTGCCTGCTCAGGCTATTGCCTAAAGGTATATATGGTCTGCTTTAGAAACAATGGAAGCATCTTGTTGATACCTAGAGACCAATAGATAATTTAAATACCTTCCCATTTATTTCAGCCCAAGGAAACGTCCTGGAAAAAAAGCCATTTCCTCAAGCCATCTCTGCATCGCTTACATTATTTCTACCATACAATGAGCCTACTAACTTTTTTAAAAAAAAATCAAGTTTCAAATATTATGATGCAAGTGTGTCCAAGAAGAAGAAGAAAGATATGTGGAAGCAGGAGCCTATATAATAAACTTGGGGTTTTCTAAAAGGAAAAGCTCAACCTATTAATTGTAAAGTATTAAGATTATATGCGTTGGCTGAAACTCTCAAACCAATTAAACCAGTCCTTTGAGCTAAATCATTTTTAGGCTGCCAAAACTCCAAACACACTTACAATGAAAGCAAGTGTAACAAGCAAGTGTTCAGAGCTGCAGTATATGCCATATTCATGTGATCAGCCATCTAAAATCAGGGATGAATAAACTGAACCGCTCCAGATGTTGGGGCCACAAATCCCATTATTCCTGACCTGAAGGGCAGTGGAATCCAACAACATCTGGAGGGCCACAGACTTCCCTCCACTTCAATTGACAAAACTAGGTTATGGAACCAACTACCAAAGAGTCTCATTCTTAGGTCTTACCTGTTTGTTAATGCAAAGCCCAATACAACAACAAAAATCTATACAATAGCAATTCAAGGTATTATGTGAAGCTTGATTTAATAAAAAAAGAAAAAGGTTTTTACCTGAGTGAGTAATCATATGGCGTTTTAGCTGGTTAGCTGAAATAAATTTCTTGTCACATTCCTGACACTCAAAGATCTCATGAACCTGCAATATGAGTATTTAATGATAATTAAGTATGTGTCTTACACAAGATCACACATCTTAAGCTAATAAAAGAACATCTCAAATAGACTGTAATTATTCCTTAGCTCAGAGTTATGCTAATGCTCATGGATGTACTTCCTTCCTTAACTCCTTTGCTTAACAACCACATTTCCAAAATTAAAAAGTTCATTCCAGTGAACAAAAATTACCTCACAGTCCACAATCCATAACCCACTCTTTAAAAAATTAAAAATCAACATTTCTAGGACTGCTGTAGAATATGTGTTCACCACCCCAAAAAAATAATTCTCTCAGAATAGGCAATTTTTATACATAACCATTTTTCTTCTAGCCGAAAGCCTGAAAATACAGAGAACATTTCAATAATGTGTACTGACTTCTAAAAAGAATATAATTATAGTCTAATGTACTCATAAACACTAGTCATACGTACCAGAGAGTAAGCCCTATTGAATACAGTGGCAGTCATTTCTTAGTAAACTTGCATAAGAATTGCACTGGAAATCATTCTCTTGGCTACTACCATATTTTCCAAAGTAGCAATGATTTTAAAATTGTAAATATAACTCTATATTACCGTTCTTTGAGTACCAAGCTTCTGGACAAAGATGTCTGGGGAGAAAAAACACTAATTGTCCGAATTGCTTGAGCCTAACCAAGGTCTGTGTAGCCTGAAATGAACATATTTCTTCATTTTTAAAAAGTGACAGTTTCAGAAATCTTCATTTGTCTTATTAAAAAGGACAAAAAATAATTTGCCAAACTTTCCAAAGGTGAACTTGACATAGATTAACTTTGCATGATACCCACAGTATGGATTTAGCACTTTAGTTCCAATAATTTCAATGGGGATACTATGAGTATGACTAAATTCAAAGCTAGATGATATATCTGACCTATTTCTCTACATTTGCTTTTCTTCTCTGCTTTCCAAGAAACCTGTAATTCCAAATGTTGCTGCAAACATAATTTTTATGTGGTTTTGATATTTCTATGAAAAGCCTTTTTCCATTTAATTGTTTGTTCCAGATAGACCTTTGTGGAACTTGCAACACCATCAAATGCCCAATGTTTAATATAATCAAGAGTCTGCTCCAAATTCCCACCTCCGTGTTACGACTGGGGTCAGAAGGAAAGTTACAGCACCATAAATTTTGCATCGTGTCATAATCTGGGTCTCGATAGAGATCATGCCTCGATAGAGGATTCTTTTAAATTTCTCAAAAATGTAGGCCTGTACATTATGAGAATGAGCTACAGCAAAATCCAGATGTGTATTGTCCCCCTCCTCCTCTGGGTGCAGCTACAGTGATTAATTCAGATATTTTTGCTTCCATTTTAGATTAACCACTACTTGTTGTAATATCCAAACCCAAACTGTGGTTAATCTTAACTATGTTAGCCAGAATTAAGATTTGGACATAATAGGAAACTGAGGGTTATCTAAAGTGGGTGTGGAAATTTCTAATCTCCTCAAAGAGGAAAATAGAACACAAAACATTAATTATGTTTAAATATTTTGCTGTTTGCTGAGCTGGGCTCTGTTGGGAGGAATAATGGGGTACAAATTTAACCAGGGAACTGCAAAAGGTCCCCAGAGGGTTCAGGACCTCTTTCCTATGTGCTGTTTTATTGTTGAGGTAGGATTTCCCCTTGCTCTTTAGGCAAAGGAGGCAGAAACATTAAAAGCTGCTGCCATCACAGCTGGTTTGTCCTTTAATCTACTGGTTTGGTGAGTAGAAAGGTGTCCTTTGCCCTTCAAAAAACCCCAAACCAAAAAAAACCTTATGTGTGCAGCAGCAACATGAAAATCAACCAAAGAACAGTTGGAAGAAAATCAAGAGAAAAGAATAATTACAGAACAAGTAACACTCTCTGAAATACTTGCATAGCAATGTTTAGGGATACCCCTCAGATTGGGTAATTCCTGACAGACTTTGACTTACAGTCCATAAATCTGCCTGATTGTTTTTCCTTAGAACTCAACTAATACTATAAGCTCCTAAAGAGATTCACTAATCCAAGCAATGTGATCTGACCTTTCAAACTTTTAAGACAATTCAAAATAGCTGGCTAGTTCTAGGCTTTATGCAGGAATTAACTTCACAAATATATGTCTGTGAAAGAGGTTTCTCATTCTGTATCACTACCCTCCAAAAACTGTTCCTGGGTTTGGATCAGTTTTTTGCCTTTGAAGGTAGCTATTAAACAAACTGCTTAGAAATAATATTAAAAATGTGAAGGACAGGTAAATTAGTATACAGGTAAACTAGAGTCTGCGCTGGAAACAAAAGAATCCTCATAGGTCTGAATTTTAAGGGATGTTTTCATTTGGCATTTTGTTTTCAAGTGACAGGAGCCCATTAATACAGTGGTAGGGCACATGCTTGGTACAACCTAAACTAAATTAAAACCTAAACTAATTAAAAGGATCCTGGTCAGCAGGGCTGGCACAACTGTGCCTGAGACTTTGAAGACTTCTGTTGCTAGTCTAAGTAGATCATATTGCAGGGCTGGGGAACCTTTGGAGCTCCAGATATTGTTGGACTCTCAATTCCCATCAGTCCCAGCAAATACCAGGGATAATGTGCGTTGTATTCCAACAACATTTAAGAGTCAAAGGTTACCCAAGACTGTAGCATTGGCTAGATCAGACTACAACTCCCATCATCTCCAGCCAGTTTTGCCAATGGTTATGCATAATGTGAGTTGTAATCTAGCATCAGGGATCCAAGGTTGAAAAAGAGTGGGCTAGATGGTCCAATGATAAGGCCGATCCTTGCTTCATATGCCTAAGATCATTAAATTTTATAATGACTTGGTGGAGTATTGACCCTTGTTTGCCACTATGTCATACTTGATCTTCGGCCAGTTAGAACAACAGGCCTAATGGCCTATCCAGACTGCTACACCTTTCACAGGTACATCTGAATTAGCATGAACCAAATGTGGTTAAGCTGTAAAGGATACCACTACCCCAAAGAACAAGCTAGTTGTGAAAGGCAGCTGCCACAAAATGAAGTTAACTTTCTGTATGCTGATGCAGACCTGCATTTAGGTGAACTTGTTCAGACATGCAGTCTGTATTTGGCATGATTCTCCCAGCAACAAATGCCTACAATGGTGGAACCCTATGTGGCCATTGATGCAGCTGGTTCACTACATAATCTCAATGCCATGGCTTTAAGTAGAACTTAATTGTACAGCTCAAAGGGATGATTTTCCAGTTTATGGCTTTTTGTACAGCTTTCTGGGATATTTGTAAAATAAAGAGGGAAACACAACCACCTTCCTTCTTATAAGACCAGATCTTAAACCAGGTTTTACGAGCAATGAGCTCCTACCCCCGATGTGATACTCAGCTAGACACAAAGTAAAAAATCTTCAAACATTCCTTTCTGAAGACTGTCTTCAGCTAAAAGGTCAGAAGAAGATTAATGCAAACAATATATTTTTTAAGAGTTTTTTAAAAGAAAATCTACAGAAGATTTTCATCTCTCTTTCCAGTATTGTGCTGTAATAAATGCAGCTTAAATAATAGAATCTGTCTTACCAGCTGAGCCTTATTTGCCACATAAACCCTCAAAACTCTCACTAAAGCTATTTTTACGTAAATAAAAGATACCCGAAATCTCCCCTGGCCCCCCCAAAAAACCCTTTATATGGTACTAGCATACAGTGGCTTGGAGTAAGCATGGAGGCAACATTGCTGAGTTGCAGAGAGACTGGTTATTTATGCTGCTGCTGGGATTCTTATAATAGGTCCTATGACTTGGTGTTGCTGCAAAACAAGAAATAAAGTCTGGCAATCAATAACACTGGCAAAGAATAAGAGCAGGCAGCAGTAGAAACCTGACAAAAACCCAAGCAAACTGAAGTGAAATTCAGGCAGGTTTATTAACGCAATTAAAGGGTGCTTATTGATGCAATTAAATTGCCCTATGAATTTTCAGCAAATGTCTTTGTGTCTTCAGTGTCCCGAAGTTGCAACAACTGCAAGTTCTTCTACACATAAAAGGATGCCCCCAAAATGTGATTTAGTTTAGGTCAACTAAAAACAGTTTAGATGCACTTTTCGAATAGAAAATATTTATACAGTATAAGCACAGAATTTGGTATTAGACAAAAAAGTTGAGAACGTCACTTTTCATTTTAAAAATCTGTTTCTAACAATTAAGAGTACCTGATTGGCTTGCAAATGTGTGGCTGATAACTAGATAAATCTGAAAATGCCAGAGGTACGTATTTTTCGCCCTATAGGACGCACTTTTCCCCCTCCAAAAATTTGCCCCTCCTATGGGGCGAATGCAGGCTTTCGCTGAAGCCCCTCCTATGGGGCGAATGCAGGCTTTCGCTGAAGCCTGGAGAGTGAGAGGGGTCGGTGCGCACCGACCCCTCTCGCTCTCCAGGCTTCAGGAAGCTATCCGCAAGCCTTGCAAGCCCAGTGGGAGGTCCCGCAGGCTCGCAAGGATTGCGGGCAGCAGCCTGCAGCCCACAAGCTCAGGGGACAGCGGGGAGGCGCAGCGCCGCCACCCCGCTATTCCCCGACCTGGTCTGAAGGCTGGCTGGCAATGGGGAGAAGCAAGCTTGCTTCTCCCCACCCCCCCGCCAGCCCCACAAGCTCAGGGGATAGCGGGGAGGTGGAGCGCCACCACCCCGCTATTCCCCGACCTGATCTGGAGGCTGGCGGGGGGAGGAGAAGCAAGCTTGCTTCTCCCCATTGCCAGCCCCAGAAGCTCGGGGGACAGAGGGGCAAGCCACTGCCCTGCGGAGGCTAGAGAGGTTGTCCCTGAAGGCAGAAGAGGGAGACGGAGCGCTCCGTCTCCCTCTTCTAGCTTGGGGATGGCTGCGCAAACCTGGGGGGAAAATAAAAAAAAATTCCTTGATTTCCCCCCCAAAAAAACTAGGTGCATCCTATGGGCCAGTGCGCCCTATAGGGCGAAAAATATGGTATTTTGAACAAGATTTGCAGGATCAGGGCTATTGTGTCCCCTCAGTCTGTCACAAGCAGAAGCAAAGTGCATTTTGCATACCAAGTAAACAGATACCTATTTGCAGAGATACCTTTTTGCTTCGTTTCCATAAATTGTGAAGGCTAGAGCAGTAAGCTTTTCTTTTCTTTTAAATCCTGATTATTTTTGTTGCACGCTACTTGCTGCTTTGACTCTTAGCATTTAGCCTTTAGCTGTACAAACAATATGCAGTGGGCTTCTGTTAAAAGAAATTAATTCCTTATGTGGATTTGCCAGTTATCCAATTATTCTTTTAGGGTGTTTTAAGTTTAATGGGTTCAGAATATATTCAGTGTTCTACATGGAATTTGACTGAAAAATTAAAACGTAACAGAAAGATAAATTACTGATCACAGTAAACGAAAGAAAAGAAGAGAAACAAAAGATCATTTTCTTTTCATTTACTGTGTGGTTGTGAAAATAAAAATCTCAGGATCTAAGCAGACTACTGTCTTTGTGAACATGAGAAAAACGATAGTCTGAATTTCAGCAGCTCTCTAGCGACCCTACTCTATGGCCTTCTACCTTGGCAGAGTCACAACCTGCTGGGGGTCAGCCTTCATTTTACTGACCTTTCGATGCTCTTGAAGATTTGTTGCTGAAGAACACCTCTTATTGCACACTGAGCACATCAGCCTCTTCCTAGAGTTTCCTAAGCCAGAAACAAAAATACCACCAACAGCTTTAATAAAGAAGTACAAAGGAAGAGGCCAAATGTTTTCACTGTCTGTGCCATTTTTCACAGGCCATTTGATGGACACAAGAATTTTACACTTTTACCCCACCTCAAATGTATTATGTTACAGGACAGCTCTGTGGGTGCCCTACAGAAGTTTTTGCCTGTGGAATGCAGCTCCAAGCAAGTTTTGGCTGCTTAAAAAATAAATAAATAAAGCAATCCAATTATATTATATCACCTAATATAATCAATGAGAACATATCCATTTATTAGCCTCCAGTTCAGAATGCAACAAGAGTTTAGTTATCAATTACTGATTATTTTCTAAAAGTGCTGTGTTTACAATAAGCAATTATGAGGAATAAATCCATAGTTTAGCTTTCACCAATCTTGTGCCCTCCAAATGTTTTAGACTACAACTCCCAAACATCTGAAGGGAACCAGGTTAGTGAAGGCAGCCATAGTCCATAGTTTACAATGATTTTGTCCCATAGGCTTAAATGAGTCTCAGTGAATTCAGGCAATGCTGTGGAAGAGTTGAAACAGTGTCCAGAGTCAGTAATAGACTGGATGAGGGCCAATAAACTGAAAACCATTTCAGACTTCAGACAGTGGTACTGTGGTTCTTGCAGGCATCTCCACAGAAGATGAATAAAAATGTACTGTGCTTTCTCTACCCCTGCTCCCAGTAATGTTTATTTTAAAGTTATGTTTTTATTGTGACTTTTTTTGTATTGGATCATATTTGTGATCTTTGCTGTCTATTTCATTGTTTCTTCAGCTTGCAAACTGCCTTGTTTATAGTAATATGGAAAGGCGGTACACAAATTAAGAGTGAAATGAAATGGAAAATGTTTCCTTGCCAACTTCTCCCCAGAAATTCCCTCAGCTCTCGGCATTGTACCTTTGCCACCAGAGGTGGCAGAAGACATACCAGCTTGACCTAAGTTCAGTCAAGAAAAAGAGGGTGACCTCTTTAATCAAAGTTACACCCTGGAACAGATGTGTCCTGCAGGGGTATTCCAGCTTTCAATAAGTTTCAGACCAGCACTGGAGCAACACTCTGGATTATCCGCTTCATTTATGGTAGGCAGCCATATCATATATATTTTTTGTCACACTCACACCATTTAAATAAGTGTTATACCACTTGAAACAGTCATGGCTTCCCATAGAATCCTGGGAATTGTAGTTAGTTAGGGATGCTGAGAGTGTTAAGAGACCCCTATTTCCTTCTGAAAGCTATAACAACAACAACAACAACAACAACTAATAATAATAATAATAATAATAATAATAATTTATTATTTCTACTCTGCCCATCTGGCTGGGTTTCCCCAGCCACTCTGGGTGGCTTTCAACAGAACATTAAAAACAAAATAAAACTTCGAACATTAAAAATGTTCAGATGTCTTCTAAAAGTCAGATAGTTGTTTATTTCCTTGACATCTTATGGGAGGGCATTCCACAGGGCTGGTGTCGCTACCGAGAAGGCCCTATGCAATTACCAGAGTTCCCTGGGATGAGGGACTAACTATTAAGCCACTCTGAGAACTGTATGTCTGTCAGGGAGATAGGTGTCTCTTAACAACTCTCAGCACCCTTGATGAACTGCTGTTCTTTGGCTTTTTTGGGAGAAGCCATGAGTGTTTAAAGTGGTATGATACCCCTTTAAACATGTAGAGCAGATGGGGCCTCAGTCTTGCCTCCAGCTCCAACAGTGCTACTGTCCCAGGTTCTGGTGCTAAACTACCATTTGTGTCAATATTGTATTTTCTCCCTGCCAAGTTCTACAAGCCAAGTAAGGGCTAGTGGCTTCTTTTGGAGGTTCAGACATGCGCAGAAAACAAGGTTTCAAATTCCATTAGTTTCTTGACGTTTACACGTATCTCTTAGATTTTCCTGTCATAAATAAATTGAAAGCATACCAAAACCTCTTCTGATTTGAATCTGTAATACATGTTTTCCTCTGCCCTTTAACATAATTAACTAATACCAAGAAAAGTTTCTACTCATCCCAATTATGCTTCAGGCTAATCTGTGAGCCACTGCCAACATTACATGTCTGTTCTATGTCTTAAAAGCAGAACGGTGGCCATCTTTACAATGCTGGAAAAGTCAAATGTGCAAGTTTCCTTATGAAACTTTTTAAAAACTCCCTCAAAAATCCACAGTAAGAAGAAAACCAATTAATTGTTTGTGTTACCCTTAGCACAACTTGAGCTAAGATCCAGTAGGAGGAGTGCTAAGACTTGATTAGTCTTCAAGGGTTGTTTAGAAATAATAATAGAAACAACTGTGAAAACATTGATCTAGAATTTTTGAACAATAATGCACTTCCCTCGTACATGCATATAATACCCAGGCTTCCAACACCCTTTCCAGTACAGAAGGAAAGACAGCCTGTTGTTTATTTTAGCTAGTCTTATTGGTGTCCAATACCAGTGGAAGATGATTTTGAGGGACGCTTCCTCTAGGCATGGAGATACCATATTTAAAGGGTGACTTTGCCAGACAGTGTCCCACCTGTGAGCCTATTATCTTTTCTCTTAACTCTGCCTGCCACATCTGCTTTAAACTTCCATAATTTCCCATACTATGGTCGAATATTACACTACAGATTAGGGAGGCTGCCCCTTTCAAGTCAGAGTTTGATTTAAAGCATGGAGACTCAAATGTAGTGAAGGATCATTAGCCCTCCCATGGGCACTCCAGGTAGCATGCAAAAGTGTAACCTTGTAATGCTCTGAACTGTGTCTGTCCAACAGTTTCAAAACGGAAGCACATAAGGATATCCAGTTTCACCTAGTCCAGCACTCTGTCTTCAACAATAACTAACCAGTTGTTCTTAGGAAGCCCACAATGATTGTCAGAGCGGTTTGGGGTGGGAAGTGAATGGTCAACTGTGAACTTGGCCAGTCAGTGTCTCACAGGCTACAGGCTCACCTGGCAGCAGTGGCTGGATCTGTGAAAACCGCTCATCATGTTAAAATTCCCGCACCCAGTCACTGCCACTCAGGTAAGCTCAGCACACAGCCAGGGGAATAGCAGGAAGAACCACACTGGCATGGACATCAGTTCTGGCCATCCTGCGATGATGAAGCTACCCAAGAACATGAGAAGAGCCCTGCTAGATCAGGCCAAAGGTCCATCTTTGGCCAACATCCTGTTCCCACAGTGGCCAATCAGATGCCCATGGAAAGCCCACAGACAGGATCTCAATGCAACAGTGCACTCCCCAATTGTAAACCCCAGCATACTGCCACTGGGAAGTGTATTCCGGCCTGACACCAGCCCAGATGATAGTGATAAAACATGTGCTTGTGTTTCTTTCTACAAACTGGTACTCAAGTGTCCTGCTTCTGAAGAAGAAGAAGAGAAGAGTTTGGATTTGATATCCCACTTTATCACTACCCGAAGGAGTCTCAAAGCAGCTAACATTCTCCTTTCCCTTCCTCCCCCACAACAAACACTCTGTGAGGTGAGTGGGGCTGAGAGACTTCAGAGAAGTATGACTAGCCCAAGGTCACCCAGCAGCTGCATGTGGAGGAGCGGAGACGCGAACCCAGTTCCCCAGATTGCAAGTCTATCGCTCTTAACCACTACACCACACTGGCTCTCAACATGGAGCTGAACATGGAGCTCTCATTCTCTTCCTCTGAACATTTTGGTTTTCCCAGTTAATAGCCACAGATAGGCCGACATTTTAATGAATCCAGATTCAGCTCAGGAAATTTGAACACTGGGGAGTGATTCCCTAAACACCGGTGATTTCAACATTTTATGCTTACCAGTGTGCACATTTTCCTTGTGTTTTTTCAAAGCATCCTTGCTCTTGAACCTCTTCCCGCAGCTGTCAGCCTTGCATACGAACCTGGCATCACCTCGGCATGCTTCTTTGTGTTGCTCGTAGCTGATGTTGGAGAGTTGGGAGAGTGGGGAAAAAATAATACATCAAGAAATAAGATACTTCCCCCCTCTCCAAAAAGAATCAGCCTCTCAGCAGGCATTTTGAGTGCGCTTAACACATGCTGCGCAGAAGACTTCTGGGGTCACTTCATGCATAACCTACTGCAGGTAGGCATGAAAGCATTTCTCGTCTTGCACAGTTAGGGTTCAGAAAACAACTAAGGAACTTGAAAAGCAAGCAAGCATGCAAAAGGGAGGTCAGCAGCAGGATGAGAGCAGTCCAGTAATTCTGACATGGAACCTCAATTCTGAGCTGAAGGATGTGTTGCAAACAGAACACTGAAAACTTCTTGAACGATCTCCTGGGTTGACATTCTCTGTGCACTGGAGAACACTGTCAGGAAAGACAAAAGAAAATAAACGAATTTGCTTAAATTGTGTGGGCGTTTGATGCCATCCACATTTATGCTATGTTTGTTTGTTTTCCAAAATAAAACAGAAGTCAAACATTCCAAGGTCAATTAGATTTCAGGGATTGACTGGCTTCCCACACATCCTGGGATATTTGTTCAAGGGGTAAATGTGTGTGTGTATACATACATACATACACACACACACACAGTGGTACCTCGGTTTACGAACTTAATCCGTTCCTGAAGTCCGTTCTTAAACCGAATCCATTCTTAAACCAAGGCACGCTTTCCCTAATGAGGTCTCCCGCCGCCGGTGCCCTTCCAACATTCAGTTTTCATTTGTAGACCAAGGTAAAGTTCGCAAACCAGAACACTACTTCCGGTTTTGCAGAGTTAAAAACTGAACTGTTCATAAACAGGACTGTTCTTAAACCGAGGTACCACTATATATGAATTATTGAAGGAAATTAAGAATATTACGACGAGCTACTTAATTTGTGGTTTAGCCATTAAATTGAGTACAGTGGTACCCCAGGTTACAGATGCTTCAGGTTACAGACCTGCTAACCCAAAAATAGTACCTTGGGTTAAGAACTTTGCTTCAGGATGAGAACAGAAATCGTGCAGTGGTGGCAGCAGCGGCAGCGGGAGGCCCTATTAGCTAAAGTGGTACCTCAGGTTATGAACAGTTTCAGGTTAAGAACGGACCTCCAAAACGAATAAAGTTCTTAACCTGAAGTACCACTGTAATCTTATTTACAAAGTTTATAGTTAAATTATATATATACTTTTTGTTGTTGTTTTTAATATACTAGGTGTCTTGAAGGGGAGACCACGATCACAACACAAATCAACAATCAAGTTTTAGGGCTGGATCAGCAAAATCTATTTTGGACTACAACTCCCATCAGCCCAGTCAAAAAAAAATATTGTGGGGTTTTTTTTGGGTGGTTTCCATATTTTCAAGGCTGCAGAATGCAATAGTATTTTTCTGTGGTATTCTGACCAAACAAAATGCCCCTGAAGAAGGAAAACTATTTCTGAAACATGTTGGGATTAACAGCTACAACATAAACCTTTGAAAACCCTTCGTTCTTTTCCCCTTCCACAAACGTTAACACATCCAGAACAACTGATTCACAATGGATCTCTAAGGATCCACTGCATTCCAGTGATCTACTTACATATACATTGTTTATAATACACACCACTATATAGAAAACTTCTAAAATTCCTGCCTTGTTGGGAAACAATGCCCATTTTATTTAAACGGTTGCTTTTTACAAAGATTGTGTCTCAGAATGCAAATCAATGGGGGAGAAAATGTTCCATTTCTGCTGGAAAGAGGAACTGTGTGTTGTACGCCCTGTATAATTTCCAGAGGTCTGCTGCTGCTCCAATGTACAATATTTACTTAAGAAATTTTCCTCTGCACTTCAAACACATTCCCAGGGTTGCTTTTTCAAAAACAAAATACACAATTAAAATATGGAATATTTTCACATGCTGAATCCCCTGAAGAGAAACAAAATGTATCTCTCTATTGAGGTCAGACTTAATAACCTCTCACAAATTGTCTACCTATAGCTGCTTCATGTATACCTTTAAAACATAGTATCTTTTCTCATTTTAATATGTTACAAATAGGTTGCAAGTTTGATCTTCTGGTTATGTGATTTTATTTGCCATTAATTCAATTTTAAATGTTCTCTTCTGTTTTCATAGAATTGGAGGGACTGTGAAGGTCATCTAGTCCAACCCCCTGCAATGCAGGAATCCTTTGTTCAATGTGAAGAAGAAGAAGAGAAGAGTTTGGATTTGATATCCCGCCTTTCACTCCCTTTAAGGAGTCTCAAAGCGGCTAACATTCTCCTTTCCCTTCCTCCCCCACAACAAACACTCTGTGAGGTGAGTGGGGCTGAGAGACTTCAGAGAAGTGTGACTGGCCCAAGGTCACCCAGCAGCTGCATGTGGAGGAGCGGAGACGCGAACACGGTTCACCAGATTACGAGTCTACCGCTCTTAACCACTGCACCACACTGGCTCCAGACTCAAACCCACCACCTTGATATTAAGAGTCTCATGCTCTACCAACTGAGCTATCAAGCTTTGGTCGTATGCAATTTCTATGTACAATAAATATTATGTGACATCATGGGGTTTGTTTGTTTTTTGCATTTGGGGAAGAAATAATTACAGCTGAAACTTATCTGAGGTGCCAATTCTTATGAGTCCTTAAGAGTGTTCATAACTTATTTGGGCTTATTTGGGTTTATACAATTTAGCGCAATCAATGTGCTGTGCTTTCAGTGGAGTTGTCTTGATTCCATGCTGCATTCAAAGAGGTTGTGGAGCTAAGTCTACAGCACCCACAATATTAGAGAACATTGGAAGGAAAGGTGAAAGTGAACTAGTAGTGGAGTTTGTGGTGGGACACAGATGCTCTCCCAAAACTTGGACTTAACCGTCCAGGAGTCCTTTACCTTTACCTTTACTGGCTTTGCTGTTCTTACCTGGACCAGGTCTTCAAGAGTCAAGGTGGTGGCAAGGTTGGGACTGTGTAGAGACACCGGCGGGGCCACCACTCTCTAGTTGGTGACCCCAACTTTGCAGTCTCTCTGTCCCACCCCATCTGCCTCCAGGTTAGCAGCAGTGATGTCATTGTCAGGAAGATGGCTCCACCCAACCCAAACAGAACCCATACATTCATAGCTATGATGATGTTCCCCAAGCTTGTTGCATTATCCAAAATGAGGCACAGGCAAACTCCGCCCCCCAGTTGTTTGGGACTACAGTTCCCATCATCCCTGACCCTGGTCCTGTTAGCTAGGGGTGATGGGAATTGTAGTCTCAAACATCTGGAGGGCCGGAGTTTGCCTATGCCTGTCCAAAATGTTCAGCGAAAACAGCCAACATGGGCTGTTGTACTTGGAAGGAATGCTTGGAGACTAACATGAAAGCCTACCCAGAAGAACGCCTCTCCTCCAAAACTTCCGTTTCATAGACAACACAGGACAAACCCAGGTTGCTCACTGAGGGAACATTCAGCAGGAAGTCAAAGCCAATCCTGACTTCTCTGAGAAGTGTACCTGCTGCAGTGCATCTGTCTGCACACAACTTCTGTCATATTCCAGGTATAAGATGTTTTCAGTGTGCGTTCAAAAATGTACATTTTAAAGTAGTCTAAAAATGTTTGCTAACTTTGCAATACATCCATCCCTAAAGAAGAGAAATTCAAGTTAATGATCTGAGTGACATGGAATCATAAGGTGCTACTGGAAGGAATTTTTTGTTTTGACTATGGAATCATAGTTAATGATGTTATACACTTACTGCCTCTGCAGAGCTTGCTTAACTGGGAATTTCTTCCCACAATTCCTGCATTTGAATTCCTTTTCTTCACTGGGTTTTTGGTGCAATGTCTGAAGGTGTTCAGCTAGGATTTCCTGGCTGGCAAAACTGGATTCACAGTTAGGGCAGGCATGGTCCTCTTTGCAACTAAAAGAATCTGCACGGCAAAAAAGAAAAATTCAGAAAAATCATTTCCTGCGTATAACATGTTTGGAAGATTATATTCTAAGAAAATGCTTTAATGAAGGAGGATCCACAATATTTTCTAAGCTGTGGTGAGCTCATATTACTGCAAAAAGAAACATGATTAATTCAGCTGACATCTGAAAACAGCAAAGAAATTTAATTATGTTTGTTTATTTCTGTGCAACTTATTTTTTTGCATCGCTTTGTCTTGGTGTAACCCTCTAGCATACATTGCTATAATAATTCTGCAGACAGTTGGAAAGAGAACTGGTGCTCTTTATATTATAAGTGGCAACTCTTTTGAGAAGATTGCTGTGTTGCTGAGGTGACTGAGATGAGGCAATGTTCCTTCCAGCCAACAGAAAAATAAACTTTCAAGGAAGAGGTTTAGTGGTGACACCACCTAAAAGAAACAACTTGGGGGAGAGGGATGGTGCTCTGTTTTATTATATCATTTATGTAAATTCTATCACTTCTGTAAAGTCCTTATTTATGTACTGCTGTTTGATTTTTTGGAGTTTTATGTTATTTCATTAAACAAAGATAAGTCCTTTGCTATGAGTGCCTTCTAAGACGCTTAAGAAAGCACCTTAAATATATATTTTAAAACTGAAATAATCTTATAAAAGAGTCACATAGAGAGGTATGCGTTTTTTCAGTAATGTTTAAGAATAGAATCCTGTTTCGTAGTTATTGAGGCAGAAAGGTACGAAGTCTGAAGTAGTCTTGATAGCTTGCAAAGGTTGCAATTTGTAAACTGTTCAGAAAACTGAAATTACCAAAATCCTCAACTATACAGAAAAGGTGCCCCTCATTTTCTTAAATTTAGAAATGACTGTGTGCTTTTAAACAGATGGACATCATTTCCATTCAGCTTAATTTCATCCATACCTTTCTCACTAGTTTGTTGCAATTCCTTATGGCTGCTGTTACCATTGTTGCTGATGATGCTGTCATCTTCTTCCTGGTTAGTAATTACTTCCTCCTCTTCTTCCTCTACTTCTTCCATGTCGCTGTCAAGGTAACCAATCAGCAGTTCTGTATCTGTTTCAATATCCTCAACAGCTAAGTAGAAAATATTTTCTCCTTCCTGTTGAGGAAAGCAAGAGATTGGACAGTCCCTTTAGGAAAGCATACAGCTAAAGTAATTTTTAAAAGCATCAAGAAATACAAGTTTCTGAGTGGGTAATTTTTGTCAGATACAAGGTGGAATTCATAGTAGTGTTAAGCAGGGTATGCATGAGCTGAACAAGGTCTGCTTGTGCAATAGGACTTTCTCCCCTCTCCTTCCTCTGGGTACCCCCACAAGCCCTACACCCATTCTGGGGGTTTCCCCAGCCCCCTAAAGCAGATTTGGGGGACATACAGGTGGAAGAGAGAGGGGGAAATCCCACTGCACAACTAGAGCTCATTCTGATCAGCCAATTTACTTGAATCTCACCCATTGTTTTGAAAATAATATATTGCTCAAAATTTCCAGCAGGAACAACATAGTCTTGTTGCACTTTTTAAAAAGTTTGTGCCATAGTAAATCTGTTAGTCTTTAAAGTACCACAAGGTTGACTTTTCCCTCCAGACACAACTGAGCTTGTTATTTATTTATTTATTTATTTATTTATTTATTTATTTACTATTTGCAAACTTATAAACCAATTCACAGTCAAAGGTTCCAGAGCAGTGTATGACAGAAGGAAAAGTAAGATAAAATACAAAAAAAAAACCCTGTAGACTCAATGAGCTAGCAGCAATAAAACCATTTCAGCAATTCAATTGTACAACTAATAGTCCATAAAATGCCTGAGTTACATATTAGGAAAAGCCTTCTTAAACAAAAATGCCTTCAGCTGCTGCCTAAATATCAGAATACTAGTTGTGTGCCTAATTTCAGTTGGTAACTGATTTCCAGACGGCTGGAATCATGTAACCTGTGGAAGCCCACCTACTAATTTTGCATGCTTTTGAAGACATAAAGATGTTTGTTTTGCAGTATATCAAGCTCAGCACCAGCACCCTAGGCAGCTAGCAGGTCCCTTGGGATGTCAGGACACTGCCTGCAAGCCACCCACTGACATTTTTCAGGATGTCATGGAGTTGCACTATGGAACTCTGAGAGCTTACAATGCCAGTTCCCAGCCCCCCACGGACTACTCCTGCTACTTCCACACTGTGGCCAGGTATTCCCAGTGGGACCTATATCTACATAAGAGGAAATCCATGAGAGGACACTTTGCCCAGGGTCCCCTCAAAACATGGAGTATGCCCTGTGCTCTGTCTCTATAGCTTTATTGGAATTTGCAAGCCTCTTGCTTCTGCCCACCTCTCATTTCCATGGGCCTGCTTTCATATGGTTCAGTCAATGGTTTTATGGTAATGCAGACTTGGGCAACAGTTATCAGATGAGCAAAGTGCATTGGGTTCTTCCAAAGGAAACAAAAGGAGAATCACATTTACCTAGCAAATGCTGCCAAGTGCTGTCGTAAATCATAATTCTTATCTGATCAACATCCAGTAAAGTTAATTGAGCCTTGCTTACGGTGTGCATAGCCATATATTTTGTGACAAGCTTTGTGAGGCTACAGCAAGATAATGATTTTTAATTTGCAATATGCTAAGATTCATTGAAACTGCCAACAAGGGATATCTTACTTCTAAAGCTTAGATAGGTCTGTAATGGATTAAAATGACTTATTTATGAAATGGGAAAGTCAATTTAATTTGAAAAACTTGTCAAAAGCAACAGTGTTCAAGGACCAGACACATTTTTTGCTCTTACATCAGTGATGGAATGGGGAGAAGAAAATTAATTACATATTTTCTTCAAGATGTGTATTTCACAGTGGAGTTCAGATAGCTATCAGGATAGTTTGCCTTCATCAAAGAGTTACTTTTTCCTCTTATAGCACTGTTGCATGTTCCAGGGAATTTTAATTTACCACAATAAAAACTTAAAATAAATCAAGTTATAAGACATTCCCCCCTCCCTCCTAATGTAAAAAGATTTGGCTCTTACTTTTTCTTGTTTCAAGGAAACATATGTCCAGGCACACAAAGGCCCTGATACACAAAGGCTGTCATGATTTGTTTTAACAAATCATTAGTTAACCACAAGTTGTCCCATAGACAATCAATCAAACCATGGCTAGTTTTTCCAAAGCTGGACTTGTTTTCCAGCTGCTCTTGAGTCAAAACTTTTGCAGTTTGTTGAGCATTTCTGGTTGGGAGCTCAAACAAACCATGGTTAAGGAAGCAGGGTAGAGTGTATGGTAACACCAGACCACACTCAAACCAAAGCATGGCTCATAAGACTATGACTTCATTTATAAAACCAAGCACTGCTTCAGTTACAATCTTTATATCAAATCCATACCTCTGCTGTTAGAAGCAGGGCATGAAGGGAAGGACAGAAGGCACCAAAAATCCAGAAGGGGGACATGAGTTGATAAAAGTTTGAGAGAGAGTCATTTCTAAGATTACCAAGATTACCAAGACAGTGGCGTTGCAAGGGGGGGCAGGGTGCGGTTCACCCCGGGTGCAGTGGCGTAGGGTGGGTTGTCAGCACCCGGGGCAAGGCAAGTAATTTGCGCCCCCTAACCCGTGGATTTGCGCCCCCTAACCCTAACCCCCAGATGTTGCGCCTGGTGCGGCTGCGCCACTGCCCGGGTGCTATGTCTTGAGGGGTGACAAGAAGGCACCCCGTGGGGTTCTTGCCCCGCCGCAGCCACATTCATGGCTGCAGCTGCAAGCAGAGGATCCTGCCACTGTCCATACAGCGTTCGAGCAATGCCGGCAGCAAACCACTACGTACAACGCATGTGCTGTGTCACATGCATGCGCTGTTCATAGCAACGCCACACCTGCGCTGTACATAGTGGTTTGCCGCTGGCACCGCCCGAGCGCCATACGGACGGCGGTGTGATCCCTTTGCTGCCGCTGCAGCTGTGAGCAGAAAATCCTGCCACCGTCCGTACGGTGCTGGGGCAGCGCCGGCGACAAACCACTATGTACAACGCATGCGTGGTGTCACACACATGCACTGTACGTAGTGACGCCACACACGCGCCCTACGTAGTGACACCATGCATGTGTTGTACGTAGTGGCACAACATATGCACAGCCGGTGGTTTGCCCCGCCCCGGGTGTTGGTTTTAGCCTTTGTTCACCCCATACAAAGATTCTAAGACTACTGCTGAAGGTTTATGCTCAAATACGTGTGCTCAGCTACCATTTTAATTTCCCATAATGTCCCTACATTATTAGAAATTTAAATGGTGGCTCAGAGCAATGTGTCCAACACTACTGCTGCCAGGACTGCCATGTCAACAAACAACTTGGAACCAGGGTATCTATGGGACCATCTCTCCTACTGTATCTCTGTCCAGCAGATGGGTGTGCTTAGCCTGTACTATAAATTGAGCTTTTACTCCTGTAGCTCCAGTTCTCAGACTAGCCACTCAAAATCAGACAGATGTCTGGCACAATGATGTTTAGGTGCCCACTGAAGGTTTATGGCGGTTCAAATTTTACAACCAATGAAATTGTTTTACTTTTTAGATTTAGATGAGTGGTTTTATCATTTTTTGAGTTTGTTGAACTTATTGTTTTTGGAACCTGTGCTTGTTTGTATTAGTCTTCTTTGATGGTTTTATATTTTGATGTGGTCTGTATATTTGAATGATGGTGGTGATATAGGACGACCACTGATATAGGGAGTGCAGTCTGCCATGGGTCCCCTAAAACAAGGAGATGGTCCTGCTTTCTTATAAAAGTCAAACACTATGTATTTGGGTATTAACTTTTTGTTAATACAATTGCTTATGGGCAGCACAAGAAATGAACAGAAAACCTCAAACTTGCCTTATGATAAGTAAATATTGCAATAGGTAAATATATAAAATCACAAGCAGGATCATAAGCAGAAGAGGACTATTATGCTCACGTCCCACTTATGGGCTTGCCATAGTCATGTGTTTGGCCAATGTGAGAACAGAATCCTGGACCAGATAGGGTTTTGGTTTGAGCCAGCAAGACTCTCCTTGTCTTCTTATGCATTTGTCTTGGATTTCTTTGTGGCTTACCTCCTCTCCCAAATTCCCGTCTGCCTTTTAGGCTGAGAGGCAGACCAGTTGTGCCATATTTATTACAGTGTTGACTGATTCTCAAATACTAATCTTCCATTATTACATTTGTTAAGTATGACTTTAAACCACTCTACTGCATCACAGTAAAGACCTCTTTTCCCATTAACCTTTGCCATTTCATTATTCCAGTTTGCTGAGCTTGTCCAGACCACCAGAATGTCTGGTGGCTAATGAACAGAGTGCTTGAATAGAAAGGGTTGGCTGTGATCCTGTTTATAAAGAGTTTTGACATTAACAGCTAAGGGGCCTTCGCCATACAGTAGTCACCAGCAGACACCATTGTTAAAAAAAAGTATAAAAATGTAATTGGCAAACACAGGAGCAAATGCAGGCCTTTTTTATTCAACCAGGTTACTCAAAACGGGATTAAGGTACAGGAAAGCAAGCAGAAAACACATTTAGCTTTGAGAGGCATTGTGAATTTTATATGTTCATTGATCAGTTGAATGACAGGAGAAAAGACTGAAGGTTTATTGTTGCTGTCACACTGATTACAACTTCCAACAAAAGGCCAATGACTTCATAGCTATATGTCATACATGGCCTTACAAGTCCTCATTCAATCTGGCAGTATTCCAAAAACTTTGATTAACCATTTCCTTCCACTGGGGGAGGCGTCAAAAAGTATATCATGCATCTGAGGACGGGGTGGGAGTGGGGAGATAGTTGACGCTCCCTACAACTCTTGGCATTCTTATCTGCTTAACAAAGCATACTCACTCAACTGACTTCAGATTCTAAATAGTTTTTACAGTTCTTTAGAATTTCCATAGCTCAGGCACAGCATACAAAGCTAATCTGCTTGAATATGGATGTATGATTAGCCACTATTTTTAATTTCTTATATCCAGTGCTTTTTTTCCTTAAAAAAAATGATTAGAGGTGCTCTCATTTTGACTCAAGAAATTCACCATTTTATACTTGAAATCGGGAAGAATAAATACAGTAAATGGACAAAAGTACAAAGATTCACAAAATGTTTAGGGGTATGTGTACCCCTGCATACCCCCAGAAAAAAAGCACTGCTTGTATCTAGAAGGCATGATTTTGGGATATTTGTAAAATTATCCTTGCCTAGCTTTTACTCTAATTTCATAGACTCCAATCTAAAGGCAGAACCAAGTCAAAGCGAAAGCTTTATTTAAATAAATAAATGAGCACTCCTTTACGGAGATTAAGGATAATGAGCGGTTACCAAATTTACCTGGATAGCAGCCAGGTTCTTCTGTTCCTGGGATGGTGCTTCATGTACAAAGCGGAGCCAGTTGGAATGCCTTGGGCTGCTGGCATCCAGCACGTAAAGCACCTCACCTTTGTTCCCACGCACCTGCAATGGCAAGAACCGTTAAGCAAAACTAAAACTTTGCAGAACAATTAAAATATTCCACTGTAAATCACCAGGGTTCACCCTCCTAGCCTATCTTGCTCTGCCTGGCAGAAGAAGCAAATCTGTCACTTTCCCAGGAATCCACCATGTCTCACATCCTTGGCCCATGTACCTCCATCAGCAACTGGCCCTTCTCTTTTGCTAACTCTCTTCAATTTGACAGCCTTCTTTTCTCAGGGCTCATATTCATTAATGAATAAGCTCCATCCTATGTCAAATAGCCCCACTGGATAACCAACAACCTTCACTAATTCAGACAGCACAAAAGGTTAACTATAGAATTCAAGCATCTTATACAGTCCACACGAGGAAAAAACACAGGTGAAAAATGTGTGCTATAAGTTACCTACGGAAGGGCTTGCTTCCCACACTTCTGGTTTTGTCAAAAGCACAAAACTAGATAGTTTCCAAATCCCACTTCTGAACCCATACCTGCTCCCATTTTATCTTGGTCTACAGCAGGCATAGGGAAGCCTGACCACCCCCTGGTGTCAGACTACAACTCCCACAGGCACAAGTCTGATTATTGTCAGTTTCTAGTGAGGTGGAGATGGGCTTTTTTTCACTGGTAGCACCAGTACAGTATTATGGAATGAACTGCTCTGGGCTGGCATTATGATGGTTGCAACTGATGGGAGCTGGCTTCCCATAACATTTAGAGGGTCTCTGGTTCCCCATCTGTGGTCTACTTTAATAAAGGACTTCTTTAGCTGAGCTGCCGAGTCCAATAAAAATATATAAACTAGTGACTCTCACTGCTGGATTATTTATTTATTTATTTATTTATTTATATTTGTCACCTCATAATAAAGGCTATGTGATAATAAGCTAAATAAGAACAACTCTGGAGTAGAAGAATAATACAAATTCACACCAAAACCTGAACAAAAGATTAAAACAAGGCCAGGCATATCTCATTTTACATAACAGAAGAGCTACAACTGCACTGAAAAGATTAAAAACCAACCAACCACTGTCAAACAGTAGAAAAAATACTAAAAATTATGATCAACAAAATTCAAAGAATTTAAAAAAATGTTATTAAAAGGCCTTCAAAAAATAATGGATGCGTTGGAGATAATAATTGCAATGGGCTACCTGAAGAAATGTTCTGGACAAAATTATTTAAGATATTCTAAAGCCCCTGGCAATCTGCCCAGATACAGCTATAGGTTGGGAAAAGGTAAACACATCTGTGCTCTCCTTAGCACTTTCAAGTCCAACCATTCTTCCTCATTTGCCTTTCAAAACCCACATTTGTACTGCTCCTCATCATATGTGGTTGCAGAATTTTCCCAATTCCTTTAAGAAAATGTTTTCATATTATGAAACAGTAATGGACCCTCTTCCAGGGTCTCTGAAGAGGGAAGGTCATGCTTTAATAATATTAACCAAAGCAGTCTATTCAATACTTCATATATATTTTCCTTTTCCATCTTTTAACTTGAGCCTCTAAGACCTTGGACCTGGAAAATAAAAGAACAAACTAGTAAACTGTTCACCGTTGTGCCAAAAGGGACTGTAACTGAACATTGTTCCTGAGTGATATTATAATGTACTTCTTTAGCATTGTGTACTCACATTGGACAGAAACAGGAAAATTCTGGGGAGAAAATATTATTCCGTTGAAACCACACTTTTCAAAAGGTTAGGTGGATCTCTTCCAAAAGGAATGAGAAACTGTTAGGAAAAGCACTTGTTCCAGATTTCAAGGGCAAGATTCAACCCATCACCCAAAATTCTTATTCACTTAATTGCTAACATGAGTGGTCTGGTCTGCTCATGCTAGCAACACAATGGAGGTCACATTCTCCATCCCCGCAAAGCAACAGGTTGAATCTTAAGGTAATATAGTAGTTTAACATCCTGGTAGTATGTGGCTTAATTTTCTACAACACCTGGGTACCCACAACTTCTGGAAGTAATACATTGAAAACCATTGGTTCATGTAAGCCATCATGACTAGCAGCCATTGATGGTCTTGTTTTCTAATATGTATGGTTATCTACCTCTTCCACAATATTATTCTCACAACAATCCTGAGAGGTCTGTCAGACTAAGAGTGTGACAGTCCCAGGGTCATCCAGTAAGCTTCACTGCTGGATGAGGATTTTAACCTGAGTCTCTCAGGTCCTAGTCTGACATGATACCCACTGCACCATACAAGCTTTTTTGTCTTAGTTACCCTCGGGAAGGGACATCCTACTTTCTCACTGACAGACACAGGTAGCCTTATTATGACAAAGCTTAGCAAAAGCCACATGAGAGTGTGTATTCTTCACACTGTTCTTATTTTCTTTATTTAACAGCTCCCGAGGTTCTGCAAAACAATATAAAAGTCTCTCCAATTTACTACTCTTTTTCCAAGGAGAGATTTTGTTCCCCAAAGAGACAGAGATGTGAATATAAGTTGTTTTTGAAGATAACAGGATTTGTATGTGCCTCTGAAAAAACAAAATCTGCTCCAAAAAGTTATATTTATATGCATTTGACTTTGTTTGGGACAGACAAGCAAGGCCAGTGTTAATTCTCACATGAATATGGATGAAATTAAAGCTATCGTGTTTCAAACAGCCTGACATTTCCACAATAGCACAAGTTTATGCTGTGTTTTCAACATGAAAGGGTTGAAAGCCTGAATGGACCACTGCCGTACACAAAACTGTACACTAAAATAAGCAGACAAGTAATGCAGTCAGGAAAATTGGAGCTTTCCTTTTGGACAATGCTATGGCTGCAATCATGTACACAGTTAGATTGTTTAAAAGTATATTGACCTCAGTGGAATTTAGAAAACCTAACTATGTGAGTTTTGTGCAATTGGGCTTACTCCAAGGTAAATGGGTATAGGATTGAAGCCTTTAATCACTTATACAGTGGTGGGGAAAAACACCAAAATCAGTCATGATTTCTAGCCATTTGCAGTTGATATGAACATTATTTCTATTCTTAGGTAAAGGGAGTTTTGCTATTTTGTCTGTTGATTCCCATTAAACAGACAGAAGTCACATCCACACTTTACATTTCAAGTACCATTATACCACTTTAAACAGTCATGGTTTCCCCACAGTGAATTCTGGAAACTGTAATTTGTTAAGGGCACTCACAGATAGTTGTTAGGAGTTAGTTCCCTGGAAAGAGGACCAGTTCTGAAACCACTCTGAAAACTGTAACTCTGTGAGGTGCAACAGAGTTGGAAAAAGACAGTAATTGGGGAACTAACAACTCCTTTGAACCCACTTTACCATAAACTGGGAGTCAAGAGATTACAACTTTCAGGAACTGGGGGCCACTGGTTTGTATACAGCAGTGAAATGCTGTATACCTTCAGTGAATACTACCCACCAATGTAAAATGGTAGCCTTGATACAAGCCAATAATGCAAGTTGGTTAAAAAACCAAAACCAAAAAAAGCACTCTGGGGAAGGCTATTGGTGAATGGCAAAAAAATAAAAAAATGTAGAAAGCTCATGTTGGCATATGTGGCTCAGGCAACTTGCTAAATGACTCTCTCAAGTTTGAAATGAAATCATGTTGTGTTTGGCCAAAAGGATTAAGCAGCGGGGTGTATTCTGCTGCACTACATGAGCATGGCTGTGAGCTGAAGTCAAATACTTTACAGCCAGTGAGGGGAAAATGTCAGCACAGCAATGATAACAAACAGATGGCTTCTGCTACAGCACTCAGTAAACACATTGCTTGCAATTTTGGAGGCCATTTGGCGGATTGTTATTAAATAAGAAAGGCAAGAAACTACATTCCCATATAAACAGCAAGGGCGGGGGGATATTCCGTGACTCCTCTAATTTAATTTTGAAACAGAACACATGAGACCTGGTATGGGATGCTCTTAGAAGCTAAATGTTAGCCTTGCATTGATTTTGAAGCTGCTGCGTTACAGCACTATGCCGTTCAGAGACTCTATCTAATGGAGTGCAGCCCTTCCAAGGGCAAGTTGCATCTATCTTTTTGAAATTTGCCAACGCCATTCCCTCAAAAGGGGCACCCATGCCTGCAATTTGCTTCCAATTCTGGCAGAAAATTTAAAAGATGAAGACTTTTCTACAGTCGATTGAACTAACAAACTATAGTTTGGTTTTATAAAGTTTGGCTTGCTTTCCAGCTGCTCTTGCCTTGTAACTTTGCAACATGATGTGCATCTGGAGTGCAATGGCCAAACAAACCATGGTTAAGAGTACTGGGTTTAGGTGTAACATCAGGCCATAGTTAAAACAAATCAAGGTTCATAAACCAACAACAAACCATGGCTTCAAATTGTGGTTTGCTGGCAATAAACAAACCCTAATTAAGTTGATTCAGATGAGCAAACAAACTATGGTTTAATAAAACATGGTCTAGCGTTAGGTGCGAACCAGGCCAGTGCTTTGGATACTTTATCCATAGACTATAGAAAGGAATATATAGAAATTACCGTATTTTTCGCCCTATAGGACGCACCGGCCCATAGGACGCACCTAGTTTTCAGGGGGGGAAATCAAGGAAAAAAATATAATCCCCCCCCCCTGCAGCTCTGGGAGCAGCGGACAAGCTGCACGCAGCCTGTGCGCTACTCCAAGACCTTCTTCCTGCTTTTGCGGGAGGTGGCGGAATTCCCCCACCTCCCGCAAAAGCCCACAGGAGCCGCACGCGACTCCTGCAGGCTTTTCGACCAGGAGGGAGAAGGGACTGAAACGGACAGTCAGTCCCTTCTCCCTCCTTGGGGAAAAGCCCCCAAGAGTGGCGTGCTCTTTAAAGGCTGCGCAGCTCCTGCGGGCTTTTCTACGAGGTGGGGGAATTACCCCACCTCCTAGAAAAGCCAGCAAAGCCGTGCAGCCCCTTTAAAGAGCGCGCGGCTTTTGCCTGCTTTTGCGGGAGGTGGGGGAATTCCCCCATCTCCCGCAAAAGCCCACAGGAGGGAGAAGGGATGGACTCAGACAGTCCGTCCCTTCTCCCTCCTTGGGGAAAAGCCTGCTTTCCCCCACTGCCAGCCTCCAAGCCGGGTTGGAGAGTAGCGGGAAGGCGTTGCGCACCTTCCCGCTGCCCCCCATCCTCCGGGGCTGGCGATGGGGGAAGCCAAGGAGCCTGCATTCGCCCCATAAGACACACACACATTTCCCCTTCATTTTTGGAGGGGGAAAAGTGTGTCTTATAGGGCGAAAAATACAGTAATTGCTGTTTATTATTCAGGGACCTTCAGTCCTCTGCAGAATATTGTAGGTGATGGCAAATATTTTTAATGGTATCTTAGGAAACTTATCCAGAGAGGTAAAGCCAATAAATGTTCTGCCAAGCCCAGTGTTGGTTTGCATTAGTCATGTGGTCTTTAGTGAAGTAACTTCAATGAGATAACTTCAGAGCAAGTGGTCTGTGGCTTACAGATAAAATGTTTGCATACCCTACTACTTCATGCCATGGTTCTTAATTTGGCAACTGAATTGAGGATACTGTTATTTGTTTCAACCCTCAGAAGCCCATCAGCTGAGGGTGTACTGATGCCTAATTTCATCAAAAGCAGACAGCTGCAAGAGCATTGCAGGCAGAGCAATGATGTCACTTGATTACAAATACTGCCACTCTATGAGCACAAAATATTTCATTTAGGAACTGTTTTTACAAAGCAAAACAGCAAACCACCCAGCAGGGCTCCCTTAAGACGCCCTCCAAGAATACTAGTCTCACCGGAGATCAAGCAATAGCTCTGTCATATATAAGACCATACATCCACAGGATATGGGCCGCAATCCCAAATGCACTGAGCATCCCCAAAGCCTTAATGAAATCAACAGAGCTTTGAAGGTCCAAGCATACTAAGAGCTATAGTCAGCCTCAACAAAGGCTCAGAAGGGCTCAATCTAAGATCTGAACTGCATGTTTATAAAAAGCACTTGATATGATAATATGAAGAGGGGAAAGACATGCTGAAATGCTGCAGCACATCCAGATCTCCCTGCCTACCAAAGGGTCAAGGAGAAAAATCCCAGCCTAGCCTACTACCTGATATCCTATTTTTCAATGAGCAGAATTTTATTTGTTTACATGAATGAGTATGCATTTTTGATGCCTGACAGTGCTAGGCATGGATATTAGGGGTGTGCGTAGGGTACTTGTAGCCAAGAATGGAAGTCATCGGAGATCCCAACAGTTATGGAATGGCAGGCTAAACTTTTTGAATATACAGAATTAGCGAAAATGACATATAAAATTCAACACCAAAAAGGGGCAAAGTTTGTAGAAGAATGGGGTAAATTTGTAACATATATAGGAATCAACTGTAGAAGTTTAAGAACTACAGCAGGGTTAACATAACTCTTGTGACGTGTATAGAAAAGTAGAAGGAACTGTAAGAGAAGATGTATATTAAGAAAACTGCAACTGGGAAGGAAGGAAGTGAAGGCATGATTCTATGCAATGTAAATAAGATGACACTGAGAATGATTGTAAAGATTGTTTTATTTTGGGTTTTTTTTGGAAAAAGTCAATAAAAAGCATTAAAATTAAAAAAAAAGATACTAGGGGTGTGTGTAGCCCAAATTGTGAGGCAAATCATAGTGATATGAGGAGTCTTTCACGTTACCACATTGCGCCATTAACAGGTAATGCCAAGGGAGATCAGGCAGTGCCCAATCCTCGGAATAGTTTAGTTGCCTCAGTTTTTCCATAGCGTGAAATATATTACCCCCCCATCCCGCCACTCCACACAGACTGGCTTTTTGAGAAATGAAACACAGGGCTCATCCACACTTCTGCTTTTCTGGTGCCTCCAAAGCACAGGTCTGAGCAGTTTTCTGCTTGTCCCCTGTTTTCTAGAGCAGTTTTGTCTTTCCCCTGTTGTTTTCCCCTGGAAAACCCATTTTTTAAAAATGTTTGATATTTTACTATGCTTTTATATATGCTGTAAGCCACCCAGAGTGACTGGAGGAACCCAGACATATGGGTGGGGTAATAATAATAATAATAATAATAATAATAATAATAATAATAATAATTTTGTTATTTATTTTATAAACTGAAACAAATGTTAATCCGGAGAAACCTTGACTGATACTTGCTCAGATTCAGCAGGAAACAGCAGGATTTCCCAGGGGAAAGTGGCAGGGCCAGTGGAAGTTTGGAAGATCCCTGAGTTGATAGAGAAAACACCCAGAATTCAACTGGAAAGAGGTGGAAAGGAGAGTGGAGAGGTGGGATGATCTTTTGATTTGACTGAGAGGTCTAGCATTTAAATTGGTCAGTTATTTTCCAGCTGCACTCCAACCACAGTGATTTGGGGGCACAATAACCCTCCTCCCAATGAATTGTCCTTGTCCTCCAGGTCTGGTTATCACCCACTAACAATTACAAAACATAGGGCTTTCTCATTTCTTCATGGAGGGTACTTACAGGAAGGGGGCCTGGTGACAAATATTTTCCAGATTTTTTAAATAACAAAAGTAAAAATAATCTGTCTGAATGTGGGCAGGTTTCTTACAATTGATCCACCCCTCTGCCCAAAAAAGCCACCCCACTAAATGATGGGTGGGAACTATATTAGGGGTCTTTCAGATTCTATGTAACCTACGAAGAATATTTCCTCATAAACTGGAATGATCTTAACTCTGTTTTGAGGGTGCAGCAATGTGGTTAATACTGCTACTACTAATAATAGACAATATATGAGCTCCAGCAAAACAGTCACTAACTTGAAGCGGCCTTCCTAATTTCTTGAATGGCTATCTATGTAAACCTGGACAGCTGCTTTTTACTTTACGTGTCCCTAGCCACAGGCTTGCAACTCAAGGCCACTTCACAGCATGACTCATAATGCACAACAACACTTGTATTCAGATCAGCGTCTGTAAACGTAAACCGCTTGGGTTCAAACATTCAGGAAGTCATAAAATGTGGTATGCAGGAATCTGTGCAAGGTTCCAAAAATAGGTCAAAGAGGGGGAAAGCTAAGAAAAAGTGTCAAAGAACCATATAAAACCTGATTTTATGGTTTGCTGTTAGAACATCTACGTGTCACTGAAACACTGTCACACTCTCAAACAAATTAATATTAAACCATTTACAGCATTTAGAAGATTATTGTGCTTCTAGGTCACTTTAATTAGACAAAAAGAATCTTTGTTCTTCATAATGAACAGGGGAGCCAACTTGGGTCCCAGGTTATGGGTGCCCAGTGCACATGGCATCATGATGTCACGTTGCAGCATGATGTCATGGTGTCAAATTGCGGTGTGATGTCATGTCTCTCACCCTCCCCAGCCTCAGAACCTGACTTCCAGTGGTAATGGAAGTCAGGATCCAAGACCTTACAAGACCTCAGAAGTTGCACTGGGCAGCACCTACAACAATTTTTTGTGGATGCTCAGGCACCCAGATCCCTCTATAGTTGGTGCCCCTAGTAATGAATATATTTAAACAAGCACCACTGCTAAAATGGCATTTATTAAAGGAAAACTACACCCAAAGTGGATCGCTTCTTATAAGAGCACGCTTAAAATTTAAAAGCAGCCATGCCACCATTATTTAAAATACAGGCATTTAAGCTAGATAAAACAGCAGAAATGCTATCCATTCAAGAATAGACCTGTAATATATGGCCCTAACTAAGAAAAAGTAGTCTGGATTGGTTTCAAATCGGAAGAGTTGTGACCATTCATGCCTTTGTAGAGGTCTATAATTCCCTAGGTTTATGTATGTATGTATGTATGTATGTATGTATGTATGTCTCTCTCCCTCTCAACTACATTTTGTCAGTCTTGGTTTTGTCACAAGTAGTAGTGCCCTTTGAGTGCTCACTGCAACGACAGATCCTGAAGCTGAGACTCCAATACTTTGGCCACCTCATGAGAAGAGAAGACTCCCTGGAAAAGACCCTGATGTTGGGAAAGATGGAGGGCACAAGGAGAAGGGGACTGCAGAGGACGAGATGGTTGGACAGTGTTCTCGAAGCTACAAACATGAGTCTGACCAAACTGCGGGAGGCAGTGGAAGACAGGAGTGCCCGGCGTGCTCTGGTCCATGGGGTCATGAAGAGTCGGACACGACTAAACAACAACAAGTAGTGCCCTTGTAGTGCCTTTGTAGCTGCCACTGCTGCTCTGCATCTTTCCACCCTGGTTGAACACAGTGTATTGTATAGCATCCGCACCCATGAGTTGCCCTACTCCCACCTCACATCACTGGCAATAGGTGGTGGGGCAGAAGGGCACATGGTGTGGAGACCTCATACACTGAATGCAAGTAAATGTGATCAGGAACAGGAGGAAGAGATACAAAGATGATACAAAGAAGAAACAGTTTTGTATCCCATCACATCTAGTTAGACTAACAAACAATAGTAATTCTAGCCCTGGGTCACATCCACACAGTACATTTAAAGCACATCACTTCCCTCATAGAATCATGGGAACTGTATTCCCATGCAAGGAATTGTATTCTGCATGCTAGGTATTGTATCTACATTTGGCTCCCAGTAGGTTTCCGAGTACTGAGCCTCGGTCCAGTATACCTGAAGGAGCATCTCCACCCTCATCGTTCAGCCCGGACACTGAGGTCCAGTTCCGAGGGCCTTCTGGCGGTTCCCTCACTGCGAGAAGTGAAGCTACAGGGAACCAGGCAGAGGGCCTTCTCGGTAGTGGCGCCGCCCTGTGGAACGTCCTCCCATCAGATGTCAAGGAAACAAACAACTATCTGACTTTTAGAAGACATCTGAAGGCAGCCCAGTTTAGGGAAGTTTTTAATGTCTGGTGTTTTATCATGTTTTTAATATTCTGTTGGAAGCCGCCCAGAGAGGCTGGGGAAACCCAGACAGATGGGCAGGGTATGTATGTATGTATGTATGTATGTATGTATGTATAAATAAATAAATAAATAAATAAGCAAGCTACAGTTCCCAAGATTCTTGGGGCAGGGGGACCATGTGCTTCAAATGTACCATGTGGATGTGATTTCTTTGTTTTTGCAAAACAATGTACCAACTGAGTCCCTAGAGCCCCAGGAGCCAAGCCATTCTTGCAGTCCTCACCTCCCACATCAGTCTGCAGTCTGTGTCTTCATCCAGCTCCTGAGGCATTCGCTTCTCTCCTGCAAAGGGTCCAAATTTTTCGCCCTAAGGAGTGGAAACACAAGCAAAGCAAAGACATCAAACCCTTCCGCCTGGTCTAGGAAAATGTATTGCTATGTTCAGTTTCACAACTTCATTGGGGTCAGGTACATATTATTACAGAAATGTGTGACTGCACCACTGTTTCTTTAAATTACTTACATGGGGTTCAGGTTTAGAGGATTCATGTCTGAATAAAGATGTAGGGAAAGGGGTTTATACCCTTCCCCCAGGACCCATCCCCAATGGAAATCAATCCTAGCACCCCACAAAAAGCTGCTTTATTCCCCAGTGGTAAAAGCCTTCCAGCACAAATGCTATGTCCAGATGTTTTTTGAATCAGAAAATCAGAACTGGCGAGAAAGGTTAACTTCCCATACCCTATTTGTAAAAAATAAAACAAGATATGGGGGACAGGTACCCTGAATCTCTGAAGAGGGCTAATGGGTTTTATCCAACTAAGGTTTACTCAAATTAATGAACATGACTATGTCTGGTCCATTAAGTCTACTCTGAGTAAAACTTCTTGAATATCATGCAAAGTCCTTTTAACAACTGTATTTTTTTAACTGCTTAATGATACAAATTAGCAGCCTAATAAGGATATGAGAAGGGACATGGGTGGCGCTGTGGGTTAAACCACAGAGCCCAGGACTTGCCGATCAGAAGGTCGGGGGTTCGAATCCCCGTGACAGGGTTAGCTCCCATTGCTTGGTCCCTGCTCCTGCCAACCTAGCAGTTCGAAAGCACATCAAAGTGCAAGTAGATAAATAGGTACTGCTCCAGTGGGAGGGTAAACGGCGTTTCCATGCGCTGCTCTGGTTTGCCAGAAGCGGCTTACTCATGCTGGCCACATGACCTGGAAGCTGTATGCTAGCTCCCTCGGCCAATAAAGCAAGATGAGCGTCGCAACCCCAGAGTCGGTCATGACTGGACCTATTTGTTTGTTTATAGGAACAAGGGAGGTTGCCTTATACTAAGTCCATTGGTCAATCTTGTTTAGTATTCTCCACAATGACTGGCAGCTGCTTTCTGACTCTACCTGGACATGCCTGCAACTGAAACCTGGGTCCACACAAAGCACAGGTGATCTATATGGAGCTGCAGCCCAGAAAGCATAAACCAGGAACCAGAGGAGCAATTACAGTAAGAAAGGACAATAACAGTTTGCTACAATTTGGCAAGCTTTGGCTACCTAAACCAGCTCAAGAGAGCGTCTTGCAAAAGGCACCTTTTGTTTATTCCCCCTTCCCTTTGCCATTGAGGTGAAGGACTGAAATACACAGGCTCTTCCTTTGAAACCGAAGACTGTCACGGATTTGCAAGATGCAAATTGAATCCCCTGCCCCCAGGCAAATCTATTTTGGATGCGAATCGGATTTGAGCTCACAGCTCCTTCTTTTATGTGGCTGTTGTCGAACTGATGGGGATTCTGACTGCCCCGAGGAGAGCTCAGTCGAACAACAATGGGCGCAGGAGGCGCTGCGAAAAAGATAGATTAAAAAGCAAAAGTTTTGAGGCCATTTATGTAATAATTTCCACAAGTTGCCGGACGGAAGTGAACTAAAGAGTGTCACAAGAGGAAGAGGGGTTTGGGATTAAATAGTGAAGATCTGAGACAGAGAGAGAGAGAGAGAGAGAGAGAGAGAGAGAGAGAGAGAGAGAGAGAGAGATACGTGGCAAGCTCTCTGGGGAGGGTGGAAGGTTGAAGGAAGAGCTTGCAGGAAAAGCCTGGCGGATCTCTCCCCGCTCCCGTCCTGCCGATCCCTCACCTTAATGGTGCAACAGCAAGGATCACCCACCTTTTTTACTCTCCGGGCCGTAAAGAGCCCCATCCCGTCTTGAATGTTAGATGACTTCAGGGCAAACCTGTCCGGCACGTACATGCCCAGCATTTTTTACTACTATGGGCTGGGGGGAGTTACTAATGTAGCTTCTTAAACGGGGGAAAGGGATCCAGAGGGGCTTTCATTGCAAAGGGAAGCGGGTTGGGTAGGTAGGGTGTGGGGAGAGAGAAGGGATCGGGCGGGGAAGCCTTGCTGCTCGATCTCCTCCCCTGCCCCCCCCCCCGGGCCGGGCCTGCTTCTTCCCCCCGCCCCGATTCCTCGCTCGCGAAGTCTCCGCCGCTGGGCCGGCGCTTCTGCCGAGGCTCGAGAAAGGCGGCGCTCCGATTGGCTGAAAGTTTTGCCGAGAGCGAGCGAGGAAAGGCAGAGCGCGCGACTCCTGCGAGGCGAGCGAAGGATCCCGGGAATCTTGGGCAGGGAGAAAGCGGGCAGCTTCTCTTTTCGGGACAGGACGAGAGCCCTGCATTCCTGCTGCGGAGCGTGGGCTCCAGGGCTTTAAAAAAATGCTTTGGAAATTTGGGTTTAGCAGACCTAATTTGAGTGGCGCGACTTAAATCATTCTATGATGCATGTATAGCACATTTCCCTAATTTTCATTTCCCCCTCCCATAACTCAAAAACTATATGGCATAGGAATTTTTTTGT
The DNA here is from genome assembly GCF_964106915.1 of Podarcis gaigeae. Lineage (NCBI taxonomy): Eukaryota > Metazoa > Chordata > Lepidosauria > Squamata > Lacertidae > Podarcis > Podarcis gaigeae. The sequence goes on along the minus strand of NC_139685.1, from coordinate 51,586,296 downwards.
TCACGTTAGTGACTTTGACATGTGAAATAATCCAGTGCAGAACAGCAATGGAACAACTCCATTGAAGAAGATAATAGTGGTTACCCAGACCTCCTTGCCGGTTGCGAAGGGGCCCCAATGACAGCTCAAGCTTCAGGGCTCTGCCACTGGTGGTGTTATGGGTAGGGCCTTTGAGGCTAAGGTTCCAATTCCCACTCAGCCTAATGCCTGCCTCAGGGTTGTTGTGAGGATAAAGTTTGGAGGGAGAGAACTGGATATGTTGTCTGGAGGAGCGCTTAAAAGGCTACTAACCTGAATAAAGAGTGTGTTGTAGGAGTTAGGATGCCCGACTAACCATCCCTCAGCTGTGAAGTTCAAGGAGTGATGTTGGACAAATCACAATTTCTCAACCCTATCCTACTTCACAAGGCTGTTGTGATTTTTTAAAAAAATAAAAATAATGCTGTACATGTGGTACAGTAGGAGTAAATGTCATTGAAAACAGTGGGACTAACTTCTGAGTAAATTTACAGGGGATCCCTCTGTTACTCTTGCCATAAATGCTAACTTGGATGGCACCAGAACAATAAAATATTTTTAGACACAAACTGGTCCGTCCCCCCAAAGGCAACAGACTACTTCATCAGATGCATATAAGTAAATAGATTGAGCTGTAATGGCAAAATAAATATAAGAACTGTATGTAAGTAAGCTGGTATACAGTCAACAGATGAAGGGTCTAAACTGAACAGCCAAAAGCCAACTTCACATCTGAGCAGGGATTTTGAACATGGGACGACTATCTGTGATCTCCAAGGTTGTTGGGTTTTTTGTTTCATTTGTATCCCATATATGGGTTTTTTTTGTTGTTACATTTTTATCCCTATTTGTTACATTTATATCTCAGTTGTTACATTTGCAACCCTGTATGATACATTTGTTTTTTTGTTACAGATAGGTAGCCGTGTTGGTCTGCCATAGTCAAAACAAAAAAAATTCCTCCCAGTAGCACCTTAAAGACCAACTAAGTCAGTTCTTGGTATGAGCTTTCGTGTGCATGCACACTTCTGCACACTTTTCTGCACACTTTTCTGCACACTTTTGAAGAAGTGTGCATGCACACGAAAGCTCATACCAAGAACTGACTTAGTTGGTCTTTAAGGTGCTACTGGAAGGAATTTTTTTTGTTTTGACTATGGCAGACCAACACGGCTACCTATCTGTAACTGGAACTATGGAAGGCACCACATTGAGCCGCATGAAATGGAAGTCCAGAAGAAGTGTGCATGCACACGAAAGCTCATACCAAGAACTGACTTAGTTGGTCTTTAAGGTGCTACTGGAAGGAATTTTTTTGTTTTGTTTTTTTGTTGCATGTGTATCCCACCAATTGTAGCTGGATCTAAATTCTGTAAAGGCAACCAAGGATTGAGGTGCAAGGAACTCAAAGCAATGGTTTTGCCTCACAGTAATCCTCAGTCTATATTGTTTTGGGCCAAGAGACAATTGCATGTGCAGGACCACACTGCAAGCTTCCTGTAACAAGTCTTGAAGAATTTGCATCTGGATTTCCCATCTACAAAACCGTGAAACTAACCACTGTCTCTTTTCCTCTACATTGGCTGTACAGTGTAGTTATCACATCAGCCCCCAAACCTACCTTAACTTTTGCATCTTTGTAGATGATACTGCATCTTACAGTGGACCCATTGCAGCAGGTGTAAGGCAACAGAAAAGATGCACAGGCATGTTTGCCAGACAGATGCTTGAGCTTTTTAGCTTCTGTTCCTACGATATCCAGTATTCCAGATTCTTCTCTACAGAGTTAGTGCATTCAATTTCAATGATGATGATGATGATGATGATGATGATGATGATGATAATTTATTATTTGTACCCCGCCCATCTGGCTGGGTTTCCCCAGCCACTCTGGGCGACTTCCGACAAAGATGAAAAATACACTAAAATGTCACATATTAAAAACTTCCCTGAACAGGGCTGCCTTCAGATGTCTTCTGAATGTCAGGTAGTTGTTTATCGCTTTGACATCTGATGGGAGGGCGTTCCACAGGGCGGGCGCCACTACCGAGAAGGCCCTCTACCTGGTTCCCTGTAACTTGGCCTCTTGCAGTGAGGGAACCGCCAGAAGGCCCTCGGAGCTGGACCTCAGTGTCCGGGCAGAATGATGGGGGAGGAGATGCTCCTTCAGATATACTGGACTGAGGCCATTTAGGGCTTTAAAGGTCAGCACCAACACTTTGAATTGTGCCTGGAAACGTACTGGGAGCCAATGTAGGTCTTTCAAGACCGGTGTTATATGGTCTCGGTGGCCGCTCCCAGTCACCAGTCTAGCTGACGCATTCTGGATTAGTTGTAGTTTCCAGGTCACCTTCAAAGGTAGCCCCACGTAGAGCGCATTGCAGTAGTCCAAGCGGGAGATAACCAGAGCATGCACCACTCTGGTGAGACAGTCTGCAGGCAGATAGGGTCTCAGCCTACGTACCAGATGGAGCTGGTAAACAGCTGCCCTGGATACAGATTTGACCTGTGCCTCCATGGACAGCTGTGAGTCCAAAATGACTCCCAGGCTGCGCACCTGGTGCTTCAGGGGCACAGTTACCCCATTCAGGACCAGGGAATCCTCCACACCTGCCCGCCTCCTGTCCCCCAAAAACAGTACTTCTGTCTTGTCAGGATTCAACCTCAATCTGTTAGCTGCCATCCATCCTCCAACCACCTCCAGACACTCACACAGGACCTTCACCGCCTTCACTGGTTCTGATTTAAAAGAGTCTGCATATAGTCGCTGTTGCCTGAAATAGCCCTGTGCATGGAGATCTCCCAAATCATATGTTAGACCAAGCATTTCAATAAGTTGTCCATGGTTTTAAGAGTGAGATGGCACAATATCTACAAAGAAGTGTGTAGGGCCTTAAAAAAATAATAAAGAAGACCTGTCATTTAAATTTATTTATTGTTAATTACCCAGGTACCTTAGAAAAATGGGACCTTTTGCTGTTACGGTATTTAAATAGAAAAGCAGGCTATTAATGAATACAAGGGAAGTTAGTGCCAAGTCCTTATGGGGAATGGTGGCAAAGCAGGGCTGTGGAGGCCCCTCTTAACCCCGGGGGCCTTGGCCAGTGCCCCATCTGGCCAGCCACTGGTGCCAGCCCTTCATACACAGGACTGTAATCTACTAATGGATCTTGAACATGTTTATCTAAGCTATTTTGATGAATATTTCATATTCCCAAATTTGGTAAGGAAACATATTGACCATTGTTTCCCCTCTAGCAATCATTTAAACAGATGCATTAAATTGTCAGCACTTTGCAAGCTCTTTCCTTACAGGATCCTCACCAATGGCCCTTCAATGGTGCCTTGGAACATGTACAATTTATTTCATAGAACCGAACAACTGTAGAGTTAGATGGGACCTTAAGGGTCATCTAATCCAACCCCCTGCACTGCAGGGATGTCTAGTAAAGCATCCATGACAGATGGCCATCCAACCTCTGCTTAAAATAAAGGGGTTTTTTTAAGGGTCACATCAAACCAAGTTTTACAAGAAAGAAGAAGATGACTTGGTAAAGGTGAGCTGCATTTTTGCTCTTGGGTTGCTGAATTGCTAAGGTTCCATTTTCCAGAAGGCATAACAGATAATCCCAGACTTCAATGGTGTCAGAAAACATACGAGGAGGAGGAGGAGACCCAAAGAAAACCTTTTTGCCAAATACTCCTCTACGTAGTAAAACTAAATACATCATTAAAGACAAAGTGCACCCAGTTGGAACATTACATTTTGAATAATGCTATACCTTGTCCCAGTTTGAACACCAAGCTGTAAATCACTTTTGGTTATTTTCCTAATATTGTATAGTATCCACTAGCAGTTTTCTGAATGACAGGGGGACCTGAAAGTGAACTCACTCTATTAAACAGATTAATTTAAGATGGGAATTCAATCCAGAGTGCTCGTATTATTCCTGGGTTCGTTTATACACAGTTTATCAAAGTGCAGATTGGAGCTGGCCAAAGATTGTTCTTTTCCCAGCGGGGAGATGTATTTGTTTAAATCTGATTATAAAGCTGAAAGAAAAACAATGCATTTGGGGGAAGGCAGAGAGAGAGAGAGAGAGTGAGAGAGTGTGGGGGAAGGGAGGTGAGGAGAAACTGACAAACCTGTAGTATTTAAAATTCTAAATTTAACGCTGTGGGCTTACATCTCATAATTTTAATTACTAGGCTGCTCCGGATTTGTTCTTTTGGCTTATGCTTTGTTACATACACCCTCCTTTGACATGGCTACCCTTTCAAGCACACCAAAGGGTGCAATTACTTCATTCTCTTTGCTGTCATTTTGAGACAACCGCAGATAAAGTTACGCCTGGTGCAACTGGGGGGCTTGAAGAGCCTTGTAACTCTTTCTGAAGTCAAAAGATAAGGAAAAGGGCATACAAGTTGGCCTTAAAATGCAAACCCTTTCAGGCTTAACCAAATATACAGACTGTGGTACCCAGGTCTGTTTAAAAAGGGCATGTTTAGGTGCATGTAGATAGATAATCTAAGGTGCATATGGTGGCTAAGTTTGGACTTCCAGGCTGCTCTGTCAGGCCTTTGGGACTATCCCCAAGCAACACCCTTCAATGACCTGGGTGTTTCTGTCTGGCTGAGATGAGTCCTTTAACTCTCACAATGCATTTTGCTTGCCTGCATGAAAGACAGAGAGTGAGCTGTGACTGCGTTTAGGAATTAACCAACAGTATAAAACTAAAATTTGCATTCATTGCTTCGCCCTCTTTTGCCACTGGCACAGTCTGCTGTTGACATGTTTGGGCCCAGAAGAAATGCGTGTCACACTTGCCAGTGTGATTGTTCCTGCCCAAAGACAGCACCACAAGGCAAAAGGCAAGCAGAGTTTTATTGGGGTCAGTGAGCAACTATAAGGGTGGTAAATGGGACACTTGGAGAGCCTCCCACAACCACAGTTGTTCCAGGGCCAAAGCTCAGGACTGGAACCAGGACTGGCTCAGGACTGGACTGCCTAGTAAAGCAACTGCAAAGGAGCCTTTGGGGATCTGCTTGCAATTGGCGTAATGAGAAGGATGCTTGCCAAGCTGACCGACTGCTTTGAGCTTTCTAATTGCCTCTTCTGATATCCAGCCCTGCATCTATCCTGATGAACAATGTTTGGCTTGGCCAGGAGCAGCAGACACAATGCATCCTTTTCCAACTTCCTTTTTTAGAGAGGAGGAAGAATGAATCTCGATAGTATTCAGGTCATCCATTACAGCCAATATTCCTGACAGTATTTAATATTGCAGGAGTGTTCCTGATAACTCTCTACATAATAGCTCTGTAAATGTGAAAATAATCCTTGTGTGTCGAGTTGTATTGTCCCCCAAGAAGAAGAAGAAAAACCTAACACCCCCTCTCTGTGTGTTATGCATATGCACACAATTTTACTGAACTGCTAGGGAAACATGGTGAAAGTGAAATCCGTTTTAGATCACTTGGCCATCTGACAAAGAGGAGGAAATGGAGAGGGGAAGAAGGGAATACACTTGTTGGAGAGCAAGGCTAAATTGTAGCATGCCAAGGACAAAAGCTATGATCACATTGGCTGAGGACAGTTCTCTCTCTCTCTCTCTCTCTCTCTCTCTCTCTCTCTCTCTCACACACACACACACACACACACATCTCATTCCCTCAACATTTTTCGATCACCTCTCTTTGAGGTTAGCTGTTTCATCTTCTTCTCCTACCAACAATATGAAGATATGAGATCATTTCCTGTTACCTGAAACCACCAATGTCCTTGTGCTGCCATTCTTTCCTTTTCTTGACTGTTTCAGGCTCCCTTTTGTGTAACATGCAAATGGGAAACATTCCAGGAAAGTGGGTTGTTTTTTTTAGGATACTAAGAGTTGGTGTTTAGGGTATAACATAGAACCTGGGCACCTACTCCATTGCTCAATTTGCCACATCTCTCAGCAGGTCTGATTCCTCATGTTGTGACGTGGGGTTTGTGATTTCAGCTCTCTTGACATAATATGCTGGAGACAGTTCTCTAGTAACACTTCTTTATTAAAGCAACAAGACTGAGACTTGAGGAGGGAAGAGCTACATTTATAGGGACAGGGAACAAGCTAGAAAGGATACATTTTGGAGGGAACAATATCAGGCAATCACAGTCCTGCCTTTTGGAGGCAACCAATAAGACAGAGGATCCAAATACAGCAGCTTAAATGAACCAATAGTAGCTGTACCCTCTGGAACCAAAAGGCAGTCACTTTACCCTAATGCAAATACAGACAATAATAATACAGATATAAAATCCTTTGACTCAATACACAACACCTCAGGAACAGTTCTATTAAAGAAAAAAGCGTATGGAAATTAGTATTTCAGAGTTCCTGCAAGGAGCAAAGAAGTCCACGTCATGTTCCTCCAGACTGCTTCATGCACTTTAAAATGAGCCTTCTGTATCCATTCCTAAAACATTTTTCTTGTGCCAGCATTGATGGAGCTCAGGACATTTGGAAGCAAATTTTGTTAAAATCAGCAAGATACAAAGCACATGCTGTGCTACTGATTTTGAACTTAAATCCTTAACAAGAAACTGAAAACTTGCCTGAACAATTAAGCAGCCCCTTTGGCATATTAAATGCCAAATTAAGCAGCCCATCCAAAAGAGAAGTGAGTTGTGTTCTTCCACCACCCCTCCTATCATGTTATTTGCTTTATCCTCAGTTCTGGTGATTTTGGAAACATATGTTACTCATCCTTTAATATACTTTGACTTGCTGGAAGCAAATTTCTTCTACAGCTTTGAAAATGGCTGGCATTTGTTAGATAAAAGTAGCTTTCCCCAAACCTTTTGGCATTAATTAGCATTTCCATTTAGTTTGTCGCTCTAAAAAAATATTTTCCCTGCCATCCTTCAATTGCTTTGTTATGGAGAATTAACAAGCAATTAAATATGTAATTGTTTACCTCAGAGGAATTTTGTGACAGATTGATTGTTTGCTTTTCAGTTTACACAGCTCAATGCATATCTTTATTCTCTCTCTCTTTTTTTTAAAATGGATAATGTAAAATTGTACAGCTCATTCTGATCAGCCACTACACCAGAAAATAGAATCACAAATGACATTCCAAACGGACACAAAATGTTTGGTACAGCAGAGTGGATCAGTTTTAGTTGGTTGACAGCAGTCTCTATTGCCAAATCCAAGGCAATGAGATTGCACAAAGGCAGAATACAGTGGAGAAACAGATACACAAAAGGGCTTGTGAGGACTATACTCCATGGGCAGCAGCCAATCTTGCATCTCACCTATGCCTTGCATGTGATGGGTACCACTCGCACCACCCTCAGTCAACTGACTACATCCATCAATAAAGAGCGCTTGCTTGCAGTTAAGCTTGCAGTTAAGCAGACGTATACCATACGCTAAGACCTATTCATTTAGAAATAAATTCCACCAATGCTGATGGAATTTACTTCCAGTCCCAAATGAGCATGTTAAGGATTCCCGCTTTAGGCTGAGTTCAATTAGACATATTCCCATCTGTTGAATTCAGAACAAACTGAAATGAAAGCAGTAGATTAAATAAGAATATCCTGTTTTAATTGAACAATACTTTGTTGCCAATGGCTTGGAATTTTAAGCAGCTTTCACAAGTGACATTAAGTGACTTTTTGTCTGGGATACATTACTTTTGAACACTTAATGCTCCACATAAAACTGAAGGAAACTGTTTTGAAGCTGAAAGTACTCTCTGATCAATGATGTTCTTCCAGATTATTTACAGACATATGCAATTCAAAAACTAATTTCAGAGTCCCCTGTGGAAATTCCATCAACCCGAGAAAGAAAATAGTTTAGGTACTGTCATCTACGAGTAACAGATTTTTTCTCTTAAAAGTTTGTTTTGAAAAGTGCATCAACATTAAACTCGTGAGATTTAATTATGACTTTTGTATACTACTTATACAGTGCGAACATTTGTTCCAATTTTTGTTTATCATATTGTTTCAGATTGTTGGCAGATTCTTGGTCTAACTGTGGATTGACTGGTTAAATGAAAATCAGATTAAAATGGTTTGTGGAAAATCGAGTTACATTGCTCTTTGGCTGGAACCAATGCCCTGCAAAACTCTAGTCAGTCTGAAGCTACAGAAGCTTGCTCGCTTCCACCAACAGAAAACTTTTAAAATAAAACATGGTGCAAAAAGCTTGTTCAAAAGCAAAAACACAAGGCACACTTGTGTTGTCTTCTGTCAGTTTCTGCAAAGCAATGGCTCTCATGGTGTGGAAATAATACTTCCCTGTGCACTGTATTAATGGTGTCATAGCCATAATTGAAAATGGTGCTGTAGGGGTGCTGACACTTTTCCAGGCCTTGGTTTCCTTGGAATGAAGACCAGTGGAGGCTGTGGGATCTTGAAGATATATGGCTTTATTTACACAGATATACAACCTGAGCATGGTTGGAGGATGGAAGGACTCCCAGCATTAACACTTCCTTAGATATTGCTTCCCCATTAGGTTTCCAGGGGAGTACCAAAGCCCAGCACAGAACAAGCCATACTTCTGTCTCCACAACTCACAGCATCCATCCTCTGGCAACTCTGGCTATTGTTCTTCTATCTAGGATCACAGGACATCCAGCCTGGTAAGGGGAGTGAGGGAAAGAGCCACCAATTTGTTTCCATGGCATAGAGCAACTTCATTGGATATGTTAAATTGCACTAGCTAACTAGCTCATCAAAGGCATTACTTGGCAAAGAAAGTGGATTGGCCAGCTTCCTCTTATACATTCTACCCACACAGATGCAGGATCTCACATTTGGAAGGGCACCCAGGGTTTCATCCAGATTGACCTTCCACAACTCAGAACAATATATTTATTATCATGGTGCTTTAATATACGCAAGTGTGTTAAGTGGCGTCAAGGAGCATATTAAACAGCAAGCCCTGATTCTGGTGTCCTGTATTCATAATTTACTTTTTGGCATTGCTATTGGCTCTTCAAAGGGTCTGAAATGGATGTGGGAGTCAGGCTGGAATATTTTTATTTAGGACAATTGTTGAAATTCCATGTGGTTAAAGTTCTCATTTAAATCGGGACAATCTAGTGTGAGGGGACAAGCATTTGAAAATGAGCAAAAATGGTATATGACGCCAATGAAATTGTTTCAAATGAAGATATCTAATTTGAGATTATTGTGGAGCAAATGTTAGGGACCAGGGTCGTTCCAGCATATGTACTGGGCTTGTGGAAAACGTGTTGCAGTTTTGGTCTTTGGAGAAATTGCTAAAATGACTGGACAGCAAGCACTGAAATCTCTGGAGCTGCCCCCATTAACCATTTTTCAAAACAACAATGTGTTACCTTCTTGCAGTTGCCCAGCTAGTTGTTGCTCAATATTGGAAGGATCTAAAGAGCACCACTTTAGCTAATTGGTATAAGATGGTTTGGTGAGTCAGTTTGGTGGGAAAATTAAAAAATAATCTATGGCTGGCTTAAAGAAGGAAATATAAAGATTCTTTTGTGGCAGATTGGCACTCTTTTACTGTTTATGCAAACAAAGATGAAATACAAAGACCTCTCCTAGCAGCATACAACACTTTCTGGCTGCTATGAATATTGTGGACTTAATTCTGATACTTCCTAGTGGGTTGTACTGACAGATTAATGGTTTTTACTTTAGACTTTCCTTGCCTCATCTACAAGATGAGGAGAGGGTTGTTCTGTACTGTGAAACGTGTGTTAATAAAAATAAAATCTTTTAAAAATAAAAAAATAACCAAAAGGCAACAATGGGACTGGAAAAAAGAAAGAGACAATGAATTGATTGGATATATAGGAGGGAAAGCCAAGAGAGGTTGGGGGGAAGAGAAGAGAAAAAGAGAAGGAGAGGGGGCCCAGTGTGAGAAACAGAAGTACCAGAAAGAAAGAGAAGTTGGTTCCAGAAATGGATCTTTTTGAAACTACATAGTTTTCCCCCAGGATTACCCTCTCCCCTCAAAAGCCAAGAGCAAGACTACATCTGTCTCCATTGACTGAACCATAAAAATCAGAAATCCAGTAGCACAAAAACATGAATGGGGGACATGAATCCTTTTGGATTCTCATGAGGATCCTTTTGGACCCTGAAGAGATTTCCTAAAAATCACCAACAGAGTCAGCTCTCTATCTACAGATGTATCCTGGGACTTGTTGGTGGCTTTTTTGTCAACTTATGTAAAAATTATGAAGGTCTGTGCCTTGGATCAATGTTTTTGTGGTTTGGGAGCCCAGCCGGCCTGGCCAATGGTCAAGGATGATGGGAGCTGTTGTCCAAACCATCTGGTTGGCACTAGATTGGGAAAGGGGATGAGGAGTAGCGGCTTGAACAAAACATATCACTTATCAAGTCTAAAATGATGCAATTATGTTAGATCTAAATTTAAAACATGCCTATTTGCAATGCTTCTTGAGGAAATGTTGGCCTCAGGAAGAGAATGTGGACTGATGCACTGGAATATCTGGCAGAGTCTTCTTTAGAAGGGGAAATGTAATTGTGCCAAATGCAACTGTCTGCTAGAGTTATTAATATTTCACTCCTCCTATTAGCATGAGTGCTACATCCAGGTGTGTGCCATGAATTAAACATTTACCTTTAGGAGCAATTGGCCTCATCTTTATTGTTAATAGCTCATGCAGACATATGGCTTATAGCTTGAGCAAAAACACTCAAGACATGGTGTTCAAAATCTACCCCAAAGCGAAAGTCTGCTTTGGCAAATTTCACAGCAGCTACATCACGTTTGTTGAGACCTTTATGAAAATCACTGTTCATGCTCTGATTTATGAAAACTCACCATTTCACCTCACCAAGGCCAAATGAAGGGAAGTGTTAGCTTGTCGGCCGAATAATCCATTTAACCCATTGCTGGATTCCCGTTCTTATTAATAGACAGCAAATTCCTTAACTGTTCTTAAATTCCTTTGCAGCAGTGCAGACCACATGGACACAGCTACTTGCAAAGATTTTGGCTGAGGGCTTCTCTTGGTCACTGTGCAATGCCGAGGAGTAATGACGAATGCCAAATAGGATCAATTTCATGAAGAAGATTATTTCAGAATGGCAAGCTTTTGAAGCAAAGTTTATAGGCTTCAAACTCCAAAGAAGATGAGTTGCATAGTCAAAAATTAATCTGCGTACTAATAAAACACACACATACACACCCTTTCAGACATATGTACTGTTACAGGATTTAATAGGGTTGTAGGCAGACGCCTGTGGCCTCTTTGAAAGGGGAGTTTCTGCTTATTTCATTTGCAGGAGAAGAAACAGTTTTTGGCATCGAGGTTTCTTTTCAAACAGTTAAAGAGAACACTTGAAGAAAGTAACCATCAAAGCAGCCACAACACTGCAAGGAAAGGAACATTGCATGTGCTACCCATGCCCTGTTCAAGACTATGAAAGACTCCAGCAGCAGTGATTCCAAGACTGAGAGTCTACTTGTTACATTTAATATGTAGCCTGTATGTGAGGTTTTTTTTAACTCAAAAGAAAGCAGTGGGGTCCCCCACTCTGGACCATAAAAATATAAGGAGATGGGTTGTATCAGAGCCCAAGCCCATCAAGCCCATTCTTACAGTGGCCAAACAGAGGCTCATAGGAAGTCCACAAGCAGGATATGACCACAAAAGTACATAGCCTCCCCACCCCACATTGCTGGTGGGTTGCAGGAGGGGGGGCAGTGACTGTGCTAAGGAGCACATTTTGAGACAGGGGTGGCGCATCCCATTTCGCCACTTGATGTGAAACAGGAAGTGCTGCTTTGCTCTGCCGCTGTCACCACTCCTGCCACCACCTAACTGCCGCCGCTGCATGCCCTGCCACATCCACTGCTGGCGGAGAAGCACCACCACTATTGGCACCAATTATGGGAAAGATCATGCCGATTTGGGGTGAGATCTCACACAAAATGGAAACCGTCTTGCACAAAATTGGCGCTGATGGCAGTGGTGCTTCTCTGCTGATGGTGGAGGCAGTAGGTCAGGCAGGGTACCTGGGGACGTGCTACCTGCGGCAACAGCCTCACCTTGCCTAGCGGCTGGGAGGGCTCTAATCTGAGGCCATCAGACTCTTTTGAGGGTTTGTGAACATTTGCCAGCATAGTTAGTTTCTGGGTCAAACTTTGCTGTGTAGCCAATGAGCATCTTTGACACATGTGTAATAAATCAGTATATATTAGTTGAATTAATAGTACTACACAGAAAAGGCTTGATTTCATCTTGAAATGTGTTATTATTAACAACAATAATAAATACTATTAATAATAATGTCTGCCATTGAGAGGTATTTCAAACATTACTTAGATGCAGTAAGAAAATCTCCATTAAAAAAATTAATTAAATGGGATTGTTTTCTAACATCCATCTTTAAGTGACTCTTACCATTTTTAGAAATACAATGTATGGTTCTTGAACATTCAAGCTTGGGGATTTGAACTCAATTGCATAACTTAATGCCCTGCTAAGTAGCGACTCCTTAAAGGAAGCATGACTGAATGTTTAAGACCCAGAAATAACATCTCCCCAGACTCATTACAATGCAGTTGAGGGAGGCTGGAAACAGATGGTATTTGTGTTTATTCTATTGTTTTCTCAATTGCCCATAACAAGCTTCTAAAAAGCAGAAGAAAAGTGAAATCCAGTCATTTTGTTTCACAAGAAGGGGTGCGGAGAGAGGCTGAATGACACACCCATTGGCCTACAACACATAATATATGACCCAAAGGAGAAAGAGGTGTGGCTTATAATAACAGCGTCTTAATTCCCAAATAGCCATAGGTATAAATCTTTCCCATATCTATTTATTATTTTTTGTCATGGAAAGGAAAAGAGCACTCATGTGAATGAATAGCAATAGCAGAAGAAATAGGAATGTATCCCTCCCACACCAAGGCTAACCCAAAATAATTTTGCTGCCTCAGGAGTAGCAGAACATTGTTCCTCCCTTTCCTCATCTCAAGGTGCCCAGTTATCAAAGCCTGTCAAGTTATTTTGGCACTTAGGGCAGAAAAACTTCCAAGCACCTCTTCCCCTTCCCCTTCCCCTTCCCCTGCAGATAAAAATACACTAATCATAAATCAAATAGTTAGCAATTTGCTCTATTCTTGTGATACAATCAGATGCCTGAGGAGGTTGCCTTGCTCTGTCCCAGGGCCTGTCCAAGACATTTTACGGCCTGAGGCAAAGGAGGGCGGCCATTCCTATTCCATGAATAGAAGCTAACTCACACAACTAGCAGTTGAATTTTATTCAACACTGGTGATGCAAACAGGGGTGTATGAAGTGGGGGGTGGAGTGGGCAGGCCACCCCGGCTGCCACTCTGGGATGTGTGTGACAAGATGGCCCCTGCCTCCCCTCAGCTGTGCAGTCAGTATGGGCGCCAGAAAGTTTATAGTCATTGTATATTGTATGAAGATGGAGTCTGGCTTGTTTGCAAGCAGAGTTGAACCAAGGGGTACCAAATTTAAAATAGTCGTTTTTAACTCCATAGATAGGAGAAGTAAAAAAGCGAGTTAAAACTTCTATCAGGCAAGAAAAAAAGTTCAAACAGATAATAGGATCAGGTGGGACTATTCCTACGTCCGGTTGATCACCAGAAAACTTTTCTCTGATAAAATCCATATATCTATGAGCAAGGGCAGGGGACCATCTAGTCCCCTTTACTTTAGTGGACAACTCCACAGTCACCGGGATTGGGTGGGAGCGGTCGAGCAACTGCCAGTCAACACATAACTTGGTTGTCAGGGGAAGATGGTCACTAAATTGGGCATTATCAATTTTAAAGGAGGTGGCATTCAAAAATAGATCCCGGGAAACCAAAACATAGTCGAGAACACTGTTGGATTTTAACCCCAGGTGGGTGAACTCTCCTGGTATGTCTGGAGGACACCTGCCATTTAATATTATTAAATTAAGGTGTAGAGTCATCTGATAAAGCATCACTCCCGCCTTGTTGACTTTTACATCCTTTGATATTCTAGTGGGGGTGTATGCTAGATCGTAAGTTTGAGCGCCAGGGTCAATCCACCACTTAGACTTTTTAAGAGCCTCCCAATTTGAGGCTATCCAAGCGTTAAAATCGCCTCCAGTAATGGAGGGGACATTGGGATATTTAAGATAGCAAGAAAGTAAAAAATCCTCTAGGGATTCCCATCTAGAAGTAAGATCTGCTGCTAACCCTCCCGGAGGGAAATAGACATTTGTAACCAATAAAGAGAAGTTTCCACCAGAGAACAGTCCGGTAATAGCATAAGGCGGAAATGCATGCACTAGTGAAAGTTTAGCCCGAAGTTTAAGGGAGATACCAATTGTAAGGCCACCTTTAGGGCGGCCACCATTCGTTGACGGGCTAGCAGGCAGACATATAAACTCAAAGCCATTTAACTCAATTTCCTCCTCCACCCAAGTTTCTTGTAATAGTATAATAAGAAAGGAATTAATATATTTTTGGAATTCTGGATCTAATTTTTTACTTTTCCATCCAGCAATGTTCCAACTTAATATTGAAGGCTGGGGTTTCCCCGTACCTCCAATTGACTGTCATTCGGAAAATTGGCTCAACTTTAATATGGGAAGAGGGGAGCCAATAAAGAAATCAGTTATCTTCCTCTGATGAAAAACCTCTCGTAAAGGCTGAGTGGGATTTACAAGGTCATCTGACTGTTGAGCTTGGCCACTCGATCTATTAGGAGTAGGACCTTGAACAGGGGCGGACCCCTTTTCCAAAAGAGTTTGGTGGGCCACCCGGGGTGGTTGCCTTGCTCTGTCCCAGGGCCTGTCCAAGACATTTTGCGGCCTGAGGCAAAGGAGGGCGGCCATTCCTATTCCATGAATAGAAGCTAACTTCCATGAATAGAAGCTAACTTCTATTCCATGAATAGAAGCTAATTTTATTCAACACTGGTGATGCAAACAGGGGTGTACGAAGTGGGGGGTGGAGTGGGCAGGCCACCCCGGCTGCCACTCTGGGGTGTGTGTGACAAGATGGCCCCTGCCTCCCCTCAGCTGTGCAGTCAGTATGGGCGCCGCTTGCATGGCAACCGTACGGGCTGCCTCTCGCATGGGACCGTACGGGCTGCCGCACATGCGCACTCCATACAGGATGCCGCACCTTGTCACAGGGTGGTTAACCCCACCCCCTCGGCATCCCGCCCCAGGTGCCGGAGAGAGTTCCTCCATCACTGGATGCAATAGCCTTCTCTTATACCTAAGGCAGCAAGTTGGTTTGTGGCCTTGGCCCAGTATACCTGAAGGAGCGTCTCCACCCCCGTTGCTCAGCCAGGACACCGAGGTCCTTCTCTGAGGGTCTTTTGCTGGTTTTCTCGCTGTGAGAAGCAAAGTTACAGGGAACCAGGCAGAGGGTATTTTTGGTAGTGGCGCCCTCCCTGTGGAATACTCTCCCTTCAGATGTCAAGGAGATAAACTTTTAGATACAACTTTTAGAAGACATCTGAAGGCAGCTCTGTATCAGGAGGTTTTTAACACTTGATGTTTCTATTATGTTTTTAGATATGCTGTAAAACACCCAAAATGGCTGGGATTAATAATAATAATAATAATAATAATAATAATAATAAGGCCAGTAATGCCATGTGGCTTACATAGCTGCACCTTCCAACAGAGGGAAATGATCAGGGGACCTAAGGAAGAGCAGTCAGGGGGTGTCAGCTGTTAACCCCCCCCCCCAGCATTTGGCAGTCCAGCTGGGCAGTGTCATCTCACTTTGCCTCAAGGAAAAGCCTGCTCTGTCCAGTCGAAGGGAAGCCCTGTCCTTCATGAGTGGCGATTATAGCCATTAGGGATATTGGGGGGGAATTGTTCATTACTTTATATCAATGAGCCAATATATTTAGTGGCAGTCCCATAGCTGATTAACACACGCTGTAGCTCTAATGCATGCTAGAATTCCACTTCCTTTCTTGCAGCACGTAAGTGGCTTATGGTTCTCTA
The DNA here is from genome assembly GCF_964106915.1 of Podarcis gaigeae. Lineage (NCBI taxonomy): Eukaryota > Metazoa > Chordata > Lepidosauria > Squamata > Lacertidae > Podarcis > Podarcis gaigeae. The sequence goes on along the minus strand of NC_139685.1, from coordinate 51,570,287 downwards.
TAAAGTCCCACAAAGTTTGGTTATCTCTTTCCTCCTCTGTCTTTTTCCATTGGTGAATCCTTAAGCAGATTGCAAAAGTGCTTCATGGACTTACACAGTTTCTTGAATCCATCTATTTCTCTTATTCAGGTTCTTTGTATGACTATCAGTCCTTTGCACCAGATGCATTAAAGTCAAGTCTTCAGAATTTGTTTGACATTATTGGAGTTTTATAAAAAGCAATGATTTTTTTCTCAAATCCTGGACGTCAAAAGGACGTCAATACAAGTTGCTTGCGCAACTCTGGGCTAAATGCAGCCATACACATAACCGTGGATAGATGATGCATACTTGAAATGTGGAATGACAATCTGGGACCAAAATATTTTATTATTTCATGCAAAGCATGAATTTGCAACACAAGCTGGACTGACACTGGATGTTTATAAACCACTTTAAAGACTGCTTTGTGGAGGAAGCTGAATAGTTTCCAAGTTGTCCCACTTGTTAACTGAAGCAGACATTTGCTTTTGTCCCAAGCTATTAAATGTCCTGTAAAATCTGTGTTGTAGCCAAAGAAGAGTAATGAAAGGCTTTTCGCAAAAACAATAATAAACATTGGAATACTTGGGGAGGGGGAGGAATTGTAGGAATAGGAGGGAAAATAGTAAGAATCACTAGAATTAAAATACATAGCCAAAATTGGTTGATGGTGTTGTTTGCATACTAAAGCACAGAATGAAACAATAGCTAGAGAGAACAAGTAAACAGAATGAAATGTTATAGAAACAAACTTTAAAAAAATAATAATCTAAGCACTTTCTATCTATTTTTTCTTATGTTCAAATGCTGACAAACTTTGGTTCTGTATGCATGCATTCAAATGATGTAAAATAACCCCAAGCTCAATAGCTTGCTTAGATGACCAGTTATCTTGGGGAAACCATCCCTGACATTGACCTCTACTCTTTTGCTGCTGCTGTTCTTATGCCTTGAAAGGTCCAGGAGATGCAGCAAGTGTAAAATGTAGTGGCTTGACTGCTCAATGGGGCAGAATTGGGGCATCACTTGCACTGGCTGCTGTTGAAGTTAAAGGTACTGCAAGATGAAGTTAAAGGTACTCAAGTATTGTTTCACCTTTTATATACCCAACTGAATAAGATTGGAAAAATGAGAAAACTGAAAGAAACAGGAATTGACAAATTCATCCATCCCTGCTTGGGACTTGGGATTTCATTTTATACTCAGGAATCATATTCCTTTTAAACAAAGGTATTGGAATTCTAGTCAAATTGCTCAAATGGCATGCAAACCGCAAAGAGATTTCACATTCCCCAGCCCTATTTCAATATTAACCAAAGCCTAGAAACAATATTTGAAGCAATAGCAAACATTGTGAAATTGAAGAAGTTATAAAAGAAGTTAATCCCTCAGAGGTACTCTTGTCCTTCCTAACTTTCCATAGTGGTAGATGAACCTTCTGTAAACAGCAGCACCCCAAGGCTTATCAAATATTTTCTTTGCAAGCCCCGGGAATTTCTGTATGCATTTTAACTGTGACCTCCAAGAATGCTTCCACTGTAAAACTTGGAAGGAGGAGGAAATTGAGAAGACAAATGGTGTTCAGTGGTTGTTTTGGTCACCAAATGATGACTAGAAATAATATTTAAGAATTCAGCGCATTCTTAGAAAATGCAATGTAACTTTCACAGAGATCTGCTGCTGTTGTTAAAAGCCGTGCATCTGAATATGATGAGTAAAATATACTCATACACAATTCCGAAAGCTTTCAATGTTCTTATATAAAACTCTCTATTGGAATTGAATTCCTAGATGAAATATGAGCAAATTGTGACTCACAGATCTTTTGTGACTCCCCTGCAAGCCCCACAAATGTCCTCCCACTATTGCCACAGGCCAAGCAGTGGGCCCATTGACAATGCCAACATCCCCTGATACTGCTCCACCTCCTTATGGGTCTCACTCTTGCTAACTTTCCCCCTCCAAGTGAGTAAGCAGTGGCAGGAGGAGAAGCAGAAGCAGCAGTCTCTAGTCACCTTTCCCTCGCCTTCTGGGTGGACCTGCATATTGGGCACCAAACAGCAGGGCAAGTGAATGGAGAGCAGCAACAGTGAGGAGAAGGAGGTGGAGATACTTGGAGAGGGGGACCTGAAGAGCATTATCTTAAGGGCACACAATACCTACTGGGATTTGACACTTAGCCATGTCCTGCACATTTACGCAGTCACAACACGCTTGATAATAACATCTGAATTCTTGGTAACATTATTTGGTAGAGAAATTGCATTGTTTTAGGGAGGACCTTGGCAAAAACGCATACTTTCATTGCCAAATGTTGCTATCAACATATTTTGATGTAAAAGAAGTGCTGTTTGGGATTACTCTTATTAAATAGTGATGAATTATACACAGATGAAATAGATTGACTCCTGCTGTTTGTGATGCTCACTGTATAAGGATGCATAAGATATATTAATTATGGAATTGCTTACAGTTTTTTCTGTGACGACTCATTGTGACAGGATTACTTATTGATTGATGTTCATGGAGATGTTACTTACAATACAGCAACTAAAAAAATGGGGACAGATAAGTTAATGGGTGATCGGTTGCATTAGTATGTTAAGAATGATTGTAATATATTTGATTTACAACTTAATTTGAACTATACATCTTCAAATAGGGTAGTGAATCACACTTGAATTTCATTTTTCCATATTAATAGTCCCCCCCTTAAATGATTGCTTTTCATTTTAACAAATAAAATATTAATTGACAGATTTCCCCAGAAATGAAATATTGTGCTGGAAAATCAGTGATTGCTCAACAGTAGAAACTGGATTAAGATTATTACTTTGTTCTCCCTTAACAAATTAAAGCTACCATGATATTGAGGCTAAAGTGTTGGGTGTAGATCAAGGAAGTGGGTCCAGATTTTTGTTTAACCATGAAGTTTACCATGTAAGTTTGGGCCAGTAATTCTTTATCAGCTTAACATACTTAATAAGAGTACTGTGAGGATTAAATGAAATGAACTCTTAAGGACTTGTCCAGGCAACCTGTTCATTCAGCATTTACAGTATCTGGATTTGCTTACACAAAGCTTACACAATAGACTATGTCCAGTCTTTATTGAGCATTCATTCTGATTTGTTTGCTGGGAGGCTGGGAGACAATTAGCATTCATCTTGCTTGGGTTGTGGGATGTATATAAGTCTTCTATTCATCATTTGCTTATCCCACACTTTTAAATGCATTTCCCTGTCACTTTCTAAGCTGCAAAAATTCTACATTTTTTTAAAGTGGATTTCTTGTGCTAGGACAACAAAACACTTCAACTGACTTTGTGCAAACCTAAATTTCTGGTATGCACTTGAGCCCGTCCCACGAAATAGTGAGTCTGGAGGCAACCTCAGGCGAAGCTTGCAACATAAATGAGATTGAGTGCGACCCCATGCATGTCTGCTCAGACATATATCCTATTGAGTTCAATTAGACACACACACACACACACACACACACACACACAATAGCAACCTAAATATGCACACAAAAGGGAACTGCCTTGAAAGACCCTTTTTATTTCCAAAAAGGTGCATACTTCACCACTGCTAGTTTCATCAGAGCCAAGCGTTAATGATTCTTGGTCAATTGTCCAACCTTCACACTATCTCATCACTAAATAACTACAGATATGAAGAAAAAGCAGACATTTGCACTACTGTGCTATGGTCAGCTATAAATATTAGAAGTTCTGCCAAGTTATATACTAAAAGGAAACTCAGAGAAAACTTGGAGGATCTCCCATCACATGTGCTGGATTCAGTACAAATATTTGCTATGGGGGAAACAATCTATTGATCTATGGTAATGATTTTTGAACTACAACAAATGAAGTAATGATGCCATTATTAATCTATATATGATCAAAACTGCTTTCATAACCATCCTTATGCTTTGCTAATTCATGGGCCATTTTCTCTTATGCACATAAAACTTGAAAATGTAAGGCTGCAGATAAGCTTTTCTCAACCCAGTGCCCTCAGTGTTTTGGCAATAGCAGATGCAAGGTTGGGTGTTCTGGCACTCACCTGAACTTAAGTTGGTCATGTCACTGCTGCTTACGGGGAGGTGGCAAGGTTAATGCGGACCACTGCGTTGGTTCTGCCAGGTTGTTTGCACTGTACCAACCTTGCCAACTGAAGCTGCTCATAGTCTCTATTCTTTTCATTTGCAGTAATTGCTACTGGTTTCATTTCATTTGCAGCAATTGATATTAGCTGGGGAGGGCAATGCTTTTCACTCATGCCTTGGAAGCTGGAATGTGCATATGAATAGGTGCATGTAGGCCCCTCCATTAGTCATAACACCACCAAGACATGGGCACTAAGCCGTGAACAAGGTGGAGTGGTGGAGAGGACATTGGCTGAACCATACTGTACCTGAGGAACAGGCTCAAGCAACTAACAGACAGGAACTAACGGTGTAGACCTATATTTGTCAATGGAAACCACTGTGACTTCTGAATTGGTCTGATTCATCTAAGTTTGTGGCTATCATTGCATCTTGTGGTAGGGAATTCCATCATTTGATTATGTGTGTTTGTCAAGTCCAAGGTAACCAAATGTGAAACCGACCTGTTCCTGCCTTATGGGCTGTGGGTTGTAGAAACTGATTCATTTTAACCACACCAGTCCGAACCCCACAGCAGACTTTACATGCAACTCATGTTGTACGCCATGTGAAACCATCCTCCCAACAAAATCGTAGTGCCTTGAAACCCTCAACAGCAAGATTGCTTAATAAAAACTGTTTAAACGTCACAGTCATTTCCCTTTTATTTGAAAAGTGCCCTATTGACCATTATAAGCTTTATAGAAAGAGTATGTCACATCCTGGCTGAAATGTGTATGTTCGAACACTGAACTCATTCCCGAAGACGAACTGGAGCATGTTCAGATACTGAGCTCATTCCCAGTGATGAAATCCATGGGTAAGACTTTGGCGCTATTAAAGTTAATGGGAAATTTGCCACAGACTTCAAGGGACTGGAATTCCATTTACATGATTCTAGTATTTACACCAGATGTCACACATGATAACCACAGCAATCAGATATGATATCAACGTGATAAAGTGAAGTGCTTGCTACTTTGGCAGCAAGGGCTGATTCTGAAAACCAATATATCCTCCCTTCCCAGCAATTCATAACTGCAGCTGGAATCTAAGTTATAAGAAGGAGGCCAGCAAGGAAAAAACTTCATGCCTACTACACTTTTGAGATGTACAGTTTCAGATGACTGAAGACCACTTGTAATGGCTTGACACAACCTAGCTAGACAAGGTTTATGGTTCCCAGTGACTATAAAGTATTTATTTATTGATTTATTTAATTTGTATAACACCTTTCATCCGCAGATCTCAGGACGGTTCAAAAATTGCACCTTTACTTAAGTTTAGAAAGGACATTAACTATTAGAAAAATGGTAGCTGCTCACCTTAGTCAAGATTTCTAAATTTATTTATTTCATATAATTTATACACTGCTTGATTGTGGGTGGGTGGGTGCGGGGAGGGACCCTTAGAATGGTTTACAAAGATTTTGCTTTTTGCAATTTGGTATATGGGGATGTGTTCAAGTTGCTTTGATATTTTTCTTGACTTTATGAACTTGTACCTGCTCTTCTTTCCAGAACTACTTTTTGAACCCCACAATAATTAATAAAATCCTCACACTAAACGCTCCTGGACCCAAATCATAATTCTTGTTAAATGTCGATAAAAAATTGCATATTTCAGCCACAGTGAAGTGCATTTAAACCAATGCAAAATAATATATAAGGTGAGCTTAATTGTCTCACTGAAATAAATGGGATTTAAAAGCTTGGCACATCAAGCTCAAGTTAATTATGAAATTGTAATTGGTATGACTGAAATCTAATTCACAAGTAAACACTTGAAGGGTTACAGCCCCCAAATTTGTATCTAATTTTAACTTAAATATTTCATTACTAAGAAATATATAACACATAATAGCTCAAAACTCTATTACATTTAAGGTATTTGAATCACAAAAGTTTGAATTAAGGTAAAGTTGTCTAATTTACAAAACACACACAAAATACTCAGAAGTGCAACTTATTGAATCCAGACAATTTTTCTGCCATGTAAATGCTCCTAGGTTTCACTCTGCAATCCTATACTCACTTACCTGGGAGTAAGTCCCAATGAGACTTAATTCTAAGCCATTTATTCTAAAATGTTTCAAAAAGCAGATGTTGGAACTATTTTTTAGAAAAATAAATGAAAACAAAAAGGGTTATGTTCCACAAACATGTTAATTTTAATCAAACTGATTTCTGTGGAAATGCAAAAAATAAAACAGTTATAAAATGCAGTTTTGCCTAACCTTCACTTGTGTATTGCATCAACAAATTGACCTTCAGAGTATAAGCTACTAGGTACAATCCAAAATTGAAAATAAAAAGACATAAATTGAATTGTGTTCAATCAAAATTGAGTTGATTATATACTCTGGATTTTGCCCAGTGTATAAGGGCAAGTAGTTGTTGTGTTATTGTTATAAGTTAAAGAAGAAATGAATCTACCAACCCCAAACACTTTAAGCATTACTAGATTATTTTACTCCTAATACTTATACAAATGATTGATCCTATTATTTGTAAAAGCCTCCATTTGTAAAAGCTTCCATTTTCAGGATGCTAGTAGCTGAAATAGATTTTCAGATATAAAAGTTTTACAAATTTATTAATTAATGATGCTCAAAATGCATTGGAATGGATGAGAAGGAACATATAATCTAATATTTAAATTTTATGTACAGGTATATAATGTCTGACAATTTTGTACATGAAATACATACAGTATTTAAACATTTAAAATTTACGAGATAGGAATTTACATTAGCAATAAAATTGACTTCTGCGTAGTCCAGTTAATACTTAGTTTAGATCTGTGTTTTAAGAGGGGGAAGATATTTTAATAGTTTACAATCATGGAAACATAGACATTTCAAACAAGACTTTATAAAATAATTTACATGACCCTATAGCCTACTAAGAGATAGAGGTTGTGTGGGAGTTTTGTTTCTGTGTCTGTGCATAAGAATAAGGTAACTGAATGACTTTTCTTAGCCTTTGAAGTAATAAAATAATTTAGAAGCACTTCATGCAATATGGAAGCGAAAAAGGCAGTTCCTTCAATATTTCCTGCTACTTTCATTATCTACTGAGCGCTGAACTTGGACCACCAGACGCATGATAATGCAACTGTCCGATACCAACAAAGAGCACCAGCCTCAGTCCCTTCATCTGCTCTTGTAAACATAAATATAGATGTTAATATCTTCTCTATATAGTACCAATACAGTTCACAACTCCTCTGCTGTGTAAGTAGTCAGTCCATATGCTTAATGTTCTGCTGATTTCAACATGAGAAGTGCCACTAACAGAATTTCCTTGTTTTCACAATTTTACTTTGATACTTGACGGAGTGCCCTCCATGTCCTATGACATAAACATCCAGAAGGTAGGATTTGCCAGGCTGTAGACCTTTAATTGTCTCTGTGGTAACTGCTTTTTGTAAGTTTTGGCTGTGGAAATATTTACAGAGGACTTTTTCTGATTTCTTCCTCAAGTCTGGCCCCAGGCACTGATTTTGTTCTCTTTTCTTTTGTTCCTCATTATAGTTGTCATCCACTTCCTTTCTGTATATGCAAAATTTGTTCCTTTCCTGTGTACCTAGCCATGCAACTGTGACTGAAGAACACGTGCGAAGTTTATCAAAGGCTTTAATTCGTGTGTCCTCAGGAAGAGATGGAAATGACTGTTTATTAGGCCTTGTAGTAGCCAAAATCTTCAGCATGGAAGCACCTCTTTTATTTCCTTTCAGTCGAATGAGGTATTTAGCTTTTGGCTTTCCTCTAAGTTGGAACTGACGGACGCCTTCAACATTTTGAGACAACAGAAGTTTACCATCTCTTCTGACTTGGATCTGTACAGCATCGAGGCATGAATGGACAAAAAATGTAACCTTTTGGTGTGATGAAACAGGAGCAAACCGCAAAAATTTAGAGCCTTTTCTCTTGACAAACACGTCTGTAACTTTCCCATCTTTGAGATCAACTGTTTTCTGCTTAGCCTCTTCTTTGGTTCTTTCGAAAGTGCCAACATAGGCAGTACTCATATTGGTGTTGACATTCACGGCAAATATGTCAAAGTAGTACTGTGTATCAGGTTTCAGGTCAGACACAGTAAAGATGTTCTTGTTCCCAATGCATATCTTTTCAAGGTCAACTCTAGGCTTTGAATAGACTTGTCGCCCAAACTTTGATGATGACTTTAAGAAGCTGCGCTCTTTCCCAGAATTACTGTTGGATGAAAACCCAAAATGGGCAAAGTCAAAGGGGCTGAAGTCCAGACCAGGTTTGGGAGCTCTCATAAAGGCATCATCAGCACTCTGCTTAGCTTCAACAGCACAGAGGCTTTTGAAATTGTGCTCTTTATTAATGACTACACAATATTGCATAGGTTGTTTCAGTAACGAAGCTGTAGGGCTTGGTTTCCATGCCAAAGTGACAGTTGTGCGGCCAAGAGAAGTGACATCAACTCTTGGGTCGTAAGGTAGTTCAGGATATGGTTGATCTGATTCTGGAGTTGTTGTGGCATACACTTTAAAGTGCGTGTCTTTCTCTGTTGACAGGAGTTCCAGCTGGTACAACCCGGAAGGTGAACTGGAGGACACAAAATACTCAACATCATTTCCTCTGTAGGAGAACAGCTCTGTACCTTCTTCATTGAGAATCTGTTGTTTCTGCTGTTCAAGTGGCTCAGGTTCACCTAGAAGACACACATAGGGATTTTTTTAGGAAAGGTGGTCTCAGAGGAAACAAATATATATGTTTAAGTACTAAAATAAATGATTGCTTGGTGGAAACTTAATCACGAAACAATATGGTTTATGGTTTGCAATCCATTCAACTTTTGAATAAGTAACACTGCAATTTTATTGCTATATTGCATTCATATATAGAAGAATAAATTACTATATTCTGCTGCTTAAGTAAGAAGGTTTAAGGGCATTTAAGACTAAACTTTTGTCTACTGAAGCTTAGTTCTCTGCTGGATTCATATTTAACCATCTTTCAATGTTCCCATCCCTGTTCTCTTTATAAACTGCATAATGTGTGTGAGAAAGAGAGTTAGAGAGGGAGTGTGATAATGTTAATGCATTATTTTGCTATTACAAGCCCTATTCATACAAGCAACCATTCTATGTAGCAGAGTCTAATTTATCAAACTAATTCTAACACACAACTGTTCAGGATTCCTTTAAGACAGTCACACTGATTCATATCTGAAATAAAAAATAGAATTTTATCTGAAATTTACCTGAGCCATCTCCACTAGACTCTTCTGGAAGCTCCTGCAAACTCAGCTTCCATTCCAAAGGAGCATCACAAGGTGTTACTGTAACTGCTAAGGGTGTGTTATCTTCTTCAACTACAAAAAAAAACCTAGGGAAAGATGAAGAAATCCATTAAATTTTTCACAGTGTACTTTCAGTACCTTCCAATCAACATAAATGGATGTATATTTCACATCCTTCCATAAAGGCAATCAATTAGCAAACCCTGGCATTTCATAGTTTCCTTAGGGCTTTTATTTAAGCTTAATGTGACATATCTGAGTGGGGTCGCTGAGGTTTTGGATTGTGTTGTCAGCAATATACTGATGACACACAGCTCTATTTCTCCTCTACACCTGCAGTTATGGCAGTGGATGTGCTGGACTGGTGTCTGGCCTCGATAATGGCCTGGATGAAAGTCAATAAACTGAAATTCCATCCATATAAGACTCAGCCTCTGTTAGTGGGTGGTTCCCTAGACTGGATGAATGGGAGACTGCTGGTTCTTGAGGGGGTTATGTTCCCTCTAAAGGAGCAGGTACGTAGCTTGGGGGTGCTCCTGGACCCATTTCTGTTGCTTAAAGCCCAGGTGGCCTTGGTGGCGCCAAGCGCCTTCTGTCAGCTTCGGCTGGTGGCCCAACTATAGCCCTATCTGGACATGGCTAGCCTAACTTATGTGGCATATGCTCTGGTAACTTCTAGGTTAGATTACTGCAATGCTATACAGATGGGGCTGCCTCTGAAGATGGTTTGGAACCTTCAGCTGGTGCAAAAATTGACAGCCAGGTTGCTCACTGGGGAAAGCCACGTTGAGTATATAACACTGATCCTGGCCCAAATGCACTGGCTGCCAATTAGTTTCCAGGCCCAATTCAAAGCTGGTGCCGACCTATAAAACCTTAGCCAGCCCAGGAACTCAATATATTTTTCTCATTATTATATAGTGGTTTATAAATAAATAAATAAATAAATAAATAAATAAATAAGAAAGAAAGAAAGAAAGAAGGCCTGGAAAGGAAAAGGTCATTTCAGACAGGAATACTGGAAAGAAACATTTGTTTAAAAAGATATTTTCCTTCAAAACTCAACACTTACTATTGAGAATCTGATTACCTCTTTTGCTAGTCATTGAAATATTTGTACTTAAGTGTGGTACCTTAATAGCACCAATGTCCTTTACAATAATATTAAAACGAGATATTGCTCATATTGTGACTCTATTTTAAAACATATGATGTCTTTCTCCACATTATTCTTAAGAAATTTCATTTCTAAGTAGAGAACTAATATTTCTATTCTCCATGCATAAACCCAAATTAAATTTAATTACAAATCCATATAGCAGCTCCACCTATCACTTCTGCCTCTCTCTGAAAATTTCATTAACTCAAATACCTTTTGGGTGTTTCTCTGAAGAGATAGCTGCTGATTTCAGCTCCATCTGGGAGAACTGATGTATCGTGGAAAAATGTTTTGTCCTGGATCTGCATCTGAAAAAGCTCTTCATCTCTAGTAGGCAGCTTCTGTGTCCAGGAGCTAAATGGTAGCAGCAGCAGAAGGTAGGACATGGAACAGTGCAGCAAGAGCATCCTAAAGCAAAATGAAAGGGATGCATTGTAAATGACAGGACTAGTAAATATAGTTGTTGCTGTAAAAAAAGGGGGGAAGGTGTTATCTCTTATGCCATAATTAAATTATGTTCGGTATTTGTCTAAGTGATCCATCAAGTCAATAGTCTTTACTTGAAACTCATGTTGTTGTCGTCGTATGATTGAATGAATAAAGCATTTTAAATTTCCTGCTAGTGGTTTTCCCAGCTGAGACATCTAAGGTTTAGGTTCTTAAGGGAAAGGGCTATAGAGGGGAGCGCTTTGCCAGCGCCACCCGTTCCCACTGACAACAAGTTTCAGTTACTTTCTCCTGCTAGCCAGTTTTCAAGCAGGGCTGTTCAGAAGAATGGAAAGACAAGCTCATTTACAGATATGTGCAACAATATTACAGAAGATCAGGAGACGGCTAGTCTGTTGTCTATTGAGTCTTGTAATTAAACTCTATAGGAAGCCGAGAGAGAGAGAGAGAGAGAGAGAGAGAGAGGACATGTAGCTTAATTTGTACTTCATTTGCTTTGATACTATAAAAGAAGGAGCGGTTTACAACATTCTGGTACTCTACAGTGTGTCCTCATTACAAAGTCTTTTTCCTTTGATCGTATTTCACGAAGTGTGTATTTTTCTTTCCTCAGTCACTGAATTATTCTGTATAGAACAATGATCACCGCAGGACTAGGAGCAGCAGTGTAATGTAATCTATTTTTGCTTTCTTTCAGCTATATAAACACTCATCTCTTTCTCAGAGTATCAGAAGTATCTTCTTTCCCAAGATCAGGGTTGTATGTGGTAGACATTAGGGAGTTGATTTGCCATTGGTGCTAATAATGGAGGACCAACCCCGCCATGTCTCATCTAACAGAATTCCAGTAGAATCCCCTTATTCAGTTGGACTTTCTCTGATGTAGGAAGGATTGCTGCCTCAGACATCTGTTCATAGATAATCAGCGTACTGTTTATAAGCCCAACATAGGTTCAAGGTGTCTGAAGGACTGCTTGTTTACGTATCAGTGAATGCCTACCTATCAAGATACTTGGAGAAGGTTGTGCTCTATGTCCCACTATTAACTGAAAATAGGCTGGTGGGTACACAGGACACTGGCTTCTAGGTGGTGCTACTTACATGTAGATCTAGTGTGGTGTAGTGGTTCAAGTGTTGCAGTAGGACCTGGGAGGCCAGAGTTCAAATCTCCACTCAGCCAAGAAGTCCACTGGGTGACCTTGGGCCAGTGGCTATCTCTCAGCTTAACCTACCACAAAGGGTTGTTGTGAGGGTAAATGCAGAGGGGGAGAAAATGTATGCCACTTTCAGCTCCTTGGAGGAAAAGTGGGATATACTGTACAGTATATGCAATAATAAAATAAATGAAATCCTGATACAGTAACAGCAACACAGTTGAAAATAAAGAACTAAAGGAAATTTGAGCATAGAGATCACAAGTCAAAATATTTGATAATTTGATTTACAAAACTCATTGAAATATGTTTTAAGTACCATTTAGGATAAATTATGACTAAAACAAGATACTTTGTTCATTAATTTTTCAGTCAGAATTTGTCTATGAATTAATCAGAACTATAGCAAATTCTCTGGTGTTCTGAATGCTTATGATGATAGTGTCTTTTCAATGAACCACTGTAAGATCTTAATAATGGATATTCTGAGTCCTGGATTCCAGTGCAATTTTGTTTTAAAAATAAAGGTTACTGTATAGGGTTCTCCAGATTAAGCTTTGTTTTTCAATTTTGTTTTTTAACCAGATCACCCACTTTATAGGCAGGCTTTTGGATCAAATTAACAACTATAAATTAAGTAGGTAGGATCTTGTTTTAATTTACTATAGCTAATTATCTGGTTAATCCTTCAGACAATAATAGCATAAGTCTTATATTAAGTCCAGTCTTGCCTGCTTATTTAGGCATAACACAGAAGAAGTCACTTGGGATTTTGTTGAGTGAGTAAGCATACGCCATAGAGTGTTTATTAGGTTCTTCACTTTCTCTCACTAACATTTCACATGTAAACCTGTGTATTAGTGAGTAGCCATCAGATAGAACACATTTTAAGAGTTTCCACTTTAAAGTATTACCCCCCTTTTTTGCTGATCCCTAATTCAAAACTGCTCACTCCAATACAAAAATATTCATTATTTGATTCTAAAGTCCAGTCCACTGTTCTTTCATGCTGAATTTCTTTTATTTATTTTTACAGCCCTTGATAATTTGCTGGCATGTGCATTTCACCTAACTTTTTAAAAGAAAGTTCCTGGTCTGCAAGAAAACCAAGCTCTGAAACTTAGCTTGTGGTGTGAGAACTGGCACTTGGTCCATCATTGCAAAAAAAATTGGTGGGACAGGTTTGGCCTTTTGTTTTAATTCCAATTAATCTCAGCTCTTCTTTCTTTTTAAAGCTAATGCTTACCCTGAAAGTTGGAAGACAACTAGGAAAATATTACCGTAGAGTCTGCTTTTTGTTGTTTCTGCCTAAGCTGAAAACAAGCATGATGTTGGAGATTCTTGATCGAAACTCCCATGCGTGTCTGTGAAGGTTTAAAGCAGCTGTGGTTGTGATGGTGGTTAGGGCTCAGTAATAAAATTATTTTATGCAAATGTATTTAATTAAAACATTTATACCATTCTTCTTCCACACTCACTACACTGCAGTTCACAAGATTTAAAAGCAATACAACCACATACACTTAAAACCAGATATAAACTATGAGACCAAGTGGGAGAAACAGTAGAGGATTGTGAACAAAATCCACAGCTCACAGCTACCACGTCCCCTTCTTTTAGTCACATTATGGGGCCCTCAACAGCCTTCTTAAAAAAATTATTCAGTGGATTCTACAGAAAAGTAAGGGGCCTGGTGCTCTTGGATCCTGTAATTCAACATCATCAGAGGGAGAGAAGAGAGGTAATGACACAAAGGCTCATTCATGTAACACCGAACCATACTTTAGTGTTAAAGTACAGACTAGGAGACATACACAGCCTTTGACTCCTCCAGAATGGGGATGCTAGAATAACAAAACCATTACAGGGAATAAAATTCCCCTCTTGTACCAAGAAAGCAAAGGTAAATGTAAAAGGACCCAATGTGGCAGCTTACTGCAGCTTTGTTTTTGTTTTTCCTTCTATATGTACCAAGATTTGTATTTATTATTTTGGTGGATACAAGCCCTTACCTTGGCTGCCACCTTGCATTGGTATCCAGTAAAGATGTGAGGTCTCCTTGACTATGCTTAGTAATGAGCCTTGGGCACTGGCAAGAACCTTATGAAAATAAGAGCTCTTTGACAGTTGACCAGACTTCCATGAGCAGTGGGGGAGGTTTTTAAGTAGAGGTTGGGTAGCCATCTGTCAAGTATGATCCAACTGAGTTTTCTGCATTGCAGGGGATTGGGTTAGATGACCCCTGAGGACCCTTCCAAGGCTACAATTCTATGATTCCATGATTCTGTAATCCTGGCATCCTTAAAGTGAATTTATTTTGCTGTGGCTCTGGCAACCATATCTGTTGACAGGTAACAATATCCTGATTCAAGAGCACCAGTCACGAACTGATGACAGTGCCTCGTTCTCATTGTACGTATAATGACGATATCCTCACAGATATCCTCATCTGCCCCAGCTGCCAGTGCCTACCAGATTTCAGTGTAGTCTACGCTAGGAACAAAGAGAGCTGCTTATACTGACTCAGACCACTGGCCCATCTATGTCAGAATCCTCTGCACCTACTACCAGCAGCTGGCCATGATTTAAGGACCAGGGCCTCTTCTGCCCTACCTGGAGATGCCAGGGATTAAACCTGGGATGTTCTGCATACAAAGCAGAATAGCTAAATAACATTTTACTCTCTTCTAGATGTTCAGCTTGTTTCATCATTAGAAATTTTAAATCTGCAGGGGGAGTAAAGAATTTGTTGGAACGTCACCACTGACTTGAAAGACTTGCACGTTGTTGATCCTGACTAAGTGAGAGCCAAAACAAACAGTCCAAAGTGAAAGAACAAACATCTATCTTATTTTTTTTTAGGATTGCAAAAGTGCCCTCTAATGGCCTTTTCTCTCTCTTTCTCACCCCGCCCCCACAAACTATTGCTTTCTAGTCATTGTCTGTCTAATAGTACAGTATAAATCTGAGCATGAACTATATGTCCAAGCTGCATTTTAGGGTAAAAATGCTCACAAGGCAGCTTCTGTACAATATTAAAATACATGAAATCAAATAACAGCAATACAAGAATCATCATACGATGGCAGAAGATAAAAGCCTAATATTAATATTAATACCAGAATAACACAGTTTAAAACCAGCAAAGCCTTAAAGACCTTATAGCTGGTGATGATTACAGCATCTTTAAGCGATCTATTAATGAAGCCAGGTTTCATAATTGAGTACCAAAAAAGACAACTCTGAAGCCTAATGTTTTTGAGACGTGTGTAAAGCAAGTATGGTCATTTGGTAGTAAACTGATGAGTGATGATCACTAGTACATATTTTTTAAATGTGCAGCTGAAAATATCCAGTGTTTTCTTTTCTAGCATCTATTTACTGAAAACACAAACATTGTCCACAAAGCATTCCCAGTTATATATTAGTAGGTGGAAGCACTAAAGCAACAACTTCTTGCACTATATTTTCACAAAACACAAATCCACTACTTTTTAAAGCTAACAGTTGCATCAGCCATTTTGTTCCTGAAGGAATCATGATACACACCACCTCCCAAAATTCCATAAGAAGCAGTCACCAGTGGATATGTTGCAATCCAAACCCAAGGAAACAATTCACTTTTATTTTCTGTCAATTTTTAGGTCCCTGAGACCTGTAAAAAGATCTACTACAACAGCAGCAAAAGGTCTGGATTTACTTGAAGCAAATACATCTGGAATAAATAAAACTAAATGTTTAATTACAGAGAGTTGAAAGTGCATGATTGTAATTTAGTGAGGTTAATTTCAAAGAATGGCCTGCCACAGGCATTTGTATGTTGTATTTCTATAACTGGGTGGAGGGGTGTGTGCAATTTTGTATCCCTCAAATCTTATTTTTAAAATCAAAAGCACTGACTTTTATTTGAGTAACTCAGTCCCCCATTTGATAATAAATCTGCAGGATACTATTTAACTTTTGACTGTAGCCTTGGAGAAATCAAAGGGGATCATGTGAAGGTGGCAAATAATTGTTCAGACTAGACTTTAGGGACTAGGTCTTATTCCATTAATCAACCTCTGGCTTGACAGTCTTAAACTTAATGACTTTATCTGTACAGATGCAAACTTAGACATCATTACTATAATTTAAAAGAAATACAGTTCATCTCACCATAGAGAACAAGAGTGTCACTTGTGTGTCTGCTTAGTCTGCTGTTCAGGTACTCGCTGTTGATGGGCAAAGTAAAATGATTAAGGCTAATCTGAGATTAAGCCCCATTAACGTCAGCAGGACTTACTCCTTATTACATATGCATAGGATTTCTTCATAAATTTGATTTAATTTTGTGTATATATTAGAACACAGGGAAGAAAGAAAAAAATTGACTTTTGAAAAAAGTTTGACCATGTGAATAAATTATTACATCAAACAATACAGTATAACTTTCTCTTTGCCCAGGACACACCTGGGACTTCTGACTTCTCACCCAGATGTGAAACATCCTTATATGTGGTGGTTGTCTTTTTTTTATTAACCAGAAAAAAGTATATAATGTCTGCCCTTCCATTTGCCGCTTGTATCCTACAGAGGTGTTTGGCATGCCAACTCTAATTACTTAACTTGGTATTCCAAAGCAGTTCCAGGTCTGCACTAGAAACATGTTGTGAGCATAAGTGTGGCATTACACACACACACACACACACACACACACACACACACACAGTAACCAACTAGCTCAATTTTAAAGAGAGTTAAATTCATCCATGTGCCAAAGAAAAAAAAGGATTTTTAAAGTTCAAGACTTCAGTTGACTTCAGTGCCATGTAAGCAATAAAAATGTTCTACAGCTAGATGGTGAACCTGTGGCCTCCAGATGTTGCTGAACTTCCAATCAGAACATCCCTGATGACTGGCCATGGTGTTCCAACATCTGGAGGGCCACAGGTTAGCCTGCCTATAGTACAGTCCCATACACTGTGCTTTGTACAACTTAACCTCCATTTACCCTACACTTTATTTGGTTGTTTATTCCCAACCTTGTTCCCCAGTGGGTCAGGGGCAATAACAAAGCTGGAGCCAAAAGTACACATGATTTTAAATTTGAAACTAAATGTTGACAGCCAGCCTCTTATGTTGAATCAAAAGTAAAACCAGAAAATGAATTATTCAAGCCTGTTTCTGATTTTAAGTTGTGTTATTTTTATGGGATTGCTTTGTTTTTAATTGTAAGCTGCCTTGAATGAAGCTAACATACTGGAGAGGCAAGGTATAAACTTTTGAACTAAATAAATTAGAACGTTGGTTCTGCAGGCCAGCACTACTGTGCTGATAAACTCTAAATTGCTCATTAATTCTTTTCACTGAAATCCAACTTGCTTCAAATTTATTCATGTATTTATTAACTAAATGTATATAGCCAACCCACAATATAAGTGGCCCGCAAAACAAATATAAAAATTAAAATACGACAGAAAATGATTGATATCATTTGACATTAAAAACACAACTGAAACACATTTTTTAAACTAAGAGGACCATATGCTCTTAAATAACACAAGTTATTTAAAAGGCCTGGATAAACAAAGAAATCTTCACTTGGGACTGAAAAGGCCAGAAAGATGGTGTCAGGTGAACCTCCTTTAAAAGGATGCTCCATAACTGGGGCCCTGTCTCCAGTGGTTGCCCCATACCCCTCAACTGTCCCGCTTTGAGTGGGGCATCCTGGAATTACAGAAGCCATCCTGGCTTCCGACTGCATCCTAGACACAGACCCCAAATACACCAGTTTTGGGGGTCATGCTCTCAAGCGAGTTACCTGGCTTCCATGAGACTGCAGTCCCCAAAAGACACACGTCCCAATTTTCCTCTGCGGCATGTTGGAGGGTATGTTACCCATCTCATGCTGTTTGGCAAGGGCACTTGGAGCAAGGATTCAGACCAGCTCCAGGTAGAATGCAATGAAGTGTACAGTATCAGTGCAGAGCTCAGGGATGTATTCAACTAAGATCCTTCAGAGTAGACCCATTGAAATTAATATAGCTTAAAGGTAAAGGTACCCCTGCCCGGACGGGCCAGTCTTGACAGACTCTAGGGTTGTGCGCTCATCTCACTCTAGAGGCCGGGAGCCAGCACTGTCCGCAGACACTTCCGGGTCACGTGGCCAGCGTGACGAAGCTGCTCTGGCGAACCGGCACCAGAGCAGCACACGGAAACGCCATTTACCTTCCCGCTATAAAGCGGTACCTATTTATCTACTTGCACTTAGGGGTGCTTTCGAACTGCTAGATGGGCAGGAGCTGGGACCGAACGACGGGAGCTCACCCCACCACAGGGATTCGAACCGCCGACTATGCGATCAGCAAGTCCTAGGCGCTGAGGTTTTACCCACAGCGCCACCTGCGTCCCCTGAAGGAGTAATATAGCTTAGTCATGCTCATTTGTTTCAGTGGGTCTGCTCTGAGCAGGGCTAACATTGAATATAATGCAATTTCCTCCTCCCCCCCCCAATAAATAAATAAATTTCTGGATTGACATATTATAAATGTGGATGGGTGTATATTTATGTGCTACACTGTGCAATAAAATAACTGAAATTTAAGGAGTAACAATGGATCCTTTGACATTTTAGAAATTGAATATGTTCAAATACAGTATGGGTTAAATAGGACTTATTTTACAGTTTATTTCAGAACGTGTTTTCTCCTTTTGTTGAACATATTATTGCAACAACGGAAATCACATCAGCATTTCAAAGAAATATTGTAAAATAAAATACCTTAACAATTGGATTTATTTTTCCAATCCATCCATAAGCAATACCATGGGGACCTGTGCTATAGCTACTAAAAAGTTTTGTTAAGACCACTTCTGGGAACACTCAGTTTAGTTATACTGAACAAGCCAAAGGTCAAAGAAAACACCATCTGATCATCTTGAAAAGGAATAGTTAGGTTCTGAAAGGCTTTCCCCCTTTTCTTTTGATGGCAATGTGTGTTGTGTTTTCAGTTTTAGCACTATATTAGAGCACCCCATTTACCTCACTAGCCAGGTGGCACAGGTGCATTTTATCTCAAAGTAGATTTAACAGCCAGTCTTTTTATTTAAACTTAGATTTGTCTCATTCATTTAATAAGTGGTGTGTGTGCCTCTGGATGATCCAATTTCAAGAGCAGAGCAGGGATATGGGCAATGATTTCTAAGCCCTCCCTCGCCAACCACTCATTTCCCTGAAGCCACTCTTCTCAAGTCTTGTCCCATCAGAATAACTTCCAGGATTGGGCCTCTGTTGACGGAAAAGTGAATGACATGAGGTACTCTGGGGAAGTGATATGTGAGTTGGGGAAGGGATCCAGTATCTCTCACCCTTTCCATCTCCTGTCTTCTACATGACCATGTAGTTTATACATGCAGAGCTGCCACCATCTAGGTTTGATCCTATCTTAAATGACACAGATTCAGCATTATTTTCATGTTAGAAGCACTTAAAAGAATTTACAATTTAAATATGAACAAGAAACACATTGTGGCTAAAGCTATACTTTTTGGTCTTTTCAGTTACTTTGATTACCACCAGCCTCTTATCTTACTTCAACTGATCTGTTTACACAATCAATTCTGTAAACAAACTGAGTTTGTTTACCCAATTAAAGGGGTTAATCAAAGGCTGAAGTAAGATGGAAATGAGCCCTTGGATAAGCAACTACAAAGGCACTGAAAAAGTAATAGTGGTTGGGTTTTTTAGCTGCCTACTTGTGTGTAGGTATTGCATCAGAATGCAAGGATGGATCTGGGGCACAATTTTAAAAAAAAAATGGCTGAAATATGCAGAGGGAAAAACAACAACTAAATAATATCTCAGTGATTGCCTGCTAGCATATGATCAGGAACTCAACTATGGATGTTTTGCTGCTAAATTCCAGCACATTTTAAAAGAGTTGCTCTGTTTTCTATATATTTCTCAAACATTTTATTTAATCTCCCAGAAATGAAGAAGCAGAAAGATTACAAATTTTCTCTTTCATGGTTCCTACTAATAAAAGGAGTTTCAACATAACTGACTTAAAATCTCATTTTCCCTTGAGTTCCCTTTAGGTTACAGACAGACAAATCTTACAGCTTCCATTCTTGTCCTCCAGAAAGGAAAGCACATGTGAAAAAGTTTCATAAATATGAAAAATTAAAAGTAGATTTTGCAGAAAAGATATGTGAACAGTATACTAAATTCCTGCCAGCTACTATCCATTAATTTTCTCTGAAAGTTCCTATAGGATTTCATTACAAAATATCCCCCCCCCCCTTAGGAGTAATGTAAGATCATGCATCAATTCCCCTATCTGCACACAGCTGGAGACCGAGAAAGAACTTCCCTGGTGAGTACCTAATAAAATGATCAAATACCATAATGTAGCCTGTTATAAGATACCAATGACCACTCCCTATGTTTTGAATGTATTTTACGCTATTGTAATTAATTACAAAAAAAACTGTTGTATGGAATAGAAAAAAGCTACATTTCTTTCTACACAGTATTTTAACTAAAATTTCAGAACAAATAGAACTAGAAGTGATTAAATTGTATTTAAATGGACACGTATAAAACACCAAGAAAACATAAGCAGCTACAGTACAGAAAGCCTACAAATAAAACAGCAAAAACATTCAACAGCATTAAAACCATAAAACAGCATTTGTCAGCCCAAGGTAAAGGTAAAGGACCCCTGACAGTTAAGTCCAATCGCGAATGACTCTGGGGTTGCAGCATTCATCTCGCTTTATGGGCTGAGGGAGCCAGCGTTTGCCCACAGACAGCTTCTGGGTCATGTGGCCAGCATGTCTAAGCCACTTCTGGCGAAAC
Organism: Podarcis gaigeae; assembly: GCF_964106915.1. NCBI lineage: Eukaryota > Metazoa > Chordata > Lepidosauria > Squamata > Lacertidae > Podarcis > Podarcis gaigeae. The sequence continues at coordinate 51,549,239 of NC_139685.1, read as the reverse complement.
AAGAGCAGCACATGGAAACGGTGTTTACCTTCCCGCCAGAGCGGTACCCCTTTATCTACTTGCATTTTGATGTGCTTTCAAACTGCTGGGTTGGCAGGAGCAGGGACCGAGCAATGGGAGCTCACCCCGTCGCGGGGATTCGAACCGCCGACCTTCCAATCAGCAAGCCTTAGGCTCAGTGGTTTAGACCACAGCACCACCTGCGTCCAAAGCCTTGCTAAAAAGGAAAGTTTTAACCTGGTGGTTAAAGGTTGTTACTGAAGATGCCTTTATAGGTCTGTTTGCGGTAGTTGTTTCAATGGACAGGCAACAGGCCCCCCATCCCCCATTTACGTGCGTTTCCTATGTGTGTGACCATGCATACGCACATTGCGCTGAACACAGATGTGAATTTTAAAATTGCAAAAATGGCCCTAGAAGAGCCCAGGACAGGCAAAAGGTGCCAAAACAGTGCCTAGCAGTCCCAGGAGCCCTTGCATTGACGGTTGAGGCTTGTGGAGAGTTGGATTTTGAGCAATGAGGTTTGGAGGGAGTGATAATGGTGGAGTTTAGTAAATGTTGCTGGCTTTTTAAAGGGTTTTTCAAGAGTTTCCATAGTTTTTGAGATGCTTGCAGGATTTTCCTATGGTGTTTCAAATCTACACACTTTCACATATGTGTGTGGTGCCTCGAAACATAACCTCCATGTAAATTGGCTGTAAGTTGCCTGTGCATTGAAAGTTGCCTGTACTTATTTAAAGTGAGTCACATTTATTTCAATGGAACTTGCTTCCAAGGAAATATGCTCTGAATTACAGAATCAATTAGCAACTACATTTCATATTCCAGGGTCAAAGGTCCGGAAGCAAACAATTCTCTAGACCTCACCAAACAAATATGCACATATCAGATCTGAGTTTCTCCTATCCCAAATCCAACCTCACCAAATCAATGTCAGAGGAATTCCTAAAAGATACATTCAAACAGGACTGGGGAAAATATTGTTACAGTGCAAGATTAAGAAGTGTGCTGGCTGTATTTAGTCTGTATGCTGGCTTACTCAATGAAGTGTGCTGCTTTTATTTATTATATTAGCTCTAACCAAGCATCTCAGATTTCCTTAAATTTCTTCACCCTTTCACATCTTCCCTCATGAGGGTCTTTCAATTACAACACAATTTCTGTATAGGCTAAGTAGGTGGCTTCTGCATGCAATTCTTTCAAGGTATGTTCCCTTCTGTTCATTTCTTGCCTGCTGTTTGATATGATGCAAGTCTTCACCTATTTTTTAAAAATAATTTTTACAGTACAATTCCTCTGGTAAATATTTGAAAGGGACAGTACATCATAGCTGCCATTATCACATGCAGATTAGGGGTGAAATCCTAACCCTGGGCTTGGTAGGATGGGTTAGATGTGGCAGGTCTCTAGCTGAGTTGTAAATTTTCCTCATAGAGGAGTTTTATTGTTTTGTACATATGTGAAATTAGGCCCCCTTTTGCCCCAGTGCACATGACTTTACATTAACATAGAATCATATTTGTCATTTTACTTCCCATTCACTCAGTTTGGAGAGATACTTCTGGAGCTCTTCACAATCCCTTTTTGTTTTAATCACTCTGAACAATTTTGTATAGTCCACTAACGTGGCTACTTCACTACTCGCCCCTAACTCTAGAACATTTATGAAATAAGTTGAGAAATACTGGTCCTTGGAGGACTCAATTTTTACACCCTTCAATTGGGAAAACGGCTTCCTGTTCCTTAATCCATAAAACCACCTGTCTAATCCATTAAACAAACTGCTAAGCTTTACAGAGGGGCTTTCTCAAAAGATTTTTCCAAGGCTAAGTACACAATTATTATTATGTGCATTTGATCAAATGGAAGGTTTTGAAAGTTTAGAAGCAAGCTGGAATTCTGGACAGGAAGCTGTAAGTGGCAACCATGTTACTGTGCTTTTTGATCTAATCTGAAGGCCCTTCTTTGGTGCTCCAGTTTGAGCCAGTCTAAACTTGTTTTGAACTAATCAGGGTATAATTTCACTTCACCTCCATCTTTCATTCTCTAGAACCAACCTAGCTATTAACTCTCTGAGATGTTATGGTTTCTAAACATTTCTTCTAATCATGTACAGAAAACAGTCTTATCTTGACCAAGAAATCATTTTTTTGCAATGGTTTTTGTTTTTCAAAAATAATGTGTCTTGGCTATGCATAAAACGGTGTGATTAAGAGCTATCAAACTCATATGATCAAAGGCTTTATACTTGCTTAGCTGCTTGTTCTCTGTTTATTTGTCCATGGCAGGGGAAAGGTTAGTCCTTTAGCTAGCTACTCGTGAAAAAAAGAAAGGGGGCATATAAACAGGCACATAGGTCAGCGTACCACAGATGAGTGACCATGACAACAATCTGGAAACCTTCAAATCCCCCAAACTTTTTAACGATGGCTTTAAGAAAGAAGTACTAAAAGAAAACAATGTTTTGGCAGGGAGGGGGGTAATTAGTTCAAAGTTCAGGATCTTCATGCTTCTGGAGCTGTTGGGGGATTTGGAGGACATATGTAGAGACTAGGAGGTGGGAAGCCTGCTTGAGTTGCTTTCCTGTTCTTCATTATTATTTCCAGATTAAGTGGGGGTTGGAATGTACGTCAAGGGAATTCTATTTTTCAAAGGTAGAAGATAGACTGAGTTGTGTTGGGGGCCCAATTATCTGCTTCTGAGAAGCATCACGAGGCTTAGCAAAGGTTTCTCAACCATCCTTAGATGAACATTACTCATAAACAGAAAGCACTATTACCGAAGGCATTGCACCAACGAGATGATAAAGAGGACAGATATTTATTACTATTACTTTCCATGATTTTATCCAGAGGCCTTAAGCATGTCAATGGCATGTTTTCAGGTTTTTAAATATCATGCACTATATTATATAACTGATACCCTGCCAAGTAGGAATTATCTTTAGTCAAATGATTTTTCGGATTTACTTTAGAAATGTAATTAGAAAGGAATATGAGAAGACGTGGGGCTCAATTAAGACATGGTGTAATCGCTGACCTCAGAGAATTTGCTTTTTACTTAAAGTAGAATGCATAAATTTATTATTGGTTCTGTTTGTCTTCAGAGCTACAAGGTACTTTTTTCTCATGGAAGAATTTGAAAATTAAATTAAATACTATTCTGACCAAAGAGGAAGTAGTTGACACAGAAGTTTCATTAAAGACTATTAAAAACAAAAATAGAATTTTCCACTGACCTAACCATTTGTCAGAATTCCCTGTAATAAATGACATTTCAACACAGACTATGGGTTGAATCTAACATTTTAGTGGCGTTTATACAGTTCTAAGTGGGTTAAGGAGTGTATCTAATGCTGTCCATCTGTGAAAAGAATGGACTTCCACTTATGGAAAGGGATTTCATGTTCCTCTTTCCCCATTGCAGCCCCCTCCCATGCAACCCCAAAATATGCTCTGGGGGGGCCTTCAATCCACAGAGCAGATTTTGAGGCTGCATGAAGGGCTACAGGAGAAAGACAGGAATGTGAAATTCCATTAAGTGAGTGGAAGTCCATTTTGCTCATGCATGGACAGCTATGGATATATTGCTTAACACATTTATTCCCATGTAAACTCTGCCAAATTTGTCTTGATTATCTGTATCTATGTTACACAAATGTGTGCCAAGAAGTCATGCTATAATTAATTAAGAGGAAACTTTTCTTGTTGTTTTAATGTAGTTCAGAGGCTTTGCCTCAAGTGGTACATAAATTTATTATGAGATCTTATTACTGTGTTATGAGATTTGTAAATTGAATAGATGAATGTGGATTAAGTAAATTGGCTGTATTGTTTACACAAAGAGCAGCATGGTTTCATTTTTTGTTCTGTGCCAAAACAAAGGTGGAATGCATTTCACAAACTTTTAATGCCCTGCAAAAATGAACCCACCCCTTTCAGCACCTGCTTATGAGGGGACGAGTGCTGGGGAAAGGAGAAACACATCCCTGTTGCTAACCAGGCTGAAGCCCAATCACACTAGGATGCAAATCCAAATCTTATTTCAACTAAAACAGTCCAGGGGAATAAATCTAAACTGTGCATGTGCACAATTAGTAGAATCTAGCGGGTTTTCTACAACCATTTACATGGCTTAAAATGGCTCCTACCATGTTTTAGGGTTATCCTTCTTTGGAGAGTCACTCATGGTTGCTCTTTACAGCCTGATGGTTTGTCTCAACAAAATTCCACAAAACTAGAGAGGTTTCTGCCTCCTTATGCAAAGCTGAATGAAAAGGGGCTCTGATTTCCAAGGAAGATCTCCTGGTTTTTACAATCCTATCACCACTGTAATCACATTCATCGTTACATTTCATCCAAGGAGCTCATGCTGACATACATGGTTTTCTTCCTCCCAATTTAACCTAACAACAACCTTGTGAGGTAGGCTAGGCTAAGATACTTTGACTGCTCCAAGATGCAGCTATTCACACACCACTTACATCTCCACCTGCTGGCAATCCATAAGCATCGTAAGTATTCCACCACCATGTATTTAAAACAGCAACTAGTGTGGGAGAAAGACTAATATTTGTGGATACATGTCCAAACACAGGGACTTGGGTTGTAAATGTGCCTTTCATACAGTGGCGTAGCGTGGGGGATGCAGGGGGGGCCGGCCACACCGGGTGCAACATCTGGGGGGCGCGCGGTCGCACTCGCAGCTCTCTGCCCCTACCTGGCTCACTCGGGTTAGGGGGCGCAAATTACTTGCCTTGCCCCGGGTGCTGACAACCCACGCTATGCCACTGCTTTCATAAAGAGATGTGTTTCTTCTGTTTATGGAAGGCTAGTGGATGATCCCAGGGACAGGGGTCGAGGAGGTTAATTTTTGCTGATTGTCCTACTTCCTGCAGCCTCCTCATTGGTTAGATATTCAGAACTCTACCCACAGGATGCTCCAGTCAATGGAAGGAAACACAGCATTATCACCACCTCAAGTCTGTAAACAGTTTAATTTGCATCAGGTTTCTAGATTTCAACAAGTCAGTTTAGACAGTCTGGATACAAACAGATTAGTGAATCTGAATTAAATAGGAAAAAACAAAGCACTTTCATATTCATAACACCATGGACATTTTGCAAAATGATTTCATAACTTAAGCTTCTATTCTAGTCTATAGTGACCTGAAACCCTGTTATTCTCAGTTATTAGAGTGGATCCAGGCTTATAGTGCAATGCTAACTATGCCCTATTTAATTCAGTGGGGCTTACTCCAGCTTGGTGGCTTTAGAATTGCAGGTTTAGTTAATTTCAAGGGGTTTACTTATAGCATGACTAACTAAAGTCCCACTGACTTCATTGGCCCTATTCTGAGCATTACTAAGTCTGCATCTAAACCATTCTGTTCAATTAAGGTGCAGACCCTGACAATTGGAGTTTGTGGAAAGAGGAAAAAGGTTGTATTGAGTATTCAATTTTTGGCTTAATTAATAGTATTGCATTTATTTATTTATTTATTGTTGTTGTTCATTATTATTATTTATTCTTATTGTATTCCAAAATGTATAGGAATGCAATAATTTTCTCTTTAAATCAAATGCAAATATAAATCAAAAAGAAGAATGCTAAATGTACATACCTGAGAACAGCTAGGCTAAGATAAAGCTGCTGAGAAATTGGGGCTACTATGAATATCATGATGATGATGATGATGATGATGATGATGATTATGATCTGATAAAAAAAAATCTTCCTATACTGTTCCTAATGTTCTACTATTTAAAAATTCCAGATGGTTCAGAACACCATGCCTGTTCTTTTATTATATGACACAAAAGTGGTGGCCATACTCCTTGTTGCAGGGAAATTTCAAACATTGTTAGTTTACACAGCATGAGGAACATTCACCTATGATGTATGGCAGGGACAGCTTAGAAGTGCAAACGGAACAGAACCTGCCTGTGTGTTTGTAAGTCTCATACTATGTGTCTGCCAGGAGCAAACAAGGGTAACCTAGAAATTGTATCCAAATCTATCACAAAGACTCGGGATAAATTATAACACAGTAAAAGTGATTAAGAAGGCTATTCCTATATGGCTACCTCCTCATCTGTTTATCTGTCTAAAAGCTTTTTTGCATAAAAAATACACAAGACCAAACAGTCAAATTTAACTGAAAATGATAATCTATGGGAAAGGCATTTCTTATCCATATTAATCTTATCAATAGCATAGGTAGCTTAACCAAAACAACCTCATTATTATCACAAACTAACAGCAATCACAGCGCCACTGTTCATTGTTCAGGAAGCCTAATCTATCTAATAACACACAACAGCTTTTTCTTCTTCATATTCATATTTGTTAGGAACAACAGAACTTGGGAGAATGTAGACCCAAAACACTTTTTTGTTCATTTATGTTTCACTTATCTCTACTACTTATCACTACATCTTGTGTATTAAGGCCCTTTCATTAGATTTTATTCACAATATGGTACGGTACTAATTCAATTAGGATAAACAGAGGTTACCACAATGCCCTTTAACTAGCAATTATCATCAATTAGCTGAATTTATTCTGAGTCCCCTGTGGGACACAGATAATCAAGGATGAGTGTGTAAGCTCCGTTAACAATTCTTAGTTAGCCATAGTGTATCCAAATACAACAAAATTTGATTCCCTAGGGAAGGAGGGCATCCTAGGTATTTAGAAACATACCATCAGCGGCTGTGTGCTCCACAGAGAAAGAAAGCACACTGCCTCCAAACTGGATCCAGAATCCATTTTCATGTAATAGCTTGTGGTTGGTGGGCACATTTTTCTAGCAACTCAGTTCTACAAACCAGCAGAAGACCATGTTTATTCACCCAAAAACCTAGCAAACCTACTGTACTCCAAAAAGCCCCTTTTATTTTTCTTCAACACAAACCAAGCGCTTGGTCTTGATTACCAAACACAACTGTCCCAATCTGTACCCTACTTTGCCATCATAATAATCAGTACTTTTTTACCCCTGTTGCTCACTTGCTGCAACAATTTCGTGGTAAGTACTGGCATCAAATTTTTCTATATAAAAAAGCACTGGTAATAATCCTTGGTAATAAACTCATCTGGACTTACTCATTATGGTGCATAAGGGCACTGTCCTTCCTTGCACAATTGCATATTTTATGCACCTGTAGTTTGTGGTACAAGCCGGCATTTGTGTAAGAAGTTGAAAAAACTTCTGTGTAAGTTGAAAAAATTCTAGCTAACAGAGTAAAAAAGATATCTATCCCCACCTTTTAGAAAAATTGAGGAAGAATCTAGATTCTTAGGAAACTCATCAGTGGATAGCAAGGATTGCTGTGACCTCAATAATGAGGGATAAATCATTAAGGATTAATAATAAATTGCTCCTGGAATTCAGCTTAAACTCAGGGAGAGACTGCCTCTTCATTGGCAAGCTAGAAGCTTAAACAAACCATAGAAGTATTAAACTACCCATTGCTAATGTTTGGGTACTAATGTTTGAGTACCTGAGTACATGACATTTATTTTGCCACACTTTTTAATCACTGTATTATTGCGCATGCCATTTCATTAGTTGAATTAAATTGAGCGCAGGGTAAATTTATTGGTTTGTAGGACACAAGATGTTACAGTGCAAAATGGCAACTGAAAACTGAAAAACACATTCAAAACACATTCATGTTCAATATAGAATAGTTGTACATAAGCCTGTTCTTATACAATGTTAATCTTCTAGAGTATTATTATTATTATATTTATTTATTTATTTATATCCTGCCTTTTTCTCAGATAATTTTTTTTAGTTTAATTTTTAAAAATCCTTTATGCAATAAATATTAGGTTTTATTCTTTGTTGCCTTCTGTAAGGATGCAATATTTGAATTCCTCTGAAAGCAAGACATCCCCATTCTTTGGTTTTGATTTCCTCCCCTGGGCAGTTCATCAATTTCAAGAGCAAATACTTCTCCCTGCAGTGAGATACCCCACTGCAGTTTTCTAAAATAATAAATCATCTCCTCTTGTTCCGTGCTACTTTCTAGTATCCTTTAGCTTACTTTGATTTCTGCCTACTACCAGAAACTAGGAGTTTAAAACTCATTAAATAGCTCTATCTGTGCATACAAAACATTCTCATCTCAAAAAAATGCTGAAAGCAAGGAAGCTCCTCCTAGTCATTAAAATCTATTGGCAAAAGGTGAAAGCATCTCTTTTACTTCAAGACAAACGTGAAGCTTATGTGTTCTCTACACTATCAATCGCTGCTCCAGTAAATGTCCTCCAGATAATGTGGCAGGCATATTTTTCTCTTATGGCTGCAATCCTTAACTCACATTTATTCTGGTCCTATGCACATTATATTCAGAAAAAAACTCCCACTGAGTTCAGTGGGGCTTTCTTCCACACTGTGTGCATACAGCTGTACTCCCAAAGCCAAACTACACGTGCCATTAAAACAAGGACTTCACTTATTCATTAGTCCTCTGTAGAATTCTTTGGGAGTTCAGGTGGTCCCACTACCTTCTGGGATTTACTGGAGTGTCTTAGTAGATAGTTATCTCCCACAGTGCCTTGTGCCCCCTGCAAATTTTGCTTATGCATTGAGCTTGCTTTCATGTCCACTCGGCTCTTTTGATGCAAGTATTATGGATAGAAGAGGAGCCTAATATATATTGTCAAAAATAATGTTTGCTTATCTCAAATACTCTATGAGATGTTTTGCCTCCCAGTTTCATTAAGAGTGAAAGTAATCAGACCTAACTATTCTTCCTTCTAGGTGCATGAAGGCCAAAGTACACATAACATTAGTCACATGTTTAAGCAAGCATGCTTAATCTGGCTGCCTTTATTTTGGTGGGAAAGCAGACATTGGGCTCTGGAATGTGTTTCTGACCTGGAATGTGTACCTGACGTCTCCTTCCTGGCTGGTTTTTGCCATCAAACACACTGTTTACTGCAAACAGCATCTATGAGAAAAAATAGCAGAGCAGCAGAATGCATTTTGAATATAAAAACTGGTGTGGGACCCTAATCTGAATCAGGATCGTATCCTGGATTTGGCCCTGAATCGTTTTTCCTCACTTATTTCACTCTTGGTAATAAGATGATACAGGCTAGACCCATTAAAATCAATGAGATTTGTTAATCATGGCTAATTTAAGTTCCGTTGATTTCAATGTGTTTGATTCATGATTAACAGTCAGAATCCTAACCATGTCCACTCAGAAGTAAGTCCTATTGAATTCATTGGAACTTACTGCCAGGTAAGTGGCATTAGGATGGTAGGCTACTTAAATGCAGAGCTTTATGAAATATTTGACATCAATGACCCATGGCAGTGTACAAGGCAGATAAGTGTTAACTTAAGTGTAATACATGACAGGTTACATTGCAAAGTCCACCTAAACTTTTAGCGTTTTAAAAAACCAAGTAATAAAAATAATGCTCCTCAAGAGCAGGCTTGAACTTATATGTTCAACAGATAATATATGAAAGTATGAATTATTTCTACTTCTGTATGTATCAGTAACCAATCCCATCAGCAATGACATAAAAACAAATATAAACACATGTTTTTCAAAAAGTTTTCTGTTCATGAGATAAGTTAGAGCATACTGTTTCTATTACCTTTAGTTTTAAAACCACACACATAAAAGTTGCAAAAAGAGTGTGAACTGCTAAATATAAATTTGTTAATGAATAGATTAATTAGTAAATTCACCCTTAAAAAAAAGCCGAGGAACGGCATGATAAATACCTGCTTAGTAACCAAATTAAATTCAGCATCCACCAAAGTGGCAAAATTCAAGGAGAATGCTGAAAATAGCCCCTTGAAAAGGGTGGCAGAAACTTTTTGAATCTTTAAAAACTAGTGCAAAAGCTTAATGGCTCGAAATGAATGCACAGTCAAACAAGGCATGCTTTCCCCTTAAAAAGCTCTACTGTAACAGAAGCTAGGGCCCAGATGTTCTGTGGTTAAAGCTGTCGCTTCATTGCATGAAGGCACCGCAGGAGTGAAACATAGCCCTAGCATTCCTTCATCTAAAATTCATTTTTTGGCTTCTTTTTTTAACAGTTTCTTAAACTGACAAGCGAAGCCTAAAAGTTTGTCTTTTATATCATCATGAAGTGTATCCTTTTACAAAATAAGATTTCTGATGATGTGTTTATTCACTATTTTCCATAACATATTTGACACATTAAAAAAAATGTAGGGGGGAGAGAATAGAGCTTTCAGAAGTCAAGGGTAAATGCTTCGACACCTTTCACATTCAAGAAGCTTCTGTGTCCAGGATCCAAACATGTTTTGCGGATATCATGTTTAATATAACTTGTAACCGTAAGAATGTGGCAGCTTTTCCGATTTTATTTTTAAAGACAAGATTGAAAGCGTACTCTTCTATTGTCTCCCTAGACAGACGGATGCCAACAGTAACAACAACAATATCTAAAACTATATTTGATTCAGAGATATTCATCAGCCTACGGAAGGTTTCCAGGGTGCCTCCAAAGTTGTCTAACAAATAAATCCAAACTTGCATGTAAACTTGCCCCTTTAAATTAATGAATTTCTGTTTCCAACCACCAGCCTAAAAAACCTCTGTTAAAACTCAACGTTATTTGGAATTACTTTTAATTTAAATTTTTAACAACCTAATTTTCCAAATTAAATATTAACTTTTCAATGGTAGTGCCAACAACAACAAAAATTAGGTTCTAAAATTAATTAGCAATGTCAAGTTGCCAACACCAAATCCTGAGATGCACTACCGTATATAGTGCTTACATTCAAAATTGCACTTTTCTAGTCAGTTTTCTCAATGGAACAATGCTCAAATGTCTCCAGACACACAGTCATATGGATAAACATAATGTACATACCAAGAGTATACATGGACATACTAATCAGCAATATTATCATTATGGCAACATTTTTGGAGCCGTTGTCATCAGAGGAATCGCACGCTAAACTTATCCGTGTATTATGGCAAGAATGGGCATGTTCAGAACTGGAGAAAAGCAACCAAGAAAATGCTTGCCCTAAATGATGAGCAACCCATTTCACAATGCAGTTGACACAAAGCACTAGAATTTAACCCCCTTTCAATCCTGTTCCTAATCAATAGAATTTACATAAGTTTAAATCCCCACATTCCAGTTTAACTGTGTCTGGTCATTATTATCAAAGCAGCATATAATAAGAAAAACAAAGGAAGAGATACAGATTCTAAAAACAATAAAACCTTTCCTACTATTATCATGAGATAAATTGTGTGTTTCCAAGTGGTTTGGGTACTAACAGTTTGCTCTTATGTTTATATGCCACAGTAATAACATGTTGAGGCTAAACAAGCACTATACCAATGCACCACAAAAATAATGTTTTGCAATTGGCTTGGCAGGCAAATAGGCCTGTGATAAACTTTTAGGATGCATTTGACCTGGAGCCCTCAATGTGACCTCCATGAGCGCTGCAGCAACCTCATACATAATACTTAACACTCAAATAAGGTTTCCCTGTCCCTACCAATTTCTATTTATTTTACAAATACTAGGTTTAGGAGGTTTGGTTCAGGGTGTAGCCTTCTTTTTTTTGTCTGTTTTATTTCTTGTGTGATGTGTGCAGGTGTTTTTGCTTTTGCATTTTTGGAGGAGGCATGGTTCTGAGCATCCCCAGTTTTTCTTCTGTGAAACTGGCATGCTGTGGTACATACAACAGTTGCCTAGATTTCCACCTGTGTCCCCAGGTGCCCAAAAGCTGGAGAGCTCTGATCTACACCCCCACATTGGGTCATACCAGAGTTGCAGTTCTGCGCCTTCGAACTGGCAAGCAGGGCTTACTTGTATGTAATTCTTCTTGAGTTATTTCACCAGCTCCTATTGAAAGTTGTACCTTTTCACAAGCACAATAGTATTTAAAATAGTGTTCAAAGGTCCATTAGATTCTAGACCCTAAATTTGCCAAGTGCATGTCTGAACAACAAACAAGCACGCAAAAAGCACCTCTGGGAACCATGTGAAAAATTTGTTTGCACAAAAGGTCATCGTCAGCTGTACTGACATGCAACAGACATAATGGCCATGTCCTAGATTAAAAAACTGTGTTTTAGTTTTTCCGGAAATGTAAGTGGCATAATTTAACTCAACTTCAATTTGGGACATTTTCTAATATAGTATATAGCCTTATGTTGAATCAGCCCATTGGTCCATCTAGTCCAGTATTCATTACAGTGGTACCTCAGGTTACAGATGCTTCAGGTTACAGATGCTTCAGGTTACAGACTCCGCTAACCCAGAAATAGAACCTTGGGTTAAGAACTCTGCTTCAGGATGAGAATAGAAATCGCGTGGCGGCAGGCCCCATTAGCTAAAATTAAGATTAATAACAGTTTCAGGTTAAGAACAGACCTCCAGAATGAATTAAGGTACAGGTACCACTGTACACTGACTAGCATCAGCTTCCCAAAGTTTCAGAGCCCTATTTGCAGATGTCAAGGACTGAACCTTGGGTCCTTGTGCATGCTAAAAAATGAGCTGCAGCTGATAGCCCAGGAGTTATGCTGATTAGCCACCATACCTTCAACAGATGTTGTGGGACAGATTTACATCAAACCCTCATTAAATCGAAAGTAATATGGTGCATAATGCACCAGGGCAATCAAACCCTATAGGGCAGAAATGCTTATCCGACTTTGTTGTGTCTTGAGTTTCATTTATATCGTAATAGCTACTTACTGCATTCATCTGAATTGTGTCAGGTTTTTAAAGCATGTACACATAATTAGCTGTGCATCTGAAACAAGTTTACAGAACACCAACTTCAAGAACTGTGTGTCTCAGACTCATATCTGACTAGCTGGGAGTATTAAGATAGAATGCAGCTCTGAGTGTGTTTAGAATCGCCTAGACACATAGTGTTATATATATAGAATATCTGAGAGGTTTAAGATATACAAAAGGGGGCACTTCATTCAACATCATGTTGCTTGTGTGCACTCGGAGCATCTGTTACATAGCACCTAAGTCATTAAATGCTACTTCTGTGCTGCCATAAAGCTCTGGGGGTTTTTTTTGGGTGTTTTTTTTTAAAACCCTGTCATCTACAAACTAACATCTGCCTAACATGCATGTGACAAATTTAAACCCTCAAATTAGAAAAATATGTCTTATTATGTTGTATGCTTTACTAAGTGTACTTTTTACCCCAAACCAGTGATGAAAACACTACAGCCATCATGTTCTTCACAGAAAGCTGACATATCTATAGATGACGCCAACTATTTTCTCATATATATTTTGGAATTTGTTCAGTATGAGAAACCATTATCTTTTGAAATATCAGAATGTCAGAATTTAGGAAAAATTGGTACGCCTCAGTATTTTAAAAACAACAGAACATACAGAAACAAAAATCTGCAAATGGTATTTCCCGTTTTAAGTTTCTGTTGGTTTTGAAATCAAAACACAAAGCAGAAAAGACTAGCAAACATGTGCCAGCTTTTAACAATCTTACTTGCTTTGCAATCACAGAAAAACCTAGTGAGTTTCAAATCTATAATCCAGCTTTCTGTTTAACGTGTATATTTCACATCTATCTTAAGTAGACAAGAGAAGAGGAGTTAATCTTGTCAACTCTTCTGTAACTTGAAATTTTTTATTCTTCCCTATACTGAAAATTGCACTCCTCTTACACTGGACACACTGGTTCAAAATGCTGCCTCCTCATACAATAAGAGCCTGGTAAAATCAATTATTAGTCATTTTTTACACACGGGGGGGGAGCAGTGGGGAGGGGGGAAGAGATTAGGTTTCTCTCAGTACATGAAAAGGCTGTAGGAACTACAAATGGTAGAGTTCAATACACTACCACAAGGTGAAGTTGAGGAGGATTCCTACGGAAATTTGTTGGTGTAGGTGTAGGAGATGGAAGCAATAATCAAAAATGGTTCTGGGAGCTGGATCTAGGATCCCTGATATGTCCAGATCCAGGTCCCATGAACACCTTTGAGAAAGCTGTACTACATATTCAGCAAGGCTTGGAATGTTTCTATACCATGTACTCCAAAAGCTATTCTTTGGATGTAAAATGTTGTGTCATATACGGTCATAAACAGACTAAGAATTATTTATATTGTTGTTTGTTTATTTATTCAATTTATCTCCCACCCTTCTTCCTCAAGGAGTCCATGGAGGCAATTACCATATACTTTATATATTTTATAGCATCCATCATTTTGACTAAGCACATCACTGAAAAGTTATTTTATGTAGTGCAAAGATTAAACTGGCAACCCAATCCTATATGTTTATTCAGAATTGATTGCAGGATTGCAGTCTAAAACCTATGCAGACTTACATGGGAAGGAAGCACCCTTGTGCACAACATCAATCTACTTCTGAGTAGACATGCACTGGACTGAGCGAGACATATGAAGATGATGTATACATAAAATAATCTATATCAGATAAAGAATCTCATACTATCTGCCTGCTGCTAATTTTTTATTGCAGGTTCCCCACCAAGTTAAATTTCTGAAAATGTGAAACAACTCAGGAGAGATTAGTTTCATTAGATCTGAAATCTGTGGCACATAGCTGGAGGTATGTACTAGTGAATCAGGTCCCTGGTGGAGATTCTCTGACTTGATCCCATTAGTATTACAACCCCTTTGTCTGGGGACTGACTCATAAACAAGCAAGTTCTGTACTGAGCAGAAATTATGCCATTTTGGTCCCGCCTTCCTTCTTACTGAGCATCTCAACAAAGCACAGTAAACAAATCATACAAGAGCTGTGATTTTGTAGGATCATTTCAAATGGCTGTCTCATTTGTAAACATATACTTTACTCGCAGTTACCACATGCTACTATATACTTTACTTTTGGGGATTATTTTTTTTTAATGGCATCGCAGGGAAGTGGAGATACCAAGAACAGAATCATCTGGTCTCTTGACTCAATAGTCAGCTCCCTTGTTCCAGGGTGACCCACAGTGGTTGATTCAAAGGCAGCATTCTCTTTCTGTGGCATTGGCAAGGATATTGCATTTATATATAACAATAAGCTAACCAGCTTGAGGAAGGCATAATACTTTCCCACAGGAGTGTTAAATGGGTCCAGAACAAATAAACTTGTGGTGAGGGCTTTTTTTTTAGAGCAGGGATACCCTTCAATTATATGCTCTTTGAATGATAAAAAGCTGTATCTGTAAGTGATTAAGAGTTACTTTATAGTCACAGTTTCAGCTCTGTTGAAATAAATGTGTAATACAAGCCACACATATTTCATATTCATTCCATCCAGTAACATCTTTCTTGTTTTGTTCCTTTAATTGCTGTGAACTGCCAGACCCCATTGCTAGACTAATCCACTGAATTTTCCAAAAGGTGCAGTAATAAAAACAAACAAAACCATCTGGAAACACACATTTGTTTCTTTAGAATATTTTGTTAAAAATATTACTAGTTTTAGAGACTTGTGGAGAGTTTAAAAGAAACTTGCTAAGAATAATATAACACCGATCATGAGCAGTTCTTAAAGAAGAAAATCGTTCAATTACTCCCTCCCCTTTCTGATCCCCTAAACTCATCTCTAACTCCAATTGTCACTACAAAATACAAAATAAAAAAATTCCTTCCAGTAGCACCTTGGAGACCAACTAAGTTTGTTATTAGTATGAGCTTTTGTGCGCATGCACACTTCTTCAGATACACTGAAACAGAAGCCACCAATTGTCACTGAAACTGGAAAAGGAAACCAAATCAATGAAGTCAATTAGGATGTTTAAGTCCCTGCAAACAACAGTTAAAACTTCAGCTTGAAAGAACTTGTTTGAGTTTTGCTTTGGTTAAACTGTGGTGGTGATGTGGGTGGAGACAAATGCCAGAGTCCCATATCCTGCAAGTGGTTATGCTGCAGGAAAACTTTGGAAGAGACTACAGGATCACAAGCTGGAAGAGGGAGAAAAGAAGCTATTTTTAAGTAATAGGCAGCCTCTGGGTTATTTCGAGCCTTCTTCCTTTTCTTGGTCTCCCTCAGCCTCTCCCACAACTACCGTCTTCCAGAAGATCACAAGGAAAGGCTTCAGGGGTGCTGCGGCAGAAGGTAGAATAACCTAATGCTCCTTCTTTGGAGTAATGAGAGGGTCCATAACTTTGGACAGAAGGGGAGGAAAAGAGAAGGGGAACCCACCTAAGAACCAAACTGTCACGCCATGCGAGAACAGACTTCAAACAGGAGCGCTCCTGGAAACTCATCGCGGGTGGGGAACGTCTCCTGACGTGGTTCCGCCAGCCAGGGGGGCTTTGCTCAGCCCCTCAGACGCTGCCCCTTTGGAGGGGCGACGGGGGCGAAAGGAAACCTGGTGGGCAAGTCTTGTGAAGCTGCGCCGCTCCCCCGCCCTCGCCCCGGCGCAAAAAGAAAAGAATCTTGATCTCAGGTTCATGCCTCTCTTTCCCCTCCAACAGCACGAAGAACCCTTCCCAAAGTAAAGAGGATAATGGGAAGATCAGACACGGGATGAAGCAGACTGGCAGCAGGCAGATTTGCCTCATCAGATGACGAGAGAGAGAGAGAGAGAGAGAGAGAGAGAGAGAGAGAGAGAGAGAGAGAGAGAGACGTGGGTGCAGAATAGTATTTGGCCAACCTGAACTTAGGAAAATCAAGGTCAAAACCCCCAGATTTTAATGGCTGGGATTGCCTTAGCCATTCTTCACCTCAGATTCGGCGCGCGTGCGAACGATCTACTCTGCTAACTGTAGTCCTGTCCCAACATTTAATATCACCATTTTAATTAATCCGGCATGAGGAGTTCTCTCGATATCTTTCATAGCAGCTACTAACTTGCATCGGATCATGCGTTGAAATTGGGGCTCGGGGCTGGCTGGGGTGTGTGTGTGTGCGCGTGTGTGTTAAATCGGAGAGCTGGATTTAAAAGGTGCCGAGAGGTAACTAATCCGCTTTAACTGATCTGACATCAGACAGCAAAACAGATTCGAGGCTACTGCGCTCCAAGCATCTCTCCCCCACCTCCCGCGCGCCTTTTCTCTCTGGTACGACTACTCGACCGGGGTGCATTTTAGAGCCAAGGAGTTGGACTGTCTGGCTCCACAAACAGGTGGAGAGTGAAGTGAAGACGGGGCGGGGGAGGCAGCTTTCCAAGAGCCAGCCTGTCCCAGGATCTCTCGCAGAGGGCGCTGGATCGTAAGGCTGGGCTTGCGCGCGCAGCCTCCCGGCGAAAGAGCCCCGGGCGGCACACAGCTGAGTTCGGCTTGTGCGGGGCAGGCGACGCCGCCCCAGGCACGGGCTGCCCTTCCCCGCTGCTCTCCTCTCTCCGAGTGTCCCCCCTCAAGTGTCCGCAGCCCGCCATCCCCCAAACCTGCTCTGCTCCCGCTTAGGCTGCTCCTGTCTGAGCTCCTCAGCCCGGCGAGAGACGAGAGCCCAGGGCGCCCTTCCATGGTGCGAAGCAGCCTCCAGCCGCGCGCGCCAACCTCTCCGCTCTCGGCTTCTGCTTACCTGAACGGCCAGCCTTGAGTGGCCCGCGCCGACTTTGCCCCAAGTTCTTCGCGCGCGCTTCTGAGGCGAAGTGGCGAGGCGGGCTCTGAGAAGAACCGAGCGCGACCGGGGCTCCTTGTTGCCCGCGAAAGAGCGTGAAGAGAGGGATTTAAACTTCCCTCGAAGTCGCGATGCTAGAGTTCCTTCGTCGGTTCCCTTTTTCTGTTTTTCAGCGGGAACGGCAGGCAAAGCCCGGGCAGGTCCTTCCCATTCTTCAGGAGGAGGAGAGGAGACCAAGTCAAGAGGGACGAGGGGCGAAATTGCCTGGCTGGAGGCTCCCTTCGCTTCTCCCACAGTTGTCTTTCTCGTGTAATGTTTTAAAAACGAGCGAACAGCCCAGCGCCGAGGAGCTGAAGGGGATGGCGCCAGTGTGCGACTCGCTCGCTGCCTGCCCGCCTGAGTTAGGAGTGTGTTGTTCGCGCTGAATGTCACTTGAGTGCAGCCTGGGAGAGCCGCTCCCCCCCCCCATACACCCCGCCCGCTACTTTCCCTCCCTGGCCCTGCCGCCGCCGCCGCCGCCGCCGCCGCCACACACGCGCTCTCGCGCACACACAGCGCGCGCGGGGCCACCAAGCACCAACCAGGCGCCTGGGCAACGCCAGGCAAAAGCCTATCGCGCGGCCGCTCCCCCCCCCTCCTTCCCTAAGCCTCGCCGATTGTCCCGGAGGGAGCGCACGCGGCAGCCCACCCCTCGCGCGCGCGCTCGCTCCTCGGCGGGCTTTGCCCTCAGCCGGGGGAAAGCGGGCAGGCGGCGGAGGGGATTCGTGATTCCTTCTCGTCTGCTGCCTGGGTTTAAACTCTCTCAGGGACGACGGTTCCCTCAGACCTGGAGAGTGGCCGAAGTCACTCAGGCTGAGGCAGGTGCGGTAGAGATACACAGCCACAACCGGCCCCACACAACTCGGGGGCAGAACTTGAAAGCTGCTCTAGAGAGAAACAGGCCATTAGTGTCTCTGTCCCCCTGCTGAGGGCAGCAGCAGCAGCTCCCTAAGTGTATCTTCATCCCCTGTTAAGGTACCTGATCCTTTTAAGGTGAGATTCCAGGGAGGAGCCTGGTGTGCATTACGGGGTCTTCCACAAGTATAAAAAGTGTGTTTGAGCTGCTTCACGCGCTTTGGGCCACGTGGGAGTGTGGCTAATGTCAGAATGTAGAAGAGAACGACAGGTACGTTCTAAGACTGGCGTATAGATAGACATATACACACAAACCAATTCGCCACGTATATGATATCTGGACGTGTCTACAAAGATAAGAGTTCAGTCTGGTTCTGCCTCACAGCAGACTTCAGTTTCTTTCACAGCATGAAGGTTTTTGTTGTTGTTAATTACCTTCTAAACAACTGTCTCAAAGCGATTTACCCATAAGACAATTTTAAACCCCAAAACAACAAATATACCTGTATGCTTAGGGTGCATATAAAGATCTAAAAGCAGCATGTTAATATAATTTAAGATTTGCATTTTATATTAAGGAGTAACAACTCTCAGCTTTCTTCCCAACGGTTTGTGAAAATAACATGTTAATATAGGGGTAGACAATGGTGTCAAGGTGATTGAAAGTGGTTTGAGAGAGGCTCTGTTTTCCATGATGCTCACACTTTTGGGGGGCTTCAGACTGTCACATAAACTCCAGTCAAACAGACTTTTCTCAATTTTGAAACTATACAAGAACCCACGGATTGCCACTCCCTTCTTAAAACAACCCTCAACTATCTGGTGCTGGGGTCAGTTTTCCAAAAGACAGTACATTAAAATTTAAGTTTCAGATGTGCTGGTTGGATTGTGCTGAAACCACTCTCACAGTTTCACTTATTCTCCCCTCCCCACGCAGTGTACACCCTCTGGTATTATATGTTCCTAGCTTTACTACATTTTGAAATCCACTTGGAGAAGTAGCTAGGAAATTAGTATATCGTATAATTCTTGATACAACTGCATTGTGATGCCATCTTATTGTTTTCTGCTTCAGTACTACTGTGGTGTTTTCTGCCCTGGGAAGAAGGGCTGATGGAAATTTAATACAGTAATTAACAACAACAATAATTTTCAGCATTCCTCCCCATGACAATTTATAGACCAAATCTTATGATTCAAAGCATTAAAATGCCACTCTAATTCTGAAAGTTAAAAAAGAAGAGTTAGAACATAAAAAGAAATATGGTGTAAAACACGTTTTTAAAATTACATATCTGTATATATTTATTGATATGTTAAGCACCATCTATGCCTATCAGGCCACTGCACCTTTTGGCTTATTCTTGAGTTTCTTGAATAATCTCTAGCATATCTGCAGCCTTGCTTTTTTCATGAAGTAGGGAAGGGTGAACAGCGGTACTGGGGTAGTAAGTAGAATGAGAATGAGAGCGAAAAAAGTGCTTGCCTCATTTACAGTTGTGCATAATCTCCATGTGGCAACCTGGCAACCACCCAAAAGCAACAGTCCTCAATATTCATACATACCTGAAAGCGATGGAACTTCCTTCTAAGCAAAGGATCAGGCTGCAAGTCTTGCAGGACTGGCCACCAGCTTTAGCATTGAATTACACTTACTAAGGCAGAATCTATTGTGAAGCATGCAGGTCCTTGTGAGACGCAAGTGCAGGAGAATTTCCAGATGGATTTTGCTTGATGTCTTGATACCATGCCTATTGGTTTACATGCAGATAATGAAAGCCAGTTAGTAAATTAAAAATAAAAAAAATTGTGGGGGGGTGGAGTTTAAAATTTGGTTACTTTTTTTGCTTTTAGGGAAGCTTTTAATGTTTGATGTATCATAGTATTTTAATATTCTTTTGGAAGCCGCCCAGAGTGGCTGGGGAAGCCCAGCCAGATGGGTGGGGTATAAATAATAAATTATTATTATTATTATTATTATTATTATTATTATTATTATTATTATTATTTTACAGTAAATTTTCAGGGGGTCAGTTTCTGTTGGGACAAATGTTGACAAAAGGAGATACTTCAAGTGTGTGCAAGCACATCCACAAGTTTTGGAGTGCACATCCATTCAAACAAGGAATAGTAAGTAGAAATTATGTCCCAAGGCCCATGTCTAAGATCAAAACCACTTTACACACAGCTCTTTAATGTCTTTCCCCACATCCCCCAGATGAATATCTTGCTTAGCAAAGAAGGTTGTTATCTGTGTTATAGCAAATCTGATGGCACCACGTCTCAGGCTATAAGTGTCTTGGTCATTGTATCACATTTGTTTTGTTTTATTCATGCCATCATTTATAATGACAAGGAGAGTAAAAGTTCTGAGTGTCCTAACAACAATATCAATTAAATAAAAAGAAATAGTAATCTGTTTTGGCTTTTTAGAAGCAGGGAAAAGGCACTATTCATTAAAAACCCAATTCACTGTGAAGTATTTGATCCAATGCACCTTTAATGAATGTTCCAGATTTTTGTTGTGTACATATAGCACAGCACAAATGTCACTGTCTATAACATTCAAAATGCACCAAGGCTCATTTGGAACCTAAACAAGTATTTGCAAGTTTAAGTATGAGAAAAAGTCACAGATGGGGAATTCCTCAAGATGTCTCTTACCAGAAAAGAACCAGTCTGTTGTTGCTCCTGTGGAAAATAAAATCAAACAAGCCACCACAGTAAGAGCAGCCTGAAACAATTTAAGAACACTGGCTAATTAGAAGATTATAATCTTGGGAACTCTTCCTTCTGAAGAACTGCTAATTGAAAATATCCACAACACCATCTCATCCGTCTCACACATAAAATTCCTCCTCAGAACTAAATTTTGCTGCAGTACATACAAACATCAGAAAAGGCAGTTGGTACCTTCATCTGAGATCATGCCCACTGGTTATTGGTGTGCAAACAAACCCTTCGTGCATCCAGAATTTCATGCTCACCTGTTTCTTTCCCACCTACTTCTTTACATTTAAGCCCACTTCATAACCACAACCTCTCTGTATGGGGGGGACACGGGTAGTGCTGTGGTCTTAACCACTGAGCCTCTTGGGCTTGCCGATCGGAAGGTTGGCGGTTTGAATCCCCATGAGGGGGTGAGCTCCCGTTGCTCTGTCCCAGCTCCTGACAACCTAGCAGTTTGAGAGCACACCAGCGCAAGTAGATAAATAGGTACCACAGTGGTGGGAAGGTACATGGTGTTTCCATGCGCTCAGGTTTCCGTCATGGTGTTCCATTGCACCAGAAGCGATTTAGTCATGCTAGCCACATGACCCGGAAAGCTGTCTGTGGACAAACGCTGGCTCCCTTGACCTGAAAGTGAGATGAGTGCTGCAACCCCTAGTCACCTTTGACTGGACTTAACCATCCAGGGATCCTTTACCTTTACCTTACCTTCTGGGGCTGATGGGAGTGGTGATCCAAAACACCAAGAGAGCTATGGGTAGGTGAATGATGAGCTGCAGACTGTTGACTGTAACTTGGGCAAAAGCAAATTATGGAGAGGAACAGAATGACAGAATGCCCTCCTCCTTAATAGCTTCTACCGCATGACTGGTTGCATGACTGGTTGACAGGAAGGGACCCTGAGTAAGGAGCACTCTTGGTAAGAGGTGAGTATATGCTACCACATTTTGTTGCAGGTTCCACTTGTCTTTCCTAATCCTAAATGTAATTAATAACTCTTATTTATTTGCAACCAATCTGTATTAATACTTAATAAATGCAGTCTTTGCATGGTAAACACTCCTTCTTTTTGTTGTACACAAAACCAGCCCTTGCTGTAGTGAAATCATAGTCCTGTAACCTTGATGATTTTTGATTGAATCAGAGCTTTAAACAGGAGAGTTTGTCGCATTACTATTGAAAAGTGCTAGCATTTGTTTTAGTGTGCCAAATCTGATTATGATGTTATAAAATTAGATCAAAGATGAATGGCTGTACAGTAAAAATCCAAAACCTGCATGTGCAAAATAATGAGAAACAGGGTTCCCTTTCCTTGCTACAAACACAATTTCTGAAGTTATAATTATACTCTGTTGTGGGGAGAAAGGGGGAGGGGGAAGAGTAGAACTGTGTTGTTTGGGGTTATTTAAAGATGGCTTGAAACCACTTTCACAGCCAGAACCTACACATGCTTACTCAGAAATAGACCCCACTGATTTCAATGGGACATTTCCAAGTATGTGGATATAGGGAGGGCTGCAGCTGTGCTGTAGGACCTCTATATGTCCATTAAGAAGTTTCATTGAATTCATAGGGATTAATTCCCGGTCCTGGGTACATGTGGATAGGACAACAGCTTGTATATCTGATACTGAAATGGCTTAAGAGTTAAGCTCCTCCCAGAGAAATTGCAAGTAGGAATGTCTCTTTAAAAAAATAAGAGAGTTTTTCAGATATAAGATGGGCTCCCTAGTCATATTGGGTTGAAAGGTGTACCAGTACTTTTGAAAGTGCCACATGTGCCTCCCATACACACACTTAATCTGATCTGGCCAGAGTGAAATTGTCATGTGATCTTTACAAAAATTAAAAAATTAAAATCTGACATCACTTGTTTCTGAAAATGTACACAATACCTCAAATTGAATCTTTTCCCTAAAGAAATCTGAAAGCAAAGTGACCCTGACTATATGGCTTCCTTGTGGACTTCACTTCCCCATTAGTAACCTGCAAAATTATTTGGACATCCTGGTAGTCCCATCACATTTTGGAACTAAATAGAATGTCTCATGGAGGGAGCTGTTCCTTGCAGTGTCATGTGGCCCTTGAGTTTTGTTTTCATGTTGGGGCTGCCCTGAGATATATACTGTATTGGCCCGAATATAAGCCACACTTTCCCCCCAAATTCTGCAAAAAGTTAAAGTGTAGCTTATATTCGCGACCTTATGCCACCGGCAAAGCTTCCCTCCAGGAAGCAGCCTGGGTATTGTCTTTTTTACTCCCCTCCCTCAATTTTAAAGGTGTGGCTTATTTGCGGGTGTGGCTTATATTCGGGCCAATACAGTAAATCAAATATTGTCAAATATCCTTCAAAATGTTTCGCCTGAATAGAACCCTCCAGATTTGCTTCCGTTTTATCTTTCAGGGACAGCTACTTCACCTAACAATGCTTCTTTCCAGGTGCTCACTTGCCTGCAGTTCAAACAAGCCTGCTTAACCTGGCTGCTTTTATTTTGGAGAAAAAGTAGCCATGGTGGTTCTGTTTGGAATACATCCAGATCAGGGCCCTGTGCTGGTTTTCTCGTGGAAATTGCTCCCTTCTGGCTCCTTTCTTGAATGTGCTATTTACTGGGTGCAAGCATGGTTGTTTAAACACCTGACAAATGTCCTCATGAGAGGGAAAGAGGCTCTGTTTCTGTTCTGGGCTGGCTGGTTCATCTGCACAGCAGCTGTGAGGAGATCAACACACGCACACATTTCATAAATGCGCACTGCAATGTGGCATTGGCGCCTGTGTCCCTCTTCAAGGAAGAAGGGATCTACAAGGAACGGCAGGAGGCAAGTGTTTTTGTTCACAGTACACACTATTCACAGCAGAAACATCTGCTCTACATGACACATGAGGTCACCACAAACACATGAAGACTCAATATGCATGTATGCGCTGACATAGTTTACTTGCGTGCAATAGCAACTGCTTTGGCTGGGAATTGTTCTATACAATTCTGGCTGGCTAGCCAGTGCTCTTGGGAAAGAAGCAGCATTGCCTAGGTCAAGGACAGGGCACTGTTTTCAGCCTGACGAGTGAAAAGACTTGGTTCACATATAATAATACTTAGCTTAGTGCTGGCCCTAACCATGAGGCATAGTGAGACAACAGCAACAGGTGGTTGATGTTGGAGTAGCGGCAGCAGCCTCCAAGCTCTTCCTCCTGGGTGCCCAGCTGTTCCCTTCAGTTGTCACATTCCTTTCCTGAGCCCCTGAACCTGGCCTGCTTTCTCAGGTGTGCTGGTGGATGCTAGTCCATCATTAGTGTAGAAGAACACTCAGTCGTCTTCTAGCAGTGGAATTGAGAAAGGGTGCCATCTTGTCCTAATCAAGCAGCAAAATGTGTTGGGCTGGCCCTGGCTAAGCCATGTTTAGCAAGTGACAAATTAAGTAGTTCCACAGATGATCAAGCAAACCATGAGCATCTGGGGTGAGATGGCCAAATAAACCATGGTTAAATTTGAGTTCTGGGTTCACATATAAAACTAATCCACATAGGCACCAACTCCTAGGGGCCGAGGCAGTGATTTATGTGCTCCCCTAGTATAGGGACAGCCACCAGTTATTTAATGATGAGAGAAATACTTTCTGCAAATGCCCAAGAGACCCTCTTGTCTTTATTGCTGCAGGCTTAGAACCAAGTCCTGAAAAGTAAAATCATTCCTAGTGTCCAGAGCTTCAATGGCACAGTGAAATAGTCAAGGTAAGTTGAATTTAAAACACACATATTTCTTTTTGTGTATGTGCACATGTATAATAGCATTGTGCTAGATTCTGTTCTCTTATAGGAATTCCTTATGTGGATCACCTTTGTGTGAATAAAATTACAAGCAGGAAGCATCATTTTGCACACCTAAGCAATCTGGCAAAGTAAGGCGTTAAGAACTAATTTTATGTGGTGCAAATTCATGTATGCAGAGTGCAGAACTGACAAAAAGGCACAGGGAACAAAAGTATGACATAGTACTTGTTAGCAAATAATAAAAATACATTTTTGAGTTTGCATTTATCCAGATTCATTTCTAGCTGCTGCAATGTTATAGCTCTTTTATGTTATTTTAGTATGTATGAGGTGAGGTACCCCACTTTCTATGAGGAAAACCAGATTCTTTTTACCGCTGCTGATTCACCAAATGTGTGGAGGAGTTTCTGTTTGAATCCTACTTCCACCATGGTACATTTATTTCGAAACCTTCTTACTGCTGCCACCATATATTTATACCATCTCTTAAACTATAACCCAGTAACTGTGGTACTTTTGAGGTGGTACAAAACCAGACAGGCCTTTATTGTTTGGGGGGGGTTTATTGTAACAACGTTTACTGTTGTTACAAATATACATTAAGTTCAACGGACAGGCTCCTGTTTCTATCCCCTGGCCCTACCTGTCTGGAAATTGTTTACATTTGGTTGTGTACTTTTTGACGTGTTTTATTTATTGTTTATGACTTCTGTTATGTTTGTAATTATGTAAATCTCGTCATGTTGTAAGCTGCCTTGAGCATAGTTACAACTGTACAATTGTAAAATGATGATGATGATGATGATGATGATGATACTCAGGGTTTGTTTTTCCTTCAGAATGAGGCACAGTGGAGAATGTAGTGTCTTCATGATACGTGGCTTATTTACACATATATACAACCTGAGCCTGTGATGGAGGGATTCACAGCATTAACATGCCAAGAGAGCCTGGTTTCTTCCATAGCCATAGCCTTGGATCCGAACAGAAACCAAACATTCTGTCTCACTTGGTTTTCAGTGTGCTGCTTTGCCTCTAGCTTACATCACTGCAAACTCTATGCTCTCAACTCCAGCTTTGTCCTTCTATCTGTCTATGAGTTTGAGGCAATGGGCCATGCCCATTTACCATTCCCCTTAATGGTCCATCTCCACTGGCAATCACCTCACTAGGAAACTAACCTGTTGTATATTTTCACACTGGCTGGATCCTGGGGTTAGAAAGATCTCGGCATGTAGCTGACTTCCTTCCCCTAACTCACAACAATATAAAATTGGGTTATACTGGTGTTGGACTGCTGGTCCATCTAGCCCAGGGGTCAGCAAACTTTTTCAGCTGTGGGCCGTTCCACCGCCCCTCACACCTTGTGGGGCGCTGGACTATATTTTGAAGGGGGGGAAATGAACGAGATGCATTTTAAATAAAAGCACACATTCTACTCATGTAAAAACACCAGGCAGGCCCCACAAATAACCCAGAGATGCATGTTAAATAAAAGGACACATTCTACTCCTGTAAAAACACGCTGATTCCTGGACCGTCTGCGGGCCGGATTGAAAAGGTGATTGGGCCACATTCGGCCCCTGGGCCTTAGTTTGCTTACCCATGATCTAGCCAGTATTGTCTATTCTGATAGGCACTAGGTCTTCAAAGCATTAGGCAGAGACCTTTCTTCACAGAACGTTTCTGGGGTGTTCTGCATGCAAAGCATAGTGCTATCTGCCACAGAGTTGTGGTTCCTCCTGTAGTTCTCCCAGATTGTTTGTTTCATACTTAGTCTGTCTACAAAGATGCAGCTTCTGATATACTGGGAACAATGTGTGTGAAAGGACACCTGTGCACCTGATTCCTAGACTAAGTTTAGTCTAACACCTTTGAGGGGAAATGTCTAATTCCCAGCATTGGATCTGGAACTGCATGACAGGCACAGAACATTGGACAATGCTGCCAACTGGAAAGTGGGATAATTAATGCTGCCCCTTGTTACCCTTGACAGGGTGAAAGAGTAGCCTGGAGTTAGGTTTCACACCCTTCCAAATCAGAGACCTGCATTTTCAAAGCTGACAGCATTAACAGACTTCTGAGTGGGCAGGAATGTTCAAATACATATACATTTAGCTTTGTTGAAAGGCCATTGCATATCACGGGATGAAAGAAAAGTGCAGCTGAGCCGAATAGTGACCTTAGGTTTTGTTAGAAGGGTGAATAAACACAGCCAGGCTTCCAAATTAAAAACGCAACACAGTTTTTGCAAGATACATTTTAACATTTTCACTGTGAAAATTGGCATTTCCTTAAGAAAGAGGCCATACCTTAACTGAGTAGGTTTTCACAGAAAGTCTGTAGATCCTGAGAACAAAATACAGCCTTAATTATGGATAACATGCAATGTGAACTTCTTGACAAGCTAAAGTTAGCAAGAAACATACAAATGAAAAACAGAGCGTCGCACGCACAATGGGTGACCAGCAAGACCCTTTGAAGCCCTTGTGTTTGTTACTGAGTTTACCAGATGGCAGCACCCTTTAATATCTCTCCGAGGTGCTGACTTGCATTGCATCATTCCGTCAGGGAACTGAAGCAACTGTTATTTTGATTTCTTTTTGCAGATTTTTCACATGATAATTTCACTTTTGTGTCAAAATGCCACAAACACTGAGATTGCCTGTAACGGCCGAAAGAAACTTAGAAGAGTTTGTTTTTAGGAAAAGAAACTTTCATAATATTTGTGTTTTCAGCTTTGTATTTAATGTGGTATACAGGTATTTGTTAATAAGTACTTAAGAGTAGGGTCAGGCTGTTTACTGGTATTATTCTCTGATCTGCACTGAGTGGGATTTTTCTAGCCATACCACCCATGTTGATAATTGCAGTTATCTTGGGTAAACTGTTATAAGAATAATTATGAATCACCAATTCACTCAAAAGTATCATGGTGGCGTGCAATGAAATAATGAAAACATAGTAAAATTATAAGTTCCCAAAATACAGAAGAAATGACGAACACTGAATCAAGTTAATTCTGTAAAAACACTTGTGGAAATGACCACGAGAATTGTAGGTGCCTCTCTGAT
Organism: Podarcis gaigeae; assembly: GCF_964106915.1. Lineage (NCBI taxonomy): Eukaryota > Metazoa > Chordata > Lepidosauria > Squamata > Lacertidae > Podarcis > Podarcis gaigeae. The sequence goes on along the minus strand of NC_139685.1, from coordinate 51,521,222 downwards.
TTCAATAGCAACAGGGGCCCCAAAGCCTTAGATAGCATAGTGATTAAATGGATATTATTAGGTAAGTTTAGATAAGTTTATGATACATTAACATGTTTGTATAGTTACAGAGGCTACAAATGGGGTCTGAAATAGGAGTTTCAGAGAAGGGGAAAAAATAGTTGTAAGAGAAAGTATACACCACCAGGGAACTTGGAAAGATATATGGTGTCCGTGGTGTGTCAGCATCTGTGGAAAAAGCTGACAGGCAGGCCTAAAAGTCATTCAGCTCTAAACCTTGTTTTCTTTGCCACACTTGAAGGTTTTATTAGCTTTCTGTCAGACGCTGCAGGTTTAAGGCTGAGGGCTTTGCCCTCCCTGCAAATTATACATTTTCCTCTCTCACCCATTAAGCAAGCGGTCTGACTTCTGTCAACTTTCATAATTAAGGTGTTTTTAACTGCTTTACATCTGTGATGCATAAAGAACGGGGGGACTTTCAATGAAAAAAAATGACCTCTGGAAACATTCAGCAAAACTGAAACCCATACAAAATAGAGATTAAAGGATCAAGAAAGTTTGAAAACGTCACTTAAGAGTGTGACAAATTATTTATTTTTTCAGACCCTAAACTTTAAAATAAGCAGTGCTGGCTGCAGAAAACAGACAAGTGGTCAAAAACTGCTCAGTTCCATATAGGAGAGAGACATGTTCTTTGAGAACCCAACCTGAAAGTTTCAGCAGTTGATTTAGACAGCATCATTTAAAACAACACCTCCATCTAGTGGCTTTATAACACAAAAAAAGTTAGTAAATTCTTACATAGGCTTTCCTGAGTGTTTTCACCTATGGACCTCCCTCATACATAGTGTCCTATCACCTGATCATTGTTCACTAGAAAATAAAAAGTAGAAGAGAGGCTTTTGTAATGCAGATGAGTGTTCTGGCCAGTTTAGTTTGCAGTCCTGTTACAAACTTAGGGCAAAGTTACACATAATGTTAAATGTGGGTCTTTGCATCTAATGTAGGAATGGGCAAATCTTCCAATTACTGTTTCTCTCAGTTTTGAATTTCTTTTTTGTCTTAAGTTCAATTTTCCATATTTGCACATTAGTTTGCACTTTTAAAAAAAATTCAGCATTTATAGTGGAAATATATGTGAATATACATGTTAGTATGCAGTTTTGCCTGATATTTTCCTAATATCTGCACACTTGCTTCAATGTATGCATTTCTCTACACGTTACTCAACGTTGCAAAATTCAGAGAAGGCCCATGTCTCATGTTCCATTTCCTCCAGATATAGGCAAATAATTCAGATCTATAAGGTTTTCATCACTGTTTGGTTTCAGAGAACCTTTATCTTTGCACTCAACAGCCACATCATCAGACGGGAGGCCACTGGTGCCTGGTTTTCAAAAAATATTATAATTTCTAATCTATCTTTTATGAAAAACTCCCTGATTTTATAAATAAAAAAGCAATGACAAACATAGACAGCATCTTAAAAAGCAGAGACATCACCTTGCCGACAAAGGTCCGTACTGTATAGTTAAAGCTATGGTTTTCCCAGTAGTGATGTATGGAAGTGAGAGCTGGACCATAAAGAAGGCTGATCGCTGAAGATGCTTTTGAATTATGGTGCTGGAGAGTCCCATGGACTGCAGGAAGGAAGGAAATCAGCCTTCAGTGCTCACTGGAAGGACAGATCCTGAAGCTGAGGCTCCAATATTTTGGCCACCTCATGAGAAGAGAATACTCCCTGGAAAAAACCCTGATGTTGGCACAAGGAGAAGGGGACAACAGAGGACAATATGGTTGGACAATGTTCTTGAAGCTACTAACATGAGTTTGACCAAACTGCGGGAGGCAGTGGAAGACAGGAGTGCCTGGCGTGTTCTGGTCCATGGAGTCACGAAGAGTCGGACATGACTAAACAACTAAACAACAACAGATCTTGGCCCTTGAAGGCAAATAACTTTATAGGCAAATAACAACTAAACTTTTTGGATTTAACATATGACATCAGGAATTGGGGGGGGGGGGTGTCTGTTTCTGCAACAGGACACCAGCCCAGACATTTTTATAGACACCACTGGAATTGCTACTTTTAGTTTATATCATTATTGTTTGGGTGTTGATTTTTTTAAAAACATACACTTTCAACAATATTAGCTGCCATATTAACAGGTTATTCTAATGTCAGAGCAAAATGCACACCAGCATGCTTCCAAAATGACCCTCCCCTACTAGCTGGAGAAAATGACACCAGCACAATCGCTTTTTACAATACCTAGTAAGAGAGCAATTGGAAGTGTTTGAGAAACTTGGTCCATATTTTCAGTACCTCATAACTTTATTTCATATTGCAACAAACAGCTTTCATAAATAAAAGGTGCTTTACCACAAATTATGCTTGTTAACACCCATAGCCAGGAGCAAATATAAAAACAGCTAGAATCACTTCATTCCCCACCCCCTCCCTTACTGATTTCATGTTTCGCAATGTGGTTTCTTGGCCAGATATACAGCCCTGAAAGCAAAAGCACTTGTGGGTTCACTGCTTGTAGAACAGGTGAAAGCAGCCCAGAGCAGGCAATGGATGCTGTAAAGGGGACAAGCCGACCAGCAAGCCATTGGTTCATATTGGGAACATGATTTACTGTATTTATTAAGAAGACTTTGTGATGTTAGTGATGTCTGTTGAATTATGGTCACATCCTCACCATTGGAAACCATTCCTGGCCTTTTCCAAAGAATCCTGGGAAATGTAGTTTAAGGGTGCTGAGAATTGTAGCTCTCCTGAGGGGTAAACTAACAGTTCCCAGGCTTATCTGGCAGGAGCCATGACTGTTAAAGTGCTCTAAATTCATGGTGTGGGTGTGGCCAAGGAGTCTGGTGACTAAAGTTGTCCCTCCACTGACACAAGGCACTTTGATCCTCCAAAGGGTTCCATCAGTGAAATTGGGAAGGAGGCAGCTTTTGCTGATGCCCATCTGTCCTGAACCCCGCATCTCTAGGGGTTTAGAGGACCTCTCAGCACAAGGTAAGATGTGGTGTGGGAGACTGCTAGATCAAAAGTTATTCAAGCAGTGGAGAGACACCACTGGATGCAACCATATAGATGGAGTTGCTATAAATTTATAAACGAAGGTCAAAACTGGATCCTTAATTGCTAAAAGTGTTCCCGCAGCAACTAGAAATGACCTATTATGTTTGGTGTACAGTTACTTTAAAAAAGAGAGTATGCTGTCTTTAAAAACAAACAAACACAAATATGGCAAACTGTGTTCATTAATGCAACCTTTGACAACCTAGTGCCCTCCTGATGTTGTGGACCGAAATTTCCACCAGTTGTAGTCTGGAGGGTACGAGGATTGGCAAATATAGGAAAGTAGGAAGCCACCTTCTGTGGAGTCAGACCATTGGTTCACCTTGCTCTGTATCATACACACTGAATTGGCATCAGCTCGCCAAGGTTTTAGTCAGAGGTCCTTCCCAGCCCACCTTGGAGATGCCAGGGGTTGAATTTGGGAGATGTTCTGCCACTAAGCTATACCTTTCCCCTAAGAAGTCCTTAAACATGCTCTGCTCTGGCTACATTACTTTAGCTGTAGAGTTAAAACTAAATGCAATTAATGCATTATTCCATAATGGAGGGGGGTGTATGTGTGTGTGTGGCTCTCCCCTTCTACCCCCATTGATGACTCCAACCTCACCAGTTTCTCACAATTTGTCTCGCTAAGATTTAGGTGACTAAATATTTGCTGGGTCAGATGTTTGGCAGCAAAACATTAAAAGGCAGGTGCTGACACTAAGAAAAGAAAATCACCCTGAGGCTGCAAAATGTCTGCATTTCTCCTCCCCTCCCCTTTTTGCTCCAAGTAGCTGGCATATATTCATCTCTGTTTTCATGAACTCTAATGATAATGAGTTAAGCTTCACAAATGGAAGACGAAACCCTCATAATTAGTTGAGCTGAAGTGTTGAAAGGAATGAAATGGGGTTTGTTGGCTCTAACACTGGATACACAGAGGCCTGTCTGTTTGGTGCATTCACGACAATCCTGAGTCTGGGGTGCTCTTCCCACAAACACTGGTCACCTGCTGAGAGCCTGAATTGAATTAGGTTACATTATAATTGGATTTTCCTAAGGCGCTGCATTAGCATTTTCCATGATCTCACCCTTATTAGCCAAATCACTAATCAGGAATAGCACAGTTACACTGCCTGCTAGTTAAATTATCTGCTGCTATAGTAGCTATTTAAGCCAACTTCCAACCCATGCATAGAGACCAATCTTTCCTATCTTCCTTTAGAGGGAATTCACATTATTCTCTCACGGCTGAAAATGCAATGTGGTTTTGACTTCCACAAATATATTTTAAATATATATATATATACTCTGGAGAATTGTAAGTTTTAAGGCTTGTTGTACAGGTTCCATTATAGGGTGTGATAGGGTCAGGGTGATTTGTCTCCTTGATATATGAATGTAAAAATGAAGCTGTTGAGGGAATCGGTTTAATTGCAAAGAAATCCTTAGCCATGAATTGTATTCCATTGTGGCTCAAATACTTAACACACCTAATCCTTTAAGATTTTTCTTTTAATGCTACCATCTCCATCCATTAACTGGAATCCAAATGACTTTAAAAAAAAATATTAAAGTGGCAACTATGTCCAGTACATAATACACAGGGAAAGTAGATGTGTCTTCCACAAGTGACTGACAAGTCTACTATAGGGCGGTTGGTGGAGTCTAGAAGGATATTGCTGCATAAAGTTAGATACAGACATACATAAATTCCTGATTTGATAAGATGGTCCAATGGCTATCTGGCTGATACAGTGTCTGAAACCAACTACGCTAGAAGTCTAAGCTCTGATAGAATCTTGCAAGGACTACCCCATTAGCAGAAGGAAAGGTAATGCTGTAAGCAGATTAAAATCTGCAGTATTTTCTCAAACATCTGCCATGCTTATTTCTTTCACATTTTAAAATGCAATTACATTTGGGTGCATTGCATTTGTTCTCAAATTGTATGTCAGGGGAAATTATGTTTAATGTTATTAAAGTGGGTAAAGCAAAGCTGAGCCATAATCCCAGCACCCAGTTTTGTGTGCTTATGTCACATTTAAACCATTTCGGAGGTTAAACATGCCAAACTCTGTTCTGGCCTTAATCTTCAGCTCAAAATATTACAGTAATTCTAGAAATATTTCATTTACACGTATATGCATATACACATATATACTGATATGGTTTTAATCCTGTATCATACATTCAGATTTCCATTTGCATTCAGTGTAAATGCAAACAAGTTCAGGATGTGTGTGTGTTTTTGTTCTTTTTTTTTAATCATAGATTTTAATTCTGGCAATAGAAGACAAGTTATTATTGAGTATTTAGGTTGCAATATTGAACCTTACAAGTAGCTATACTGATATGGATGAGACTGTTCTGAATAATTGGCTTGAGGACACAGCAAGTATTGTCACAATCAATACAGCCCAACACAACTACTGACCATTATAAACGGTTGATGGATTGCTACTGACCCACCAAATCAATTGCTGCCCAATAGCCCTCTAAGGTGGCCCAGCAGGACTTCTATGAAACACATTTGTTCTTCTGTCTGCAAAGGGTTGCCTAAGTACAGAGACTGTTAATCCTCCAGCAAAGCAACAGTGCGTGTCTGGTTGGCTACATTTGAAGTGGTGGATCACACACTGTGCAAGCCAGTTTAGCAGACTAACGTACTCAAAGAGATGCACTGTAGAATTCAGAATGACAACGAGATGATTCTTAAACTAAAAATGGGGATTGAGACACAGCCCAACCGAACAGCAGTAAAACCAAATGCAAACATTTGCTGCAGCAGCCAGTGAGTCAGGTTGCTCGCAAAAATGCTGGATTGCCATGTGGTGGCCGTAGAATCTTACAGCGAGTAGGAAGCTAGTAGGTCATCTGCGCCGACTCCCTAGCTCAGGGCAGGAATCGGACTATTAAAGCAGATCTACAACATCAAGAGCGACATAGAAAAAAGAACCCCCACTTGCTTTACTTTTAGGCACTGAGTGACAGTGAAGTGAGGGAGGGGTATTACAGTCAACCCTGACCAAATACAGGGTTATAGACCACACAGTAAGCTCCATGTGGATGGGACAAACATCCCATTAGCCACATTTTATATGCTTGCAATACCTCACAGCTCCTCTGGTGCCCAAAGGTAAGGACAGAATTGCCCTCTCATTGATCCGTATACAGACGTTTTGCCTTGAAGAAGAAGAAGAGTTTGGATTTGATATTCCACTTTATCACTACCCGAAGGAGTCTCAAAGCCGCTAACATTCTCCTTTCCCTTCCTCCCCCACAACAAAGGTGAGGTGAGTGAGGCTGAGAGACTTCAGAGAAGTGTGACTGGCCCAAGGTCACCCAGCAGCTGCATGTGGAGGAGCGGAGACGCGAACCCGGTTCCCCAAATTACGAGACTATCGCTCTTAACCACTACACCACACTGGCTCTTGCAAACCACCATAACACCACACACATTTCAGACATTTATTTATAATTGAACAGTTGCAACTGGTTTGGCACAGTCTATTTTAAAATTAAGGTGTGGGGGGGGCGGGGCGGGGAGAAATCTTTCCACAACAACTATAGCTGGAAGTGAATCTGTCTCTTTGCCACAGTCATAGAAATCTCCCATTGTGTGTATGTTATATAATGGTATATCATATAAAGCAGAGTGCAATAGGACAAGAAAATGTAATGGCGGTTACAAGGCGATGTCAGGATGGCTCTTTGTCTTTGCTTTGGTTCGTTCTCTTCGTATGGTACAAGTGAGGACCTTCGTTTTCTGAGGAGGCATCTATGAATAAATGGATACATATGTGAAAGAAAATTAGACATCTTCAGTTCTCCAGCTTCACTGTCTTAATAAGTATACCCTGAGCTGAATTCCCCCCCCCCAGACGAAACAATATTAATAAACTAATATTACGCTATAACAACAACAATAGGAATCATTAATATTCTAAAATAAACCAAAAAGAGAAACAAGGACACATTAGCTCGAATCCAGACTAAGTCAATCATGAAATGAAAAAGCAAAGTCTCAAAAAGGAGCATATTGGTTAGTTTAAAGCCCAAAGCATCTTGGGTCAAGAGACCAGTTTCTTCAGAAAAACTCCAATAGTCTTACATGCTAAATAGGCTTCTTGTACTGGTGCCTTCACTCCCTCCTCTTCTCAGTTTGTGATACATTAGACAGTTGGGAGCAGAGTTAATCCTGTGCTAGAAACTCAGAAATCTCTTGCATAATCCTGGTTGGATTGTCCATTTATTTCACATATTGTGGCTTCTTATATCAGCCAAGGATGAGGAAACACTGCCATAAATGAATAATATCCCACAAACCATGTCACACAAGCAAAATGGATCTGTGCAATGCAAGCCATTGGTGGCAGTTTGCCAGGCTTCTATTGACAGAGGCAGAAAAGGAAACACAAAATAACCTATGGCATTTTTAGGTGAATAACAGTTATAAAAGTACAGTAGCAGCTTAGCATACAAACAAAACCTAAGGCCTCTCCAAACCGCATTCAAAGCGAGAATTGGAATGGGATAATCACTGAATCAATACTGTACATCCACGTTGCTCCTCCTGTCCAGAGGCATTTAACTAATTCCTCTAGGCTGTTGCAGACAGACCACTAGTCACATTGCATGACTTGCTCACTTGCATTCTGGAGACTTCATTCATTGTGTAGATGGTTAAGTAGGCACCTTATGTGCCATTGCTGCGGAACTTGGAAAGGAGTAGTACAGATGCAGGGAACAGACACAAAAGAGACAAGGAACGGAAAGGTGGAGCTGAAAAGAGGGTTCTATGGGATAGAGAAGTGAAGTATGGGATAAAGAAAGAGAAAGCAGAGGGGCAATGTAGACTGAGGTGCAGAGAGAAGCATGGTGCTGCAGGGAATAGAGAGAGAAAGTGATTGTGTAGAGGGGAGGGGAGGGGAGCAGAAGGGGGGGAGGAAACACAAGCACAACACATGGGAGAGATAAATAACACTTCCAGGCTGTCACTATTTTGGGATAGGATCTAAAAAACATACCAGCAAATTTAGGTTGCATAATTGAAGTTGATTTGGCACTCTTGTGCAAAAAACCTCCCACTTTCCCCAGAATTGAACTTTTTGCAATGAGGAATGGGGTGGTGGGAGAACATTGAAAAATGTGGGATAACAATAGCTTGATGCAACAATGTATACACTCCCCACAAACAAATGGTAATAAATGCTCAATAATCATGACATCTGGACTTGACCGAAGACACGGTAAGCTCTATGGAGCACAGAGGAAGAAGAAAGATAGTGATCACATTTTTTAAGAAAGGGAGAGCACAAAAGAGGAAAGGTTAAAAGAGAAATGTGTACAGAGAATCCACTAGTGACACAGAGACAGAAGGGGAAGCACACTGTAAGGAAAGAATCAGGAGGATTGAAAAATGGCTTTTCATCTAAAATAGTGATGCAACCTTCCTGAGTTAATAGAAATGTAAAAGTGATTGAGTTGTGTGTGCCCCTAGTATAGAGAGAGCCATCAGTTATTTAATGATGAGAGAAATACATTTTGCAAATACTCAAGAGACCCTCTTGCCTTTATTGCTTCAGGCTTAGAACCAAGTACTGAAAAGCAAAATTGTTCCTAGGGCTGCATTCAGAGCTTTAACAGCACAGCCCTCATTTAGTTAAAGACAGTTGAAGACTAGAGTACTGCATATGCGGATTCCTTGGCCCTCAGAGTGTCTGGTTTCACTTGAACCCAGTTGGTACTGGCTTATTTTGAAGTACCTTTTTAAGAGAGTAGGTCTGGGAAGGGAAGATTGGCACAGGATCACAGCTGCAAGTGAAGGTACAGCTCCCATGCTAAAAAACATCTACCATGAATTAGGGCTCATTGAATTCAGTGGGACTTGCTTGAAAAAAATGTTTAGGATATTAGGATCAGGCTTCAACTGTGGAGGGGAGAAGAATTTAAATATTCAGTTCAATTCACATTGAAAAGTGATCCTACCAAAAAACTGAAAAAAACTAAATTGACATTTGATCTACAGTATCCCTAGCTGCAACAAATCTTTGTTGCTGTCCTCAGATCCAGATACATTTGGAACACTGGCAAAGTGAGAAACAGATGAGAGAACGATGGGAAAAAGGCTAGTCTTTACTTAAGCAGCAATTGCAACTGTTTTAATTTAAAAGGTTAAGCAAATCAAACACTCACAACTTCAACTCTTTCAAGATTGTGGCATCTATATTAGTGAACAAATAGCATGGAACTAATTTTGTATCCCCTCTCCAGATAATGGATGAGAAGGCAAAGATTTTCCATATGTTAAATGAATGCCTCATGAAATCAACGGGGGAAAATACAGCCCATTAACATCTGGGAATTTGAAGTATATTACTAGAATACCAGGATTACCAATGCCATATGCAATTTCAATGCAAACCAGAGAAAGACATGTTCATATAAAGATGCTTTGATATCTTCCTAGGCATCCTCATACCAGATAATCATTATACTTGAAACTTTTTACAATCACTTTGACCATTAACTGTTAAACAGGAAATTAATAACTCTTAGAACATTCAATTCCAAAGGCTGCTTTTCTGAAACCATACTACTGTTTAAACTGAGGGTGCTGTTGTTATTTTTTATTGTTGTGCTTCCTTTTTGAGGCACTTCCTTCAGCAAAACTATGACTTACATCAAGGCTATTTCTGAATGCAAAAAAAGTGTGGTGTTCAAGGAAGTACAGTTTTAAACACATGGGTGGAATAAAAGTAGATTTACCAGTGGAAAAGATAATGGATTTAAGTATCAAGCAAGCATTTTTGTGTTGTTTATCTCATTCACTAATGGTTGTTTTTAAACTATTTTGATTCAAAGGGTCTGATCATGGGTTTCTTGGCTCTGGAATAGTATCTAGGAGGAGATAAGGTGTGAGATCAGGGCATGTGCAATTCCTCTCTGGCTCTGGATGGCCACCTCAGGCAGAAATGGATACCTGAGCTGGGAGATAGTTCCTGAGTTTATCTGAAAATCTACTTACCCCATTACATTGAACTATCTATGGTTTTATTTATTTATATTTATATCCCACCTCTTTTCCCATAATAGTATTAAAGGTAGTGCACCTAGGATTCCCAGGTGGTCTCTCATCCAGGTATGGACCAGACCAAGCCTTGCTTTAGCTTCAAGGAAGCAGACGTCACATGCCCTCATGCCCTGGGGACTTCCAAAGTCAAGGATATCCCACAGACAGCTGTCTTTGCCCCCAACACCATGAGGAGAGTGATGGTCAAGAAAAGTAGTGTGCAAAGCTAAGGGCAAAGCCTAATCTTCCTTTGGATTAAAACCAGGTGGCTAAGCAAGAAGTGTGTCTACCCTTTGTATGAGGGTAAGTCATTTTGCTGCCAAGGAGAACAATGAGGTGGCACCTTCTTTCCATTCCACATGCAGAAAACTGACCACACTGGCAACTCAGTCTTCCTTTGACAGTGGTGATAAGACAGCAGCACCTGACAGCAGCAGGCAAACTGAAGGAGTGCAAGGCAAGCCACACAGAGCTGTGTGTCCTATCTTCTAACACCTTCTCATCTTCTATCATCTGCTGCCTGAGGCAGTGGCCTCTCGCTGCCTAACAAGAATGCCATCCCTGGGTGCTACCAAGTAAGAGACTGTTTTAAAACCACAGTGACTTGAAATTTGGTGTTGCCTCTTCTTCGAGGTACCTTTCACCCACTTCTGGTTCAATGTACAGCAATAAATCAGTATGGAGGACGTAGCTCTACTATGGCCACAGCATAATGAAAGCTGCCATCATAACTAATGATGTCAAGGGATAGATCAAGTCTCCCTCCGCTGTCTATTAGGAGCTTGGCATTCATCTTGATTCTTTTTACAGAAGCTGCTGGGAGGCTGTGCCTAATGAGACTAGAAAACTAATTAGTCCCAGCTAAGTTTAATGAAAATCAGGAGGGTAAGATAGGAGTGCATTGCAACTCTATTGTTGTAGGTTAGATAATGTACAAAGAGCCTCATCAGCTTTCCGCCAGCCTAACTTCAATAGCAGATGTGCTGGAAGGAGAAGCTGGTACTTTATCAGAGGCATCCAATGTGGCCTTTGAAATCTCTTTAATCCCTGCCACAAATTTGCACCAACCCTATGATGGTCTATGGGCAATCCTCCCACCCCTTCTTTTTGCTTTCACATCCTAAATATCCTTCCTATACTGCATTGTGATTTTTCTCTTTCACCAGTACATCAGTGACAGTATCTGCAGATGCCCTAGGGCACATGTAGACCCTATCTCTGGAACTAGGAAGAGAAGTGTTTTTATTGCTTACAATTCCAGGAATTGTATTTTCCTGCCATGGCTCAACAATAAAATATGTGATCAGATTTGGTGCCCTGTGATCAAACTTTATTGGCTCTTCTTGGATGCACTATATTTATTTTGAAGGAAGATCCTGTTGGCTTATGTTGATCTTCCATTCTTCACTTCAACTTAACAAAAGAAAAATCAAAATTCTTTTACTGAATTTTGAATCAGAATTCACCTGTGGAAATAAATATGTGCACATGTATATTATATTATGTAATCCGGCTATGGAACTAAAGTTATCTGGTAAGAGGACAGCTGGAGTGAACTTTAAAGGTCCCGCTACACACTTGAAATAATATATTTGCAATGTCAGAACTGCTCCTTAGCTCTTCTGATTTTCCCCATTGGTAATCCCACTCCTAACTCACTAGGCTTGTATAGGTGAAATAAGTCACTAACGCCCTTGAAAAGATGTGTTTAGAGGAGAGATTAGTGGTATCCCTTCATCTGCGCACTGTGAGCTATATACTAGCATTAAATAATAAAAAAATGACACATAGTCAAATATTTAGCAATAAGACACCCAGTCATTGAATTAAGGTTTTCATGGAATAACTGTGGTTCCCAAATACAAGTGCTGGGGGAACCAATCTTATTGTATGCCCCCCACTAAATGGACTTTTGGAAGCAAAACTGACATTGCTTGCCAGAATCACAAGTATGCAAAGAAAGCCCTGAGCAATAAAACCTCTTTCCCAGAGATTTTTTTTTTTTTTATTAAAAGTAGGTTCAGGGAAAAGCTCCAGCCCAATTTTTAAGCTGTCTCATCAATTTTGCACAGTTGGAAAAGGAAGGAAATCATACTATCCCACCTGCCAAAATAAGCTGACACTCATAACACTAGTTGGAATTCTCTTGTCCTTTGTTCCTGAATCCTTTGCCTCCTCCCCCAAAAAGGAAGCCATTGTCAAGGAAGGGTGATCACTAGCTAGACTAAAAGAAAGTCAGTTAACTTTTAGATCTGGTACCCAGCAAAATATATGTGCAGAAAGGATAATACAGGCTAAGGAAAGAGTGGGTGAGAGGTATAAGTAAGCATGACTCAATAGAAACCACACTTATGATACCAGTATCCTCTTGCCCTTTGTTTGAACCCACCTCTCGCACCCACAAACAGATCCCATAGATCTTTCCCCACATTTCTCTATTTTTCAGCTGCATAGGCAGCACACATTTAAAGCACAATACTTCCCCCAGAGAATCCTGGGAACCATAGCTTGTCAAGGGTGCTGAGAACTGTAGCTTTGTGGGTCCCAGAATTGTTGGGGGGAAGTCATGTACTTCAGATTTGTAGCATGTAAGGTAAAGGTAAAGGGACCCCTGACCATTAGGTCCAGTCGTGACCGACTCTGGGGTTGCGGCGCTCATCTCGCTTTACTGGCTGAGGGAGCCGGCATACAGCTTCTGAGTCATGTGGCCAGCATGACTAAGCCGCTTCTGGTGAACCAAAGCAGCACACGGAAACACCGTTTACCTTCCCGCCGGAGCAGTACCTATTTATCTACTTGCACTTTGATGTGCTTTCGAACTGCTAGTGGGCAGGAGCAGGGACTGAGCAATGGGAGCTCACCCTGTCGCAGGGATTCGAACCACCAACCTTCTGATCGGCAAGTCCTAGGCTCTGTGGTTTAACCCACAGCGCCACCTGTGTCCCTGAGTGTAGCATGTATGCGGCCTTTATTTCACACACTGTTGCAGGAAAGGTGGAAGACAACAAGTGGGGAAACCTCTTTCAACATATCTATATTTCCTGTTCAAAATCTCTCCCCTAACCCTGCCTGGTGAATAAGAACACCCTACTATATGCTAATAAAAAAAATAGTAAAAGAATGGAAAAATATACAATGTCCAGACACTCCCATGATTGCTATGGAAGGCAGCCAGTTCCTAGCAGCTGTGTGCAAAGACTGTTTAGGCTGTAGGGATCAGAAGGGAGTGACACAGACACCCTGTCCCCCACATCCTAGCCACCAGGATGTGCCTGGGGTTGTCTCTTTATGACGCAGTAGCCTAAAGTAGGAAGGCAGGAGGAAGATGAAATGAGTGGACCAGGGAGAGCAGTTTTATGGCTTGCATTCATCAGCATGCCTTAAAAGAACCCCCATAGCATGACATCGTCCGCTACCCAAAGCCATGGAAATGCCTTTGAGTTAATATCCTGCATATGTGTAGGGCAGCAAGTGGATAGCATGCATCATTAGAGAAGAGGAGGAAATAATGGTGCTTTAAAAAAAAAAAAGAACTTTTAAGTGGTTGTTAAATTGTCTCCATAGCCTAAAGCTGGAGACAGCTAATGCTCACTCCTACACTTTCTGCTGGGAGGATGTTTATTTAATTTCTGGATTTTATTAAAACACTTGTTTCGAGTGGGCCATGAGCTGAGTACATGGATAACTACTGATAATATCTTAACATGAAACCTTAGCTTGACTGTTCCTGCCTCTCTAGCCACCATCCTGATCCGAGTTGTGCTGCCTCTCCCTGCCCAAATGAGTAGTGCAGAGAGTCAAAATACCTCTTTAGCCACAGCAATTGTCACTGTGGAACAGTAATAAACCTTGATACATGCATGGATAACACAGACACACACACTTCTTTCAAATCATGTTCCTCATATTCCTAGCAATTCTTTGAAGTCTGCCCCCTTGTGTGCTTCTGATAAGAAAACAGAATATGCATCAAAACCTGAGTTTAGACACCTCAGTGATTATACTGCTCAAGGAGAGCAGTAGAGATGAAGATTAAATTTGATTTAAACTGTTGTGAAGAGGGGAAAGAACTGCTGCCTTATTCACTCATGCAGCATTTACCACCAATATGCTGCATATGAGCATTCAGATGCTTTTTTCAAAAAGGATTTAAAAACAAACTTTTGGAAATCATGCAAAATTAATGACTGACAGTAGGCAGCACATGTTGCCTCTTTTCATACATTGTGATCAGCTGCTGGCTTTGTGTTGTAGTTTGTAGTCCAATAAACAGTTTCCAAGATCAGTTGCAACAGGAAACTGTGGTTTGCCAAGTGCAATTCGTTTTCTCTTGTATTGCATAAGAGGAGTGTGTGAGGAGGGTGCAATGGCACGAGACCTTGTGGAGTTAAACCTTTCTTTCCCAACTTATTCTCAGTGAAAATCGCCTCCCCCAAAGCTGATAATACTGCAAGAATCACCTCATCCTGTATACACTAATCTGGACTCTGCAATCATAATAGAATCATAAAACTGTAGAGCTGGAAGGGACCACAAAGGTCATCTACCCCAACCCCCTGCAATGCAGGAATCTTTGGCACAATTTAGGGCTCAAACCCACGACCCTGAGATTAAGAGTCTCATGTTCTACCAGCTGAGCTATCCCAGGATAATAATAGCCACTTGAGGCCTTTCTTGTGATTTCTCCATGAGAGGTCCGTAGAGTGGTAACACAAGAACAGGCCTTTTCTGCAGTTGCTCCCCATTTGTGCAATGCTCTCTCTAGGGAGATTCATCTGGAACCTTCATTATACATCTTTAGATGCCCAATGAAAACTTTCCTCTTCTATGCCCTTTTAAATGTGTCTGGGGGGCGGGGTTATTGTTTTGTTTTGTTCTTATTTTTATTATGTATTTTCTGGTTTTATTTTGTATTTTTATGCTGTGAACTGCCCTGATATCTTCGGATGAAGGTTGGTATAAAAATTTAATAAGTAATAAAGGTAAAGGTAAAGGGACCCCTGATCATTAGGTCCAGTCGTGACTGACTCTGGGGTTGCGGTGCTCATCTCGCTTTACCGGCCGAGGGAGCCGGCGTACAGCTTCCAGGTCATGTGGCCAGCATGACTAAACCACTTCTGGCAAACCAGAGCAGCACACGGAAACACCGTTTACCTTCCCGCCGGAGCAGTACCTATTTATCTACTTGCACTTTGACGTGCTTTCGAACTGCTAAGTTGGCAGGAGCAGGGACCGAGCAACAGGAGCTCACCCTATCACAGGGATTCGAACCACCAACCTTCTGATCAGCAAGTCCTAGGCTCTGCAGTTTAACCCACAGCGCCACCCGCGTCACTTTAATAAGTAATAATAAATAAATAATAGTAGTACCTCCAGGAGGAATATTCAAATGGTACCAGTGAAACCATCCTCTCAGAAACTAATAGCAGCATCAAGAGGTAGGGAGTGAGACTACAGTAGGGGAGAAAAGGAAAGTTCTGTTCCTGCTCATCCTCTGCACCTGCTAATGTAATTTCCAATGAACTATTTTAAATACTAAGTGAAAAGTTTAGTGTATTGTGGCCCTGAAAAGTTGCTGAATCTAGGTTGTTCCCTTTTCCAAATCAGAACTCCTTGTTTACTTCTACTAAGCCCTTTTCCTCAGCCCTTTGGATTGTTCACAACTTGGTTCATCTCTGTATGCCAGAGATAACAATTCTAAGGGGGCTTTCAAAGGGAGGCTTAATATTGCAAATGGATTGTTTGTGTATTGCAAATGGCTTTTTGGCAACATAGTGTTGTTGTTTTAAAATACTGGGTTTTTCATGGACAGGGCAAATCTGGATTAAATTGGGGGAAGGAGGATATACAAGTTGCCATGTTGCTGCCAATGTTGTGAAAAAACTGCATGCATTAGGATCACAGATTCCACAATAACTACCCTTCTATAAGTACACTTATTTACTTGGTCACTTATTCCAAGATTTTCTCTCCTTTCTTCAGGCTCTCATTTGCAGATTGAACATGTAAACAAATCAAAACATCGAAGGAAATTTCATGCACTTTCCAAATGCCTTTTCCCAAAGCTGAAGATTGCTTTTCCTTGTCAAATTCATGTGTTTCCCCGGGGACAGCTGGCCCCCCAAACCACAACAACTTTATAAACTGAAGCTTTTAAGCACTTAAAGGCTTCAATGCATGCAGCCAGCCAACTTGATCTCCTAGGTTAGCTGGCTCAGCAAGGCTAAGCTTTACGTTCTCAAGTTATTAAGTGCTTATAAGGGCTGCAGAGTTTTCATATGGAGAGCTTACCAAGCAATCTTATGGCTAACCAATTCATGGCTTGTAAGGAGCTTTAGTTCTAAGAACAGGCAGTTTTCTGGATATCTCATGCTTCATTTGTGAAACAATCTGCAAGGGACGGTTGTAAAATTCTGAGCAAGTGGGACTCATCAAAATACATTTGCACAAGGTCACAGAAGGGTTTGCAAGTGCATAAAATTTCACTTTCTAACCATCTACACATTGGGGTATTGCACCAACATCCTTTCCGTGACAGTCTGTGCCTCTATAAGGAATCGCACTCCAGTATGTTTTAGCCATGCAGTCTTCACAATTGGATTTCCATTATCAAAGTGAGAGATCTGGCAATCCCAAGGCTATCTAATGTCTGCAGTACAAAATTGTGCATGGCTCTAATCCCATCTTCTCTCCCCATTTGCTGTCCTATAAGCAACTCAAAATAAATGCCTCTTGCGCCTTCTAGTACGGAACCTACTTTTGCAATTCTCAGACTTAAATGACTCTGATAGACCCCAATCCAACAACTAGTTCAGTATGATCCCAACAAGCCTACAAATGTCCCAAACTGCAAATCCATTTGTCCTGCCCATGACAGTTGCTTAAGCTTCCTGCATTTCTTCCTGCTCTGATAGGATGAGGGATAGGAAAATATGTCCTTCACACTCACAGAAGAGGTGGGATACTATCAGTCTAGCATGTTCTACTTTTTACTGTATGGACCAACAGATGCCTAATGCAGTTACCACCCTTCTCCAAATGGTAGGGCTTGCTTTGCTGGGAGGCAATATGTAGGAAAGAAGGACTGGCATGCAAATGAGCAGGAGTGAGCAGGTGATGGTCTGTTATGGGGAGAGTCCACTGGAAGAATCTTGCCCATGTGCCACACCACACACACCACTCCATCTGAACTTGGAATCCATGCTGATTAGGATTTTTTATCAGTTAATGCGCAACTAGCCCACATTAACTGTTAATACTCCATGCTGAAAGAGCCTGAATTCTTGTTTAAGAATGTAAGTGGTTCCTGTATAAGATCAAACTCCACCTAATTCAGTATTCTTTGCAAGCATCCCAAGCATTAGCTGGCCCACTATAAAGTGGCCACGGGTTTATTGGTAGACCAAATTATGACATCAACTGTGGGTCCCTTAAACCAGAAGATTTGAGGTTTATGGACTAATAATTATCTTGCTGGGGCTTTGAACTTATTTGGTGTGAAGACAGAATGGTGGCAGTGTTAGGGTAGCAAACTCTTAGCTAGATTTGACATCAGCCACTGTCCTCTCTACTGGCTGTAGGAAAAGGCCGACAGTGGCTAGACTGAGCTCCTTAGAGACCATATATTAGATGCACCATTTGCTCAACTGTCAACCAAGTTATGAATGGAGGACTGCAATTCCAATGTCCTTCATTTTTCTTAGGTGTTCAGTAAGGGATTTATATGATTCTTTAAGGCATGTTAGGTGTTTTAAAGTAGCTTGGCAATACCAAAAGCTGTACACAAATGCATTATATTTAGAATTCACAGCCTTGGCTGCATGCATGTATTGCAGTTGTACAAAAAAGAGCTGTATACAAATCACACACTGGGTCCTTATGAAAGTTTACTACTGATCAGAGAGAGAGAGAGAGAGAGAGAGAGAGAGAGAGAGAGAGAGAGACCCCATTAAAAAGAAACTCTTAAAAAGTGTGTTCAGTACAGCTGCTGCCTTACCATTTGCCTTGTGCGGCACATCTGGCGGAAACCGGTCGGGAACATACCATTGATAGTCTGGCTGCGCAGAACAATAAAACATTATTACAGCAATATGGACTTCATAGACACTTCAAACAAAAGAATAGCAGCATGGTAAATATAATTATACTGTGAAGCCTTTCATTAGTCATACCAAAGTAATTTACCCCCAAAATCTCCTTCTTATTTTGATCAAATAATTTTTTTTTCCTGATTAAGTTCTTCAGCTGTTTTTTTTCTTTTTATTGCTGTGTCTCTTGGATGGTGAGCACAATATTAAAGAGTTGTGTGAAATCTCCTAGATCCCACAAATCAAAACAAACTTTATTAACATTAACAAACCAGATTTCCGAGAGCGTCGTGAACCTTGAAACAGTGCAGGGGAAGACAGGGTGAGATGGAATGCACCTGATTATATCATAAACAGTTAGGTCTCTAACTACAGTCAATGTCAGCTGTTAAGAGGCTAAGAGAAACCTGGTGTGCATCAACATGACAGGTGAACGTGTTCCAAAGGGAACTTGTTCACAGTTTGCTAGGATTCTTTTAAAACCCTGGTGACCTCACCAAACAGAATTCTAATCTCCCACTCTAGTGGCAGCAGGTCAGCATTTGAACTTTAAAATGATTTTTTGGGGGGGAGGAAATATTATTATAAGGAAAAAAATAGCTTTTTTACAAAAACTTGCAACATTTCAATCAAATTATTAAAGATTTTGACAGTCAGCTCCTAATTACAAAACTGGAATAATTTTCGTAAGGCAGATTTTCAAAATTAAAAATAAGAATAATACAGCATGCCACTTGAAATGTAACCTTAGTGCTCTAGTAGTTCAAGGGTTGGGGACCTGCAGCCCTCTAGATGCTGCTGAATAAATTACTATCATCCCAGTGGCCATGCTGACTAGGGCTGATGGCCTGTAGGTAGAGGGCTGTATAGAAGTTCAATACATTTTTATTTATTTTTAAAATGAGAGTTGGTGGTCCCACAATATCTGGAGAGCCACAGGTTCCCTACTCCTGCTATACTGGACGCCTGAAAAAAGAATGGAAAACTGATGTTATTGGGATTATACTTTTAATATACTTGATCTGTTTACAGAAGAAAGTCATTAATGCAGTCGATCCTTCCACTACACTTCCTTATCCAAATCATTTAATCCAAATTGTAAATCACCCTGCTCTTCTCTAGTTCACAGGCCAGGGAAACCCTATGTTGATGCTTATGTCTCCAAAGTTTGATGCAGGACTTGATGCATTTCACACACAAAGTTTCTCCTATGCAGAAAACGTATTTTGAGTTGGGTAGGCAGAATGTTCCTGGTTGCTTAACCATGGTTAGGCAGTCAAGAGCAGGCCACAAAAGGCCCACCTCTCTCTCTAAGTTTCCCCTTAGGTTCTAACTATTGTAAAGTATTAAAAAGTAGAGACATCACCTTGCCAACAAAGGTCCGTATAGTAAAATCTATGGTTTTCCCAGTAGTGATTTATGGAAGTGAAAGCTGGACCATAAAAAAGGCTGATCACTGAAGAATTGATGCTTTTGAATTATGGTGCTGGAGGAGACTCTTGAGAGTCCCATGGACTGCAAGAAGATCAAACCTATCCATTCTGAAGGAAATCAGCCCTGAGTTCTCACTGGAAGCACAGATCATGAAGCTGAGGCTCCAATACTTTGGCCACCTCATGAGAAGAGAAGACTCCCTGGAAAAGACCCTGATGTTGGGAAAGATGGAGGGCAGAAGGAGAAGGGGATGACAGAGGACGAGATGGTTGGATAGTGTTCTTGAAGCTACCAGCATGAGTTTGACCAAACTGCGGGAGGCAGTGGAAGACAGAAGTGCCTGGTGTGCTCTGGTCCATGGGGTCACGAAGAGTCGGACACGACTAAACGACTAAACAACAACAACATTGTAAACTATTACACCTGCAGTGGTGTTACTTTTGTGGTTATAGAAGGCGAGGGCTCCAGAACATGAAACAATGGTTTAAATATGGTTTCGGTTCCTGGATGGAGAAGTAACCACAATTAGGTAACACTGCTGCAGATATAATGGTTAATATAACTGGGCTGTTTAAGTAATAGTTAAGTGATTGGGAGTTTTATGATCTGGTTCAAATGCAATGCTAAAGCATAGCATAGTATTAGTGCACAAGTCTTCTCCCCATTTCTCCAGCACACTCACAAAGGGAAGATCAGAAGCATCACCTTCCATGTTAAAATACCTGCAGGTTGTCATTTCATCTGGGAACTGAGCAAGAATCACAGTTAATTCTAACTATGGATATCTAAACAAGCCAGAAACCGAGGTTTGATATCTCTTTGGACAAGCCATAATTTAAACAAAGCTTTTCCCAGAATGAATGCTCCATAAACAGGTTGTCTGGAGGAGACCTTATTGAGATGTTTTACAAGGAGATAAGATGGAGTCAAATCCAACCTTGCTTTTTGGATGTTTGCACTGGCATGGAGAAGTGGTCACACCTACATGGCGAACCACTGAATTCCAGCAGCTTGCTATCAAATAAACCATGTTACACAAGCACCTTAAACTTAATTTTAAAAAGGGTATCATATAACAGAGCTGGGCTAGATGGCCCAATGGTCTAACTTAGTTTGTATTATAAATTATATTAAATATCTTATCTCTTAACTTTTTATTTTAAGCCTCTACACAAAGACATCAGGGCATGGACGGGATAAATATTCAATGAAACATGCAAAACACTCCCTAGTAAAATAAGCCATACTCAACTACAAACATATGATGTATTCTCAGAGACCCAAACAACAACGTGTGAACACTACTGCAAGGCAGTTAACATAATTTTCACAATTATGATCTTGAAAGTATTCCAAAGGATAAAGAGACATGATTCACAATCAGACTAAACAAAAGATTTCTCGGATGATTGAAAAGTAAACAGTAAATGTGAGTTAGGGGGGGAAAGGAGTAGAAAGTCAAACTATAACGAAGTATCTGTACTATATTCCATACACTGAGCCTACACACTCACTCAATTCTAACACCTTTCACATTTGATGACAAATAGCTTGGGAATTATTATTATTTTTTAAATCCTGCTGGAGCCAGCTACACTTATATAAGAAAACAATCACAAAAGAACTTGGGAATAGATTTCAAAACAACCAATCAGCAAATGACTCCACCCTTCCAGCAGTCTTCTAAAGGAAGGCAAAATTTATAAACCCCCAGGATGCATTGCACAGCTAGAAACCCAGATGGTGAAAGCTCTAGGACAGCGGCCAAAATTAATTGGGCCTCAGTTTTAAACTTTAGTGAGAAACTCCTTCCCCCCACAAGCTCATATAAGAGAAGAGAAACAGAAGGAAAAATACTTAAACAAAAGCTCTGCTTATCTATGGCTCTTTCCTTGTTTTATCTAAGCTTAAGTATGTGTGGTCCTTGGCAGGTTCCATTCACTTCCATGGTGGCTTATGCAAGAGATTGTCCTGGAGAAATAAGATAATGGCAACTCCATGCATGTTGCGTTCTTCACCATAATGTGAAGGAATGCAATTGTGGCAACCCGCTTGAACAACCATTATTCCCCTAGCAGGAGCCTCAATCTCAGCACAGTGTAGCAGTCAAATCTAATGTGCGTCTTGCCCTTGCACAAGGTGGTGTACAACTGCTAGAGTTATTATACACGGTGGCAGCTTGTGTGAGTTACAATGCTACTTTTGCTAACATTACTTTAGGTACTAGCCTATAAAAATAATTTAAACTATTTCTGGCAAATGAACAACCAGTTTATAAACAGCAAAACCCAGTTATCAGTCCAAGATAAAACAACTCAAAGCAAAGTTGTTCAGAGCCCATTTGAAGACCTGAATTGATGGGGTCTCAGTTAGGATAGAATTCCACAAATTGATGTGGGGTCGACCCTATAGCTCTCACTGAAGGACACAAAATCAGGTCCTCAGGGGCTGAACTCAAAGGACAGGCAGGTTTGTATAGGTGAAGATGATCCTTCAACCAGTGGCCCCAACTCATTAATGGTTTTAAAGATTATTATTTGGAATTGGGCCCTGAAGCATACCAAGAATGCAGTAAAATATATTTTGTTCTGGTCAGAGAAAAAAAATACTCTGCAGGAGATGTGAGCTATTTGAAAGATGATTGGAATGTGTACATTATGAGGTACAAAAACAATTATTTGAGAAAAGAGAAAGAGAAAAATCGAAATGACAAGGTAAGAAAGAGAGGCGAGTGTTTACATTTCACAATGCACACATTATTCTACTCCTGCAGAATCCTTGCATTTGCATTTCCACTTTGTGAAACAAAGGCTGGCAGAAGTATTACTTACTGGGCGCTGCTGTGAATTTCTGTGAATGCTGCACGAGGCCAAATTTATTTGAGGTTCAGGGTAAGGGTGAAGTAACCCACAGTTCCTGCAACTAAAACATGCAGGAACAAACATCTGATGTGGGAAGCCATGTTTTTCTGTAAGTGCTTGGAGGTCTCTTGCCTATACAAACATTGAAAAAATAAATAAATAAATAAATAAATAAATAAATAAATAAATAAATACTTCCCAATTAAAGTAGTAACATCTTAGTATTTCCTGTACTCCTGGTTTGATACTGCAATGCACAACTGGTAGCTGGTGCCTTTCTATTCAGGTAGTTGCATCCTTAGTTCTAAGTAAGCAACACAAGACTGATAACAAGTTTGCCAGTAGTGGGACTACAGCCTGCTGCACTATGAAACATTAAAATACAGCACAAGAAAAGGCAAAAATTATCTAAGCTGGATGCATTAGGCACACAAAAACCTATTTGCATAAATTTGCTTAATCAACATAATCTGTTTTGGATGGTCATAGTGAGAGATAAGGCCATTCCCTGGACTACTGGAAATTGTATGGAGTCCACCTTTAGCTTAGAGATTTCACTAGATATTGTCCACTTAACATGCAACTCTGTCAAAGCAGCCAAAATAGCTGGAAGCTTTAAGCTTCAACAAAAAATTAGCTTCAACTTAGGACCATATGTTGCACTTTGCCTGTATTTGCACAAAATCATGGCATGCACTGAGCCCTATAGACAAATTCTTTGTTCGTCACATTAGCAAAATTAGTTTGGTTGGATTGCAACTGTGTGTCATTTGAGCCTCCTAGAAAAAAAAAATCTGAAGTACAACACACACCTGTTGCTTTACTTGCTTCTCAAGTAGTTCCCTTTCTTCCTGGCAGTCTTTAACCTGTGTAGGGGAAATTAATTTCATACTGAAAAAAGTGCCTGCATGCATGCCTAGAAGTATGTTATCAAAAAGCAATTGCTGAAATCAAGAACTCTCATGCCCCCTTGTGGAAGCTTGGTGAGCTAAGTTAACAGGTTCATCAGGCGACAATTGTTTTATGCTCCAAAGTCAAAGGTGAGGGAAACAGTGAGGGAAATTGTTTTGGGTCATGCCAACAGAACGTCTCTTGCTTGTTAAAGCCAAAGCCCTCATTTATGAGAAGGCACAAATTATGCCAGCCATTGCCAGCAACTGGACTTGTTGTTGACAACATATTTATTCTTACAGGCCGGTCTGAATTCACTTGATGAAGATTAGGCTAAATATTGGGGGGGGGATCTAAACTTAAAGGGCAGTTAAATCACAGTGCAAGCTGCCCAGGAATGCCATGGGTCTCCTTTACAAATAGTTCTAGGAAATAGTTGCACAAGCATTGGTTGGGTATCCTGTATTAGTTCACAGAATTGGTCAATAAGATTTTGTTGTTTGCTCTATGATCCCATATTAAGCTTCCTTGTGTCATTACAACCTGTTTCATTTGCCACTCCCTCTTCTTTGAGACACCTGACAAGTGAGGAATTACCGTATTTTTTGCACCATAATGCTCACTTTTTTCCTCCAAGAAAGTAAGGGGAAATGTCTGTGCATGTTATGGAGGGAATGCCTACGGGTGGCATGCCTACGGATTTTCCTCCTCTAAAAACTACGTGCGTGTTATGGTCGGGTACGTGTTATAGAGTGAAAAATACGGTACATTTTGATCTTTCCTTTCCAATTCCTGCAAGAAACGTTGACCAGAAGAGCCACAAACAAACCTGATAACTGCATTTATGTATTACTTATATAACAGTTAAGCATGTCAAATCACATCATACGATCTCTACAACGATAATAATGTTCTGATTTTATAGGAAGGCACCATGGCTGCAGAAGGATAAAATGCTTAATGAAAAGGATGCAAGATGGAGGTAGAAAATAACAGAGTGGAACCACAAGGCGACATCGACTTAGTGATTAGCACAAGCACACTTTTGATTTATTTAACCAAATTTACATACCACTTGATTGCTAGAAAACCCTTAAGCCATTTACAAAAATAAAAATAAAATAATTGATTAAAATATATATTTAAAAACAGGTATTTAAAAATATTTAAAAGATGGTGAAAATCAACGGAGACAAAGCATATGCAACTTCTGCATGTCTTGGTAGGCTTGTCCTAGAAATTCAACTCAATATTGATTCAGCGTAGATTCCAATGTATAGTTAGCGGAGTAAAAAATTAAACACGTTGCAGGATTCCCAAAAATAGACCAGAGGTTATTGTATTTCATCCAGCAGAGCTTTACTGCTACTGAAGGCAAATGAACATAATGGTCACAAATCCAATACATTCTGGATTGGCACTGTTTATAAGAAATCCAGTTGCAGCAGACTTAACTTAAACTTACAATAACTTATAATAAGACTAAACCTTAACACTATGCATACTAAGTACAGAACTCCACACCAGAAGGAAAGAGAGGCAGAAAGACAAAGTGAAACACAGGCTCCTTCTGGCTTCCGTTAATTGACGGAATCTAATTAATTAATCTGCCCTACTTTTATAGTCAGCATGACCATGACAGAAAAGATAATAAAGCCAGTTTAAGCCAGCTTTTCTGAAGGTATAACCTAAACATCATAAACCTTCTGCTTGTCTCTTTCACACAGAGAAGCTTCCAGAACCCTCTTGAATCAAGTAGAATAGGAAAGATCTCTACACATCAGATCAATACTTTCTGCACTAAGAAATGCAAACTGACAATGTTTCCCTAGACAAAAATGTTTTAAGACAGCACCAAAAAGAATACTGTGAAGGTGCCCATCTTATGCCAATAGACAGGGAGTTCCAAAGGGTAGGTGACGCCACATTAAAGGTAATTGGGCGGCACTTGTAACAGTGACAGTTATGCAGACTGAAGTGACTGAGCAGGCGCCTATGGGTAAGGTGATCCTGCAGTCAGCTGGTCCCCAGCTGTCAAGGGCTTTATATACTAATAGTAACACCTTGAACGTATCCCAGTAGCCAATGGGCAACCAGTGCTGATCTCTGAGCAGAGGTGTAATATGCAGACTGGGTCTCACTCCTGCCAGCAGCTGTGCTGCAGCATTCAGCACTAACGGCACTAACTTCCAGAGCAAGTGCAAGGGAAGCCCCACAGAAAATACGTTGCAGTAATCCTATTTTGTCCACAATGCCTGGACCAATGTGGTCAAGCTCTCCTGGTCCAGGCAGTTGTATAAGTCATAGCTGGTAAAGGGCACTTCTAGCCACTGATGCTACTTGGCTCTCCAGTGACAGAGCTGGATCCAGAAGCACACCCACCCTTCATACCTGCTCCTTCAGGAGGAGTGCAATCCTGTCGGGCGCAGGCAATTGACTGATTTCTTGGGCACAGAGACCACTCATCCACAGTGCCCCCATCTTGCCAGGATTCAAATTCAGCTTATCATGTTTCCTCGCTAGAACTTCAAGGATACAAGGGCCTAACCTAATGAGATCCTAGCAGAACAAGGATTTGAACTTAGTCTTCCAAAATATATTCATGGGTTGACTGTCACTTATAGCTCTTTAGATGCAGGTGATTAGCGGAGCAATCCTATGTGATATTTATATAGTAAATTGCTTCAGGATACCTTGTGGGACTTGGGTGGCACTGTGGGTTAAACCACAGAGCCTAGGGCTTGCCAATCAGAAGGTTGTAAGTTCAAATCCCCACAACGGGGTGAGCTCCCATTGCTCGGTCCCTGCTCCTGCCAACCTAGCAGTTCGAAAGCACGTCAAAGTGCAAGTAGATAAATAGGTCCAGCGGGAAGGTAAACAGCATTTCCGTGCGCTGCTCTGGTTCACCAGAAGCGGCTTAGTCATGCTGGCCACATGACCTGGAAGCTGTATGCAGGCTCCCTCGGCCAATAAAACGAGATGAGCGCCGCAACCCCAGAGTCATCCGCGACTGGACCTAATGGTCAGGGGTCCCTTTACTCTGTTTACTCTGTTGTATGCAAATAGAGCTTAGGCAAGCATATATAAGATGCAGCCTTAGTTGCGCAAATCATACAGAATAGCCAGAAAATGTTATTCTGCTTAATTCCCTTGAAACTATCTGGGATCAGAAACAAGAGATCAAAAAAACAACTTTGGTGCTTGTTACAAAATATTTCATGAGGCACTGCATTTTTCACAAGTCACTCCATTTAGTTAGTGTGTGTGTATTTGTGTGTGTTCAAGGTGAGGGTTTCAAATTATTCCTCATTTCATCACCAACATTACTCCAGAATGATTTCATCCCAGATGGTGACCTCATATAAAATCTGTGTCAATTAACGGAAGCCAGAATAGAACGGAAGCCAGAATTGGGTTGAATGGAAAGCGAGAAAATAAGGAGGAAATGCACATGTTTTGGCAATGATATATTTGTTTTTATTCATACCTGAGAATTTAGGGTGTCCAACTGAAACTGTATTCTCTCATTAATTCTCAGCAGTGCTTCTTTTTCTTCGTTAAGTCTCTCTCTATCAGATCTTTCCTTTTTAAAGTCTTCTTCATATATCTGAACCTACAAATGAGGATAATGTAATATATATTCAGTAGAGGTAATGCCCCAAATCTATAAAAGGTACAAAATAGGCAAGTCTATCCATTTACATGAAAAATGCTTTAAAAGGAAATGTCATGGTGGGTTCTGACATTTTAGTAATTAAAAAAAGTTATTTGTTCTCACAAACCTTCCCCTCTAATTTATTTATTGAATTTATATACCGCCCTATACCCAGAGATCTCACAGAATTTTACATGATTTTTATATTCGGTGTGGATATAAGAATTAATATTCAAAGAATACATAATCAAATAATTAATAACAATTAACAATCACAGAAAGATTATAGGGATTTCTGGCTTCAATCTGGTATTTTCCTATAAATTCCCTCTACTTACATAGGCTTTTAGTTCCATCCATCAAACAAAATTAAATGGTAATATACAGAGCAATCATGTACTTTTACTCAGAAGTAAGCCTCAGTGTGTTCAATGGAGCTTACTCCCAGGTAAAGATGCATACAACTACAGGCTAATTCTCAGCTCTGGAGAGAGAGAAAAAGCTACTTTCCAGGACAAAGGGTTTTGGCAACTTCAAGCAGGCATGATTAGAAAATGTTTAGCAATTCAAACGACTATATTCCATAGATAAGTAATTAGTGTAAAATTTCAACTCATCTGGTACAATTTGAATTCCATTTATGTCAACAGTAAATCACCCTTTAATTTGAGTATTTCAAGACTACACTCACTGTCTCATATATCAAGAGTCAGAAAGGCTTTGATTTTTTTAAAAAAGGAGAAACACAACACATCTTTAAATAACTCTGGATGGAACAAGAACAACAGCACATTGGAGAATGAGATTCTATTTAAAAACTATCCATGCCCAACTGTGGCAAATATTTTACAAAATGTATGCTTATAAGAGAGACAACTGTGGCTTGACATAATTGCTGGCAATTTATCAGATTACACACTCACTTTCTATATATACACTGTGTTAAGCTACACCACCTTAGGTGGCAATCTCTGAGACAGTCCAGGGCAAAGGTGGGCAAAAGATAGATTGGAACTAGATTGTTTTATCTTTGGGTCATTTGAAGTAGATTGACAAGGGTTTCCAACACCTAATTATTTAACAAGAAATTTACTTTTCCCACTCAAATAAGGCTGCTGAAATGAAGAAAGCTGGCCAGATGTGGATTTGTTTGTTAAAGGAGTATGGGTTCAGTTCATTTCTGGTACTGAAAACAAAGTCCTATGCTTAGACTTCACTAGGAGTTGCCCTGTTCTTTTAGTTTGTCTGTTGCATCTTTCCCACATAGCTATTGCTGAAGTTCCAGTAAAAACAGAAAGCAGATTCAACAAGTCTGAAGCCAGCCATACCTGGCCCAGCACCCTCCCTACTCCTCCCTCAAAAAACTTTCTTAGAGCAGCTGCTCTGTTTGTGCCAAGAACTGATGGGAGGGAAGAACACATGGGGGTGAGGAGAGTAGGCTGTATGCTGAGACCCTTCAAACCCCTGGATCCAGCAAGTGTTAAAATATAAGCCAAGGCTACTTTCCTGGTGAGGTGATCGCCTGGGAGATGGGCCATTAAGGGGAACAAAGGAAGTGGATCTGTGTGAGATGGTAAATGGGTGTGCCCCCCCCCCCCGGCAACCTGCAGATAGTTAGAAGGACAGAGTTGAGAGCAGAGTTTGGAGAGGTGTGAATTAGAAGCAAAGCAACAAACTAGGAAGAGAGAGAGAGAGAGAGAGAGAGAGAGAGAGAGAGAGCAATGTTTCATTTCTGTTTGAATCCAAGGTTACAGCTATGGGAGAAATGGATGCTAATGCTATGAATCCCTCCATCATAGACTCAGGTTGTATATGTGTAAATGAACCATATATCCCAAAGATACATTCTCCACTGTGCCTCATTCTGAATGAAACACAAACCCTGGAAAAGCACCTGGAACCCCTGGAATCTTGCACTGCTCAGAGATAGGAATGGTGCTCATAGCTAGGTCTACTGCTTGCTTCCCTTCAGACCGTGGCTGAAAATGGGCTTCCTCACCTCTCCAAACCTGTGCTTCTTGTAAAGTGCTCCATTATGCAATGAAGGGTACTGTCTCCTTGTAGTTGGAAGCAGAGGTTTTCAACTTTTTTTGAGTCCATGGCTCCCTTGACCAACTACATTTTTTCTGTGAGAGGGCAGCAGAGGAGGGACGGAAAGAAAGAGGGACAGAGGCCAGTATTGCCCTGACCATCATTCAAGGCACCCCAGGGCACACTGGTTGAAAACCACTGGTTTAAAGGATTACAGGGGACTTGCCATTTCCGGCATTATTGGCAGGGCTGGGTGGGTGTTGGTGTTGGTTGACACAATTTCTCCTGTTATTTATTTAATGAAAGTTATATGCCACTTGATTGTACTAAAACTTCCAAACAGTTCACCAGAAATATTTAATACAATAGTTAAAACCAAATAATTAAAAATTTTAAAAAATAAAAATAATTAAAATCATCAGTAAACCAAAAAGAGATTAAAAGATGATGATGTCTATGCATCTGGATAGGCTTGCAGCAGTCATGATCTTTCCCCCCATGAGTATGTACTTGTAAGGAGCAAATCACTGACAGCTAGTGCATGAGTAAGTCAGGAAGACTTCAATTAAAAATCATTATGAACAACCAATTACTGCAAATGCTGATAACGCACCAGTGTCTGTAGTCCCAGAGTTTAGAAATACCACTTTCAGAACCTTATAGCCAAAGTTAGTCAGTTCTGAATTTCAACCACAAAACAGAGACAGTGCATCCCTTACAGAGCTACCATTCCCAGCACCCTTAACAAAATACAATTCCCAGGATTCTTTGAGAGGGGAAATTTGTGCTGTGAATTGCTTTAAAAGTATAGTATTGATGTCGCATAGGACTCCTTGGCGCTGCTGATTCATGGTTCTTCCACATTAATTCTGGAAGCAGAATTAGAACTGTAGTTCCACACAAGACTGAATACTCCTGTTTTCAGCAATCCTGCAATGTCTCTCCCCACAGCAGATGGAAAAGTACTCAGGCACTACTGATGTGTTAACGCAGCCTTAAAGGGAGATCAAAAACACGTTTATCCAGAAGCATTTGCTTTAACCATACCTACTCCCTAGAATAGCGTTCCTGTTCAAAAATAGAGATGCAATTGCAGTATCTGCTTTGTTTTAAAATCACCACCAACCTGGTATTTAAAAAGAGGTGAGGGTAACAGGGAAGACATTGTATAAATCACATTGGCAATAACTTCTCAAATTATTTGTAATAATTGAACGAAGAAATGACTACAGTGTGGAAGCAATTCAGGGCTGGCGAAGCCATAAAGCAGGTAGATAATCTGCTCTAGATGTTTAGTTGATAGTGATCAGCCAGTGGGCATACACTATCTGCTTTTTCACACAGCTGGCTTCCATCCTGGTTCTCTTTGGGAAAGAGTAGAGTCCTTTGTGTTTGGCTAAGCTTCCTCTATTTTTGAGTCGTGGGGAATGGTTGTGACCTCTCCTACCCTTTCCATACAAACAGACACGATAAGGTAGGAGGAGGGGAGCTGGGGCTGGAAAACTGCCATGGACCCTGCTGTTGGTTCCCCTTATTATATCATCCCCACAACCCTTATTATAATTACTGCAAACTTAGGACATGAAGGAGGCTTAGAAAACTAAAGGAGGTAGTGCAAAATGTCCTTATAACATGGAATTGGAACCTTCTGTCCTCCAATATGCAGTGTGAACTCCACAGCATCTCAACGGATGCATAAAATGAAAGATACAAAAAAAAGAAAAAAAGACTCTAGATTTAAGTGCCCTCTGAAGTATAGGGGGAAGGGGGGGAGGGAATGATATCCTCTGTTTTATTGTGTGTACAATCCATTATTGAACAATCAAATTCAAGGCTTTACCCTTCCACATGTGGCATGCATTACATGAGAGTAAAATCTGGCTCAGCCCTTCAAACGTGACAGAAACAAGTATTTTAGTCCACGGGCCTTCCCATCCTACACATTTGTATTTCAGCAACTGACTCTAACAGTGTCCAGAATGACAGACTTAAAACCTAAGGTTAACTGGAAAGTAACATAATTTTAAACGGATGGGTTCCTGTCTAAAAGGAAACCGGGGGGGGGGGGGGAGAGGGAGAGAGGGAGGTGGGGGGGGAGAGAGAGAGGGGGGGTAGCAGCACATCTTTTCCTGAGGTTCTGCAACACTGATTAAATCAATCTTCCGTTCCACAGATAATGGAGTTTATTTGAGCCACTTGGGGACATTTTATATGCTTTTAATTTATCTGTCCACTTAGAATATTGAACTAAAGAAAAGTCTTGCACTAAGAAGAACATGATTCATGAGCAATGTATAGTCTCACAAAAATGGGGAAAGGGCACATGGCTTCTTGATTATCCACTCCCATCGGTGGCATTTGATAGGTGAGTTGAGTAGGATAATTGCAACTGAAATAGCAGTATGAAAACAAAACGTAAATATACGGTAGATCAACCAGTTGGGGAGGATGTGTGAGATGATCTAGCTGTTTATAATTGAAGTTTACTAGTATAAATGGTAGTGCTACATCTGAAAACCAGACTTTATACTGAAAATGCCAACCTTCATTTATAATGGTTCTGAGCTCATCGTGGAATTCATGCACAGAATAAAATGCTCATGTTAAAACCTAGGAGTTCTACCTTTAGAATTAAATGAATTACAATGCTACTGCAATCCATTCATACCTGTTGCCTGAGAACTTCCATTTGCATTTTCATCTCTTCATGGTTGCAGTTCATATCCTGGGCATTTACAGGAGTCTCATGCAAGGGGGCACTTTGATTTTTCAGGGCATCCTGAAGTGCCTGTAGCCAAAAAGGAAGAAAAGGGGGGAAAGTACTTTACACATGGAGTTCACTACATAAAAATCATTTCTTTTTAAGCAGTACAATCTTCATTTGCCTTTCTAACTAACATATTTATAATCCCTAGTAAAGGTTGGGGAATCTGCGTCACAAGAGGAGTTCTCAAACTGGGGGGCAGCCCCCCATTCCTTGGAGGTGCAAAGACACCTGAAGAGAAAATGATATTATGGTCTTGAATAAATGGGCAGCTTCCACCACCCCCAACACACACAGCAAAGATATGTGTGCATCTGTGGGTTCAATCCGCTCCCCCAGTCCCATTATCCCAACCTAAAGGTGGTAGAATATTTAAGCACATTTATTCCACTTTAATAACTATGGCTTCCCCCAAAGAATTCTGTGATGTGTAGTTTACTCCTCAGAGAGCTATATTTTCCAGGATTCTTTGGAGGGGAAATCATGTATGCTAGTTTTTTGAGGGAGTCAAATACCTCATTTTCTAGCTTTTTAAAAAACTTAGTGTTAGATTAGTATTATTACCACAGTCCAAAGACTCTCACAAGGCTGCAGTCAACTGCATATTAGAATTTCAGCACGTTCGCCTGCAGAGCCCTTTATTGTGGTTGGGCTGGTCATGGCAGTGGAGCCCACACAACAAGGGAGTCCTATGGTACAGTCCTATGTTTACCTACGTGCAAGTCCCACTATGTTCAATGGGACTTTCCTCCCAGTAACTGTGTTTGGGATTGCATCCTCCATTGAGAAGGGCAAATTCAAAAAGGTTGAGAAACACTTTCGTGAGAATTTCCCCTACTAAGCACACCCTTCTGTGCAATTTTGGCTAAAGATTAGGCTTTAAATATGAACTGAATTGAATTTCTCCTCATCCCTACTTAGGATTGCTCTGTATTTAGAGAAGCTTTTATTTGATTTTGAAACTGGTCATAGCAGAATGCCCTGAACCAAGAAAAATCAGCAATGTGAAGTACATACATCTGCCCCTGATATGCTGACTTTAACTGATAAATAGAACACTGTGTAATTCTTTATAGCAACTATAAAAGAAAATAACTCTCATATACATATGGCCAGCATATTATATCATTAAAATCACATTAGGCAACAGTACTATTTAGGCTGCAATCCCAACCCCAATGAGTGGATATGGTTAGGATTCTGCTCTAAGTTATCAGAAAACCAAACTCCTAGTCCTAGCTGGGCAGATGAGGCTCATCAACCTGGAAACGTAGCCCATCTAGGAGAAGGAAAGCTGATCTGAAACCTCCGCTAACTTGCAGGTTATCTTCAGAAGAAGAAAAGACTGAGGAGTAAACCCTACACAAACCTGGAGTGGGTGGTGCTTGTACGCCTCCTCCCAATTCCTGCAGCTAAGGTGGTGCCAAACATATTGCTCTGTTTTCCTTTGGACCACATCAGTGAGGCCAAGAGCAGGGTCTTGTCGTCTGAGCAGCCCAGGGCCTCCATACACACTGCCCAGGCTTTTGTGCCCTGGAGAGGTTGCTCCAGTGCTGCTAACACAGCAGTTTAACTTCACCCCTGGATATATACTCCATTGCCTCTTGAGACAGACAGATGCCGATGCAATGCAGTCCTAACTATCTAATTCCTCAAAATTAGAAGTAACTTAGAAACTGATACCTTTAAATAAGGCATATTATTGTATCTAATCACAAATGAGAGGAGGAATGGAACTAAGGCAAAACAAAAAACAACCCTTACATTCTAACAAACTCAAAGTGCATTTACATTTAAGAGTTCCTCTAATTGGTTCCAAATCGTAACCTGACTTCAATATGTTTTGTTAACCATGCAATAAATGTGCACGAGATCTCATTTGGCTTTTCTTGTTACCATGTGGCTTACACCTGTGGAGATGACAATATATTTGCGTGCTGTATTCAAGGCTCTCTTATCCAAAGATGACCTTATGTCATTTTTTCTTCTTGATGAGGGTTGTTTCCCCCACTTCCAGATCTCTCTTTTGCCATATGTTAAGCCTCCTTGCCAAGGGACGTGGGTGGAGCTGTGGTCTAAACCACAGAGCCTAGGACTTGCTGATCAGAAGGTCGGCAGTTCGAATCCCCACGACGGGGTGAGCTCCTGCTGCTCAGTCCCTGCTCCTGTCAACCTAGCAGTTCGAAAGCAAGTCAAAGTGCAAGTAGATAAATAGGTACCACTCCAGCAGAACAGTAAACGGTGTTTCTGTGTGCTGCTCTGGTTCGCCAGAAGCAGCTTAGTCATGCTGGCCTCATGACCCAGAAGTACTTAACCCGAGGTACCACGGTACCGTAAGCTGCAACAATGACATTGAGGGTACGGTATCTCCACCATACTGCTCCACCACACTGGTAGTTCCCAATTACTTCTCAATTCATGATATCATGAAAGTTTTGCATTCAAGTTAAAAGCTTGAAGTGATCATATCCATAGGTAAACATCTGGGTGGTGAGGAGGCATTTAAGCTGTAAATGCTGAGGTGTTTTCTATAACTTTCCACTAGTGTGCAATGAAAAATACTGTTGGCAGTTTTGCCACCCTCAGATTCTCACAGTTTATGTCATGACTCAAAAATATTGGGTTGTAAATAACAACAACATGCTTCCTGAAAGTCATTATTTATTTGCATGCTAGCCTATGACATTTCATTTTGTTTCTCCACCTGTAATTAATTGCAAGATTCAAGTGGACCAGAACTAACATTTTTATTTTAATGACAGTGTATTTTTCATGCTTGAAGTTTTGTGTTTTGTCGCTTAGCTTAAAGCTAGATAGAACTATTTTTCAGAGAAATGTGTTTCCTCAGGAAGTGTTCGTGGTTTACCAGGAGATAGGGTTAAAAGGAAATACCCTCATTGCTTTATGTAGCCTCTCGTGGTGGAAATATGCTTTATGCCTCTCCAGCAATGGCCTTCTGTTCTTCCTTTGCAACATTTTAGAAGTTGGCTATACACCTGGAGTATCCAGCCAGGGCTGGTTTGTGTGCAAAAGCTTGGTGTGGATCTGCATGTACAAACAGCTGCTACTTGTATGATTTTCCTTTCCCTGCTCCAAGAACTGGGGTGTGATGCACAGCCCCTGTTGAATACTTTAATTCTGCCTATCATAGTTTCAAGATGGGGGGAGATGGATTTATTATTCCTGCTTTCCCTTCCCCAAACAACTTATTCTTGCTGTTCCAAGTATCTAAGTAGGTTATGTGCACCTAGTTCCAGCTGCTTAAGATGCAGAGATTTGGATCCGGGCCTTATTCTCCAAATAATCAAGAGAGACATATATCAGCCCATTTCTCATGTACATGAGAGAGAAAGAGAGGTAGAGACACAGGCAGGGGGAGACCATCATTTTGGCACACAGTCTCTTGAGAACAAGGCAAAAAAGTGTAGCTAAACTATAACATACATGGGGGGCTTGCAACAAAATGTTGCAGCACTGAGTGTTCCTGTTCAATATTCCAGTCCATATTATTTATTCCCTCACCATGCCCTAGTTTTCTGTTTGTTTTCACCCTTTCAGCAGTCATCCCACACTCCTCTTCCCTTTGGGCTTAAAAAAATTATCTGTATACTTCAGGTATACAGATAATCTGCCTCTTGTGTGAGCGCACCACCATTTGATTGCATAAGGACGGCAGTTCAGAGAACTGAGATGACTGTTAGTAGATATGATATGATATAAACTATAAATCAGAATTTGTGGCATTCAGAAAGTAAACATAAAAAGTAGGAGCTAAGGGGATTTAGTTGCACTTTACCAAATAACTACAATAGGCGGCAATGTCTGGAAGGCCACAGATTCCCTACTTCTACTCTAAGATATTTACAGCAATTGTTGCACCATGCAAAATCAGTTAGAACATAAAAAGATCAGCTGGATCAGCCTCTCTCAGGGGCTGAGAACACCTTGCAGCTCAGGGACCACATTCCGTTCCAGTGACTGCATGCCAGCGGTGGTCAGGGCCAGAGCCAGAAGTGGATGGGCATGACTCCTACTTTCATTCAGTAGGCAACATTCCAGCCACACAGAAGCCACAGGTTTCTACAAACACAAACACACCTTACATCTCTCCATCTCTCATCAAGATGAGTACAATTCAAGGAAACAATCCAGCGAGGAATAAGGACGCGAGGAGAGTGTGGAGCATAGCCAGAGAGAAGTGTGGCTTGCGGAGAGGAGACATGATCTGGACAGTGTCCCAAGAACCAGATATAGAGGGATGGGGAGTTGCATTTTGGAGGTTCCCCATCTCCTCCAAACTTAAGTCCAGCATTCTGTCTCACAGAAGCTAACCAGATGTCCATGGGAACCCACAAGCAAATGTTTGTGTTCCCCAGCATTCACATCAAGGCAAATGGTGTTTCATCAGAGTAAACATGCAGTAATGTAGGTTGTTGTTATAATAGTCTTCACGTCACCTAGAGTGAAGGGGGGACAAACTACAAGCTCGGTTCAAACATGTTTCCCCCTACCAAAAAAACCACCCCTCTTCCTGACCTGGTTTCTCCTTAAAAATCTCATACACAAATGCACAGCTGCTATTTGCCACTGAAGGTGCTACTTACTACAAACAGCAGCTGAGGGAGCAAATAGCATTAGGGATCATTTTCAGTGGGGTACTGGTCTAGCCCCCAATCTGGACCAGCAGCATAATAAGGATCGGGGCCCTGCATGGCTGTGTTTCTTTTAAAATAAAGACAGCCACCTTAAGCATGCTCTTTGAAAACAATGTTTTCGTGTAATTTTATTACCTTGTGTTCTCAGAAGCTATTAGTGCAGCAGGTGACTAAAAGAATGCTCACCAACTTTACAATCAGTAGCTGCCAAATGGATAAACTTCTTTACCTGAGCAGGTAAAGATTTCAAAGCAAAGAGATCAATATTCTGAAACAAGAATATCCTTACCTTGTTAAGCCGACTTATTTCACGTTCATAGTGAATCTTTTTAGTATTTGCTAAGGAGGTTTCTTCTTTCAGAAGTCTATTCTCTTCCTTTAGGATTTTTTTGTCTCTCTGGAATGTGAAAACACATAGATTGTTGATAAAGTGCAGATGGTTGCATTTTTTCTTGGTCTGGCAGATGTGCTGTATTTTTTTATTATTATTCCAAGGAAGCGTGCCAAACTTCTCGGGAAGAAAACAGCAGCAAAACTGATGGATAGCTCATCCCAGATACACTAAAGTCTGATGAAATTCTATTGACTACCTTTTGGGCTCTCATGTGGCACATATAGGTCATAAAACTGCATGAGGTAGCTGAAGAAATATAGAGCTTACCCCTTCACATCTGTAAATACCACCCTGAAGGCCTTGTTGTTGGACAATGTGTCTGTCAAGGAGGCAGCAGAGGTCATGGTTAGAGCACTAGAGTAGCCCCACAATCCCCAGCCAAAGGAATGACATCTTAGAGGGGGGATTTAATTGTATTTTATCTTGAATTTGTTCCATCCTACAGTTTCAAGGCAGACAGCACTTACTGGGGGGGGGGGACAAAGCAGGAGGAGATCCCCCCCAGATTTATTTGAAATATTTCTGGCCACCCTTCATCATATGATTCCAGGGTAGGTTACAACATAATTAAAACAAGAACAATTCCAGACACAAAGTCCAGACAGTTAAGAGGAAGTAAAAACACAGCATGAAAAGTTATGGGTGAATCTCACAAGTGGCTCTTCCCCAATTGTCTGCCCTTTCATGACACCAAAAATCCGCTGCTTGAGGTGGACCCCTCATTTTGCCTAATGGTAAAACTGGCTGTGCTTCAACGATAGCTTAGCCTAAGACTTTATCCAACTTGAAATGTAAACGGAATACTTCACTTGTCTCAAAAGTCAACTGACTTCCGAGGTCAAGAGCTATAAATAAATGAAACTAACAGTCTTAGTCACTCCAGTGATACCTGCCTAACATCAAATGTGCCAGATTCTGTAAGAAAAAGGGTAGTTTCACTCTGTCTGAAAGACCAATCATCTGCTAGAAAATAGATTAATAATTTGTTTTTGAAAACCGGAAAAGAGGAAGATACATTTAGATGAAGTTAGATCATTTGTCTATATAGTCCAGTATTGCCAACTCAGGCCGACAGTGGCTTTTCGGGGTCTCAGGCAAGGGTCCTTTCCCATCATGTGCAACATGATTTATTTTCTTACATTTATTTTCTGTTTTTCTTTCATCATGCAACCCAAGCTAACATACATGTGATTCCCATGTCACCTGTCCAAGACACTGACTAGACCCAGATCTGCTTAGCTTCAGCAAGGAGATGGTTTCATGTGCCTTCAGACCACACTTGAAATAATAGAGACTAAATCTGGAACCTTCCATATACAAAGTGTGTACTTCATCAAGGGACCATGATCCCTCCTAAGGCCACTGATAAATGGCTTCTCCATTGCAAATGCTTTTTCTACCTCTACTTAGTCAAAATTTTAGCATGCAGATTAGATTTTCTTATATTCTAATATTTTAATTTCACATATTTCTGAATTTATGGCCCTCGGGGAGTTATGGAGAACCCTGTTGGATCAGACCAAAGGTCCATCTAGTGCAGCATTCTGCACATTGCACATGCTTATCAGCAGGAGATGAGCACAATAGCTCTCTGATATTGACCTACAAAAGCCTCCATCTTTTTCATTCTATGCTACTTAGAAAACATTGGGGGGGGGGGGGAATCAGTGAGATCGCCTATCCAGCAAAAATTCCCAGGACGTACAGAGCAACTCAATGTCTCCCTTCTACTCCAGGATGAAAACCCAGATGTCACATACTCAGTTGCTAGATTTTGCGCTGCCATGATGGATATTCACTGAAGGATGGTTTGTGTTACAAACCAGACCTAAACTGAAGGCCCATATTGCAAGACCTGTACCCCTTTAAGTTTTACTTCTTATAGTTGTTTTAACTACATTTCTATTAGTCCATATGCTCTTACAGTTGTTTTAACTGTGTGTTTTTATTTGTCTTTTTCTTAGCTCTTATCTGTTTATTATTATCATTTTTACTCATCCATTATCAGTGTCTAATCTCGCGTTTTATCCTATGCTTGTTTCTTTGTCCTTATTTGCGCTTACAATTATCTGTTTAATTCCTAACCGCTACTTTAGTATATGTTTTTCCTATGCTGATCTGTGACCGCAATAAAGTTCATTCTTCTTCTTAAGTGAGATTGCAAAGCTCCTGTTATTAAAGAGTTGGTTGAAACTGTACCCAAGTGATAGCTCAACGTATATAAATGCATTGCTGTTGGCATTTTTCTGTCTTAAGAGACAATGGAGTGCTCCTCCAGGGATGAAGTCAAACCTCTAGAGAATCACAGCACCTGCTGTAGCTGCAGAGACTTGTAACTGCTTTCTCCTGAATTGTTTTTGCTGCATTGGCAGCACCAAAGTGACCTCTTTGGGG
The DNA here is from genome assembly GCF_964106915.1 of Podarcis gaigeae. NCBI lineage: Eukaryota > Metazoa > Chordata > Lepidosauria > Squamata > Lacertidae > Podarcis > Podarcis gaigeae. Next base: position 51,481,908 of record NC_139685.1, on the reverse strand, counting down.
CGCAAGCCTGGGCAGCGTATATGGAGGTCTGCCTCTCGGCCTCGCTGATGAGGTCCAAAGGAAAACATTTGTCACCAGCTTGGCTGCAGGAATTGACAAAAGGCATACAAAACACCATCCAACTGCCTTAGGGACTCCACTCCAGACTTGTGTAGGGTTTACTCCTTAGCATTTTCTTCTCCCGAAGAAAGGCAGTGGGTATGGATTTTTCCTCAGGGTTTACCCCCGAAACCTTTCTCATTAATGAGTATAGCTGCATATATATAAATGCACATATAACATCTATAGAAGCATTTGTTCTCTTTTTCTTTGTCTAAGAGCAACACAAACTGTCAGCTAAATAACTTTTCTACTACTTTTCTACTTTTTCAATCATTTTTAAACTGCAAACACAACTTTAACTAGACCGATGAATACTAAAATCCCCACTCCCACCCTGGTGAGAGTAAAACAACAGTTTTGTACCATTTCCTGTAGGAGGCTGTTTGAGGCCAGGGCTTCCAGCCTTCTACACTCCTGCTGCATTTGGTGCCTTTCTTTTTCCAGTTCCTTGACACTCTTCTGCATTGTTTCCAGTTGTGCTTTCACATCTGTGACCTGCAATGTGACACAAGGATAATTGAGGTAAGATAGATCCCTTTCTTTCACTAGGGTGCAGTGGCTGGGCAACACAATGGTCAACATGGGAATGCAGGGACCACCACATGCTGTAAGATACATTTCAGGACAAATCTGTATGACTAAGCTTATGAGATTTAGAAGTCAAAAGCTACTGAGCCTCTGAAGCTTGTGATGAGCTGTCCCATGGGGAATGATAAACCTATATAGAAAAGGGGAGGGGGAGTTAGCTGTGCTGCATGAGGGGAAATCCCTGATCTAAATCTTACTTCAGGTAACTAAAAAAAGAAAAAGACAAGTCACTGATTCTAATCTTCAGACACTGGCCCACATTCCTATTGGTTATATAAAGTTAATATTAGCCAACCTTACAGGACTGTTGTACAGTGGTACCTCAGGTTAAGTTCCGGAGGTCCGTACTTAACCTGAAACTGTTCTTAACCTGAAGCACCACTTTAGCTAATGGGTCCTCCTGTTGCCGCCGCACCGCCGGAGCACGAGTCTGTAACCTGAAGCGTATGTAACCTGAAGCGTATGTAACCTGAAGTGTATGTAACCTGAAGCGTATGTAACCCGAGGTACCACTGTACAGATTATTGAAATGCTGTGTGCAAAATACTTTTAAAACTTGCTAAATCACAGTTTACTAGTATTATTTTTATGTTCTAAAACACTAACCTTTTCAGACCCAGAACTCAGCTTCACCCAACTTAAACAAAGGACTAGAGCAAAGACCAGATAACCTCCTGAGCTCACAACACACACTTCTTCCACAGGTTCCATTGCCATTTTCTTTTCTCCAAACTACCTGAACCTAGCATCATTTGGAGTAGCCATTTTACCGTAGTAGCCACCATCTTTTACCCCACAGTGCTCCAGGGCAACGCCAAATCCATCTGGAGCCCCTCTTGGGTGTTAAGATCAGCAGAGGCTCGGGGTGGTGTAGGCTCTGCGGCAGTCCCTAAATTGTAAAACTCACACCTCACCAAAAATGCATCCAACATCGTCACCATACAGTTTTCATTATATGCTGAAGGTGCACATGCGGTAGCAAAGGGAGTGGGGGAAGAAGACCACCACAATTAATGGTAAACAGTGCCATCTCTGAATTTCACTTCCTAACCCAGGCATAGGCAAACTCCGGCCTTCCAGATGTTTGGGACTACAATTCCCATCATCCCTAGCTAACAGGACCAGTGGTCAGGGATGATGGGAATTGTAGTCCCAAACATCTGGAGGGCTGGAGTTTGCCTATGCCTGCCCTAACCTGTGGTATAGTGGTTAAGAGCGGTGGACTCGTAATCTGATGAACCGTGTTTGCTTCCCCACTCCTCCACATGCAGCTGCTGGGTGACTTTGAGCTAGTCACACTTCTCTGAAGTCTCTCAGCCCCACTCACCTCACAGAGTGTTTGTTGTGGGGGAGGAAGGGAAAGGAGATTGTTAGCGGCTTTGAGACTCCTTAGGGTAGTGACAAAGCAAGATATCAATTCCAAACTCTTCTGCTTCTTTGGTCATCAGAATTCACTATCCTCTCTAAAAGACTGTAGCAATCATCACATCAAACCTACATCAGATGCACTTGCTAGGTTTTCAAAAGCAGTATATGTTTTTGTTCCTTGCCCACCCTTTCTGCTACTCTACCTTCCCCTTTTTAAAAATGAGACAAGAAAAAACAAAACAGATTAAAAGTATAGAAAGGTAGCCTCCACTTCTGTCACACTTAAATAGAAATTTACCTTTTTTCCATACTGCTGTTTCATTCGCCTGAACTGCTGATCCCATTGATTGTTCACTGCCAGCAGCTGAAATTATTAACTAATTGTGTTAGGTACATTATTTATTCTCACATTACAAGTGTGAAACCTGCAGTGGTCTTATATTTTAACCTTGGAACTGGCATATTATTTTAGAAATTTCATTTGCCTTATTTCCTCATTCTCAGAACAGGAATAGTGATAAAACATAAATATTTTAAATTTTAATTTAACCAAGTAAAATAATGCTCAATCGCCATCAAATTCTTGCCTGAGGAAAAACATTTCAGAAGAAACAGAGGACAGGACTTTGGTGGATTCTTAAATGTGGGAAGTTTCAACGCTGGTGTGAGCTGTGATCTACAGGGCCTTCCCCAACACTGGTATTTCCTGAGATATGCAAGAGTCATTGGAAGAATGTGGCTCTTAAAGCATGGAAGCCTCGGGTCATTTAAGGTTTTATTGATTATATCTGCTTCCAACCTCTTAACGGCACTACTTACAGCTGTTTTGTATTACTATCAAAACACTTACAATAAGATTTGGTCCCGTTTGCCTTGTATGATATATTAAGCATAGGAATGAATGCTAGGGCAAGACGAATTGGGATTGGCAGCTGAGTCAGGCTTAATGCTGTGGAAATGCAAATGTTAAACACAAGACTTCCCGCAGGGATTTCTAAGATGAGCAGACTTCCCTCACAGCTCTGAAAGTTCACTTAGTTCACAGCAGCATGAAATGTGCTTCTTTCCTATCCTTTATATATACCATCATGTAAGCATTCTGGACAGGATAGCCCCTTACAACACACTACCAAGAAAAAGGGCAAAAGAGGCCACAGATTTGCAAAGCATTTGCATATACTAATTTATATGTATACATGAAAATTTAGAGGGAAAATATCAATAGAAATACATTACAATACATCATAGTGGGGAGACCTAGTGAACTGTGTGCCTGCTCATTCTGCCTTTTAGGTGATGTCAATAGGCAACTTCAAGGCACAATTTCCTTCTTAAGTCTCTATGTTTAAACCAGACTTGGACCACACAATACTTCAAATAGATGGCTACTTCAAATAGGCAACTGTACAGGTGGATATATGCCACCGTGATTCCAAAATCTTTTTTGTCAACATGTGAGGCCAAACCTTTTGGTCATAATGTGTAAGGAAAGTCCAGCTGAGCTCAAAGCTGCTTCAAAGACTAGGTTTTATTATTGCATCTATACCTGATACATTTTACATGTACATATAGACATGAACCATAATTATGCACACAATTTTCAACCACATGCATGATGCAATTCATGCTTTGTAGAACTAAGATTAGCCACTGCTTCCTCCAGAAAGATTAATGTGCATTTACAACAATGAATTTACAACCCAAAACTCCAAGTGAACAACCCATTGCTGTGCTTAAAAATTACCTCTTGCCTTTGTTTTTCCAATGATATAATCTGTTGTTCCAGTACACCTACTGGCATCTTCTTTGTCGATATATCCTATGAAAAGTAAAGAAAAAATATGTATATTAGGTACTGTTTCAGTTTATATTAGGAGCCCCCTGAAAAATGTGACTTAAGCAAACTATATGTTTCCAGAGTACATAGCAATAATAGATATATAATATTAGATACTTTTTATATCTTATATTAACAAAGAACAACCTTTGAAAAAAGAAAGAAAAAAGACTTTTTGATTTCATTATCAATAGTTAATTATTATTTTTAAACTTATTGTAGCAGGAGCTTATGCATCTTTTCATAGGAAGATAAAAAAGTTCTACATACATGACAAAGAAGTAGAGAAATCGGGGTGCCTTTAAGACAGTACCCTAGGTCACCTCTAGGTTAGAGTACTGCAACAATTACAGCCCAATACAAGATACGGTATTACTGGTCCTAGCACAAAATGAAAAGTCCAGTTGCCACAGACACATATGTCCAGCCAGTGCACTCCTTTACCTCTGACAGGCTGCTTGAAGTTCTCTTCTCATCCTCCATGCCCACCTGCATCTGCCGGGTGTTGTGTTCACTAAAGGCCTTTAAAGCAGACGAAGGAAAACAAGTCACATACGTTGTGTGGGAGAATTCATTCAAGACAAGAGGAAGGCCACTAAGACTTCACAAAAGCATCGCAGAAAACGCATCCATGTCTTTCTCTGTGTGTGTGGAATACAGCAAGTGATGGAACTTGTATTTGAATCCTTCACAGACTAGGGGGCTTCCCAAAATGTCTCAAGTTATGTAGCCTATGATTCAGGTGAAAAGATAGCCGGCTGTTTCTTGTGGTATGTAAACTACAGCTTCCTTGTTGTCACCCAGCTGTTCTCTGGGAGGGGAAGCTGTACAGACAAGAAAAGGGGAGTAAACGGACTAGGTCACACACCCCTCCCTCCTGCCACTGATAAGCATTTCCTCTTGGATCTCCCCCCCCCCCATGTCCTTGCACGTTCAGAGAACTTTTCAGATGGGATGTTAAGACACACTGTATATTTGCCCATGACAGGGAAATAAGTGAGTCATGGTTTATGTAAAATATGAGCAATGCTTCCGAAAACAATTGGGAAGGAAATGTCCGACATAACGAACAATATGTACCATGTAGCACAAAACCTATACAAACTGGGTGTGCAATTTTTTTTGCCCCAGTTAAACATGCATAAACATATTCTGCCTCTTCAAATATTTGCTGGCTAGTAACAAAGTAGTGAGTTCACAAGGAAATAAATCAAGGTGTGTGTTCCTATTAAGACTGAATATCACAGAATTCTGATTTTCTCATTACACTAGTAGCAGGTGGTTGGCAATAATTTCAAGTCACATATAATTGTTAAAGTAATTAGAAAGTTCTGGGTTTTAGTAAAGTTGGCCTTTTACATTCCTGTTGTTGTTGTTGTTTTTGCAGGTGTAGAGGGTGGGAATCAGAGGATTCAAATGAAGTATAAAGCCTTAAATCTACAGGGGTGGGGTAGGGAAATCATGATTAGTAGGTTCAGGGTGTGATGTCAGAGTTGGCCGATGGCAGGCAAAAGAGATAAGGATCAGGCCCACTGGGCCAAAATTGTTTCCTACCAGACACAAACAACTGAAGGTATTTCCAACAAGTTTTTCCACCAGGGTGAAAAGGTCTTTGTCCTAGGTGTTCATTTTCTTTTTTTAAAAAAAAACAACTGCCTTTAGTTTTCTTTCTATTTATATTTATAGCTGTTTTTATGGTATATCTGTAAATCACCTGGGACACAGGTAAAAGGTCATTCATAAATAAATTATGAATGGAGGGCAAAAATGATGTATCAAAAATGAATGGAGCTTGAAAATATATGAGTTTCGTATTGAATATTGATAATCTTTTTAAAGGTCCGATGTTCTCAATTCATTTCACTTATTATCATGCATTATTTTTAAGCACCAACATATAATGTATTAAAATGTAAACCATGCTTTGAGAAATACCACAACTTTATGGGCAACTTGACCACTCATTTGGTTACTGTACTGATGAAATAATGGACTTTTCTGCAGACATCTGCACGACAACTTAATGATTAAACAGCTATTTTACTTTAGAAACTAATGTTTAAGTCAAAATTTCCCATAAACAGTAAGTGCAGTTCAAATCAGAGCAATGTTAAACTTTTAAATATTCAAGAATGAATTTCCCCCTGTTTTGGTTGGCCCACATTCAGTCCTATACATTTTGGCTATTACTCGGTACACACATCCATCAAATTCTACATTTTCAAATCATTGTATGTTCCTTCTTCATGGCAGCTTTCGATACGACCTGAAACCTATATAGAACCTAACTTAGGCTGTTTACACACTATACCTTTAAAGCACATTTGAATCACTTTTTCCCCCTCACAGAATTCTGGGCACTGTAGTTTATAAAGAGTTGCTGTGAATTATAACTCTGTGGGGGGTAAACAACAGTGCCCAGAATTCTTTGGGGGAAAGAATGTGTACATTAAAGGTACAGTGTATGCACAACCTAACCTCACCAGAGTGTCTGCTACGTCTTCACGCACTCCATCCTTTGTTGTTGTTTAGTCATTTAGGCGTGTCCGACTCTTCGTGACCCCATGGACCAGAACACGCCAGGCACTCCTGTCTTCCACTGCCTCCCGCAGTTTGGTCAAACTCATGCTGATAGCTTCGAGAACACTATCCAACCATCTCGTCCTCTGTCGTCCCCTTCTCCTTGTGCCCTCAACCTTTCCCAACATCAGAGTCTTTTCCAGGGAGTTTTCTCTTCTCATGAGGTGGCCAAAGTATTGGAGTCTCAGCTTCAGGATCTGTCCTTCCATTGAGCACTCAGGGCTGATTTCCTTAAGAATGGATAGGTTTGATCTTCTTGCAGTCCATGGGACTCTCAAGAGTCTCCTCCAGCACCATAATTCAAAAGCATCCATTCTTTGGCTATCAGCCTTCTTTATGGTCCAGCTCTTACTTCCATACATCACTACTGGGAAAACCATAGCTTTAACTATACGGACCTTTGTTGGCAAGGTGACGTCTCTGCTTTTTAAGATGCTGTCTATGTTTGTCATTGCTTTTCTCCCAAGAAGCAGGCGTCTTTTAATTTTGTGGTTGCTGCCACCATCTGCAGTGATCATGGAGCCCAAGAAAATAAAATCTCTCACTGCTTCCATTTCTTCCACTTCTATTTGCCAGGAGATGATGGGACCAGTGGCTGTGATCTTTGTTTTTGTTTTTTATGTTGAGCTTCAAACCATATTTTGCGCTCTGCTCTTAGACTATGTTTAAATGCAGATTCCATGTCTTCACCACCCACCAACATATTTCCTCCTCTTCCTCTCCAGCTGCCATCCTTCCTCCTTTTTACCATATAGCTTGATAAAGGGCTCTGGAGAATTTGAATGTTTGCACATTGTTTTGTGACATTTTGGTTCGCCTATTAAAGTGTTGGCCTGATATAGATTTTGAATTGAAAGTCAGTGTTGGTTTCTCCCTACTGTTACCTAGGTAGGTTTAACAGACAGGAAACTGAAAAGGTAGAATACAGATAAAGAAAGCTATGGTAATACTTTTACTTCTATGGTATAACATGAACAGAAACCTCCTTCGTGGGTGTGTTATACTGTGAAGTATATATAGTTCTTCACACATTTAAAATTGCACATCACTGAAGGTGGGTGGGTTATCAAAAGTGTGAATTGAGTAACAAGCATTGTGGACTGTACATGAATTCATTCATCCATTCAAAACTTTTATACCCAATGCTTCAACACAAAGTTTGCCCAGGAAAAGTATGTGCTGGATTTCAGGTCTTTTCTTATCATCTCTGCATAAGTAAGTATCTGAGGAATCCCCATCAAAATCTATAGTTATCTCCCTCTAAACCAAAATAATGAAACAAAGCTGTGAAACATGGCCCATTCACCATTGCCTTCCATGTTAGTTAGCATAACTAAAAGAATTACAAAACAGATGTGATTTAGTCAGTATGTGCAATGTAAGATTGCAAAGTATGTCAAGAATGAGAAGTAGATGAAAGAAAGGAAAAGGCATGTTCATGCTATCCAGACAATGCATGACAGGAAAGTCCACCTTAGGAAACAAAGCAGGAAGACTAGACATATAAGGTAAAATATGTAAACGTTTGCAATGAAGTGCAGTGACGCTCTTTACTCAGAAAGGAGGAGAGGCATGGAATGCACTGGAACAGCAAAAGCATATCAAATTAAAATGCAAACTAATGCTCAAAGTGCTTCTTCAACTTTATAGTATTTGCATAAACCATCAGAAGCGGTTTCGTCATGCTGACCACATGACCCAGAAAGCTGTCTGTGGACAAACGCCGGCTCGCTCGGCCTGAAGCTAGATGGGCACCATACCCCATAGTTGCCTTTGATTGGACTTAACCACCCAGGGGTCATTTACCTTTATCTTTTATCTGAGTATTTATTTAATACTTTTCCTGAATTCTCAAAGTATTTCCACATCTATTATCTCTTTAATGTTTACCATGACCCTATAATGTAGGTCTAACATTATTTCCTCCATCTTAATTTGCAGACGCAGGATATCTCAGAATATTTGCCATTGTTTTCCAGCAGCAGCAGCAGCAGCAGCAGCAGCATTTATAATATTGGAGAGACTAGTAAAGTAAAGGGACCCCTGACCATTAGGTCCAGTCGTAACTGACTCTGGGGTTGCGGTGCTCATCTCACTTTTATGTGGCCAGCATGACTAAGCCGCTTCTGGCGAACCAGAGCAGCGCACGGAAACACCATTTACCTTCCCGCTGGAGTGGTACCTGTTTATCTACTTGCACTTTGAAGTGCTTTCGAACTGCTAGGTTGGCAGGAGCAGGGACCGAGCAACGGGAGCTCACCCCATTGCGGGGATTCGAACCGCCGACCTTCTGATCAGCAAGTCCTAGGCTCTGTGGTTTAGTGCACAGCACCACCCGCATCCCATTGGAGATACTAAAAATGTATTATTCAACCTACCCTAGCATTTTGTAGGAAGTTGCACTGAAAATAGAAGATATGAGGAAGGTGCCCCTCTGGTCTGCTCAGCTCTGGACTGGACTGGTGTTGCACAGAGTACCCAGGTACAGAACTATGGTCTAATTCATCCAGGTTTGGTCCACCTGGTTCCCCCAAGCAGGTCTCAGTTATACAGACCAGCATGCATGGAGCAACATGCCCTTATTATGTACCAACCTAGAATTTAATAACAACAACACCAGGCCACTGGGCACAATGGATGAACCTCCAGTGATACCAGAGGTGGGAAGAAAATCAAATGTGGATATTGGTGAAAATAAAATTAAAAATGCATTATATTAGGGAAAACTGCCTTGCAAAAAAATGTGCACCTTGGGCAATGTGTAACAAAAATTTCACACAAAAATACTGATACATTTTCATGAGATTTGTTTTGAAAGAAATTTGCAAAGTGGAAATGTGGAAAACTGAACTTAAGACTGGAAAAATTAAAAATAGAGAGAAACAAAATTGACAGATTCACCCATCCCTAGTTGTAGCGATATCCTTCCTTTAAAAGAAAAATCTGAAGAATGTTTTTTTTTTATTTGAGCCAGAATAGTTTCCACTCTGTTAAGAAACATATGTAACAACTATATCCACCACTGCACATCACCCAAATAACCTTTTTACATTTTATTTTTGGCTCTTTCTATGAGTACACAAGGATGTGGAATGGCAACTCAAGCAGTGCTCAATATAGTTGAAAACCTTCATAAATCTTCTTCTGGCAGTTTTCAGATCATTGACCTAGGAGGACATTTCCACCCTCTCTGACCAAATTCATATGAAACACAACCAACCACATCAAAGTATTCAGAGAACTCATTTTACAATTTATGTTCCCTTTTAAGATTCCTTCCTAAAGTACAGACACTATGTTCCAAACAAAACCCATGATCGTCAGACACTTTTCATATGGGCGCCCAAGTTCTTCTCTGTCTCCTTTCATCTCTACAAGCTGGGCTCTGCCTTTCATTATCATTTTTGCATTGCATCCCTTCCATTTCCAGGATTTCTCAAGTCTTTCTCTTCCTTGGGCTGTATTCCTTTCTGGTGAAGAATCTGCATTTTTATAGCTGACTTTTGCATACCCTTGTTCTAAGGCAGTACTGAACTGAAATATGTTGATCATTTGAAGCAAAGTGAGAGGGTGAGTCCCCCCCACACTAGCTTGGAAGAGAGATGGCCATCTAGTGGCTCACAAATGACATTTAAGTTTCCCAAAGGGAACCTAACAAGCTTAAAACACCATACTACCATGTCCCCTGTCTCGCTGTTACCTGCTCAGCTTCAAATTCAGTGACCAGCTTCTAAGGCTCTTTCTGAACATGGTTTCAACAGTTATGTTGGTGTTAACTTTACCCATCATATTTCTAGGCATCTTAAGATGCTGGTGCATGGTGCCAAAAAGGTGCATTTGTGGAACTGTTTAGAATCAAACCAGTAATTCATCCTAGAATCATAGAATCATAGAGTTGGAAGAGACCACAAGGGCCATCGAGTTGGACTCCCTGCCAAGCAGGAAACCTACCCAGGGTTGCCTCTCACCTGTCAGTATTTTGTGGGAGGGATGCAATCGCCTACCCAAAAATGTGTGTGCAATTCAAGTGGATGAAGGTTGACCAGTGCAACGTAGCTGCTGTTTTAAAAATTGCATTTTTTGTAGTTAGGGAAAGGGGGAATGCATTTAAAAGAGTAGGATAAATGAGTGACTGATGGGAAGACATATAACATATGCACAAGTGAATCAGGATGAAGGTTCAGTAAAGGGTGGGCATTGCATAATCCCCATGTACGATATGTGCAAGCAAATCAAGATGAATCAAGGTCATCTGGAGGAGCCCCAGGATTCCAGAATATTCTCATTGAAAGCTGGTCTGTCCATATCTTCTACTGGACTAAGAGGATACAAGAAACTCTTGGAAAAAGAATTATGTTTTGGATGCAACCATATCCTTATGGATGTGGGGAGTTGTATCAGCCTGTACAGCCAGTGTGGTGTAGTGGTTAAGAGCGGTGGACTCGTAATCTGGTGAACTGGGTTCGCATCTCCGCTCCTCCACATGCAGCTGCTGGGTGACCTTGGGCTAGTCACACTTCTCTGAAGTCTCTCAGCCCCACTCATCTCACAGAGTGTTTGTTGTGGGAGAGGAAGGGAAAGGAGAATGTTAGCCGCTTTGAGACTCCTTGGGGTAGTGATAAAGCGGGATATCAAATCCAAACTCTTCTACATTGTTATCTTCTAAATTTTCAAGATTTATCATCTAATGTTTCTAAGGTTCCATGCACACAGACAAATAAGATACCTGAAAAGCCTTAACAGCATATGTTAGGAATCAAACATCATATGAGAACAAATGTACTTTTCTATTAGAGGAGCTTTCCAATAGAGTTTGCTTGTGTATGTCTTGGAGGGAAACAAAGCTGACAGCATTTATCTTGTTCTCATAAGGATTGATAGCTGAATCTTCTCTTCAAGTTATACAGTGGGCTTAATTTAAGGATAATTAAGATCACTACACCCCAAGAAAGGACTAGGATATCGCAACACACTGTAATGAAAAACCATTACAGATGCAATTACTGGTGCATGAAGCAGATGTCCACAGTCTCATTAGCTTCTCACAACAGATCACAGTCATGTGGTACCTTTTAAGCCTAGTTTTATTTTCCCTGTGAAGATCTCCTGGTTTGTATAAAAAAGGGGGAAGGAAGCAGAGGGAATTTGTTTACACATAAGTCCTGAAAACAGCTTTGAAAGAGCCTTTGGGTTACAAGATGTCAGTTTATGGGATGTCATCTGAATTCTCTGCTTCAGAAATTGTAAACATTATAGAAAGGCATGCAGACCCACTGTGCTCCCAAATGGGTTTGCGAAAAAGGGCCTCAGAAGAAAATCAAGAAGACTCAGATAATCACTCCAGGATCCCACCCTCAAAAACATGCAGTGAATTGTGTGATTCACCTGCCTTCTGAGGGAAATTGAAGGCAGCCAGGTATTTTTGTTCAGGCAGAAGGCAGGACAGGTTTTGTTTTGTTTTGTTTTGTTCTCCCACCCCCCAAAAATACATGTTGTTAACTTCTTTTGAAGTAGATAGGTAGTGTGTTGCTATATGAAATCTGATCTAAGTGAACTTCAAGCACACAGGGCATAGCACATAACTTTTGCAATCTATTAAACACTTTCCCCCATATATATTTTTACTGGATTATATTCTCTCCTCCCCACCTATTTTGCATTTCAGTTTATACAAGTTATAAATAAACTGGCCTCTGTTTAACTTCACATTTCTTCACTCTAATCTCTCCTGCTTTTTTAATATCTGAGGACTGAATGTGCAATTTTCAGTTATTTCTGAGTTTAAAGCAGATATTCAGCATATAACTGGCCCAATTTATATATCCTAGATTAATATGCAATCTGGAACACAGCTATCCTCCATTTGTCATACTTCCTGAATATTGTGTGACAATTTTTAAACATATGCACTGTATTTTAAAAAAACATATTTTAGGTTTAGATGGATGCAAAAATTCATAATAAAGGCTAAAATATGTATTTTAGGTTAAAACATTTTGGATTAGGTCATTGGCCTGATCCAGCAAGTCTTCTTATGTTCTTATGTAAAAGCTTGTCTCCTTGTTTACTTTGTGTTTTTGCCTTAAATATAAACATTGTTTCTCTTTAGAGTGAAGTACATTAAAATTTGCCTTTAATTAAAAAAGAACACTTAAAATAAACAAAAGATAGTAACAACAACCACTTTGTACCACCAGAGAAGCGACCCAGCTGCATCAATAGCAGTCAGGGGTAAATAGATACAGAAGGGAATCAAGGAACAATTTTTCATTTCTTTATCTAAATATTTATGTCCCACACTTCAACCCCCAAGGTGGGTCATGACATCAGTTCATAGAAATGAAGCAAGCAAACAAACAAACAAACAAAAAGAGCTGAATCTCTCCTCTCCAAGCCATGTATTAAAGCCAAAGAAATGGGGGTGAGGGTGAGGAAATAAACTAAACCAAAGCTGTGGTAGTACAAAAAGGGATGAGCATTTATCTAATCCATTTTTATCCCAAACTTCAGGACACTTTGCCCTTCACAACAACCCTATAAGGTTGAGCTGAGAGATAAAGTCCGGCTTAGGTTTGTTCACTTAGCGAGCTTCATGGTTGAGTGGAGATTTGAACCCAGGGCTCCCTGATCCTAGGGCTCTCTCAAATGACCTCTTTATTAAGCTTTCATCCTGATTTGCTTCCACTAAGTTTGAGTGGAATACGAATGAATGCTCTCTGGGCAAAATGGCTGCTGTTTCCCTTCTCTTATACAATTCCATTTGAAAAGAGTTACCTGAGAACCACTGAGAAGAGACATGAGAAATGTAACATTGTGAAATGTTCAAATACCCTAAGTCAAGTATGTAACAGCATTTTAGTAATTGTGTTGCCTCTTTAGTGGAAAGGGCTGTGTTTTTTAAAAAATTACTTTCTACATACTAGCAATATGTTGCTTCTTATTCAAAATATCATACATGCTCCATGTATTGGTTTTTCAAGTTTCTGGAACCACTGGGCTCTTTTTCTTCTGGGTGAGAGCTAGGAATACATGAGCATGTGGTGTTATTTATGTGTCTAAGACAGAGATGCGGAACCCATGAACCTTCAGATGTTGCTGGATTACATCTCCTATAACCCTGTATCATTGACCAAGCTGGCTGGGGCTGATGAAAATCGGGGTACAACATCTGGAGGGCCACAATCTCCCCACCCCTGATCCATGCAATGCCTAGGAATTGCCAATCAGAAGGTCGGTGGTTCGAATCCCTGTGACGGGGTGAGCTCCCGTTGCTCGGTCCCAGCTACTGCCCACCTAGCAGTTCTCTGGCGGGAAGGTAAACGGCATTTCCCTGTGCTGCTCTGGTTCGCCAGAGGTGGCTTAGTCCTGCTGGCCACATGACCCGGAAGCTGTCTGCGGACAAACGCCGGCTCCCTCGGCCTATAGAGTGAGATGAGCGCACAACCCCAGAGTCGGTCACGACTGGACCTAAAGGTCAGGGGTACCTTTACCTTTGCAGTGATGAGACCAAAAACTGCATCACCTATTCAGCCAGAGTGCCAAGATGAATAACCTTTATTCCAAGAAGAACTCCAAGTCACACCTGAGACCTACCTTCCTGTCTGCCACAGGAGGGAGAGAAATTGTGCAGGTGCTGTATACCTCAAAAACAGAGAACAGAACAAGATGGCCCAGCATTGCCACCATTCCTAAAAATATGAAATACCAGTGGGATAACAATCTTGCCATCAGTGACACTGCTTTGTTAATTTTGAATCTCTGGCTTTTGATCATAGGCAAATGAGTAGCATAAAACTGGTGTATCACTGCCCCATGTGAAAGCACTGATGTGGTGATGATGGTTTAAAGTCCTGAAAAGTACTGACATTTCATACAAGTGTTTCCCCTAAAGTCAGGAAGCAACTACATAGGGGAGATATAATGAAGTGTTTGTTCCCATCATATAAGCAATAAAGGAAGTTGTATACAACGGCACAGTACAAGTCGTGATGATTAAAAGCAGCTTGTCAAGAATGACAAAGTGGAAAGAAAGTTGCTTACGTTCAGGGGATGTGAGCTGCTCTCCAGCTTCTTCCAGGATTCCCAAGCACCACTCTTCCCTATCAGAATCCTTATTTCATCATCAAGCTCTGTGCTGTCGCATCTAGTTAAGGAAGAGGGAAAAATGCTTCATCTTCTAAAACTGACAAATATGCATCAGGTATAGAAATGCTACTCTTTACTAATAATCCACGTAATTTTCAATCATCAATGCTATTTGCTAAATCTTATTTTTGGATTTTCATCAAGCTCCAAAAAGCTAATCTGCTAGGTAAAAGAAGAGCAATTCTGAAAAGCTCATCTGTTAATTAAAAGATCACCTTTTCCAGGAGAAATATGTAAATTAGGGTGTATAAAAAGAGAACAAGGGGAAGGAAAGACTAAAAGCTCCTTCCTGGCCTTATGACTAAGGCCAGGAATATCATGAATACTTTTGATTTTAAAATGCATATAAACTATTACTAAACTGAATTAAAATGTTTCTTAAAATATTCACTAAAAAGGAATAAACATATATAAGTATTGTAAGTTTTCTGATTTGGTGTATTTTTCTGTTAAAATTTTGGCAATTATACACACAGGTATATATAAACACACTTGGATAAGAACTGCTTTCCAGCTTCTGTACGTGCAGACTGATTTGTTATAAAATAGTTTTGAAAGAGATGGCTATGGAAGCAGCTGGTGTTGCTGGCTCTTGAAATTATTAACAAAATATCTGGATCCTGGGACACAATCCATGACAGGACCAGCAATGGAGCAAGGAGTAAAACCAAAGTTTCAATCAGTTTTATGAGTTGGAAGTCTAGGGGCAGAAACCAGCCCCAAAGTTGTCTGTTCACCTGTTTGAGAGAAAAGAAACCAGGCTTTTAAAATCTTCCCCACCTTAATTGGAAACCCTAGGAAGAACTGAAGCACAGCGAGATGTGTGGAGGCTGTTGGCGTGAAGTTGCTTCTTCTAAATGAGTGCTACTAAATTATCCTCCAATCGATGTGCTAATTATTTTCAGGGGGATATCACTGAGGTTTTTATCAAACTAGTTCAGAGTACTAATTTACCCAGCTCATATGGGTAAATATTAAGAGGGCAGTGTATTTTAAGCATGTATTATTAAGTGAAATATTAGATTGTGCTGAACTGACAATTATTTCAGTGGTATGACCAGTAAAACTACATTCTGGCATGTAACAAGTACCAGAGTCTAAAAAGCTGGATGTGGCTTCAGAGGAAAAGCAAGGCAATCTGTAGAATGTGGCTACAGGAGGAAAAGGGGGAAACTATTCCAATCCCTTCCCATCACCTGGGGCTGATTCATACCTGAAAGGTTGAAGAAGGTGACAAAATAAAATTCAGATTAGAGAAAAAGATTTGAACCTGGGTTTTCTGTAGCCAACGCTCTCTGCAATGTATTGCAATTCACTGGCAGTGCACTGTGAATACCTCTCTGTCATGAAAGTTACAGCTCAATCACACACAGAGAGAAATATGGCACTCATCTACCGTTTTAACTTAACTTGACTTGACTAATAAAATTGCATGCCTGGGAACACTGCAAAAATAAATTGCAAGATAAACTTCAGAAACATGTGTTTTAAGATCCCGGAGGTTATATGTTTCGTGACTCACTTTTTTATTCGTTAATTAGGATTTTTACATGACTCTCAACATGAGCCAGGAGTGCAGTCATCGTCACTACTCTCTCGTCCATGTCCATCAGGAGCATGTGGTTCAACTTCACACAGCTTGTCAGCATGCCTAATGCACAAAATGTAATTCTCCTGCACAGTATCGTGTACTGTGCTGCATTAAGTAGGCCTGGTGACATTTGGAAGCAGTCAGAGGTTAAATTATGAAAGCAGTCACTCAGCTGAGATAAGACTGAACTGAACATTGTTTACATAATGAGTGAGCACAATTTGTAGACTGGCACCTTAATCCTATATGGATTTTTAAAAAATAAGCAATCCCTGATTACAGTGGTGCCTCGCAAGACGAAATTAATTCGTTCCGCAAGTTTTTTCTTCTTGCGAGTTTTTCGTCTTGCGAAGCACGGTTTCCCATAGGAATGCATTGAAAATCAATCAATGCGTTCCTATGGAAACCGCCTTCAGACCAGGTCCGGGGACAGTCTGTCCCCCGACCTCTTCTGAAGGCTGGGCGGGGGACAAGGGCTTTTCTTCCCACCCCCAGCATTTTAAAAAACCCCGGGACAGCGGAGGACTTCTCCGCTGTCCGGGGCGATCTTAAAATGCTGGCGGGCGGCAGCGAAGCCTTCGCTGCTGCCCGCCAGCATTTTAAAAAACCCCGGGACCTCTTCTGAAGGCCGGCGGGGGGCGAAAGTCTTTGCTCCCCCCTGCCTGCCTTCCCGGGAGAGTGGAGAAACGCAGCGTGTTTCTCTGCTATCCCGGACGGCTTTTGAAGGCAGGCGGGGGGGAGCAAAGACTTTCGCCCCCCGCCGGCCTTCAGAAGAGGTCCAGGACCTAGAAGCAGCTTGGCTATGGCTACCAAATTATTTATTTACTACATTTACATCCTGCTTTTCCTCGTTGGAGCTCAAGGCAGCATGATTCCTCACCCTCCATTTTATCCTCAAAACAACTACATAATGGAAGCCCATCTGAGAGGCTTAATTTCGCCTCACAAGCTTCATGGCTGAGTGGGTACTTGAACCCAGGTTGCCCTGGCCATGGCCCTAGTCCAACACTCTAACCACTACACCAGAATTACTGAAGCAAGATTTGAGGAATCAAAAACGTCCCTGTCAGCAGCCCAAGACATTTCATTGCATAAGCTCCTGTGTCCCCATTCTACCTACAGGTTGGAAATACAGTGGTGCCCCGCAAGATGAATGCCTCGCAAGACGGAAAACCCGCAAGACGAAAGGGTTTTCCGTTTGCGAGTTGCTTCGCAAGACAAATTTCCCTATGGGCTTGCTTCGCAAGAAGAAAGCCCATAGGGAAATCTCCAGGGACCTCTTTTAAATGCTGGTGGTGGGGAGCAAAGCCTTTCCCCCCCTCCGGCCATGAGAAGAGGTCCAGGAAGGCCGGTGGGGGCCGAAAGGCATTGCTCCCCACCGCCAGCATTTTAAAAGCAGTCCGGGATAGCAGGGAAGCGCTTCCCGCTATCCCGGATGGCTTTTGAAGGCAGGCGGGGGGAGCAAAGACTTTTGCCCCCCGCCCGCCTTCAGAAGAGGTCCTGGACCTCTTCTGAAGGCTGGGGGGGCAAAAGTCTTTGCTCCCCCCTGCCTGCCTTCCCGGGGGCTTTTAAATCGCCCCGGGACAGCGGAGAAGTCCTCTGCTGTCCCGGGGCGATTTTAAAATGCTGGCGGGCGGCAGCGAAGGCTTCTCCGCTGTCTTCTGAAGGCGGGCGGGGAGCGAAAGTCTTTGCTCCCCCCGCCTGCCTTCAAAAGCCATCCGGGATGCCCATAGGGAAATTCGCCATAGTCAAGCTGCTTCTAGCCTCAGTTCCTGATCTGCAGTGTGGGTACAATAATACTGATCTACACGCTGTGGGTTGAACCACAGAGCCTAGGACTTGCCGATCAGAAGGTCGGCGGTTCGAATCCCCGCAATGGGGTGAGCTCCCGTTGCTCGGTCCCTGCTCCTGCCAACCTAGCAGTTCAAAAGCACGTCAAAGTGCAAGTAGATCAATAGGTATCGCTCTAGCGGGAAGGTAAACGGTGTTTCCGTGCGCCACCCGCGTCCCTTCTAGGTTCAGTACCCTACCTTAAAAGGACAGGCCTAGCCCAAGACAAAATGCACGTAGTTTGGCAAAACAAAGCAAAATACAGTGGTGCCCCGCAAGACGAACGCCTCGCAAGACGGAAAACCCGCTAGACGAAAGGGTTTTCCGTTTTGGAGGCGCTTCGCAAAACGAATTTCCCTATGGGCTATTCCTGCGGATTCCCCCCCTTTCCCCCCTTTTTCTAAGCAGCTAAGCCACTTATCAGCTGATCCGCTAAGCTGATAAGCCGCTAAAAGCCGCTAAACCGCTAATAGTGCTAATCCACTAAGCTGTCAATGGGCTTGCTTCGCAAGACGAAAAACCGCTATACGAAGAGCCTCACGGAACGGATTAATTTCGTCTTGCGAGGCACCACTGTAACAGGCTAGTGTCTCAAAACTGTGCATGCCCACCTATCTTTCAACAGGAGCAAGCAACTCCACGACGAATATGTGGACGTTCCCAGATAAAAACAATGCGTAACAAAGAGGAGAGATTTGGGGTAGGGCACATAAATTGCACCAACAAAGACTGAAGAAAGGACAAGTAATGAGATGAGATTGCCATGCCGCTGAAGTCTAGAGGACTGGGCATATGCCACAGAGGAAGGCCAGCATTTTAAAGGGCCATGCCCTTTCATGTGATCACTCCTGGGGAGGGGATGTGCAGCTAAGAACTTTTTCATCCAATCTGAAAGAATGATTAAAAAGGCTTTCTCGATAAAGGAGGTTGGAGTCCAGTTTGCAAGTAGGGATGATACTTCATTTACTTTCCTGATTACTTAATTTAACAGGTGCAATCCAGGAAATTCCCACTCTGCCTTGTAAAGGTTTGAATTACGTAACACCTTCTCAACCAGGAAATATTCCTTTCCTTCTCCAGGTAACATTTTAAGGACTTCTGCCTTAGCAAATATACATGTAAATCATTTCCTTTACTAGACAGTCCTGAACTTTTTGAATCATGTCAGAACCACCAGCAAAACAATGTGTGGGGCACAATGGCTTGAAAACAGTTTTCTAACAAAAATAGGAGAAAATCCTACTATGCTGGCTCCAGCTGTTGTCCAAACCTCTGGCGGGCAAAATATTTGTGATGGGTGATCTAAAGAGATGCCTGACACTCAAATAAGGGAGGCTTACAATCTGGACAAGAAAATTGGCTTCCAGGTGGAAAAATCAAAATTGGAAACAGAACTGTTAGATCCCAAAACTAAGATACTATCAAGAATGTATAACTTGCTGTTGAAATGGAATACTCAGGATGAAATGGTGAAATCTGCTATGATAAAATGGGCACAAGATGTCGGACATAACATTATGTTGGCTGACTGGGAACAGTTATGGACCACAGGTATGAAATTTACGGCATGTAATGCCTTAAGAGAGAATATTATGAAAATAGTATACAGGTGGTACATGACACCAGTCAAGCTTGCAAAAATATATCATTTGCCCGATAATAAGAGTTGGAAATGTAAAGAAAATGAAGGTACATTCTTTCACCTTTGGGGACGTGCCCAAGGATTAAGGCTTTCTGGGAGATGATCTATAATGAAATGAAAAATGTATTTAAATATACCTTTCTGAAGAAACCAGAGGCCTTTCTCCTGGGCATGGTCGGCCAATTGGTGCCAAAGAAGGACAGAACTTTCTTTATGTATGCTACAACAGCAGCAAGAATACTTATTGCAAAGTATTGGAAGACACAAGAACTACCCACTCTGGAAGAATGGCAGATGAAGTTGATGGACTATATGGAACTGGCGGAAATGACTGGCAGAATCCGAGACCAGGGAGAAGAGACAGTGGAGGAAGATTGGAAGAAATTTAAAGACTATTTACAGAAGTATTGTAAGATCAATGAATGTTAGAATGATGTTGGAATGAATTTATGTGACTCTAGCAGAAATGTAACAAAGATTTAAGAAAAATAGACTGTTAATTGGTGAAAGGAAGTAAACTTATATTAGTATCAAGAAAAATTCTCAGGACAAAAATTTGAAAAGAGGGAAAGGATTTGCTGAAATGGATAATTGACTTAGAATACAAGAAAGGGAGGTGTGAGGAGGTCAGGGAAATAAGCTAATGAAAGGAAAGTAATGGGAAGATTTGTTGTATTGTTTCCTTTTTCTTTTTTTTCTTCTTGATTCTTCTTTTTGCTTACTGATTTTTCTTTTTTCCTTTTTGTATTTTATTTTTTCTTGATTAAAAGGATGTTTTTTTTATTTCTCTTTTTGTACTAAAACTTTAATAAATATTTTATAAAATAAATAAATAAATAAATAAATAAATAAATAAATAAAGAGATGCCTGACAGACCAATGGATCTGTTAGAACCACTACTGCCTATGCTGCCTATGTGCTACTCTCTCAGAGACCTCTTTTTTTACATAGAGAAAACCAGTGACCTAGACATGCAACACATTTTTAATTACAATTTAAAATATTTTAAAGCTGCTTCTCTGGGCAAATGTCCATCCAAAGTAACTTAAACTAAAAATGAATAAATCATAAGAATAGAAGAATACATTTTTTTAAAAAAAAAAACAACCTTATAACTAATACTCTGCAACACTCCTATTAAAAAAAAATATTACAAAAGAACATAATTCTGACCATCACCCACCTAAGAAATATCAGCCCTGGAAGGTCAGTTGAGGGGGAAAAGTTATCTAAAAAACTTTTGTAAAAAGCTTTCTAAGAAAACTACAGTTGCTTGCACCATTCCATGTTTCGGTAAACCAGTTAAGATCAATTCAGATAACACTTTTTTTCTGCAGGGAAGGTACTTCCTTGTAAGAAGCACCACGAAGTCTACATATAGATAGCCACAGCTGACTACCAGGCATATGGATTTTATACAGTTAGCTATGCAGAAACATTTTCTGGGCAAGTAACAGAACATGTGTGAAGCTGTTCTTAGTCTCTAAGTTTTCTTTAACAGTGGCTCCTCGGGTTACAAACACTTCGGGTTACAGACTCCGCTAACCCGGAAGTAATACCTTGGGTTAAGAACTTTACCTCAGGATGAGAACAGAAATCGCACGGTGGCAGCGGAAGGCCCCATTAGCTAAAGTGGTGCTTCAGGTTAAGAACAGTTTCAGGTTAAAAACGGACCTGTGGAACGAATTAAGTTTGTAACCAGAGGTACCACTGTATATGTAAAAACAATACTGCAGTACTTATTTTTAAAGTCTAGAGGGCACTCACAATTTAGTCAGGAAAGCACTTTACCTAAACAACCGAACTATTATTTAAAGACATTCTAAGGTGAATTAAAAAATGAAAGTATTTGCCTCCCAATTGCTGTGAGCAGATTTCTGCTTCATTATGTTTGTGACTAGATAACCAAACTCTATATTCATCAAAAAAATGGTTTCTGTCTGGGGATATGAGAACATATTCTTTTCTAAAGCCAGGGGCCTGACTTTCAGTGCAATTGAAAATATTTCTTAAAAGCCTTTGGACAATTGTGCAGTATTTGAGTTGCAACTTTTTTCTAGCTGGGCTCCTCTGCTTGGAACAGCTGCATGACTAGTCAAAATTTTATAGGTGAAGCTTCTCTCAAATGCAGTTATTACAGTAAGCTTCACCTCTTACTTTGTGCTTGTTATGCAACCGTTAGTTTCAAACACTGGAATTACAAGGGTGGGTGGAACAAAACTACATTGCATTTTCTATTTTGGAAATATCAGCCATGAAAGAGAGGAACTTTGGAAGTGATTGTTACCCCAAAACCAAACAAGTCTGTTTTTTTCTAACATCCCAATCTTATGCATGCTTCTCTGCATGTTCGTATGTTTCCAAATGGGATCAGTAGTCCTCATGCATACAGGTTTTTGGAAAATCCATATAGCACCATTGATATCAGAATACCAGCCTGCATTTTTCACTCATTTAATCTGAATTTTTAAATTCAATCTCCACCTTTTCCAGGCAGGTCTGGGACACACTCTCTGCCTGAAACCCTGAAGAATCATAGAATTGAGGAGTTGGAAGGTAACCTGAGGATCATGTAGTCCAACCCTCTGCAATGTAGGAGCCACTGCCAATCAATGTAGACCATCAGTGCTGGTGCCAGACTATTCAAAAAATTCTAATGTATGAATTACTTCCCAAAAAATGATACAACTTTTTCAAAATATACAATAAAAGTAAAATATTATCTTTATGATATAACAAAAAACTAATACGTATAAAAATGGGCTCCTCAAAGGTCAGTACTGTACTCCTCTGAGGTCTGCATCGTAGGTGGCTGCCTTAAATGGCCTAATCATAGCACCAGCCGTATTATTATTATTATTATTATTATTATTATTATTATTATTATTATTTGTACCCCGCCCATCTGGCTGGGTTTCCCCAGCCACGCTGGGCGGCTTCCAACAAAGATTAAAAATACATTAAAATGTCACACATTAAAAACTTCCCTGAAAAGGGCTGCCTTCAGATGTCTTCTAAATGTCAGGTAGTTGTTTATCTCTTTGACATCTGGTGGGAGGGCATTCCACAGGGTGGGCACCACTACTGAGAAGGCCCTCTGGCTGGTTCCCTGTAGCTTTGCTTCTCACAGTGAGGGAACCGCCAGAAGGCCCTCGGCGCTGGACCTCAGCATCCGGGCAGAATGATGGAGGTGGAGATGCTCCTTCAGGTATACTGGGCAGAGGCCATTTAGGGCTTTAAAGGTCAACACCAACACTTTGAATTGTGCTCGGAAACGTACTGGGAGCCAATGTAGGTCTTTCAAGACTGGTGTTATGTGGTCTCACCGGCTGCCCCAGTCACCAGTCTAGCTGCCACATTCTGGATTAGTTGTAGTTTCCGGGTCACCTTCAAAGGTAGCCCCACGTAGAGTGCATTGCAGTAGTCCAAGCAGGAGAGAACTAGAGCATGCACCACTCTGGCAATACAATCCATGGGCAGGTAGGGTCTCAGCCTGCATACCAGGTGGAGCTGGTAGACAGCTGCCCTGGATACAGACAATACAGAGCTAGATGGACCAACAGACTGACTTGCAATAACACAGCTTCCTATGTTGCTGTGTGCCCTTGTCCTGAAGAAATGTGAAAACTTAAGGAAAAATTAAAATATTGCAACTGACCCATTTGCAAGGTCTCAACATTTACAGTACTGAGTGGAGATCTTGGAGTACTCTAAGTCCCTGTGACTGCGTCACAAGTGCAGGGGAAAGCCTGCCTGCCTGCCTGCCTGCCTGCCTGCCTGCCACATGGTGCTTTTTGGCAGATGCAGAGGAAGTGCCATGGCACCCTGTGTAGGTCAGAGCTAGTAAAGGTGCAATCCAGTGCAAACGTATACAGATGAATGTCCCACTGAGATCAATGGGCTTACTTGGACATGTATTTGCAAATATATTAGAAATCTCTTCATTGACTCGTCTGCAAGTGAATTTGAGGTTGTTCTGGCAATGGCACAGAAGACAAGTGACAGTTTCTTACATCTGGGAGGTCACGAGTCTTAGCTCTCAGCTGCTTAGAAAGGCCAGCACAACAAGCAATAAAACAACACAGGCCACTGCTACTGCTGCCAGGTGCATACATTGGCTGTCTTTATCAACAAGAAAGGTAACAGGAAATGTTCTTGCCAGGAGTGATACAGATTTTTATTCGCTGAAAATATTATAAATCTGAATTAAGAAGTTTGTCCATTTTATAAAACATACACGTCACAGTGTGTACACAGTTCCACTCTAGGAAGGTGATTTCCCACAGGGGCTGCTTATTAAAGTTGCAACCTCCATCTGAGTAATACTGTTACAACCTGACATTATCGCTTCAGGCAAAGGCAGGCATCTGGGTGCAGCCCTTCCTCCACCTGAGTGTGTGCTTGCCTGCATGGAGAAACGTGTGAAGTGGAATCTAAACCTCAGATCTGCACTGAGATAAGAAGAGTTGACAGCAACATTGAAAGAGAAGTGGCAAGAGTATCCATGGGTGTATAACTGAAGTTACATTTCAAACTGCTACACCTCAAAGGTGCAGCTGTGTGACTGAACCAAAGAAACAATTACATTTTCCTGCAGATTAATGGCAAAATAGAATTTTTATCTTTAGCTATCCTGAATTCATCTGTGAAGACTGCTGAGTGCAGAAAATCTTGCATGTGCTCTGGTTAAAGCCAATAGACTTCCACCCACCTTTAGTCCCAAATTGAAAAAATGGACAGTTTTATTTTTGTTTTACAATATGAGTCATTTCTCTCTCTCTCTTGTTCCCTCTCTCATCCCCCACCCTTGTTTTCTCTCTGGCTTTCTCCTCCTCCCAAAAACAAATAGGAACAAGCTGAGTACAGTGGTACCTCGGGTTAAGTACTTAATTCGTTCCGGAGGTCTGTTCTTAATCTGAAACTGTTCTTAACCTGAAGCACCACTTTAGCTAATGGGGCCTCCTCCTGCTGCCATTCCTCCAGAGCACAATTTCTGTTCTCATCCTGAAGCAAAGTTCTTAACCTGAAGCACTATTTCTGGGTTAGCGGAGTCTGTAACCTGAAGCGTATGGAACCTGAAGTACCACTGTATAGTGCTGCTGCTACTAACATAGCCCACCTTAATTTGGAGAACACAACCTAATTGTAATTGTAATCATAACCATAACCTACCCATGATTTGAAGTGCAATGGACTAAGTTATCTTTATAGATTTCTCCCCACCACTTAATTTTGATAACATCCTTAAGGTAGAGAATGATTGCTAACTGTATTTGGACTGTGACCCCTGCCAGGACTTAACTGGTGACATGACTCATCTGGGGTTAGCTTTTTTAATTCTGGAACATGTTAAGTAAGAATATAGGGAGGGGTGTAATAATAATAATAATAATAATAATAATAATAATAATAATAATAGTAAAGCACTCTGGGCAGCTTCCAACAAATTATAAAACAACAGTAACCATTGAGTTACTTTACCATTGGGTAAATATGCAGAGGTCCTACATGCCTAGGATAAGGGTAAAGGGTTTCCACATGAGAGAATGAGCCCTGGCCTTCTAGAATCTGACCACTGTTCTCAATACCCACTTTTTGCACTGGTTCCTGGGAAGACAAAATGGAGGTAGGCTGTATATACTATCATAGGTGGGATATAAATGGAGCTTGGTTGCACAGAGACAGCTCTGTTCAAATAGGAAATGGGAAAAACTTGTTCTGTGCCATCCTTGTGATCAGCTCACTCATGAAGTACCACAAGGTTTAATGATGAACAAGGGCTTCTAAAGAGGGCATACAGCCTTACCCACCCTAACTGTGTCTCATCTTGAGAGGAAATGAATTCCAGAGACAAGGGGCCTGACACATGCTTTTGTAACCGTGGGTGGGTATTTCAGGCAAAGGATTCTTGAAGCTGTTATTACAGTGGTGGCAGCGCTAGTGGTGGGACATAGAACAAAACAGATTTGTGGTTGCCTGCCTTGAAGAATTGTAAGCCATTCTAGTCCAACCCCTTGTTTGAGACAAGAAATCCAGAACTATGGCTTCCTCAACAGATGGCTATTCAGCCTGCTTGAAGCCATCCAGTAGCAGGAAGCTCACTCACCACCTCCCTAGGTGATTGCTTCCAATGTTGGACTGCTCTTTCCATCAAAAAGTTGCTCCTAGTGGTCAACCAACATCAACCCTCCTGTAATGTAAGCCCTTTAGGGCCATGTCCTACTATACCTTTAAAGCGCATTCTAAGCACATTCTCTCCCTCTAAGAATTCTGGACACGGTAGCTTGTTAAGGGTTGCTAGGAACTGTAACTCTGTGAGACATAAATTACAGTACCAAACATTATTGCAGGGAAGGAATGTGCTTTAAATGTGTACACAGCCTAGGCCTACTCCTGTCTACTAGAGCAACAGAGAACAGTTGTGTCTGTGTTACTGATTTTCTTAGAACTGACCAAATATTGTTGATAGTCCTGTGGTGTGTCTCCATGGAAGCTAAAATGGCCCAAGAAGCTAGGTGATGGTCAGAGAAGATGGCTGGTCCAGATCTCCTGCTTCAAATCCAGCCAGGGAGAGGGGACAAGGTGCTTCTATGGCTGTGAACACTCCATTCATTTAAAACCCACCTCTCCACACACACAAAAAGAATCCTGGGAACTGTAGTTTATTAAGGGTGCTGTGAATTGTAGTTCTGTGAGGGGTGAAGTACAGTTACCACAATTCTTAAACATGGGATGTGCTTTAAATTTTTGTGTGTACTCAGCCTGTCTGGAAGGAAACAGACTGCAGTTTGAGAGAGGCAGATAAAGGCAGTGAGCTGTACAGTGGTACCTCGGGTTACATACACTTCAGGTTACATACGCTTCAGGTTACAGACTCTGCTAACCCAGAAATAGTGCTTCAGGTTAAGAACTTTGCTTCAGGATGAGAACAGAAATCATGCTCTGGCGGCGCGGCAGCAGCAGGAGGCCCCATTAGCTAAAGTGGTGCTTCAGGTTAAGAACAGTTTCAGGTTAAGAACAGACCTCCGGAACGAATTAAGTACTTAACCCGAGGTACCACTGTATTTTGGAATCTGTAAACTAACAGCATTTTTGGGTGCTAGCTGTTTTAGTAGCCTTTGGCTGGATGTCAAAGCTTCTAGGCTGTGTTCCTCTACCTAGACTCAACCTGTATATCCGTAAACAAGTGCAAATACTGTAAATGTCCGTAAGCTTCCAGTGGCCTCCTTGGAAAGGAAACCAAATGCTGTACCCCTGGAACTTCTCACTGCTTGGAGAAGTAGGGTGACAATTAAGAATGTGATCTGCACAACAAAGAGAAAATAAGTGCAGGTTTCATTCAATCCTGTTTCAACCCTATAAACGCCTCCATGCTTCTGTTCCCCTTATGAAAAAAGGAATGGTGCTTTTAAAGAACAGTTAATCGTCAGCAGCTGTTTAGCTGTGAAATGACACATTTGGAATAGAACAGTGCTGTTAATATGGACTGAACCAGTTGTTTCCTAATAGCTTCGGCTTAATTTTCAAGAGCCATATGACTAACAACAAAAGAAAACATGCTCTTCATGGAAATATATGGTTTCCATAGCCTAAGTTCTGTTGTCTATGCCCTGGTAACCTCTAGGTTAGATTACTGCAATGTGTTATACGTGGGGCTGCTGATGGTTCAGAAAATTCAACTGGTACAGAATTCAGTGGCCTACTTCCTTGCCAGTTTGAGCATATAGCACCAATCCCGGCCCAGCTGTACTAGTTGCCAGTTAGTTTCCAGGCCCAATTCAAAGTTCTGGTTTTGACTTACAAAGTTTTAAACAGCTCAGGACTGCAGTACCTCAAGGACCGCCTCTCTCCATATGAAACCACCTGGATCCTGCAATCATCATTTGAAGCCTTTCTTTGTGTCCCTCCATCACAAAAGATCTGGAGGGTGGCAACACAAGAGCAAGCCTTTTCTGTGGTTGCTCCCTGTTTGTGGAATGTTCTCCCCAGGGAAGCTTTCTTGGTGCCTTCATTACACATCTTTAGGCACCGGGCAAAAACATGCCTCCTCTCCCAGGCCTTTAGCTAATTAAACAATTTATGGCCATTTTAACTGTGGGGAAGGGGCTATTGTTTTTGTTTGTTACTATGTTGTTTTTGGTGGTTTTTATAATCTAAACTGCCCTGTGATCCTCAGATGAAAGATGGTATAGAAATAATAATAATAATAATAATAATAATAATAATAATAATAATAATAGATAATAGTAAGAACCAAAGATCTTTCCCCCCTGCTGTGGCCTGGGGACAGTGGCAAATAACCAAGGTGTATTGAATTCTGAGACACTGAGAGCTGCATTTTTTCAGCCAAAAGGAATAGCCTTCATTTGTGCACATTGCTCAGTACATGCCGACTGTTGCTATAGCTGCTGTGGCTCCTGCCGTCTAAAGGAACTATGCATAGAAGAGCAAGAAAAGGACTACATTGGATTACTTTGAGGCTGGGAGATCATATGAGATGACAGGCTAGAATACACAGGATTAATACAGATCGCGGCTAGTGTCCTGTGTGCACTGCTTTCCCAAAACAGCGGTGAAGTGCAATGAATGCAGAGTTAATGGGAATGTGCATGCAGTCTAAGCCTTGACCTTTATCTGAATTTTCTCCTTCTTGATCTCTCTTGTTTTTATCAGTTTTAGAAGCTATTTTTAATCTTCTCTGGCTGACCTTTGCTGGGATATGTTGAGTTTATTCTGAAATACCTTTTTTATATTTTTCTAGATTTTAAAAAATAAATAAATGGATATTAATACATGTTCTTGGAGTGAGTTTATATCTCCATCACAACCTAGAACAGCTTTCTTCTTCCTGATGATACTTTAGAGGCAGGGCACATGTTCACAATACCACCTAACTAAATTTAATCTCAAAGTGACATTTGTTATTTCCATCAGGGATGATAATTGCACAATAACATGAATGTTGCCTCTTTTTTTTATTGTACATTTTTAAAATTAATAATGTGGTGGTTGGTGTCTTGACTGCTGTATTAGCAGAAAGGCTTGGTAAATCATTCTAATAAAATAATAAACATAAATAAACATAAT
The DNA here is from genome assembly GCF_964106915.1 of Podarcis gaigeae. NCBI lineage: Eukaryota > Metazoa > Chordata > Lepidosauria > Squamata > Lacertidae > Podarcis > Podarcis gaigeae. The sequence continues at coordinate 51,453,137 of NC_139685.1, read as the reverse complement.
TTCTTGCCTTGTTTATGATCTGATTTACAGATCTGATTTACAGAATTCACAGTGAATAAGCCAGTCAGAAACAACTGTGCCCAACCAAAATAATTACCTCTTGCTCTCATCTTAAACTACAAAACAAATTATGAATGTTTCCTGAAAGTCTTCTTGAGAGGTGCTAACTGATGGGGGCTGAATTTTGCCAGGCCAATGAGGTGTTACGTATTCAGGAGTGTGGAAAAACAGAATCACTAATACAGATATCTAAACAAGCAAATTAGAGCTGCTTCAGATCTCCATATATGATGAAAGCAGTCAGGGAAGAGAATCTGTTCACAGATAATGGAAAACTAAGATGGAGGGGAAACCCAAAAAGTGATCTGCTTCTGTGCTAGTGATTTGAAGCTGCAGTAATCCAATGAGGAACCCCCTGCTATGAAGTCACCTTGACAATTGGTTCAAATCTCACATGCCCATGCATCTCAAATATATAATCTGATGAACATCACTTAGGCTGTAATCCTGCCCAAAGCTATTTTGGAATAAAATCCCACTGAGTTCAGAGGAGGCTAACACCAAGAAAACTTGCCCAGGATCAGGCTACATGTCACTTCAAATGTGAATAGACAGGATTAAGCACATTGGCGTACGTGCTTTGTGCACTGCAGTCTCGGAAGCTGATAAATCAGGAACTGGTGTCTTTCAATCACACCCTTACATTAGTTTTGTTTCTCTTTTATTTCACTGATAGATCGTGCAGAACCCATCCACTTCTTGGCACCTGTTGCAGTTAATCTAGTTTCACTAACATCTGATAGTTCAGGCTTTAGAATATTTGCCAGCTTGAGCCATAATAGAATGATTACTATTAAAAAAAAAAAGATAGAGCAGTTTCAGTTTATTTGAGGTATCACAAGTCTTCACCAAAAAGTGAAGTAAAATGTATAGAACTGTTAATACCTTTCTGAATCCGATGGATGACCGGTATGCATATCAAGAAACTTCCAAGAGCCTTCCTGGTCACTCTAATAATTAAAAAAAGGGGGAGAGGGTTTGTTTACTTACTTACCAACTTACTTACTTTCTATACTGCATTTCATCTGAGAATCTCATGGTGGTTTACAATATAAAAACACAAAAAGTATCTAACATAGTAATAAACAGAAACACTACCCCCCCCCCCCAAAAAAAAAGTTTAAAAGTTCATATATTGTTTAATTAGTCCAAGGCCTGGTGCATAACGATATGTAATGCTGGCACCAAGCGAGCCTCTCCAGGGACTGCATTTCACAAATGGGGAGCCACCACAGAAAAGGCCTATTCTTATGTTTCCACCTTTCGGAGTTCTCATGAGGGGGGGAGACAAATGAAGAAGGGCCCCCAATGATGATTGCAGGATCTGTGTTGGTTCACATAGGGAGAGGCAGTCCTTGAGTTATTGCAGTCCTGAGCCATTTAAGCTTTTATGGGTCAAAACCAACACTTTGAATTGGGTCCAGAAACTAATCGGCAGCCAGTGCAGCCAGGCCATGATTCATGTTATATGCTCAAACTGTCTTGCCCTGATGAGCAACCTGAGATTAGTGCTAAAGTTAGAAAGACATGGTTCTTTTCCAAGGTTTTTTGCAGGACTTTAAAAGTCAAAGAAGAAGACAAAAAGGCAATCCTGCTACCGCCACAATAACAAGAGAATGATAAACAACTAGATCACAAGATTGTTAGTAAGATGTACATATACTTTTCAAGCCAGAATAACTCTTCTATACAGGGTTCGGCTTTTAAAGTCTTCCTGTGCATGTCTAAAGTACATCTTGTCTGGTCTTGTTATCCTACTGGCGCATTTGATGTGAACACCGTCTCGTCCCCAGTCAGGAATATTGCCTTGAAAGTTTAGTGCAAAATCACATTAAATTGCACCACTTCTCAATCAAAACAGTGATGAAAGGAACTGGGATTAAAAATGTTGTAATCTTTTTCTACCTTCTTGTGACATGATTTTGTACTGCACTGAGTGAGAGAACCTTTTGCTCCTCCATCCCCACCCATTCCTGGGGATGCAAATAGGGGCAGCCACCTTGGGATCTGTGCCATGCTGCCCAGCTGCCTCCCACCCACATGATGAGACCCTCCACTGCCTTTCTTCCTAGATCAAGCCATAGAGAGATGAAGCAGAAGGCCTTGGTAGAACTGTCTCAGCTAAAGCAGTGCACAAAATGTAAAGAAGAGGCGGAACAGAGGCCAGAATTACTAAAGTTGTGCGCGCTCCGCAAAATAACACAACAGAAAGTAAGTTGCATCACCACCATTGCCATGAAAAGGATGAGGAATAGTAGAGGCAGCGGTGGGGGGTGGAGATGAATGTATGGGGAGGTACACAGTGTGATTTGCCTTGGACCCCACTCTGGAAGGGCCTGGTATCAGTGGATTTTTGCACACCTTGCTATTTTTATGATTTGAAAACCCCTTTGTTTTGTTTTTATTTTGCAACATTTACATACTGCTTGATTGAAAGTGTATAATAATAATAATAATAATAATAATAATAATAATAATATTTATAAAAGACAGTTAAAAATGAGATATTGAAAAAGCATTCAAAAGACAGTGAAAATAAACAGTATGCAAAAATAGAGTTTATAATACACGTCAGCATTCTACATGTCTGGATAGTGTTGCCTACACACACAAAATGTTTTATGCATGCATGAAAAGAATATGGTGAAGAAACGTGGGTGATGCCAATAGGCAGGGAGTTCTGGAGTTTGGTGCTGCCACACTGAATGTGGCATTTTATTACAAATGCAGAAGTAGTATTATGTGGCAGCTCCCTGTAAGTTCCACATATCCGAGTGGTCAAGTGGGGCATACGGAGGTTAAGGGGATGTGTGCTTGTGCAACACACCAGCTAAAATAATGAGAAAGTTCCCCATTCAAATTCTGCCTCCTTCTCCAGCTATAAAGCAAGCCACTCAGCATCACCCATATTATTTACATATTTTTCGCTCTATAGGACGCACTTTCCCCCTCCAAATATGAAGGGGGAAAGTGTGTGCGTCCTATGGAGCGAATCCAGGCTTCAGGAACTATCCGCAAGCCTGCAGTCTGAAGCCTGGGGAGCGCAGAACCAACTAAATTTTTTTTTCTTTATTTCCCCCCCTAAAAACTAGGTGTGCCCTATGGTCCGGTGCGCCCTATGGAGCAAAAAATACGGTACATACCTTAATTATTGTTAGTAAAGATTACTGATATACTGTTTGTGAAGTTCTCAGACCAGTCCATGAAATACAATTAGCATGAAAATCAACTCCAGGATAGTCCTTGCCTCACATGTAATAGGGAGCTGCTTTTAGCTAGGTTAAAATGTGCAAAGATTTAAAACTATTTTCTGGTGAAGTAACGACAACTATGTTTAAAATATTTTTATCAAGCAGACAAAAAGAAATGACAGCTGACTTCCTTGAGAATATGACATGAGAAATGCAACACAATTTAGCCAAAAAAACCCAGCACAAAGTTTTTAAAATTACATACTACCTAATAAGTGTAGCAACCAAAAACAAAAACCACATTCCTGAAATTTTTACTATATTATTATTAATAATAAACCATTATGGTTATTTGTTTAAAAGCAACAAATGAAGATCCACAGTCAACAAACAATCTGAACTGTTTGGATTTCAGCTAATTAAAACCTAGGGGCTCAGCTGATTTTTACTAGTGTGATGGTTTATTGAACAAAATACAGTCAACTTGCTTATCCTCCTAACTCATCTCCAGCAGGTATTACACATGTTTTATGATGCCATTTTAAGCACACTCTCTTTGCAGTCAATTATGTTTTTATGAGTGCAAATGCCTTCCAAGTGAATGGCCAAAATCCAATACAGAGCGAAGCTGCAATTTTCTGAACACAGTTGGTCTTACGTCTAAGTAAAGACCTATAGAACTGGAACTATGGCTCCAATGGTTTAAGGCTACAATTTGATACCCACATACCTGAGAGTAATCCCCACTGAACCCAATAGGTTTTACTTCAGAGTAGGTATATTGAGGATTTAACAACAAGTGCACCTAACTCTGTATTTGATTATGGCTTATATGTTTGGGATAATCGTTATACTAAGTTTTGTTTGATCTTAAAAACTGTCTACACTACAGCTTCTACAGAGATGCATATCTGCTGATATTCCTTGACCATATTCATACAAAGGTCTGAAAGGAAAAAAGAGAAGAAACTGAAAATCTAGCTAATAAGTAACTCACAAACAAAATGAAATAATATCTTATCAGGACCAACCAATGATCAGAAAATGATGCACGGATTTTTGAATGCTGCATTTTTCAAGCTAAAATATATAAGTAATTTTTGTAAAGGTGCATATTTTTTTTAAAAAATGAAAGGAATTATTTAAAAACTTGAAAAACTGTGTAAACTATGTATCTAAGCAGAACTGAAGTAAAGAAAAAATAAATCCTCAGGTACTCACCATAGTTAAGATACTCACTGCTGCTACGATACATTAACCACAGCCTTAATCACAGGACAAAGTGCTTTGATGAGATACATATATATCTCAAAAGGTCACGTTCAGGGAAATCCATTTCTGAAATATCCACAGTTGAAAGACCGCTTAATCATATTGCACAGAAGCACAACCTACATAGTTCAAACTGAAAGTACTCAAAATGAAAGAGCACAGAGGATTCCCTCTCGTTCTTCCGCCTACCGTGGAACAGAAGCAAAACATTACTCCCACATCAAGTGGAGGGAACACCGTGGGAGAGTCCCCCACCATGGAAAAAGGTTGCATCAACGCCCCCACTCCAGAAATGGTACGGTACCCAAATATTGATCTTGAAGTGGCACTGTTTACTGTAAAGTTGAATAAGTCACACTATCATTTCGTGAAATGAACACAAGGCTGGGTTTCATCTGATTAATGATTTGTCGAAATGCTGTATTCTACCATTCATTCACATAGGCTTTTTAACACCCATAATATGACACTATAGGGATGCAGGTGGCGCTGTGGGTTAAACCACAGAGCCTAGGACTTGCCGATCAGAAGGTCGGCAGTTTGAATCCCCGCAACGGGGTGAGCTCCCTTTGCTTGGTCCCTGCTCCTGCCAACCTCGCAGTTCGAAAGCACGTCAAAGTGCAAGTAGATAAATAGGTACCACTCTGGCAGGAAGGTAAACAGCGTTTCCATGCGCTGCTCTGGTTTGCCAGAAGCAGCTTAGTCATGCTGGCCACATGACCCGGAAGCTGTACACCAGCTTCCTCCGCCAATAAAATGAAATGAGCGCCGCAACCCCAGAGTAGGTCATGGCTGAACCTAATGGTCAGGGGTCCCTTTACCTTTATGACACTATAGGCAGCACTTGACAGTTTATTTAAAAGTTTCTGAAGGGAAAAGTAGAGGGTGGTTGGTAACTTTTGAACTAGGGACTGGGTATGGATGGGTTATTCTTTTTCTTCTTTATGCATGTGTCTGTTGTTGTTTTTTCAGTTCTTGGTTAAAAAACCCCATGTCCAGTCATGATAGAGTCTAACCTGCAAAATACCTGGATCAATTACAGAAATCTCATTCAGTGATAATAAGTGAAATAAACACACTCATAAGAACCACTTCATGAACATTTGATCACCACTGCATTGTGTAATAGGAGATAATTATAGTTTCCAATGCCTGAGTAGACATGTTGGATTGCATTGTTAGATGACGCACGTTCTTCGGGGCTCTAAAGCCTGTGTGAAGCATTTACAAAAGAAGAGGTGCAAAAAGGAAAACAGAAATAGGCTTTGATGAAGCCACTGGATTGTTTTTGAATTATTACTCAATGAGTTTCAAGGCTCAAACCATACTGTTCCACAATACCTGTAAGTGCCTATTCATTACGAAACAGATGACCTTTCCCTCACAGCAAAACCAAGAGACCACCCTACCCAACAAAGAAGTCAGGAAGGAAGTGGAGTCGCCTTTAAGAGCAGAACGGAGAAGGGAAATCCTCAAGTTCTGGGAGGAAAATATGAGCTCGCTAACAGGTTTCCTTTGTACTTCGCGACATATCGCCACACTTTTGTTACACAGAACAAACTAATTGGACAATAAAGCATTACATTATTTCTCATACATAACCAAGCCACTTAGAGAGAGACAGAGCAAAAATTGGATTTCTGCCATCCAAATTGTTTTACTGTCCACTGAAGACATGTTTGTTTAGGAATTTCCATTGGGGAATAATAAGGAAATGAGTTAGAGAACATTTAATATAATTTTGAAGACAACAGCTTATAATAGTTGATCCCAAGTGCCTTGTAAATGGGTTAGGCTGCAATGCTATGCACATTTACCTGGGAGTAAGCCCCAACAAGCTTAATGGGATTTAATTCTGAGTAGAACTGTCTAGGATCATGCTGTTAATTAGCAGTTGACATGTTGCAATGGGAGTGGGGGGAATCCTCTATGAGGAAGAGAGGGAAACTGGAAAGTCACACAGATATTTGCTCATTTATTTGGAACTAGAGTTAAAACCAGTTTGAGAACTATATCTTCCAGGAAGGAACTTGGAGAGAAAGATATTTTTTTTCCACCTTGAGAGAGTTTCAAGATTTCTCTCTGGGAATGTAATAAAGCAAAAGCTTTGACAGCACACTTTTGGACATGGGAGGGTTGGTGTGGGGGGAGTCTAGAAAGAGATCCATTATTCAGGAAAAAGCATCTCCTGTTTCTCAGCATAAGTGATGATACACAAGCTTAGCAGGTAGTGGACAATATACTTCTTAACAGGCATGTTTTATTTACAAGCATTTTTACCTTGCTCTTCTAGTAGTACTCTTTCACCCATGGTGGCTAACAATATATACAAAAATTAGGCACAACAAAAATTAATGCAATAAAGGGCGGGGATATAGCAGATAAAAAAAAACACCAGATGGTAGATAACAGTAACTTTAAAATACACTGACGCTTCATTATCCTAAAACAAAAGTGTAATCAACTGGCAGCTAAAGGTCAATCCAGTTTGTGACTAGCCAATCTAGATGCCAAAACTGAGAAGCTACTTACATAAAAAACATTTTAAAAGCCCACTGCATCCAGGAGACCATTTAAGACGACAAATCTTCAGTACAGGCAAATATCTTTCCTGAGTAGCCCAAGGCCACAGCTATAACTTCTCTGTGCACCCATATTTTATTGCATACTTAAAAACCTGCAATCCTAGATCACTTTGCAGTCATTTTCAGAACTGAAGAATCGTATATCTTCAATATGGGGGGAAGAGATTCTTTTTCAGTATAAGTTATTAGCTTTGTATTCTTCATTACTGAAAGCTGCCATTATTTTTTGCAGGTTAGCCTTTCAAGCCTGCTCCATCTCAGGTGAGAATGAAGGACAGGGATGGAGAAACCCATGGACATTCAGAGATGTTCCTGGACTGCAACTCCCATTGTCCCTGGACATTGACTGTGCTGCCTGAGGCTGATGGGCATTGGACTGTGACAGCACAGTGCTAACAATGGCAAGATTGCGGGTTCGATTCCCGTGTGGGCCAATTTTGACAAGCTGAAGGAGCTACTTGCTGTGATCCTGTGGTCAGAAATACTCAATGAGAAGGGAGTCCAAGAAGAATGGGAGTTTCTAAAAGGAAAAATACTGAAGGCCCAAATACCAACAAGAAAGAATACCAACAATACCAACAAGAAAGAAAAGCAGGAGGCATCTAAGGAAACAGGTCCTTGGAGGTTATTAAACAGAGGTTGGATGGCCATCTGTCATGGATGCTGTAGCTGAGATTCCAGCATTGCAGTGGGCTGGACTAGATGACCCCTGGTGTCCCTCCCATTCCCAACTTAGATTCTATGATCTCTGATGTGCTAACTGGCAACTCCATACCCCCACCCCCAAAACTCTGCTTGGCTTGCCTCTGAGCCTTTGATATGCAGAAATCAGCCGGTGGATGAAAGCAACTATTGTACAGTACTTGCTGCAGATCAAGCTGCTGCAGTGACTTGCATGATGTCATGATTAGTATTGTGCCATGGGGTATTACGCTTCAAGTTGTTATAGAAAGAGAGTTGTTCCCACCAATAATAAGCTTCACAGCTCATTCTGTGGGACTCATGGATAGATATGGAGATGGTGCTAAAGAAAGGAGTGAAGAACCTTTGTATCCAGCCCTCAGGAGTCTCCCAGGCTCTGCTGCTCTTCTCAGGCCACGCCTTCAGCATCCTTAAGTGCTTTCACCTGGCTGGAATGTGTCTTTGAACTGTGCCAATGCCTCTCACTAGCCTGGTTGGAGATACTGGGTGGGGCTATAGAAAACTTTGATGTTTCCATGCAGAGGCAAACTTTGGTAATCTTTCTTGATGTGGTATCCTGTGTGAGGCCAAAATGTGGTGCCCCAAAATGGATCTTCTCAATTATGGATCTTCTCAATTTTGAGCCCCCTTGGCTCAGTGCCCTTTGCAGGGGAACTGCCTGCAGCGCCCTAAATCAGGCATTGTTTGTATAGTTAGAATCTAGCCTACTGTACAAAGGTAAGAGTCACACCTGTCACTCTGCTCACTTTTGCCTCTCACATATGGCCACTGAATGGTTGCTTGTCGGGGAATGAAACCTCCCACTTTCCTCTAAAGATACAGTGGACGCTCAGGTTGCGAACGTGATCTGGGCGGGAAGCACGTTCGTAATCCGCAGTGTCTGCAACCCACAGTGGCATGTCTGCGCACATGCAGGTTGCAATTCGGCGCTTCTGCACATGTGCAAAGTGCTATTTAGCTCTTCTGCGCATACGCAAGCTCCAAAACCCGGAAGTAGCCCGTTCCAGTACTTCCGGGTTCGGTGCAGTGTGCAACCCGAAATCACGCAACCCGACACACCTGTAACCCGAGGTACATCCAGAAAACAGTTCCCCTTTCCTTATTTTTTACTCATCTCCCTTGCATCCCTTGCAAGACTCCTTTATATTTAAAAGCTGTGCATTTCACAGGAAGTTGCAATAATTCCCAGATCTGTATTTCTATACTGGGGAAAGGACAGTTGTTACATTTCTGCCTGTCTTTCAGTCATGACAGTCCTTCCAGAAAAAAGATGGAGCATCTCTTGCACTTTAGTACTACTAGCCAGGCATGACCAAGTCCTAGTTTCTGTTTCAATTTAACATGCCTCACTGAAGGGTTAGTCACCAGAATAATGCAGAACAGGGTCCTCCCCCACCTCCTCCCCCAGTTTGCTAGTTATGCCCCTATTTTCATCAAGAATTTTTTAAAAAATTAATTTAAATGATTTTATGAGTTTATTGATATACAAAGGTTAGGAGAACGAAATGATATGAATTGAGCTTATGAATGATACTGCAAAACTGTAAAAAAATGAAGAATAGAAAATTTAAATAAATAAATGAAATAACTAGAAAATGTCATTCATCGAGAAATGTTGAGGGGTATGTAGTTTATGATATGTTATACACTTTTTCCCTCTTCATTTTCTTAGGGTTTTATTGTCTCTAGTCCCCCACCAGCAGGTGCACAGAAAGGGGAGGGGGTTCATTACATATGGTTTTATCCATCATTTAGGATGGGGGAGAAATTCAATTCAGTTTGCATTTAAAGACAAACCAACAAATTCACACTTCCCAAAACAATATGTGAACCAAAACAAAGCCATTTTTCAAAATTTGCACTTCTCTGAATTTTGAAATGTACCTTTCCAGCATTGCTTAATATATACAAAATGCATATACAGATGTAAAGTGGGAATAAAAAGCATATAATGCATATATTAGTGAAAATAAGAAAAATGCTTTATATTAAAGGAAACTGCTTTGAAAAAGACATGTATATTGAGAAAAATTGCATACAAAAACATGTATATTAGGGAGAATTTTCACTAGAATGCTGAATACTAAAAAAAAATCAACTGGAAATGCAGAAAATTTAAATTAAGACTGGAAAAATGAGAAACAGTGAAAAGCTAAAATTGATAGGATTGCTCACCCCATTGTCTGATTGCAATGATGAGGAAAGAAAAGACACACCTGGCTCCACCCACAATATCCCCATACCTGCCAGCTCCACTCTAAGACCTTCACATGCTGGGCAGAAGGTATTAAGGGGAAACCTATGCACACTTGGAATGCACGTTTAGCTGAATGCACACAGGCTTCTCCACAAAATCAGCAACACTGTGCAATTTAGGTTCTCCATTGCATGGAGGAGCCTACGCACATTAAACCAAATTCCCCTTCATATAATTGTCCAGGTCCATGCAGTGCCCTCTCCTCACACACACTCCTGAAATGTGTGGAGTAACTCCTGAAGGAGACTCCTGTTGCTCAGGGTAGCAGGAGAACATGAAGAGAACATGAAAGCACAGCAGTGCTTTCCAGTCTTCCACAACTGTAGCAATGCAAAAACAAGCACTGACTAGGCCCCAGAACTATTAAATTGAACCCTAGCACCCACAATACCACAACTTCCTTCTCCAGTCCCTGCCTTCAGCACATAGAGCTTTTTTTTTTGTGAAGCTACAGACCAACCTCACTTTAATTTTGGACTCTCCTACCATTATTTCTTCAGGTCTCTGCTTGCACCTCTGAATTTCTGCACTTTCTTTTGTTCCCCCAGACTTACAACCTTTTTTCATTGTTTCTTGTCAACAGCATACATTTTCTCTCCTTGGCTGTGGGAGGTTTTGCAACAGCAACCAACCCCAGTCATTAGCCCGTCTTTTTGAACTCTCAGTCTGGTCTGCCATCTTTTCCCTCAGATGTCTGTGTCATCATCTTTCGTGTTTCTGTTTTTAAGAATACTGCCTGCTGGCTTCACTCAACTGTCCTGTCATTCCCTATCCATTTTCCCTCAGCCTTTGAATATTTACTTTGACTCTAAAAGCCTGGAATGCTATGAAGGCTCAAAGACTGACAACTTCCCTCATTAGACAGAATGTTCTAGAACATCACATCAGCTCAGTCAATAGGTGTCAAAGCTATTGCTGTTACAGTGCAGGAGTTGCGACTAAATCCCTTTGTACCTGTCAATATAGATGAAGTTATGCACTTAAAATGTTCCAGAGATTGACATTTTCTCCTGAAAGTTTGTAACAGTTTGTAGCAGATATACATTATACATAGTATTATCCTGCTCTGTTGGTTATTGACCTTATGGCAACCAAAAAGCAGAGGGGGAAAATGTTTTAAATAAAATATCATCCAACTTTCTGCGCACAGAACAATAATGTTTCTTCCTGCTTCAAGAAATAATAAAAATAAACCAATATCATCATTGTTATCATCATTATCAATTACCCAACATTCACCCAAAGGTCCCAGGACCTGTTTCAGCAATTTAAAATACATGAAAAACAGTTCAAAAGCTGTATAATGAAAGTTTGATGCACAATTCTGTGGGGAGGGAGTTCCACAACTTAGGGGCTGCCACAGACAATGTCCTTTCCTGGGTTGTTCCCCCACCCCAGCTTCTGTACTACATCTGAGAGGGTCTAAATAAGAAAGTCTTTCAGATATTTGGGACCTCAGTTGTTTATACCTTAGGCAAAGTATAACAAAGCAAGCCAGGGCAACTAGACTCAGTAACAAGAGCCAAAGACCTGTGTAATTTCCAGCATCTAGAAAGCTCAAGAGCTTAAATACTATAGCCTCCTAGACAGTTGCTAGTAATGAAGGTGTTTCAGGAATACTTATTCATGAGCCAGGCAATGTCTCTGGGTCCATAAATACATCCTATGTAGAACATTATTTGGCCTGGACTTTTTGCTGCCAGCATTCTCAAGGACTGGGGAATGGCTCCACTGCCTTCTCAGACAACTGGGTGGCTTTTTTTGGGATCCTCTACCTGTGTGGTTTCTGGATTCTCCTCTAAGGACTCCACTTGTGGTGCCCGGCATGGCAGTACCATCAACACAGAAGATGATGGTGTCATGTAGCTTTTTTGATCCTCTCTCACACATAAGATACGAGCATGCTGCCAGGAAAAAAACAGTCTCCTCTGCTCATAGTGCAGTAGTTAGAAGGCAGCAGCTGACATCTGCAGCCAAAAGCATTAGAGCTCCACCAGAGAGGCACATGGATCTCTTCTTGGCAGCCCAAATGCAGCCACCCTTCTGCCAGGAAAAATGCCTTCAAATGCCATGTCCCAAACTCCAGCCATTTTCTCCCTTGCCTGGTGCACACCTGCATAGCTATTGTGCCTGTATAATGTAATGCAGGGGTCAGCAAACTGTTTCAGCAGGGGGCCGGTCCACTGTGCCTCAGACCTTGTGGGGGACCAGACTATATTTGGGGGGGTGAACGAATTCCTATGCCCCACAAATAACTCAGAGATGCATTTTAAATAAAAGCACACATTCTACTCATGTAAAAACACCAGGCAGGCTCCACAAATAACCCACAGATGCATTTTAAATAAAAAGACACATTCTTCTCATGTAAAAACAAGCTGATCCCTAAACCGTCCGTGGGCCGGATTTAGAAGGCAATTGGGCCGGAACTGGGCCCTGGGCCTTAATTTGCCTACCCATTATGTAATGTCTGTTAAACAATATAACTTTGCTGACATAACTCTAACCATGCTGTATTTTTATAGTCTGTGGGTGCAAGGAGATTTATTAGTGCTCCTATCCTTGGCCAATGAGTGTAATTTTATGATAGGATTGCAATGTTAGTCACTGAATAACCCAGGGGTAGCCAACATTGTGCACTCCAGATGTGGGGCTACAACACTCAACAGCCCCAAACTACATGGCCAATGGCCAAATATTTTGAGAGTCCATCATCTGGGCAGCATCACATTGGCTATATGTAGCCAATCTGTAAAATCTGGTAAAACCCTTTCCAGCACATGTCCTCCTCCTCCTCACATATAAAACCCAGTATATCTGGGTAAAGGAGTGCCTTAGGTGTCTTTCCTGTTTTCACTTGAGAAGACTATAAAAACAGAATCACTCTTGATCTCCGGCTGTGATTCTTAACTTACACGATCCGTGTTTAATGGGAACAGCACCCATCTGATCTTTGGATTTGTACTCATAAAATTATGTAGAGATATAGTTCCTGAGCACAGGGAGGAAAAACAAAGACTGTTGAAACGGAGGGGGAAAGGGTGTAAAAATGAATAATTTTGCTATGGTTTGTAAAAACAGTGATTCATCATGCTTTGGACAGCATGAGACTCACTTATTTACAAGCGTTTGGGGTTTTGAAAGGATACGGCGGGGCTATATATTATTCTTCCATCACCTATAAATCCATAAAATAATTGTTTATGTCCATTAACGTTATACATTGCATATATGACACTCTATTTGTCAAGATAGAATCTTACTCTATCCCAGGTGCACATCTGTGCTCACAAGTGATCTTAAAGAAAGTTAACACCTGGGATAGGAAACAGAATAATCTCGTTATCTTCCCATGAGTCTCAGGGCTGCCTGCTAATTAAGGAAAATTCATTTCATTCTTTCTTTAGTATATGTTTACCTTGCCCTTCCAATGCATTTGCATCACTCAGGGTGGCTTATGACAATGAAAAACAAAACTATCTGACAGAAGAAATAAAATACCAGCAGCAAAAAAACAGGATTCAGCGAATAAAATAAGAGTCTGCATTATATAAAAAACAATAACCTGCCCAGTGAGGCAAATGCTTACTCCAATAGCAAAAATTTAACTCACCAAACTAGTATTCTGAGTACTGCATTAACATAACCTGCCTTGCTTCTGAGTTTGTAGGATTGTACTGAATATTTAAGTAACACTTGTGGTTTACCAAAAGCTCAGTATTGATGCCTTTGGGGTATTGAAATGTGAAATAATTTATGATTAATGGGGGGGGGAGCTATGGCTGAGTGTGGAAAGCAAAAAGCATATCTATTGTTTTCTTTTTTATTTTATATTACAGTAGCCTATCAGAACACATACTGCACAAACCAAGAACAAAATAAGGTATATCAGTAAATTTAACACATTAATACTAAACAGGACAGAGAAAAACTGTCTCCCAACTCTCGCCAACAATCTTTTTTCTCATTTTGTTCCCCACCTCTCACTGGGAAGAGTTGCTGGGGAGGGGGAACACCCCATGGGCACTAGGCAATATGGCTGGACTGAAAATTGTGTCCTAAAACCACATCTAAGGCACAATCTATAGGAAAGCAGACTTCAGGCTTGTGGAATCCCTTTTGTGTTTTACTAAAGGTCTGACATCCACCACCAGAAGGCAGGTGGTAAAAGACATAGATGTCCCATTTATTGTGCACTCATCATGATTGGTCCTCATGATGTTACGAGGACAGTTACACATGACCACAATTTCAATACCATTCGCACCAGCAAAAGTTTCAGGGCAGTCACACTGCTTTGCTTGCAGCAGGCTCATGCCCCATGGTTTCCAGTTGAAATCCTGTAACTTTTCAGAGCACAGATGTTCCTAGCGGTGGGGTGGGGGTCCTGCCCTACTTTAGTCGCACTATAGTGAAAATGTGCGCCTCCAGACAGCAATAATATGGTAACATTGGGGAAGCACCACAGAACTACTAATAAAGCAGAATGGTGTGTGGATGGTCCAAAATAAATCCATCACTAATGTACTGTTATTATATCAGTGACATGCTGCAGAATATACACAAAAATAAGACTGAAGGGGGCCATACACTTAGCAGTAACAAATGTGATGCTTCTGAGCGCAGGGATTTGTTTTGTGTACCAACACAGAGCTGAGCTCACAGTCATTTCAAACAAAAATCCATTCCTGGTTACCCCATTTCAGCAATCTAATGTACTATTTTCTTCCTTCTATTATTAAAACAATTGGAAGACAGAATCCCCTGCCGATCTCCCTGCACATTGTTTAGTGTTGTGCCAGTAGATTCTGATCTATCTTCTTTTTTATCGGCACAATCTATTGGGGAAACCTCTGCGCAAATTCCCTCAAAGGTGCATAGGAACAATAAAAGAATATTATTGTGCTCTTGAACTGCTCTGATAACGTTTCCCTGGGCCTTCCATGGAAGAAACTTCCAAGTCATTGTTCCCATAACATTGGTGATAAATCAGTCAGAACTAAAGCAAAAGCAAATACATGTCACTGTATTTTTAAATTGCTGTAACTCTTCCTGGAACCTCATGGTGAATTGCAGGAAAGTAATCTAAATGTACCAGCTGTTACTACTACTATTACCAACAACATTATCAGACTAAAATAAATATTTTTGAATTCCTTCAAAAGGTCTATTATATAACCAGTATGAGGCACAGAATTCAAGGATAATGTGTCTTAAGTGGACTCTTACTATGTAGATCTCAAAATTCTAAGCATCTCACAAGATGCACATGAATGCATTAAAAAAGAAAGAAAGCTACACAAGAATTGCTTCAGCTTGAGTGGTTACATTAAATGCCCCCAATTTGCCTTCCAATTTGCCCTGATATTTAAATATTTCCCTAGGGGGATGTTTGCCATCGCTAAAAGCCCCTCTTTCATTTGCCTTATTATAAAGCACAACCTCAGCCTGCGTCAGTGGTTCAGCATAAGGCTTTTAGCAAAGGAAATCCCCGTATCTTCCAACACGGTAAATGTTATAATTTGTTCAGAGGAAGAATTAGTCAAACAGTAAGGGAAGCTGTACATTTTTGTGGTTTGGGGTCACTTAGTTCCCTTGTAGCACGATAATGCAGAAGAATCAGTTGTTGTATTTGCTTTCAGTGTCAAAGAACTTAAATGCCACAGCTTGTGAGGTGCTCTGTGCAGCTAATCTTTTTCCTTCCAGTCACACAGTTAACTACTAACGTGGCCATGCTACTTTACGAACATGAATTATAACTGGAACCTTAAACTGCAGCATCTGGTGTTAATGTGATTTATTCCAATAAATGCTACTATGGTGCATCTGTTTCTTGTCCTGTGCCCTATCCTGCCCTACTCCATTATTGGTATATTTAAGCTCTAAAGTTAAAGCCTTGTAAATGTACTGATACCTTTACTGTGATGCCATGTGAGTGGTTGTTGGGGCAAACTTCCTTGTGCAACTCATTGTCTTGTTCCATCTTGTCTTCGTCTTTTTTTTAAATCTTCATTGAAGTTTCTTTCTTTTAATTATATCCAGATATACTGATTCAGCCAAACCCCATCATACAGAGTTGCCCAAGTCCAGCTAAGGAAATCTGTGCATACAGGCAAACTTCCATGCATATATTGCTTACTGGATCAAGAACTACAGGTGCAGATCGGGTGTGCATTCAAATGCACAGCTTTCATCCAAAAAACTCTCATACCGCTTTAACAGGTATGGCTTCCCTCAAGGACTCTTGGGGACTGCAGAGAGTTGTTAGGAGACCCCTCACAGACCTGCTGTTTCCGGCACACTTAACAAAGTACAGTTCCCAGGATTCTGTGGGAGAACCTATGACTATTAAAGTGGTATCAGAGCACTTTATATGTAAGATGCAGGTGTGCTCTCAGTAAGGATACCATCTATCTTCCCCGCATCATTTCATTTAGTCTCATGCCAATGCTGTCATTTAAAGTATTTATATTCTATCTTTCTTCTTGGCAGCAGGCCTCCAAAGCCACTGACCATAATAATAGGTAACAATAATGAATATGTATTAAACATAGCCTGTTGTCTTTGTCCATGGAGTTTTCTTGGCAGGGATACTGAAGTGGCTTGCTGGTTCCAGATCCAAGAGGATCATGTTTGGTTAAAACTCTCCACTATGACCTGTCCATCTTGGGTGGCCCTGCATGGCATAGCTCATAGTTTCTCTGAGTTATTCAAGCCCCTGTGCCACAGCAAGGCAGTGATCCATGAAGGAGAAGAATTGATGCTTTTGAATTATGGTGCTGGAGGAGACTCTTGAGAGTCCCATGGACTGCAAGAAGATCAAACCTCTCCATTTTGAAGGAAATCAGCCCTGAGTGCTGACTGGAAGGACAGATCGTGAAGCTGAGGCTCCAATACTTTGGCCACCTCATGAGAAGAGAAGACTCCCTGGAAAAGACCCTGATGTTGGGAAAGATTGAGGGTACAAGGAGAAGGGGACGACAAAGGACGAGATGGTTGGACAGTGTTCTCGAAGCTACGAGCATGAGTTTCACCAAACTGCGGGAGGCAGTGGAAGACAGAAGTGCCTGGCGTGCTGTGGTCCAAGGGGTCACAAAGAGTCGGACACGCCTAAATGACTAAACAACAACAAAGGATGGAGTGCCTAGAATGTTGTTTTTGTTTCAAACACTGCAAATTGTGGACAAGATGGACTGTTTCAAGAAGTGGCAGAAAGATATTTCTAGATTTGTCTGGCAGGGCAAGAAGCCCAGAATAAAATTTAAGATATTAACTGATGCAAAGGAAAGAGGTGGATTTGCCCTGCCAGACTTCAAACTTTACTATGAAGCAGCAGCATTCTGCTGGTTGAAAGACTGGCTGCTTCTTGAGAATACAGACATTTTGGATTTAGAAGGTTTTAACAATGTTTTTGGATGGCATGCATACTTATGGTACGACAAGGTTAAAGCACATAAAGCATTTAAAAACCATATTGTCAGGAAAGCATTGTTTAATGTTTGGATAAGATACAAAGATTTATTGGAAAATAAAGCCCCAAGGTGGTTGTCACCAATGGAAGCAAAAGCTCAGAAAAAGCTCAATATGGAGGCAAATGGCCAAAATATTGGGAAATTTTGGAACAAGAAGGAGAAAGATTGAAATTGCAGAGTTTTGAGAAATTAAAAAACAAAGTGCGAGATTGGCTTCATTATTACCAGATAATGGAGGCATACAATTTGGACAAGAAAATTGGCTTCCAGGTGGAAAGATCAAAGTTGGAAACAGAGTTGTTAGAACCTAAAACTAAGATTTTGTCAAGGATGTATAACTTGCTGTTGAAGTGGAACACTTAGGACGAAACGGTGAAATCTGCTATGATTAAATGGGCACAAGATGTTGGACACAACATTATGTTTGCTGACTGGGAACAGTTATGGACCACAGGTATGAAGTTTACGGCATGTAATGCCTTAAGAGAGAACATTATGAAAATGATTTACAGGTGGTACATGACCCCAGTCAAGCTTGCAAAAATGTATCATTAGCCCGATAATAAATGTTGGAAATGTAAAGAAAATGAAGGTACATTCTTTCACCTTTGGTGGACGTGCCCAAGGATTAAGGCTTTCTGGGAAATGATATATAATGAAATGAAAAAGGTATTTAAATATACCTTCCTGAAGAAACCAGGGGCTTTTCTCCTGGGTATGGTCGGCCAATTGGTGTCAAAGAAGGATAGAATTTTTTTTTATCTATGCTACAACAGCAGCAAGAATACTTATTGCGAAGTACTGGAAGACACAGGATCTACCCACTCTGGAAGAATGGCAGATGAAGGTGATAGACTATATGGGACTGGCAGAAATGACAGGCAGAATCCGAGACCAGGGAGAAGAGTCAGCGGAAGAAGATTGGAAGAAATTTAAAAACTATCTACAGCAATATTATAAAATTAATGAATGTTAGAATGATGTCGGATAGAAATTAAGTGGTTTTCAGCTGCAATGTTATAAGAGAATACGGAAAAAAAGGTTTAGAAGTAGGTTAAAAAATATTGATAAGGATTTGCTGAGCTAACAATCGAATTGGAATACAAAAAAGGGAGGTACGAGGAGGTCTGGGAAATAAGTTAATGAAAAATAAGTTACTGAAATTTTGTGTGTTTTTAAGTATTTTCTGTTTTGCATTTTTGTTATATTTTTCTTTTTTCTTTTTTATTTTCTTTTTACTGTATTAATATTGAAAATTTTAATAAATATCTTATAAAAAAAAAGTGTTTCACCAAACTGCGGGAAGCAGTGGAAGCCTGGCGTGCTCTGGTCCATGGCGTCACGAAGAGTCGGACACGACTAAATGACTAAACAACAACAATTAATCATAGCCAGTTAGTGACTGATGCAAGATCAGATTGGTGGTGGTTATGATGTTAAAAGTCCATTCCCCACATTTTAAATCAGAGGTGGGGAACCTGTAGTCCTCCAGATAAGGCTGGACTCTGACCTGTGTGGCCAATGGTTCTGCTCCTGCCTATAGGGTCATATCCAGAGAGTAGCACTGGCAGACTATGTTCTTGCACAATGATTCTTGTACTATGGTGTACCTCAGGGTACAATCTTGTCCCCACTGCTGCTTAACATCTATGCGAAGCCACTAGGTGCAGTCATTTGGAGTTTGGGGGCAAAGCATTATCAGTATGCTGATGGACACACTTCTCCATAACATCTGAGCCAGGAGATTCTGTGCATTATCTGGACCATTGTCTGGGCACAGTGATGGACTCAGTGAAAGCCCATAAACTGAGCTTGAACCCTTGGAAGATGGAGGTAGTGTGGGTTGGTGGTTCCCATGTTTGGGAGATAAACCAGTTTCTGTTCTAGGCAGGGTTGCACTTCCTCTGAAAGAACAGGGTTCAGAGTTTGGGAATGTTCCTGGCTTCTCCTTTGTCACTGGAAGCTCAGGTAGCCTCAGAAGGCAGGAGTGCTTTTTATCAGCTATGGCTGGTATGTTAATGGCAGCTGTCCTTGTACCCTGTATTAGTCTGGCATTGACAATCTCAAGACTCAATTATGGCAATGCACTCTACATGGGGCTACAATGCTTGGTCCAGAGACTCCAGCTGGTGCAAAATGCTGTGGTTAGACTGTTGATGGGGACAGACTATTACTAGCCCATAACTCCAGTGCTCAGACCTACCAGTCAGCTATAATTGCACAACCTGAATTTGCTAGTATATGATTGAATCCTGTCCTAAAACAGTGATAGTATTGAAGCAGCCTTAGAAGGGGCATAGCTAATACTTAAACCAGAATCCAGGAAGAGTGGAAAGCAGGGTAAAAGGTAAAGGTAAAGGACCCCAGATGATTAAGTCCAGTCAAAGGCTACTATGGGGTGTGGCACTCAGACCGAGGGAGTTGGTGTTTGTCCACAGACAGCTTTCCAGGTTGTGTGGCTAGCATGACTAAACTGCTTCTGGTGCAAAGGAACATTGTGACGAGTGCCAGAGCTCACGGAAACGCCGTTTACCTTCCCACCACAGAGATACCTATTTATTTACTTGCACTGTGTGCTTTTGAACTGCTAGGTTGGCAGAAGCTGGGACAGAGCAATAGGAGCTCACCCCTTTGCAGGGATTTGAACCTTCCAATCAGCAAGGCCAAGAGGCTCAGTGGTTTAGACCACAGTGCCAACCACGTCCCTTTCAGTGGAAAGCACATGGCGCAGAGAGAATGGATGAAACAATAAAAGGAACAAAACAGGGGAGCTCCTCTCATCCCAAATTTAAAGCTTGTGATTAGTTTATTAGTTCTACTCAGCTGCTCCATTGTTTCTATGCCTGTTTTATTGCGTGCTTTAAAAATCTTGTTATATAGCAGCTGTCTTGCAGATCATTTAAAAGGAAGGAAGGAAACAAATGTTTTCCAGAGGAAATGTAAACTGTTGACAGTCAGGTCTTGTTTGCACAGGCAAGAGATGCAATGCTAACTTGAATAGGTGGAAGATAATACTTGATCTGGCTTGTAATCAGAAACATCAGTGTCCTTTCAGGCTGCAGTCTTAAACACGCACACCAGTCTAGAACCAGTCCTAACATTAGGCAGAATGAGGCAACTGCCTCAGGTAGCAGATGCTAGGGGCAGCTGTGGCAACCTTCCAGCAGCTTCTAAGCCTGCCTCTGGTAGAGAACAGAGCTGATTGGCCTGTCTTCTACCTGCATAACTACCCTGCCACCCTCAGGGGCAGTAGAGGACACTATGTTGATGAATGATTCAACTGTAAGCCCAGTTGGCTTCTGTGTGTGGAATGTGGAGTGGCATCTTGTCATTGCCTAAGGCAGCAGTATGTCTGGGGCTGGCACTCAAGCACAAAGTAGATCCCACCCAAAGTAAACATGCATAGGATTGCACTGTTAATAAATTATAACAGGTTGATACTAAGTTTCTCCCCTTCACAGCACTGTGACACCACTAAGTTAAGGTTTAATTGCATAACACAACAATGCTTCAACTGATTCATCAGTTTAGGGTTGCAGTCCTTGTTCATATGCCACTTCCTGGATTCTGTGGCTGCACCTTAACACTGAAAACAGGCTCAGAGTTGACCCCTGATTATGCTCTGCTCTCACCATCGAGACACTTGGCTATGCAGCCTTTGACTTGCCCTGCACTTTCGCCTTAGGAGAAATACAGGTCTAATGGAAGGAGAATTAACAAAGTGTTCTGATATGAAAGTACTGCATAAGTCTAGATTTCTTAATGTCATTCCCTACCTCTGTCAGTTTTAGCCCATGAATCACAGTGTATCTCAGATTTTCAGTAAACAGAGAGGTCATCTTTGGTAAGCACTGTTTCTAGTAAAGAGAATAAAAACCTACATACCAAAGTGGTGGGTGGTAGGAACAGAAGCATCAGGTGTGTGGGCTGCTGGGTTAGGTCTCCGCCATTAAAAATGATTCCCCCATCAGTCAAGATGTTAGTAATAATATAACCTGTTTAAGTATAATCTGTTTGCTGAATGGTTCTTTGAAAATGTGATGCTTCCGAGGACACCTTACATTTGTACAGTTAGCATTTTTGATAGGCAGCGCTCTCTAGTGGATCATGGAATAACAACTAAAATGTCAAATTCTTTTGAACCGGAATTGTAGGCTGTATCTAATGATAGTTCAACGCAAAGTGGACCAGTTGAAATAAAGAAGCATCAGTGGGCTTTTGATTTTTGATTGCTGCATCTGGACATAAATGGATTCTGGTTTATAAGTTTGTTAGTACACTGGTGATCTGGTAAGATTTAACTGTGTTATTTATGTACTTAGAACTGATTATAGCATTACAGAATCAATGAATTGGAGAGTTGGGAGGTACCCCAAGGGTTATCTATTCCAGCCCCCTGCAATGCAGGAATCTCAATTAAATCATCCATGACAGATGGCCATCCAACCTCTGCTTAAAAACCTCCAAGGAAGGGAAGTCTACCACCTCATGGGAATCTGTTCCACTGCCAAACAGGCCTCACCATCTGAAAGTTCTTCCTGGTGTTTGGCTGGAATCCCCTTTCTTTGTAACTTGAAGCCATTGCTTTGTGTCCTCACCTCCAGAGCAGGAGAAAACAAGCTTGCTTCATCCTCTATGTGACAGCCCTTTAGCTATTTGAAGATGGCTATCATTTCTCTACTCAGACTCCTTTTTACCAGACTGTACATACCCATTTCTCTCAACCGTTCCTCATAAGGCTTGGTTTCCAGACCCTAGATTACAACTGAATGTTTTGGAAACTGCTTGGAAGGAATCTAGGAACATCTTTAGTAAAAGAAAGTGGTAAATAAATGAATCTTTGATATATTTTTATGGTGGCTTTCAACTAGGTTAGCAGTCGCTTTGATGTGATTCCCTTAAGACAGTTTTTGAGACAGCTGTGTAGTTGGGGGCAGTCTGTAAGGTATCAGTTTCAGGGGATGCATGACTGCCCCTCGAGATCTGCTACGTGGTGGATTTGGCTGTCTGTTCTGTTATGAATTCAAATCTATGCTCATCTTGTATATTTGCAAATAATTACAAAATGCCTTTAAACCTTCCATTACCTCCTTCCATTCGAAAACAAACCCAGGTAAGTTGCTGGAACTTCTTACCACTTGGAAAAGTGGCACAAGCATAACAATGTTTACATAGAAAAGTATTGAATACAAAGAGTAAAACTAAGAAAATAAGTAATGTGAATCATCCTCATGCAACAGTCTTGCCTCTGAGCCAACAGATTTAACTGTAGCAAGATTGTGCCCAATAGGAATACCACAGTCTCTCTTTTTGTCTGACTTCTGCCATTTTGATTTCCCAATGCAAAGCCAATAGGAGGACCAAAGCTTCAGTTTTCTGAATATTGCTTTGGATTAGGGGTCCCCTCCCACCCTCAAATAATCCAGACCAAACAGGGACCAAATCTGAAGCACCAAATATGACCCCAAAGTGCAGCTGGGGGTGGAGGACTCACACCATCCTAGTTTTTCTTCCTTATCAGAAGTAGCAGTGATCTGACAATGCCTACGCACTAAACAGCTGCTAGTGCTAGCAAAACATACGGCACTTCTTTTACTTACTATAAACAACAGATCTACAAGGGCTTGGCTCATTTTATCTTTTAAACCTCCTATGTTCATAATGATGCAGGATCTTGGCAGTGGAAGACAAGGCAATTAAAGCAAGACAAATGCTTTTTTAAACACATTTTAATAAGTTAGCAGTTTTTTTATTGTACTCATTTATGCTCTTTCCATGCCAAGCACTCACATATGTTCTCCCTTTGTAAGATGCCTTTAATGCTTCCAGTCAGCCTTCTAAGTAGAAACTCCATACATTTTCTTTATAAGCTACCTTTACATTTCTACAATATTGACCTCAGGTGTAGACCAGTCCTCAATGGAATATAAATCAGTAGTGAATGTTGTGAGTGAATACCAACGTTTAGTTTATGAAAGAACTCTAAAGAGCAGCAGACAATGTTAGCTTTGTCACAAAGTTTGGTATTCCAACAAAGTTGGCTGAAGATGCCATGTCTGAGCCTGAGATGCTTAATCTCCTTGGAACTATAAGTGTTCAGCTGGGCCTCTGAAAGTGTGGGCTCAGATTGCAAGCGCATCCCAGGATCAGCACAGCGATGGATAAAGCATCTCTGATACCCTGTAGCCAAAATAAAAAAGATGTAAAAGAAAAAGGCATAAACCACCGGTCTCCTGGTAGTTGGGGAAAAGAGTACAAGAGGTAGGACAGAAGACAGCAAGAACTCTTAATCTACCTCAATGAGGAATCTAATGCTACCATCTCATCATTTCCTGGACTGGCCATCTAACAGCCAGAGAACCTATCCCTGGTAAATATAGCCCTGCAGAATATGGGTTACTGTATGAGCATGTCAGGGTAAGTCCACCAGTGCACTAAGGTGTGTATGAAAGCTCTCGCATTTTTTTCCTGACTGTATTCAATAAATGTGGTGTTCTGCCTGTTCTTCTATATAAGTGTCTCCCTGAATTATTTCAGGTTGAGTATAAATTGACTGCATGCCCAACCTACTGTTACATCAGTACAATTCTTATACACATATGAAAAAGCCATATGTATTATAAATGAGCCTTGGGAAATGTGTTTTCCAAATGGTACCACATGATGTCGCCAGACACACACCGATTCAAGCAGATACCCCAAGCTGGTTTCAACTTCGGAAGTTTTTGGGATAAATCTCTTTTTAATGATAGAATATTCAGCTGCTTAGATGTGCTTAGAGTAACCAGCTGTGAAGAATTACTTTAGTCACCATTCTTGTACCTCTTGTCTCTAGGACAAAGCCATCTTAAGGGGAAGGTTGGATTCCAGGAAAGATGTATATGAATGAAGACAAGCCAGCATCTCCCTTTGGTCTCCACTGAGCAAGATTGAACAAGTCTTCATCCCTTCCACCTGCATAATCCCCACTACATGGAGAACTGCTTTGCAAGTAGGAAACAATTCTGACTGGCAATCTGCTAATAGCTCTGGTTTCTGGGTTGTTGTTCTTTAAAGGCCTATATATTCAAGCAAGGAAACTTTCAACCATTCTCTGCTTCTTCCCAACTCCTTGCTTAAGTTGACATTTTAATTACAGCCTTGCTATGGCCACAGCTGGAGAGTCCAAGAAGGACACACAACTTTAAATATATTTTTTGTACGCAGGCTTCAGAAATATTAAGAAGCAAAGTTTAGTTTCCACTTCCAGAAACACAATTCCAAATAGTGAATACTGTTTATATACATTTACATATTGTTCTACATTTAAAAATGTCAAAAAGTGTACAGAAATAGTAAAACCATACAATGAAAACAGTGTTAACAATAATAATACATGATTTAGGATAGTATAAAATCCACAGTAATACAGTGACCACAGTCACTGGCCATATGCACAAAACAATGTCAATTGCCAGGAATATCGAACAAATAACAAATGAGTTCTTTTAACATTTTGGTCAAACCCACCAGCACTTCATTCGCCAGGCTCAATATCAGCACACAGTGTGGCTGGGCAAATATACCAGTGTGCTGAGACCCTGGTTAAGGTGACACAAGCCTCTCCAGGTCCAGATGAACATCTTTAAAATTTGTCCAAAAATTAAAATTAAAAAGCGGGTAAAGTAACCAGTGCTGAGAAGCTTCCATTTAAATTCCCTTGCAAGGTGTACTAGCCTTGCCATTGATGCAGCACCAATGATAGGCAGTGCTGTGTAAAACCAACTGTGTGTTGGAGAGATTCAGATAATTACTTAGTGCAGGTATCTGCTCCTCTCAGGATCTCTGGAATCTATTTTTGCTATATAATAAATCCTCCTGCTGCTCATTTAGCCTTCAGCAGCCCAGCCAGGAAAGAGCTCATTCTACAGCCATTTGAACTTTCATCCTGTATGTTGTGTTCTGCTGCAATCAGTTTATGTTGCAGAAGTCTTTCTCTGGTATTGCCATCTCCTGGCAAATAGAAGGGGAAGAAATGGAGGCAGTGAGAGATTTTACTTTCTTGGGCTCCATGATCACTGCAGATGGTGACAGCAGCCACGAAATTAAAAGATGCCTGCTTCTTGGGAGAAGAGCAATGACAAACCTAGACAGCAACTTAAAAGGTAGAGACATCACTTTGCCAACAAAGGTCCGTATAGTTAAAGCTATGGTTTTCCCAGTAGTGATGTATGGAAGTGAGAACTGGACCATAAAGAAGGCTGATCGCCGAAGAATGGATGCTTTTGAATTATGGTGCTGGAGGAGACTCTTGAGAGTCCCATGGACTGCAAGAAGATCAAACCTCTCCATTCTGAAGGAAATCAGCCCTGAGTGCTCACTGGAAGGACAGATCGTGAAGCTGAGGCTCCAATACTTTGGCCACCTCATGAGAAGAGAAGACTCCCTGGGAAAGACCCTGATGTTGGGAAAGATGGAGGGCACAAGGAGAAGGGGACGACAGAAGATGAAATGGTTGTATAGTGTTCTCGAAGCTACCAGCATGAGTTTGACCAAACTGCAGGAGGCAGTGGAAGACAGAAGTGCCTGGCGTGCTCTGGTCCATGGGGTCACGAAAAGTTGGACACGACTAAACGACTAAACAACAACAATGCAAAAATATGTGTATTTTCTTTTTACACATATCATAGTGAATGATAGCTATGCTTATATCAGTCTTCAGTGGACGTTTACATTCATTTTGTGCTGAATAATGGATTTCCGGAGGAGCAGCCCTATTAAGTCTTTTGTGGGGGGGCGCAAGCATTGTAGCATCTTAAAGACAAAGCTAATGAGTAGCTAACTTCCCATCACAAACCCATCTTGATTTTACGGTTCCGTAAAAAATCAATCCTGCTAATTAACCTCCCTCAAGCATCTGGGAAATATCGTTCTAATACACTCTTGATATACTGAATTGTATAAATTCCAGGGGGAATATGAAAACATTTTATAGACACTCTTAGTTCCACTTAGATAAGCCCTTTTTTGCACTGCAGTATTTTATTTCATAACTGAGTGTTTTATATAGAAAGTGGTGCTCTGTGCATCTGCTGAAATAACACTCAATTTATGTTTTAAATTGTGTATAGTAAACATGATTTTGTGCTTGACAGCTCGAAGTCTTCAGACTTTAACTGAGGAGCACAGATTGAAGCCCACGGTCAACAAACGAGACCACTTATTTGCACGTGAGAAAAACAATGATCAATAGTGCATTCTGTTGGTGCTTAAAATTCACAGCAGGAAGCATATTAAAGCTGCAATCCTTATCCCATTTCCCTGGGAGCATTAGGATACTGACAGATTGATTTCCAGTCCTTTTACTATTAACTTCTAGCATGGAATTTGCCCTCTCCCCCCCCTTTTTTAAAACCTATTTGTAAACATCCAGTTATGGGAAATACTATCATTCTGATGCAACACATTTTTCTATTTAGTTGCTCTTCCAACTGATACTCTTATAACTGTGCAAAGCAATATGTAGTTAGACCTCACAGTGCCCTCCTCTAGGAAACTGAAAAACCATGATTTCCATAAACGGAGCCCATAAAAAGTATACTGTGGGTGCAAGTTAAAGATAAGCCAACATTCTCAGCCAAAATAAGAATCTTATATCCTTTGTCAAAGAATAGGGATAGTACCACAGGCACATGCAGATATTCTCAAGCAGTTTTTTTAAAAAATAATGTAGAATTACTAATGTACACAAAAAACATAAGCAAACAATCCACATCATTGCACTGCTGTGCAGCAAATTTCCTATTTGGCGACTATTTGTTACTGTTCCTGCAAATATGGCAAGCCTGTCCATATTAAAAGCCTTAATTGCAAGCATCTCAACTGATAATACTGAAAGGATGATAAGATGCAGAAACTGAGAGTCTCCCATAGCATTCATAGCTACTCAGATTCTCCTGCAATTCTGACAATGTCACCAGTCTGTAACTACTAATTGCACAGGTAAAATACCACACAGAGATACATTCAACCAACTCACATTTGCAGACAATGCTCAGTGAATGGTGAAGGGACAGGGGAAAGGAGGCTTTCCCTCTGTAATCCCATCTACTGTAGTCCCATGGTAAGAAAGTACTGGAATGAAAAGAAATGGTTTTCTAGGCAGCGGAGCGGGGGTCATCTCCCTATCCACATAAATCACTATGTTTTTCTCAGTACAAGTGTTTGCTGCAGTGACACAAGCACACAGTGTGTGTGCCTTTTTGAAGAGGTACCTAAATGCAGCTCTGAAAACACTGTTCCACTTTTAAATGGGCACATAATTCCTGTCATGACATGTATTGAAACTGCTGGGCAAGGACAAGTGAACTCATTTCAGAGCTGTGATGCAAATCCAGATCTTCAAGTTTAGTGCTCAAACAGGTGTTTAGGCAATCTCTGTCGTGAATAAAATTTTAAAGCATGATGTGGAATGATAATAGCAGCTCCATAATATGGCCAGTGAGTGATCCAATCCTGCAAATTATACCTAGAAATGTGGGAAATACTGAGGTCTTGAGGGTGCCCTTTTTGGAGAAATCCACATTTTCAAAGAGAATTCTAGAAGTTGGATCATATGCAATATAGTGGGCCCATGGGAAAGATCCTTGTTCAGTTTTAGACACTTTAAAAATGAGGTGTATAATCAGATAAATGGAAATAGTCCACTTTTAATGCATATACAGGAGAAATTACCAGCATTTGAAAATGCAGCAAATGCTCAATGTTTTGAAGGGCTGTTATTTGAATTAAAGAGTAATGGGGGTGGGAAACTATTATGAATAAAAGTTGGGCTTAAGGGCATGATGAAGCGAGAGAGGTGACAGTATATAATCATTTTAAAAAGCAACAGCATTAAAATGTCTTCATAAATTAAATGTCACATTGTATTTGTAATCACAACTTCGCTAAAAAATATTGGCCGTGCACACTGAATGACTGCAAAACAAATTACAGGTTATTTTGTTGTACTCTTTGATTATTTGGCCAATAATTTGAAGGCAGCAGAACATTTTATATACAGTGGTGCCCCGCAAGACGAACACCTCGCAAGACGAAAAACCCGCTAGACGAAAGGGTTTTCCGTTTTTGGAGGCGCTTCGCTAAACAAATTTCTCTATGGGGTTGCTTCGCAAGACGAAAAAATCTTGCGAGTTCCCGCTTCCCCCCCCCCCGCTTTTTTTCCGCCCTTTCCCTAAGCGCTAAGCCGCTTATCAGCTGTTCCGCTGATAAGCCGCTTCTCAGCTGATCGCTAAAAGCCGCTAGACCGCTAATAACGCTAATTCGCTAAGCTGTCAATGGGCTTGCTTCGCAAGACGAAAAATCCGCTAGACGAAGAAAATCACAGAACGGATTAATTTTGTCTTGCGAGGCACCACTGTAAAGGAAAACAGACTTCCTTTAGCAAAGCTGCATGCAGTTATAAAAAATATTCCACTATAAGCCAGGTTTTTGAGAAACTGGCTTGTACCCAACTAACTTTTACTCAGAGTAGACCCACTGAAATCAATGGGCATGACAAACCTAGGTCAATTAATTTCAGTGGGTCTACCCTGAGAATAAGTTACCAGTAGTTAAACACAACCCTATCTCTAAAAAAGAACACTAGTAACAAGTAACAAAACAGAGCATTAAACCACTGCACTGCTGTGAAGATCCTTCAATTTTAGGCAAAATCAAATAGTGCAATTTGTTTACAATTGTCTGTTTCAAATGCACGCAAATAATCCTCAAATACCATTGGTGAGGATGCCATCTTCAAGGTTAACTAAGCCAAAGCAATTTGCCTTGCAATTAAGCAGATTGTTGTTCTTAGATTGGAGAAGAACAGATAGAAAAGAAAAGAAAGAGCTTCCACATCAGTCCCCGGAAGCATAACAAAGGAACGGGAGAAGGAATTGAAGAAAAGAAGAAAATGCTGCACCATCACGTAGTCCAGTAGGAGTAAACACCTATACTGTGCTAATTTTCAAAAGGTCGGTGAATAGGCTAGATTAGTTCTTAGCTCAGTGTCAGGCCCAGACTAGTGCCATGAAAAGACACACACCAAATCCAGACTTAGAGGGCTCATGGCTAGATCAGCTGGTTACAGAATGGTGCTGATAATGCCAAGGTTGCAGGTTCGATCCCCATATGAGACAGCTGCATTGGACTAGATGATCCTCAGGGTCTCTGCCAACTCTAGGATTCTAGGGGGTTGGACTAGATGATCCTCAGGGTCTCTGCCAACTCTAGGATTCTAGGATTCTATGGTCCCTGAGATCAGCAGCTTGAGCTGACAACTGAAGGAGCCAAAGCCTGCTTTGTTGAGTATTTACATGAAGCCTTCAGATTGGCCAGGCCTAGGATATGATGTAAGCATTCTCAGGTATCAAGGATCCAGTGAGATGTCCATAATGCTAATGTCCCAGTGAAGCATGCCCATTGAGTTCAGAGGTAAACAAAACAAGGTGCCTTCTGGAATTCCTTTTGGCAAAGGACTGATCACAGAGTTTTACTTCAATGTTCCCTTCACTGAATGCTTCTCTTCTGTTCTCCCCCGAGGAGTTGGGTTGTCTCCTGCAGCCTTCATCCTTCTGCTGCTTCATTGTAATCCCTAAGTTTCCACGTCGCCTGGATGGGGACAGATTTTCCTTTATAATGCAAAAGCAAAGGGCAGCGAGGAAGTTTTTCTTGAAGTTCTCATTCATAAAGGCGTACACAATGGGGTTGCAAATGGAATTGGAAAATCCAATGATCTGAACTATGCCAAAGATCATCTTAATGGTGACGTCATCATACTCCCTTTCAAAATTACCTGGAGAGAAGAAAACACCCATTAAGAACTGGCTTTGTGTTGGTAAGCATTGTAATTTGATGATACAGTACATTAAGTGCTAAGATGCGAACTTGCCTCAGATGAGGCACAAGTCGGATGTGAGAATGCCCCCACCTTGGAGATATTCAGGTTGGCTCTGCGGGTGGCGCTGTGGGTTAAACCACAGAGCCTAGGACTTGCCGATCAGAAGGTTGGCGGTTCAAATCCCTGCGACGGAGTGAGCTCCTGTTGCTTGGTCCCTGCTCCTGCCAACCTAGCAGTTCAAAAGCACGTCAAAGTGCAAGTAGAGAAATAGGTACCGCTCTGACGGGAAGGTAAACGGCATTTCCGTGTGCTGCTGTGGTTTGCCAGAAGTGGCTTAGTCATGCTGGCCACATGACCCGGAAGCTGTACGCCGGCTCCCTCAGCCAATAAAGCGAGATGAGCGCTGCAACCCCAGAGTCAGTCACGACTGGACCTAATGGTCAGAGGTCCCTTTACCTTTACTTTTACCTGAATCCAAGGCAACTTTGGTCTGAGGGAAAATGAGCCAGTTCCAAGTCTTCAGACCAACCCTCGAGCCTCAAAAGAGAGGCTTTGGGGACCTCTTGCTAAAAATCCCAATCAGTTCTGAATTATGGAACATTTGACAGTTGAGAACGTCTATAGAAGACTCTACAATGAAGCCCCATACCATCACGCCCTGGCATTCACTTAGCTTGTATTCTATAAGAGTATATAATGTTTTTCACTTCAAAATCAATAACAAGAGCGTAAAAAACCTTCAAACATCTATATTTCACATTTTCAAATAAAGTGCCATAATTCTTGACAACAATGAACTGCCATGGTTTGTTCATTTACTTCAAGGACAAAGTTTAGCTGAGAGAGTGCACTATAATTCAAGATCGGGGGGGGGGGGAGAGAGAAAGGCATTCAAGAAGCAATTCAGTTAACTAGAATAAAATGAGATGGCTGACATAAAAAACCTAAAAAGGAAAGAAAGGTGTAGGAAGGAGACTAAATGAAACACAGAAAAGCAAAGAGTCGCTACCTCAAAATGATACTGGGTAGCTGAATTTTATAAACGGTAAAATGTATTAAGGCATCTTTTTTTAAACCAAACTCAGCCAGAAGGGTGGGGTATAAATAATAAATTTTTATTATAATTATTATTCCGATTATGATAGATTAATTCTTTCTTTTCAGTGTCCCTGCAGACCTGTGGTTCCTAACATGGGGCACATGCCCCACAGGGAGGCAATTTGGTTTTTAAGGGGGGCAATTCAAAAATGAGTTATTAACAGTTAATGGCCTTTTAGGCTTCCTCCACGTGAATTTTTTGAATAATAAGAATTATATGTCATGGGCAGGGGGCATTAGGATTTTAGAG
This sequence comes from Podarcis gaigeae, assembly GCF_964106915.1. NCBI lineage: Eukaryota > Metazoa > Chordata > Lepidosauria > Squamata > Lacertidae > Podarcis > Podarcis gaigeae. The sequence goes on along the minus strand of NC_139685.1, from coordinate 51,421,391 downwards.
ATGCTTAGGTGGGGCATGGCTGAAAAAGGTTGGGAACCACTGCTATAGACCTATAGTGAATACAGTGGTACCTCGCGTTAAGAACTTATTTCGTTCTGGAGGCCTGTTCTTAACCTGAAACTGTTCTTAACCTGAAGCACCACTTTAGCTAATGGGGCCTCCTGCTGCCGCTGCGCAATTTCTGTTCTCATCCTGAAGCAAAGTTCTTAACCTGAGGTAATATTTCTGGGTTAACGGAGTCTGTAACCTGAAGTGTATGTAACTTGAAGCGTATGTAACCCGAAGTACCACTGTATATATGTGCTGGGCATTTTATATGGTCATGCCATAAAAACTTTGAGTTTTGTGGGGTTTTACTGGCCACCTTGATCACAAAACCAACTACTACAATTTCAAAAGAAAAAGCTACTCACTGTATTCTATCATCATGTGCATTACATGAAAAGGAGCCCAGCAGATGGTGAATAAAACCACAACAGTTACCATCATGATGATTGCTCGCTTCTTCTTCCTGAAAGAGGAAAGAGAGTTTGTACTGCAAATTTCTGCACAGATGTCATATAAATGACTCCTGGTGACAGGGAAGGACCAGAGCTCAGTAGTAAATCACATGCTTTTTCTACAGAAGGCTCCAGGTTGACATCTCCAGCTAAATGTTCTTAGGCAGTAGGTGCTGGGGAAGACCTTTGCCTGCAGCTAAGGGTGGAAGGATCTGTCACTTTCCGTCCTCTCAGTTTCCCATTTTTCTAATCTTAAATTCAGCTCTCCACCTTTCTGCAGCGATTTGTGATTTTAAAACAACAACAATACTGAAATTCTTCAGCATTTCCCCTAATATGAACATTTTTTGGTATGCAGCTTTGACCAGTGTACATAGTTCTGCAAACAAGTTCATAGAATAGGAACGGGAAGGGATCCTGAGGATCATCTGGTCAACCCACAGCAGTGCAGGAATATGCAACTGTCTCATACGGGAATTGAACCTGCAACCTCAGCAGTATTAGCACCATGCCCTAACCGAATGAGCTATCCAGGTCATCTGATATAAAGCATTTTTCTTTATTTTCTCACATACTGTATATATGAGTGGGAGAACCCAGCAGATAATGCAATATAAAAGGGAGTGTGAGCTTTAGAACCACGAAAACAATGCAATAATCCCCACACCTGATTCCACCCTTGGTGGAAACTGGATCAACATTGGCACAGGAAGAAACTGCAGCATAGACTCTTCCCATGTTACCCAAGCGAAATGAGCTGCACTGAAGTGGCTCCCACGTCAAAAATCCTTTGTAGAAAGCAGGGCTAAGTGCTACAGAAATAATAAAATTATTACCTGTGCTGAGGTTTATTTATTTTTTGCCATTAATTTCTAAAAACCCTAAAGCCTGTTGTTAGGACTTTGTTTTGTTGGTAATTTTTCACAGCTGCGGGGTAACATTCATGCAACTGTTGGGGGGAGAAGTTAATGGAGAAGGGCTGGGACTGCCTTTGTTGCTTGTTTGCTTAAAATATTTTAAAATCGCCTTTCCTCCAAAGGCACTTGGGATTTTGAAGAGCAAACATATAGACTTCATCGTCATAAATAATACATCATGATATAAATAAACACAAATAGTAAAAGCATAGTGATAAGATTAATAATTAACAATTCATTAAAACACATTCAAATACTGCTGCTGAGGACTGAACTTTGGTTGCAAAGTTGCTAGGTTTATCTTTTGATCTCAACCTCTGGATCTTGTTTCTGAATGGGGTAAAAAGGTAACATACCTCCCCCACCATCTGAGGATGATATAATCCAGGTATGTATGTAAAATAGAAAGGGGTGCAGAGTAGGAGAGATGAGCCAAACGTTTCTGATTCTTCATAACAAACATTTGTCTGTAACATGTAATTTGGGCCTGAATTATAATTTGTCTGATAGATAACCTCTGTCTACAGGTGATCATTGACACTCTCAAAGAATTCAAGAAAGCTGGGGAGTCAAGGATTTCCTTTATAGACTCCAATAAAATAAAGTTACATACATTTTGGAGTTTAATACTGAATGCTAAAGACCAACTATACAAACCTTGCTATTTTGGACATCTCGTTCCCATGAATAGTTTGAAGAACAGAAGCATCTCCAACTCTTTTCTTAATCCAAAGCTCATAACCAATCTTGCTGTAGAGCAAGAGCATCAGTATCATTGGGAGCAGGAAGAGAATAGCCAAAATGAAAGTAGCATATATCTTCTGGTGGACAGGACTGGCCCATTCTTCCAGGCAGCAAACGTACACTTTATCGTAAAGGAAGTCATATTTATTCTGAAACAAATTAAGTTGAAGTCACACTCAGTACAGAAAAGAGAACTTATTCCTAGCCTATTGGCAAGGAAAGGAAAAGGTGCATATTTTTCATCAAATATGAGCAGAGGTTTAAGTGCTAGCTGTGCAAAACCTATACAGATTGACATGCCCTGACTCAGGGGTGGCCACTGGGTCATTTAGGCTAGCACTTTAGGATATCAAGCAGAGAGGTCTTTTCCAACCTTATTTGCCGAGCAATGACCAAAACTGGGACATTTTGTACACAAAACTGTTCTACCACAGAGCAATGTGCAATCCACACATGCAGACATGCATTTCTGATCAAACCAATTGAGCTAAATGGTTTGTACAACTATTTTAAACACAACCATATTTAAAATACAAAAATCAAATATATAAATATCTGTCATCTGTTTACTGTAGGATAAAACAGCAAGGTCCATGAAACAAGGAAAGCTATGGCAAAATACAAGGTACACTTTAAAAAGGAACAGCATGAACACTTCCTGAACTTATAGTCTAGGGCCAGAAGCAGTAAACTACGGTACTACAGAAAGACTTAAACCAAGTGTCTGACCCAGACACAATGGCAGGTCAGTGAAAATTTATTTTTAAAGTTCATCGCACAAGCTGCTTTGTAAATACAGTGGTACCTCTGGTTAAGAACGTAATTCGTTCCGGAGATCCGTACTTAACCTGAAATTGTTCTTAACCTGAGGTACCACTTTAGCTAATGGAGCCTCCTGCTGCTGCTGCCGCGCCACCACCATGCAATTTCTGTTCTCATCCTGAAGTAAAGTTCTTAACCTGAGGTACTACTTCCAGGTTAGTGGAGTCTGTAACCTGAAGGGTTTGTAACCTGAAGCATTTGTAACCCGAGGTACCACTGCATATATTTTCTGCTCTAACAATTAGGAAAGACTATCACCCTATTTAGGAGTATAATGCACACTTAAGATCAATGCTACACACACACGGCTGTCCACAATGTACACAGAGATGCCAGGGAGCAAAGCTGGTCAGTGCATGTGATATCTGGACAGGGCAACTCAGCACAGTTCTGATCTCACATTGGTTTACCATGCAAACAGTACTTTCCAAGAGAGCTAACAATTGCTAAAACCAGTTGTTCTTCGACAGAAACAAGCCTTATTTGCTTGGGTCCATACTCATTTCTAAGGTCACTATTTAAATGCCTGTGTGACGGAAAAGTTTGTTTCGCTGGGCAGGTTGGGTCCCCAAGTGTTTTTTCTTTTCCCCTGCCAGCAAACGGTTAACGAATGGCAACCTCTGATTGGTTGGGGTTCCAGGAGAGGGGGTTGAAAAGGAGAGGATTTGGAGAGTCAGTTTTGGGAGGTTGGGAGATAGCTCAGGAGTCAGGTTGGGAGATAAGGAGTAAGAGAGAGAGTTGGTTCTGGGTAAAAACATCCACTCTGAGGAATATATCACAAACTAGAGAAAGAAGTCACTGAGCTTAGGGTGAAGACAGTGTGTGGTGTCCTGTAAGAGTAATAGGCCAGGAACTAACTGGGAGGCTGAGGCTGAGCCAGGAGAAGTAGAAGCTGTGAGGATACAGTCTATGTAGGACTCATTCCAGTCAGGAGGGGAGAGGTTCTTCTACAAAAAGAGAAGACTCCCAAACCAGTTAAGAGGGGTGTGGAAAGCCCTTGGGTCTGTTACTTGGAGTACTTCAGGAGTAGGGCTGACTAACAGGTGTGTAACTGACAGGAAGTACTGACAGGTTTAAGAACCAAAGTACTAAGTGGCAACAGTTGTGCAACAACTGAGAAAGAACTGAAGTGAAATAACATTATAATCTGAGGTATCCTATGTTTTACCCCCCACCCCCTTCATGGATCACTGCCTTGACGTGGCGAAGGGGCTTGAAGAACTCAGAGAAGCTATGAACTATGCCGAGCAGGGCACCCAAGATGAACAGGTCATAGTGGAGAGTTTTGACCAAACGTGATCCACCTGGAGGAGGAACCGGCAAGCCACTCCAGTATCCCTGCCAAGAAAACTCCATGGACAAAGACAACAGGCATATAAAAGTTATGACGCTGGAAGATGAGCCCCTCAGGTCGGAAGGCATCCAACATGCTACTGGGGAAGAGCGGAGGGCAAGTACAAGTAGATCCAGAGCTGATGAAGCGGCTGGGCCAAAGCCGAAAGGACGCTCAGTTGTGGATATGCCTGGAAGCGAAAGGAAAGTCCAATGCTGTAAAGAAAAATATTGCATAGGAACCTGGAACGTAAGAACCATGAACCTGGGTAAGTTGGATGTGATCAAAAATGAGATGGCAAGAATAAATATTGACATCCTGGGCATCAGTGAACTAAAATGGATGGGAATGGGCAAATTCAGTTCGGATGACCATCATATCTACTACTGTGGGCAAGAAACCCGCAAAAGAAATGGATTGGCCCTCATAGTCAACAAAAGAGTGGCGAAAGCAGTACTGGGATGCAATCTCAAAAATGATAGAATGATCTCGATACGAATCCAAGGCAGACCTTTTAACATAACAGTAATCCAAGTTTATGCACCAACTACTGGTGCTGAAGAAACTGAAATTGACCAATTCTATGAAGACTTACAACACCTTATAGAAGTGACACCAAAGAAGGATGTTCTTCTCATTATAGAGCCAGTGTGGTGTAGTGGTTAAGAGCGGCAGTCACATAATCTGGGGAACCGGGCTCATGTCTCCGCTCCTCCACATGCAGCTGCTGGGTGACCTTGGGCCAGTCACACTTCTGTGAAGTCTCTCAGCCCCACTCACCTCACAGAGTGTTTGTTGTGGGGGAGGAAGGGAAAGGAGGTTGTTAGCTGCTTTGAGACTCCTGAAGGGGAGTGAAAGGCGGGATATCAAATCCAAACTCTTCTTCTTCTTCTTATAGGGGATTGGGATGCTAAAGTAGGGAATCAAGAGATAAAAGGAACAACTGGCAAGTTTGGCCTTGGAGAGCAAAATGAAGCTGGGCAAAGGCTAATAGAGTTCTGTCAAGAGAACAAGCTGGTCATCACAAACACGCTTTTCCAACAACACAAGAGACGACTCTACACGTGGACATCACCAGATGGGCAGCATTGAAACCAAATTGATTATATTCTCTGTAGCCAAAGATGGAAAATCTCAATACAGTCAGCAAAAACAAGACCTGGAGCTGACTGTGGCTCAGATCATCAACTTCTTATAGCAAAATTCAAGCTTAAACTGAAGAAAGTAGGAAAAACCACTGGGCTGGTAAGATACAATCTAAATCAAATCCCTTATGAATACACAGTGGAAGTGAGGAACAGGTTTAAGGATTTAGATTTGCTAGACAGAGTGCCTGAAGAACTATGGGTGGAGGCTCGCAACATTATACAGGAGGCTGCAACGAAAACCATCCCAATGAAAAGGAAATGCAAGAAAGCAAAGTGGCTGTCCAATGAGGCCTTACAAATAGCGGGGGAGAGAAGGCAAGCAAAATACGAGGGAGATAGAGAAAGATACAGGAAATTGAATGCAGATTTCCAAAAAGTAGCAAGGAGAGATAAGAAGGCCTTCTTAAACGAGCAAGGCAAAGAAATAGAGGAAAACAACAGAATGGGAAGAACCAGAGATCTGTTCAATAAAATTGGAGATATGAAAGGAACATTTCGTTCAAAGATTGCCATAATAAAGGACAAAAGTGGTAAGGACCTAACAGAAGCAGAAGACATCAAGAAGAGGTGGCAAGAATACACAGAGGAATTATACCAGAAAGATATGGATGTCTCGTACACCCCAGGTAGTGGGGTTGCTGACCTTGAGCCAGACATCCTGGAGAGTGAAGTCAAATGGGCCTTAGAACGCACTGCAAATAAGAAGGCCAGTGGAAGTGATGGTATTCCAGCTGAACTATTTAAAATTTTAAAAGATGATGCTTTCAAGGTGCTACACTCAATATGCCACCAAATTTGGAAAACTCAGCAGTGGCCAGAAGATTGGAGAAGATCAGTCTACATCCCAATCCCAAAGAAGGGCAGTGCCAAATAATGCTCCAACTACCGCACAATTGCACTCATTTCACACGCTAGCAAGGTTATGCTTAAAATTCTACAAGGAAGGCTCAAGCAGTATGTGGACCGAGAACTCCCAGAAGTGCAAGCTGAATTTCGAAGGGGCAGAGGAACCAGAGACCAAATTGCAAACATGCGCTGGATTATGGAGAAAGCTAGAGAGTTCCAGAAAGACATCTACTTCTGCTTCATTGACTATGCAAAAGCCTTTGACTGTGTCGACCACAGCAAACTCTGGCAAGTTCTTAAAGAAATGGGAGTGCCTGATCACCTCATCTGTCTCCTGAGAAATCTCTATGTGGGACAAGAAGCTACAGTTAGAACTGGATATGGAACAACTGATTGGTTCAAAATTGGGAAAGGAGTACGACAAGGCTGTATATTGAGTCCCTGGTTATTTAACTTATATGCAGAATTCATCATGCGAAAGGCTGGGCTGGATGAATCCCTAGCCGGAATTAAGATTGCTGGAAAAAATATCAACAACCTCAGATATGCAGATGACACAACCTTGATGGCAGAAAGTGAGGAGGAATTAAAGAAAGTGAGGAGGAATTAAAGAGGAGAGCGCAAAATATGGTCTGAAGCTCAACATCAAAAAACCCCCGAAGATCATGGCCACTGGTCCCATCACCTCCTGGCAAATAGAAGGAGAAGAAATGGAGGCAGTGAGAGATTTTACTTTCTTGGGCTCCATGATCACTGCAGATGTTGACAGCAACCGCGAAATTAAGAGACGCCTGCTTCTTGGGAGAAAAGCAATGACAAACCTAGACAGCATCTTAAAAAGTAGAGACATCACCTTGCCAACAAAGGTCCGTATAGTAAAAGCTATGGTTTTCCCAGTAGTGATGTATGGAAGTGAGAGCTGGACCATAAAGAAGGCTGATCGCCGAAAAATTGATGCTTTTGAATTATGGTGCTGGAGGAGACTCTTGAGAGTCCCGTGGACTGCAAGAAGATCAAATCTATCCATTCTGAAGGAAATCAGCCCTGAGTGCTCACTGGAAGGACAGATTGTGAAGCTGAGGCTCCAATACTTTGGCCACCTCATGAGAAGAGAAGACTCCCTGGAAAAGACCCTGATGTTGGGAAAGATGGAGGGCACAAGGAGAAGGGGACGAGATGGTTGGATAGTGTCTTCGAAGCTACAAACATGAGTCTGACCAAACTGCGGGAGGCAGTGGAAGACAGAAGTGCCTGGTGTGCTCTGGTCCATGGGGTCACAAAGAGTCGGACACGACTAAACGACTAAACAACAACAACAACATGTTTTACCCACTTTGTGTCATAAACCTCCTTTGTTAAATAAAATCGCTCTCTTTTTTTATCAAAACCTGCCTGAGACTCCAAATTATTAAGTTTTCCCTCACACAAGTCCCCCACAAGATAATTTGGGGTAGTTTGTAGGAACTGGTGGAACTGGTGTTCTGTGAGGTGGGTGCATTATATTTAAGTGAGGGCAGGCCCAACGGCGCCAGGGGGAAAGTGCCGTTGTGCCGTCACAGCCTGTACTTCTCTTTGTACATTTTTCTACAGCACATAATAGTCATCTCCTGAAGAGTAGCCTTATTCATGTTGAAACTCTATGCAAAACTGACCTATAAAGATATAATTGCATAATGCAACAGACCATACCTCCAGGCGCTGTACGTGCCACATGGGTGACCCAACGATAGCTGCCAACAGCCAGACTATGCCTGAAAATAATAACAACAATAACAATAACAATAATGATGATGTAATTGCTGGTTTTAAAGAGAAAAAAACAGGAAATTAGAGAAATCAATTAGCATTTTTATATTAGTTGGTGATGTGGCCATATGGAGTATTTGGACAAGATACTACAGCAAGCATGAGGAAGGCAGTTAGAATTAGGACTAATTGTGAGATGAATTTTGCCCTGGAGCTGAATTCAGAGCAATGAGCTACAAGTTCTTTTGTTTTCGTTTTTAAGAATAAAGTATATTTTCAAGGGATGCAGGTGGCACTGGGCTTGCTAATCGGAAGGTCAGGGTGAGCTCCTGTTGCTCTGTTCCAACTCCCACCAACCTAGCAGTTCGAAAGCATACCAGTGCAAGTAGATAAATATGTCATGCGGTTTAGTCATGCTGGCCACATGACATGGAAAGCTGTCTGTGAACAAAAGCTGGCTCCCTCGGCCTGAAAGTAAGATGAGTGCCGCACCCCATAGTTGCCTTTGACTGGACTTAACCATCCAGGGCTCCTTTACCTTTATCTTATATGGAATTTTACATGTCCAAATCACAAAATGGACCAATACTGGGAAGGGAGAAATTTGAAAGTGAATTCAGTGCCATCTCCAGGTTTGCCAGGGGGCTTAGGTGAGATGCACTCAGTAAGTGTCCTCTCTGATTAGACTTGCCGCCACTGCCCTTTCAGCTGCCTTCTTTTTCTGGAGCAATCCTCACAACTGCCCAGAGAGAGAACCTAAGAAAAGGAGAGGGCATTTCTCCATCTTCTTACGGTTGTCACCAATCACATGCTCATAGAAGGGTGGTGAACAAGCCACATTTGCAAAAAGGAGAGCGGGCCAGGAGCTGTGGAGTTCAGCATAGGGCTCCTGCAGAGGTGTGGGCATCAGCAGTTACCCAACAATGCCAACGCCTGAGTGAATCTGGGACTCTTCTCCCACCCCAGTCAGTGAGTATTGAGACAGAGTCACATTCAGTTTTGTTCTGAAAGGTATTAGCCCACAAAGCATGCATATGGGCTTCTAGGGTAAATCTCGTGTGTTGGATGCAACAGAGGCTCTTGAGGCATTCTGCCAACTATCTTGTTTCAAAGGATGCACTGTGAGTGCTTTTTCAATAATTCTGCGCATATAAAAGTCAGGTCATGAGGGTTTCAGGAAGGAAGAAGTCCTAGTACAACTCATGCACAAACAAAACAGATATTTTAATGCATCAACAAAACATTTTTGTCCTCCTACGGGTTTATCACCACCAACAGACAGAGCGGCAGAGAGAGAGGCAGGGAGGGGGAGAGAAAGCAATCTCACATTGGAAATCAAATGGGACCAGGCCATTTTTACAGTGAACATTAGCTGAAGAGGCTGCAAAAATGTAGCTTGCCCAAAGAGGGGTTTTTTTTGCACTGGGCCTGTTTATAAAATATTACTAGAGCTTTAGCAGGGTCCATGTGAAGTTGCATTTCCTCCCATTAGTCTGTCTACCCATTACAGCCTGTTCCCTGTTCCTTTTCCTTCAGAGCATTACCGGGGTAGGACACACGGCAGGACCTTCTCAACAGTAGTGCCATTTTATGGAAGGCCCTTCCATAAGAAAGCCCAGTTGGCTTTCAGTCAAGCAATGAACCCATTTGTTTTTGCATTTCACCATTATCATTGTGTTGTTATTGCTCCAGTTTCTTCTTGGGAGTTTTTTATCAACTTGATTTTTTAAGATTGTGATCTTTTTGTATCTTGTACAGTGGTACCTAGGGTTACATACGCTTCAGGTTACATTCGCTTCAGGTTACAGACTGCTAACCCAGAAATAGTGCTTCAGGTTAAGAACTCTGCTTCAGGATGAGAACAGAAATCATGCTCCGGCGGCGCAGCAGTAACAGGAGGCCCCATTAGTTAAAGTGGTGCTTCAGGTTAAGAACAGTTTCAGGTTAAGTACGGACCTCTGGAACAAATTAAGTACTTAACCCGAGGTACCACTGTATGCTAAAATTGTTGTAGGCTACCTTAAAAGACTCCTGCCAACCAAGCAGTTCGAAAGTACGTCAAAGTGCAGGTAGATAAATAGGTATCGCTCTGGCGGGAAGGTAAAAGGCATTTCTGTGCGCTGCTCTGGTTCGCCAGAAGCGGCTTAGTCATGCTGGCCACATGACCCGGAAGCTGTATGCCGGCTCCCTCGGCCAATAAAACGAGATGAGTGCCGCAACCCCAGAGTTGGTCACGACTGGACCTAATGGTCAGGGGTCCCTATACCTTAACCTTACCTTAAAAGAACAGTTATTTAAAGGCAGGGTAGACCATATACAAATATATTAAATGACTAGTTCCATTTGATTCTGTATGTATGTTTGGAGTGAGGGAGGGGTTTTAATCTGTATGCATCCAAAGTGGGTTTTTCTTTTATATTCTTTTAAAAAAAACTAATCTTCTCTCATAGCAGCTGCATCCCCCTAAAGCAGAGGTCGGTAATCTGGGGCTCTCCAGATATTGTTGAACTGCAACTCAAATCAGTTGCAACCCACATGGACAAGGTCAGGTCCAACATCTGGAGATCTCCAGGTTCCTCACCACTGCTCTATAGCGGACATATCAAAAGTGAGAAATCACCAGCAACATGCTGTGTCGTGCAATACCAAAGTCACCCAGGACCTTACCAAGCATTGTGTATGCTCTTCGGTTGGTGTACTGCCATTTCATCTTAAGAGGGTGGACGATCCCATTATGCCTTTCTACCGCAATGCAGGTCATTGTAAGAATCTCGGTAACTATTGCAGTGGATTGAACAAAAGGCACCATCTTGCAAGCAAAAGCACCTAATAAAGGATTGAAACAAACAAAGCAAGTCATCAACAGGGTCTCATTATCTATACTATACCACAGAATACTCCAACATGGAGGCAACATACATATTTTCATTCAGTGCCTTGTGCCCAGAAGGATATTTTGTAACCCAAAGTGCCTGAGAGGATCTATTAGAGTACAGTGGTACCTCAGGTTACATACGCTTCAAGTTACAGACTCCGTTAACCCAGAAATAATGCTTCAGGTTAAGAACTTTGCTTCAGGATGAGAACAGAAATCGTGCTCCAGCGGCGCGGCGGCAGCAGGAGGCCCCATTAGCTAAAGTGGTGCTTCAGGTTAAGAACAGTTTCAGGTTAAGAATGGACCTCCGGAATGAATTAAGTACTTAACCCGAGGTACCACTGTACTGAAATGCTATTATTTAGAATCAAAGATAATATGCTGTTGAATAGCAATTTCAGGAGAATATGAGCTAGGGAAGGCTATTGCACTCATTATAGGCAACACATGGTTGGCCAAAGTGGAAATAGAATGCTGGACCATGTGGACCTCTGGTTTTATCTAGCAGGCCTTTTCTTATGAGCTTATAAACCTTATTGTCTTCCTGTTGACTTCCTGCTTGTTTGTTCTTGAAGCAGGTAATGTTTTAGCAATGCAACATGGATTGTGAGTGGAACCAATTCCTAAACCTTGAACTCTGACGATGATGATAACCTTGCTCCACCTTTAGTCATATGCCTCTGCAACTTGGAACGGTCTTCAAAGAGATTTGCTATCAATCATAGTATCTGTAGAACCGCACTCCAAAAAATAATTACATCATGGGCCAAACACCAAGCCAAAGAAAAATTACTTTAACCTTTCCCTAAATTGGCTATGGGGAACCCATGGCCCTGCAGATTTTTTTTGGACTCTATCCCCCATTAGCCTTAGTCAGTATGGCTAATGGCCATGGATGACTTGGCTGGGATGATGGGTGTCTGGAGTTCAGGATCATATGGAGAGTCATTGGTTTCTCATCCTGTATTAAATATTGCTATGGTTGTGGCAGGCAGATTGTCAATTGGCAGTTCCATAGGCAGGGGGCCACTACCAAGAATGCCCTATATTGTGCCATCACCCATCCAGCCCAGCCTATGTTATGGGCAGAACCTCAGAATGCACAAGCTGGTTGATAGTGGGCAAGATATGAGTCAAGGTGTAGAGCTGAGTGGTGCCCAAAATTCAGTTCCTTATTCAGGCTGCCTCTGAATTCATCTGTGTTGAATTAGGAACAGGGAATCAGGAGTCAACTTGGAATGGAAGAGGTTAAACTCAAATGTAGTTGAAGGACCTAGAAGGAAGAGGAAGAGGGTCTCTGTCTGTATTGAATGATAGTTGGGCTATTTGTGGTTAACTACAAAACTTTCTGTATAGCTGTCCTTCAGAAGCACTTTCAGTCCTGTTTTGAGAGCCATCTCTACTTTAGTCTTGATGGTTAAAAATGGAAATATTCTTTAAAAACATCACGTAAATGAAATCTACCAAAGCTTTATTTGCCTTCCAGAATGCTGGCTCTTCAGTTCTTTTGAAAGCCTTGATAAATTCCATGAAATATAGTTAGCTTAGATGAATTAAATACATAAAGCCTTGCCACCTTTATATATTACCCAGAAGAAATGCTAAAAGCTTTAATGCTGTAGCTTTCAGTCGAAGCATGTTGAATTCATTTTACTTGGTAGAACATGCTCTTCGTTGTGCTAAACAGTTCCCAGAAACAACTCTCAGTTTAGTGTTTAAAGAGCACATTCTTAGCTTTATTTAGAAAAACATGAAATTCAAAAAGCTTTAATACAAATAAAAGCAGAAAAGTAGGCTTAGAATATTTAGTTACATTGTACTAAGGTAAGGTAGTTTTCCACACACAAGAGCTTCAAGGCTACAGTTTTGTGTTTGCACAAAGACACTTAATAGATTTTACAAGGCCACAGCCAAGAACCCTCAGATGTGGAGTCCTCTTACAATAGTAGCTCCAAGGAGAATGAAACAGATCCACTCCATGTTTCTTCCCTGGTGGATACATTGAAAATGAAGCCTCCTGAACCCTGAGGAGGCATGAGTGCCGCCAGACTTCAGTGATTAAACTAGACTTTTTGGAGGACCAGGAAACCCCTGAAGAACTTCCCTTATAGAAGCCCTACCCCTTGTAGCCTCACTGCCTAAAAGAAGCCGGCAGCTGCAGAAAAGGGACACCAGCTATTTAACTGGATATACGATGCAGGGGGTGGCTTTCATCTTGACTGCATAGCCCATATTATAATGCTCTGCCAGCTACTCTAAAATGCTGCTGAGACAACTTCCTTTTTGTGCTCCAACTGCAGGAAGAAAACTGGGCTGTAACCAGGCCCCTTGGCCCTTGTCCAAGGTCCTGACAATGCCTTTCCTTAAGCTTCCAATCCAGTCTGGTCCAGAACTCTGGGCCTGCCACTTTCCATCTTGCTTGGGCCATCACCTTCCCTTGGTGATGGATGTCACCATAGATCAAGACAACAGCAAAAAAAAAAAAAAGCATGTGGTGCAAGGAATACACAGCTCACTTTCTCCCATTTCTACTCTAATGTGACACCCAAAGATCTCCCTTGCATTGAGATGCATGAACTCCAGAGAACGTCTGGATCTCTTCCATGCATGCTCCACTGTATCTCTAGTTGGCAAACCTACCAATGTTCTTTTACAGGACTTTGCTTTCATTCCTTTTCTGGGAGCCAATAGCATTTTGTCAAAACTAGAAAGAAAAAAACTCAAGACGGGGTTCATCACATGCTGAAACTGGACTTCAGGTCCACACAAAAGTTTGGTGCGCTATTCAGAAATCACACGAACAAGCAGAAATATTAACACAAAGGACCATAGTGATGTTCGGAATGGCCAAGTGTGGGTTTTCTGGCAAGATCCTAAGGGAGGGCAGGCTCCTGGGAAAACTGCTTGCAAGTTGCTGATCTGGGAGGCAATGTGCGGCATGGTGAGAAGAATCTTCAGCTGCTTGGCTATGCAACCTCACCGTTTTGCCAGCAGGGCAGAAGAAAGCAAGTGCAGGGTAGACTTCTGGGTCAAGAGTGAGCTATAACAAATTCCCAAAGGCGACAGAGTCCAGCTCAGCTGTCTGCCTCCAGACCACTGCCTGCAGGATTGAGCTGAGGGAGTCAAAGGGAGTCAAAGAGAGCCATTGAAGGGGTGGACCTCTGGGTCGGACCTTTAACATCAAGCAGAGGGGGAGGGATGCTTTTGCACACAAAAATGGAATGCTAATTGGGATTCTAAGTGTGCCCTGAGCACTGCACTTGGGAGAATACCATAGAAGGTGAGTAGGATTCCTTTTTGCATTGTTTTTATCTCAACTATGCGGATTAGCAGCATGGCGCAATGAGGCTTATGAGCCTGTATTTAGGGCTTTCTTCTCCATCTGGACTACATCAGCTTATTTTAAATTTTTAAACTGTAAACCAGTCTAGTATTTTTGCATAAGGAAAGTATATAAGGTGAATAAAATAAGTAAACACCACAGCTGAGGATAAGGACACACAAAGGAGAGGAGTGGGGATATGGTTTATTGTGATATAAAGCAAGTGTTTCGCAAGGAGAACAAAAATTAACATCCTAATGTTCCTCTTCCTCCTCCTCTTTTCAGGTATTTACATAAATTGTAATTTTTTTTATTTCTTTTCTCTTGATTTTTCTGTTTTATCTTTTGCAAACCACTTTGTAAAAGACCTCAGTCTAAGTGGTGTGTAAATTTTATGGAAAAATAACTGGTTTCCTTTTTTCTACTGTGCTGATGTAACAATTCAGAACTACTTTTTTTAATTAAAAAAAAAACCCTCTCTCAGCTTTTATCATTTATCATGCCTCTTCATTTGGATTGATTACATCCTTTTCCCATTAAACTAAATAATGCAAATGAACTGTGTTTCAGCCTAATTGATCTCCCAGGGTTGCAATGAGGATTAAATGAAAGTGAAAACCATGTCTACTGGGGTGAGCTCTTTGGAAAAATTGTGAGATAAGAACAAACAAAACAGAAGAACCCCAGTGATGGATCTGAAAAGCATTCTACTGTCAAAGTGACCAACCAGATGCCCATGGATTTCTGAAAGTAGCCAACCAGATGTTCTCCCATCAACTGGCAAACTGTCTCTCACAGTGGAGGGAGAACATTGTGGCTAGCCTTAATAGCCTTATCCTCCATTAATTTGTCTAATCCTCTCTGAAAGCCACCCAAGTTGGTTAAATCCCTCCAAGCTTTCAGTAGCCACAAAGCAGAAGTTGCGCACATGCTACAGTTTGGCTCGGCATATCATTGAAATGAAGATAAGTAAATTTGGCTAGTTCATACTTGCTCTTATTGTCACTAAAAGAGTTTTTAGGGCTCCTTCATCTTCTGCATGCAACTGTCTTTGTGCAGTAGCTATGCAGAAAGTCTGAAGATCCTTCCTTTTAACTCATTTCCTCCACCCTTCTCTTTCCTCAGACATCTTTATGGGTTTGAACCTGTCAGCATGACAGTAGCAGCACATGGTGGAAAGTGATGCTAAATCCAATAAAATAAATATCAAAACATTTTGCACACTTCAATCCAGCCACTTTGCAGAATTCTTCTCCTCTAGTGCCTTCTGTGCTTCAGCCAGCTTGAACATTTCAATTGCACATCCCTAAATTATCATATATTGCACACTCGTTGTTTTGCCTCAAGTTTTATAACACTAGGAAGGATGTAGGATTTTATTAGCATGAAGCAGTCCTTGCTCCTGTCAGGGTCCAAATATATAGTTGTAATCCTATGCTTACTTACTCAGACATGAATGCCATTAGGTTCAATGGGTTACACACCCAAGTAAGCATGTTTAGGACTGCAGCTGCTCTTCCTCAGGGAGACAATTAGCCTTTACTTCCCCTCCCCCCCCAAAAAAAGTTCAAACTCTACATTCCACAATTTTATATTTTCTTCTTCTTCATACTGTCAATGGAGTGACACCATTCTTCACCTTTCTGAGGTAATCAATCTGATGCAGTCAGCTTGATTATCAGTTTTCTCTAATTCAGCATGATTGAGCTTCTAGGATGCAGACAAAAAAATCCTGACAAGACATGAAAGGCCACTTGGTTGCATACAATTTTGTAGCGGAGGATCTAATAAGAAAGTTAGCCTTTTTTCATTAGAGAAGGCATTCTGATACCCAAATTGCCTAGCAACAGAATTGTGGTCTCTCTATCATAGAAGTTGTTTTGACAAAAATTGTATGCTGGCTCAAAAGTACTGCAGTTTCAGCCAAGCATCCAAACTTAAGTACAGCTTTCAAACCGGCAATGTTTTTCAACAGA
The DNA here is from genome assembly GCF_964106915.1 of Podarcis gaigeae. Taxonomy (NCBI): domain Eukaryota; kingdom Metazoa; phylum Chordata; class Lepidosauria; order Squamata; family Lacertidae; genus Podarcis; species Podarcis gaigeae. Next base: position 51,405,162 of record NC_139685.1, on the reverse strand, counting down.
AATCATTATGAATTAAAATAACCTCTCAGCAAGAAATACAAAAGCTAGCATGACAAGCTTATACTTAGAACACTTTTGGATTCTTTGTCTCTAAATATCTGTTTTCACCCTTGTGTTTGTACAATTCAAAACCCACCATCATTTTCTACAAGGAAAAAAAGATCCCTAGCTCAGAGCACTGTACTTTAATATATTTGATTAAAAGGACTGTTCTATTGCATAACTATGAACATTTTATGATTGAAGGATATGGGCAGAGCAGTACTATTACATTAGACAGAATGCTTTAAGGCAGAACGGATTTTTTTCTGGTATTTCCCCCTTCCCCCCGTTAAAACAATAATCACACAAAAAGTATTTAAAAAGATAAACATACCATTTACTCACTCGGAATACTTGTTGAAGAATAGCAGATACAGTAGCTTTGTTCAAACCGGCTTAAAATGGCAATTCAGTTACAAAGAAATACCTAAAATGGCTTAAAATGTAGTCTGAGCATGGAACTTTAAAGCATATAAAGGCAGGCAAGATGAGGTGACACCTCCAGCTCTGGCATAATTCAGCAGTAGAGCACATGTCTCACATATAAAAGGTTTGATTCCTGGCATTTCCAGGTACGTCTAGCCCCTGCACTATTGTCTATCTTATGAATTTTAATGATAGGTCAAGAACTTTGGTCAATAGGCAGGGTAGAAATACTCCAAGTAAATAAAAACCAAGAAGACCATTAATTTTACCTAGTACAGTTTTAATGATAAACTTTGCTTCCTTGTTATGAGCTTCACAAAGCTGTCTGGTTTAGCTTTCCTTCACTTTCTCCCTGGACTTGCATTTTAAGAAAATGCATTTGGCCCAACTTTAGGCGAAAACTAAAGACCGACTTAGAATGTGGTCTAAACCTCCCTTTAAATCCATCTCAGCCAAGATAAGGGAACTCACTCTGAAACTCACCTACAGGTGGTACTTAACACCATGGAAACTGGCACTGATATGCCCAAGAACCACACCAAAATGTTGGAGTGGCTGCACCTCCACAGACACATACCTCCACATGTGGTGGGAATGCCCCAAAACCCAACCCTTCTGGACAGCAGTCCTACAAGAAATATGCAAAATAACTAAATAGGTATTAGAACTCACCCCAGAACTGGCCCTACTGAACATCTTCCAAGAGCATAATGACCACTCACATTATACAGAGCTTATAACCCACCTACTCTCAGCAGCCAGAAGCCTCATAGCCAGACATTGGAGAGACCTGTCAGGGGTGAACATTAACCAGTGGTATCAAATCATATGGGAAACAGTCTTACTAGAAAAGCTAACCAATAAAACAAAACTGACACGGGGACAAATAGAAGAAAATGCCTCACCCCAATATAGCTCCCCTTTATCACATACACAGCCCAACAAGACAACAACAAGAACCCACCAATAGCATACAAATCAGTCTGGCTTACATGACTCAACAAGTCCTCCACCTCCAAAGGAAAACAAACCCCACTGCAGCTAACCACAGACAACCAACCATATCCTGGTCCCCCAACCAGAAACAAAACAAGCGAATAGAACGAGAACCTGCCGCTGACGCGAAACCCCCCACGTACACTGCAAAAAATATAAATTTCACCGCTACCCCTCCTTCCTGACCTTATACTATACTCAACAATAATGTCTCATAACAAATGTAACTGATCTGTAGAAAAGACTGTACAACTTGAGAAAAGAGACAAGGCATGTACTTTTGTAAACCAAGAAAAACTTTAATGATAGTAAAAACGTATAATTCATTAAGCCCTTGCTGTTAAACTTTGCTGAGTCACTCAGTCCCCCATCCCATCTGATGTGTAATGGATGGCATTTACAGCTCATTAAATGTAACTGGAGCAACATTTGTTTTATCACCTGACTTCAGAGCAAGCCAAGCCAATTATCCATCTGTAGATGACATATTTTTTAACTCTCCCATTAAGTCAATAAACGTTAAGCATTTAACAATGCCACTCTGTTATAAAATAATGAAGCTAGGCAGAAGGGGAGAACCTCAGACAAATCATCCGAAGATATTTCAATCAAGATTGGTAAGTGGTAGATAGCAAGTCCCCATCAGAAGTAAATAAAATTGCATTAAAAAGATGGAACCCACAGATCAAAACCTGATTATATTTTACTTATTATTATGTATAAACCATTTAAAAATACATTATCTAATGCAAAACCTTTCAACACAATGACATAGTCAGCACCATTGATGACAGGAGGGAGACCCACTTACGGTGAAAGATCTGCACTGGTTAACAATTTGCTACCAGGCCAAGCACACAACTTGGATCCAGTTTTCCTGTGAGATCACTTTACCCCATATATGCCCACTCAACTGCTTCAATCTGTGGAACTGACATAGTATTATCAACCATTTTTCCTATGCCTGCATGGAGCTCAGCCTCACCATCAACCTGATGAAGACCATTATCCTCAGTCACAATGTCGCCAGCACTCCATGCATCGGAACTGGTGACCACATGCTTAAGGTGGAAGACATTTTTGTCTACCTGGCCTCCAACATAGCCACCAACCTTTCCAATGATGCTGAACTGGACAGATGTATTGGCAAGGCAGCAATGGCAATGGCAATGGCAATGGCTCACCTCTCCAAAAGGGTATGGGAGAACGTGATGCTAACATCCAATACCAAGATGAAGGTCTTCCTGGCTTGTGTATTGAGCACGCTGCTTTATGGAAGTGAGTTGTTGGCAACTTACAATTGCCAGGAGCAACACCTCAACACCTTCCATATACATTGTGTCAGGAAGATTTTGGGTATCAAATGGCACGACAGAGTCTAAAATAAAAACGTGCTCTCCCAAGCCCATATTCCCAGTATGTACACACTTCTGCTCAGCGGATATACTCTGTGGGGAAGTGGCTTCAGGCACTAGGCCTGTTGGCACACAAACACTGCATTGCAAAGACATCTTCAAACACGGCATGAAGGCTGGCAAGATTTGCCCCACTGTATGGGAACTCCTTGCAGATGGTCACAGTGACTGGAGACAGACAGTCAGGTCATGCATATGCAGCAGCGGCCATCGTACGCCTGTAGCAGCAAAACTGGACACCTTCATCTACCCCACTTGCAATAAAGCATGACTCTCCCATATTGGTCCCATACAGCCACAGCAGGCACTGTAACTCTCTGATGGTTTGACCCAAACCATCAGGTGCACTCTTCCTGAGAAACAGACAGATGCCAATGATTATTCTTGTTGTTCACAGGAAAATGCTATGAATTCTTCACAGATTTATTTACCATGCCTTTATCTTGCTTTTCAGACAATAATAGTTTCCCAATGTGCCTTGCATCAAACAAAGGCATGAAAAATAGAGACAGGCTATGCCATCAGGCTTATAAGTAGGGCTGGGCAATATCTGGTGTTCAACCTCATGCTAGATCACCAGCTAAACATTGTGATATACACTGCTCATAGCAATTACCGTAGCGGGCATTTGAAATCAACCATAGAAATACAATTTAAGCTTTCCACCACTATAGTAAACAGAGATAAGCAGCAGCTTATTTCAAAGACAACTTTGATTTTGACAGTCAATTCACTTCTCACAATGCCTAAATTGCCTTCAGATCATCTTAGATATGCATAAACACACCAGAGGCATTAGCTTTTATAAATGGCTGCAGTATTTAAAGCACTTCGGGGGATTATCTCTTATTTTGGAGGGTAAAAGGCACAAGCAATCTTTGAGCTGCAGTTGCTGAGAATAATATTTAGTTCCTCTGAGAAGCATCAGCTGTGGAATCACTGAAAGAAGATGTCTTCAAGCACAAAGAGACTAATAAGATACCAGGTTTTGATTTTTAAGAATAAAGCTGCTTTTTTCTCTCCAACATTTTTTACTGTATAGCAATTGAGACAGTACTGTATTCCATACATGATGATTAAAAAATAGGCTTTGTTCTCTCTCATGGGGTTTTTTCAGACACAACACCAAAGCATGATTTGGTATTACATTAACAAGCACAGTGCTTATGTGTGTCCCAATTTCTCTTCTCAATTCTAGTTTAGTAGTTTGAACTGGGTTTGCAATCATGGTTTGGGGCAAATGATGGTTAGCACAAACCATCATTTGCCATTACATCTGAACTAGGCAAGTTACACTTTGCCCCCTAGTTCAAAGTGACAGATTAAACTGGAGCGCGCAAGGGAAGTAATGAGGGAAAGATTCTTCACAAAGCACCAAACCATAGTTTGGTGTTACACTTTAACCAAGCCACTGTGAAGGCAAGTTCTGTAAAATCCCCTATAGGTAAAGGTAAAGCGACCCCTGACTGTTAAGTCCAGTTGCAGACTACTCTGGGGTTGCGGCGCTCATCTCACTTTACTGGCCAAGGGAGCTGGTGTACAGCTTTCAGGTCATGTGGCCAGCATGACTAAACTGCTTCTGGCAAACCAGAGCAGCACACGGAAACACCGTTTACCTTCCCACCGGAGCGGTTCCTATTTATCTACTTGCACTTTGACGTGCTTTCGAACTGCTAGGTTGGCAGAAGCTGGGATCGAACAACAGGAGCTCACCCCATCGTGGGGGTTTGAACTGCCAACCTTCTGATCGGCAAGCCCTGGGCTCTGTGGTTTAGACCCATGTCCCAGTAAAATCCCCTCTAGAGGACCCTTAAAGTGAGGGACATCACCTGCTTGTATCCAAACAGGAAGAAAAGCTTCGTACCCCCCACCTTGATATACTCTTCTTTTCCAACTGCAATTTAGCACCTTTTGAATCAGGCACCTTTTCTGTCACAGTCCAGTGACAAGAAAAGGCGCCAAACTGAATTATTATTATTATTATTATTATTATTATTATTATTATTAATTTATATCCCACCCTCTCCAGCCAAAGCCGGGCTCAGAACGGCTAACAAGAGTAAAAGTAGCACAGTTTACATAAAATCACAATCAATTAATTAAAACACATTCTAAAATCAATTCATTCTAAAATCAGTTCAGAATCAAATTAATGGCAACCATTGGGCTAGAGTTCTATAAGGATTACCAAAGGAGCGGGTGAGACTGTGCCTTGGCCAAAGGCCTGGCAGAACAGCTCTGTCTTGCAGGCCCTCTGGAAAGATATCAAGTCCCGCAGGGCCCTAGTCTCTTGTAACAGAGCATTCCACCAGATTGGGGCCACAGCCAAAAAAGCCCTGGCTCTGTTCTGAGGCCAGCCTAACCTCCCTGTGGCCCAGGATCTCCAAGATGTTTTTGTTTGAAGACCATAAGGTCCTCCGTGGGACATAAAAAAGATGAATGTGGCTAGAAAGGAAGAAGGGTTAACATGTTTAGAGTGTGCTCTCGATTCTTCCTTTTCAACTTAGCCCTACAGTTTTGCCTTTCCTGTGCCTGACATCATATGCAGGGGAGGCCCCTCATTGGCAAAGTGGAATGTAGCCCTGTGAAGTTTCAGGGGAGGGGGGAACACCCTCAAACCTCCGAAACCATGGTCTAGTCTTTCTTCTGACACACATAATAACATTTCCAATTACTGAGAGGCTTTCGTCCATCTTCTCTGCCTAGGCAGCCATTAAAAGACTAGCAGTAGACTTCGACCCCTGCCTCCCAAGTAGAGGGACTAGTTAAACACAAGCAACCATCTCATGTTTTCTCTTTCAGGAGCCTGGCCTTGAGGCCCCAGACATGGACTGTGATGTGCATAGAGCTTTGTGACTGCCCTCCTAAGCCACCATGCGGCTGTTTGTTCTTCCCTGTTGGTACACATTTTTTCCTCAAACAGCAGGATGCGTGCGCCTTTTTTGTGAGGGGGTGCGCTAGGTTCTTGCTTCAGCTTTCTTTATTTTTAAAAATACCTTTATTTTGTGAGAAAGCAAGACATTAGTACCAGCCCAGCCAGGTTACTTTCCTCAGTGCAGGCAAAGAGGCAAAAAAGAAAAATCATTTCTTTCTTGGTTCCTGGAGGTCTTTCTTTTGCTTTAAAAGGTTGGGGTCCCTCGTGCAACAGCTTGCTTTTCTGTTGTAAAGGGGGGAGAAGAAATTGTTCATCTACATCAGGAGGTGTTTTGTCCTTGGCTGGGGAAGAGACATAAAGAGTGATAATTGTGAACTGGCTTGTATAACGAAGGGAGCTGGCTTAGAGGGGAGGGATGTGTTTTTCTTTGCTTATTCTATTGCTTGTGAGAGATGGGGCAACAGAACACAATATTTAATTCTGGAGACTGGATATGCTTATATTGTAATCTGGGGAGAGCGCTGGCTAGAGAAGGAGGTGGCTTTTATTTTTAAAGCAGTCTCTGACTTTTGCAACAAAGCTTTCAAGCCTATCCCCACTTATCTGGCAGTAAGTTCCACTGAGCTCAATGGCACTTACTTCCAAGTAAACATGATTATTATTATTTAATATTTTTCTGTCCCACCTTTCTCCCAAGCTGAGATTCAATGGGGCATGTATAGGAATGCACTGTAAATGAATTCTTTTTTTAAAAAAACCACACACACAAAACCACTTAATATAACCCAAACTTAATACTGTATCACACAATTTTCTACTCCTTTTTGGAACAGTGAGTTCCATTTTCTTTGATTTTTATCTAACTGGAATCCACACATGTTGTAATGTATTTAATTTTCTTTTCCAAAAAATCCATATTTGAGCTGCTCTGCAAAATCTGTTGTTTTGCAGAAAAAGAACCTGGAACCATATTGGGTGACAGGGAAGGGTGTACATGGGGCCTCGATTGCACACACTTTACCAAATTCTTTGCTGCAACTGACCTTGAACTGATGCCTTGGTTTCTCTCAGATTCAGAGCCAGCAGAGTTCTTAGGTTAAAAGCTGAATAAAATGATGGCACATGCAACTAAAAGTCTGTGGAATAGCTGGAAATCTAAACCTGACATAATGAACAGCTAGACTGCCAAAGTGCATTCCAGCTACAAAACGAGTGGTATACAATTTTTTAAACAACAACAAAAATATAATGTGCACTACTATTGCTTTTGTTTTTCTCTACACACACTGTCTTTGTTAGTAACTGGAACAACAGTGGGAGTACTAATATTCCTTTACCTCCAGCATTTGCCTTCCATTAAACATATGATGCCAAATTTGCTTCTAGGCATGCTGTTTTCTGCAGAACCGTGATCACCAGTTGTCACTGTAAAGAGCCTTGTTTGCTTTTCATACAGTATACAGACTCTAGCAGACTTTGCTTGAAAAGTGGTGTAAGACTGAAGATTTGAGATGGTAACAATATGTTTGGCAGAATCCTAGGTGTCAGACATACAGTCACAAAGTTGCAAAAGCAGAGGGTGATTTTCAAGGGGGAAACTTGTGAGAGGAGATGTGATGCTTAGATTTCCTCAAATGCTTTTCCTCCAGCTGGTGTTCCACAGACAGGATTGCAGAGAAGCAAGTGTGTGAACAGGGACACCTTCTGAACCAAGGTTAGACACTTGGGTGTGAAGCATTTGCACAACTGTACGGTTTAAGTGTCCACTATCAATTTGCAAGGGGACCTCACAAGGAACCACCTCCTAGGCTCTACTCATGTGACCTCATAGGCTCCACCCATGCACCCCACCAGCTTCCAGTGATGGGACATTTAACGGACTGGGCCAAATGGGGAGGCCTAATGGGCTTAATTAGTTGCATGGGACACAGATTCCCCATTGCTGTCTTAAAGACTAAAACATATTATGATTAAACAGGGAGGGGGAGCTATAAAGCTGGTGTGAGGAACCTGTAGCCGTAAGGCTGATTTTATATGGCCTGTAAATATGACGGCAATAAGAAAGATTGTGCTATACAATCCTGCACTGTTGTGAAGTCTGCCCACTTTTGTTTCCCACTCTATCCACCATCAGTTGTGGCCCCCACTTACTTTTTCTATAGGCTAACAGCCCTTGCTGGGGGGAAAGAAGAAGAAGAAAATCCACACCTGATTCAAAGAGGGAAACATAGAGAGAATGCCAATAAAGGGCAGTGGAATGCAAAAGGTTTTGCTTCCAAGCCCCCACTGCTGTGTTGCTAGTCCACTCCCCTGGCCCCTCCCCCACTTGTTCCTCCTAAAAGCACATGAAAAATTCAAGGACTGAGAACTCAAGGACTGAGAAAAATTCAAGATGAGCTCGGCTAGTCTTTCTGCTGGTGGCAATGACTCTCACTGATTCTAAGCATCATTTCCTAATTCTTGAAACATTAATGTTGTTTACTGCTGTCAATCAAAGCTACTTCAGTCTTGTGAAGGCAGACTGCCTACACTATGCAAGCTGGGTAATGTTGCCAACTAATCAGCAGTGACGGCAGCAGTAATAGACTAACCACCAGCTTGCTATGTCCCTCCAACCTTCTGACCTAGGGTCTAGTCATTTCTTAGTAGCATGGAAGTCTGTTTTCCTAATTTGAAAAACATTGTATTTCTGAATTTGTATACATTGCCCCTCACTGTGATTTTCAGATACTTTGTACTCATTGCTCTGATAAACTGATCATTGTATCAGAATGGAAACTCAGTAGCACGTGAAACTATGCAAAATATATAATGACAGGACAGCAAGGTGCTGGCACCATCAAAACGCCAAAGCTGACTTTCTACTATTACACACCACCCCAATCTCCAAGAAGTGAGAGAGTCTAGGGGTGTCTTTGCTTTACCAAAGATTTGGCTTCCTTGGAATGAATGTGTGTCTTTATGAATGTGTGGTGTCTTTAGGCAATATAATTTTATTTATATGCAATCTGGGCATTAGGCTGGAGAGTCTCGCAGCATTGATAATCCAAAAGACCTTGCTCCCCCTCTCAGTTTCCAGGGGAACCCCAAGTCCAGCTTTGGATTCAGCACAAAGCAAGACATGTCTCTGTGTCTCCCAGCTTCTAGCTCATACCCACAACAATTCTGGCTTCAGATGGGTGAGGGAAACGCCCATCTGTTTTTTTTCTATGGCACACAGTAACTTTTTAGGATATGTTAAAATCATGGTACTTAACTAGCCAGCCAAAGCCATTACCTTGATAAAGGAACTGGTTGGCAAGTTCCCCTTACACATTCTACCCGCACAGATTCAGGATCCCAAGGACTGGGAGGGATCCAAGGTATCATCCGGACTGAGCCCCAAACTCATAACAATACACATGCGGTGGGGATCCAACTGAGTGTCACACTTTTGGAAAAGCAATAATTACACTATTCTTATTAATGTAGTTTTTCAGCCTCAGTTATGAGCTGGTCTGTTATGTCTCCTTAAACATGCTAAACACTTACACTGCACAAACGTTCAGTCTCTGAATGCTGGTTGCAGGGGGTCACAAGCTGGGAGAGTACTGTTGCCATATAGTTCTGTAACTCCTTACAACCCTGTGTCTAAGGTGCAAGCCAATTCATGGATATTGACTACACATGCATGGATGAACAATACGAATGACAAGCACAATGCTTTGCAACTTTACTGTCAGCGTTTGCTTATGTTTTTGCAACACTGATGTCATTTATGAATAGTTCCATGCTCTGCTGGTGACATTTAGTACTTGCAGCAATTGTCACAATAATGCCAAATTCCTAAATCTCATTGAAGACTGCAGCTGTGAACATCTGGGATAGACCTGAGGCTCTGTGCATTCTCCTATTTGTCAATCTCATAATAAAATGCAAAAGACATAATTATTGTCTTTATTAGTGCACAGTATGAAAAAGGCCTGAACAATGATGCCATGCTAGAATTATTATTCTTTTTTAGAAAACTGGAGCTACATGCCTTTTGGGGAGAGAGGACTGATGTGGCACAGCAGCTAAGACAGCTACAATTAGGAGGTTTAAATCCTACCTCTGCCATGAATTCATTAGCAACTCCTCCTCAGTCTCCCATCTGCAGAACTATAGTAATACCTGCAGGGTTATTGTTATCTTTACAAGATAATATTTGAAGTGCTTTGAACACTCAGTCACTATGCTCAATCACAATGCAAAATGTAGAACTCCATCAGCTCCCCGCAGTTATAATTCACATATATTGTGTACATTATATATTGTTCTTTAATCAGTGCCCCTAACTGTAGTGCAACTACTATTAATGTCATGGTCTGTTCCTGAAGCTGGGTCTAAACCAGGGGTCAGCAAACTTTTTCATCAGGGGGCCAGCTCACTGTCCCTCAGACCTTGGGGGGGGCAGACTATATTTTGGAAAAAAATATGAATGAATTCCTATGCCCCACAAATAACCCAGAGATGCATTTTAAATAAAAGCACACATTCTACTCATATAAAAACATGTTGATTCCCGGATCATCCGTGGACCAGATTTAGAAGGCAATTGGGCTGGATCCGGCCCCCGGGCCTTAGTTTGCCTATCCATGGTCTGAACTATGACCACACTCTGCTAAGAGTTGCATTATCACACACTTCTAAATGGAACTTGTGAAGGAGAATTAACTGCTGGACTGTAGATAATGTAGTTATGGATGCTGCTATAGGAAATCAAGCAGCATGATTAACTCTTAGGACTAGCTCAGTTGGTTAGAGCATGGCGCTCATAACACCAAGGTCACAGGTTTGATTCCCATAAGGGACAGCTGCATATTCCTGCCATGCAGGGACTAGACCAGATGATCTTCAGGGTCCCTTCCAACTCTAGGATTCCCCAGTCAAGAGAGCTTTATGGGTGGTTTATAAGATGCACCCATGGAAGCAACTCAGCAACAGAATGCAGGTGAGGCTGCTGTAAGTTGACACAAGAACATAAGATGAGCCAGCTGGATCAATGGCCCATCTAGTCCAGCATCCTGTTCTCACAGTGGCCTGCGGGAAGCCCCAAAGCAAAACTTGGTCACAACAATGCTACTCACCTGTGATTCCCTGCAACTGGTATCAAGATACACGCTGCCTCCGATAATGGAAGTGGAGCATATACATTGTGGCTAGTAGCTGTTGATTGTCTTTAAACAGACAACTTTGCTACATTGGTACAAGATCGATTTATCACCCTTCTACCCCACCTTTCCCCAGTGGAGCTCAAGGGGGAGCACAAAGCTCTCTTCCATTCAGGGGTGCCAACTTGAATAAAATATTGGGGGGACCCAGGTAAGCACCCTGCCCCTCATGATCAGGCACAAGACTGTGCACACACATTATTTGAATGGCAATGCCCATCTACTGGGAGGGGGCGCCTCCCTCAAATATTTTATTGGGGGCCCCCAAAGGGACCTTGGCCCCTAGGAGTTGGCCCCATGTTTCCACCCCATCGTATCCTCACAACAACCCTATGAGGGAGGTTAGGCTTGAGAGACTGTGACTGTCCCAAGGTCACCCAGTGAGTTTCATGGCTGAGCAGGGATTTGAAAACTGGTCTTCCAGGTCCTAGTCCAACGCTCCCAACCACTATACCACACTGCCTTGATCTGCAAACATTGGCCTAAAGCAGAGGAGACTGAACTGTGGCTCTTCAGGTGTTGTTGGACTCCAACTCCCATCAGCTCCAGCCAGTGCTGACAATGAGCAGGCATGATGGGAGTTGGGAGTATCTTGAGTCCCACATGTTAAGCAACCCTGCCCTAAAGCGACTGAGGATAAATGATGCTGGAAGGAAAGGTAATCAAAACTTTCCCCCACATTAAGATAGATAACCCCTCCACTTACAAACCTGACTAGGAAGGCCCAGGTGTATGGTTGTGGCTGATTTCACAGCAATCTCTCCTAGAATTGTAGAGTTGGAAGGAACTTCAAGGGTCTTCTAGTCCAACCCTCTGCAGTGCAGGAATCTCAACACATGGTCCCCTGAAACCAAACCTGACCCACCTTAGCTTTGCAGTGGCGTAGCGTGGGTTGTCAGCACCCGGGGCAAGGCAAGTAATTTGTGCCCCCTAACCCGTGGATTTGCGCCCCCTAACCCTACCCCCCAGATGTTGCGCCCGGTGCGGCCGGCCCCCCCTGCACCCCCCACGCTACGCCACTGTAGCTTTGCACAGGTGTTAGCAGTTTTATCGCTGCACCACTATGAATCCGTTTTTTTAAAAGACTTAAAGTTGTATTATGAATCAGCAGCTCTCTGCTGGTTGAAAGATTGGCTGCTTCTTGAAAACACTGATGTTTTGGATCTGGGAGGTTTTAACAATGCTTATGGATGGCATGCATATTTGTGGTATGACAAGGTTAAAAGTCATAAGGCTTTCAAGAACCATATTGTCAGGAAAGCAGTGTTTAATGTCTGGATAAAATATAAAGACTTGCTAGAAAACAAGACCCCAAGGTGGTTATCACCAATGGAAGCTAAGGCCTGGAAAAGACTCAATATGGAGGCCAAATGGCCGAAATATTAGAAAAAGATGGAGATAATTGGAGGCTGCAGAGTTTGGAGAAACTAAAAGATAAAGTGCGAGATTGGTTACATTATGCTCAGATTAAAGAGGTTTTTAAGTTGGATAAAAAGATAGGATTCCAGATGGAAAAATCAAAGTTGGAAACGGAATTGCTAGAACCTAAGACTAAGGTACTTTCAAGAATGTATAACTTGCTGTTAAAATGGAATACACAAGATGAAACAGTTAAATCGGCTATGATAAAATGGGCACAGGACATTGGGTACAATATCATGTTTGCTGACTGGGAAAGGTTATGGACCACCAGTTTGAAATTCACGGCATGTAATGCCTTGAAAGAAAATATTATGAAAATGATATATAGGTGGTACATGACTCCAGTCAAGCTTGCAAAAATATACCATTTGTCTGATAATAAATGTTGGAAATGTAAAGAAACTGAAGGAACGTTCTTTCACCTCTGGTGGACCTGCCCTAGAGTTAAGGCTTTCTGGGAAATGATATATAATGAGTTGAAAAAGGTATTTAAGTATACCTTCCCTAAGAAACCAGAGGCCTTTCTTTTAGGCATCATCGGCCAGAGGGTGTTAAAGAAGGACCGAACATTTTTTATGTATGCAACAACAGCAGCAAGGATACTTGTCGCCAAACACTGGAAAACCCAAGATTTGCCCACACTGGAAGAATGGCAGATGCAACTGATAGACTATATGGAACTAGCAGAAATGACTGGCAGAATCCGAGACCTGGGAGAAGAGGCTGTGGAGGAGGACTGGAAGAAATTTAAGGACTATTTACAAAAATATTGTAAATTGTATGAGTGTTAAGAAAGATGTAAGATTATAAATAATATGGCACCATTAAGTTAGTTGAAAGGAATATGAAGATAAGTGAAAATATAAGAAAAGATAAATTTTGGATAAATATTATGCTAAAATTAAGCTTTTAAGGTTTGGGTAAAAATATCTAAAATTAGGGACACAATATTGGAAAATTATAAAATAAGAATTGAAACAAGGTGATAAATTGCTGGGTAAAGTTTGATAAACTTGGAACGCAGGAACGAGAGATGTGAGGAACTCCAAAGAAGCAAAGAAAATATGGCTATTGTAAAGTTATATGTTATTTTGTCTGGGTTTTTTTTCTATTGTATTAAGAAAATCTTTAATAAATATCTTATAAAAAAATGAATCCGTTTTTCTTCTTCTCTGCACTCACTGAATACTTCTAAAGTATTAAGCTTCTGTACCTTCATGAGGACTACAAACTTGTTCTTTTAAAACTAAAGAACCCCAACATTTCCCTTAATTTTAGAGGGGCGAGGGGAATCGTTGTGGTGTGTCGGAATGAAGTGGAGGTCAAACCCCCGTCTCCCTCCTCCCTGGAAGTAGGAGACCCGCCTCCTTCCCTCTGGCTCGGCCACTCACCCCCCAGCCAGTTGCTGGAGATGTTCTGCAGCATGGTGAAGGGGACGCAGAAGAAAGCGATGAGCAGGTCGCTGAGGGCCAGAGAGCAGATGAAGATGTTGGTGACGGTGCGCATGGCTTTGCGGCGGCTGACCACGTAGAGCACCAGGCCGTTGCCGAAGAGCGCCAGGGCGAAGATGAGCACGCAGATGAGCACGAAGGCCAGCTTGGCGCGCCGCGGCAGCTCCGGGATGTAGACCAGCGGCTGCAGCCCGTAGAGCGCGATGAACTGCTCGCGGGTCACGTTGTTGTCGCGCAGCAGCTGCGCGAACTGCTCCGGGGTGATGTTCAGGGAGCGCATCGCGGCGACGGGGCGGCTCAGACGGCGATCCTCTGCAGCATGGCCGGACCAAGCGGGCGCTCCTGGCGGGAGGCTTAGAAAACCAGGGAATTTTCTTTAAAATTTAAAATTCGTGGAGGGGACACTTCTCAGCCTTGCTCGACGGCGCCCACAGCTAAGGGCTGCAGCAGGATCCGCGCCCCAGCTCGCCTTTTATTCATTGCCCAGACGTCTCCACGAGGATCTGCCCTTCGTCTGAGAAAGGCAGCAGAAGCGAAGAGCAAAAGGGTGGCGCTTAATCGAGGGTGTGAAACTTTTGAGAGCGAGACGCGCTTGTCCACCCGCCGCGCGCGCCGCAGCCTTCCAGTCTAGAAGAAGGCGAGGAAGGGGCGAAAAGTCGAGCTTGGGAAAAGCAGCGAAGGGCTCCTATTGGAGACTTCCTCCGAGCCGCTAGCCAATCGGTGAGCAGAAAGAGCGTCTTCTCGGGCCCCCGTCCTTCAAAGTTTCCCGGAGCGCCGGGGCTCGTCGGGGATTGGCTGGCGCTTGTTGGGGAGTCGCCGGAGGGGCGCAGCTGACGCTTCCTCGGGCGGACAGGGGCGCTTGGAACGCGGCTCCGAGCGGGCGCAACGAGGCTGCAAAGCAGCCGGAGAACTGACCTCGCGGAGATCGGAGAGCGCTGCGTCTTCAGAAGAGAGCGCTATGGGGCGGCACAGGGCAAGACTCTGGAGCCTTGGAGGTCCAGGACGCCACTCTGCCAAATAAGCCGCAGAAGGATCCCCAGGCGCAGGCGGACGTGCTCTGCTTTGCTCCACGCGAAGCAAATGAAGGATTAGCTGTAACAAATTAACGATGGGTCCCTGTGAGACCATTGCTTCCGGAATCTAATATAACCAACTGCCTAAATTTATGTCTTCCCATGAATTACATTGATCTGGAGCTGGAGGATTAGAATTCTTATTTTTAGTTTACTAGGTTTTAAAACAGCTTAAGGAATACAGTGGTACCTCAGGTTACAGACTCCGCTAACCCAGAAATAGTGCTTGAGGTTAAGAACTTTGCTTCAGGATGAGAACAGAAATCGTGCTCCAGCGGTGTGGCAGCAGCAGGATGCCCCATTAGCTAAAGTGGTGCTTCAGGTTAAGAACAGTTTCAGGTTAAGAACGGACCTCTGGAACGAATTAAATACTTAACCCGAGGTACCACTGTATTTGAACATCAGTCTGAAACTTCTTTAGGTTACAGCTTGACCTTAGGGATGCAAAGGTGGGAAGGGAAGTCCCCCTGCGTTCAGTGTGGTTTGGTCCCAAAGCATAGTTGTCAACTTACAGATTTGAAAATAAGGGACCAGCAGCCTCAAAAATAAGGGATCAGCAGCCAAAATAAGGGATTTTTCGGGCACAGGTATGTTCAACCTCTGAGCTCCTCCAAGCCAAAGGCAGAAAGCCCAGCCAGCAGCCAAACGAAGCCTCAAGCCTCAAGGAAAACCACCGTCACCTCTCCGCTGGGAAGCGCTGAGCAAAGGTGAGTCCCCAGGCAACACAGCCAATTTGATCAGCACAAGGCATGCAAGCTCCACCCCCCAGTCGTTCTTAGACTTCTTACTGGGTGAGCAACACAGTTGGAGCCTCCCTCCTCCCTGGCCAGCAGGGAGGGAGAGGAGCTGCTTCCTTTGAAATGCGGGAAATTTAAGGGACATCATCAGTAAGGGACAGCAGCGGGACATGGCGCTGGGATAAGGGACTGTCCCGCCAAATAAGGGACGCTTGACAGCTATGTCCCAAAGTGAGTGCACAACTTTAAAGAGAGCCAACACCAGGTGTGGGGCAGCCCTCAGAAAAGTGGTGGGGCCGCAAGGTGCCATGAGAAGGCTGATGACACCCAGCTTTATCTCACCATCTGGTGAGATGGTTGAGAGGAAATAAACTGAGTTTGAATCTTGGCAGGATGGAGCTACTAGGGGTTGCTGGTTCTGGTGCTCGAGAATTGGACAGTTGACTGTCCTGAATGCAGTTGCACCCCCATTTCTTTTTTAAAATTACATTTATATACTGCCTTTCGCCCAACAACCCCATAAAAACACAAATTGCCCAACTTGATATTAATAAACAATGCCCCCAAACTCATTTAAAAGACTATGAATGGTTCAGTCAGCCAAAGGCCTGGCTGTAGAGCAACATTTTAATCTGGCGCCTAAAGATATGTAACGAAAGTGCCAGGTGAGAATCCCTAAGAAGAGCATTACACAAAGGGAGCCACCACGGAAAAGGCCCATTCTCATGTTGCCATCCTATGGACCTCTCGGGGAGGGGGGAACTTGAAGGCCTCAAATGATGCTTGCAAGGTCCAGGTTAAGGGAAAGATGGACTCTGAGATATTACAGTCCTGAGTCATTTAAGCACTCTGAATTGGGCCAAGAAACTAATTAGCAGCCAGTGCTGTCAGGCCAGGATTAATGTAATATGCTCAAACTGTCTTGTCCCAGTGAAAGAGCAGGTACATAATCTAGGGGCAGCTTTTGAATCCAGCTTTGTCACTGAAAGCCTGGGTACCCTCAGTTGGGAGTACCCTTTACCAACACTTGCTGGTACAATATTGATGGAGTAGGAGAGTTTTGCCACAGTAGTCCAGGCACAGGTTAACTTCAGTATGTTGGTGTTTCGTATGTATATTGCAGTGGAGCCCATATATCAATAGCCTGCAAAGATTGTAGGCTGAAAAAAAAAAAAAATTAAGGTTTACTCCCAACTAGGGATGGGAGAGAAATTCAGTTCAGCTCGCATTTAAATATGAATTTATCAAGTCACACTTACCAAAATAATTTGAGAAATGAAACACAGCCATCCTTCAAAATATGCACTTAGCCAAACTAAGTGCTCTCCAATCTACCAATATTTACAAAAATGTACATATTGGGGTGGGGGGGATGTGTATTAAAATGAATATACTGGCAAAAATAGCATACAAAAATCGCATTATATGAGGTGAAATTGCTTGTCAAAAAAAGAGGAATTTTTTGCATGAAAGTGCTGAAGGGTTTTTATGAGGATTATAAAAAAGAAGAAAAATCAGAAATTGCTGCAGAAATGTGAAGAACCAGTGGTTGTTTTTCAGCTGGAACTCACCAGAATTTAGTTCTGATACCTCTCAGGTGGGCACCATTGCCATTGTAAGAGAACAAGGGAGGCGTTCATGGTGAGTTCTGGCACCTGTTTTTCTAAAAAAAAAAAAGCACTGAATTTAAGATTGGGGAAATTAGCAAGATGAAATTGACAGATCCTTCTATCTCTGCTCCCAACACAGGATTGGATTACTGCAATGCAATCTGTGTGAATCCTCCCTTGCTCTCGTCTGGAAATTGTAATTGGTTCAGAATGCTGCAACACAATTGTCGATGGGTGAGTGTGCGTAGAAATGAGCCTCCTCCACAAAGGAGAAGTTTACATTTGTTTCTCTGCCCACTTTTTCCTTTGGCCCCATCCACCTGTGGCCCTTTGAAGGGGACGTGGTCCTTGAGCTGCAAAAAAATAATGCACCTATAATGACAGTTCCACTCACAAGCTAGACTCCAGCTTTGCAGCAGTGAAACAACACAAGCCCGGAGCTCATCAAATCATTACAATTCTGCTAAATGAGTTGTGTAAGTCTGCCCTTAGGCTCAAACTGCCCGAAAGTTAATTCCCTTTAATGTTTTATTCATCTTAGCATTTTATGGAAAAGGTCTCTGTTACAATCATTGACACCTTCAGGGAGGGCTGAGAAAGACTCCTTTCTGAAACCTTGGAAAGCTCACTCTTGTCAGTGCAGACAATACTGAGCTTGAAGGACAAATGACCAGATTCAGTGAAGAACTCCTCCCATGCATGAGGAGGTCGTGGATGGTACAGAATAACCCTCGCCTCCCCTGCCAATGCACAGAGCAGCTATGCTGTCCACATATTCAGCTAGGGGGTGAAGTCTCTACCTTGGCCATAACACCAACATCTCTGCACCATCTGTCCTTGAACTGTGGTGATGGCTCTTATTTGCCTGTGGTGAAAACCTGTATTTTGCATGACTGGAATGTAGCCTACTGTACAAAGTTAAGAGTCACATCCATTGCCTCCCCCACTTTTGTCCCTGGTCCAACCACCACTAGCAGGTGAACCTTGGAAGGTCTTCTGTAAGGACTCCAGGAGGAACAAGATTTCCCCATCCCTGTTGTGCAGAAACTAATGTTGGAGTGGAAGATTAGTTCTGGAGCCAAGACAGAGCACAAGTGAACTGGATAAATGAGAGGCATGAATTGCTGGAGATGGTTGAAGTTCAGGAATATCAATAAATCAATCTTTATTACGGTCCAGAGACCCAACAAACTGTTACAAAGCAATGCACAATTCAGACAGCCTACCTCCAGGTTAAACAAGCATTTTGTTCAGACTTAAAGATAGGGATCATTGGTTCTTGCAACCACCAATAAAAACGTCGCCACTGCTAATGTTCTAGCGTTTGTCCGGTCTTCCAATACCTGATATAGTGAGCCTCTGATTTTCCTGGGAAAGGTACCAGCAAGGGTAATATCAGTTCAGCCCTGGCTTGCTTGTATTTCGCACAGTGCAGCAAAATATGTTTTATAGAATCGATGTCTTGAGCACACGAGCAAAGTCTGTCCTGGTAGGGAACTCCTCTCAACCTGCCATCCAACACTGCAGAAGGAAAGATGTTTGGTCTGGCTTTGGTGAATAACCTTTGATACTTTGGTACTGTCAGGTTTTTAATGTAAGGTGTTAACTTAAAGACATGCCCATAGGAGTACAAACTCCTACTGCCAACGAACTACAGACTGTGTGTGATCAAGATCACAAGTCACTGTGTGTATTATCCCATAATCTTTGCTTTAACATCTTTAGTGAGCCTTCATAACCCAGGTAATAGAAGTTAACATTGTGGGCCTAGATCGAGGAGGTAAAGGTAAAGGTACCCCTGCCCGTACGGGCCAGTCTTGACAGACTCTGGGGTTGTGCGCCCATCTCACTTAAGAGGCCGGGGGCCAGCGCTGTCCGGAGACACTTCCGGGTCACGTGGCCAGCGTGACATCGCTGCTCTGGCGAGCCAGAGCCGCACACGGAAACGCCGTTTACCTTCCCGCTGGTAAGCGGTCCCTATTTATCTACTTGCACCCGGAGGTGCTTTCGAACTGCTAGGTTGGCAGGCGCTGGGACCGAGCAGCGGGAGCGCACCCCGCCGCAGGGATTCGAACTGCCGACCTTTCGATCGGCAAGTCCTAGGCGCTGAGGCTTTAACCCACAGCACCACCTGCGTCCCAGATCGAGGAGACCTGGGTTCAAATGCCCATTTAGCACTGAAGCTCGCTGGGTGACCTTAAACCAATCATTCTCTCTCAGAGTAGCCTACCTCACAGGGCTGTTGGTTGCGAGGGTAGGAGGATTAGGATTTGTGAGCCAATGTAAGAGCTGGGGCTTGAAGCATTCCTTCAGCAAAACATCCATTTGAAACTGTTCCCAAAATGATACTTCAGGCACAATGCTTCCATATTCACTGCATATTTAAAAATAGCCACCCTTTGTTTCCAAAAATGGCACTTTTGCTTCAAGGCCGAACATTTTCTGTGGTTCGCAGTTAGGATTAGGACAAGCTTCCTCAACCTCAGCCCTCCAGATGTTTTTTGGCCTACAACTCCCATGATCCCTAGCTAGCAGGACCAGTGGTCAGGGATGATGGGAATTGTAGTCTCAAAACATCTGGAGGGCCGAGGTTGAAGAAGCCTGGATTAGGAGGCGAGGTGCTGAATTTTGGATACAGTGGAGAGATAAAAGATCTGGATTATTATAAAAGATGCAGGAGGAAATGATTAACAGTAGGACCCACAAAGGGGGGAGGGAAGTCCAAGAGATTCCTTGGAAGCTAGCTTTTCTGTTGGATATGTGGCTGTAAAATTTCAATCTGAAAAACCAAATAAATAAATAAAATTTAAAAGGAGGCAAGGTGCTGACCAGTCTTCATTATACTGTGTTTGTTAATTGTGACTGCATGTAATGTTTAGCTTGCTTGCAAAGATGCAGATGACTTGCAAAGCCATTTTTGACAAGCTCTTGGTAGCAGTACTATTTATCTTAACTTGCAAAGGAAACATGGCCAGGTAAGAAATTTGCTTTAGTATTTTGTAATCATTTTAAAAAAAACTTTTTTGCAGCACTTAAGCTGTCCCCTACCTGCATCCCTACAGCTTTAATCTTTACAGCCCAGGTTTTTCAACGGTTGCTTGATTTGCAGGGTACCTGTCCTTGCCCTGATGTTACAATTTCAGCACTTAAAAAACCCCAAACCTATTCATACTCAGAATGGTTTTTAGTTCCAATGAATTTGTTAAATTGTTGCTGCCTTTGAATCTGATCATCCCATAATAACTCTTTTTCAGATATTCGTTCCTTTCTAGGCAAAAATAAAGAAGTTTAAGGCCAAGTTATTGATTTCTTTCCACAAATGACCCTATGCCCACACTGTTCCATAAGAAGTAAGCAATTCTATTTCTTTTAAACCCAGCAGTTTCCAAGGCAGCTAACAAAAGAGAACATTTTTTTAAAAAAAAAAGCCTTAAAGATGAAATTTAGCACTAAAACTTAACAGAAAAAAAAATAAATGGCATGAAAGGAACACAGCAACCAGTAAAGCCAAAAATGGAAACAATAATATATAAAAGCAGAAGACACCACAATTATTTCCCCTCAGGCCAATAATGCACTTTTAATAACTAAAATCAAACACCTATGGAGGCATAAATTGTTATCTATTTCTGATAACTTCCTGGTTGGACTACTATTATGTGTAGTTGCTTTTGAAGACTTTTCAGAAACTGCAGTTAGTTTAGAATTCAGCTGCTAGATTATAAACTGGACATTGCCACTACGCCAACTGCACTGAACCCAACTCTGTTTCTGGACTAAATTTTAAATTGCTGGGTGTATGCGTAGGGACAGATGGAGACTAGTCTGCTGTTTCTTTTAAAGTGGATTTGTTGGCCAGAGGGAGATGTCACAAGGTACCTCCTTCCATGGAGATTTTTCAGATCAGGAAGCACAGGCATACAAGGAAGTGGCAACGTGCTGGAGGAAATACATAGCGGAAAGAAAGACAGATCCGCACAGATACACACCACCCACGACCACCTCACAATGGAAAAGTAAGGTCAACTTTGCAACTGTCAAAATGATAATCTACCAGCCTTTTAGCTGCATTGCTCAGGAGATAAGAAGAAGAAGAAGAAGAAGAAGAAGAAGAAGAAGAAGAAGAAGAAGAAGAAGAAGAAATAATGCAGCTTTTAAAGATACAGTCTGCCATCTTGAGTCAAAATGCTGACCAACTGTGTCCAGACATAGGCGAAAATCTTCTCCTTGATCTCAGAAACCATCGTCGGAGGCACTGGATGCAGAATGTAGATCTATGATGTAGAATGGAAGATGAGAGGTAAGGGATGCCAAATTTCAGCATCACATAAGGTACCACTGACATTTGAGACCCCAAGGTCTGCTACTGCCCTCATGCAAAATTTGGTAATGATCGGTGCAGTTTTTATTTCATTTAATTTATGGAATTTATATCCTCACCTCAAAGGAGTGCAGGGCAGCAAACACCTGAATAACTGTTGATATATACTACTGTTGTACTGTGTATTTTGGGTCTATGGATCACAATAAAGCCGAGTGTGTGAAAATGATAAACAACAAAAACATCTTTTCCAAACATATTTAGATCAATTCCAGGCAGATGTAGCAATTGAAATTCAAGAACTGCTCTTATTTTATTGGACTCATGTAAATGGAATGCTTTGTTTGTCGTTTGGATTGGGTTGCATATTTTCAATATTCATTGGTGAAATTGTATATTCGTGTGAAATATTTGAATGAATGTATAAACTAAACCGATGAAAACGTCCTTGATCTCTAAATTTGTAAATTATTTGAAAGGCAATTGTAGTCAATCAAACACGTTGGTAGGATTGCAAGAAGCTTTGTAAGGAAAGTTTAAAAATCACTTCAGAGAAGAATAAGAAAATATGATGCTTTGATGTTTTTGATTTGAAAGCAATGGTTAAAGCAGAAATTCTAAATGAAAGATAGAAAATCATAAGGAAGGTTTGAAGGAAGTCCTGGCCCTAAAAAGCCAAACTGTATAATATAAGAGGAGAGATTCACTTCCGGGTCGGCGCCATCGCCGAATGGCGGACTCCCTCCGAGCTCCGGAGGGAGCCTGCTGGATAGGGGTTGGGTCCTGCCGCGCCGTCAACGCGGGGACCCTCAAAAACCATGGGCGGTGATGCCCATGGACTTGGTGACTCGGCGGGCACCGTTTGCGCCCCCCGACCCGCGAAGGAGCCTTTTTAAAGGCTGCGGAGCGGGTGACGGGGGGTGCGGTGCTATGAGTCCACTGCTTCCCCTGCCTAGCGAAGCCACATGCCATTCGGCGGAGAGCAACGACTTCTTCTTTGGAAATTTTGGATTTGGATTAAAAAGAACAACCCGTGAGTAAATTTATCGGACTTAAAAGGAAAATTTGACTTATGAATTTGGAGCGAGCGGGGGAGGTGCAAAAAGGAAGTCCCCCCCCCCCCTGGTGTAGATGTCTTAACGCAAGGATTTGACAACTAGGATCGAGAGATGAACTTGCTTATTTGAAAAAAAAAATTAACTTCACGAAGGGAAATTACAATAATTGTGCTGGAGGAGAAGATTTGTTTGTGGGAACTAAAATGTAACCCCCCGGGAACCGGGAACGATCCGCTATGAGAGACTGGTGAAGAGACACAGAAACTTTGACAGCTGTCAAAGTAGCTGTCAAAGCAGGAAAATAAAAGAGAACTTTGTTACGATGGCTTTGCTGGTTAGATTTGTTACAATTTGGACATAAATTACTGGAAATAAAGGCAGCAAGTTATTTGACTTTTGGGTCTGATCTGGAAAGAAATTAAGTTACCATATTCCCTCTAGAGGGAGGTCGGGACATTGCAACAGTGGCAGCAAGTGGAAAAATACTATGAAATTGAGCAGGATTTGTTATCTCTTGGGAAAGCTGCAAAAACGAAGCATTATTTTGTCTACAGAGGTCTTTACACTAAAGGAGACAATGGATTTATCTGTTGAAGAAAGGAAGGGACTTGACGTAAGTTTTTGTTCCTGAATAAATAAAGCCTCTGTGGAGAACAAGAAGTTTCTGAATTAGAAGGTTTTTGCAGCAGAACAGGAAAAAGAAACCTAAGGAATAAGAGCTGGACTAAACTCGAAGTTGGAACATTTGGGACATCCAGACTTTAAAAGGATCAAGAAACAGAATTTGAGTTTATACTCTTAAACATAGAGGTCTGGATGGAAGAAGAATGATCTTTTCTGAGAGTTTCTCCGAGATTGGACTTTTTGAAATTAAAAGCTATCAAAAGACGGCAAAGTGGAACTGAGATATGGACGTGGGTTCTCCAGGCTGGCAGTAGACAGATGGATGAACTTTGGGGATCGGAACCGGGGAAAGGGGGGGGGGAGATTTGGAATCCAAAGGCTGTAAAATTACATATTTTTTCTTTCTTCTCTTTTTTTCTTTCTTGCTTTATGAAAATAGGGGAATTCGTGGAAGGGAACTGGGGTCGATCTTAGCGAAGTCTAAAAAATACAAGGAGAAATGGTTAAATAAGATAAATTAATTTTGAATAAATAGGTTATTTATAATTATAATAAGGTTTTAAAATTTGGGGTAAGAATTTGTGGAATTAATTTAATGGAAATGGAATACAAGAGGGGGAGGGGGGAAGTCCTGGAAAGATGTCAATGAAATTATGTGTAAACTTTCCTTTTTTATTCTGGAAACTTTAATAAATATTATTTAAAAAATATATATATAAGAGGAGAGATTGTAATAGAAAGCATTATTGTAAAATTAATAAAAAGGATATGGCAAAAAAGAAAAGAAAATGTCCTTGATCTCAGGAACTGTTATGCAAAATTGTGGTCATGATATATTAGGTAAAGGTAAAGGTACCCCTGCCCGTACGGGCCAGTCTTGACAGACTCTGGGGTTGTGCGCCCATCTCACTTAAGAGGCCAGGGGCCAGCGCTGTCCGGAGACACTTCCGGGTCACGTGGCCAGCGTGACATCGCTGCTCTGGCGAGCCAGAGCCGCACACGGAAACGCCGTTTACCTTCCCGCTGGTAAGCGGTCCCTATTTATCTACTTGCACCCAGAGGTGCTTTCGAACTGCTAGGTTGGCAGGCGCTGGGACCGAGCAGCGGGAGCGCACCCCGCCGCAGGGATTCGAACCGCCAACCTTTCGATCGGCAAGTCCTAGGCGCTGAGGCTTTAACCCACAGCGCCACCTGCGTCCCCATGATATATTAAGAGGTGCCCAAATGCACAGAGAACAGAAAGACAAATTTCCAAAACATATAGTACATTCTGAATTGCTCTTTGAATGATGCATTCAAAGCCTTTTTCACGGTGGGGAAAAAGACTTCCAAGAAACTGGAGAAATAGGTTTCAGCCCAACACTGATGACAACCCACAGGTCTTTTTACACAGTAGCGAATTATATGTGCACAACTGCATGTTAGGATCTCTGCATGCCTTATAAAGAATTGGTGCTTGTTTGGGGCAGCTGAAAAATGTGAATTAAGTTTTGACTCCCCGTTCCACATTTGAGATATACAGAGCAGCATGTTGTGTTGGTTGAAAAATCCACCATGGGAGTGCTGATTTCCACAGTCAACCTCTCTCAGAATGCTTTGAAAACATCATCAAGCTCACAAAAAACCCCATTAATCTATTTAATTGGAAGGGTGCCTTTGAAAGAATAGTACTCACAAAGCACCAGGACAACAAAAACAAGGAAATTTTTCCAAACAAGTGATTTGTTAGTGCCATTTAGTTGGGAGAATTTCCCTTTTGAAAACATCATCAGCATCGAATTTTTATGGCAAACTATTGGTATATTTGTCTTTCCGTTATAGTACTGGCAGACATTTTTTGTTGAAGAGCCTCAATCCTCATTAAAAATGTTGTGTTCAGTGTACAGTCCAAAAATACAGTCAATCTGAGCACTCTAGAAACAGACGTTGGCAATGCTTCCAGCAAAATGCTGAACTGGAAAAGGGTGAGGCATGAGAACATAAGAAAAGCCCTACTGAATTAGATCAAAAGTCCATCTAGTTCAGGATTCTGGTCTCACACAGTGGCTGACCAGGGGTCTATGGGAAGCTCCAACCCTGAACCTGAGTGCAACACCATTCTTTGCACCTGTTATTCCCCCAATCAGTATTCAGAGGCAGCATGTAGCCTTTGTAACAATATTCCCCATGAATTTGTTGAATTCCCTTTGAAAGCCATTTATATTGGTGGCCATCACTACCTCTCATGTAAGTGAATTCCATAGTTTAACTGTGTACTGTGTGAATAAGTTCTTCTTTTTGCCTGTCCAGAATCTCCCAGCCTTCAGCTTCATCAGACGACGGTTGCTATGTATGGCTATTATGAAACTTTGCAGCTTCCAGTCTTTGTGCAGTGCAATTATGCAAGATGGTTTTTTATTCCTGTTCTCATTGGAATTGGCTTTCCCCAAGACCCACACACTCTTCAAAATGAAGCAGCCTACCAAAAGTCCAAAATTGCTCTCTCAAAATAAGCTGTAATAAATTCTTCCCACTGTCGCCTTCCTTTGTAATTCAAAGACTTAAAAAAAAAAAGCTGTCACAAGTGCAGGCATTTTAAATGAACTGTCTCTATTGCAATGTACATATTTTAAATACATTTAAATAAACTGGGGGGGGGGAACAAGTGCAGTCATGTATTTACACACATCAGAAAATACTAGAGAGGGGAAGATATCATCAAAAACATTAGTTCCCTAATTTGCAGGGCTAGCTAGCTGTTTATTCATGTTAAAAGGTACTTGCATGCTAACCCTATACAGTGTAGAGTATGCATTGAATGCTAGGTTTAAACATTAAAGTTGTGGTGAGCCATCTTAAGACACCCTTCATATATGCATCTTGCAGAATTTAGGAGCAGTTGGTGAGATTTCATTGTGTATATTTTAACAGTGTTTCTTTGTCTTTATTTCTGTTTGAAGTGTTTATTTTCTATTTTAACTTGATATAAACTTTTCTGAATGTTTAAATGGCTATCATCTGGTGGAGAGGCAGTTACCTCTTTTCTAAACAATTAAAGAAACTGAAAATACAAAAGAGTTCTAAACATGATAGACAACGTGAAAGAAATTCAGAAAAATCGCATGCTGAAGTGTTCAAGTTCAAGGTACTCAGAAGGCAGAACTTAGATCCTCACACACCACGGGATTATTTCATATTGCATGGGAATTTCAGCTATTGCAACAATCAAAACAACCCTTTCTAGTTCTAAGCACCTGTATTTATTTCTGATTGCCAGCTAGCAATTTCCCCCACCCATGTGCATAGATAATCATAGCATGCTAACTCATGTGAATTGTTTTCATATTTTCTGCAAAAAATAACCCCACTCACATTGCCATGTTACAGCTTTATTACCTCCGTGGTTTATCAGATCTTAAGAGTTTTTAGATAAAGATTCTTATGCTAGCATTCTTTGTCCAGTACCATGACCAGTAAAAACATAGCAAACTGGTGTATTTTGAGTCAGATACAAACATTCTACCTATGCAGTACTGAAACGCCATGCTGAACCGGTGGTTATGTTTGCCTGCTATTTGCAGCTTTGACAGCTCCTGATTGACACTATTGTCTGCACTTGGCTGCTCTTGATTGGCACTGTCTTCCCAAAGCCAATCCCAAAAGCTAAAGGCTAAGTTTCTACCTTTGATTTGAACTACAGGCTGCTTAGAATACCCCTGTGTCTCATTATTTTGATTCCCCAGCCAGCCAGCAAACCCAAATCATCTGTTGTCAGGTTCTCAGCTTTTTAATGAACACTGAAGCCCATTTTGTTTCACTTTATAGTTAAAAGTGCTTGCCTGATGTTTTATCATTTATACTTTTAAAGTTTTTAATTATTTTGAATTGATTCACTGCACTTACTGTGCTGGACTATAGGGTGTTTTTAGATCACGGCCTTAAATTTTATAGTACAGATGAATTTATTTTGTCTGTATCTTATGTTTTAACATTGTACGTAAGCCACTTGGGAAACTTTAGCCTTAAAATGCTGGTGACAATGATAATAACTACAAAAACAAACAACTACAATAACAGGAGTAGTAATAGTAATACTGCAGTGTTCAACATGTAGCCTTCCTTTGAGGTATTAGACTCTGAATGTCACTTTTAAAAAGTTATGTTTTATTTCAAGTGGGAAATGGGAAGAAATTTGAATTGGTCCACATTTAAATTCACACATCTATGATTTTTGTGACGTGGTTTTCCAGCCAAGTGACATGTCAGAAATGCATATATGTGTGCATAACAGTGCATCTGTCAGGCGCCAGAGGATCCAAACCCCCACGGTCGGTTGACAGGTATAAATAAGACAAGGGAAAGTTCTTACCAATGTTGTGTATTCAATATTCACAGAGAAAGGCTTAGACATGCTGCCTCTTGAAGTGATGGCATTGCTCCGAGTAAATCTCCACATACCTCTTCTCTCTTCATTTGTCAACAGCACCACCCACCTTACGGTTGCTGCTTAGGGCCATCTGTCTCCAAGCCCTTTGCTCTCCTTCTTTCAATGCTCGCCGGGTTCTGGGAGAGGAGGGGTCTAGAATGCTTTCTAGTGATAATGTGTCAGTCAGCTGTTTCAGCTCCTCCTCTCCCATTATTTCCCATCATCTTCCTCTGAGCTGTTACCTCCCGCAAACCACAGTTGTAAATCTATACTGTCTTCCTCTTCTCTGGAAGGGTCAAGCTGGGGAGGCGGTCTCCACCATTCCTCCTCAGTCGAGTCCCTGGCAACATCTATTGCTGAAAAAGCACATCCCTCAAGAAGCAGTGATGGCTACCAACTTGGATGGCTTGAGAAGAGGATTAGACGAGTTCCTGGAGGATAATGCGTGAGTGATGTCAGCACACCCTGTGGCATGCACGCAGCATGTCGGTATGCCCCAGCATATGCGTGTGTGACGCCAGCATGCCCGTGGCATGCACAAGTGGACTCTTGAGGGTGCCTGGCCCCTTCATTTAAAATTTGTGGGTGCTCATGCACCCAGGGCCCTAGCACTTCTGGCCAGCTCTAAACAGAGTCGCCAGCCACCACCATCCCTACTCCACTGATCATAATATAACAGAGCAAGAAAATTAGCCAGTCACAAACATTCCGTAACTATTTCCAGAACTGCTTTTTAAAAAGCTTTTATAGACAACAGCCTCTTTGTATAAGCAAATAAGCATCAACCTTTTGTTTGCCTTTCAGCAATTTTATCTTGCAATTGTACCTGTAACCGTCTACAACATGCTCTGAAAATGATCTGCTATTGTTTACCATAATACCTCTTCTGAAACAATCATTTGACTTTCACACCACCTAACACTGACAGCAATTTATGTTAATTAGCTTTGTATGAATTCATTTTAACTCTTGTTATTTTACAAGTAATTATGCTTGCCTGGATTTTTTGGAGACGCTTCTGTGAATAACAAAAACAGTGCAAGACACAGGGCACATAAATCACCTTCCGTTGATGTTGCTGGCAACACTGGTAAAAGATGCCTTGTATCCAGAAAAAATAGAATCAGCAGTGTGAATAACGGAGGAGTCTAAAAGAAAATCTGGAGCTTTCCTGATGTTGGGCACTGCAGTCTAATGAACCTTTTATATCAATGGCTGCTAAATATATCTTTATATAATGTAGTTGAGAGCTGTGCAGAATCAACAATAAATGCAAACTACTTTGAGCAAAAGATAACATCCTTGAAATGTTTAAGCTAAAAGGTTATGTTTCATCCATTTGCTTTCTATGTGCTATGTGCTATGTGCACTTTGAGCAAAAGATAATATCCTTGAAATGTTTAAGCTAAAAGGTTATGTTTCATCCATTTGCTTTCTATGTGCTATTTTCTCCTCAGACGAATATTCCGAACTTTGTTTGAATAGATTTCTATGTCTATGGACCAACACCTTGGGGTCTGTTAGGTAAGTGTGGTTTTGAAATGTTTTAACTAAACATTAGAAGACATACTTTAAATGAATAAATGAAATGTTTTATTCATTTGTTTGGGATACTTGCATTCTTACTTTGACATCAAACTCTTTCAAGGTGGCTTACAAGAAAACATAGAAATCCCATTGAAATCTGGGTAAATAATATTTGGAATGTGGCTCTATCAGAACACCTTACTTGCCACAGAAGGGTACTTAAAGACACTTCAAAGATAGATACTTTTGGTGAGACCTGGCTTCTATTCTTTTCCTTTATAAATGAGACAGAAGATACTTTTATTCCACCTACAACTCAAGAATTTCTGTGGAGAGGATACTTGAATTGATAATGCATAAATAAACATATTGTGCATGAAACTTAATAAGAATGTACCACTTAGGGTGAAAATCTGGACACAAGTTGTTGAGTTTGTTGGTTTTGGTTGTTTTTGGCCAAAGTGGTTGATTTTCCCAGACGTTTCAACGATTCCACCAGGACACTGTTTACAAGGGCCGAGTACCACCGGACCAGTTGCTGTAGTTATATGAAATCCATATATATATGGATATATATATGCACGTCATGGAAAATATTGTTACGAGTTTGTAGCGTACAAGACACCCTAAATTCCTGGGCCCAATAAAAATTAGAACTAATCAAGGTTTGGGGAGTTAATTTGTGCCACGCACTGAACCTCTGGATGCAGTGCTTATGTTAAGAATACAAGCCAGGCCAGCCTGGTGATAGCTCATTAAGTGTGGGTCATTATGGAAACAAAGCCTGAGAATGGCCGAGTCGTTACACAAACAAAAGGGTAGGCAGATGGGCAATAACAAAGCAGTTACTCTGTGCTGGACAGGAGAAGGGTGTGAGCCCCTCCTTCTTCCAGAGAAGTAGTTAGCAAGAGACAAAAAGCCAGAATTTTAAGGATGGGAGTTGGCACTGATCTGTTAGCATAAACTGTGACAGGCTGTGAAAGGGGACAGCGACTATGGCAGATTTCTGTTTTGAATCCAAGGCTGCTGAGCCTATGGAAGCAGCAAGAGACCCTCTTGGAGTGAAATGCTGCGAACCCTTCCCTCATAGACTCAGGTTGTGTTGTTGTTGTTTAGTTGTTTAGTTGTTTAGTCGTAACCGACTCTTCGTGACCCCATGGACCAGAGCACGCCAGGCACTCCTGTCTTCTACTGCCTCCTACAGTTTGGTCAAACTCATGCTGGTCGCTTCGAGAACACTGTCCAACCATCCCATCCTCTGTCGTCCCCTTCTCCTTGTGCCCTCCATCTTTCCCAACATCAGGGTCTTTTCCAGGGAGTCTTTTCTTCTCATGAGGTGGCCAAAGTACTGGAGCCTCAGCTTCAGGCTCTGTCCTTCCAGTGAGCACTCAGGGCTGATTTCCTTAAGAATGGATACGATTGATCTTCTTGCAGTCCATGGGACTCTCAAGAGTCTCCTCCAGCACCATAATTCAAACGCATCAATTTTTCGGCGATCAGCCTTCTTTATGGTCCAGCTCTCACTTCCATACATCACTACTGGGAAAACCATAGCTTTTACTATACGGACCTCAGGTTGTAGATATGTGTAAATAAACCAGATATCATAGAGACACCCCAATCTCCAAGTGGTGTGAAATTCCAGGGGGTACCAGGCACACTTACCAGAGTCTGTGTTTCCTTTGGAAATGAGGCACAGCAGAGACTGTGCTTTGCACCCCACAAATGTGTAACAATAAAATGGCATGGAGCCAGCATCTTTTCAGGATTTTTCAGAGTAGTAGGAGTTGGCATCCTATCCTCATCTAGCTGGTATAAATCAGGGCTGAGATTTCACTGTGACTGAAGAAGGACAACAGAGACCACAATCACAGCCTCCCTTCTAAGCTGTAACCTAGAGGGAAAATTTAATGAAGGAGCAGGGGCTCAAGTATTCAGAGCCTTGCCAGATAAATAGCTTGAAAAGGAAGTCATTTACTGAATAGAACTTAATTTTCACAGAGAGAATCAATTAAAGCAATTACCCCCCAAAATTGCCAGAGCAATAGATTTTTGTACAACACGCGACTCACTGCAGGCTGCCTTGTCTTCCGATTCTCCCATTCTTTTGTTTCCCATATACCACACTGTCCTTGTGGATTATGTAGCTAGACAAAGCTAGTCCATCAACAAAACACAATAAATATAAAGCTTCCATTCAGGCAGTAGCTGCACAGTGCAACATTTAAAAAGTGTGACTATAGAAACATGGATTTTAATAACTGTGCCAGGTGCTATATTTAAAAGAAGCATGGGGACCATGCAATTCTTTGACCACAGAAGATCAAAGACAGAGTTTGATTTATCCACACAGCTCTCAAATTTGGCAGCACAATGTTACTAAAGATTTCAGGAGCTATGATTGCCTTATAGAAATACCAAAAAAAAAAGTGGTATATTTCAAGATTTCATGGCCTCTGCAACAGCCTTGGGCTCATCACAAATTACAGTATATCTGGCAGATCATATGCTTGACTTGGTGAAGAAGTACAGTGGTACCTCAGGTTACATACACTTCAGGTTACAGACTCTGCTAACCCAGAAATAGTACCTTGGGTTAAGAACTTTTGTTTCAGGATGAGAACAGAAATTGTGCCCCGGCGGCGCGGCAGCAGTAGCAGACCCCATTAGCTAAAGTGTTGCTTCAGGTTAAGAACAGTTTCCGGTTAAGGACGGACCTCTGGAACGAATTAAGTACTTAACCCAAGGTACCACTGTACTCTTTTTACCTCACTCTTGTATAGTGCAAGATCAATGTGGACTATCTCAGCAAAGTACTCTTGATTCTTGTAAGGTTGACTACTGCATCTTTAACGTAAGCTTCATTACGGTGACCTGTCATTGTTTCCTGTTCCAGGACTCTGCAGCATTACTAAATAAAAATAAAAAATAAAAATAAAAATCACTTCTTAGGGTCTTTCATTAGTAAGAACCTGTTCACTGCACAGGGTGATGGTGTAGGAGACTAATTACTGTTTTCCTGTTTTCAAAGCAGTGCCTTGAATTTACAAGGTGCGGCTTATTTGTGGGTGCATCTTATATTCAGGTCAATACAGTAAATGTGAAATAAAATGACTGATGCCTCATTTGCCTAACATTTTGTGCACTCAAAGAAGGATTTTGTGGGGACTGAAAAGATCATGCCTGGTATCTCTACTTGTAGAATTGCTTCTGTTACATTTAATTTTTGGCATAGTCCTTCAGCTATACAGTACAATACAAATACAAATTTTATTATATCATCACAGAGCTGGCAGTACATTAAGCACAATCTCACCCACAGGTCTGAATAAGAAAGAGGTGCTTCCTTTGTGTACGTCTTCCAATGACCTTGCCATTTTTCAAGGATGCACGTTGATCCTGAGATTAAGAGACTCATGCTCTGCTGACTAAGCTTATAATGAATCTCTTTCCCTCCCCATCCCCATTAGTATCCCAGCTCAATATGGCTGCCAGTGGAACTTCCCTATGCGGTTATAAGCATAGATTATTTATATAATTCTATACAACACTTCACATGCTCTAAAACATGCAGTCTTCCAGCTGCTACCAGTAGCCATTTGTTGCCATTCCAGTTGTAGTCCAAAACCTCTGAATGGCACCAGGTTATGGCACCTCTGAATGGCACCAGGTAATTATTAAAAGCTCATGTGAGTTCTACCATGCAGAAAACAGTACATGGGGGGAAAATGCCTTTAAAAAGCCACAGTGTAAACTGACAATTAGCTCCGGGGGAATGGTAAGCTCCAGTGCAGAGGAACAACCACACCACCTAGCGGCCAAAGAAAAACTACTATGATATTTATGTACAGGGTGTGTGTACATTTTCCACTGTGCCAACCGGACCCCCCCCCCCAATATTAGACAATGACACAGTGGGTAAACTGAGGAGTGAACAGAGATTTGCACTGTGTGCTCCGGCCAACACGAAACAGGTGAGGACACAGAAAGCCGCCAAATTCAAGACAGGTCCAAATTAAATGTCCGTTGACATTCCTACCACAGATTCATCCATATTCACCATACACATGCAACTAGGCACATGAAAGGTTGGCCCATGCAGTCAGGAATCCTGGATGATCCAAGGTCCAAACTATGGGAAGTAAGCTGATGCATGTATACCAAGAGACATGCAGGCCTCTTTCACACTAAGGGGGAACATGTGAATGCCAAGCATAGGTGCCAACTCCCTGGGGCCCCGGGTGCCTGAGCACCCACAAAATTCCCCATGAAGGGGCTGGGCACCCACAAATGTCAGTGCCAGGGCCATGCACACAGCATGGCACCCATGGCCCCAGCCACCCATGGTCACAGGGCCAGGTTGGCACTCCTGATGCCAAGGGTGGTTTCAGCAGGCAGGATCTTGCTTTCCCTTCATACATTCAGGATACCAAATACAGCAATTCAAGCCTCTCTGTCTGGCCCTTGAAACTTTTCCCAGGCCAGTTTCCCATAGGCATCTGGGTGAGCAGAGGATGCTGGACCATTGGCCTGATTCACAAGGCACTTATGTAGACCCTTCACTGGCCCTGCATGACATGCTGAAGTCTAATAATGCCTGTTACCATCTAGATGGAGGCTAGAGAAGGGTTTGTGCTTGTGTAGAAGCTAGGGTAACTTTGACACTAGCCATTTTCACCCCCGGCATATGGCCAGGAATGCAGCCCTGAGACTGATAAAGATTCCCCAGTTCATCCAGTGGCATAGCGTGGGTTGTCAGCACCCGGGGCAAGGCAAGTAATTTGTGCCCCCTAACCCGTGGATTTGCGCCCCCTAACCCTAACTCCCAGATATTGTGCCCGGTGCTGCCGCCCCCCCCCCTATACCTCCCACGCTACGCCACTGAGTTCATCTTCCTCTCTGTCTGACAAGAATAGATTTGATTCAAATAATCAGTTTCAAGCAGAGATTTGGAAACCTATTGAAACCTCTTGAATAATTCTCTCATTCATTATAGCTCAGCAGGAATCTTACATATTTTAGGAGTGCCAATGCCCTTTGGTATTACTTGTAGTAGATATCATCATGCCGTGCAATGTGTGATGTTCATATGCACATTCAGAAATAAGTTCATATGCAAAACCAATGACCTGAGCTTTGAATTGTTTAAATTCTGCTTATACATCTGACTTTGTATGAAGAGGTGATGCACCGGTGTTTTACAGAGAAATCCCATTCATATCTTCTCAGAAGTAAGCCCCATTGCGTTCAATTGGGCTTACTCCCAAGTGAATATAGGATTGCAGCCTTAGGGTATGATTCTGTTATATTTTCTTTTTCTTTTTTAAATAATATTTATTGAAAGTTTCCAAATATAACAAAAAAAGAAAAAGAAAAAATAAAACATTTACTTTTAAACCTTATTTTCATTAGCATCTTTTCAGGACTTCCCCACCCCACCCCCTCTTGTATTCCAATTCCTTTAAATAGATTCAGCAAGTTCTTACCCCAAATTTTAGACTTATTATCATTGACCCAATGTTAAAAATATTTTTCCATCCCCTAAAATCGACCCCTGTTCCCTTCCACGAGTTCCCCTCTTTAATATGCAGAACAGAATAGAATAAAAAAATAAAAAATAAAGTATAATTTTACACCCTTTGGATTCCAAATTTCCCTCCCCCCTTTCCCGGTTGAGTTCCCCAATGTCCATCAATGTCTGCTGTCGTCCTGGAGATCCCACATCTAGGCCGAAATCCTTCACAACTCCACTTTGCCGTCTTTTTAATAGTCTTTGCCATCTTTTTGGTTGTCTTTAATTTCAAACATCCAATCTTGGAAGGACTCTATCTCAAGAAGGTCCATTTTTTCCATCCAGATCTCTATATTTAAGAGTAAAACTCCAATTTTATTTCTTTAGACCTTTCAAATCTGGATGTCCCAAATGTTCCCACTTCCAGCTTTGTCCAATTCTTGTTCTTGTTGTTCTTGTTGTTCTCTCTCCTCACTTTTCCTCTGGTTTCTTTTCCTGCTCCACTGCAAAAATGTTCTAATTCCAAAAGCTCCTAGTTCCTCTACAGAGGCTTTGTTATTCAGGAACAAAACCTTATGTCAAGTCCCTTCCATTCTTCAATAGATAAATCTATTGTCTCCTTTAGTGTAGAGACCTCTGTAGACAAAATAGTGTTCCATTTCTGCAGTTTTCCCAGGAGATAAAAAGTCCTATTCACATTCCATGCGTACAGCAATACTTGTAGTGTCCCACAGCCCCTCTAGAGGGATTATGGTAACTCAGTTTCCTTCCAGATCACACCCAACAGTCAAAGTAACTTGTTATCCCTTGTTTTCAACAATTTATATCAAATTGTAACAAATGTAACCGGCAAAGTCCTCGTAACAAAGTTCTCTTTTTATTCTTCAACTTTGACAGCTCCTTTGACAGCTGTCAAAGCTTCTATTTCTCCTCACCAGGCACTCTCACAGATCGCTCCCGGTTCCCGGGGGGGTTGCATTTTAGTTCACACGTTCCACTTTTCTCCTCCAGCACAGTCTTATAATTTTCCATCGTGAAATTAATAACTTTATCAATATAAAATAGCTCTCGATCTTAGTTGTCAAATCCTTGCTTTAAATCCTCTACAACAGGGGGGAGACGGACTTCCTTTTTGCACCTCCCCCGCTTGTTCCGAATTTATTTATTTTTTTCCTTTTTAAGTCCGATTTCCGATTACTCACGGGTTGTTCTTTTTAGTCCAAATTTTCAATGGAAGAAGTCAGCGCTCTCCGTCAAATGGCATGCGGCTTCGCTCGGTAGGGGAAGCGGAGGACTCATAGCACCACACCACCACCCCGTCCCCCGCTCCGTAGCCTTTAAAAAGGCTCCTTCACGGGTCGGGGGGCGCAAACGGTGCCCGCCGAGTCACCATGTCCATGGGTTTCAGCGCCCATGGTTTTTGAGGGTCCCCGCGTCGCCGGCGCGGTAGGACCCAGCCCCTGTCGAGCAGGCTCCCTCCGGAGCTCGGAGGGAGTCCGCCATTCGGCGATGGCGCCAACCCGGAAGTCGATTCTGTTATATTTTCTATTCACGTCTGTTCTTCTGGGTACACAGTTCACATATTGTAGCCGTGACTCAGAATACTTATAGTTTTAGAGTCTATCGGTTTGTTGTTGTTGTTTAGTCGTTTAGTCATGTCCGACTCTTCATGACTCCATGGACCAGAGCATGCCAGGCACTCCTGTCTTCCACTGCCTCCCGCAGTTTGGTCAGGCTTATGCTGGTAGCTTCAAGAACACTGTCCAACCATCTTGTCCTCTGTCGTCCCCTTCTCCTTGTGCCCTCCATCTTTCCCAACATCAGGGTCTTTTCCAGGGAGTCTTCTCTTCTGGCCAAAGTATTGGAGCCTCAGCTTCACGATCTGTCCTTCCAGTGAGCACTCAGGGCTGATTTCCTCCAGAATGGATAGGTTTGAGCTTCTTGCAGTCCATGGGACTCTCAAGAGTCTCCTCCAGCACCATAATTCAAAAGCATCAATTCTTTGGCGATCAGCCTTCTTGATAGTCCAGCTCTCACTTCACTATACGGACCTTTGTTGGCAAGGTGATGTCTCTGCTTTTTAAGATGCTGTTTAGGTTTGCCATTGCCTTTCTCCCAAGGAGCAGGGGTCTTTTAATTTCGTGACTGCTGTCACCATCTGCAGTGATCATGGAGCCCAAGAAAGTAAAATCTCTCACTGCCTCAATTTCTTCCCCTTCTATTTGCCGGGAGCTGATGGGACCAGTGGCCATGATCTTCGTTTTTTTGATGTTGAGCTTCAGACCATATTTTGCGCTCTCCTCTTTCACCCTCATTAAAAGGTTCTTTAATTCCTCTTCACTTTCTGCCATCATGGTTGTGTCATCTGCATATCTGAGGTTGTTGATATTTCTTCCGGTGATCTTAATTCTGGCTTGGGATTCATCCAGTCCAGCCTTTCACATGATGAATTCTGCATATAAGTTAAATAAGCAGGGAGACAATATACAGCCTTGCCGTACTCCTTTCCCAATTGTGAACCAATCAGTTGTTCCATATCCAGTTCTAACTGTAGCTTCTTGTCCCACATAGAGATTTCTCAGGAGACAGATGAGGTGATCAGGCACTCCCATTTCTTTAAGAATTTGCCAGAGTTTGCTGTGGTCGACACAGTCAAAGGCTTTTGCATAGTCAATGAAGCAGAAGTAGATGTCTTTCTGGAACTCTCTAGCTTTCTGCATAATCCAGCGCATGTTTGCAATTTGGTCTCTGGTTCCTCTGCCCCTTCGAAATCCAGCTTGCACTTCTGGGAGTTCTCGGTCCACATACTGCTTGAGCCTTCCTTGTAGAATTTTAAGCATAACCTTGCTAGCGTGTGAAATGAGTGCAATTGTGCGGTAGTGGGAACATTCTTTGGCACTGCCCTTCTTTGGGATTGGGATGTAGACTGATCTTCTCCAATCCTCTGGCCACTGCTGAGTTTTCCAAATTTGGTGGCATATTGAGTGTAGCACCTTGACAGCATCATTGTTTACAATTTTAAATAGTTCAGCTGGAATATCATCACTTCTACTGGCCATGTTATTAGCAGTGCTTTCTAAGGCCCACTTGACTTCACTTTCCAGGATGTCTGGCTCAAGGTCTGCAACCACACTACCTGGGGTGTACGAGACATCCATTTCTTTCTGGTGTAATTCCTCTGTGTATTCTTGCCACCTCTTCTTGATGTCTTCTGCTTCTGTTAGGTCCTTTCCACTTTTGTCTTTTATTATGGTAATCTTTGTACGAAATGTTCCTTTCATATCTCCAATTTTCTTGAACAGATCTCTGGTTTTTCCCTTTCTATTGTTTTCCTCTATTTCTTTGCATTGCTCGTTTAAGGCCTTCTTGTCTCTCCTTGCTATTCTTTGGAAATCTGCATTCAGTTTCCTGTATCTTTCACTATCTCCCTCGCATTTTGCTTGCCTTCTCTGCCCCGCTATTTTTAAGGCCTCGTTGGACAGCCACTTTGCTTTCTTGCATTTCCTTTTCATTGGGATGGTTTTAGTTGCTGCCTCCTGTATAATGTTACGAGCCTCCATCCATAGTTCTTCAGGCACTCTGTCCACCAAATCTAAATCCTTAAACCTGTTCCTCACTTCCACTGTGTATTCATAAGGGATTTGACTTAGGTTGTATCTTACCGGCCCAGTGGTTTTTCCTACTTTCTTCAGTTTAAGCTTGAATTTTGCTATAAGAAGCTGATGATCTGAGCCACAGTCAGCTCCAGGTCTTGTTTTTGCTGACTGTATAGAGCTTCTCCATCTTTGGCTACAGAGAATATAATCAATCTGGTTTCGATGCTGCCCATCTGGTGATGTCCATGTGTAGAGTCGTCTCTTGTGTTGTTGGAAAAAGAGTGTTTGTGATGACCAGCTTGTTCTCTTGGCAGAACTCTATTAGCCTTTGCCCTGCTTTGTTTTGAATTCCAAGGCCAAACTTGCCAGTTGTTCCTTTTATCTCTTGACTCCCTACTTTAGCATTCCAATCCTCTATAATGAAAAGAACATCCTTCTTTGGTGTCATTTCTATAAGGTGTTGTAAGTCTTCATAGAATTGGTCAATTTCAGTTTCTTCAGCACCAGTGGTTGTTGCATAAACTTGGATTACTGTGATGTTAAAAGGTCTGCCTTGGATTCGTATCGAGATCATTCTATCATTTTTGAGATTGCATCCCAGTACAGCTTTTGCCACTCTTTTGTTGACTATGAGGGCCACTCCATTTCTTTTATGGATTCTTGCCCACAGTAGTAGATATGATGGTCATCTGAACTGAATTCACCCATTCCCGTCCATTTTAGTTCACTGATGCCCAGGTTGTCAATATTTATTATTGCCATCTCATTTTTGACCACATACAACTTACCAAGGTTCATGGTTCTTACATTCCAGCTTCCTATGCAATATTTTTCTTTACAGCATTGGACTTTCCTTTCACTTCCAGGCATATCCGTAACTGAGCATCCTTTCGGCTTTGGCCCAGCCATCAGCTCTGGATCTACTTGCACTTGTCCTCCGCTCTTCCTCAGTAGTATGTTGGATGCCTTCCGACCTGAGGGGCTCATCTTCCAGCG
Source organism: Podarcis gaigeae (assembly GCF_964106915.1). Taxonomy (NCBI): domain Eukaryota; kingdom Metazoa; phylum Chordata; class Lepidosauria; order Squamata; family Lacertidae; genus Podarcis; species Podarcis gaigeae. The sequence goes on along the minus strand of NC_139685.1, from coordinate 51,365,884 downwards.
TCATAACTTTTATATGCCATTTGTCTTTGTCCATGGAGTTTTCTTGGCAGGGATACTGGAGTGGCTTGCGGGTTCCTGCTCCAGGTGGATCACGTTTGCTCAAAACTCTCCACTATGACCTGTCCGTCTTGGGTAGCCCTGCACGGCATAGCTCATAGCTTCTCTGAGTTCTTCAAGCCCCTTCGCCATGGCAAGGCAGTGATCCATGAAGGGTAGTCTATCAGTAGAAGGATAGAAATGGATCTGCATCAGCCACCAGCCCTTGCAATTCATATAAAGAGCACAGCATCAAACATAATGGCACAACTGAACAAATAAAATTGTCAGATTAAAAATTATAGTCTCAGAGAGCACCACAGCGGCCCTTATTTTAATGGCAGATGCTAAAAATTTTGCTGACTTTGCTGCCACCAACTTAAACACACTGAGATAATAAAAATTCTCATTAGCACTTTGCACAAATCTGTTGTTGTTGTTGTTGTTGTTGTTTAAATAGAAATACATGAACTGTACTTTCTACCACAAACCACAGGAACTGGTGTGATATGAGTGTGTGTGTGCATCTTTTCTTTGGGGGATGTGTTTCTTTTGGGGGATGTGCTGTGTTGTTTGCCTTTTGCTTTTCATAACATACAAATATCAGTCTTTGTGATTAAACAGTGAGCAGGCTATATAATATGTTTAGAATAAATCCCTCTGCATTCAATCAGCCTTTGGTTTCATTATTCTGGTCTCAAGTATACCAAGAAATGTCTATTTTTAAAAAATAATAATCACCTGTTTAGGCCTCCCCACAACTGTCACGACTGAATATGTAGACCAATAATATGAAAGAGCTTGTGACATGGATGTTAGCTGCAGCTTGGATTTCAATAGCCCAACAATGGAAAAACATGAAAAATCTACATCTGTCTTTGTTGTATAAGAGCTTAGGAACCTTGGCGGTTGTAGAAAAAAAGACACAAATAAATTATGTGTCTCCAGAAGGATGGATCACTTTTATGTCATCTGGTGTTCTTATGCTTTAGCCTTGGATGCCTGAAATTCACCATCCATGCCAGTTTGGGAAATATGGATGTCTGGATTTATATTGGTTTGTTACCATTTCTTCCTCTTATTATCTACTGTTTCTTTGCTTGCTTTGTATATGCTATGGCACCTTTGGGTTGTTACTAATGGTCTTGAAGCTACAATAGTATGATGCCATTGTAGCATCATAATATTGCACACACTGCACAAGCTTTTGTAATAGTGTGGCGTAATGATTAGAGTGTTGGACCTGGGAGACCAGGGTTCATATCCCCATTCAGCCATGAAGCTCACTGGGTGACCTTGGGCCAGTCACCATCTCTTAGCCTAAACCTCCCTCACAGAGTTGTTGTGAGGATGAAATGGGAAGGAGGAGAACCATGAACACCACCTTGAGATCCTTGGAAGACAAAGGCAGTATGTAATTGAAAGAAGTGACAATAAGAAAAACAAATCACTCTTGAGTCAAATATGCATAGAAGCAAGCCATAAATACCGTATTTTTCGTCCTATAGGACGCTCCGTCCCATAGGACGCACCTAGTTTTTTGGGGGGGAAATAAAGGAATTTTTTTCCCTTTATTTCCCCCCCCCCCCAAAAAAAAGCAGGTCGGGGAAACCGAACCAGGTCGTGGAACAGCGGGATGGCGGCACTGCACCTCCCTGCTGTCCCCCGAGCTTGTGGGGCTGGCCGATGTCAGGGCGCCCCGCACGCCGGGTGGCAGGCTGCTATCCACAGCGTGGGGAGCCCTGCGGGGAACTCCCACAGGGCTGCCTAGGCTGTGGATGTGTTCCCGAAGTGCCGGGCGCTCTGCTTTCAGGGCGCCCGATGCCCTGGGAAGCAGGCTGCTATCCGCAGCCTAGACATCCCTGTGGGACCTCTCGCTCTTCAAGCTTCAGCGAAAGCCTGCATTCGCCCCATAGGACGCACCCAGATTTCCCCTTCATTTTTGGAGGGGGGAAAGTGCGTCCTATAGGGCGAAAAATACGGTAACATCATTTCCTGAATCATTTGCTGATTACAGCTGTGATATTTTGCTTGAACGTGCCCTTTTCTCCAGAAATACAGCTGTCTGAAATCGGCTGCTTGTTATACCTGCACCACCAGCAATGTTGTGCACTTCAAAGCCCTGCTTCCCCTTTCTCCAGCAGATTATCGCATTGCCTGGGAGCGCGCTGGCTTCCCCGAAGAGGAGAGTCTCTGTATGCTATAATCACATGACTGGGATATCGCTGGAGAACAGGCGTTGCTCTGACAGCAGGCAGTATTAGGCAAGTCCCTTGCGCACCCAGCTCACATGATTGCACACCTCCCGGTTAGCCGCACACGATAGCAGACATTTGCTTTATCAAAGAGATAACAAGCAGGAACAGCTCTGAGGCTTGCTTACACTGACTGAACCGAACTGGTTGGAGGCGGCAGGATCAGTGGTGGACACACAAACACAAATCCCAACCAGTCATAGGAAAAGTGATGGTTACAGTCAATCTCCTTTAAACCCTTTACAAGCCACAAACCATCATCTCGCGTTGGGAAAAGTCTTATCTGATTGATGGCTTAACCACACACCTGTTTGCTCCACAGCTTTCCCCTGTGAAAACCCATAGTTTAGCACTGAATTGGAACAAACAGCAATCAGGTTTTTCTACAGATTGCTGTTTGTTCAATTTGGCGCTAAATAGTGGGTTTTCCCGGGGAAAGTGGTAGGGCAAAGGCAAATCTGCTTGGACTCATGCCTACAAAGCAGGGGACAAGCAGAAAACTGCTCAGACCCAAACTCTCTAGCAATGGGAGAAGCAGAAGTGTGGACGAGTCCTGAGATGCAGATAAGAAAAAGAATTCCTCTTTTCATTTGCTTTTCTGTTTGGGCCACCCAAACTCTTGGGCTATGGTATCATTTAGAAGGGGGTATTGTTGGGCAGGGGCTGTTGCTGTTACAGTGGTACCTCGGGTTACAGACGCTTCAGGTTACAGACTCCGCTAACCCAGAAATAGTGCTTCAGGTTAAGAACTTTGCTTCAGGATGAGAACAGAAATTGTGCTCCGGCGGCGTGGCGGCAGCGGGAGGCTCCATTAGCTAAAGTGGTGCTTCAGGTTAAGAACAGTTTCAGGTTAAGAACAGACCTCCGGAACAAATTAAGTTCTTAACCTGAGGACCACTGTATTTATATTAAATTTTGCGTCTTTATTTTAGATCTTATTGTGATTTATATAAAAGGTATTTGTTTTTAGTTTGCTTTTAGTTTGCTTTTCCCCTGGTTGTGGGACTTAGGAAAAAGTCCCCCAGCCAGGGACCTGCAGCTGTCTGAGAACAAACTGAAAGGTTTCTGCCATGTGTATGTGCATAAACACTCAAAATGAAACTTCTGGTACAGTGGCTACATGGGACTGTTGCACTAAAGAAAATTACCTGTATGCTTATTTGAGAAAAATGCCACAAACACAGATTTTTGTGTCTACATTTGAGTAGACCTAGATAGGCTTGGGAATTGTAATCTGAGGTAACCATGATGAAAATTCAGGCATGGCGGTCTTCATTCTGGGTTAGCTAATCAGGAACACATTTGTTCTGGGTCCAGCCATCATCTCTGTCTCCACCTATCACCATCACAAGGACCCTGACAGATTACCTCAGAGGGAATGTAACCCTTGACCGAATAAAGCTTGGCTACCCCTATATGTACATGAATCTCACATATGCAAATCCCCCTCTCCATTCTTTTTTCCATCCTCCTCACCCGAATTTAATATTCACTCAGCATGTTAAGATTCTTTTTCATTCTTTTCAACCATGATTGTTAATCAGTGGGGATTGTTGATTGGGCACAGTAATCAAAAGAGGGGTGAATTCATAAATACAATCTCTCTCTCTCTCTCTCTTGTCTTTTCTACGTGAAGAATTGAAAACATCTATTAAATTCCATTAAAATATTATTGATATTAAATGGACTGCAATAAATACAGGTTGGTAAGAATGTTTCCACTTTGTAGAATTATTTTAGATATCAAAGACAATTCTAGGAATTCTAGTCTAATATATGCAGAGGAATTAATTCAGACTATCCTCAAACAAATAGTAGATTAGATAAGGCTTCAGACTACTGGCATATTCATAAGATTTTGTTCCCATTTCATTACACAAAATAAAATTTCAGCGAAGAGGGTATTCATAAGGGATCATCATTAACCACAGAGTTTGAGAAAATTCATAATCTATTGATACAAAAACCAGCTTGCTCCTGGTAGATTTTTCCCAGCAGTGGTTAAATAATAAATGCTTTTGGATTTACCCTTCTGTATAACTTCTGGATTCACTGAAACCTTCAAAAAAAAAGTGGTTGTAAACAGACATAATGTTTTGTTCCACAAGACAGGTCAGGTTGGTGATTTCAAGCTTTTAAATTAAGGGTAATTTTTGGTGCTGCCATTTTAAAGGCATATGTGTCCAATTACATTTTTACATTTTTAAGATATACGGTAATTTTCAGATTATCTTTTCCATCTATGTGTCTTGTTGAGAGTACTGCTATATATAGCAAGACACCAGACACAATTCTAGACTTCAGTGGGCGAAGGTGGGTGTTTACGCAGAGAGACAGACAGAAAATGAAAGCATCAATCCACACTTCAGACCTCTGGGTATAGGGTGGTATATAAATTCAAAGAAGAAGAAGATTGTTCTGGATCCTGATAGGATGCAGTCAATCACTACTACAATGATAAGCAAAAGAGAAATGTTAAATTCCTACAGCAAAACATTTCAGCTTCAGCACCTTCATCAGTTGCTCTGATAAAAATGATGCTGTTTCCAAGGTGACAGTTGTAGAGCTTGGAGGATGGAATTCCAAAGGTGCTCATTTGCTGAAGCTAAGTGATGCTGGTACCTCTTTCTATATGAACCCACCCAGACCCTGAGGTCATCTTCTGAGGCCCATCTTCGTGTGTCTCCTCCACAATAGGTCCAGAGGGTGGCAGCATGAGTGGGTCTTTTCTGCAGTAGCTCCCTGTCTGTGGAATGCTCTCACCAGGGAGATTCGCCTGGCACCTTCATTATACACCTTTAAGTGCCAAGCAAAAAAGTTCCTCTTTAACCAGGCCTTTGGTTGATTGACATCCTGTGCCTTTTTAAGATGTGTTGGGGGGTGGGTGATTGGGTTGTTTTTGTTTTTATTTTGATTATGCATTTTGTGGTTTTATATTCTGATTTTATCCTATGAACCAACCTAAGACCTGCAGGTATAGGGAGGCATACAAATTAAATATAATTAATAAATGAATTAAAAACTATCCTCCAGGTTAAGGCCATGCAGTGTTAATGTGTCCAGCATGCACATCCAGGCTTTCTCCCTTTTGGCTAACACTTGTTGGGCCTGTTGGTATCTCTGTAGCAATTATTTATAAGTCTCCAGCCAGTTATGAGGCTCAAAATGAAGATGTTTAACATTACGTTGCTTGCTCCACTTTTCTGTCAGAATAGTTGTGATTTCTAAAATGTGTACATAGGTCAGTTGTAGTTTTACCTCTGCAGTGTATGACATCCCTTTTTCGCATGATACAACTCAGACTGCAGGACCTGCAGGCATTGTCCTGGTTGATTAAATATGTTTTACATGTCCTAGTGCACAAATATATGAATATAATATGTTTGTATTTCTTCAGACATATCCATGACTTGTAAGAGAGCTTTTTAAAAGAAGTTTTTAAAACGACGTTTATATCTCAATGTAGAGACTTACGAAAGAGAAATGGCAGGAGAGTGAAACTTCTTGTTCCTAAAAGTAGCCTCAAGGAAGCTGAACAGGAAGCAGTGTGTATTTGTTTCCCTTGCGACAAATGCCAACCGAGTGGCACGTTAGCTGTAGGCAAATGCTTGGCAAAACTAAGTCCAGAGCCACAAGTGCCCACTATATAACCAAAGCGCACACTGAGTTGTTTGTGAATAGCAACACCTGAGAACCAAGCTCAGATTACATTTATACACAGAACAGTATAGGACAACTTGGTCTTGTGAAAATAATTTCCCGCTATAACGCCATGTTGCATCACTCTGAGGCATTGTGAGACATTTAAACAGTGGGCCTAATCCAGGCCACAGGCTGCTGCTATGGAGCTCTGCTGCCCAGCATGGCTTCCCGATCAGTCCTCCACAGTTAACTAATAATGCATGAGGGGCCTCAACCAGCGGCACTTTGCCCAAAGGCTTTTCAAAGCTGGAGTCAGAACTGAGGAAAAAGTAGCACCTAAAGCAGGCAGTCTTGTCTGGTATTCTTTCAGGTTTCCAATTCATTCTCTCTCTCTCTCTCTCTCTCTCTCTCTCTCTCTCTCTCTCTCCTCTAATTCAATACGTATCCTTTTCCCTCCAAGTGCTTTTTACATACAATTGTTTAGTTGACCTCTCTGCAACAATTACCAGGTAGAGCTTTCTTTCTGCATTGCCTCACAGCCCCTGGTAAGTGTTTCATCCATTATTGGGATTTCTTTCTGTTATTTGCCCTTTTTCTGTCTTAGTACCTTTGCTTACTTCTCTTTTTGTAATTACCAAATCTTTTCCCATAAGAATAACAAGCAAGCAGAATGCCAAGGTAACAAAGATCCATTTGCTGCTCTTTTATAACTGCCTGCCTTCTCATTACTAGTGAGAGAGCTATTACTTCTGCTGCAAAACACTGTGAATTTAAGGGGGGGGATTTTGTTAAAGTTAGTAGATCATCTTTGCCAACCTTGTGTCCTCCAGATATTTTGGACAGCAACTCACATCAGTCTCAGCCATTGTGAACTGTTGGCAAAAGCTGTACATGATAATGCGTAAACTTCCATGCGTTATGCTGTTAAAGCTGGCCAACCACATCCTTCTGTCAGGGAAATTGTTTCCTAATAGCACATAATGGCTCTTCCTGGAACCTAATTGTGAGGAGATGGTCCCCTGAGATCTGCAGATCTTCTGTGGGCATTTTAAGTGAAATAGCAAAATGTGGGTAAAGTGATAGAGAAGATGGGTGATTTCTGTGCCTGCAGAAATAGCAATTTGCAGTTTTCAATTTGGTCAAGTGGAGGGAGAGTGAAAGAGAGATGACTGAAATATATATTCCTGCCTGGCAGGGCTGTCTTTAGCAGATGCAATGCCAGGGTGCAAATATCCGCCCAGCGCCCCCAAATTACCACGGATAGTGGGGGGGGTGAAGCTGAGCACTGCCAGCCATCGGGGGAGGGACCGCAACTCTCCCCCATGCCGCTGCAGGAGAACAATCCCCGCAGAGGCTTGGGAGGGAAGCTGCACATTCGCCAGCCATATGGTAGCTGGCTGGCATGCCCCTGAGAGGCCGACGCCCTGGCGCAATGCACCACTAAGTCCTATGGGAAAGACGGCTTACTGCCTGGGATGGCCCAAGATACATTGCTGTCTGAGGTCACCCACTTGTTGCTCCCTCTCCATCACCCCCCAACATCCTGTAATCATACCGCAGTGATTACTGCCACTCAGTGCTCCTCCACAGCTCTGACCATGCGGACATCTCACCACCTCTCCCCTGAGCTGGATCCAGTTCTTTCCCTCCTCTGCTCCTCTGTTTCCAATACATGACAGCAGAGATGCAGGGTATCTCCCTCTGGGGCCATGTTGCATAGCAACTTTGCATACTTTCTTTATTAGGTATATTTTTATATCTGCCTTTCTAGTTACGACTTGAACAACACAAGTTACCAACTGCCTGTTTCCCCAATGGATGGAGGCTGAGTTTTTTGGTTGGTTGGTTTTTATTGCAAATTCATTAAAGAAGAAGAAAACTTAAAACTAAATAATAATTAAAAAATCACGAGAATGTCAGCTCACACTACATTGAAACATCAATGCACCCATCTTAGTTGACACATATAGATGCCATCCAAATATCCAAATCTGTATTCAAGAAAAGGTGGTGTGTATAGAAATTATGCTGAAGTGTAACAAGGATGTTAAATTCATCAAGCCCAGTATTGTCTAATATGACTATTAGTGATTTCATAAGGTATTTTGTTTTTTCCCCCCATTATGATGTCAGGTGGCAACTTCAAAGGGGCTCACTGTAACTGCTGATCCATCAAGCTGATCGATGTTGGCAATCTGCTTTCAAAGCAGCTCACTGCAATTACCAGTCAACAGCTGCATTAAGGAGTTCCCTATTGAGGAGTTCCTATTGGGGAACTTCCTAGTACAGCTGTTCCTAGCTGGGCTCAGTGTCAGCGCAGCCAGCAAGCCTCACTTGCGAAGGAGCAATCAGAAACTTGCTTTAAGCTCCCCGTTCTTCCTTTGGAGCCACATCCTCACCTGCCCCATGCCTGATGACATCAGGTGTGGTGTAGATGGGAATGGTCTGGAGAATATGGACTTGTGGACCAAACTGGGACAAATTCTGTGTCTAACTAGGCCCGTGACTGGAAGAAGAGAAGAGAAGAGTTTGGATTTGATATCCCGCCTTTCACTCCCCTTCAGGAGTCTCAAAGCGGCTAACATTCTCCTTTCCCTTCCTCCCCCACAACAAACACTCTGTGAAGTGAGTGGGGCTGAAAGACTTCAAAGAAGTGTGACTGGCCCAAGGTCACCCAGCAGCTGCGTGTGGAGGAGCGGAGACGCGAACCCGGTTCCCCAGATTACGAGGTTCCCCTAACCACACTGGCAAAGCACACTGGAAGCTCCTCACCCCTGTCATAGAGTGAAAGGAATGTTCAGGGTGGGGGTCCAGCATTGTGGTGGCAGTCAGGTTCCTTCACTGACTTATCTACATTCCTTTGAACATCTGAGAAGGGCTGCCATGTATTGAAAGCACAAGACGGCAAGATCCAGAACAAGTGGTATTAGTGAAAAACCGGGATCAGGGAGGAACAAAACCACCCTATTTTGTTACTTAAATTGAAATGGAATTGAGCTATTATGGCCATAGTCTTGTGATTGCTTACTTGGAAGTAGCTTCTGTTGAACTCAATGAGACTTACTTCCACATAATCATGGACCGGATCAAGCTTCATGGCTCAATGAAATCTCATTTCAAATAACATTTATTATACCGCCCAGAGCATATGCTATGCGTTCGATATGTTTCAGGATATTGCATTCTTTTTGAAATTGAAAAGGCAGATGCAAAACACCAGAAGCCAAGAAAAGGAAACCCAGTAAAGAAGTGTTTATATTATATAATGAGAACCTACATCATGTGTAATTTGGGGGGACTCATTATAGCTTAATTGCAATTGTAATATGCTACAAATCATCTTAGTTTTCGTTTCTAAAAGTGACACTTTTATGGGGAGAAGAATTTACTGCATTATCTCAGAAACCAGTAACAAACTTCAGCCATGAATTTTTTAAAATGTCTATTTATGCCAGAAGCATAAAGTGTTTAGCAAAGCAGATATTCTCGCTGTATTCTCTTAGTGCAAAAGAGACCAAGAAGGTACGTAATCTCTTCTGGGTCTAACTAGATATGACTTAACAATATGATTCAAAAACACGCTTAGACTGGCCACATCTCTTTGTTTACAAAAGTAGCTGTAAGGAGCCCTGATGCAGTTTAGGACTGGTATGTTGAAAAAGAGAGAGTATGAAACAAGACAAACATTGGGGTTGTGACTGTTGGGAGCAGGTGCTCCAGCCAATGCTGACTGTATTCCTCACTCCTTAAAATTATCAACCATGTTCTTCCATCATGGAACCCAAGGTGGCATGTATGTGGTCACCATTCCTGAAGCAGAACATAATGAGATCTGCTTTAGCTTCAGCAAAGTGTGACACTTGTGTGCTTGTTACAGAGTTTAAAGTGGGCAAAGGGGGCTTGAATTTCACAGCTGAATGCAGTTTATTTATAAAATGAATAGCCTGCTTTCCTCCTCCACAAAGGAGCTGCTCAAATTGACTTAGGGATAAAAAGCAAACAGAAAAGAAATAATAATCCATCTATTAAAATGCAAATGATTAGATTAACAGCAGCAGCAGTGTATCGGAATTATGCATTGTCGTGCCCCCCCCCCCCCCCATTTCCACTCTCCATTGCAAGAAGAAGGAGAGTGGCTCCTCTGGAGCAAGTTTCTGTATGCTCTGGAGTTACACTAATGTCACATGTTTGAGAGGAAATTATTTAATGTTGAATATTACCTAACGTTTAATATCTTCAAAACAAAAAATTCCTTCCAGTAGCACCTTAAAGACCAACTAAGTTAGCTCTAGGTATGAGCTTTCGTGTGCATGCACTCTTTATAAAGACTTGAGGAATGAGATTTTCACCCCTCTCTTATTGTCCATTCCAGGTCGTCCAGCCACTGCCACAGTGTCCTTTCTTTTGGCAGATCAAGATGAGCAGGTGACAGCAAAGGCTGCAAGGTTTTTAGCTGGGGCAATCGGAATAAGATCCACCATTTGACTGCTGATTCAGGACCCTAAACTGTGTTTTATATAATCAACTTTTTATTTCTGTTCTGTGTATATTGCAATGTTCTTTTGTTGCTATGGCCTATGGCTGACGCAAATAAAGTTTCATTCCTTCATATATTGCAGGTGTGGAAAACCCAAATTTTAACGCGGGTTCCCAAATTTCTTTGTATTGTATCACTTTGAAAGGGCATTGTTAACAAACCATGACGTGTGTCCTTAATTAACAATATATGTTTTTTTGAAAAAATACTGCATTTGAATTTTGGGCAGCATCCTTCTTGATTTTTTGTGCAGATGAGGAACTGAGAACCAGTAGCCAACTTCAGCATCATTTCCCTAACACCATTTGTGCCAACTGCTGCATGACTGAAGAGTTCCTCTCCCTCAAGTTCTGCAGGTCTGATCTTAATGCCTCCATAATGATTCTGCCATTTGGGATTGATCATGCTGAAAGAACATCAAAATGACAGGAATATAAATTTAAGGTCTAGTGTGGAAGTAAATATGATCTTGGCTAAAGCTTAATGTTCTCTCCTTTGCAAATGAAACCCCCTCTGTGTAAAATAACGGGGATAATGATGCATTTCTGTCATAGGGGTTAGAGACTACACATTCAGGAAACTGTAACTGTGAGGGGTAAACTACAGTGCCCATAGTTATTTGAAAGAAAGAATGTGTTTTGAATGGGCTTTAAAGTATTGTGCATACACAGTCTTATACCTTAGACACAGCTGACTAATACAAATGTTAAATATAGAGTAATATTATACCTAACTCCTAATGCTCAGCTCTGGTTCTGCCTGATAAGCACAAGCTAGCTGCTTAACACATACAGTGGTACCTCGAGTTACAAACGCCTCAAGTTACAAACACTTCAGGTTACAAACTCCGCTAACCTGGAAGAGTTACCTCAAGTTAAGAACTTTGCCCCAGGATAAGAACGGAAATCGTGCGCTGGCGGCGCAGCAGCAGCAAGAGGCCCCATTAGCGAAAGCACGCCTCTAGTTAAGAACAGTTTCAGGTTAAGAACGGACCTCCAGAACGAATTAAGTTCATAAGTAGAGGTACCACTGCAGATTGTTGTGGTGGTCTGAATGTTTTAAATAATACTGCAGTGATTCTTTTGACATAAGCACTCTGCAGTTTTTTCCCAGTACAGTGATACCTCAGGTTACAGACGCTTCAGATTACAGACCCCGCTAATCCAGAAATAGTACCTCGGGTTAAGAACTTTGCTTCAGGATGAGAACAGAAATCGTGCGGCGGCGACAGGAGGCCACATTAGCTAAAGTGGTGCTTCAGGTTAAGAACAGTTTCAGGTTAAGAACGGACCTCCGAACGAATTAAGTTCTTAACTCGAGGTACCACTGTACTTTCCTCTCTAGATTAACTGTTGCTCAACAAGGGCATAGAATCCTTCCCATACTTCCATGAGATAATTACAAATAGGAGTGTGATTAAGAATTCTTTGACCACTGTACTAAAAGTCCGCTTACCCCCTTTTAGGGGTGTGGCGGCTTTGCAGGACAGCCAGTGCCTCCCCTCCCCCACCAGCAATGCAGGGCTGGGTGTGGGGAGCTGATCCCAACCAGAGCACGAGCTTTGGCTTCTGCTCCCATCTTGAAATCCTGCTCTGGGCCAGCCTACGGAGTTGGCCAATGGCAGGCTAGCGCAGAGGGCTGGGGGCAGGCATGAGGGCACAATCAGGCTTCCCTCAGGTCCACTCCCAGGGGATTTAAAAGCAGCCTGTGCCAGGCCCCACCCACTCACTCTAGTAGTTTTGCATTTACTCATTGAGTTGACCTTGCTATGACTGGTGGTGGTCGCCATGTTAGAGGGGTCAGGTAAGAATTTGCCTTTCAGGCAAATTGACTATGACCTGGAGGTTTTGCCTACCTTGTCACACCTTTGGCAATTTAGACATTGGGTAACTGTAGGCTTGATTGGAGGGGGGTGTTGTACCCTCACCTTCCCCTCCAGAAATAGGGTAACGCATTAAAGGGATCCATGATGGAGTTGCTTCTGTCCATTTGCCCAGATGGGGGACTCAGGGATCCCCCTATTTGATGTAAGTCTTAGGAATCCTCGCTGCCTGGTTGACCCCTGATGTTATTTCCGGTAAGAAGCTCAGAAATTGAAATGCTTACCCAATGCCTATGCCAAACCACCTCATCTGTAGTCAATGAAGTTGTGGCTTGATTTGATCCCATTCAACTGTGTGGTCTCTTTTATTGGTAGCTCACTTGAGCAGAAGAGGGTGTGTGTGCGTGGCCTGCACATGCAAGTGTTTGGAAGTAGCAATACCACATAATGAGCCAGCCTGCTACTCGTGCAAGGGACTTTTAAACATGGAAACCCAAAAGCAAGTTATTTAATCTCCTTTAAGTAGCATGCGTATAGGAGAACAACAGTCTCTGCATTTTAATGAATCCTGGTAAGACCAATTTGCAAATAGATGAGTTGATTTAATTGCCTATTAGCTACCTTACAGCTGTCCTCCATGGGACCATAACGTACCATATTTAATTGAACAAACTAACATGTTTTAGGAGCATAATGCACAAGGTTCCTCTAGCTGTCTCAGCTGTTGAACAATTGGCAGGGAAAACGTATTTGAAGGCAGTGAAGTCTGGCTTCTTTTAAAAGCCAAGCTTGATCAACAATACTGAACACTTATCCACACCTGATAATAAGTTGTACTAGCTCCCCATTTTGACTGAAGTGATGTGTGAATCTAGGAAGACTAAACAATGCCAGCCTCTATTTTCTGCTCCTAGAAAGTGTTGGTGAAGGAGAAGTAAGCTCTGTTTGTGGGTGTAAGTGTAATTCCCAAATGCCAAGATACAGGTGTAAAGCAAGCAGTCCCATCTTTTAATACATTTGTTTTTATAATTACTATATATAACATTCCTGTTGTATTTATGCTCTATTTGCACAATGGTTTCCCAAGTGTCTTTAAAAAAACCCAACCCAAACCCACCCAGAAACCTCTTTGTTGATATGGCAACCCAAACTCACATTTCACATTAATTATCCTTTCATGAGTGGCAAAACCAGTACGTGGTTTTTTCCCTCATTCGGGGCCTGATAATCTTCTGGTGGATTTTCTTTCCTCATTCCATTTCACTTATTTCAAATCACCTGCTGTGCTACCAATGAGGTTTTCTAGCCAGGTTTCATTATGGCTTGCAACAGAATAATTAAAGGATGTAGACTATTGAATTGTGATCTGAGTGTCATCTTGAAAAAGTGAGTAATCTTTACTGGAAGTCTACTAGGTGTGAAAGCGCAACACACTGAGATACAAAAGCTGCTGAGATAAAAAAGATAAGTTCAGTCCCATGGCATACCTACCTGAAATGTGTTGAAGGGCTGGGCACTCCTTGAGAACAGTACAGTTATCTTCATCTTCTAGTTGTGAAACATTATGTGCTTAAGAAAAGGAAAGAAAAATCCAAGTGAATTGATTTTGTAACTTGATAATAGAGCACTGCCCACAGCACAGCAACAGAGGTGAAACCTTCTCCACAGACCATGCTCTTCATTAACAATTTCACCTGAGTCCCTCTGTATCCAAAAGCTGGTAGCAATATATAGTGCAGCTGTTTGCAGAAGTTTTTCTTTATGAGCGAGAGAGAAGGCTGAATGGATGCCTGGCAGCCCCCCCCCCCCCAGGGCCTGGTCTCTTTTGTGGTCTCCAAGAGGCTGATTGATCACCAAATGATGTGTATCTGTGGAATACAGTTCATTTGCATTGCAATATTGCAAACAGTCTGCCCAACAATTTATAGTAACAACTCAACAATGTGGAAGGTACTGCGTCATTAAATCTCAAAAGAAAGGTTTGGACAACAGCCAGGATTGGAGTGATTTAACAACTTGGGAGTTGCTGCGTCATTAAACGTCAAAGGATAAACTTGGACAACAGCCCGGATTGGAAGATTGGAATGAAGTCAAGAAAAGCTGCGCTGCTAAACAGACAGTTGAAAAAAATATATATTTACAAATAAAGCTGTATTCGATAGATGGAAGGATATATGATTTTTTACATGACTGAGAATCGCATAGCCAAGGATGGAGAACTTTAAAGTGTTAAGATCAGAAGGCGGAAAATATGAAAGCAATGAGAAGAGGCAGGAAGGAAGATTTGGAGATATGCTTCAGAGGTCCAGACTGTGGGGAGCCCGGAAAAATTAATAATTGCAATTAGGACTATAATTTGGTTCTTTTTTATTTTAGTTTATTATTTTTATTTGGATTATGATTTGGATATCTTGATTGGCTGTTTTTATTGGAAAATCAATAAAAATGATTTTTTTAAAAAAAACAAAAGCTGGTAGCAAGCAAATAGCACTAAAAATTCAACATGCCATCACAGAACAGGACTCCTGCCTTTATCTTTTAAAGGTTTAATTGTAAGTAAGAGATAGCCAAGCCTTCACCTAGTCCTGCTGACTAGGACTGGCTAAAATAAGTTCTGTGATACTATGAATTGCCTCTCTTAGGCTGCAACTGTTTACAGACTTACAATTTAGGAGTACATTGAACTCAAAGAGACTTACCTCTTCTGAGAAGATGGCTACTTTCTTTTCCAACAGTATAGAGAATCACCAAGTTATGGGACAATGAGAAGCTGCCTTATACTGAGTCAGACTTCCACAGCCCTATCGGAGACACCTGGGATTGAATCTGGGACCTTCTGCATGTATGTAGCACAGATGATCTAACAGTGAGCTATAACCTCTCCTGAAATCTTGTGTCTTGAGGAGGCAAATGAGCAGAATGGGCTCCATGATTTTTTATGTACTTGAGCATGGAATCCTAAGTGCCTCCCTAACTTGAAAAAGTTGACACACGCAAGCATATGTGTATACGTGTATATACACACACACACACACACACATCCATATATGATGAACTGCAACTTCTTGTTGTCAGACTCCGCTAATACTAAATAACCTTGTAAACAATCTTTTAAAACTAGAACATGGCAAGTCTGCTGCATTTAAGAAATCAACACATATTACTGTCATGCTGAGAGAAGACATTGTCAAGACACATCCAAGTTTTTTGAAATGCATTACAGTCTTCAAAGCTGACAGAGGACGAGATGGTTGGACAGTGTACTCGAAGCTACTAATATGAGTTTGACCAAACTGTGGGAGGCAGTGGAAGACAGGAGTGCCTGGCATGCTCTGGTCCATGGGGTCACGAAGAGTCGGACACAACTAAATGACTAAACAGCAGCAACAACAACAATGATATATTACTACAAGCAGAACTGGTGTTACATAATTATCAGTTATGGAGATTACCTTGGTTTGATTCAAAGAAGACCATAAAAGACTCTAACATACTGTCAGGCATGGAGAATCCTCTCCTCCCCCAGTAGCATCAAAGGCAAGAAGAACAAGTAAGTTTGTATTTGTGGTTTTTATTCAGTCATCTGGTTGCAAGACAAAGAATCCATATCTCCACAAAAAGGAGATGTTGCCTACTCTGAGTCCCTCCTCTTCCATCCCCAACAACATCCTGAGTACCTACGAAAAGTCCCAGGAGTCACACTTCTCTGCATTCTCTGTTCTTGAATGCAGAGGGATCGGCGTGACCTTGGAGAAAGAGGATCTCCCAGACTCTCCAGGGAGGTCTCTGCTGGCTGCTCTCTGACTCTCCCCTCCTCCTCCTCCACTATCTCGTAACTAGGCATTTCTTCCTTCAGCTGTAATTCAGCCCTGTCTCCTTCTCCTCTTGAAACTGCTGGAGACGGGGGGGGACTTCCCACTGCCCCTCCTCTTCTGAGAGGAGCCAAGCAGACTAAGGGGAGACTTCCCAGCCCTCCTGTTCAGTCCAGTCCCTGACATATACCTAATTCCACAAAAACTTTAATGAACGTATGGAGAATATGCTCATATAGATTTAATCCACCACAATCTTCATTAACTGAAGATGTTTGAAAGGCAATTATAGAACCATTCAAACATGACAATCTGGGGAAAGCTACTTCATCTTAGCAACTGGTACAAACAAAGACATATCATCTCCAATGAACAGGCCCGAAAAGCAATAAATCAAGCGTGTTTATCGTTATTTTAATTATTTCAACTCAAATAAATAGTGGAATAGTGGCAGACAAAATGTACCACATCTTATGAATCCTTTTGAGAAACTCTATTAAAATATGAAAAAGTACAGCTGTCACGAAAATATATTAAAGATTACCTCAGTAGAAAAAGATCAAGCACATCCATCATGGGGATGGGATAAGAACATAAGAATAGTTTGCTGGATCAATTCAATGGCCTATCTCTCAAACTTTAATCTTACAGAATGGGACTTGCATATAAAAATCATGATTAGTAAGTGCAAATCTTAAATAAAAAAAAGATTTCCAAGTTATATTTCAATGTTCCAACCATTTAGAGATCAATGATACTTTTGAGGCACTGCAATATTTTGTTATATTACTTACTCCCAACCCACCTTGACTTGTTTTCTGGTACAAATTTTCATTAGCAGTCCTACTTGGTTTATCAGACCATAACAATGTCATACGGTAATTGTTTTCTGTAATTGATTTAGCTTCATTATTTCTAATTCCAATGGCAGTGTGGAAAATAAGCATAATACTTTTGGAAATATCACCATGGAGAATGCTACTATTTTTCAAACCTTACACAGAAGGCTCACTTCAAACCTTACTTCTTTGGCAAAACCTGGCTCTGAAAATCTACATAATCCATAGGAAAGAATCATATGGAATCCTATCTCTGAGGTTCTCACGAGGCAGAAGTAGCATTACTCTCAGCCACGAATCCTACAATTACTGTGACTCTATGCATGATTGCTCAGAATTTTCAATGGAACTTATTCCCTAGTAAGTGTGCATTGTATTGAAGCCTAAAATGGGGGTGGGATTTTCTTTGGCATTCCATCGCCTGGGCAGGACAAAGTTTTGATCACTGTTGTCTTACTACTGAACACACCCAACAGATGAAGTAGAAACACAGTTTGAGAAAGATTCGGAAAAGTGTAATTATTGCTAGGATTTAAATTTTGGTAGACAGAAGAAGCATCTTCTTGCATCTGAAGTGTTTCACAGAAACGTCACTCAAAAATTGCTTTATTGACATTTCATTCATGTCAGCTACAAAGTTCTTTAAAAAAACTAATGACAGAAACTTCCCACCAACACTGCTTCTGAACATTCATTCATTGTTCGGTCATATACTTCCTGGTGTCAGACTATGAATGAAGATGTGTAGATGCGGCAGTTTAAAGTGAACTTGATACATCCTGTGTGTGCTCCCCCCCCCCCACATTCACTGTCCTGTATTGTCTACCAAAAGTGGCAGCCCACACTTCCCTCCCCCATTTGAAAGTTGTTTTTCCATTTTGAATGCAACTATCTTGCCGAAGAGCATTTCTGCAAAAAAGGAGCTGTTTGAAAAATAAAATTACTGAGAATGTGCCTTCAACAACAATAGAGCAGGCTGCATTCTTTCATGTGGGCTGATGGAAACACGATGGAAGTAGGAGGTGTGGTAATAAATAGTACCCAGTAAATGCCAACATACTTGTAAAAAACAAACAAACCACTGACACCCTGTGCTTCAGTACATCTGCAGTCAGGTAACAAGCAATTTTATATTGGATTTTCTTCCCTTATTGAATTATCTATGAATCAGGAAAATCTGAATTTTATGGAGGCTGGGGAGTGCAGGCTGCTGGTTGGATGAGGAAGACTTTATGCTGGGAAAGAGGTCATGAGTCACAAGCAGCTACAAATCCATATTAAACTCCAGAGTTGCTGAGCACTTAGTAAAATCCAATTTTTTATTGTGCTCTGCTTTTCTTCAAACTTTTGAATTTCTCCTTTCCAGAAAAAGAGGAACTGATCCATGTTCAAAGCTAGATGGCTGCTCCCCCTTCTGCCCTGCACTTCATTTCTCTCCAAACCACAAACTCCTCCCCCCCTCCATGTCACAGAAGGAAAAGGAAACAGTTGGCTTAGGGGAAAAAAACTAAAGGAGGGTTCCTGATAAGGGAGGTGTGGTGTTTGCCTCCTAGGTGGGTCATTAGGAAAGGGTTAAATGAGTGAGAATGTGATTGGCCAGTGGGAATGCAAGGGGGGAGTAAAAGAGTGGGAGGTTTTGAAAGTCAGTTGAGGTTTGGGAGTTGAAGAAGGAAGAGGGAGGATTAGGTGTGGGTTGGTAGAGTTGTATTGTGAGAGAGTGAGAAGAATTGTCAGGCGGAGTCAGATAGATAGTTGGGAATAAACAGTTTGAAGTTGTTAGGAACTAAGATTTAAGAAACTGCCAAGAAAAATTAACAGTAACCAGAAGCTTGTTCCTGCATTTAAAAATAAACTTGATTATTTGTTAATACGGGGTGGTGGCAGCGGAAAAAGCAATCGCAGTGGTGGCACAGGATCAATAGACCGTCAAACGTCCGGGGGCCCTGTGTGATTGCCACAGGAGGCAAGAGAGGGAGATGCAGCAGCTTGAAGCTGGTTGACAGATATATACAGTACTGACACACAACGCCAACCAAGCAAAAGAAGGAATGAACTGAGAACCGCATTGCTTTTTATGTTGAAAGCAGAACATTCACAGTGTGTATATTTTCTTAATTAAGTATTCTTGTGCAAAGCTGTAAAATGTGTGCATGAAAATAATTTAACCCAGGTGGTTGTCAGAGGAGGAGAAGAAGTGGCGAAGACCTCCTCACCATCCTGAACCTTCCAGGAAGACAGTATTGATTTACAACAGTGGTTTGCGAGAGGTCACAGCTCAGAGGGAGATGAGGGGAAAAGTTGGAAAATAATGGGAGAGGAAAAGCAGGCAGAGACAGAGCAGCAGCTGGCTGACACATTGTCACTAGAAAGTATTCTAGACCCACCATCTCCTAGAACCCAGTGAGCCTTAAAAGTAGGATAGCAAAGAGCTCAAAGACAGAGGGCACTTAGCAGCACCCGTAGAGGAGGTGATGATGATGACAAATGAGGAAATGGGAGAGACAGAGGATGGAGATTCACTTGGGTTCACCAATTCACTTAGATTCACCATTATACAAAAGGCTGGGTTCTATAGCCTCTCTCTGTAAAGATTGAAATAAAAAAGGATTGTAAGAAACTTTTCCTTGTCTTTATCCTTTCCTGGGCAAACAGCTGGGAGCCACTGTCCGGAGTGCATGCAGGAGCCAGGCCCTGTGACCAATAGGACTTTGCAGGACTGCGGCCTTCCTCAGTTTGTTCTGAAGAACAGGTGAGGCCTCACAGGTGAGGCTGCTTGGTAACTCACTGCACCTGGCGGCAAGAGCCGGGAAGGGATATAAGGTCATCATTTGCCTTTGGCTCTTTGCCACAGCAACACGCTTCCTGCCTTGCTGAGTTTGGCATCTTGCCTCCTGATCCTCAGACCCTGGCTTCTTGACTTCCTACTTCTTGATCCTCAGACCCTGAACTTTGTGACTCCTTGCTTCCTGACCCTCGGACTCCTGGCTTCTGGACTCTTGTTCCTGCTCCCACCCCATCTTGCCCTCGGTCCCGAAGTCCTCAGCCGGGACTTCGATCACCTGCAGACCGAACTGTGACAGCTGCTGTCAGCACCTTGACAGTGGTTGCCTGAAGAATGGCTGCAACTGTGGCAAGGAGGAGTGAGAGGAGAGTCCAAGCAAAGGAGCTAATGGATTTCAACCACCACCACCACCTCCTCCACCACCTCCTCCTTTCCCTTTCTGCTGTATGGGGTGCCCGTGTGCATGCTCAAGAAAGAGAGGCAATATGCAAGAGAGGCAATACACATACTAGAACAGGGGTCAGCAACCTTTTTTCAGCTGTGAGCCGGTCCACCGTCCCTCAGACCATGTGGTGGGCCGGCCTATATTTTGAAGGGAAAAAATGAATGAATTCCTATGCCCCACAAATAACCCAGAGGTGCATTTTAAATAAAAGCACACATTCTACTCATGTAAAAACACGCTGATCCCCGAACCGTCCACGGGCAGGATTTAGAAGGCGATTGGGCCGCATTCGGCCGACAGGTCTTAGCTTGCCTACCTCTATGCTGGAGGGCAAACATTATTATTATTCATTCACTCAGAAATACAAGAACCTGGTGGAGGGTAGTGCAGGAGGGCCTGAGAGGAGGGGCAACCTCCCCCCAAACACATACCCTGATACATCCCATCAAAGCATTGGAAGAGCAATCCATATAACGTTTAAAAAAAGGGTGAGTGGACATTAGCGAGTCAATCACACCCACAAAATAACAGATCCGAGGGAGTTCTCAGCAAGGCAATGTCTTTGCGTGTGCACAGCCTGACTTTCAGTACATTGATTCGAATGTTCGCTGAGCTTTCTGCTTGTTTTCGTAAAGGCACATCAGCCTTCCCGAAGAAGAGCTTTGTTGTGCCTACGGTTGGTGCATCAAACGGGCATCTAAGTTTGTGTACAATCAGAAAACTCTCCCTTTTTTTGAATTTCAATGCAGCTGGCAGAATTGCAAAGAAAGATGACAGCTTCATCCTGCCCCAGGCCTGATATGCCCTTTCTTGGACAGAAATGAAAAGCACACCTGTTGAAAACAAGAGAACCTGCATTGATTATGTGGTTCATTTTGCAACTCCGTATGTTTGTTATGCAATAAACTCAGAGGTTCTTTTATGCAGCTTCACTCATTCTAAAATAAAAGAAGAATTGAAAAAGCAAAAGATTGAGTAATAGAATCCCACCTGGGGTTCTAGGAAAAATTTGGCTTCTGGGCAACGGGAGGGAGTTTGGGTTAGTTCAACTTTCAGACCAATGACAGGGGATTATGTACTTTACTGTTAGGAAGGGGAAAATAAAATACTTTAATGAATAAGCAGTAATTGAAGCAGTTCACAACATACCTTGAGAAAAGCTGAAACAACTGTTACCTTACAGCCTGATAAATAACTCACCATCACCATCTTGTGGACATAGCAAAGTAGGAGATTTGTCGGCTAATATGAATCACTTTAATGCACAAAGTTTCTATACGGAATAAATTTTCTAACATATGAAGTGAACCCTGTTCTATGTTTATTCTATGTTTCAACTGTGATTATGTTTCTTGCTTAACTGGCCTGAGAGATATGGGGTGCTTAAGCCTCTGGAATGGCGTCTCCTGTACAAAGATAAGAGTCATATTTGTCACTCCATGCCCTTTCTGCCTCTGTCCCCCCTTCTGCCACTTGCATGTGGCCCCTGGAACACTGGACATGAAGGCATGCAGCCATTGGGCTGAAAAATGACTCCCCAAGCTTATGGTGTTCCTTTCCCTGGTATCAGTACAGATAAGGAGTGAGCTCTACATCTTTTCAATAACAAACAGGGAAAGAGACAAAGAAAGCTGTCTTCACCGTTGCAGGAGCTAAGCAGGTTTTGATGCACCTCCCCAGCTGCTGCCATTGACTGTGGACTGCTTGTGATGTCACAAATGGCACATGGCAGATGTGTGGATCTATAAAGGTGGGCCATGGGGAAAGCCAAGGCAAAAGTCTTTAACCTTCCCAAAGAGGACAACAGCTGTGGCATTTATCACTGGGTGGTCTCTTTCCACATTAAGGAGAATTAGGAGACAGAAGGAGGTGGTCATCCCGCTGTTGTGGAATGATGAGAAGGAAGGTTTGCTTGCTGAGTGGAATTGCAGTTTGAACGTGGCTGATATCCATGGTGAGCAACTGGCTGGTGTCTGGCGATGGACCTGATGGAAGCTGGCAGATGTTGGTGGGTGGAAGCAGGGGGAGTTCACATTTGGATGCTGGCAAATGCCACAAGGCTGGAGCAGGGATATGGGAGAAATCAAAGTGTTAAAGTTGACTGAAAGTCCGGAGGTAGCATTGTTATCAATATATGATGGACTGGAAGGTTCACAAGCTATGAAGGACTTGCTCACAAATTTATTGACAGCTGCACAAGTTATTATAGCTAGGAAGTGGAAGGGGCAAGATGAATATAAAATGGAAGAATGGTATAAAGAGGTGTGGGATATAGCTATGAATGATAAATTAACATGTGTAATTAAGGTAAGAAGGGGAATATGCAGGAGAAATGATCCTGAGGAGATATGGAAGGTGTTTGTAGAATTTGTACTGTTAAAAAGCAGAGGGGTCAAACCATTGCAAGAGGTGTTGAAATTTTGGGAGGCTGGATAATGGAATGGTCTCGGGGGGAAATACAATAAAAAAATTTAAAAGGAAATTTTAATTTCCTTTTTAAATTTAAAAAGGAAAAGAACATTCTGACAGTAAGAGCAGTTTGACAGTATAAATGCTGGAAATGTAAGGAAAAAGAAGGAACCTTTTACCACATGTGGTGGATGTGTCCCAAGGTAAAAGACTTCTGGGAAATGATTTATAATGAACTGAAAAAAGTGTTGAAAAACACATTTATTAAGAAACCAGAAGCCGTTTTACTTGGTATAGTGGGGGGGGGGGTGAAATCCCCAAAAAGGATGTTACTTTTTTTTCTGTATGCCACAACAGCTGCGAGAATATTATTAGTGAAGAATTGGAAGAAACAAGATTTACCAACTATCGAAGAATGGCAGATGAAGATGATGAACTACAGTGGTACTTCGCAAGACGAATGCCTCGTAAGACAAAAAAACTCGCAAGACGAAAGAGTTTTTCGTTTTTTGAGTTGCTTCGCAAGACGAATTTCCCTATGGGCTTGCTTCGCAAGACGAAAACGTCTTGCAAGTTTGTTTCCTTTGTCTTAAAACTGTGCATTCAGGGGGTGCAGTTGCGACTTGACTTCGAGGAGCAACTCATAGCACGCGGTGTGGTAGCCTTTTTTGAGATTTTTGAAGACTTTGGTGATTTTTGAAGCTTTTCCAAAGTCCGTGCTTCGCAAGATGAAAAAATCGCAAGACAAAAAACTCGCAGAACGAATTAATTTCGTCTTGCGAGGTACCACTGTATATGGAACTTGCTGAACTGACTGGGAGACTCCGAGACCAGAGAGAAGAGACGGTTGAAGAAGATTGGAATAAAGAATATTTGAAAAAATATGTTAATATTTAAATATTAGAATAGCTTTGGAAGTGGATATAGGCTGTAGGGTTAGAAGTAGAAGATAGTGTATTTTATAATAATATTACTTGTAAGGGATAAAATGTGAAGTTTTTTATGGTAAAAGTAAGTGTGATAAAAAGTGGTTAAAAATTATGATATATGTAAACTGATAAAGATGAGAGAAAATGAAAATCAGATGGGGGGACTTGGGGAAAGCTCACCTAACAATGTTTAGAAAAAATAAGGATAAGACAAGAATTTGTATTGTTTATGTTGTTTATTTGTGTTATAAAATGAATTAACAAAAATTGAGGGGGGAGAGCAGTTTGACAGTGGAATGGACTCTAGCAGATGGTGGACTGTCCTTTCTAAGCAAAGGTTGGATGGCCATTTGTCAAGGATGTTTTAGTTGAGATTCCTTCATGGCTGGGAGTTGGATAAGATGAGCCTTGGGGTCACTTCCATCTCTAAGATTCTATGATTCTATGTTATTCACCACTCAGAAGAGAGGAACACTGTCGGGCCTAAAAATATCTTGGTGGTAATTAATTATAGCAGGGTGCCAGATCGCTCAACCTTCCTGTTTCTCCTTGAAGCAGTGCAAGACTTTGTTCCCTTTCCTCCAGGCTTTGGAAAAAATATGCTCAAACACACAGTCATGTGTGTTTTATATAACACCCACAATTCAAGTAAATTTATAAATTACACACAGAGAGACACACACACACATCCTAGCTTTCTAGGTCAGCTGTTATAATCTTGTTGCAAAGCAAATATTCTTGGGTATGTGAAACTTTTCAGAATTTATCCAACCTTAACTTGACTTTCATTTATCCAGTTGAAAGCATTCTGGCTTTGTCTTCATTTTCGGAGTCAGTGAAAATGAATTGTGTTATTTTGAAAACAAAGGGCTTCCGTGACAAACACCACCTCGGTATATAACAGTCTTGTAAACAAGACAGAAGTCAGCCCAGGGACTGAAACTGCTGAAGAATGTTGAAATTTGGTAGAGAATAGCTCTCATCAGCCAGGGATTTTAAACATTCAAATGAGAGCTGATTTTGAGAGGATAAAATTACAGTCTTTTTAAAATAGTCTACACTTAGGGCATAAGAGCACACCATTTACAAGTCTGAGAGCCTTTTAGATTTCATGAATGGGTGAACTTGCAATTCAGTTCTAAATGTTTGTACCGAAACATCTGCCAGCCAAAGCAGCAAAATGTTGCGGCATTACAATGGTGTGTATATCAGGCAATATGCACAAAGTGTGGACAAACACCCAGTCTTATCCTTGGAGCTCACCTTGGAAAACAACAGCAGAGGCAGATGCAGTGGTACAAGCCAGGATCCGGCCCCCAACGGTGTGAGTCTGTGTTGCATCTGACATTGCAGATCCTGCATTGTTCTATGGGTTAACCAGATTACTTCCATGCTCCCATGCAGCTCTACTATTCTATAATTCCACTATATTTACCAAGTTCATTGGAGCTAAATAGGCATAGGATTGACATCTATGCTTTTTACTTTATTTATTTGTACTTGATTCAGGCATCAGTTTCCCTCATAAGATTAGAGTCACATGAAGGATAGGAGCAATACACATGCTAGCTAGCTCTGCCTCCTTTGTTGCATCACTGGGCCCATTTCCATTGTGTTGGATGGCCAACGTTTGTAGAGGAATTGTACCAGAAACCTAAGCAAGCACAGCAGACTTCCTGACACCAAGGTGTTAAGAGCAATACGGATGGAAACAATGATAGTGACATGACAGAGGACAGGGGTGGAGCTAGTGCAGTAATCCCCACACTCCTGCATGTAATTCTGTGTGAACAGGGCTACTGTCTCCCTGACTCAGCAAGATCTGCCTGTAGATTCCCTTTTGTAGACCAAATGCAGAAACTCATCCATATTGTGATGAGCCTCTGGAGGTGACTCAACCAATGCAATTTCCACTCTAATTGCATCATGTGTGTAGGGATGCCCATTCCTGGGTCTTTTGAGGTTTAGACAGGAACATTCAGCACCTTCAGAAGGCAGATATTGATCCTGACTCTGTACCCTATTCCCAGTGCTTTTTTTCTTAAGGGTACTCTCATTCCTTCTGAGACTCAGGAAACACCATGACAGGAAATGAAGCCACCATTGGGGGTAGGAACAGAACTGATGATTCACCTAGAGAAGAAACTTATTTTTTTAAAAAAATAGTTTATTCTCCCATTAGATTCACAAAATGTTTAGGGGTATGCGTACCCCTGCATACCCCCAGAAAAAAAGCGCTGCCTATTCCTATTCCTTCATGGATATTCCTTCCTGATATTCCTTCATGGATGCACTGGAGAGCCGATTTGAGGAAGAAGTCTTCAGGAAGGAGTGGATTTGCAACTACTGAAGTTCATCTTTTGCAAAAAATATAAATCACAAGTTGAGAGCCTGAATGAGCAGGCTTTTGAGCACCAGGTGTAGGAACAGAAGCAATTCTTATTGACACTGGGAACTAATTTATGAATCAGCTGTGCAAACACTAGGATTCATTAGCAGAGATTAGCACAATTAGCTAGCTTCCATTCCTTTCCTCTTCCCTTACTAAAGTAATACCTTAATAAATACAAGCCACGTCCTTTTAGCTGATGTGCTCATTGTGTGCTGTGTGATCCTTCTGTACAGTTCAGGAAAGGCAATTCATGCCATTAGGAGATGTACTGCTTTTGAGTTGAACAGATGGAAAACTTATTCCAAGCATGACAAAACTGTAGCGCTGTTTTCACTACAGGTACTTGTATATATCCATCTCTTAGTCAACATCACTAATGAAAGTTTTCAGCAATAGCTGAATGCTTTAGAACAAAACAACACTATTTTCCAGCTATAATGTAATTGTGGTGCACAAATTGCTAGGCAAAATTTTATTGATACATGTCAGTAGAATTTGGGAGCAAACAGTTGCACAGAGTACCTGAGTAGTGTTACAGTTCAAGTGTTGAAACTGGGAATCCAAGATTGAAATCCCCACTGTGCCATGAAGCACACTGGATTATCTTGGGCCAATCAGTGCTTCTTAGCCTAACCTAAAATAGGAGAACCACAAAACCTACTTTGAGCTCCTTAGGAAGGAAAAGTGGGATATAAATGTAATAATAAATAAAATATAGCATATATTCAGAACAGAGTTCACTAATTATGCATATTACTATGGATCATATTGTTTATTCATGTTAGTGCACAGAATCCTGATGGTTGTTTTTTTGTTTTTTTTAAGTAACACAGATATATGAGTTCTGCAAATAATAGTCATGTTAATCCGAACAGTAATAAAGCTGGCAGAAGCTAGATGGCACCAGAACCATAAGTAAACCACATCTAAAGTCAGCCTGTACTGTTTGGACCATTTGCAAAGTAAGGAAGATCTGTCTCCAAGACTAGTTTTGTTAGGAAAGGCCTTTCTTCTTCTTCTTCTTCTTCTTCTTCTTCTTCTTCTTCTTCTTCTTCTTCTTCTTCTTCTTCTTCTTCGCTACTGCCAACACCAGAATCTTAAGATATTTTTGATGCAAGGCACAAATGAGGAAGAACTGCTTTTCGTCCTCCCTCTTTTTTTCCTTTTCCTTTTTGTCCGCACCAAGATTCTAGATTTGATTTGCTCATCTGGGTGCAGAGCAGTTTTTTCACAAAATATGCAGCCAAGCAATCTTGAAAAATAGATGCAAATGGATAAGAGGTTTGTCGGAACAATTTGTCAGAAGAAAAGAGGAAATAAAAAAGGAGGTAAGAATATGAAAATTTAAGGTTATTTTTAGCTCTTTTAATGGTATGTTTGTAAGGATGTAAAAAGGAGTTTCAAAATTATTATTGTTTCAATATGAGAGAATCCTATTTTGCACTGCCTTTTTTTGGTTGAGTTATTGTTTAGCAGGAGTTGGGGGTTTTTTAGCTGTGATTGATATTGCTTTTTTGTATCTTTATTTTTAGAACTTACATGGAAATTGTTCGATTTGTTTCTGTACTTTTGATGTGTTTTATTTATTGTTTATCACTACTTTTGTTTTATTTGTAACTGCGATTTTTTTCCAAGTTGTAAGCTGCCTTGAGGATGGTTTTAACAATGGAAAGGCAGCTTACAAATAAAATGACATATGTATGTATGAGATGGGAGTACTAGATAATGCTGTATTAGCATTTGCAATTTTCATTACCAAATATTAAGTAGAAACTGATTCTTGCCAATAGCTACAATGTTCAAAAAGCTTCCTTCGTTGTCTGCAAGTTACTCCCTCTGGTTCTATTCCCCAACACTTACTTTCTTTCTGCCTACTACTATATTGTGTAACAGCTACCACTGATTCAATGCCATTAGCTTCCTTCTTAAAGAGTTTCCATAATCCAGTGTGTAAGAAATTGTGAATAAACAACTTCTATAAAGAAAAAGATTGAGTTGAAGCATGTTGATAGCCTTAATACATAACAGCACAAGAATCGGGTCATTGGCCATTCTGAAATATACAAACTGGGGAAGAATGCACTTTTTTCTAAAATTGAAACTGATTTGTAAAAGACATCCCCAACTCTTTGTAAAACCAAAAGATATTCAAGGCTATTTTTAAAAACTACAACAAATTCTTTTTAACTTATTGCAGTAATACAATGGTACCTCGGGGTTACAGACTCTTCAGGTTACAGACGCTTCAGGTTACAGACTCCGCTAACCCAGAAATAGTACCTTAGGTTAAGAACTTTGCTTCAGGATGAGAACAGAAATTGTGCAGCGGCAGCAGAAGGCCCCATTAGCTAAAGTGGTACTTCAAGGTTAAGAAGAGTTTGAGGTTAAGAATGGACCTCCAGAACAAATTAAGTTCTTAGCCCGAGGTACCACTGTACCTATAAAAGCACATTTACTAAATGTCTGAAATTCATTGTTTACACTGCACTGTATACAGTACACTGAAGTACTAGAATGATTTAAGAAAAGGGCAAGAAAGCAGCCCTGAATAATAGCAACTCAAAGTCAGGCGAGCACACAGACCTGACTCTGCACCAAATCCATACCAGCAGATTATGTGGAATGGGCTGGTGCCTGTCAGAGACTACTCATCTCCAGGGGGACACAGGTGACACTGTGGTCTAAACCACTGAGGCTCTTCGGCTTGCCAATCGGAAGGTTGGTGGTTCGAATCCCCGCGACAGGATGAGCTCCCGTTGCTCTGTCCCAGCTCCTGCTTACCTAGCAGTTCGAAAGCACATCCAAGTGCAAGTAGATAAATAGGTACCGCTGTGGTGGGAAGGTAAATGGCATTTCCATGCACTTTGGTTTCCGTCACAGAGTCCTGTTGAGCCAGAAGCGGTTTAGTCATGCTGGCCACATGACCTGGAAAGCTGCCTGTGGATAAATGCCGGCTCCCTCGGCCTGAAAGTGAGATGAGCGCCGCAACCCCATGGTCACCTTTGACTGGAAGTAACCATCCAGGGGTCCTTTACCTTTTTTTTACTCATCTCCATCCTTCTGATACCTTGTGTGCTCAGCATGACAAGCGCCATTGAACCCATTAGCTTTACATCTGAAAAAGAAGAAAGGCAATAGCTGCCAAATGAATGGCCATAGTTTAAGATCTTTGTTGTTATTTTATTGTAATTTTGTGTTGTGAACTGCCCTGAGATTGATGGGTATAGGGTGATATACAGATTTAATAAATAGTAATGTGTGAAGCCCTGTTCCAAATGGGTCCAGTCAGTCTCTGTCTCTGTCTGTCTGTCTGTCTGTCTCTCTCTCTCTCTCTCTCTCTCTCTCACACACACACACACACACACACACACACACACACAAGCTAATGAGAACCGAGGGGGGGGGATCTGAGTGATGCAGTATAGCAGTGGAAGGCAGAAAGGATGATAAGAGTTCAGTAACCCCTGAACTGTGACACCTTCCACAGCACCTCTGGAAAAGGTTTTGGGTTGCCAGCTGCACTGAGTGCCAAGGTACAGAACCTCTTGTTCTGAGAGTGTGTTTTATGCTCTGCCTGTTCTGCAGTGACCTCCCTTTCTCCTTAGGCCCCACAAGATTCTGGCTGTGGGCCTGGGTCATGAGAGAGTCTTCCCATGAGTCATCTCAATGTGCAAGCTGTTCTTTAAAAACTTAAGATTTTTATGCTTTTTAGAAGCACTTTGGCCTCTCAGAAGCATGTTTCTGTCATGATGGAAGCAGCCCAAATGCCAGCCGTTACTGATTCCACACTTGGCTAATTGCCGTAACTGGGGTTGGAGAAGGGAAAATAACCTACGTATGCCATTGTACGTAGACTGCAATTCCCCTGAAGGACCAAAAGAAAAGGACATGGCATAGGGCAGAGAATTAAGTATTCTGAAAAATCTCTGCTTTCATTTTTTTTTTTAAAAGGAACCATGAGAGTTGTGAAGATAAGCTAAAAAGTCTGAAGGTACCTGTCTGGTGAAATTCAGGGCATCAGAAGGGTTGGTGATGAAGATTTCTAGTGGTTGGAGGTGGAACTTTAAAAAAATAAAATATGTTTGATTATTATTATTTTTGTTAACTTTGTGTTAAATATGTATTCTGCAGTTGACCTCCTTTGCAATGTTTTATTTTGAAATCTTTTAATATTTTAGTTTTCTGTTAGTTATGTTCATTTGACTGTATATTTGACTTCCTTTACATTGTTCTATTGGTGTTTTATTGATGTTTTAATATGCTGTAAACCGCTTTGAGATTTTTCTTAAAAATATAAAGCAGTATAGAAATGAAACAAATAATAATAATAATAATAAAATAATAATAATAATAATAATAATAATAATAATAATAATAATAATAATAATAATTTCAGCGATCCACATAGTTCTTCTCTCCTACACATAGAATAGAACTGGAACAAATTCTACAAAAATGAGGAGATATTCTGGGGAAGAATTGCTTAATAAAACCAGAAGCATTCAGAAAGCTCATAGTTTGTGGGTACATTTTATTGGTCCTCCATATATCATTTAGTAGGCTTTTTGTTCCTTTTAATAGCACCAAATCATTACAATACATGAAGATCATGCATAGGTCACAATTTCAAAGCCATTACTGGAAGCATTCTGCAAATTAGTACAAATGCAAAAATATAGTTCAGGTTAAAAAGTAATTTGGTTTTAGTTATTGGAATGTCTTTTAGTTCCTTTTTTTTTTTTTTGCAAAATAATAACAAAAGGCACCAGATTCCTGGCTTCCAACATGGTTTTCAAAACAAGGGGAACACATTTATACAAGAGGCACTTTGCATTAAATTATTTTACACAAAAGAGGCTGAATCCAGACTATGTTAGTTGCATTAAGTCCCCATTGAGTTAAATGGGACTTAAGTCATGACTAGCTTGTCACATTGATCTCAATGTGCAACCAGCATAGCCTGATCCCAGCCCCATGACTTCCAACTGGCCGGCTTAATCTTTTCAAGAGCAGCCTGCACGTTAACATTGTATAAAACTAACATAAAATACTATCAATGAAAAACAGGCAGTTCCCTAGAAAGGAGTGGCAATACTATGAATGGGATCCGATATGGATTTCAACAGTAAGTGTTACTATATCATCATACTAATGATATGCACATTGTGTCTGATAGCAAGGATATCCATGAGAAACACACAAAAAGGCTGCAGCTGTAAATGCCAATGGAAAGCTTAGCCATACAAAGCGGGAAGGAGGCACAAGGCAGGAGTTAAGATTCTGGCTTTCATATCGTCGTCAGTTAGTCATCTTCACCACCACAGAGCAGCAAAAGGCCTTTTCTGTAATCACCAGATGTATCTTTCTACAAATCAAAAGACAGGGATCAAATGGCAATGAGTCAGTAATGATTCAGGGGAAAATTCTTGACAAATGACAGCTTTTCTACCACAGGAAATCCATTTGTATGACTATCCACTCGGGAATGGTAAGCAAAAGTTCTCCAGAAAGCTATTTATTTGGTGCAACATATATTTTTATAAAATGCAAAAGCAAAACGAGGGAACATCTATTTGCCTTCCAATGGCAGACCAAAAAGTCATAACTCTAAACATTACAAGGAGGATTTAAACAACTTTGATATCCTTTAGCGAATGCAGGCAAAGGGGAAGGCCCTATGTACACATCAATTAAACCAGAATACTTGTATTTAAGCCAATTAAGGGTGCAATCATATGGCTGCAAGGAGGGAATGCCAGCGGGCATACAGATGTCCCTGTTCATGGGTGAGGAGGAAGATTTGACTCCATATGACCCTTCCTTGCCGCTGCAGAAACCTCCACCACCCTTGCCTAACTGATTTTTGCCTTGCATTACAGATGCTGACATACTGACATCAGTAGACGCAAGGGAAGATGCAGCAGATACATTGCAGCAAAGCTATGAATCTGAAGGAGCCACAGGTTTCACAGTCCCCTGACACTCTCCCCACACCCAAAATGGGGGGTGGGGACATAAATTCACCAACATCAGGACTGGTGTATCTTCCCTTCCATTGGCAACAACAGGAGGGGGGAATCCTTTAAAAGGGAGGGAGGAAGCCTGGAAATAAAAGGGAAACACTACTCTGTCTTCACTTCCGTGGACAAACTAGTTTGCCTGCCTTTAGTTTTCCCTCCTGACACGGGACTGGGAGGTTGCCCAGGAATGGGAGCCAACATAAGCTAGCTGCCTACATGCCTCATGGTGGCATATTTCACATGTATTGGAAAGTGGACTTTTTTTTCTATTTGCAAAATTGTAACAGTTGTACAGCCAAAATACAAACAGGCCACATTCCATTTTAAAAAGAAAAGAGCCGCAGCAGTCAGTATTTCCCATTCAAAAAGAGAATGAAATACAAAGCAAGTCGTACCTGAATTGCATGGTACAAAGATTTTGCAAAATTTCTTCTGAACGCCTGTCTGATGTCCAGCAGATCAATTTCACTCCTTGAAACTACGATCCTGATCAGGGTATCGTCATCAGTGCCAGCCCCCTGGTAAAATCAAAAGGGAACCCATTTTAAACAACCCATTAAGAACATAATCTACTTTCAGGTACCATTCATTTCAGCTGGAGAGCATCGTGCACATGCTTCATTTTCCCCACTGAAGTCAGTGAAACTAAAGGGCTTAACTTTGGCCACTAAGCGAATAGCTGCACCTGAGAATGTCACACAGAATACATATACAATAGAGATACTTGAAGAATGTATATAATACCTTGAGGATTAATAGTCCTTGCTGTTGAAGTTAGGAGATTTTATCACAATTGCATGAAATAGAATCCTGAATCACTGCACTATATTAATGGGGTGAGCTCTCTATAGAGCATCCAGTGCTCAGCATAAAAAAAAGTCAGGAAAAAGTCAACATTTTTCCACCCTCATTTCGTTTCCAATTGGAAACTTGTCCTTTAGAAAGAAAGAAAGAAAGAAAGAAAGAAAGGTAAAATAAGTACTCACTTTCATTGCATAAAACAGTGATTCAGCAAGATATGCAGGAACACTACGGACACTTTTCACTGAAAGGGGAAAAAACAATCCAGTTCAGTTTGAAAACAGTGAAAAATAACTTTATCTGAATGGCATGGTGCTTCACACAAAAAGGCACCTTCCAGTATTTCCATAACAGGGCACAACAGTGAGCTATGCCACGATTCTGTGTACATCTACCTGGGAGTAAAGCCCTCTGAACACAATGGGATTCACTTCTGAGTAGATGTGCAGATTTGCCCTGCTATCTCCTTGCGCTGTTGTGGAGTCTAGAATTCAGAGCCCCATGTTAAATAAAAAATAAAAAGCAAGCAAGCATCACGTCTGAATCAGATTACCAAGACACCATTTTGTTTCTTTGATCAGCACATTGTGCTGCTTTCCACCCAACAGCTTGCTTGCAGTTCTCATAAATAGTGCATCGCAACTAGGACTGCTCATTACCAACTGCCAGCAGAAGCTTCTCTAGTGGACCAGAAGTTTCACGGTCGATTGTCTCTTCAATTTGGAAGCCAGAGATAGTCATATATTTGTCAAAGACTGAAAGACACAAAAGGAATACATAGCAATTATGTGTATTTTACATATTGCTTCCTTTCTGCTTTTCCAAACAAACATAACAAGCCCATCCAAACACAATCAACCTTTGGGCAGAAGAGTTGAAGGAAGCTAGGATAGTAATGAATTCAAGTGTTCAGGAAAGTAACATGGATCATTCTACTTAAGACTGAAAGTAAGGAGTGTATTATCTATATCCCCACAATCTGCTAGCATGTCAAGGAGAAATGTTCTAAACCAGGTCAAGTTCACCTTGGATCAGAACCAGGGCACCCCACACAGAAAACCAAGACCTGGTTTTTGTTGAAGCTCCCCCCCCCCCCACTTGCACGTCCAGTATGATGATTAAGTAAAGGGACCCCTGACCATTAGGTCCAGTCGTGGACGACTCTGGGGTTGCGGCGCTCATTTCGCTTTATTGGCCGAGTATGATGATTGCAGTCCTTTAAAAAGAGAGCCCAAAATGTTAGTTCTCCTCACCCTTCCTTAAGTGAGTCACACTGCGAGTCCCCAGGATGGTGATGAACTTTTCTTCATCGGTTCCCCATTTCAGCTCACCAGCTCTAAACAGCTCCTGTTAAAATCAGAAGAAGAAAATAGAGTTAAGGTTTTCTCTCCCAAAAGCAAATGTACTTTACCATATTGTGAAGAAAACCACCAGAGGGGAAAAGCTTTAGCCACAAAGCCCTTAAATGTCTGAGGGGAGGCTTAGGCTTGGGACTTAAGACCAAAGAGCTTAACTCCACTCTACTTAGGCACAGAAGTTTTGAACTATCCCTTATAGAACTACATTTACCACATTCATTCTTCTGGAATGATACCTTATCACAGTAATAGATCAAGGTTTTTTGGGGGGGTCCCTTGGACAAGATACCTCAATGCCCCCTTTCACCCTTTCCCCACTCTTAGTTTCATTACTTATATATTTGTCACCCTGGGCTCCTTCAGGAGGAACGATGGGATCTAAATCGAAATAACAACAACAACAGCATGCTTCATAATGAAATTGCCTCCTCTTTTAATAAATGCCTTTTGGCTGTTTTTATACAATCAATCTGTGTTTAAGTACAGTGGTACCTCGGGTTACATACGCTTCAGGTTACAGACTCCACTAACCCAGAAACAGTACCTTGGGTTAAGAACTTTGCTTCAGGATGAGAACAGAAATCGTGCTCTGGTGGTGCAGAAGCAGGAGGCCCCATTAGCTAAAGTGGTGCTTCAGATTAAGAACAGTTTCAGGTTAAGAATGGACCTCCGGAACGAATTAAGTACTTAAGCCAAGGTACCACTGTACAATCATTCCAAGGACTGCTATTTGTGAAAGGGGGTCAATTATGGTCAGTCACATATCATCCATTTCACACCCTTTCTTGAAATATGAATGATTCATACATTAAAATGTCAGTGGCTTCCCATGTGATCTAGCAAGAGACCATAAATGGTGCTTAATTTAAGGACCTTTCCAAGACAAGATGCACTGGCAGTTGCTGGAACTTCACTACTTGGGTTAGAAACGTATAAATATCATGAAGCAGGAAGGCTGCATGCAATCATCTAGCTCAACTGCTTCTATAAAACAGACCTATCCACTAACAAATCCCCAGGATCCAGAGTTTCTTGTGGCACAAAGCAGTTAGCTGTTTAAATAAGGTGTGTCACACTGGTAAAGGGAGTAACCATTTTGCATACTGCAAAGTTGAAGTACTCGCACGAGCTTAATGCTTCGCCATCACATTATTCAAGTGATCCTGGATTTGTGTCATGGCAAAAGCAGACTTGTGTCAATCTTGCTACTCAAACAACCAACAGTCCCAAAAGGCAATGTCAATATATTATTTTGGAGAACCTCATTAAATGCCCCACTCACTATGGCTTTTCAACAATCCTTTTGCATGCTCTATAGAACGGGGGCAGCAACCTTTTTCAGCCATGGGCTGGTCCACCATTCCTCAGACCATGTTGTAGGCCAGACTATATTTGGGGGGGGAATGAACGAATTCCTATGCCCCACAAATAACCCAGAGATGCATTTTAAATAAAAGGACACATACTACTCATGTAAAAACACACTGATTCCTGGACCGTCCACAGGCCAGATTGAAAAGACGATTGGGCAGCGTCCGGCCCACAGACCTTAGGTTGCCTACCCCTGCTATAGAACATAGGAAGCAGCCATATATAACTGGTCAGGCCAATGGTTCATCTGGCTCAGCACTGTCAACACTGACTGGAAGCAGCTCTCAACAGTTTCAGGTAAGTGTGTTTCTGGAGATGCAAGGAAATGAACTTTTGGCATGCAAAGCAGGTGCTTTACCAGCTATGGCCCCCCACTTGTCTACCAGGGTGTCTGTCCTGGCCATAGACCTAGACCATGGAAGGTCACCAGGTCCCATTTTGTAGCGGGCAAAACATAGTGTAACACTAGGGTGGAGGTGTATGCTCACTCTCT
Organism: Podarcis gaigeae; assembly: GCF_964106915.1. NCBI lineage: Eukaryota > Metazoa > Chordata > Lepidosauria > Squamata > Lacertidae > Podarcis > Podarcis gaigeae. Next base: position 51,329,941 of record NC_139685.1, on the reverse strand, counting down.
CATTTAAGAGGAATACTGCTTGCAAAGACACACTGCAGCTAGAAATACAGTAGTGGGATATCACTGGCCAAGTCCAAGCAGTACTTAATTTTAAAAAATCAATACCACATCGCATTTTAAAAAATACTCTCAAGGGAGGTTGAAATACTACTGAATTTTAATTTTAATTTTTTAAGAAAGGTACCAGAATGAAGGATACTTTGGGAACCATGAAAACCTGCCCAGGGAGGAACCTCCTCTTGGCAAGAAAAAAAAATTAAAATGGAAAGCGATAACATTTGATGAACTTGTCCTGTGATGAAGCAGCTAAGATTACTATAATTAACTTCCCAGCCAGTCTGCTCTAAAATACAGTGTGACCTAAGCGACTACTTTGTTGCTACCACTCCTTTTTCCTGTTTGTAAACCAACTCAGAGCTTACACACACACACACACACACACACACACACACACACGGAGAACCATGGAAAATGTTATTCATCTGCTTCCCAAAAAGAATCCCATCAAAGTAATTTTACATGAATGGTTTTAGCACTCACTCCACCCTCTTATGAGTCACCCCTAAGATCTGAATTAACACATATACTATGACACACAAGCGGGACTTGCAGCACGTTGCAAAATGGAACACCCTCGTTCAGGATACCCCATTCTCTTCCCTCTTGCTTTTCCATTTCGAATCATGGGATAGTCAGCCTTCTACAGGCATTGAACATGCTCAGTTCTGGGGTGTTGGTGGGTCCCATCTCCTTCCCACTTATCTTTTTTTAATGTTAAGAGTGGTGCAGTTGGGTTGGTACACACGCTGGAGCAGATTTTGGGGTGTGTGCAGGAGGAGAAGAGGAGACAGAAGTCCAATTGCATCTGTGGACCCTACTGGTGCAGCACTGGATACAACCCTATGACTTTGTTGCACGTCAGAATGAAGCACGGCCAATCTCTGACCCAGTATAGCTGTGCGGCAGTGTAGATTAGTGCCACACTCAGCATGTTCCTACTGAATGACCCAAGGCCAGATGGGATGCAGCAAAATGGTCCCTCTAACAGGCCAGTCAAGGCTCAGCCAAACATTTTCTAGAGAGAACCACCAGCTTACATTTAAAGAGTTTGGGACCTCATCAAAAGAGGAAGGTGAACCTGCACCCCCTTCTTTCTTATTGTTTGGGAGGGGGAGAGCTATTAACGTTCTTGAGCCTCTATCAGGCTGCTGGCAGTTTTCCCAGAATGGAAAGAAATTGATGGCCACCACACCCAAAAAAGTGAGGTTCACTCTTTTTTGGTTGCAGCTATTTCTTTCCCTAAAGGCACCTCAGAATGGATCATTCTGGGGGGGAAACGAAAATGGTGGCTGCAAGCTTAACAGAGGCTCAGTAAGTTGCATCAAAACACTCCAGGAATTCTCACTTGCAAAAATATTCAAAATGTCTGCCTTTTACAGGCTGAGAACAGGGCTCTGAAATGCAGGGGCCCTTCGGGACCAGCTCCAAACAGTGCTTCCTTTATTTGCCAAGTTTGTACAATGCAGTGACTGCAGAATGTAAGGGAAATAAAAATAATGGGAAGGCCTTAATTCTCCATGCACGCACAACTGAATGGGCTGCAGATCTACATTTCCATGCTCGAACTGCACTCTCAAAGTGAACTTCTACTTGCATGTATTTTTAGGGTGCTTTTTCAAAAACACTTGGGGGAAAGGACAAGTAGAGAGTCTTACCTGAGCATCTTTCTCAACCAGCGCCTCATTCACTTGGCCATCGGGGTCTCTATTGGCCTAAATGGGATAAAAGGGGGGGGGACAGAATGGGTTCATGAATATAATGAAAGAGATTAATATACTTAGGTATAAAAATTCTGCACTGTTGAAAAAGGTTTTGATATGGCAAAGAGAAACACAAGAAGCTGCTGTATACTGAGTCAGACCGATGGTTCAATCTAGCTCAGCATTGTCTAAACTGACTGGTAGCAGCTCTCCAGAGTTTTGGACAGGAAGTTTCTCCAAGTTCTACATGGAGATGGCGGGAATTGAACCTGGGACCTTATGCGTGTAAGACAGATGCTCTACCGTTGAGCTATGGTCCTTCCCAAAGAGTTTTTTGCAGCCACCTCGGCCTTCATTGGTAGGCACTGTGCATGAGCTACACACGCCCTATGTGATTCACTGTCTCCAGTATGCAAATAGACAGAGCCAAGCTGTGCATGGGCACCATGTTGCATTTGAGCTATGGATACTAAACAAACAGGCCAAGACCAAAGGGAAAATCTGTTGGAAAGTACCCTTACTGTCAATGTTGTTGAGAGGATGGCACATTTGGACAAGAGACACCCATCGTGCAATAGTAACCTTTTCTACAGTACTACTAAAACTGGCATAGGGGTTCCAAGGAGCAGGTACAAAGGAGGAAAGGAAGGGGGAAAGTCACTTTTTTAAAAAAAAGGTAAGTGGAAAGGGTGAAGATGGTCTAGGAAATTGGGACAGGACCTCAGAACGTACAACATTCATGCTCTTTGATTCATGTTTTCCTTCCACCCAGTGTTCTATGGGACACAGGCTATTAGGGGGAAATGTCTGAACTATACCCTTAAAGAATCAAGGACCCACGTATAAACAGGCTTGGGGGAGATGAATCCCACCCCCCACAAAACATATACTGGAGTCATAATGCAGAGATTCCACTTTAAACAAAGCAACCTTTGCCTTGAATTTCCTGCTTAAGCCATCTACTGTAGATGCTTACCTGAAGAAGAACTACCAGCATCCTCTGATAGAAACCAGAAGTGTCTGAAGTTACATGATCTTCTAAGTCAGCTTCATATTCTGCAAAAAAAAAGGGAACACACCCATCACTGTACAAAATGTGAGCCACTCTATGTTGATGTCATATATATGTATATAAAACAACTAGAATGGCAATTCTCCCCAGTATGTTTTTTATGAATGAAAACATATATTACATACATTACGTTCCTCACAAAAATGTGTGCATCTGCACTAAATTGCACCAGGGCCTTCTTTTTTAAAGAAGTTGCACTGATGTGGAAATGTAGTGAACTGAAGACTGGAAAAAGGAGAAACTTAAACAGACATTGACACATGGGTCACTTTCATGCATTCAGCTATTCATGCACAACTGCCCCTTTACAGACAACCACACTGAACAAGTGGATGTGGCAGAGGCAAGGCCATTGGTGCTCCTTCTTCTTCATGCAAGATATCTATGTGGAGGTAAGGTGCGAACTGGGCTTCTGATATTCTTCTACCCTCCCTCCATGCAAACAGTTTCCCACCCCTGAGATCAGACATGCTCATTGATACTACAAGTCACACAGCTACCCAAAGCTAACCATCTGCAGATTCCTCCTCTATAGTAGAGCTACCAGAGAGCCTATCTGAAAAGAGAAACTGCAGCACAAGAACAACAGTGTGAATTGGTTGCCTCACTCTATTATGCTTTGTGATATTTTCCTCCCCCTTAAAAAAGCAATCCCATCCAATTGACTGTATTGACTGTAACTTATAAACAATGCTGATTTCTCAAGCGAAAGGGTGGCCTTAATAGCGCTTTGAACCAGGAAATAAATACTTTATCTACAATCAATGGTTCAGAATAAGCCTTTTCAAATCACTAAGTGGTACCGAATTCCCTCTTTCACATGTTGTTAGAATCCTGTTCGTTGACTGAATTAAATTCTAAAGAAAATGCCAAAGGAAGAAATTCAATTATGTAGTGCAAAGCACAAGAATGTGCACCCAAAACAAGGCATTTGAAGCTTTTACAAGCCTTATCTCTCTAAGTACTGAAGTTGCATTCTGTATATTTTCCACTTTCCTTATTCTATTATTTCATGCACAGACAAAAGTTCCTGCAATTACAATAGCGTTTCAAAACACAGAAAAAGCACTGCTTTTACCTTCCTGATAAACTTGTTTTATATTCCGGATTTCAGCTGGTGTTCTGGATGCAAGAATTTCAGTAAGGACTTTTTCATCAGTTCCTGCCCCCTGTAATTAATGGATTTGGTTGATGAAATAATGTAAGTTATTTTTGTTCAATATACACCTCTATCTTAATCTCATGAGAATGTTCATTTTCTACAGAATTTTCTTTTAAAAAAAACACACACCACACCTCAAATGTTTAATTACTTAAAATGCATTTGAAAGAAATTCATAATGCTCAAGACTACAAAGTTCTGCTTCCTGAATGCCATGTCAATAAGGGTACATGAAGACCCAGAAATAGAATTTGCACTGACTCACACAGGAAACGTGGCAGAGTTAAGAGCTGAAATAAGGATTCCTACATCACGGTCCTTTTAATAAAACTAAAAGAAAATCCTAATGGGCCTGCCAAGTGGATGGCTTTCGCCTCACCAAAGAACAGAATGACCACCATCTCTTATCAGTAGTACTGCCAGATGACAGATGTCCAGCTGTGGAACGGAGACAATGAGGTCATGGTATTTCTCTGCATGTGTACAGGAAAGTGTGTGCTTGAATATGCCTCCTATTTCCTCCAATACAACCGTTCTCCACAGCAAAGTTTATAACAGAAGCAAATAAGAGGAGCTAAGAGCCATTAGTGGTTACTTTTATAACAGCTGTTGTTGCCTAATAAATACAAAGAGCAAATAAGCATGCCTGCTAATGGGCTCAAGATTGCTTTTTAAAAGTTTCATTATAAATGAATGTATTTATTCAGCATTCAAGACAGAAACGACCCACTTTGGGGGGTTAAACCAAGAGAGGAGAACGCCCAGCTCACACATCAGATGTGGCTTGCAGCCAGATTTCCTCCAGCCCTCAGGTCCCCTTCTGATCACCAGTTGTTACAAACTATTATTATTATTATTATTATTATTATTATTATTATTATTATAAAAATGGAAGTCTATGAAGAAAACAGAAGTCGAAACTTCAGCTTAGTTCATAACTCCATTCTAATTCTTAACAAGAATGAAATATATGCCTTGTTTCCTGAGAAAATAGGTGGGTGGAGAGGAGTTTCTTGAGACCACGTTATTTCACTGCAATTCCTGTCTGCACTTGGGGGGGCAGCAAGCTGGAGTCTGAATCAGGAGAAGGGGGCAGTGGTCAATGGGAATCTGTACCAGCCAGGAGGCAAGAGGCAGAGGCAGGAAAAGCTTCAGAGCTGGAGAGTGGAGCATAGGATGGGTAGGAAGATAAGGCAGAAGAGGCAGGTCAGGCAAGTGAAAAGCCAGGTGCTTTCTCACCTGGTCATGCATCACTTGTGGGGATGATTGGGGAGGCAGGAGAGGATATATTATTTAATAATATCCTTCCAAACTTGCGCTAGAAAGTTCCATATTCTAGCAGAGTTCCAAACATCCCCCTTTTTAGATTACGCAGCGATCAGCTTGCTGCTGACTCATCTGAGTCTTACTATTAAAGATTCCTTCCTAGTAAAATCCCTTGCCTTTCCCTCTTAAAAGAATAAACAAAAGAATCTGATTAACGTTATTATAATAATAGTTTACTCACAGATTCATTCCGGTTCCCAGACATATCCCTGAAGGCAGGCTTAGGTTACAGTACAGTGGTACCTCTGGATGCGAACAGGATCCGTTCCGGAGCCCCATTCGCATCCTGAGTAGAATGCAACCCACGACTGCACATCTGCGCATGCATGACGTCATTTTGAGCATCTGCACATGCACGAGTGGCGAAACCCAGAAGTAACGCGTTCCGTTACTTCTGGATCACCACAGAGTGTAACTTGAAAATGCTCAACCTGAAGCATATTTAACCCAAGGTATGACTGTACTTAACAACTAGAACTATTCCATACAGAAGTTAGTCCTGAGTGACTGCGGCTAAGCAGTCCCTTCTCCAAACACATAGCAACATCCAAAATGGGGAACACACACACTGATCATAACATGGAGGCCGTGTGCTCCTCCATGCTAGTACAACAGACCACACCCTCTTCAAGTCACATGTCCACTGTAGGAATGTTGTACTTGACTGCGGTTTTACATCCCACACCACTGTCCCCCAGAACCAGGAGAATAGAAAAAGGAGGAATGGAGGAAGCTTCCACGCAGACGCAGTCTCTGGCTACATGCATGAAACCCATCAGGGGAAGGTACATAAACCAGTGGAACAGAGCTGGTCCCCTGTTGCTGCAACTGCTCCATAGAACGCGAACCAGGGAATAGCTGCCTAGCTGTTAGATTGGTATTGCGTAGATATCCAGAGCTGTAGAAGTGACTGTGTGTGTTATCTTTGGCAATAAATATTTAACTATCAGCCGTGTGCATTCCTTTGGCTAGGAAGTGACCTTGACAGTGCCCAGGACTCTAAATAGTTCTAGAGTTGCATTGCTAATGCAATTGCTTAATTGCTACTTTGTATAAATGTATCTTTCTTCTAATATCTATGGTCACATTACAACTCTACAAGATAATACTTTGAAAGCCAATATTTTAAACTACCTTATCACTACAAGCCCAGATTTGCTCTGCAAACATCTGGCTGAATTTATGGATGATAAACCATTTTGATTCACTTCACTCCCCTCTTTTCAGAGCTTACTACTCAGCATGTATTTGCAACACTTGTGAACAAAGTAATTCTTTATGCTGAACACATAGGGATGCTTCAAAATCAAGGGCCAATTCATGCCATCTGTTCGATGAGTTGAGATGTCAGTTGCACTAATTTGCGCAGAAGTTGCCATGCAGCAAAGAGGTCCTGTATTTGCTTTCCACCACTGTCAGTATAAAATCTGTATTTTATTTTTATTTACTTCCTATATTTTGGGAGTGCCAAACAACGTAAAGTTGTTTGAATTGGGGCAGAAATAGACTGCAAGCCATTCCAGTGGCAAAGATGCTCCCCTATTTTTATCCTGTAGCATTCATAGGGCTACTACTCAACTTTCAGTGGCAGACCAAAGTGTGAAAACCTGGGGCATTTGCAATGGAGAAACAGTGGGGGAAAGAAGGTGCTTAATCCTTTCCCTGCTTTTGTCCCCCGGAACCTTCTCCCACCAGATGCTTTTTAATAATTTAGAAAACCATTTCACTTTTGTCCAAATGTAGGAGTGAAAGAGTGGCTTGCACCCACTATATAAAACACTAAAATGAAATACAAAATGCACCAAAACCAACAAAAAACTGAACAGCAACTGGGGCAAGGAGGGAATAAATCAATGCTCAGTGAACATCATAATGAACTCAACCAGCACTGTCTTCAATTGCTATCTGAACACACAGGAAAAGGCCTTGCCAAGTCCTTGTGGGAAGTGAAACTCAAAGGGTGGGCCCAGTTCTAAGGCCTGGCCATGGGTCCTTACCTCCACAGACAGTGGAGGAAAGTGTAACAAGGCCTCTTCTGCAACATGCAGACAGGGTCATGAGTGAAATGACCCTTTGGAAATCTAGGTAAACCACTGCTTTTCAGCCAGCCAGGCTCCAAACGTGTGCTTGTCACCATTTACAGGTACCCTGCAGAGGTGTGGACTCCCAGTGTGGGTCCTAGTACCCAAAACGTCATTGCAGCCTCTGAGGCAGGAGGGTAAAAAAATCAGATGAGTTGTAAGGTGGGTGGTCATGGAGAATTATCAATGGCTGCTTTCATCAGCCATTAAAAAAAAAAACCTCCCACAAAGGTCTACACATTCTACACAATATAACCAAGCTGGCTTGAGTAACAAGTCTTTTAATCATTAACCATTCCATCCCTGTTCCCCCTTCTGTCAGCTTAATGATTATTACTTTTATCTCTTAAAATTAATATGAGATCATGGGCCTTTCATTTACTCAGCCACCCCAGTATGTCAACTTTCCAGTTGCCTTCCCCCCTCAAATTCCTAGCTGGAAAAGCAAAATCAATATTTGGCTAGAATACTTTGCTCAGAGTGGATAAGCAACTGGAAACAGTTTATATAGTTGAATAACTGTACTAGTAAGTATCTTCGAGGGCTTGTCCCCGCTAAACATTATTGGATCTAACCAGACATTTGCACATAATATCTAGAGATTATTTTATTTCCCAGTCTAAGCCCTCTGCTGAAATTTGAAAGGTGCTTACAAAAGGTGCTGAGAGAAATTGCCAAATGTGAGCAGTTTTACAGAACAGTTATCTGTTCATGGAAAGGCCAACAAAAATGACAAGGGGCCTGCCTTATGAGGAAAACCTACAACTAGGGTGTTTTTAGAGTAGAAAGGGGGACAGCAAAGGAAGAGACATGATAAGAGGCATACAGGATTATGCATGGTGTGAAGAAAGTGAGGAAGTTTTATTCCCTCTCACTGACGCCATCCAATGAAAGTGATGAGAAGGTAATTCAGGGCAGACAACAGGTAATTATGGAATTTGCCATCGTAAGATATAGCGGTGGCCAGTTGCTATTAAATCACAACGAATCGCTAGGCCCAGAGGGAGGATGCCTCTTAATACCTCTTGGTGGAAGCAACATGGCAGCAAGTTGTTGTCTTTGTGTCCCATTAATGGGCTTTGCATAAGAACCTGGTTGGCTACTTTGTGAATCAAAATGCAGTGTTTATTAGGCAGAGCTCTTGTGAACTTTCCTTGCTGGTTCCCCCATCCCTAAGAATAGCATTGCATATAATATATTTAATCACAAACTAGAACCAATAATGGCCATTAAAAACTTCCACTGGAAGCAGAACAATGGGATTCACTCATAAATTTTACATAGAGGGCCACTTTAAAAGGAAAGACACCTTGCGATTGTGAAATTCGAGCATTCGGCACGCATGGCTTTTTTGCACACACTCTTATGGACCAGACATTGTTTGCACTTCATCTACAAGACAAAAGACCATTGAAAACTCAAGTGGCTGAGATGTTTCTGGAATTACTCAGGTGGATCAGAAAATAAATGAGATCATTAAAATGAAAGCAATCACCATAAATAATCAAGCAGAACGATCATCATCATCATGATAGGAAGACATAATGATAGGAGATACATTCCTAAAGAAAAAGAAAAAGTCATCAATATTTTCATTTTGTGCCACTCATTTTACCTTAATGGCATGCTTCAGTGCATGGGCGTCAAAAAGCCGTGCAGGTCTCATCAGAGCAACCATCAGTCTCTCAAATTTGCCTGTAAGCTCCGATTTTAAGTCATCAACCAGGTCCTAATTGACAGAATAAAGAATGCCTAATTAATAAGAAATGCCTGACTAATGAGAAATGCAGTTTAAAATTAACCCGTCAGCCATAAACCTGGAACATCACTAGGATGAATGAAAAGTTCGTGAAGGGTGTATACCGTATTTTTCCATGTATAAGACGACCCCTATTTTGGGGGACTCAAAATTAAGAAAATGGGGGGAGATTGCCCCCATATATAAGACTATCCCCCCCTTTTAAACATTGTTTTTTAGTTTTTTTAAAAAACATAGTCTTGTACACAGAAAAGTATGGTATTTATTTGGGGTTGGATGCATGGAGTAATAGAAAATTTGCAACCAGTAGACCTGAAGTATTATTCATCACTAAATCCATATTATACAGACAAGTGCACACAAATCAACTCCCAACCCAAAGTAGCCTCCTTACCCTGCCAAACAACGTTTTAAATTCCACTGCAATTTCCTGGCGTTGCTTATTGCTTCTGCTCGTTAGAATCTTCACAATTGGCTCTTCATCCGTTCCTTAAATTATGCAAATTAAAAACAGAGTGATTGATTGCAATGATGAACATAAATATTTTGCAGATGAATATGTCAAGCATTGAAAATAGGCTACAGTACACATGAATATTCACTTTCTAGAAATCCTGTGTTGCCGGAAGAAAGTTATCTAAGTATCTCTCTACTTCACTATACAATCTCCAATCCAAACATATTTTAACATGCATTATTGGTATGGCATGGCTATACCAGATGTCTGCCCATGAAAGTGCCTGGTCTATGAGGGAGATTTCCATGAACCCCAATTACCTTTTTCAAGCACTGCTTGCAACTAATTAGTTCTCCAACCTCCTGCTTCAATGCCATTAAAAGAAAAAGGGGAAATTGCCTCTCCCAAGGTAACCCCAGCCAATCAAGAACCACTATGTGTTAGGGAACCAATTAGATTTAGTGATACAACACCACTGCATCCGAGTGGGAGCAGGAAGTATAACTCTAATTCTGATCAGGCTTCCCAAAGATGCCAAATAGCCAATCAAATTTGTCTATGCTTTGACATCATGAAGCCAAATCAGTGCTTCCAGCTCACACTTTAATCAATCAGTGATGCCCTTATTTTAGGAAAACAATAATTAACATTTCCTGAGAAATGTAACTATTTTAGAACAGGACTTCCACTGTTCAGGAGAAAAAATGGATAAATAGTTACTTTTACTGGAACACATTGTTAATGATTGCTTTTCTAAGTATGTCATATCCTGCTTTTGCAAACATCAGTGAATGACTGCTATGTCAAGGGATGAAGCAGGAATCCGAACATGTTGTTTAACTGATAATGGTCCACCTAGTCTGTAAAACAATTAATGCCTTACCCAAGCCTTTCATTGCCTTGCGAAGGACCTCAGCATCAGCTCTGGCATCAAAGCCAGGGAAATCCTTCACAGTGCCTTTTGTATACTAGAAAGAAACACAACATTACATTAAGGCATTGAAGTTTGGGCAATATTATGATAACTCCAAAAGCAGGGGGGAATCCTCAATCATCAAATGATTATTAATTAAGCATTAATCATTAACACAATATCTAAAAGACATGAACCATAAGAATCCAACAAGTTTGACTTAATGTTATGATGCATAAACACATTTGAAAAATAAAATATTTAAAATACAAAAATTTCCAACACAAAAATAAGATAAAATCCTCCAGTCAGATAATTAAAGGCTGGACAAAAAGCTAGTTAGCTGCACTTCGCAAACATCTAATGCAAGTCCCTGAAGAAGGCATCCAAATATAGAAGGCAAAATAAAATGATGTGTGTGGGTTTTTTAAACAAACAAACAAAGTTTCAGGAAAGCTCATTGTTTCCTTGAAGAGAATTCATATGCCCCTAAATTCAGGGGTAGCCAAGATGGTGCCATCCTTAGATGTTGTTAGACTCAAACTCCCATCAGCCCCAGCCACACTGGCAAAAAGTCTAGGATTATAGGTGTTCTAGTCTATCAACATCTGGAGGACACCAAGATGGCTGCTAGGTGTTCCAGTCTTCATAAACCAGACTCCTTATACAACCTTTCCTTTTAGGGACTGGGCAACTGTTCTTGGGAAATTTTGTGCTTCAGAATCACAATGGTTGAGCCTTCCTGTTGTAGCTTAATCGATTATTGGTGTTTGGGCAAATGGGTACAGAGTTTTTTAATTTATTTACAAGGTGAAATCCAGTTCATCACCTCCTGGCCGAAATCTGCAGATTCTGTGCATGGATTTGCCTTGTGCACCAGTGGTACACACCTGAGAAGAGAAGACTCAGTGGTCACACGATGTTGGGACACCAGAATACATGTCCATTCCATTCAAAATAATGTGAATGGGTTCCTTACTGATCTCTTGTCAGAAGTGACAATAAAGATAAATAGACAACTTTAGAAGTTTCAAGAATAATCCAGACCACCATCTCATGAAATTCCTTTAAGATGCAGAGTAAACAGGAAGGGGAAACAAGGATTTGTGGTACACCCATGTGTTTGCTTGCAAATGGTCACCACATGAAAAACTCCCTCATGCCTTCACAACCTCAGATACTCACCTGAATCTATCCTAGATGTCACCCTGTGGTAATAACACAGTTGTGTGAAGGGCCATTTCATTTTTTTCATCTGTTCCTTTCCTCCAAATAACCTTCAGTTTTACAGTCTACACTACTGATATTGTAACGGTATGTGCAAGTTTCACAATATGGCAGTAAGTATCTTCTTATTCTTACTTGTTGGGTTATATTAAGCTAGCATTGTTGTCTGACTCCAGCAAGGAAACTCAACTCTTTATTCGCCAGTTTCAATTAATCTGCTCTATTGTTAGAAAACTGGCAAAGAGGATCTAGCTCAGAGGGCAACTATAAGTCAAAGGCAAAGACAGAGGACAAAACAGAATTGGCATCTGAACAGCAGCTGTAATTTATCTGGCAGCAGCTGTGTGTGTTATTCTAAGCCAAAGCGGAATCATTATATCCCAGTAGGATAGCTGCCATGCTACACTACATTAAAAAAAAAAAAAGAATCTAGGCAAAGTAAATGCAACAGGCAACATAAAAACATCTCAAACATAACACATTTTATTCAATTTATTCTGGACTAGAAAAGACCCCAGAAGACTAGTACACACTATTTTTCTGTCCCTAAATTCAGAATGATTATCTCCACACCCACTGGCATAAAAGATAAAGGTAAAGGGACCCCTGACCATTAGGTCCAGTCGTGACCGACTCTGGAATTGCGGCAGGAGCAGGGCAAGTCCTAGGCTCTGTGGTTTAACCCACAGCGCCACCCGCGTATTGTTCAGACTTCTCTGTTTCTGCTCATTGTGGCAAGGGTCCCAGTGTCCTCTAGCAAATGACTAGGCCCACCACTACCATCTTTGAAGTGGAAGATTTAAGATAGGATTGTTCCAGCAGCTGTATGAGGACTCTGCTCCCTCCCAGCTCCAAGGCTGGAAGGCCAAGGGTTGCTTGACTGATTGAGGGGAGCTGTCCAGCACCCCTGCCTTCCAACTGTTCTAACAACCCCTTTCCCTGCAGGAAAGGCAACCAGAGCCCTTCTTGGACACCTGGAAGCAAGGCACCAAAGCATCTTCCTTACAAAGGGCCAAGCTTACAAGCTCCTTGCCTGCCTGTCCGAAACAATTGGCTAATAAGGCATTTCCTTAGCAAAGAGGTAATTTGTGACCTCCATTTTTCATATCAAGGCCAATAACTGCAGGCCCCTGTTATTATTATTACAAACTGCTTGCAAATGATTCTTAGCTTTAAAATATGAATCAAATAAAATTTGGGTTTAAAGGAGCGTTTGGATAAGAAGACTGCTGCATGTTTACTGTCTATTGAAATCAGTTTAGAATAACCTTTTGATTAGATTATGAACTGGTGTGGAGGAATGTTTTTAAAAAATAATCTGAAAGTGTCTCAAGACTAGGAGATCAGCAAGGATTATTTTTTCATATTGGCATTAAATACATATGAGGGGGAAAGATACTGCAACCAAATTAAAGAGGTACAGTACCTGCTTTTTCCAGTATGGTTGAATTAATTCCCCAGTTCAGCTAGGTTTTCTGGGGCTGTCTGTTGTTTGTGTTAGGGTTACAACATTTACACTACAATTAGAGAACATGCTGAGCATTCAGTATGAGAGGCTGTTTGCAATGCTGTGTCCAGTTAGGAAGAAAGAGTTACACAGAGTTGGCATGAGTGTTCATTTCCAGATCTTATCATAACATGTGTGGGCAAATTCCAGCAGAATGCTTATGATGGAGAGAGATACCACAGAAGGGTTGGGGAGGAGCATGCAATACACTGAAGACTCAATCCTGCATGCAGAGTTTTGCAACGAGCTTCCATTCACACACAAGCAATCCTAGTTAAACAGCTCAGATGATTGGAAGCCCTCCTCTTGCAAGTATATGCATGTTTAACCACTGTAATGCTAGCATTCCAACTAAAGACAGTGACATTCATTGTGAAGGTAACTTACTAGGATTTTGCTGCGGCAGAACCCAGGCGGAAAACTACCAGCCTGCCCATTAATTCATTAGCCAGGGCAGCTGCCAGTATTGAACTATGTAAACAACGCTATCTGGGTGGTGGTGGGGAGGCTACAGTCTGCAAACATAAGTGTGCTCTGAAAACAGGAGAGTTAGCAGAAGGTGAATGCGAGAGAAGACAAGCTAAGCAGTGATGTAAGGGGAAAGAAAGATCAGCCAAGGTATGTTTGAACAGCTTCCCAAGGCCTGTGGGCTGCTTTAGTTTAAAAACAATAGGAGCTATGGAAACCTGCCAGTTTGAGTGGAAGTTCAAAAGAGAAAAGACTGTTTAACTCTTCCCTCTCCTGCCATTTTCCCACAAAAAATATCCTTTATAAATGAGAAAACTTTGTAATTCTCTCCCACTCCATGGGGAGAAAAATCAACAGAGGGATTTTGAGTAGACAGCAACAGGATGGGAAAGGGTTAAGCAATCTCTCCTTCCACCACTCCTTCATACCAGATTGCAGCTACTTCTCCTTTTTAAAAAACATTGCAAGGCTGTCTATTGCATAACCATCCACTTTTGGTCCTTAGCTACACCATCGATTCCTAAGCACTTACTTTTAAGAACATCACCCTTGCCTATTCATTTGTTTGCTACACCAGTATTAAAATCCAATCCAAGTTCTCCTTTGATAATTGATCCAAGAGAACAAATATATTCTTCTTGGGTCCCTCCAAAGCAGCAACTTGTTGCGCAATCGCACCACCTGTTTCCAGATAGCGGAAAAGAGACAACGTGACTCACACTGGATTCGAAGGCCTTTCTTCTTCACTGTTTCTTTTTGCAATCCTATGCTTGCACCTCATAGCAAAGCTCCATGCTTTTGTGAAATTGACTTGGAAAGAGGTCTCTTCCTGGCTCTCTTCCATTAGAACAGTTGTGGGTGGGTGAGCAGCCAATTTATTTTGGCCAATTTGTGCCATTGCACCTGCATCCCCGACCCATTTATTATTGATAATTTTATTGGCAGAAGCTAGCACTGAGTATTTAAAAGTCTGTATTAATGTGTCCCATACCATTCTTCTTCTCCCTCCCCCCCCCCCCACTTCCCACAGCCAACTAAATGCTTCAAAAACCTTAAAAATGCTGCAGGACGAGAAATAGAAGCAGGGTGGGAAATGACCAAGCATGGCCTGGACAGCAACAAACCTATAATGTTTCAAGTCTGCCCTGCTCTGAAAAATTGTTTTATGTATATATAAGTAAAGGTAAAGGACCCCTGTACAGTTAAGTCCAGTCAAAGGCAGCTATGGGGTTGTGGCACTCATCTCGCTTTTAGGCCGAGGGAGTTGGTGTTTGTCCACAGACAGCTTTCCGGGTTATGTGGCCAGCATAACTAAACTGCTTCTGGTGCAACAGAACACTGTGACAGAAACTGGAGCACATGGAAACGCCATTTACCTTCCCGCTGCAGTGGTACCTATTTATATACTAGCACTGGTGTGCTTTCAAACTGCTAGGTTGGCAGGAGCTGGGACTGAGTAACAGGAGCTGGGACTGAGCAACAGGAGCTCACTCCGTTGCAGGAATTCAAACCGCTGACCTTCTGACCGGCAAGCCCAAGAGACTCAGTGGTTTAGACCACAGTGCCACCCACGCTAACAGGAAAACACTTCTGAGTGTGCTCACAATATGAATGAGCCTGCTTTGTGTCTCCAGGGATGTGTGCTCTAGGGGCCAATTCCTATAGGATACATACAGTGGTGCCTCGCAAGACAAAAATAATCCGTTCCGTGAGTTTCTTCGTCTAGCGGTTTTTTCGTCTTGCGAAGCAACCCTATTAGCGGCTTAGCGGATTAGCGCTATTAGCAGTTTAGCAGCTTAGCGGCTATTAAAGGCTTAGCGGCTTAGTGGCTAAAAGGCTATTAGCGGCTTAGAAAAAGGGGGGAAGCGAAAAAAATCGCAAGACTCGCAAGACGTTTTCGTCTTGCGAAGCAAGCCCATAGGGAAATCCGTCTTGCGAAGTGCATCGAAAAACGGAAAACCCTTTCGTCTAGCGGGTTTTTCGTCTAGCGAGGCATTCGTCTTGCGGGGCACCACTGTACATAGAAGTGCAACATACATGCAGATCATGTCTGTTATGAAAGGTAGATGAATGAATCAATCATTTTTCTTTTTATAAAGGAGTATGAGCACTAACAAGAAAAAAACCAAACCCTTGCCTATGGTTTTTAAAGAGCTAAATTAATAGATGTGCACCACCCTTTCCTGCTGATGCAATATGCATATATTTTACAACATACTTTCCCTGAATATAAATAGATTCATAACAAACCATGGATGTGTGGCAAGGGCTGTTCAGATTTTAAGCCATTTGAGTGACCTTTTTTTTTCCAAATGTGCGTTCTTGAGTAGGAAGACACTCTGTACATGAGTAGAGGCCCTTTGTACATAATTATTTAAAAAAACCCAGTAAAAGTAGCAATGTTGGTTTAAGGACTGCCCAATTAAACATACCTAAAAACAGTACACACATCTTTTATACTGCATATTCTCCAAACGTACACATATTGCAATCAACTCAATTAATGTCCTGGGCTCCCTTTCCTAGTATCTTGGGACAACATCCAAACATGTAACAGTTGTGCACTGCTACTATAGAAACAGCTTTGTTAGAAAAGCTAAACTACTCCAATTACAAAGGACGCAGGTAATCATTGCAGCAAGGCGGTTATTCTAGACATTAGGTGACGGTACAGTGATATAACATTACAACTGTTAGTCAACCCAGGCTACAGCAGAGCAAGACTAGGCAAATACTAAGTGCCAGTAGCTTCTGTAATCTTCTCTTTAGCATGCCTTCCATAAGACTGAAAAATTATCTTACTTCACTTGTAGTTAGCTCCCTCTTGTTCATTCCTCATAAGCCAGATTTGCCCATGCTGCTTTGAATGTTATCACAGTGCCAGACTAGATATGATGTGGAAGGTATTTGAACAGACTTATTTCCCAGGCTTCAAGAATCAGAGTAACTGCAGACAAAACTAGCTGTGCTGAGCCCCTTATTATTTACTTCATTTACATCATGCATCAACCCATTAAATAATCAAGCCATTTCTCTGTTTCATCTATTTTCTCAATGATCAAACTGTGAGCTTCATGGAATTCAGAAAATGGAATGTTGGATGAGCTGAGCCAGGTACTTCACGCTATTTTGCCTCTTACTCCCTCTTCAGAAGTTATCACACACACATTCTAATGAATGCACAGAGAGGCCCACAAATGCTGTTCCTGGCTCCCATATCTCCAACTCATACCTTCCTGTGTTGAGTAAAAGATCTGATGAGAGAACCTACACATATCTGGCAGAAAACGCTTAGGCTCCCCATGAAATTCAGGAAGCACAGACAGTTGGGGTTCCCTGGTCATGTGAAAAAGCCTATGCACCCAACATATGAAGGTCTGGGAACAGAGCAAGGATGCTCAGTGTGTATGCAGCCCAGCTTCCTTCTGGATTGTATCCCCATGTCAATGTATTTTTCTCAGATGTTTTGTTCAGACTGCAGACACACAGTGTTGATTCTCATGTTTATGAATGGCAACCAACTTCTGGTTAAACCAGTGTTTCCAAACTGAGGGCCATATGACCCTCCCTGCCCCCCCCCCCCAGGATATTCAAAGTGAATATGTATAAATGGGGGGGCACAGCACAAGGCTAGGGGCCACAGAGGGAAGCGAGAAATGGTGAAAATAATTTTATTTTATTTTTTAATCCTGATTGGCTGGCTATCCCGCTTGGCCAATCACAAGGAGGTAAGAGGGTGGCCCACCAGGGCCTAATGCTCCTTTTTGCCATGTGCGTTTTCTTGGAGCAGTCCTGGTTTGTTTTCAGTGGGAGAGGGCGATAGCTGAGGCTCCAGTTTTGACCACTAGAGCCTGCGATCCAGAACCCCCAGGTGTCCCCCCCAGGTGCAGTGGTGGGGTGGCAATGAGTCAATGCATAGGGCTGGGCGAGCCGGAACTGCTTGTTGCTGCTGCCAGTGCTGGGTCCGGTGGCAGCCTGGGCCTGACTCTGCAATGCGCAGGGTTCAATCCACCCCAGCACCTAGTGGATCAGGACCTTCGGGTGATGCAGAGGGGTGCAGGGCCTGCCAGCAGCATCAGCCCAGCTTTCTAAGCAGAGGTTGGATAGCCGTCTGTCATGGATGCCATAGCTGAGTTTCCTACATTGCAGGGGGTTGCACTAGAAAGATGCCACTTCCAGCTCCATTCTATGGTGTGTGTTTTTTTCTGTTTCAACAATATTTCATTATGTTCCCATCATTTTTTGCAATTGTATTTTGTATAAATTATAAAAATAATAAATAAAACATGTTCTATTTACAAACAAAACATTCAAATAGCTACCTTTCTGCCAGAGGGATGAGGGGCATGGACATAGCCAGAATTTTTGTTAGGGGGGCAGACTTTTGTGGGGGGGAGTAGAACCTCAGATTTGTATTGATTTTTACTTATTGGTGGGGCAGCTGGCCCCCACCCCCCTTGGCTATGCCCATGAGGGGGGCACAGGAAGGAAACAAGGTCGGGAGGGGGCCACGTAGGAAAAAGGTTGAGAAACACTGGATTAAACACTTTGAGCAAAAGCAGCAATTCACATAAATCCTTCAGGACAACATCTTCCAATGGAGTCATTTTGCACAATCCCCTCAAAGTTACTGAGTGATAGCAAAGCAGCTGGACCCACTAGTGCCAGAGGGAGCTGTATGATAAACACACACCTGGGGGCCTGTTCCAACCAGGACTGAAGCTGGGGCAAAAGCTTAAAGGCCTCTCCCACTGTGCCATGCTCGCAATCTATTTATGAAAGAAAATAATTTACCTACAGCCAAGTTGCATTACAACTGCCACATATGGAGCGGCCCATTGTTCCCAGAGATTCCTCTTTTGAGTTTTCCAAGCTTTCTTAAGAGTCAAACTACACCTCATAGGGGAGTTCCTTAACTGGAATCCAAACATCTTTTGTTACAGACAGCAGCCCCAGTGCAAGGAAGTTTGATTTGCACAGGACCTGTGGAGCCTCTGCACCACACTGATTTCTCAACTCCATGTCATTCCCCAAAGCTGCTATTGCAATACAGAAAAATAAAGTTGCACATTTAAACTACAGTATTAACCTCCTAAGTTTCTTCCTCTCTGGTCAATAGCAGCTCAGGGATGGGGCAATTTGGGCTAGCACTATGACACTGGGGCAAATGGCTGTTTTTTGTAAACTTATAAAATATCTGTAGTCCCATGTGTTTAGTCCTTCAGCTGCCATTCCTGGACACTTCAAAAGTAAAGTCTTGTGATGATACTGAAAAGTCTTCATATACATTCAGAAAAAAAATAACTTTAAGGTTTATAAAGAAAAACGTCATTCAGAGAGATAGAAAATGAATGTAATGCAAAAGAGGTCTGGCCACAAGGAGTAAGTAATAGAAAACAGAGGGAGGAGGAAAGTGGAATTTGGAATCTTTCTCTCTGCCTGGCTTCTTGCTTCTTAACCACTAGAAATAGGCAACGCCCACTCACAGCACAAAACTACAGTGCAGGAAACTTGGCTAAAAGAATGGAAAATGGGGAAAAGTCTGACGTGGATTTCACATGATTAGGCTGAGTTCACGTTGCTACGGATTCTGCCTCTCTTTAAAACTCTTGGATAGACTGACTCAGACAGAATTCAGCACTGAGCAGTATGAAAGTTAAGGGCAGAAGTGAAAGTCCCTTTTATCTGTAGGGCAGACTTCCCCACCCACCAGAAAACACTCCTCTTCAATAAGGCAGGGACTAAGAAAAATGATGGGGAAACAGACTGTCAAGGTCATAGAATTACAGAATCAGAGAGTTGGGTCTCAGATGGTCATCTAGTCCAACCCCCTGAAATACAGGAATCTCAGCCAAAGTATCCATGACAGATGGCCACCCAACCTCTGTTTAAAAACCTCCAAGGAAGGAGAGTCCACAACCTCTTGTGGGAGTCTGTTCCACTGCTGAACAGCTCTTACTGTCAGAAAGTTTTTCTGAATGTTTAGTTGGAATCTCCGTTCTTGTTACCTGAAGCCACTGGTTCGAGTCCTACCCTCCAGAGCAGGAGAAAGCAAGCATGCTCCTTGTTCCATGTGACAGCCCTTCAGATATTTGAAGATGGCTATCATATCATCTCCTCTCAGTCTCCTCTTTTCCAGGCTAATCATACCCAGCTCCTTCAAGCGCTCCTCCTAAGGCTTGGTTTCCAGACCCTTGATCATCTTGCCCTCCTCTGCATATGTCCCAGCTTGTCAACATCCTTCTTAAATTGTGGTGCCCAGAATTGTATACATTATTCCAAGTGTGGTCTAACTAAGGCAGAATAGAGTGCTACTACAGGTATTACTTCCCATGATCTGGGCACTATGATTCTGTTGATGCAGCCTAGAATAGCATTAGGTTTTTTTGCTGCTGCATCACACTGTGGACTCATGTTAAGCCTGTGGTTACCAAGACCCCTAGATCCTTTTCACATGTACTGCCAGGTGCCAACTTCCAAGTAATTAAGAGAGGAAGGAAAATATGTCTCTGCCATAGCAGCATCGTTTGAAAGGCAACAGCCACCATGACCATTCCTTTGAAGAGCTTACTTTGTGAGTTTTAATGACTTTCCCTCGATCTAACCTACCTCACTGGGTTGTAATAAAGAGGGAGGGCGGTTAGAGACCCTGCACAGCTCCCTGAGCTCTTTAGAGACGGACTGGGAGAAGGAACCCATACAGATAAATGAATGCCCTGCAAGATGGCGCCAAGGCTACTTCTCCGCCCACCCACTTCGTTAATTTAATAAAACACATTTTAATAAGGAGAAAGGGAAGGAAGCCGGGTATGACTCACCTTTGCCATTGTTTCGGGAATCGATCCGGCGAAGAAGAGACGCTGCAAGAGAAGACGAGCAGAAAGTATCAGGTTGTGCTCTGTGCAGTCGCCAGTTAACTCTGGAAAGGGCGCAGGAAACGCGGGGGCGCAAAAAGGCGGAGCGGAGGGTTCCCTGCCAGCGCCCAGAAGTTCCGATTTCGTAATCGTCACGTCGGGAGCCAACGCCCAAGCCGGCAAACGTGTCCCCACGTCCCCCCTTCCCCTCAGCAGGCGCGCGGAGCTATCCCAGACAGAGAATGCCTTCCCTCCTGCAACGATGTTTACGCATTACTTAAATACCGCAGGGCTTTATTTTATGTTATTAGCGCAGTGCAGGAGCCTTCATTACACTTCTCCATGAAGTGCCATTACCCCTCTCCACTCCACAACTCCTGGCCCACACGCCCGCGGAACTCACCGAAACTCGGCCGACGGGGAGCAGCGAAGCGCACGGCAGCGATTACGCGCACAGAGTGGAGGCGCCGAGGGAAGCGCTGCGGTTCTCGCTGCTTACCACGCCCTGCGCTCCGATTCTCCCTTGCGGCCAAGCGTCGTGGCTCTTCCTGCCTGTAGCCACTCCCATCCCCTCTCCGTTAATAGCGCTCGTCCATCCGAGGCCCCGCGGATGCTTCCTCCCGCCCCGTCTCAAATCCTCGCCAACAGACTGAGGGCGAATTTTGAGGCGTTTCAATAGACGATGGTGGATGATAAACAATATGGGCGATTCAAATAAAGTACAGTGAATGTTTAGCATGCAGAAAATTTTCGACGGTCTGTATTCATTGCCACTGCCTAGGCTGCTAACTTGAAACGAAGGGTGGGGTCGCTATGAAATTGAGGATATTTATTTATTGTTATGAATCTCATTTTACGCGCGTGGCAAGGTGATTTATAACAATTATAAAACAGCTAAAAGTGCATTTCAAGTTTTGCATTTCAGAAATGGCCTTTTAAAACTTTATAAAAAGGTAAAGGTAAAGGACCCCGACAGTTACGTCCAGTCGCAAACAACCCTGAGGTTGCAGCGCTCATCTCGCTTTAGTGGCCGAGGGACCCGACCTTTGTCCACAGAAAGTTTTCCTTTGAACTGCTAGGTTGGCAGGAGCTGGGACCGAGCAATGAGAGCTCACCCTACTGCCGACCTTCAGATCAGCAAGCCCTAGGCTCAGTGGTTTAGACCACAGCGCCACCAGCGTCCCCTTAAAACTTTATAGTTACTGTATAAAAATAACTGGAGATGGGTCTAAAAACAGTGCAAAACAAACACCTAAGGCAGAGACTGTCATACTGTTATCATAGAACTGTAGAGTAAGATGGGGCACTAAGGATCATCTAGTCCAACTGCCTGCAATGCAGGAATCACAACTAATATGTCTACAAGATATGGCTGTCCTGTGCAGACTTACTTGCGAGTAAGCACCATTGAACTCAGTGAGACTTGCTTCCACATGCGAATGCCTCTATGGAGCACAGAACAGAAATTGTTCTTGGAGTAAATTGACAATGCTTTCCAATATAAGTAATTCCAATTGAATTCAAGGATACCTACTGCCAAGTACCGTAAGTGTGAATAGGAAAAGTGCAATGTGTGGCTTGGTCCTGAGGCCATAGTTTGGGTATGCACTCTGTAGGACTTCATCCTTACTTCCAAGGAAACTTATCTGTGCTATGCATTGAAAGCAGAATTACACCACTTTAAACAGCCCTCAGATATTTAGCCAACACTGTATCCTATCAAAACCAACAAGCAACAGTTACAGCATAAGCTGTGTTCAGGCCTTTATTATGATTATTTATTAAATTTGTATGCCGCCCTTCATCCAAAGATCCCAGGGAGAATCACAAAAGAAAAATATAAAATGAGAATACAAAATACCGTACCTAGCAACAACAAAAAACAGTGACCTCCTTCCCACAAACACGTTTTAAAAGCCACAGAAATCAGCTTTGATCTTGCACTCTGACAGCTGGATATGAAAGGGAGCAATGGACACTCATGTGTCGGTTCAGTTAGTGTATGCTGCTTCATGCATTTCCATGGAAATGTGAAAACAAATATGAATAAAACTGGTACAGTTTCAGAAGAATAAATAAGATGTGAACTGAAATCACACGGATCAGATTGTAGGATTAGGGATCTGCTGTGTGTTAAAACTTTCAAAATGGCTGTTTCTAGTAACATTCCAGAGAGATCAGTCTGGCTGTTTCAAAGCCAAAATCAGCCTGGATATATGCCCAGGTCAGTACATTAAAAAGCCCACAGAAAAAATATTATCTATGGGAAGTCTCTGTGTACTTTAATCCAAGCTAGCCAAGTTAAACACTTTTTACATCCCCATGACTGAACCGTGTGTTGATTATCTGCATGTGGATCTGTAATTTCAATCTGTTTTAGCATTTTAATTTTTGTATGTTTTAAAGTATGGTTGTGAATTGTCCCTGGATTTTATTGTTTTATCTTTTTGTAAACTGTTTTGAGATTTATTTATTTTTAACAAGCAGTATATACATTTTATGGCATTAATAAATAAAAATGGGTGCATACACAAAAGGGGGTGCTACCAAAATCTACTGGAGTGTAGCAAAATGAAACTGAGTCAGACTCAAGAGAGTATTTATGAGTCAGAGTCATATGGTGGAATCCCCAGAAAGGAGGAGGAAAGTTAAAGAGACAGCAGATAACGTATGAGAAGTACTTGGCTGCTATAATAAGCCTTTGTATTGGAACCAAAATTAGTTGCCTAAAGGGAAGAACTTTGTTCCTAACTAGAATGTGACTTCTGTTCTAAATTGCCATGCATAATATGTGGAGCCTTGCGAAACGTGTTCCTGCATTGAATAGCTGATTACCTACTTGGAGAATTCCGTACACAAAAGGAGTTTTACCTTGAAAGCAAATAGTTCTGCATTACTGGCATTCACTCAAGCAGATGTATTTTTTCACCCAAGGACATTTTGCAAGAAAGTGTCACCATCCTAGAAGTTCAAAATATAAATTGGATGTCCATCTTACGGAAACAAACCCATTAGGAAAATTGTACTCAGTATTCAGCACATTTGTACGTACAGTGGTACCTCGGGTTGCATACGCTTCAGGTTACATATGCTTCAGGTTACAGACTCCGCTAACCCAGAAATATTACCTCAGGTTAAGAACTTTGCTTCAGGATGAGAACAGAAATCGTGCTCCGGCAGCGTGGCAGCAGCAGGAGGATATCTGAATTTGGTATGTTTTTTTATGTATCTTTATTGTCAAACAAAAATTTAATAAATATTATTTTTTAAAAAAAGAGAACAGAAATCGTGCTCTGGCGGCACGGCAGCAGCTGGAGGCTTCATTAGCTAAAGTGGTGCTTCAGGTTAAGAACAGTTTCAGGTTAAGTACAGACCTCCAGAACAAATTAAGTACTTAACCTGAGGTACCACTGTATTGGATTTCTTAAATGCAGCTGAAATTCACAACACAGTGTGTTAGTGTTACAGACTACAGTGGTACCTTGGTTCTTGAACTTAATCCATTCTGGGAGTCCGCTGGAGTCCCGAAACCATTCAAAAACCAAGACACAGCTTCCAATTGGCTGCAGGAGCTTCCTGCACTCAGTCGGAATCCACAGAAGCCATGTTGAATGTCCGTCTTCCGAAAAATGTTCGCAAACCAGAACACTTACTTCTGGGTTTAGGGCATTCAGGAGCTGATTTGTTCAGGAGCCAAGCTGTTCATGAACCAAGGTACCACTGTATCATGAAGAGGATTTCTTGGGCTAGCCTATGCAATACAACCTGGCCGAACTAGGGCCGCTAAGAAGCAGTTCAGGGTCATTGAGGGTCATTGGCAATGCAAGAGAACTGCTCTTATAATAATAACCTCCTTGCCCTGAAGTGTGAACAGGGTTGCCAGGGCAACTGGGCGGGATGCCATAGGAAGAGTTTGGGCCTTTGGCATGAGGCTTGGCATGGCTGAAACAAAGACTAAGATCCATCTTTGGCTGAAAGGAGGTTGGGAGAGATGCCTTGGACTCCAGAGTTGCACTGCCAAGGGGAACAAGCCCCTCTTGAGATGACCATACTGTAAGAACAGGACTCCATCCAAACTTGGGTGTAAATATGTGAACAAATCATATTTCTTAAAGCTACAACAACCTCCACCAAGTCTTGATTCTCAAAGGAACCCCATGGAATCCTGCTACCACTCAGCAGAGAGAGAAGAAGAAGAAGAGTTTGGATTTGATATCCCACTTTATCACTACCCTAAGGAGTCTCAGTCATTTCACACACTAGCAAGGTTATGCTTAAAATTCTACAAGGCAGGCTCAAGCAGTATGTGGACTGAGAACTCCCAGAAGTGCAAGCTGGATTTAGAAGAGGCAGAGGAACCAGAGACCAAATTGCAAATATGCGCTGGATTATGGAAAAAGCTAGAGAGTTCCAGAAATACATCTACTTCTGCTTCATTGACTATGCAAAAGCCTTTGACTGTGTCGACCACAGCAAACTCTGGCAAGTTCTTAAAGAAATGGGAGTGCCTGATCACCTCATCTGTCTCCTGAGAAATCTCTATGTGGGACAAGAAGCTATAGTTAGAACTGGATATGGAACAACAGATTGGTTCAAAATTGGAAAAGGAGTACGGCAAGGCTGTATATTGTCTCCCTGCTTATTTAACTTATATGCAGAATTCATCATGTGAAAGGCTGGGCTGGATGAATCCGAAGCCGGAATTAAGATTGCCAGAAGAAATATCAACAACCTCAGATATGCAGATGACACAACCTTGATGGCAGAAAGTGAAGAGGAATTAAAGAACCTTTTATTGAAGGTGAAAGAGGAGAGCGCAAAATATGGTCTGAAGCTCAACATCAAAAAAACCAAGATCATGGGACTTCCGGGTTAGCGCGATCGGTGAATGGCGGATTCCCTCCGAGCTCCGGAGGGAATCGGCTCTGCTGAGGACGGGTCCTGCCGCGCCGGCAACGTGGGGACCCTTAGAAACCGCTGGCGCGGAAGCCTGCGGACTTGGTGACTCGGTGGGCACCTTAAGCGCCCTCCCCGACCCACGAAGAGCCTTTTTAAAGGCTACGGAGAGGGTACGGAGAGTGGCGTGGTGCTGTGAGTAGACCGCTACTTCAGTGGAGTGATGCCGCGAGCCATGGCCGGAGAGCGCTGACTTTCTTCCCAAAATTTGGACTGGAAAATAAACAACCCGTGAGTAGAATGGAATTTGGACTGAAAAATTTTCACCTTTGAATTCGGTACGACCGGGGGATGTGCTAAAGGGAAGTCCGCACCCCCCCTATCTACAAACGATCTAAAGCAAGGATCGGAGAACTAAGGTGGAGAGATTGTTGTTTTGTCAGATAAAAGATCTTTCCATGAATTTGACAGGAGAAGTCTTTGTGCTGGAGAGAAAGGGAGGAATTTTGGAACTTTTTGTGTAAACCCCCCCCCCCCGAACCCGGGAGCGTCCTGTGTGGGTGCCGGAGGAAAAAGAATAAGGAGTTTGACAGCTGTCAAAGGAGCTGTCAAACCGGCAGTTAAAGTTAAGAATTTAGCTATTTAATAACTCTCTGAACTAAAGGTGATACATTTGAATTGAGGTGGTTGGAAACAAAGTAGTAATAAATAATAAAGTAACGGATTATTGGAAAAGGACTATTAAGCAATTGGAATCCCCCTAGGGGGAACTAGAGACATTACAATGGCTGCAGAGGGAAAATTACTGGCAGAAATAGAAAAAAATTTCTTTCTCGTGGGAATTCTGCAAGAGCAGAGTACGGCTATGAACAAAGAACTTATGACCTTGAACTCTAAAACAAACAACTCTGCTGAGTGCACAAAGGATTCGACTGGCCAAAAATCTGCAGCTGAACCAGAAGAGATATTTTTGGAATGGATGGAGAGGAAAGAAGGAGTGGAGATAGTTCAGGTGGAAAATACCAACCAAATAAATACCAACCAAAAGCCTATATCGTCAGAAAATAAGGAAGAAGATCTTTGGATTACAAATCTGCGAAAGATGAGAAAGATGAAGAAGGAAGTCCCTGGAGTACTTGGAACACTGGAATTTAAAAGAATAAAGAAATATGATCGAGATTTCCTTTTTGAGTATGGGAGAGCAGCTGATCTTTTGCAGCAATTGCTTTTAAACATTTTGGATGGAAGAAAATTTGATGTGACTGTGACAGAACTTCTTCGAGACCTGAGGACCAACAAAAAGGACTACCAACAAAATTGGCAGAGAGAGACTGACAGAGAATTGAAGGCCTCGGATGTGAGGAATCCGGGCTAGGAACTGTTTTTGGACATTTGCTTGGGAAGGGATGGAAACCGGGGTAGGGAGGGAGGGGAGAATAGAATTTCAATTTTTTTTGACTTTTGTATTTGGCCAATGTGACCTATAATTAATATAATAAAGGGAGAAATTCGTGGAAGGGAAGTTAGGTCGACCTTAGAAAAAGGATTTAATGTTTATAAGAGAATTGGAAATGGAAAAGTTAAATGTTTATAAGTAAAAAGAGTTAAGTTTTAAAAATAATAACAATATGTTTAAGATGATAGACAAGAACTTGCTGAAATAATTATTGGAATTGGGATGTATGAAGAGGGGGTGGGGGGAAGCCAAGGAAAGAGGGTAAAGAAAGTAAGGTTATGAAATTGTATATGTGTTGTCTTTGTCTTTTTGTGTGTGTGTGTCTTTATAAAATGTAAAAACCCAATAAATTTTTTATAAAAAAAAAAAAAAACCAAGATCATGGCCACTGGGCCCATCACCTCCTGGCAAATAAAAGGGGAAGAAATGGAGGCAGTGAGAAATTTTACTTTCTTGGGCTCCATGATCACTGCAGATGGTGACAGCAGCCACGAAATTAAAAGATGCCTGCTTCTTGGGAGAAAAGCAATGACAAACCTAGCCAGCATCTTAGAAAGTAGAGACATCACCTTGCCAACAAAGGTCCGTATAGTAAAAGCTATGGTTGTCCCAGTAGTGATGTATGGAAGTGAGAGCTGGACCATAAAGAAGGTTGATCGCCGAAGAATTGATGCTTTTGAATTATGGTGCTGGAGGAGACTCTTGAGAGTCCCATGGACTGCAAGAAGATCAAACCTATCCATTCTGAAGGAAATCAGCCCTGAGTGCTCACTGGAAGGACAGATCCTGAAGCTGAGGCTCCAATACTTTGGCCACCTCAGGAGAAGAGAAGACTCCCTGGAAAAGACCCTGATGTTGGGAAAGATGGAGGGCACAAGGAGAAGGGGACGACAGAGGACAAGATGGTTGGATAGTGTTCTCGAAGCTACCAGCATGAGTCTGACCAAACTGCGGGAGGCAGTGGAAGACAGGAGTGCCTGGCGTGCTCTGGTGCATGGGGTCACGAAGAGTCGGACACGACTAAACGACTAAACAACAACAAGGAGTCTCAAAGTGGCTAACATTCTCCTTTCCCTTCCTCCCCCACAACAAACACTCTGTGAGGTGAGTGGGGCTGAGAGACCTCAAAGAAGTGTGACTGGCCCAAGGTCACCCAGCAGCTGCATGTGGAGGAGCGGAGACGTGAACCCGGTTCACCAGATTCCGAGTCCACCTCTCTTAACCACTACACTGCACTGGCTCAGTGGTGTGCAACTTTTGTCACAATAGAAATGGTATAAAAACTCTGGAGATGGGCCATAGCTCAGTGGTAGTGCACATGATGCTCTGCATGTAAAAGGTCCCATGCCCAATCCCAGGCAGAGCTGCAAAAGAGTTCTGCCTGAAACCTTGCAGTCAATGTAGGCAGCCCTCAGCTAGATGGAGCAGCAGTCTGATTAGTATAAAGCAGCTTCCTATGCACTCTCACTGGTATTTGATCCAGAATGCTAGAGTTTCTGTTACAGTGTTAGCATTAGCACAAACCAGCACAGAGTAGAATGGATGTACCAAGGGGACTCCTGTGTTTCTTGCTGTAACGTGTTCAGAATGATATATGAGTATGCTTCAGGTTGGTGATGGCTCCAAAGCACAGTTAGTACAGGCAAAATATCTCTTTTGAGGGTAGGGGTGGAAAATAAATTAAATTCAGTTCATTTTTAAAGGTGAACCTACCTAAGTCACACTTCCCAAACAACACACAAACTGGTGTGCATGCACATGAAAGCTCATATCAAGAACAAACTAAGGTGCTACTGGAAGGAATTTTTTTTTATTTTGTTTAAACTAAAATGTTGCCATTCTTCAAAATTCTCACTTCTCTGAATTTCACAGTGCCTTTCTCCGGAATGCATATACTAGGGTGACGTGTGCATTGAAATGTGTCTGTTACTGAAAATAACAAACGAATTTGCATTATATTAGAGGAATTTGCTTTCCAAAAATGTGTAGATTTGGCAAATTTCATACAAAAATATGTATATTAAGAGAAACTTTATACATACTGATTAATTTTCATGAGGTGTTTTTTTTTTTAAAGCACTCACATACTGATGTGGAAATGTGAAGAACTGATCTTCAGACTGGAAGAAGGTGAACCTAAAAGAAACAAAAATGAACCGATTCACCCATCCATCAAGCACAAAAAGGGCAGGCAGAAGAGGCAAATGGGGGCTGTAAGTCCAGGAAAGGAATTTGAGCCACAAGAAGAGAGAGGAGGTAAGAGAGACAGGAAGGAAGAGAATATCATATACACTAGAAGCCAGGACCATACTCATGGTTCTGTCGCAAAGGAGCTCAGAACTTTAATGTTATAGACCTTAATGTTATGCCTACTATAGGAGGATACTCTCTCTCTCTAAGGAGGCTCGCCTGGTACCTTCATTACATATATTTAGGCTCTAGGTGGAAATGTTTCCCTTCCACTAGGTGTTTAGCTGATTAACATTGTACAGCCTTTTAAATGTGTCTGTTGGAGTGCAGTTGTTGTTTTGTTTTTGTTATATTATGTGTTTTGTGTTTTCATTTCATATTTTTATGTTTTTAACCACCCTGTGATCTTCGGATGAAAGGCGGTGCACAAATTTTATAGATAAATAAAATAAGTTGGGTGAAGGGCAGTAGTTTGTGCAGTCAACCTATTTTCAACCATGGCCTGTTCAAGACATTTTGCTTCCTGAGGTGGAAAAGCAAACGGCAGCATTTAAGTCAATGGGCAGCGTAATCCAAGGCTAATCAAGTTATTTTGGCACCTGAGGAAAAAACATATCCACACCTGCTTCTGTCTGAGAGTAAAATTACAATATTTAATACATTAAATAACTGGACAATTTTCACCCTTTCCTGACACCCAGAATCAACTGTCTGAGGGAGCCATCTCTCTGTGTCTAATAGGAGGACCAGCCCCATTTCCAATCCATGTCAAGAGAGTCATGGGTTCCAATGGCAGCTCAATAGGCTCTGATTATAGTGTTATGCGACTTCTTTACAGTTAATTTCCATGGACTGAGAATTGCTCTCTCCACAGCCTAATAGCTATTTTGCAGTGAGCGCAAAGCTTCATTTTAGAATGATGGGCAGAAAGATTACATGTGTATTTTGATATTGTATATACCAGAAGTCAAAGATGGTTTATCCCTAGGGTAATTGTGATGGTTTGCGAAAGGGGGGCTGATTCTTTTCCCATCTGCCATACTTAATCTGAAAGCGGGAAATGCTATTTTGAGGCCCAGTAAAAAAGTATTTTGTGAGAGATCATATTTCATTTTAAATTACAAATGGACATATCGGAAGATGCTTGAATTCTCATGTGATCCCTGGTGTTGAAGCGGAATGCTAATGGGGGAAAAACACCACCCTACTATAACAACACTTGACTTTGTAGTTATTTTACAGGGAAAATGCTCATTCTTTCTCCAACCCTCATGTCATTTCATCTAGCTCCTGGAGGGCGGGGGAATTACATTACAGGAAGAACATGAAGTAAGTTTCTGAAACAGAAGAAGCGCAGGCCGCAAAGACCCTTAAGTGGAAGAAATGCAAAGAAAAATACTGGAGAAAAAGAAAAAATAATGACCAGAATGCAAGGCATATTCCACATCCGGTGTTCCAATTCTGATCCCTTAGCTACTGGTTTTAGAAGGCTATACTTGATTTGGCTGAAAAAGTCAAGGACTGGCTTGATTTTTATGTGAGGAGTGTGGATTTCATCAAAGCCCCACAGTTCAAGCACTGATTGGGATTGCAGGGTGGCCCTATATACTTAGCCTGATCTTAATCCTGTATACAGTGGTACCTCAGGTTACATACACTTCAGGTTACATACACTTCAGGTTACAGACTTCGCTAACCCAGAAATAGTACCTCAGGTTAAGAACTTTGCTTCAGGATGAGAACAGAAATCGTGCTCCTGCAGCGTGGCAGCAGCAGGAGGCCCCATTTGCTAAAGTGGTGCTTCAGGTTAAGAACAGTTTCAAGTTAAGAACAGACCCCCCCCCCGGAACAAATTAAGTACTTAACCCGAGGTACCACTGTATTAGCATCAGACCAGATAATATCCAATATTTGTCTCTTACAGATAGTATGGGTTGAGGAAGGGACAGGGAATATCCTAAAATGTGGGAAACACCATGCAAATAATTCCAATTGAGATAATCAGCCAGCTAGCATCCAACCATATTGTACTTTCAATGTTTGCCTCATAATTATGATCTTTTATTGGGTGGGGGGGGCAGGTGAGTTATCACTAAATAATATCCATTTGAATTAGACTGGATTCCACATCCGACCTAATTTTTCCATGGCACAGTAGACTGTTTCAGTAGGCACAGTGCATGTTTCAGTGGCATAGTATGGTAATAGCCACGGCCCCAGACACAGAATTCGGGGGGGGGGTGGACCAGATGCCCCCACAAAGTTCCCCATGCCTTGACTGGCTCCAGAGGCGGGGTCTTGATGAGAGAGGAGGGTGAAGAGCATCCTATGTCCTGCCCTTGCCAAGAGCACCCTCTGTGTCCTGCTCTCCCCCATCTGCCAAGCTGTGAAGGCGAGGGCTGGGCAAGTGCACTCTGCCCTGGCCTGGTACACACATGCACTCGCCCCGGGCACCAACAAGCAGTGCTGTGTCACTGGTGTGTTTAAGTAGTGTGGAAGCTATGAATCAGAAGGTATAAACCTTCACATGAGTTGTTGTGCAACTCTTTATGTTAGAATTAGCAATACACATACTTTAAAGACTTCTGCCATGGGGATGTTTACTCTGTGACATTCCATCATGGGCAGCTTGAAGCACCCACTTGCGTTTTCCCGCAGCCCTGATCCAGAGAAAGTAAGACATGCTGAGGTCCAGCTGAATGGAATACTTTGTCCAATGGGGATTACAGAGCATATTTCCAAAGTCAACATGTTCAAGTAGTACCATGATCGAATCCTGAGCTACATAATGTCCATTTGAATTGGTTACATCCATTTGAATTAATTACATTCCATTTTGACCGAATGTAAACATGAATTGCACAGCAGAAGAGATTAAGCACAGCGAAGGGGAAGACTATGAGCAAATCATAGACCGGGACATGTTGAAGAAGAATTCTTGGTGTGACTTTGTGTGGGATGAGGCCTGGATGAATCAGTGAATCTGTATTTTCCAGCTAACCACAATGAAACTTTTCCTCAGTCAGTCCATTTGCAGAAATCCCGCCCCGAAAATAGCACCTCTAATGCTGCAATCATACACTGATGATCCACAACTAAGGGCTGATAGTATATGGAGGAAGATGTGCTGTGCCAGCAGAATGGCGGATGCAGCACCCCCATGAGAGAGATGCTGATGGAATGCTCCACTCAGCTGACAGAGCCATTCCTCTGCAAACGGTACACCAGCGGACTTGATGGAATGGAGCACTTGTAGGCATGATGGTGGTGGCATAGAGGAGCAGAACACTCATGCTGGAATCTACACCCCTTCAATTCATGGCCGCTGCCACAACTTTACAGTATTGTAACGTTTGGTGCAGAAAATCTCTGTAACAGGTAAAAGGGGACAACACCAAACAAACAGAAGTAAAAACACAAAAGACTAGCCCTCAAATATTTTTAAAACATTGTTCTATAAAATTGTAAAATAGTGAAGAACTTTTTAGGGGTCACATGGGTACAGTTTTCTTATTAAATTCCAGGCAGGCTCTGGTGACATCTGGGACAAGCATGTACTCAGGACTGTCACGCAGAGGCGCCGACTTATAAAAAATATTGGGGGGGCCCATACTGGGGTCCTGCCCCGGGAAGTTTTATAAGATCCGCTCCCGGCCCGTTGCTGCTGCTGCCGCCCGCCTCGTGGCCCCCTCGCCAGCTGAGGGAGGGAGAGAGACCGAGAAGGAGAGAGATGCGTGGTGGGCAAGGCAAGTGCCTGCCGCGCCTCGCCTCCCACCGCCCGTCGTGCCGGCCGCCCCCTCCCCTCCCTTCCCCGTGCGCGTGCGCTCGCGCCGCCTCTTTTACTACCGTAATAATTATTTGTTTTAACTCATTACTGAATGTATTTTAAAAGGTAACTATCATCAAACAAGGAAAATAAAAAATACCAACATAATTTTGTGATTTTACAAAGCATAATATAACTACCGTATTTTTCGCTCTATAACACGCACCTGACCATAACACGCACATCGTTTTTAGAGGAGGAAAACAAGGGAAAAAAACATTCTGAATGAAACAGTGGATGTATCATTTTTGTGCTTCATGCTGTGGCCACAGACATGTGATCTGATGGTGAATTTGGGGTGACCCAATGCAAAAATCCTGAGGATCCATGTGGATCCATGTTTTGTAACCACGTTTTTGCACCATTGCAGCCCCAGGCAACAGTGGGTGCGTGATTTTTTGGGGGCAGGCTGTAGCCATGGACATGCTATGTGCTCTGATGGTGAATTTGGGGTGACCCAATGCAAAGATCCTGAGGATCCATGTGGATCCATGTTTTGTAACCACGTTTTTGCACCACTGCAGCCCCAGGCAACAGTGGGTGCGTGATTTTGGGGGGGCAGGCTGTAGCCATGGACATGCTATGTGCTCTGATGGTGAATTTGGGCTGACCCAATGCAAAGATCCTGAGGATCCATGTGGATCCATGTTTTGTAACCACGTTTTTGCACCATTGCAGCCCCAGGGAACAGTGGGTGCGTGATTTTGGGGGGGCAGGCTGTAGCCATGGACATGCTATGTGCTCTGATGGTGAATTTGGGCTGACCCAATGCAAAGATTCTGAGGATCCATGTGGATCCATGCTTTTTAACCACATTTTTGCACCATTGCAGCCCCAGGCAACAGTGGGTGCGTGATTTTGGGGGGGCAGGCTGTAGCCATGGACATGCTATGTGATCTGATGGTGAATTTGGGCTGACCCAATGCAAAGATCCTGAGGATCCATGTGGATCCATGCTTTTTAACCACATTTTAAGTGGGGAGGGAAGGAAAAACACAGAAGGGACACGGAGCAGGAGAGGGGTGTGCCGAGAAGCAGCTGGCTAAGAATGCAGGAGAGGGGTATAACAGGAGGAGGGAGGAAAGGAAGGCAAAAGTTTTCCCTCACCTACCCACCCAAGTCAGCCAGCTCGCGCGCTCTCTCTCGCTCTCTCTCTCTCCCTCCTGCACGGAGCACAGAGACACACTCTGCTTTCCCTCTGCCTGGAGGGGAGGGGCTTTCCCTGCTCTTTGTTCCGTTTGAGCAAACACAGCAAGGAAACAGAGCAGGGTGGGCAGTAAGACCCTGAGGCAGAATGCCGGAAAAATACGGTAATAATTTTCTTAAATTATTGGGGGGGCGGAGCCCCCCCAAACGAATTTTTGAGGGGGCTCGGGCCCTCTCAGGCCCCATGGAGTCGGCGCCTATGCTGTCACGAAATTCCACTCAGTATTGATCCAGAGCAGATTCCAGCGTATAGTTAGCAAAGTAAAAACTTAAACTTAAGTTCAGGACACACACACCCCAAAAATAGACCAGAGGCAATTGTATTTCATCCAGCAGAGCTTTACTGCTACTGAAGGCAAATGAGCATAATGGTCACAAATCCAATACATTCAGGATTGGCACTGTCTATAAGAAATCCAGTTGCAGCAGACTTAACTTAAACTTACAATAACTTATAATAAGTCTAAAAATTAACACTACAGTGGAACCTCTACCTGTGACCATAATCCATTCCAGAGGTCTGTCCGGGGGTCAAAACGGGTCGCTGAGAGAGGCGCTGTTGCGTGCAGGCGCGGGCGGCAAACCCGCTGGTTACTTCCGGGTTTGCCGCAGTCGTTGGGTGAAATGGACGCAAGCGGAGGCAGACGTAATAAGAGGTTTGACTGTATATACATACAGAACACCACACCAGAAGGAAAAGAGATAGAAAGTGAAAGTGAAACCCAGGCTCCTTCTGGCCAGCATAACCTTGACAGAAAGAGATAAGAGTGTTAGGATCCTTGCCTGACAAAGAGAACCAGTTTAAGCTGGCTGCACTCGGCTTTTCTGAAGGAATAACCCAAACATCATGAACCTTCTGCTTGTTTCACACAGAAAAGCTTCCAGAACTCTCTTGAATTAATTAGAACAGTGGAATGCTAATAGGGGAAAACACCACCCTACTGGACAAGGGTGACAAGGACACGGTCACAACTATACACTTATTCACACAGCCCCTTATACCACATTGGAGGTGTCTAGTAGCTGCTACTATCCTGGCCACGTCTTGGCAATGTGAGGAAGGTCTGTAGGTCTGTGCAAAGGACCATGCTTTGCATGCAGAAGATCCCACCTTTAAATCCCGGAATCTCCAGGTAGGGCTGGGATTTGAACCTGGGTTCTTCATGCAGCTTCTCATGATGTGCTGGGCATCACTGGGCTATCTTTCTCATGGTGCAGATGTTAGTTTCTGTTTATGCCACTGTGCAGTGCTTGGAGTCACAAGACTCTGTTTTGCATTCCAGAGATTCCAGGCTATTGGAAGTCTCACGGAAGACAGGAGACAGATGTGATGTTACTAGTTTCCTGTTCCTTTGTTGTTCAGTTGCTCTCTGCTTTCACAGAGAGAGGATGTTTCTTTTCTGTCTGCGTAACTAGAATTAAAACTCTTTGCAATGTAGCTCATATTTTCTCGTCCTTCCCTGCTGCTGGATACTCTGTGTAATGAGGGAACATGTCTGGAGCCTTATCAGAGGCCCAGGACGTTAATCATTGTCGGAGGCGATTCCAAAGGACTCAACCGGAGGATGAGCTTTTCCAGTGATGTGGGTATGGCAGGAGGGAGAAGAGCCAGCCGTTGAAGCTGTGCTGTCACTGCGTTCAGCTCTACACCCAGCTCCTCCCGACATCCTGACATTGTGTGCATTGACACCCCCCAATTGCCCTCGCAAGCTGGCACCTCTGGGTGTAAGCTCCATTGAGCACAGTGTTGCCGGAAAAATCCGAGGGCTCCCTTGGACAAAACAAAGACACCAACCAGGATAACTTGGAGCAAAACAGCAGCCTGTAGGCTTGGCCTTTATTGAACTGTTGCAACAGGGTGTTCCCCTCACTTGCAAGAGAGAGGAAAGACAAAGAAAAATAGTGTGCAAGGTCTTATAAAAACTTTTGAAATTCCCCTCCTCTAGGTCAAGCCCACCCCCAGAAACATCATGCATACATTACAGAAAGGAGGGGTTGAGGGAGGAGTTGTGGTGGTAACCTGAGTGTCCTGTCACCTGGCTGGTTCCTCCTTTCCCCCCTCCCCATGAGTCACTTCCAGGAGACAAAGGGGAGTTTGCAGTTTCCTGCCCCCAGAGGGAAGATCTGATCATTGTCCTTTGTTTCAGTCCATGCTGAATCCACTCCCATATGCAAGTTCTTTGTGATCTTGATTGTCTTCTGTCTGGGATCATCAGGGTTGGCATAGCAACTGGGCAGGGCTCCTGTGGATGTGCTGGGATGGTGAAGGGATTATGGCTGACCAGGACCAAGCCACCCCCCTTTGATAGTCCTTGTCATATGGAATAAAATAAAAATGGAACAGTGCAAATCCGATGTATGGTTGATTTTTCTATGAATTTATAACAGAAGTGTGGCGTATGTAGTGTGTGAGTGTGAGTGTGTGTGAAGTTTGTACAAACTGGATGATGGGGGGGGGTCCTGCTACAACAGCAAATCTCACTTCCAAGTAAACATGCAGAGGATTGACCTGCTCTTAGAACACTAGCCAATATAATTGAACCCAAGTTCTCAGTAACATTAACTTCTCTAGTCATCGGGATGTGGTTTGTATCTATTGCCAATATCAAGAATTCATAACAGCGGTGTCTGGGCCCTGAAGAAGAGAAGCCAGAAAGGGAACATGAAAGGGAAACATCAAGCAGAAAGAACAGAGCAAACGAACCTGAAAAATTCTAATGGTCTGAATCCATACCCCAATTACAAGGATCATTTAAACGTCTCTAGGACCCAGTATTCAATATCTCGAGATAATTAACACCAAAGAGAAAGCAAATAGCTATGGTCTGTTTCTCTTTCCTTTTATGGTCCAGCAGAGTCTGCTTAATTGGCTTGACGCAATGTGTTTCGTCTGGAGATTTCTCTCTCTCTTTCTGGATAGTATTAGCAAAACTCCACAAAGCTCCCATACATAGATTCATTGAAGATAATCAAGGCACATGTAGAAATATCACTCACATTCCAATAGGGAAAGAAGTGTGTCTCATAAACAATCACCCAACTAGAGAAGCTTGGAGATGCACACTGGGCCAAGGGGTTTTATTTTTTTATTTCATGAAGAGGCTTTAAGAAATAAGCAGAAGAGGAGCGATGAAGCATCAAAATGATATAGTAAGATAATATTGACCAATTTAGCAGCCATAATGGAATAAGGAGCAGCAGCAGCAGCAACTGATAATTGTCTCCCCTAAGGAATGTCACCAGAGAAAATTCATGACAGATAATAACAACTCGTGGTTGTTTAACGCTTAAGCTTCACATCCACAAACAAGCGCGACAATACTGATGGAATACATCAAGTGATGTAAGAGGCTGATGTGACCAGCAAATTTCTCTGCAGACTCTATCACTTTCACTGTTTATGTGACCAAAAGCTATGTAAACTGAATTAACTCCACAATGGTATCACAACATTAAATGTGATTTTTGCCTCAGAGCATCACATGTTGCAATATAAGCAAGCAACTTATTTCATGAATGAAACCTTTTGTTTCATTCTTAGCTGTAAAGGCATGGATCATTTCATGAACAGTTTTGTCTGCAGTCACTCTGCACTTCTCCACACATTGGCCAGGGTTCCAAAGGGATGTGCACAGAACACAGAGGTTTCTGCCTGAGAGAATTTCCTGTATCCTTACAGCTGCCTACCAGGGTTAACCAGCTGTGCTGTTTATGTTTTGGTTTTAGTTTATTTATTATTTTGTTTTCCCTCCTTTGCATTCATTGTACTTAACCTTTATTTTTCTTAAAGCTCAACAAATACAATGGTATCTCGGGTTAAGAACTTAATTCGTTCTGGAGGTCCGTTCTTAACCTGAGGTGCCACTTTAGCTAATGGGGCCTCCTGCTGCCACCACAGCATTTCTGTTCCCATCCTGAAGCAAAGTTCTTAACCCAAGGTACTACTTCTGGGTTAGCAGAGTCTGTAACCTGAAGCGCCTGTAACCTGAAGCGTCTGTAACCAGAGGTACCACTGTATAATGCCTGAATCAAACAACTAAAGCCAGAGTTTGTGCAGAAGAATCATTCATGGAAAGTTGGTGCCCCCATGTGGAGGCCAGACACACAACCCCATGGTACAATTACAGAGCCCCTATCCCCTGCAAGGGCTACTGCGAGCCTGTAAATCAGGATGAAGAACCTTTTTCACATTCAGGGCCAGGTTCCTTTCTCTACAACCTGGCAGGGGGCAGGGGGCAGGGCAAGACAAATGTAAATTTTGCCTTTACAGGAACTTGGTATCTCATTGATTATTATATACTTACTTGTATGAGCAGAAATTCATACCTATCCATAACCAGTAAAGTTCCCTTCTAATAACTTCTGCTGTGGCTACTCTGAAGGGTTTGTTTGTTTGTTTCCCACCTCCTTCTCTATCACAGAGCTGCTCCGTTGTAGCATTTGATGTTTGCAGTAATGTAAAAGGTTCCTGCTCGGCATAGTTCATAGTTTCTCTGAGTTATTCTTGAGAGTCCCCTGGACTGCAAGAAGATCAAACCTATCCATTCTTAAGGAAATCAGCCCTGAGTGCTCACTAGAAGGACAGATCCTGAAGCTGAGACTCCAATACTTTGGCCACCCCATGAGAAGAGAAGACTCCCTGGAGAAGACCCTGATGTTGGGAAAGATGGAGGGCACAAGGAGAAGGGGACGACAGAGGACGAGATGGTTGGACAGTGTTCATGAGTTTGACCAAACTGAGGGAGGCAGTGGAAGACAGGAGTGTCTGGCGTGCTCTGGTCCATGGGGTCACGAAGAGTCGGACACGACTAAAGGACTAAACAACAACAACAACAACAACAACAAAATGGTTTCTGCAATTGTTTGATCAAAACTTACGAGATATGGTCTACTTTCCTTAGTGGTTGATCAACTGGTGGAATTCAACATCACGCTCTTACAAATGTTTCATCTCTCCAAGTTGATCAACTTGTCAGGTGGAATGATTCCCTCTCCCCCTGTAAACTGTCCTGGGGGGGGTTTCTCCCACCCCGCAAAGTCAATTTCGGAGGCACAGGAGGACAGAGGGGAGGAAGTGCCATTGCGCAAGTGGAAACTCTTGTGCACGACTTCCATTGGTGGAGCTTGTTAGGTGAATCCCACCCATTATTTTCCCCAAATTATTCCGCTGACTCTTGGAAATGATTGTGTAATCTTCAACTGCTTACTGAGGAAAAGACCCCTAATCTTTTTCACAAGCTTTTTCATCTATGACCTTGAGATCCTTTCTTGTTTAGTTGGCTATGTCCATACACAATTGTTGGTCCAAAAGAGGCTGGAGAAACTCCCATATGTGGGAAAGTTACCTCATTTGGGACTTTTTAGTTTAGAGAAAAGGTACGTAAGAGGTGGCAGAAGTGTATAAAATAATACATGGGAGGAGAAAGCAGATAGAGAAAAGTTTTTCTTCCTCACTCAGAACACTAGAACTGGTGGAAGCTGAATGTTGAAAGATTCAGGAAAAATAAAAGAAACTAGTTCTTCAGCTCATAGTTAAACTATGGATTTTGCACTCACAAGGCACAGTGCTGGCCATCAATTTGGATGGCTTTAAAAGATAACTGGACAAATTCACGGAGGTATAGGCTATCTATGGCTACAAACCATGATCGTTTTGGTCTAGCTCCACAGTCGGAGGCCAGTTGCTGGGAACTGCATAAGGAGTGAGTGCTGTTGTCCTCAGGCACTGTTTGTGGGCCTCCCATTGGCATCTGGTTGGCCACTGTGAAAACACGATGCTGGGAAGATGAGCCACTGCTCTGATACAGCACGACTTTTCTTATGCTCTTAATAAAGAATTTTGGGAAAAGATAACTGCTTTTCTCATTAATTGACTGTAATAAACTGATCACAAAACAGGCAGTTAAGCCTAACAATGAATGCTGACACAACAGAACATGAAACACAATCACTAGATGATGGCAACTTAAGGCTGTTTTATATATACTGTATGTATATATACACACACACACATCACTGTGGATTTTTATTCGTGTTCACAGGAAGGCACACATTATGACAATTCACAAGACTTTGTATCAAGAGCACAAACATATTTTTTAAAAAACAATACAAAAAAGACAAACATTCATAAGACGCTTTCCCAGCTCCTCTATAACCCAATGGAAGTTTATCCGCTTAATTTAATGGAATGTGAATCATAGCCTTGACCAGCTTTTGCACAGAGGTATGTTCTTAGAATTTCAGTATATTCACCTAAAACAGGCCCCCTTTACCAGAAAAGTCATTATTGGGGGAAGGGCACACAGATGAGGTAGCCCATGTAGTACTCTCCACAAATTGGGGGCAACCCAGTCATGTGGGCAGGGTACAAATAATAAAATTGTTATCAGTATCATTATTATTCCAACAGCCATCAGCCCTAGCCAGCATGGCCAATAGCCAGTGATACTAGGAGTTGTCCAGCTACATCTGAAGGGCACATGCCAGGTATCCCTGGCACACAGGTCAATTATGTATTGCTACTAGACCTTCGTCTCTCCTCTGCCTATATAGTCCCATGATGGATTTTATGATAATCCTTGAGTATGATGGGAGCTGGGCTTTTGACATATAGAGTATCATAAAACAGCTAGCATATTCAATAACACAAAAGCTGCCTGATTGTGTATATGAAACACTACAGGATGGTAGTTTAAAGTCATTGTAAGCTCTGCAGAGTAGATGATTGATGTTCTGGCTTAATGGGTCTTTTAGAATAATTATTAAATAAGGATTTCTGTTTTCTTCACCATCAGTGGTGAAGGTCAGCAGCCTTTAATCTTGTTATAAGTGTTATCCTTTCAGTTCAGTGTTTCCAGAAAGACCAAAAACATAAATCACAAGAGAGTACAAATTTCATTTGCAAAACAAAAGAAACGAAGTTGGGTGGTGGGAGGAGATGGATGAATACCAAGTTACTGCTGTATGATGCAGATGTAGTCTTGTTTATGTTGTGATCTAAAGAGATGCTTGCCGCTCAGCCACTCTCATGGACACACTCCCAAGGAGAAAGGCTATTTACGGGCTGACCAGATTTGTGAGGATTGGCAAACAAGAAAAAGAACATGACAGGCATTTTAAAACGCAGGTTGCAGTTCACCACTAAAACACAATCAGTTTTGCTATGTTGCATGGCCATTATTGGTTGACTCCACGACTTGTCCAGTCTCCAAGCACAGCTGCCTTTTCAACCAGATTGCCTTTCTCCAAAGCGCATAGTCTTATTATGTTCCAGGACAAGTGATATGGCATTCCTGTCCTAATGCCCAGTGGCACAGCGGAGTCCATCTCAACTGAGCAAATCATTGACACCATGTCTTTTGTAGATTAGCAGCACACTGAAAGTAAACAAGACATATCAGGCTGGTCATTCTGCAAACTTCAGGTTAGGGAGAGAGAGAGAGAGAGAGAGAGAGAGAGAGAGAGAGAGAGAGAGAGACGGTGAAGAATGAGTATGCTTTGCATCTTCATAGGAGCCAACTGCTAGGGGCCAAGGTCCCTGTGCTCCCCAAATAAAATATGTGAGGAGGCCATGGCCACCCAAAGTTGATGGGCCTTGCCATTCAAATG
Source organism: Podarcis gaigeae (assembly GCF_964106915.1). Classification (NCBI taxonomy): domain Eukaryota; kingdom Metazoa; phylum Chordata; class Lepidosauria; order Squamata; family Lacertidae; genus Podarcis; species Podarcis gaigeae. The sequence goes on along the minus strand of NC_139685.1, from coordinate 51,288,170 downwards.
GTGTGCATGTGTATCATCTTGTCATCAATTATGCAGGGTGGGGCTTACCATACCCCCCAATGCCTCCTCCTTTCTCTCTGCTATAGGGCTAAATCAGTAATGTTTGACAGGTTAGAATGAATTTAATCCCCTCTATAGAGAGACCAAGAACTTACCCGCACTTCCTCTCATCCCAGTGAGAGCCAGTGTGGTGTAGTGGTTAAGAGCGGTAGACTCGTAATCTGGTGAACCGGGTTCGCGTCTCCACTCCTCCACATGCAGCTGCTGGGTGGAGGAGAGGTATGGCTACCTCTTGGGCCAGTAACACTTCTTTGAAGTCTCTCAGCCCCACTCACCTCACAGAGTGTTTGTTGTGGGGGAGGAGGGGAAAGGAGAATGTTAGCCGCTTTGAGACTCCTTCGGGTAGGGATAAAGCGGGATATCAAATCCAAACACCTCATCCCATTGCTTTCCCCCTAAGGAAAACCACTCTTTAGCACTCAATCAGAGCAAACAGTGCTTCATGTTTTTACTCGGATTACCATTTGTTCCAATCTATTACTAAAGAGCGGGTTTTCCCTTGAAAAGGAGCAGAGAAAGGTGGAAACCACTTGAACTCATGCTTAGAAAGCACAAATCAAGCGGAAAACCATTCAGTCATGTGCTTTCTAGGCATGGCACAAGTGTGGACAAGCCCCACATGCACTGCTTTGCCACAGCAATTGAGGCGGCTGGGGCCACACAACGTCAGCAACTTTGTCTCCCAAATACAGTGGCGCCTCGAGTTAAGACCTTAATTTGTTCCGGAGGTACGTTCTTAACCTGAAACTGTTCTTAACCTGAGGTACCACTTTAGCTAATAGGGCCTCCTGCTGCCACCTTGCCGCCGGAGCATGATTTCTGTTCTCATCCTGAAGCAAAAGTTATTGACCTGAGGTACTATTTCTGGGTTAGCGGAGTCTGTAACCTGAAGCGTCTGTAACCCGAGGTACCACTGTACATATAATTAATATGGAACTGTTGATTAGTTCTCCAGCTCAGCTTTCAGAAATAAAGACTGCAATCCCTCTGTCACCCTTTAACCATGTATAACACACCTGGCTTTCTTTAACCACCTCAACTATAAATACAATAGGGCAGGTAAAATGTGTACTGATCAGCACTATATAACATCAAGTATGATCCCTTGGATCCTTTTCAGACAGACCCAAGGTAGCCATGTGGGAATGGTTTGCAAAATCTCTCATTGAAATTCCTTCAATTGTTGTTGTTTCCAGTAGCAAGAAGTGGATGATCAGAAAGTAAAAAAGTAAAAAAGAAGCCTTGAATAATAATGTCATTAGTTAATTATGTTTCTCATAAGATATTATAATATTGGTATTGTTCTGTGAGGCACCATCAGGATCCTGCTAGGCAATTTAGGCATGATCTAAAATTAAATAATTAAATCAATTCACCAAAATTTATCTTGAGATAATGGGAATTAGATCTGATAACTAGCTGGGTCCCTAACAACCCTCATGCTTTTATAAACCTTGTCAACATATTCCATTTATTTGTCAGTTAGCCAAGCCCCCTTATCCCATTTGTTTTTATCTTTTTTTCCTATGTTTGATCAATATTGTTCTAGTAATTAGCAGCTGATAACAGCACATAGCATCTCCTAGGCAAAAGCATTAAAACTGAACAGTGAACTCAACTGAACCTTCCATTACCCAGCACAGCCCAGAAACACAGGGGCATCTATTCAGGTTGGCAGTCATTTTGCTTTTTACGGTCTAGCTGGTCATAAACCATCACGACTTATACTTTAGGTATCTTTTGATTCATTATTTTCACAATAAAGAATTATGGTTAGGTCTGGTCAGCAGCCTTGAAGGTCTGAAATGGCAACATATTTGGGGGTTCCCTCAGATTTAAATACTTCATTTGCATCATTCATATGGCTACCTCTGGTCCAAAATTGGCCTACTGGCCTACTCAGTGCTATTTTTCTAGAAAAAGAGGTGCCGGAACTCAGCATGAACACCTATTAGAATGGCAATGGCACCCACCTGAGAGGTGCCAGAACTGAGTTCCAGCTGAAAAAAAGCCCTGGGCCTACTTAACTGTCTATATTACCTATGATTGCTTGGGTCAGTCCAAATACAGCTCTGTTATGTTTTTAAGAGGTACCCTATGATGTTGCATCGCTTTCTATTTTAGAGATTTCTCAATGAATTGCTGGAGGCCAGTCGGCGAATCCATTGCAGAGCTGGCATTGAAAACCAGGTTTTCCACATTCAAGGTTAAGAGCCTGTTCACTGGTCAACAGTGTATCTCTGCTCATATATGTGTTAAGTTACCTTAGATACAACAGACAGGTTTTGGATGCACTATAGCAAGGGTGCCCAAACTTTTTTCAAAGAGGGCCAAAACTGATGAAGTGAACGTGCGTGAGGGCCAACCAAGGTTGTTGATTTTTTTTCCAGGATTTTGCCCTAGAACATATACTGCCACAGGGACCAGACTGAATCGACCCCTGACACACATTTAGAAAAGCAGGATATTTCTTACAATGTTATCTAGATAACATTAGCACCTCAGTAATTACGTGCCAAACCCAGGTGCAGCTAGCATCACCAGGTCTCAAACTTTATGGAAGAAATAGGTCACCCAATCCTCTCTTGATAGCTGGTGCTGAAAATTGTGGTGGGATGCATCAGTTATCCAGGGGAAATTTAGGAAGAATTGGGTAACTGATTTCTTCTTTAAAGCTTGACACTTGATGAGAGCTGCTGAGTTACTTCCAAATTACCGAGGTGCAAATTGTGATTGTCAGAATGCAGCCACTGAGCTCATTATCCAAACTTGCCTACAAGCTTCCCTACACAAGATTAACAGTCCAGTCATAACTTTCAAAGATTAAGAGTGGTCATGAGCCATTTGCAGCATACAGATGAAACCACTTAACCAGGCATGCAATTTTTTCTCTCCCAAACAACTGTTAGCCTCCGACCTGTTATGTCTGCTCCTCTCCAAACTGCAGACAGACGCAAGAAATCCCTACACACCCTCTGAAAATTATCTTGATTCAAATCTACAGACTCTGCAGTTCTGAGTTTCTTTACAAGGGCACCCACAAAACAAAAAAAACACAGCAACAACAATCAGAGACATGAAGAACTTCTGAAATACAAATAATAAAAAATCAGATGTTCTTTGGGCCTCATATGGGTTGGTGCAGCTTTTTGTGGATGGGCTATAATGCTTCTGTAGTGAAGTGGAAAGAAGTTCAGAGGCTGAACCCTTTAGCCAAGCCATAGCTCAAAGTTAATCATGTCTAATAGTGGCAGGAAGCTGTAATCTTTTCAACTTTTCTAATGAGAAAAGCAGTGTAGCAGAGTGCTTCCATATTTGATGAAAACTCTTCTAAGTTTGGCAGTGGTGTACTCATCTCCTGGCTATGAGCAAGGTCACAGCTGTACAGCAGGAATGATTAACCACCCGGTCAGGGATCTGATCTAGCCACCCCAAGCATTTTTTTTTTTTCCTCCTGCCAAGACCCCATCAATTTTGGTGGCAGCATCAAAGACTGAAATATAAAAGATACTAGAGTGGGCAGAGCCCACTGTGATGATAGGGATACAAATTGGCCCTCCCCAGTCATCACCACATCAATAATTTCATAGAGGGGAAATAATGCCCAAAGGGGGTCTCTTTACCTTCATGTGTGTTCTGTGTGGTGGATGTCCATGCAAGAGGTGCGCATGAGTGTGCATGAGGCCCCACCACTGTATGCAGCCACCTGCAGCTCAGGGTTGGCTAAAGATCACATATGCTAGCCGTCCGTGCTGTACTGGATTAAAGAAACGACTGATAAGAGGGCATGTGTGCTGTGACAGGAAAGCAAAACAGGTGAACATGTTGCAAAGGAACATGAAAGCGACCCATTTTGACCCACGCTATCATGAAGTGAACCTCAGGGCCAAGTCAATGCAGAAAGTAGTCAAATCAGTGAAGTATTGCATGTATGGATGATGCCACAAAAATGAAACAGTTAAAACTAGGAATGGATGGAAAACAGAACAAAAGAGATGAGGAATTGTTAGGTTTTTAATTGGTGAGCAGTATGATTTAGAGAATGCAGCAATGGAAACATTTAGTCAATGCAATCTACTTTTGAGTGTTTAAAACACCTCACATACATTACTGTTCAGAATTTTCCCTCCCTGCCACTTTCCCAGCTGTTATGTCAAATAGTTTTCTCAGTCAGGTCAATTACTTTACTTAAATTGTGACTTGATTCAGAATTATTTTTGCCAAGAGATTTGCTAGGCCAGAAAAGAGATAAGTTACAAAAGCCAATTTAAATGATGTAACTAAAGAATGGCTCTGGCATACCGATGGAACTGGTGTACAGATTTCTCTTGCTGCCCGTAAACTTAAAAAACAAATTGCAAAGGCAACTTTTCTTTTTTAGGTAGGATTCTACTTGCCCCATTTCACAGGTAGGAAACTGACATGAGGAAGCAAGTTCTGTTGTGATGGCCAATGGTTCCACCAACAACTTGACTTGGGAGAGCATGTAGCATGCCTTTGAAGGATCAGCCTTCCCCATATCTAAGCACTGCTCAGCAAGGGTGCCAACTCAAATAAAATAGGGGGGGAGGTAAGCCCCACCCCACATAATTGATCACATGACGTGCTGCACGCACACTATTTGAATGGCAATGCCCATCAACTTTGGGGGGGCAGCCCCCTCAAATATTTTATTGGGGCGCGAAGCCCCCTCAGCCCCAGGGAGTTGGCTCCTATGCCACTATGTCAGTAACCCACTGCAGACGTTGCTGGACTCCAACTCCCATCAGCCTATGCCAGTACAGTGGTACCTCGGGTTAAGAACTTAATTCGTTCTGGAGGTCTGTTCTTAACCTGAAACTGTTCTTAACCTGAAGCACCACTTTAGCTAGTGGGGCCTCCCACTGCCGCCGCCACTGCGCGGATTTCTGTTCTCATCCTGAACCAAAGTACAATTTCTGGGTTAGCGGAGTCTGTAATCTGAAGCGTCTGTAACATGAGGTACCACTGTATAGCCGGGAGTCAGGCTTAGCCACAGGACCACAGAATTGTGGAGTTGGAAGGGACCCTGAGGGTCATCTAGTCCAACCCCCTGCAATGCAGGAATCTAGGGCTCGAAGCCACGACCCTGAGACTAAAAATCCCATGCTCTGCAGACTGAGCTATCATTTGCCATTTAGGTTCTGCTTTAAAATTTAAATAAATAGATGAAACCCACCTGTGTCTTGGCTCCGTATCTCCCCACCGGTGGGATGGAGGGGGGTGGATACCAGGCGGTGGCGTCGTGGCCTGAGCGGTCCTCCACAGCGCCCCCTAGAGCCGGAGCGGCGCAGCGGCCCTTTCCCCCCTGCGCTGGGCTCCCTCAAAGGGCTTGCTCTCGGAAGAAGCCCCAGGGCTCGCGCAAGGAGTGTCTCCCGGGCTGGCCGCCCGCCGTGCTGGCCACGGAGTTCTTGAGCTGCTTGATGACCCCGAAGAGTAGCAGGAAGAGCAGGAAGAGCAAGAGGAAGAAAAGCGCCAGGTAGAGGAGCAAGTTGAATTCCCACTCCATGCTGCTGCTCCTCGCCTACAGGTTCCCATCAGTCACTAACTGCCCTGCTCCGGACTCCGGGGAGGCGGCGGGTGCGTCTGTGTTTGTTTGTGTGTTTTGGTGGCGGGATCGGGACATTCAGCCGCCCTGGCAAGCGCCGTCGCCTTGCTGATCCGCTGCTCCTGGCCACATCATGTCCCTTGGCAAGGTCGGGACCGTCCGAAGAAGAATCCGGTCTGGGTCCGGGGACAGCGGCGGCGGCTGCTCGAAAGGGAATTCCCCCGGGAGAGAGCGAGAGAGCGGCCGGTTTCCACCGCCGCCCCGACAGCAGAAGCCAAAGCAAGCAGGCGAACGAGGAACATCAGACTTGGAGGCGAGAGGGATCTTGGAGTCTCCAAAACGGTGGCGCGAAGAAGAGCTGGCCGGGGAAGAGGGAGGGAAGGAGGGGAGCAGGGCGACCTCTAGGAAGGGAGGGAGGGAAGCTGTTTCCTGAATGAAGTGCAAAGGAACAAAAGGCCTGCGCCCCGGGAACTAACAGCCAAGGGAGGGTGACGATTTCTGCCTCCGAATGAGGCCGTTTCAATTAGAGGGAGAAAAGAAATCATCGTGCCATTGTTGTCCCTGGCCTGGTCTGCGTCGAAGGTGGCGCTGAAGTTTTTGCCCACCGGATAAACTCGTCTGGGGGGAAAGAAAAGTCATCCCAACATATACAGCTGCAGAGCTCGCGTTGCATAGCACTGCAAGGGGAGGAACAGGGTGTGCGTCCTTGAGATCAGGCAGCACACTTCTCATGACCTTTTGGGAATCTTGCAGCCCAGAGCTGTTCATGGGCGTAGTCCGGGGGGGCAGGTGCCCTCCAGTCAAGTAAATGAATAATAATACTTAACTAACTTACCAATTAAGGGACATGGGTGGCGCTGTGGGTTAAACCACAGAGCCTAGGACTTGCCGATCAGAAGGTCGGTGGTTCGAATCCCCACAACAGGGTGAGTTCCCGCTGTTTGGTCCCAGCTTCTGCCAACCTAGCAGTTCGAAAGCACGTCAAAGGGCAAGTAGATAAATAGGTACCACTCCAGCGGGAAGGTAAACGGCGTTTCCGTGCGCTGCTCTGGTTCACCAGAAGTGGCTTAGTCATGCTGGCCACATGACCCGGAAGCTGGCTCCCTCAGCCAATAAAGCGAGATGAGCAACACAACCCCAGTGTCAGTCATGACTGAACCTAATGGTCCGGAGTCCCTTTACCTTTACCTTTAACTTACCAATTGGGTCATAGATAACTCGGTTCTGCCCCATCCCTCACATAAAGCCTTCTCCCCCCCCCCCCCCCCGCAATAAATCCTGGCTATGCCCATGGTCCTGTTTGATTTCACAAGGAAGCTCTGCTAAGCACAATGGGGGTCACTTGCTTCCAAGGAAGTGTGTGTGATAGTGCATCTTTTGACCACCGTCTGGTACTCACAATTAGAGTGGTTAAGAGGCAGGTTCCTCATGCTTTGGATGCGTTCTTTACCAAGAAATTAAAGCTCAGTCCAGATAAGACTGGGGAACTGTTAGTGGGTGATGGATGGAACTGTTAGCTGATGGATGGAAGGTTGCTCTCCCTCTGAAGCAGCAGGTACGCAGCTGGGGGGTGACTCCTGGATGCTTGCTGTCACTTGAATCCCTCAGGTGGCCTCAGTGGCACCGAGTGGCTTCCATCAGCTTCAGCTGGTGGCCCAGCTGTGCCCTTATCTGGACAGTGATAGCCTAACATCTGGCAGTCTCTAGGTTAGGGCAGTAACTGGAAAGTGTGGGAAAACACCTGATTCAATGTTGTCTAGCTCCTCTGCAAACAAATGAAAATGAATGCACAATTTAAAAAATGTCACATAGGACACTTTCACCACAAAGGGTAAGGCCAGATTCAAACATCATGCAGGGGTCCCATATGCTCGGCAGCACATATTCTCTGAATCACTAACATCTGTGCCTACAGCATTAGCATGGCAGGGATCTGTGGTCCAGGAGTCCATCACTCTGGTGCTAATTTGACAATGATGACAATGATTTATTATATTTATATGCCACACATTCTTCCAAGGAGCTCCAGTTGGAGTACATGGTTCTCCCCTCCCCATTTTATCCTCGCAACAACCCTGTGATGTAAATTAAGCTGAAAGTCAGTGACTCACCCAAAGTCACCCAGTGAGCTTCATGGCTGAATGAGGAGTCGGATCCTGGTCTCCCAAGTGATAGTCCAGCACTCTTATTACTCCACACTGTTGCATGACTCAGCAACACAAAGTGTGTGCTGCTGAACTCTGCATTGTAAGAACATTAGAAGGATCAGGCCAATAAGCCATTCAGTTCAGAATCCTGTTTCACACGGTGGTCTATTAGGTGTCCCTGGGAAGCCCCCAATCATGTCAGAGGCTGATCTATTAGTTCAAATGGGGCAATGCCCCATCAACCTCAGTCTGCCCTCACCAGCCCCTGCCTGCTTACTTACAACCAGTCCAGTGGCTGGCCTTGGCTGTCAGCTTTCCCCTCCTTAGTCTGAGTTGATTGGCAGGATGATGGATTGGGATAAAACTAGAATGAATTAGCTTTGCTTGTCATTGATTCTGGCGGTTGCTGCTGCTAGCTCCACCTACCACTGACATCCCTGCTTTCTGCCCCACCATTCCCAAGGGGCACCAAACACCACTGTCTAGAACTAAGGTACGTATATATTGTATTCATATATGTTTAATGTTTCAGGTCATCAAAGTGCATCTGCAGACTTGGCTTCAGCTGTGTGTGTGTTTTCACCTGCAATATTCAGATAACCGGCAGAGGGCCTTCTCGGTAGTGGTGCCCACCCTGTGGAATACCCTCCCATCAGATATCAAGGAAATAAACAACTACCTGGCTGTTCAAAAACATCTGAAGGCAGCCCTGTTTAGGAAAGTTTTTAATGTTTGATGTATTTATCATGTTTTTAATATTCTATTGGGAGCTGCCCAGAGTGGCTGGGGAAACCCAGCCAGATGGGTGGGATATAAATATATAAATATATAAATATATTATTATTATTATTATTATTATTATTATTATTATTATTATTATTACTACTACTACTACTACACTTCTTCAGGTGTGGCATTGTTTTTGCTCTCCCTGGAGCTCCACCTCTCACTGGTGTTAATACTTGTTCCTTTTCACCTAGTAATTTGCACTTTAGGAAGCTGTGCGTCTTAAGATCCTGCAGTGGAAGTAACATAGCTAAGGCAAGGTGAGAAAGGGACTATGAAGCCCCTTGCATCCTGCTTCCCTTCCTTTATATATTCCTTTATATATTCTCTGTTCCCGATGCTGACCTGCACAACCCATCATTCTCTCCTCCAGGTGGCTCTCCTGAGAGCTCTTGCTGAGAGCTGTAAGTCAGTGAATGCACGAACCACAATAGATGATATAAGTAAAAATGGCTTCTTAACCAGAGCCCGAGGACAACAAAATGTATCAGCTAAGCCTGCCTAAATGAAAACATGCTCAATTAATGAACAGTTTAATGGCTTGATCGTAAAACATGAATGGATAGTTGGATCAATAAAGACAACACAGTCTCTGCTGTGCCCATTTCCAAAAGGAAACACAGACCCTGGGTTAGCATGCCTGGAACCCCTGTGATCTTGCATCGCTCAGAGATTGGGCTGGCATGTAACAATATCAATTTCAAGGCAGGGTGCCATCCAGCCCCTTTTTGAATACTGTACTGGGAACTTAAAATAGACCATGTAGGCCATCCCATTTCCCATGTGGAGACAGAAAAGAGTAGTGCTGAGGCAACTGTTATTAAGGAGTTTTCAGGAGACATTAACCATGGAATCCTAACCGAATTTATTCAGCTTAAAAATCAATAGTGCAGTAGGTGCCAGTAACTCATTGACTTTCCTGTGCAAACAGATCATCCTTGCTGTATCAGGGTGATAAGCTGTATCTTAATTCAGTTCACTAAATAAATGGAAGCAATTTCACTTGTCTGATTATCTCTTTTTCCTTGAAAAAGCACCTGCTCATTCTGATTTTATAATCAATATGTATGAAAGAGTTATATGAACATATAGATTCAGCTTTAAACTGAAGCTTTTTCGCAGTCATCAGCAACAGTTGGCAGTCATATGAACATTTTTCAATGACCACAGTGAATATTTCTTCCCCCATGTCTGTTTTCCTGCAGGAGGCCATCCAGAAACTCTTACTGCTGTACAAGTTGTCTAGTGACAGGTCTGGTCCTCACAGAATGACAATACTTTTACTTAGTCTTTTATTTTCACGTAGCATGCTATGTCAGTCTGTATTGTGCATATATTTCCTGCAGCATGGAATGGTAAGTAACTAACCAGTATGGAAGATGTGATAATAAATAAGGAAACCAGTAGCAGAATAAAACAGATATTTTATTTTGAATTTTGTTTCAACTACAGCAGACCAACACGGCTACCTACCTGTAACTAGATTTTTTATTAGCTCAGAAAATCAAAGGTGCTGGAGCCAGGTGAAAATAGTATTTTCTTTAACTATTCCATTTACCCGATAAAACATTAATTTAGCCATGGATGTGCATCTGGTGGTTCAGGAATGGTTATCATTTTCTTCTTAGTCATCTTGTGTAATACCTTAGATGCCAGCAACTTAATTCCAACATTATTTGTCAGGTATTGTAACAAATCTCTTCACTGCATTTCCAGTTTCAAACATTTCCCACCTGCATTCAAAACAATGAGGACCATAACAGCCATAGAATTATTTGGTGGCAACTCCTGTTAGGTCCAATGAGATTTACTTTCAAGTAAGTATATTTAGGATTGCAGGCAATGCTTAATTTCTCGCTTAAAACTTGTTGGAACATTTAAGAGGATGCTATTTATACATATCAAATCAAAAGGATACAGGTAGGATGGAAAAGTAGAAGCAGAAGATATAAATAGGAAGACTTATAGAACAATCCTGTACATGTCTACTCAGAAGTAAATCCCAGTGTGTGAAATTGGGCCTGCTCCCAGGAAAGTGAAGATTGTAGCCTGAAAAATATAACACCTGCACTGTGAGCTAATGGATGAGGCTTTACAACTAAGGCAGAATCTTATGCAGCTTTCCTTGGAAGAAAGTCCCACTATGGTACACAGGATTTCAATTTATAATGTCTCCAGGGGTGAAAATCAAATGGACAGTTATCAGGGAGATAGTTCCACAGTGAGTCATACTGAGTAAAGCCACATAGGACTGGACTACATATATCCTTGTGGTGGGGGTCTTGTCTTCTGAGCAGCCCAGAACCCACATACACACTGTCCAGGCCTGTGTCCTCGAAAGGTCACTTTGGTGCTGCTAACACAGCAGTTTGAATTTACCCCTGGAGGTGCACTCCACTGTCTCCCAAGACAGGTGCCAACAATTAGGGGCAAGCATTATCTTTTAACTCTTGCCTTTCTTCTTCTGCTTGTACTTTCACACGCTACATGTGTACATTTGGTTCAATAGGCATGGATCACCTCCTATTGAAGGAGCATTACCCAAGAAAGACATGTGCTACATGCAAGAATTACATATGCAGCTTCAAATGTCACAAACAAGAAGCAGATAGCCTCAAGCTCAACCATCCTTCTCTGAAAGGGCTAAATGAGCACCTGTATGCTACAGCAGTTGAGCGCTATGCATATTTCAGTGCTCCTCACCAAATAACCATAGCAATGTATTAGGAAAGATCTTGAATCTTGTCATACTTTTGTACCACACTTCACTGCTACATGCATTTAGTAATCAGCTTCCTGTTGACACTTATTAAGGAAATGCTCCTGGAATTTCTGATCACAGCAGGCATTTCTTTGAAAAGACTTGATAGATACTATCACACATCAAAAGGAGCAATCCCACATTCATCTCATAGAGGGATCCCTGGTGCGATTTTGTAGAAACACAGCAGCAAGAAATGCAGCATTGAAATTGGCTCCTATCTAGGTAGTGTACATCTGCCAGCAATCAAAGACCTTTGTTAGCATCCATCACCTGTTCAGAAGGAACAGGCGGGCTGAATCCAGTATTCCTGCCAGTGTTAACAGCCAAACATTAGCATAGTTTGCAATCCAGCGCCAGATACACACACACCAGAATGCTGGAGATCCTGTGCATAGCACCCTTTTCTATATGCAGTTCCTTTCCTAATATTACATTTCAAATAGAGTATAACTATAGACCAGCCACCAATGCCACTTTCTTGGCCAAGGTGGTGCAAAGGGTGGTTGCAAAGCAACTGCAAATGTTCCTGGATGAGACTAATTAACTAGATGCACTACAGTCTGGGTTCAGAGCTGAAGCAGCCTTGGTTGCCCTGGTAGATTACCTTTAGCATAAGAGACAGGGACAATGTGAGCCTAGAGGTTTTTATACAGTTGACCATAGTATCCTTTTGAAGCCCTCAATGGGATAGTTTATCAGAGGCACTGTGTTCTCATGATTCTCTGCACTGGGCAAGTGCAACTTGTGCTATGGACTTCCACACAGAATTTTTCTCTTCCCAGTGCTATATGAGGCCATTGGGAGAAGTCATTAGTTTTGGAACAAGATATCACCAATAGGCTGATGATATACAGCTCTACTTCTCCATGACATCTATAACAGGCTGTGAAAGCTGTTGATCCATGTATGAATGCAATAGTGGACTGGATGAGGACCAATAAACTGTGCTTGAAACCTGGGAAGACAGAGGTTCTTTGGGTTTCCAAGCTTGGGAGATAGGCAAGTTATCCTTTCTTGCTGGTGTTGCACTCCCTCTGAAGGAACATGAGGGTTACTCCTGAATATGTATATCTTTGTCACTAGAGGCCCAAGTGTCATCTATGGCTAGGAGTGCCTTTTACCAGCTTTGTCTGGTTTCCCAGCTACAGTCATTCCTGGACAAGGATAGCCTTACCACTGTAGTGCATCTGTTGGTAACTATTATATTCTATGCAGGGATCTGCAGATGCTCTTAACAGGCTACCAGTAGACTGTGAAAAGAAGCTGACGTGTTTTTTCTTGGTATATCATATCCAGAGAGTCGTAAGCAAAACAACCATTTGAAATGTTAAATTTGCTCATTACAAGGGTCATCACCCCAATATATAACAATGAATGTAGAATTAACTGTAATACTGACTTTCTTCTGCCAACCTATTCAAATTGTAAACCAATTTGGAATAAAGCATTGATATATACTACCCAAGTACTGCCTCCACATAAATGACCTTTAATTCAATGGAGTTTCTACAGGAACATCACTTACTAGACTGCTTCTTAGGACTTACCTGCATTCTGTAAAGCACTTAAAACTCTGAATTAGTTAAATGACTGTTAAAACAATAAACAACCCAGTAACTATTGTCTAGATGTTTGTGCTTACAATATTTATTTATTTATTTATTTATTTATTTATTTATTTAGATTTACACTCTGCCTTTAATAAAAATATTCTCAAGGATAGTTGATGGGCTTGAAATTAAAGCATATGTCATAGTAAATTGTTGGTCTTTAAGGTGCCACAATACATCACTTGTTTTAATTTATGCTGCAATCTTATACACACTAACTTGAGAGTTAGTCCCATTGAACTCAGCCAGGCTTCTGAGTAGACCTGTATATGATTGCAATAATAGGCAACCCTGTAATACAAGCAAGCTGTTACAAAAATTAAGAACAGCAAGGGGGGGGGTCTTTACTGTACAGTACAGTTTCTTTCTATTGCTAGAAGAATTAGTTTCTACCTCTGAAAACCTATATTCTACCTACAATAAGAAACAATTGCTTCCAGATGTGGGCAATTAAGTTAGCATCCAATTATTGCTGCTCTGCCGCAAGATGGAAATACAATTAACTGTACTTTCAGACTTCTAAAACTCTGTAGCCAAGGGAGAAGTTCCCCTTTCCTTAGTTTCAGATGTGGAAGAGGAGTGTTACAGGGTCCAGAGTTTCTGTGGGGGCAGGGGAAGCATTAAATCAGAGGTGGGGAACTCCAGTCTGTGGGCCTAATTAGGCCCAGATCCTAATTTGACCTGAAAAGCATTTCTCCCTAAATCACACCCACTTGTCCACTGAGGAACAGGTGGAAATGCAGTTACCAATGCACAAGAGCCATGATGCACCACTTACCAGCTAATCACTGGTGGTTCACAGCATTGTGCAGGGCTATTTGCAAGCCCTGCCTGTTGCTGTGAAGACCTGACAATTCTTGTGACTTCAAAGTATCTACCAACTGACATTATTCTGTCAACAAATTTGGCCTGCTGCCCAGATCCAGTTCTCGACCACTGGGTTATATAATCTCTCCTCCCCCTGTCTCCTGAGTACTAGTGATCAGGATTTACCCCAGGGATGGAGAAGAGAAAAACAGACATAAAGGCAATGGTATTTAGAAAGGGAAGGGTTAAAATGGTAGACTTGATTCCTAATAAGCAGAGATAGACCATAGCAAAGCAAATAGCTGGAGGTCATCACTGGCCAGACTGGCAGTAAAATAGGGAATTTAAAGTAGCCATTTCATTGAGTTTTCAGTTGGATTTTCTTAATCTTGAAGGGAAAAAAACCTTAATAGGGAAAACATAAAAGATACTGTACTCACAACGTTAAGATGCCCCATAAAAAGTGAGCACAGTGTTAGTATCTAGGATGCCAGCCATAGATATAGCCAGGAAAACAATAGAAATACTTAAAACTGACCGACCATGTCAGTTTTGCCTCCCCCCTAACAAAAATCCTGGCAACGCCCATGATGCCAACAATGGCACTTTTTACATGCATCCAGTGCTTTTTTTCTGGGGGGACGCAGGGGTACACATACCCCTAAACGTTTTGTGAATCTTTGTACTTTTGTCCATTTACTGTATTTCTTTCTCCCAGTTTGAACTATAAAATGGTGGTTTTCTTGAGTCAAAATGAGAGTACCCTTAAAACATTTTTTTAAAAGAAAAAAAGCACTCCCTGCATCTCTATCACACTCCTTAGACCTTTCAGAGCCAGCTATTGGGATAACCCCAACACCAGATGAATCCCCCAGACAGGTCACTAGATGTTAAGGGCTTCTGTTTAAGGAGATTGTGCTTTTTTTGTATCTTGACCGAATATCATCATTGTGGTTTGTTACTTTGTTTTCTTTTCCCCCTTGGTTTTCTTTTCCTTCTTATATAAATAAATAGAACATTGGGCTCCAAAATATACCATTTACGGGCTGGAACCTGCAGAGTAACTGGAAAGCTACAGCTTGAGCCATTTCTCTGCATCCCTTTCTAGGCTGAATCCTAACCCCTAGTAAAGGTAAAGGAAAAGGTACCCCTGGTCATTAGGTCAATTGCAGCCGACTCTGGGGTTGCGGAGCTCATCTCAATTTATTGGCCAAGGGAGCCGGTGTACAGCTTCCGGGTCATGTGGCCAGCATGACTAAGCCGCTTCTGGCAAACCAGAGCAGCGCATGGAAACACTGTTTACCTCCCCGCCGAAGCGGTACCTATTTATCTACTTGCACTTTGATGTGCTTTCGAACTGCTAGGTTGGCAGGAGCAGGGACCGAGCAACGGGAGCTCATCCCGTCGCGGGGATTTGTACTGCCGACCTTCTGATCAGCAAGCCCAAGAGGCTCAGTGGTTTAAACCACAGTGCCACCCGCGTTCCATAACCCTTAGTACCCTAACACAGAAACCAGTCCCATTGCTAAAGGGGACTTACACCAAAGTGAGTACAGTATGTCTAGGATTACATAGCCCTGGTTCGAAGTACGAGACTCTCAATGCGTCTCGCCCGTATCAAACCCAGGCAGCTCGCTTTAGGGCCGCTGGAGGTCGCCCTCACAAAGAGACTCCTTTCCCCCCTCCCGTTCACGACACGCTCCTTCCATTTACGGCAAGGCTCGCCGACGTGCGTTGTGACGGTTCGCCGGCTTGCTGAGGTGAATGGGAGCTGTAGTCCCCAAGGCAAGGACTCGTTGCTAAGCAGCGGCTTGGCCGGTGACGTTTACGAAGCGGCGCGGTTTCTGCAGGCGTCGCATACATGTGACGTCCTTTGTAAAGCGCGGCCGGAGAGGCAAAGCGGCGCGCCCGGTTACGAACGCGGGACGGGCCTCAGGAAGGGGAAAGGCTGCCGCCGCTGCCATGAAAGAGACGCCGCTGTCCAACTGCGAGAAGCGGTTCCTGCTCCGGGCTATCGAGGAGCGGAAGGTGCGAGGTGGCGGGACGTGGATGCTCCTACGCAGGACTGGGCGTGTTTATGTGCCGGGACTCGCGGGGGAAAGCGCGCCGCTGGCGCCGTGGGCGTGGATTCCTTCCCGCGCGGGTGGGAGAGGCGGTGCCCGGGAGCGTGTTGTTTAAAAGGTGGGAGGGAGAAGATGTTACTAGTCGTCATTAACTCGAGTGGTGAAAGAACGACTCTTGACCTCTGGCAATGAAGGAAGCTGTATTTTAAGCTGATTATTATTATTATTATTATTATTATTATTACTTTATTTATACCCCCTTCCAATCTGGCTGGGATTCCCCAGCCATTCTGGGTGGTTTACAGCACATAAAAAATTGTAAAACGTTAGACATAAAAAAATTCCTAATGCAGGGTTGCCTTCAGATGCCTTCTAAAAGTCACATCTCCTTGACATCTGAAGGGAGGGCGCCACTACCGAAAATACCCTCTGCCTGGTTCCCTGTAACCTGGCTTCTCGCAGTGAGGGAACCACCGGAAGGCCCTCAGAGCTGGACCTCAGTGTCCAGGCTGAATGATGGGGGTGGAGACGCTCCTTCAGGTAAACTGGGCCAAGGCCGTTTAGGGCTTTAAAGGTCAGCACCAACACTTTGAATTGTGTTTGGAAACGCACTGGGAGCTGATGTAGGTCCTTCAGGACTAGTGTTATAGGGTCTCGGCAGTCACTCCCAGTCACCAGTCTAGCTGCCATTTTCTGGATTAGTTTAAGTTTCTGTGTCACCTTCAAAGGTAGGCCCACATAGAGTGCATTGCAGTAGTCTAAGTGAGAGATAACCAGAGCAGTCCACGGGCAGGTAGGGTCTCAGCCTGCATACCTGGTGGAGCTGGTAGACAGCTGCCCTGGACACAGAATTGACCTGCACCTCCATTGACAGCTGTGAGTCCAAAATGACTCCCAGGCTGCGCACCTGGCCCTTCAGGGGCACAGTTACTCCATTTAGGACCAGGGAGCCCCCGCACACACCTGCTCACCCCTTTCCCCCAAAACAGTGCTTCTGCTGAATTATTTAAGTGTACATTACCTTGGGGTGTCGAGGACCAAAGGGCAGTTTTATAAATATTATTAATACTTCTTGAAACCTTGCCCACCAAAAGGTGGCTACTCTAGTGTTAAGGACTGTTGAAATGTGTAAGGGAAATCTAAGCAGCATCCAGCAATTGTTGACCTTGTGCTTCTGTGGCTTACCTTCCCAATCCCACACTTCACATCTGTAACACTGCTGTGCTCATCCTTTGTAGCGTCTGGATGGGCGACAGTGCTATGACTACAGAAACCTCCGCATTTCCTTTGGCACTGACTATGGCTGCTGTATTGTGGAGCTCGGAAAAACCAGGTATTTAAAAATAAGGAAACACAAATATTCAGGCATAACTGAACCACCTCACTGCCACCCTTTCTGTCATGGCAGTACGTTGTGTCACTTACTTGGGGACCTACTTATTATAGCAGGCAGGAGAAAGTTGTGTATAAAAAAGCAGGAGAAAGCCAGGTGGGAGAATCCACAGCTACTCTATTTCTTCCTTCATCTGGAACTTTAGGTATAATGGGAAGGGCCATAGTTCAGTGGTAGAGCATCAGCTTTGTATGCTGAAGGTCCCAAGTTCAGTCTCCAGTATTTCTAGGTAGGACTGGGAAAGATGCTTGCCTGGAACTCTGGATAGCTGCTGCCACTCAGTGTAGAAAATATTGAGCTAGATGGACCAATGGTCTGACTCGGTGTAAGGCAGTTTGCTGTGTTCCCAGTGTCAATTTGTGGATTACAAATTAGCAACACAGTTGTCTCAAGGCTTGCAGTTAACTTATCCCAGGTAAATTTCACCTTAAGTCCAGAGACTGGAATTTTAGAATGATTCATTGTTTGCTTTCCTGTCACATGTCAATAATTAGTAAGGTGTTATTTTTCTTTCTTTCTAAAAGCTTGTCTTTTGGGGTGGCTTCTCTTTCTGCAGAGTTCTTGGGCAAGTGTCATGTGAACTTGTCGCCCCAAAGCCAAATCGTGCAACAGAGGGCATACTTTTCTTTAATCTTGAACTCTCTCCTATGGCATCACCTGCTTTTGAGCCTGGAAGGTATGTGAGTGTTCCTCCTGCTCCCTGTAATGTCAACAAGCAAAGATAATGCAAAAAATAAAATAAAAATACTGTCCCTGGCTTTGCATTTGTTAGGAGCTAATGTTTTGTGTCTTTTGTTTTGTTTTTCATTCTAGACAATCTGAGCTGCTTATAAAACTAAACCGACTGTTAGAAAGATGTCTAAGGAACTCCAAGTGTATAGATACTGAATCTCTCTGTGTTGTTGCTGGTGAAAAGGTGTGTGATTGCATGAATTCTGACACTTTAGTCAATTATTTTCCTTTTCTTTTTTGCATTATGTTTTTTGGATTGTGAACCTGTGGACAGGGATTTTTGTTCTTTCTCTCTCTTGTTGCATGGTACCTAGTACCTATTAGGTACATGCGCGCGCGCGCACACACACACACACATATATATATATAATAGTCTTAATTGTTTGCCAGGAATGTCTTAATTTTTAGTAAATCAATGGTGGGCACTGAGTTAAATGAGACTTAAACCTACATAAGGTTGTAACTGCTTATTATTTCTAGAGTTAATGTATGGCATTTGGCAAAGGTATTTTAAATGTCTGCTGAACTGTAGAAGAGACCCCAGCATTTATCTGCTAAAGGTATTCAATAGCAAAATATTTATTCTATAAAAGTTTTTATATGCTATCCTATCATAAAATATAAGGGTGGCATAGAACATTATAAAAACCTTAAAAGTTCATTAAACACATTGCTAAAGAGAATAGTTGCTGGAGAATAGTTAATACTGGTTTGCTATTAATATTGGTTTGCTCTCTTTCTCCTGCAGCAGCAATGGGGAACATGTGAACCTCCCATCATCCCTGACCCTTGGCCATGCTGGCAGAGTTTGATGGGAGTTGGAATCCAACAACATGTAGAGGGCCACAGGTTCCCATTGTCTGCTCTACAGTGACATACACTTATATTTTTAGATACTTTGCAGTGTGTGTGATCACTGATGAAAATGCCACATTCGGTATTCCTTCAGAAATCTTGCCTTCCCATGTTTTTAGTAGCCTCTTGGAAACCAGCAGAGCCTAGACATGTGTCCTTATATTCACATGAGTTTTGATTCTTTATTCAAATATGTTTTCTCTAGGTTTTTAATGAGATTTCTAAGGAGGCACAAGGCAAATGTGTGAACAAAATATGACAGCAGGACCTTTAGAGTTGTATTTGCTGAACATTACAAAAACTGAGAAGCAAAATGAAATGCCTTGCTTGTTGTTTTTTTATTCTGAGGTCTGGCAAATTCGTGTGGACTTGCATTTGTTGAATCATAATGGAAACATTATTGATGCTGCAAGCATAGCAGCAATAGTGGCATTATGCCACTTCCGGAGGCCAGATGTGTCTGTGCAAGGAGAAGAAGTAACACTGGTAAGTTGCTTCAGTCTTCCATTCTTGACTTTCCCTTTAAGTAGAATCCTGATGGTCCATCAGTGTGAGTTACCTTTACAAAGCAAAGCAACGTACTTGGGACTTTGTAAGCAAGAGGACACAGTACTCAAAATCAGTTAGCACAGATGAGTACAGCCTTGCACGGATAAGAATCTAAGAAACACCTTGTTCAGTCAGATCAGGGTCCAATGTTCTTTGCAATAATTCCTGCAGGCGCTAGGTGGTCTACCAATAATTGGTTTGTGGGCTGCTAACCCACTTATATATTGTCTGATTTTGGATTTGTGATAGCTGCATATTAAATATGAAGTTATACATGAAACATTGGGGAATATGAGCAGGAACCATCTATTGATTTGCTTAGCAACGAAGAGTTGATCAGCTTCAGTTGAGACTCCTCTCTAAAGCAAGTGGGGAGCCATGTAAGCCACCCTAAGCTTTTTAGAGGATGGGCAAGATATTCAAATATAATAAAAATAGAAATCATTTAACTGTATACCTATAAAGCTATGTTCTTCTCAACTCTGAGGGCTGGAAATTTCTCTTCTTTCAGTATTGAAAGCCGTGTAATCACTGAGTTTTATTCTGTAACTAGTCAGTAAGAATTCTCAGTTATGTATTTTTTGCTAAGTAAAGTATTCCTTTGTATTGGATTATTTAGTATACCCCCGAGGAGCGGGATCCTGTCCCTCTGAGTATCCACCACATGCCTATCTGTGTAAGCTTTGCTTTCTTCCAGCAAGGGTAAGTTAATCTTGTTCCATGAGCTGAAAGCAACTTGCCAGCATTTCTGGAATTCAGGCGCATAACACCAAAGAGGAACCATGGGGTGGGTTCTTGAAAGTGAGATAGTATGCCGTCTTAATCTGAGAAATCAGTTATTGCAGTGTAATATGACTGATTTTAACGAGTGTTTTATTGTTTTATCAGCATAGGTTTTAATTCACAAACACATCTTAAACATATACCTAACATCTTGCACATTGTATTGTTTAAATTTGCATTGCTCTCTTTTGGGATTAAGCACTTACTGATAGTTTGTAAAATGATTGCAGGACCTACTTGTTAGTAGATCCCAGTGAACAGGAGGAACGCGTAATGGATGGTCTTCTTGTGATTGCTATGAATAAGCACCGTGAGATTTGTACAATTCAGTCCAGTGGTGGAATTATGCTGCTAAAAGATCAGGTAATGTGGAAGTTTGAGTATTAAGCTGTGGATCACACTTTCCTTTATGCAGATAATTAATGTTTCACCATTGAGTAATCCATCTTCACATATGATCTCGATTGCACTTTGAACTGGATAAGTACTTTTAATATTCTGCAGAGCATTTTTGGGACAGAGTGAGAAGGAAGAGCTTGCACAATTAGGTGCCTACATGGAGATAGAAAGTTTCAAGAGGCTGGGCTTGTTAATAGTTGGTTGATTGATTGTTTGAATGTAGAGACACTTCCCTGCACTGCAAATATTAGAAAGTATACAAATGAGACATTTGAACCAGGCTTGCAAAGCTTTTGCATATAAAAAAAACACTTTTAACCTAAGAATGGCTTGACATCTTCAAGGACAAATAATTGCTTAGACCTAAACTTGCAATTCTAACAAAGTATCACCTAATTTGAATATTGCTAAACTCATACTTTTGCTAAAGTTTAATGGAAACTATCCCATGATGCAGTCTTACAATATTTATTTGCTACATTACTTTGTACAGTACTATTAGCTCAAAATACTGGTTGTTTCTGCTGCCCTTTTTTCTTCTTACTTGAAATAGAAGAGAGAAACCTGTAACTTCATAGAGTGAATGCTGCTGTTTATTCTTAGACAGTATGTAAACAGACAGCCTTTTAAATGCTTTAATTAAGCTTCATTTAATCCATTTTAAAGGCTTGGTATTACTCAAAAGCCCAGTAATTTCCAGTAAGTCTTGGCAGGGGGGTAGATATCTCTGAACCATGGTTTAAGGGCATGCTATCCTCAGTCTGCTCCTTTGCTATGAATTGACTGTCCAGTGTCTGGCTTTTGAAGCATAGTCATTATTGCATCTTTCCTTACCCCGGATCTAAGAACTTGACCATACCTCATATGGAGTGAACACATGCTGTGACAAAACCTTTTAGCTTATATTTGCTTATGTCATGATATTGATCTATTTACCACAGGTTCTGAGATGCAGCAAAATAACCGGTGTTAAGGTAGCAGAAATTACAGAACTAATTCAAAAAGCCTTGGAGAATGATCAAAAAGTTAGGTTAGTATGTCACAGGTACTCACTTGCATCACCAATTTGTTCCATTTTAAAATTAATCTACAAATTTTCTCAATCAGACTTTGTATAAAATCTGCCTGATAGGTTTCCTGTATCAGAATAGTTGAATTGGACCATTCGTATTTACTCAGGCCATTAGAAATAGGGAAGAAATATATTAGGGCTGTCAAGGATATTTCATTTGGCCACCAGAATAAGGGTAGGAGCCAGATGATAAGCATATATTACACCACTTATACATCAGTTACCCTGGCTACCAATTTGTTTCTGAACTCAACTTAAAATGTTATTGATCCCAAAGGTTAGGCCACATAGGAACCTGCCTGAACCCTGAGATTGTCAATGCTGTCCCAGCTGTCTGACCAATTCAGCCTTTTCTGTCATAGTACTGCCAAGCCCCTCCTCTTCCAGTCTATAAATAAGCTCTGAAAACATTTTATTCAGAGAAGTCATATTATTCCCTCCCCACCCTACTACTCTTCTTGTGCTGATGTACTTTTGTTTTCTTGTTTGGCTGTTTTAATTGTTCTGTAACTTCGTGAGTCACTTTGATGGGAAATTTTTTTGAAAGCAGGATATAAATTGAAACAGAAGCTATATTGCTTATTTATATTTGTTTTGTAGAACATTTCAACATTATGAATGTTTATGTCAATTTGGATGTCTAAAGGAACTTTTTTGTTTGTTTTAACAGGAAAGAAGGAGGGAAATTTGGATTTGCAGAATCTATTCCCAGCCAGAAAATAACAGCTTTTAAGATAGATCAAGCCCCAATTGATACTAATGATGTACAAGAGCAAGCTGAAGAAATAATCTCAAAAGCATTTCCACCTTCCGAAGTGTATCCTTTTTATTGCCTCACATCAGTGTGTTAGGTGATTGATGTTAAGTGCTAGGATCTCGTGCCTTAGAGCTATTCTTTTACAATTGAATACATTTTCACAATTCTAGTTTCAATGGCAATGCCTGAACGAATTTTTATAAAAGAGTGTCCAAGAACCGCATGAAGGTTCACCACAGCAGGAAAGAGCATATAGCAATCAGGGTTGTGGTTATCCCACCAGGGGAAAAGTTAACTAGATGTTGAAAAAAAATCGCAAATGTCCTAAGAAGGAAACCTAGCAAAATGTTGAGGAAAAACGGTATCTGAAGCTTGTGCATCATATTGATAACAACACACTGTGCTGAAGGCTATTGTGCAGAAAGGTATCAGAGTAGGTATCACTGTGCTGTGATCCTAAGTAGCCCTGTTTAGGGAAGTTTTTAATTGCGTTTTTAATATTCAGTTGGGAGCCTCCCAGAGTGGCTGGGGGTACCCAGCCAGATGGGTGGGGGGGGTATAAATAATACATTATTGTTGTTATTGTTATTATCTATACATTTTTGTCAAAAAATTATGGAGAATTTATACCATTGCTGCAATGAATTCAAGTGTTGAGGACAGACTGAAGCCTGTTTCTCCAAAATAAAAAGCAAAATGTGGTAAAAGGTCAGGTCTATTTCTGAGTCAGAAAGCCCACCAAGTCCCTCATACTATAATGAAATCTGGATAATGTCTGCATTTTGCTTAATGAACCTAGCTTGGCTAAGCCCGTTTTATGGGCTTCTGGCACAGCCCAGATTGGAGAAGGACAAGAGAGTTCTTGGGGAGATTTTGAGGAATCTGAAAAGGAAGAGGAGGAAGATGAAGATGAAGTCACCCCAGATGAACCAATAACTGTAGAAGACCAGAGTATGGAAACAGGAGACACTGGTGTTCGAACCAGAAATCAGAAAGGTTTGTACCTTTAGCAGCAGTGCTTCATGAAAGATCATGGGTAATATCAAATGGGAAAACACAGCTTAGAAGTTATAAATTAGTGTCTGTAGATGTTTCTGCTTTAGTGCATGCTAATTATAGGTAAGCAAGAATTTTTGGCCACAATGGACAGTTGAATATGCAGAGGGGACAGTTTGAATATTGTCTTGAATAAAGTCTGTTTATTGCCAACCAGGCTGGGCCAGATCCTGAGCTCATTGCCCAATGTGGACCAGTTTCACAACACCTGTCAGTCACATGATGTCACTGTGACATCTGATGACCCAGCTTCAAAATTGTACTCTTAAGTGCACCCACAGTACTTCCTTTCTTCTTTGCAGCCTGCCTTGAACTCGAGATGGGCTGCAAAAGGAAGATCCTTGCCAAAAGCATGGTTTGCAGGCTGATCAGCAGTGGTTGCAAGCCAGGATTAACTTGGGAGCTCAGGAGTCAAAACTAATCCCAGCAGTTTGCATTTGGTCCCAGATTTAAAAGGTCCTGCATATAAGCCCTGCTTTCCATATAATTAATGGGAGAACACTTTGAAGCTCATGATGGTTCCTTTGCAGCTGTGTCTTTACCCATCCACCTAGTGACACACCTATTGTCAGCCTGTGGGCCAAAGATTTTCTGCACTATGTTGTTGTTAAATTAGAAGAGTTAAAGTTTTAGCAAACTGATATTTTCCAATTAGTGGGATGGGCCCTTCCCTCAACTCACAATTAGTTAATTAGTTAGAAACATTAAAGTCTTTGAAGTGGAGTTTTAGAGTTGGAAGGAGAGTAGTTGTTTTTAGGATTGTAGTTGGGGATGGTGTGGGCTGGAGGAAAAATAGTTGCAAGCTGTAAGCATCGGCAAGCTGGAGAGAAACATGGCAAGCTGTTAAACGCAGCAAGCTATGCAGAGGGACAGAGGGCCATGACTGACTTCTGCTGGCATCCAAGGCTGTGGCCGTGGGAGAGGCAATAACCTTTTAGAGTGTTAATGCTTTGAACCCCTCCATCATATGCTCAGGTTGTTGTTGTTGTTTAGCCGTGTCCGACTCTTCGTGACCCCATGGACCAGAGCACGCCAGGCACTTCTGTCTTCCACTGTATCCCGCAGTTTGGTCAGACTCATGTTTGTAGCTTCGAGAACACTGTCCAACCATCTCGTCCTCTGTCGTCCCCTTCTCCTTGTGCCCTCCATCTTTCCCAACATCAGGGTCTTTTCCAGAGTCTTCTCATGAGGTGGCCATGCTCAGGTTGTATATATGTGTAAATAAGCCATATATCCTAAAGATGCCAAAGGAAGCAGACCCTGAGTTCTGGAACCCCTGGAATCTCATGCCACTCAGAGATCAGTGTGGCGTGTAACACAATTCAGGATTAACTGTGGTGCCAACACACACATTACAGTTGCCATCAGTCTGAAATGGCACACCCTTTCTGCACTTTATTGTTTATCATGTTATTCCAGATGAAACCCATGTACCAATGAATAATTTTCTTACATTTTTAAGATGAGACAATTGTGTTGTCTGACAGTGAAGAGGAAGATGTTGTTATCCTGGAGCCAGAAATTGCACTCAGCAGGTAATCACAAGGACATTTTCCTGTTTCTGTAGCTGGCTGTGTTTGACTGAGACTTACTGCTAGTATGGAAAGGGATTCAGATCAGCTTGGCTGCTTTGAACCACATGGAGCATGGTCAGGAATCCACACATTGCTTGTGAACAAGGCACCTAGCGCTGCTCCCCACCCCGGTGGCCTTACTTCCACTAGTTTTATTGAACAGATGAGTCACTTCTGAGCAGTGTTCAAATTGCAGGACTAAATGCCCACCCTAGTCCATAGCATATCTGTAACTCAGGTGGGATATAAAACAGGGGTCACTGAGACATAAAAAACTAATGGATTAAAAAAAACCCAAATAGCTCTATATTCAGAGATGTCCTTTAAGATACTGTATGTTGATGGAGTGGAAGCTTGCATGTATGACAGCAAATAGTTATGGGCAGGATTGCTGCAGACCTCCTAAGTTCCTCAAATCGTTAAACTGCTTCTAAGTTGTGCCTTTGGAGGAAAGAGGCCCAAAATCCACAGAATGAATAAATGTGTTCTGTATCTAGGCCACATGATCTAAACAAAATAAGTTAATTTTAACTACGGATTCAAAGAGAAGTTTTTGTATCTGACTCAGGAAAAGATATTGGTGTTCTGGATGTGTTTAAGCTTTTTCCACCTTGTGTGAAATGTTTACTTAAAATTTTATGCTACTTAAAATTTTATATTTTTATGTGCTTAGCTGGAACTTGAAATAAAAGAAATCTAAATATTGCATTATAATTGTTACCTTTTTTACCTATGTAATGCAAGTTAATGGTGAATTCTGAACCCAGGAAACAAGTTCCTACATCTCTTCTACAGTTCTAGACCCATACTCTTCCATTACAAAAATGTATTGGTCATAGCCAAAGTCCCATAGTCCTTGAATTGTCTATTGTGTATCAGCAGGTTTAAAACCTTAAGGCTGGGTAGTGCCTAATAGCAGTTTCTGAAACTGGGGGTGGTGGAGAGAGCATGCACATAAGGGATCAGTACTGTGCAATTCTAAATATGTTAAGTGATGAGAGCAGCTTATTGCCATATACTGTAAGCAAGCCTGTGGTAAGTACAGCCTTCATAGCTGTTTTCAGATGCAGTGCTAATCTTTTAGAGACCTGGGCTCATCCACCATTCCATTTGCCCCATTGCTTCCCCTCAGGAAAAACCCACAGTTCATACTGAATTGGAACAAATGGCAGCTGGATTTTTTGTGGATTGCTGTTTGTTCCATCTGAGCACCAGAGTGTGGTTTTTCCAGGGGAAAGGCAAAACCACTCTGTGGAAGTGCAAATGAGCACATATTTTGTATAATTGAAAATCAATATAGTGTAGTTTGATGAACAAATGGACTACTGGATTTTGCTGTAACTTCACTGCTTTTCTTCCCTACAGAACTGAGTCTTCCCCAAAGCAGGACATCAATAAAAAAACAGCTGGCAAAAAGAAGAAAAAAGCTGTTTGAAGTTTTATTGTTTATATTAAACTTGCTTGCTCTGTATTCTGTAACTTAGTATGTATGTGCACATGCAAGGAATTGTCATGGTGTGTTCAGTTGCCTAAGTGCAGTATCTTTTTCAAATAAAGTTTAGGCAGAACTGGACTAGGGCTCTATTCTGTGTAGCTCTTTGCTAAAGGAAAGTTTGTGAGGATCTGACCGGTTACTTGATTTCTGCTTTCTGTTCACAGGGTAATGACAAAAGATAATCTTTCCTCCTCTTTGACATCCAAACCTCTAGGTCACAGTTTTAAAAGTGACGCTTTTAGAAATAGCCCTATAAAATGGTATTGAACTTGAGAAGGTCCTATGAAGCACTTATATTGAAAATAGGTTAACACAAAGGCAGACAAGTCCTCTTTCAGGATTTTATTGACCAGCTTCAAGATGGTTTACACGTAGGTCTTTACATGCAATTGGTTTGCTGTGAGCACATGTGAAGCAGTATCCTATCTTACAGAAAATCCTACTTAAATATGAATATAAAAGTTAGCCACCCTTACAAATAATAGAAAACCTTTCAAACCAGGGCTTAGTTTGTACAGCAGACCCACTACTTCTACCCTGTATCAATACATATCACATTTGAATAGCTACCCAAGTCTAGGACCTTTGCTAGCTGCAGTTGGATTGCAGAGCAGTATGCATGAGTTGAGATCACTGTTCAGCTCTGTGCTACTTCTAGCACCAAATCCATGGCCTTTACGTCTAGGTTATAGTTTGGCATGCTCAAATAGGTGACACATTAAGTAGTTTCAATTTGTGACCTCAAGAGTACAAGCCAAGACAGTTTTCAGACAGCAATAGCTGTCTATATAGCCTTCCTATGACAAGAATGCTATTTCTTGCCCTTGTTTTCAAGACTCCGTTTCTGTGGGTTAGAGTGAAAATCATTAATGCAGCGTTTCATAAGCTACTGTAGCAGCATGAACTTAAGTGGCACTACTGCCACCAGCAGGCACAAACATCTAATAACCAGTCAACATTCTGGCTACTCAGAACTGTAAAAAGTAGCGTCACTCTTAAATTATGTTAAGCATTAGTTGACTTTCCCAAATATACTGTTGCAACTTAATTGTATATAGGAGTCTGAATAGACTGAACCTTCCTTCGTATTAGTATTTCAAGTATGCAGACAGACTCTATTGAATTTTCTTGATTTGACATTTAGAGTCAGAATCCCTACTTACATGCTCTTATTTTTAAAAAAGGGTCAGCAGTACTTAAGTGGTTGACCTGCATGGTTTAAGTCTGTTTCAACAGAACTTTTAAAGGCGCGTCACCTAAGTATTTAGAACAAGATTGCATGTACAAAAGTTTACATTAAAACATTATAAAAGTAGAAAACTTCACAATTTTCTATGGTAATATACCAGAGTGATTGAAGTCTAAATAAAAGTTTAAAACTGTACAGTTGCCATTACAGGTAATATACACCTTTGAGATGTCAAGTTTGATTGTTATGATAAGATTAGTGTCTCTGGCGGGTCAATGAGTGATACTGCATGGTACCTGAAAAGGATAAGATAGACAAACACTTAACTTCTGCTCTCCGGCACAGTATTTATATTCTATCAACTGTATTTATGTAGAAAATGACAATATATTCTAATGCAGCAGCAGTCTACATGGTGCCTTCCCTGCCGATATTAAACTACAGCTTCTATAATGTTTGCCACCCCTGTTTAATGTACCCCCAACTGTTTAGACAAAAAGCATAGGAAAGAGCCTTACTTTACAGCCTTGTATTTCTCCCGTATAGACTGTTGCGTATGCTGTGCCGCTGTCTGGTAGGTCTTGTGGAGGTCCATTATACAAGGCTTAAGACTTTCAATTGTGTATCCCGTAACTTCAGCAAGAGAGTCAGTCTGCCAAGGAAATTGTCAGATGGTTATTCAACTCTGCCTTTCAGCATTATTGCTGGAACACTGCTCCTATTTTCTTAGGCTTTGTCCTGAATCTGAAATTTGGCATTATCAAAGGAAGAGTTGGGGTTGACATGGGATGAACTGTAGGGAAAGATTTTTTTAAAGTATAGTAGGGAAGACAGTTCTTTCTCTACTTTTGTAGATTTATCTCCATGGCACTTAAGAGCAAATCTGATTAAATGGCAGAAGAGAGCAAAGTCTGTTGTGTTAAGAGAGCCTGAAGATGATAGTAGTCCCATTGTTTATTGCCTAAAGAACCTAGGCATTCTGTGCACTCAAGTCTCCCAGAGGACATTATCCTTTTCAGTACCCTTAAGACCAGAATTTGCCCTGGGGTGCCTGTAGGGTTGTAGACGGTGGAATGTCATTTATATTTAATGATAAAGGAATAGCGTCAATGCTAATCATGGGTCAAATACTTGAGCGTTTGGGGAGGGGGAATTTAAAAAATGGGGCAAGGGACAAAGAGGTAGGTTTTACAGAAAGTGTCATACCTAGAAGTACAGAGCAGTTAGATATTATGGCCTATGAATCCTTGTGCTCACATTTTGCAGCCTTTCATTGGAACCTCCCAAGTAACAACTGTAGAATTGGACCATTGAAAGTGTCCAGCAATTTTTTCAGGCCACCAAGGTAAAAGGTAAAGGTACCCCTGCCCGTACGGGCCAGTCTTGCCAGACTCTGGGGTTGGTGCGCCCATCTCACTCAAGAGGCCGGGGGCCAGCGCTGTCCGGAGACACTTCCGGGTCACGTGGCCAGCGTGACATCACTGCTCTGGCCAGAGCCAGAGCCGCACACGGAAACGCTGTTTACCTTCCCGCTAGTAAGCGGTCCCTATTTATCTACTTGCACCCAGGGGTGCTTTCGAACTGCTAGGTGGGCAGGCGCTGGGACCGAACGACGGGAGCGCACCCCGCCGCAGGGATTCGAACCGCCGACCTTTCGATCGGCAAGCCCTAGGCGCTGAGGTTTTACCCACAGCGCCACCTGCGTCCCTTCAGGCCACCAAGCAACATACTAAATACCACTGATACTGTGTTCCTATGTGCCTCAAGGTGAAACACCTACTCATCTTCTCCAGTAATGTCAACTGAATGTCATATACTGCCCCATAACAGTTAACTTTCAAGGCAGTTTGAAAGAGAGAATACATCATAGCAAAAACAGAAACAAAGCCTCTAAAGTTGCAAGGTACAAGGTTGGGAAAAATAAAGGTTTTTGCCTGGTGCTGGGAAAGAATGTAGGTAACCAGGCAAGTCTTCACAGGGTGAGAATTTTCCAGGCAGGGCCCCATAACTATGGTGGCTGCCTTCCCACTTGCCTGACCTGATGGCCAGAGGATACAGAAGAATACATCTGATTTCAGTGTACAGGCAGGCTGAAGTAGAGGTAGACCCTTTGATGCTCCAATATGTGTATTAAGGCAAGTATTATACATACCCAAGTTTTTCCAGAAATAGTATAATTTGCTGTATGAAATGCTGCGGCAGCAATTACTGATGGCAAATATTTCAGGTATGTCTCAGCATCAATTAAACTCAGTTCTCCCAAGTACTGTAGAGAGAGAAAACATGCTTAAACCTGGCCCGCTGCATTTTTGCCCTACAGAAGCTGCACCTTCAAAACAGGCAAACAAACTGTCTCTGTACATTAACAGACTAACAAGCTGTGAGTGGCATTGGCTAAACCAAGCCAGCCCCTTCCTGTCCTACACCACACAAGTACATGGAAATTGTACCCTTCAGGTAGCACAGACGCTTCTAATAAGCTCCTGGAAAATACGCCATTCAGTTGGACTCATGCTATGCCCTCCTCTAGCCACATTAGCTGGAGAAAGTTTTACCCCCCTGCCAACGATGGTTAAGAGTTGGGATGGTTCAATCGGTACAGCATAAGACTCTTAATCATAGGGTTGATTTCTGCCTTGTAGGGGTTGGACTAGATGACCCTCATAGTCCCGTCTATGGTTCTAACACATGCCTCAAACAAAGCTCTTCCTTAAGAGAAGGCACCTGGTTCCCACAGGAACTGAAGGAAAAAACAAAACCTTATGTGCAGAACCAACACTTACCGTTGCCAGGTTTTCCACTTGGGAGCTAGCTGGCTGGTGTAAGAAGTATTGAGAAAGGAACTGGTTTATAGTAGGCGCTGCCAGATCAAATGAAAGGACTTTCAGAACTAAGTGCTCCATCCTGAGGACTTGTTTCTTTGTGTAAGTGTCATCTGTGATATATACAAATTCTGCTACTTCAGGAGGGTAGATTTCTTCAAACTTTCTAGGGTAGAAAGGAAAGCACTGCTGTAAGCATCAAGCTGCATTTGTCTCCATCCCTTGTACCATTTCATCCCAAAGTATGCATTAGGATAAGCAAAGTATCCAGTAAAGATGCTGTTTGTTTTTATCCTACTTTGTATACCCTATCTGCCTCCCAGTGCTTTGCTGCAACCAGCTTGGGAACTCTCAGAAGTAGGGAAAGACCCTGGCATGTTCTAGGTATCCTGGTACCCTGTATGCAGCAAGCACAGACTGCACTCTTTCTGAAAGAGCAGGCATGCAGTTTGGAGTGCTCATTGACCAGACTTTGTCACTCAATGCTCAGGTGGCCTCAGTGGCTAGGAGCGCAACTGGTACAGAATGCAGCAGCTAGGTTGTTGACTGAGGTACAATAAGGCCAGAACTTACCCGGGGGTTACAATCTGGGGATTATACCTAAAGCCAGAATTGTGTCAGAACACATTGGGTTCAATGGCAGGTGAGATTGGCAAAGTCATTTTTATCAGAACCCCCTCTCTTTTATTTGCCATGCATGTAAAGCTGAATGCACAGAAGTTAAATATATGTATGTTGCAGGCTTACTGTATTCCACCAACACCATATAACACCTCTCCTAAGCGAGCTGCACAGGCTGCCAATATTCTACCAGAAACAGTTCAAGGTATTGCTTTTAGCATTTAAAATCCAAAGCAACTTGAGACCAGGTAACCGAAGGGAACAACCCTCCCCATATACCCATGCCTGGCAACTATACCACTCAGATGGGTAGCAAGAATACTGTGCCACTCCAGCTGAAATTAGACACCCAGAATCATGTTTAGATGCCTATAAACTTTCCCCGAGGTGTGACAAAATGATTTATGGAACAGTAATTGTAGCAATAGCTTTTACAATTTGTAGTTTATTCTTTTCTTGTACACTGCTTTAATGGCCTCAGGCTGCGAAAGAATTTACACATTTGTAAAACAATAAGCACATTTCAGCAGTACTTTGCCCAGATACATATTTCTGATATGGGTGTCAGTACTGTACTTGGGAAGTGTTGAACGATTTTACCTGTCTCTGGATTCTCAGAATTGGGAAATATTGGTTTTTATGAGACAAAACATAATATTCCAAAGTAAAACAAATATAGAATACAATGGATATTAGGTTTACTTACGATGCCAACAGCATGGCAGCAGTTCCCAGAAGTTGAAGTTTCCCTCTTAGCACTGACATTGAAGACAGAAACCTATCAATGTAGTTTACCGCCAAGTGCAAAGTTTCATTTTGGAGCTTGTACTCTTCGCCAACCTCCACTAGCCAGTCCACAAGAATAGCCCGCATATTGTTTGTGATGTCTGGCTGCTTCTTCATGTATCCTGCTTTGGGTTTGCATTTCACCTATAAAGAGGACATTGTTAATTACTTCCTGCCACTTTTTGAAGCGCTTTCGGCTGCTATGAAATTTGATTTTCTGCTGGAAGACTGCAGGCCAGCTTTACAACTCTGGGTTGGGGGAGTCATCAGGTCGCCACTTTTGTCCCAGTTTAAGATTTTGAAAAACAAGAAACCTATATTTTAAATTCACTTGCTCACAATTGATGGGGAGCCATCTGTGTGAGCAGACAACAAATTGAAAGAGGACAGTTATCCTGTTTGGATACATTGGTTCAGAGCTCCTTTTGATATTAAAAAAAGTGGTCAGCCCTATTTGCTATTAGATGCAAGTTTCCAAGAAATATGCTACCCAAGTAGCCTGGAGAGTCAACACATTGTGTTGTAAATCAAACTGGAACAAATATGCCTCCTATCTGAATTAGCACTTCTACTTGTGCTCACAACTGATCTAGTTCCTTGCCAAGTTCATGCCAGCATGGTTTTATGACTGCAAGCCTCAATTTTTCCTTTCTACAATCAAGAGAGCTAACCAAAAGAGGTAAATGTTAACACTCACAATAGTAGCTATCCCTTCTCCACTTAACTGACCCCCACCACCCACCAGTTTTTTTCTACAGCATCTAAGTCAATTGTCTGCGATTGCTATCACACCAGACAAGTGGCAAATTGCAAAGATAGCTGCATGTGACAGGGCATATAAGCCAGAATTGTATTACATAGGGGGACTTGACATTCTTTGACCTAGTATGTATTTGTATGCATTTTACAAGGGAACCCGGCAGAAAATCGACAGCCAACCCCTTCATATGAACATACCAAGATAATGTCTGTGCAGTTAAAAGGGACCCAAACTCAATTAGGTAGAATTCCTCCCTCCAAAAATAAAATGTCTAAGCTGCATTCTCACCTCCATTTCCCTAAGATACTTATAGATATCTTCAATGTAGTCTGGTACGTGGTTAACATTAATTCTCTGTTCCGTTTCTTGGACTATTGACATATCCATAATACTTGGAGATCCTAAAATGCAAAATATGTAAAGCAATATGTAAAACAATTTTCATTCTTATGAAGCAACATCTTAAGTTCAACAGTGAATGCTATAAAGCAGGCACATCCAACTCCCAAGAGACTGCGATCTACTCCCACCATAAAAAACTAGCAGTGATCTACCCATTGGATTGATCCTTTGGGGGGGGGGGTTGATCAGTTGTTGAGGTTTTTTGGGGGGGTTGGTTGGTTTTGGGTAATCAATCAGGATCGTGCAATTGACCAGAGACACCCTGTGATCGACCAGTAGATCACGATCGGCCAGTTGAACATGCCTGTTATAAAGCAACTAAAGGTTTAGTTCTTTCAAGTCCAGAGTAGTCCTTGCTTGTGTACTGTAGTTTAATGCTTTAATAAATTAACCTGCCAACAGTTAAGAATAACTGTTTCCT
Source organism: Podarcis gaigeae (assembly GCF_964106915.1). Classification (NCBI taxonomy): domain Eukaryota; kingdom Metazoa; phylum Chordata; class Lepidosauria; order Squamata; family Lacertidae; genus Podarcis; species Podarcis gaigeae. Next base: position 51,254,701 of record NC_139685.1, on the reverse strand, counting down.
TTAAAAAAAACAACCAGTGGGGATAGCTGGGTCAGCAAGGCATGAGACTTTGCATCTCAGGGGTGTGTTTGAGCCCCACATTAGACAAAAAGATTCCTGAATTGTAGGGGGTTGGACTAGATGAGTCTCGTGGCCCCTTCCATGTCTATGATTCTATGCCCTTAGTAGCAAATGTAACCATTTTCCACTACTCCTTTACTCCGGAAGACTAATCTGTGTTGGGACACCTGGACTGCACCCCCATATGACTAAAAGCCAGGATTTCTTTAAACTTTGGGCTGGGACCCTGAAGAATGCAAACCTATTCTTACCCTCACCGAAGCTCAGATCCATTGGGTTATCTATAGGTGTCAGAGGTTTCCTGATTCCCATTGAAGCGACTGCCGTCTTCAAGCCTAGGGCCTCTTCACTTGAAGACATCCTTTTCGACATCATACGTTTTTTCTGCCTGGTGACATCAGGCTCATCCATATGGATGGTAAAAGCGGGCTGCTTATTCCCCATTTTGCCCAGGGGAACATCGAGGCAGTTTTCATCATTGGTACTCCATGGAATTTGACTGAGGGAAGCCTGTAACACGAAGTTCACTGTTAGCAATCATGCACCCTATACCTGACATTGGCATTTGAAAACTTTTCCACTGGCAGAACTCATTTTTTCTTTTCTTTTTTAAATAAAAGCCTGGGCAGTGTAGCAGTTCAAGTATGAGACACTGGGATCCCCAGGTTCAACAGGAAGGCAGAAAACAGTGCAGTCACTATTTACCAACCTCACAGGAGAGAAGCGAAGGCTGAGTACCCTGACCTCCCTGGGGAAACGTGGGATATACCTGTAGCGTGAACCAAGATGCCCTGCGGGTGTGTCCCCATGATGAGAGGCCACGCTGCGGCTGCATGCCTCCTCGGAACGAAGCAGGAGGCGATGCTCGCATACATCGTGCACCGAAACCATCGGCGAGGGCAGGGCGGCCAGAGGCGCGCCGCCCAAGTTGGCGCCCTCCCTCCGGTCGCCCTTTCTGGGACCCGCCCGCGGGGAGCGCCCCCTGCAGCCTCGAGGGCCGGCCGGCCTCCCTCCTCTCCCGCCACTGAGCCCCGAAAGCTCTCGCTTGCAAGAGCAGCAGCAGCAGCAAGGTGGGCGCCCGGAGCTTGGGGTGGAGGACATCCCGCCCCTCTCTTCCCCCACCCCCAATGCAAGGAGCCTCTCCGCCGCCTCCTTCTCTTTTCTGCCCCGAGCTCTAAGATGGCGGATGCGGGGTCTGGGGCAGCTCCGACCGGCTCAGGGGCGCGGGAAACGGCTCCCCTTCCCCTCCGGCCCTTTACCTGCGACGGCTGGGCGAGGGGCTCCCGGTTGGGCCGCAGCAGCCCCAGAGCGACCCGCGTCCCCAGCGCAGCGCCCGCCAGCCGAGGGTCGCCCTTCGCTCCCGGAGGCACGTTCTCCTGGTTCTCCCGAGCCAGGGAGGCGGCGGCGGCGGCGGCTCCCGTCAGCATGGCGATAAGCGCGGCGGCGGCGGCGACTGCAGAACCGGGGAGCCTCGAGCCGAGCTGCTCTGAACGGACCCTCGCTCGGCGGCTTCGCTCTCGTTCTCTTTCGGGCCCGCTCCGCTTTCGCCGTTCAAGTAGCCCGCGACGATTGAATCCGCCAATGGGGAAGCGGCTGCCCTCGACGTCACGCCGCGGCACGGAAGCTGGCGAGGGTCAAACAGCCGCAAGTCGCGAGCGGAGGCGGGGCTTGGAAGTTCCGCCCGCGGTGATGCTGCTGCTGCTGCTGCTGCTGCTCGGCGGGACGGGCGCTCAGGGGGCGAATAAGGACACCTTCGAGCTTTAGGTTTAATTCGTACGCAGAGGATTCTTCGAAGGGTCACGTTTTTCTCTACGCCCCTGATTTTAAATGTCCTCGCTTAAGATCCCTGCCTGGAAACCTGGGAGGGCGGGAACAGCACGAAACGCCTCGGTGCAAGACACACAGCCATATTTCTTTATTCTCTATTTATTCATGCTTAATCAAAAACTTGTGATTGAGATCGCTTTTCCGCATTCGCCATACCTTTAGACTGAGAGCACAGACAGTCTCTGGACAGGAAGCCTGCAGCTTACGCGGAGTTAAGTTCCACCGGTCGCAGCTAAAAGCAAAATCGCTCAAAATAAAATCCCATTAGGTTCAATGTAACTTTTTTTTGCCACGCACAAATTTCATGTGCGTAAATTGTGGGCTTACTGTACTGATTTAGTACTGACTCAGAGCCTTGCCGGCTAAAAGCTGGGGTATAACTGTGAATAAATAAAAGTAAGTATATTGAGTTCAGGAGAATTTAATCCACAGGTTAAACCACAGAGCCTAGGGCTTGCTGATCAGAAGGTCGGCGGTTCAAATCCCCGCAACAGGGTGAGCTCCAGTTGCTTGGTCCCTACTCCTGCTAACCTAGCAGTTTGGGTTTTTTTGCAATACTGTATGTCTTTATTGTTTTAAAATAGATACATTTGTGCCAGGAAAGCAAACCAACCAACCAACCAACATACAATCAAATAAACTATAAACTGACAGACAGACAATAGCAATATATGAAACAACACAATTCTTATAACTAACATCATTTGTACTCCCAATGATGTGAACGATTGTAAAACTTGTAAAACAATAAATTAAAAATGACTTCCAATTATTCTTGCTGTACTTTATCTGTTGATTATCTTATACTGCACAGTTACATCCAACCTAGCAGTTCGAAAGCACATCCAAGTGCAAGTAGATAAATAGGTACTGCTCCGGCAGGAAGGTAAACAGCATTTCCATGCACTGCTCTGGTTCGCCAGAAGCGGCTTAGTCATGCTGGCCACATGACCCAGAAGCTGTACATCGGCTCCCTCAGCCAATAAAGCAAGATGAGCGCCACAACCTCAGAGTAGTCAGTGACTGGACCTAACGGTCAGGAGTCCCTTTACCTTTACCTCTAGGGAGCACAGAAACAAACTTTCACACGACCTTTCCTTTAGACCAGGCATCCCCAACCTTCGGCCCTCCAGATGTTTTAGACTACAATTCCCATCATCCCTGACCACTGGTCCTGTTAGCTAGGGATCATGGGAGTTGTAGGCCAAAACATCTGGAGGGCCACAGGTTGGGGATGCCTGCTTTAGATCCTTAGACGCAGTACCATTTCCTGCAATTTAGCTTGTGCATGAGCTAACACTAGAAAAAGTGTTTTGGGATGGGCATTATTGGGTGGTTGTTTTTATTTGATTATATATATAGTGGTTTTTATGTTGATCATTACTGTGAACCGCCCTGAGACCTTCAGGTATAGGGTGGTATATAAATTCTAATAATAATAAAAATAAAATAAAGAGAATGTTTTGCTGTTAACTGCAGCAGGAACCCTTTCCCCGTTATTAAGATTAGGAGAGGGTAGCCTAGACTAAAAAACTGCTGTGACATGTGGTATATGCAGGGAACTACTGGGATTCCAGCCATTTTATGTTGTATACAAGGGAGGGAATCAGGAATCAGAGGCTGTGCTTGCAGCAGGTTTGGCCCCTAGTTCCCTATGCCAAAAATAGATGCTGGTTTTGGATCAGTGAAACCATCTGGGGAAGCTATGAAAATTACTGGGTGGACTCAGATAAGTCAATCTTATTACCAGACTGGTAAAAGATAATAAAATATATTATCCTTGTATATATGTCCTTAAGTGCCTTGGAATAAAAGTGTTAACGGAGGAATCCGAGGGCTCCCTTGGGCAAAAAAACAAAGACACCAACCAGGAAAATTTGGAGCAAAACAGCAGCCTGTAGGCTTGGCCTTTATTGGAAACTGTCACGACAGGACTCCCACCCACAACAAGATGAAGCAAAATGAAAGCCCCGAACAAAAGAAAACCCCAACCTTTATTAGTTACTAATCCCCCAAACTACACCCCTAAGAGTACATCACAACTACATCACAAAAAGGAGGGGTTGAGGGAGGAGTTGTGGAGGTAACCTGAGTATCTTGTCACCTGGCTGGTTCCTCCTTTTCCCCCTCCCCATGAGTACTTTCCAGGTGACAAAGGGGAGTTTGCAGTTTCCTGCCCCCAGAGGGAAGAGCTGATCATTATCCTTTGTTCCAGTCCATGCTGAATCCACTTCTTAATGCAAGGCGTCAAGGAGTGAAATGAGATTTTCCAAGATCCCTTTGGCCACGCTCCAAGGAAGGGAATCAGGGGAGAGATATAAAAGGACTTCCACGACCCTTCTGGCCACGCTCCGAGAGAAGGCGTCGAGGAGAGAAAAAAAAGTTCAGCTGTCGTGGAGAAGTTATCCTTCCATCCTTCCTCGAATGTCCCTCATGGATCCCAGGATCCTTTTCTTTGGCCGGCTTGACCTTGTCTTTGCTCCCCTGGTTGAGATTTCTGGTGACGATTACCGCCTGCAAAGAGGAGGCAGGGAGAGGAAAAAGGATCCCTGGGCTAAGGTTGCCCAGTGGCGCCCAATCCCCTCTATCTCCCTCCTCACCTTCACAGGAGAACCAAGAGTCCCTGAGCACGGTCGCCAAACTGTTAACGGAAGAATCCAAGGGCTCTCTTGGGCAAAAAAACAAAGACACCAACCAGGACAATTTAGAGCAAAACATTGGAAACTGTCATGACAGGACTCCCACTAACAAGATGAAGCAAAATGAAATCCCCAAACAAAAGAAGACCCCAACTTTTATTAGTTACTAATCCCCCAAACTACACCCCTAAGACTACATCACAACTACATCACAAAAAGGAGGGGTTGAGGGAGGAGTTGTGGAGGTAACCTGAGTATCTTATCACCTGGCTGGTTCCTCCTTTCCCCCCTCCCCATGAGTACTTTCCAGGTGACAAAGAGGAGTTTGCAGTTTCCTGCCTCCAGAGGGAAGAGCTGATCATTGTCCTTTGTTCCAGTCCGTGCTGAATCCACTCCTATATGCAAGTTCTTTGTGACCTTGATGGTCTTCTGTCTAGGGCCATCAGGGTTGGCATAGCAACTGGGCAGGGCTCCTGTGTATGTGCTGGTACGCTCAAGGCTGCCCTGTATCAAACCTTCCCCATTTTGTAGTCCTTCCTTCATGGAGTAAAATAAAAGTGGAACGGTGCAGATCCGATGTATGGTTGATTTTCTATGAATTTATAACAGAAGTGTAGCGTAAGTAGTGTGTGTGTGTGTGTGTGTGTGTGTCAAGTTTGTACAAACTGAATGATTGGGGGAGGGGGGTTTCCTGCGACAAAAGGACAGAAGGCTGTTAACATACTGTATGCAGTGTGAATGCTTTACTTTTCCCTTTCTCTGCAGATACATATGCAACTTTCCACAGAAACAATTTTCCCCCTGGTTATTTTGCTGGAATGAAAATCATGTGTTTTACAAAACGTGTGTGTTACCTGCCCAGTCCTAAGGTACCTCAAAGTTACCATTTCCCATTCTACCCTCCCCAACTACCACCCCTAGATATGGAATGTTTCTCAGAGGCATATCTATGCACTGAATTTCCTCAAGTTCAAAATCACCATTTTCAAATTTTGTTCAGCAACAAAGCTACTGAGTAGGCATTTTTGAAGCTACTACTTGATTTATCTTTCTTTGTAATACTGCTACAACCTTAAAAAAAATTAGACCACTCCACATTTGTCTATAGCCCTTTGCAGAGATACAGTTTTTAGTACATGTAGTAAAAGTATGGCTGCGGCATCTTTGAAAGAGCACCTTTCCTCAAGGTTTTCACTGCTGCTGCTCAGATTGCACTTCCTCAGCACTGTATTTTCAATCAGGGAAAATACGACTCTTATCCCACGGAATTCATATCCTACAAGTGCAGCTGGCATATGGTTGCGTTCAGTTATAACAAGCACCTATTGCTGTAATACGAATAGTGAGCAATATACCTCTACCCACAATGCAAACATAATGTTGTGACTTTAAAACATTTTAAATGCTCATTGTATCATATCTGATGTATTTCAGAGACTTGTGCACACACGACATTTAGACATTATCAAAGTGACTATGAATTAGACTAGAGCCATTAATATAGTTTTATTTTAAATAATTTAGCAATTTCCTTCTTATATACATAATTGCATATAATGTACAACATGTACAGTACTGTACACATACACAGTGCCCAGCAATTTGTGTATTGTATGTAGGATGGGGTGAGGAGGGGAGAATTCAGGAATCAAAGATAGCTAGTTAATCATTTCTCACTATGATCATGTCATTTCAACTAACAACTAAGAAAAGTAAACAAAAGGGGGGGAGAGACAAAAATGTGCAGGAAATAAACAATGCAACAAAGGAATAAAGGTATTATGACAAATTACTCATCCAAAAGACCACTTCCCCTCTCCATGTGAATACATGGTTTAAAAAGAGTACTTTCCAGATTTTCAATGACTAGTTAACTCTCACAAGCTCTAACACAGATGATCTTTTCACTCTACGCTCTCAAGGACCAGCCTGACACTATACTTTGCTTGAGGACAGGTATGCCTTTCTCCTTTTCTTCTCACTTTTAGTGTGGGTCTGTTGCAAAATTGTCACACTCCCTTTAGGCTTTTGGAGTAGTTAGGGATTCGTTTACTCTTTAGATCAAGGTGTGTGTGCATGCTGCCTGCTTATATTATATTTTTACTGCCTTAAGCAGCTTCTATATACCATATCACTTTCATTTCTAGTAAGCAATATTTTTTTTAATTCCTCTTGGATGCTAATTTCTTGGGGCAAAAAGATAAGGGTAAACACATACTCATAATGGGCACATGTTGTATCTCCAAAAAATACGCTGAACTTCTTGTAGTGTGGAATACATGTGAGAGCTGGATATGCATGTGGGTTCAGACACCGACCTTGTAGCCACACTTCCATGGATGCTGAAGGTATACCTCTATTTTGCGTATTTTCTGGCTCCCTCCTGTACTAGACAAGTATAAGCTACCAGGTACACAGATGTTGCAGTGGTATATATGACCTGTCAGGACAGCAGGATCGGGATTGCTCAACTATTTACAGAAAATACTGTACACAATTTCACATGGCTATATTCAAAATTTTCAAGCTTCAAAGTTTGCTCATTTCATAGCTAAAATAAATTAGAATCCAATTGTATAATATTTAAAAGCAAAGAATCTGGGAATGTTTTATATAAAACTAATTGGGACTGTATATACCTGATCTCACTGCAAATTAGCTAGCTATACCAAACACTGTTCAAGAAAAAAAGGGGGGTATGATTTCATATAACGTATGTTCTTGACAGTCATTTTTTAAAATAACAGGTACAAGACACTGATATAAATCAATAAAATAAAGTATAGTAACATATATTTAAAAATGGATGTAAATGAAGATCCAATATGCCTGTTCTATGTCCACTACACTTTATCTTCAGATTGCTGGTCCAATTCTTCCCATTTAAGCAGCACTATCAAAAAAGGCAATCAATGCTTTTTGATCATAACTTCCCAAAATTTCCAGGAGAAGGGGAACTTTCGTTTTCACATTAGTGCCTTTGAATTTAAATTTATCTATGAACAGATCTGTAATCATACCTGGAAGAAAAAATGCAAACATTATTTTGACAAATTGGTGCTTCCTTTTCAATTGAGAAAAGTAACATTTATGATAGAAGACTTTGGATATTTAGAGGCTGTGTTAATAACAAATATTTATTTTAGAATGCTTTGCAACACATGCAGCATGTGGTAAAAAATCTAGTGAAATGGAGCTGGGTGTCAGAAATCTGAGTGAAATCAAGAGTAATATAGAACAAATGAAATCAACTTTTTTGTTTACTTCAAGACAAGGTGTTCTGTAGCCAATATTTCCATAGATTTATTGGTACATCTCTGTGCATCAGCAGTCCATGCTGCATTTATTTTTAGTAAAATCCGTCGCTATAATTTATGTGTATTTCCTTTAAATATGTGTTTCTCCTTTGGCACTACAGAGGCACAATAATACTATAGAATTAAAATTATGCACATAAATTCATTGAGACAGTCATTCAGAGTCTGTGTGCAATTTGCTATCTGGGCTTTTGCAATCATTTTCATTCAGGATAAGATCCGTATATGAAATATATGCATTATCTGTGGTCTGATTCCTCTTTAAAAATGAAAGGTAAAGATCATGTGCACATCAGAGCTTTGGCATGGGAAGTCTCTTATGTTGTACAGAACCACCACCCTAGAAACAAACCTCTCTTTTCAAAAGAGTAAACAGCAGGAAGAGTTAACAAGAATGGAAAAACAATACTACAGAAAGTTAGGAAAATTGTGTTCATGAACCAACCATAAAGTCTTTCAAGAGATGTAGGTTGTTTTTTGTGTTCTTTGAGCAGCTCCTCTGCCTCCTCCAAAATGCTGCGGTACTCTGGAATCAGGAAGTCTGTGTTTCCTTCATGAGCCTGCAATTCCTTAAATTGATGTTAATAAAATGTTAAGACAGTTACAAACCCTCTAAACCTGACAGAAAAGTTGAACATTGGGAGCTTAAAGATGCATGGCTACACAATGACATAGAAAAGAGATAGGCTAGATTTTCACCAGCTTTTAGCCCAGGTGATGTTCATAATCCTTTGCTAAGAGCCTCCGTCTTTAGCCACAAAGAGGATTTCTTTCTCTGTTAACACTTCTATTACTGTCCTTTTCTACAACAATTAAATAAAAATCAACTTTCCACAAAAGCATATTCAAATTCCTTTCTGTACAGTTCAATATAATTTATATCTGCATGCTATTATTTATATGGTTTATAGTAATTGTGTGCAGGAAAAAATGTCCCATTTGGCCTCTTCTATGGGGATGGGTAACTCCCATAATCTCTGAGCACTGACCATTCTGGCTGGGGTTGATGGGAGTTGATAATTCAATAGGTTCCCCATCCCTGATCTAGAAGTAGATTTGGTCTACATGAGGGTGAGCAAATAGATTTCATGTCCCGATAGGACCAAAGTGCTACTGGTTGGAAGTTCAGCTGATTATTAATCTTGGGTTCCTTAAAACCCTCCTTAATAGAGTTCAAAAGTATCACACAGCAAACAAACATGAAAAACCACTACACAGTCCCTCCATAGTACTTGTAATTTTGCAACCACCAAAAGACTTACTTTTAAAGCATCCAACAGTTCAACCTTTTTAGCCAGCATTAGCTGATATTCTAATTTTGGGTGGATTAGCTTTAAGGTGTGGTTCACAGATACTTCATTTATATCTAGAAGATCACCACAAGAAAGCAACTCATTAGTTTGTTAACTTTTATGCATTTCTAAATATCCCAAGAAGAAAAGAATTAAGAATTCTTACCACATGATATATTGAGATTAATTTTCCTTTTAGTAGCTTCTTTAGAGAGCACATCCTTTAGAATGGATATTGTGGATATATTGTCAGATTTGAAGTAGCCCTCGCCTTTCCTATAAAGAAGATGTTAGAAATTAACAATTGGTAAAAACTGTGCCAGCCTTTACCTCCTACAGGGTTCAGACTCGGCCAAGTGATATTAAAAATACACAATCCCATCTTTCTAGTTTCTCCTCATACACTTCCACTATAAATACCCTGACTTATATTTGGAGGACTGAGCAGAATTATACTAATTCTAAACAGTTTAAATAGTAAGCTGTTGAATGTATCTTTGGTAATTTCTCAGTTTTATCCTAGAAACCCTAGATAACTCTCACTCACAAAGGTAAGGAACCTGTGACCCTCTAGATGTTGTATACTCAAAAGTTCTATAGAATTCAAAGGGGCTTATTACCAGGTAAGTGAGATTACAATTGCAGCCTAAAGATGTTTAGGGCTAAGTTGTATATAAAAAAGGAAATGTCAGAGATAACGTAAGTGAAAAGAAAAAGCTAGACGTTTTTGAATGCAATGTCCTGAACAAGCATGCTTTACTGGGATCTACTTTTCAGCATTTTATATATTGCCTTTCAAACGAAACCAGCATGTTTCAGGAACTGTGTTTCATTTTACCGGTAAGTACATTCAAGTTGTGTATCCAAAAAGGTGTTCTGAAAGTAGAAGCTGACACTCTCCCCCACTGGTGTCTTGTCGGGAACTTCAGGCAAGCAAAACACCACCCAGGAGTGAACTTCAGCAAAGCTGAACTGGCCTTTGAGGGTTAGTGTATTCATGGGTCTGAATAAAAAAATATATAAAAGCATTTTGTTACAAAAGAGTATCTACCATCAGAAACAAAGGCTACTTTCTAATGGTACAGCAAAACAATGTGAGGTTTCTTTGGCTTGATCTGTGAGAGCCATAACCTTCATGAACTAACTTGGAATGTTAATCTTTATACTTTTTGCATTTTGGTAAGTTTTAGCAGGAAGATGTTCTCCCTACAAGGATAACACCCAACATCTACACAAATTCCCATGAGCAGGATCCAGGAGATCCATCAGATCAACCACCTTACTCCAATGGAAGAAACTCCTTAGTCTGACAAAACTCCTCTGAATCCAGCCCCTGTATTTTCATTGTAGATGCTGCAGGCGTGCTTCTGGGTTCTACTAAGCACTGCCTGGAAATGCAATCAAATCTCTATTCAAATTTAAACAAGCCAGTTGTTCTCAAAAATACCTGTCACGATCAATACAATGCGTCCTCTGATGAAGTGAAAGTGGCTTAATCTGATACTGCCGAACTTGACAGGTTTTTGGTTGAACTCTTGGAGTTACATATGCTTGCAGAGTCCCATACCGACCTTCAATTGATAGAATCTGTCCAAGGAAGGGGGGAAGGAAAGGTGAACTAACTTTCATTTTAGATGACTTCATAATTACCTGTTCTAGCAGATGGGTACCACCTTTATCCAGCAAAACACAAAGACATTTTCAAAACATCTATTTAACCATTTGTAAAATACTAAAATTAAATCCAAAAGCAGTCCCAATAAGTTCAGTGAGTTTCTTCTAGGTAGCCGGCAGCCTTAACAACCGTCACATCCAACTTTATCTCAGACTAACACTGGAAAAATGCCATATAGAAGGCTTACGACTCCTATGGTGTGAGCATTTTAAAGTGTGCTTCATGTGTTTCTGTTATCTCACTGGTAGATCTGAGTGCTATTCATCTTTCCTCTGCAAAAAAGAAAGCAGTCAGCAAGCCTCAAACTTCACTCCCTCTCTTCAACTAGAGGAGGGTTGAGTGAACCACAACAGCTTAGAGGTGGAGCTGCAGCCTGCATTGTCATTCATGTAAACTGTACTAAAAGAGGCTTTAGAATTTATACTTTAATGTCATCATAATCACATCTGCAATCTCCCTAAATGAAGGTGTAAAACTAAACCATTCTATTGATTTTGTTAAAATTTATCTTGAAATCACTGTGTTCTCAACTCCATTTTCATCTGAAATGTGAATACTGAAAACTTATTCATAACACTTTTCATTCTAACACCACTGTATTACCCATACCTTCCTGAGAAATTTATTAACCTGGGTTGTCTGGCAAACAGCCATAAAAAATGATGCTACATCAGCATCCTACACTTGGCTAATATATCTTATAAAGAACTAGGGAACATTGTGGCAATTCACCCTCACCATTATAAAATGGGAGTACTTTCAGAGGTCATTTTGGTATCTCTCACTGCACTGAAAGGGGATTAAACTTTCAATAATCTATTTTTAATACATGTTCAAATTATTTTATTCTTATTACAAATTGGTAGGGGACTTTTTGTTGTGTGAAGCAATTTATACACTCAATAAACCTATCCAATGGGCTACACCTTATTTCTAAAAATACAAATTTATCACAAACTATCCTATAAAGTGGTGCCTCGCAAGACGAAATTAATCCGTTCCGCGAGTCTCTTCGTCTTGCGGTTTTTTCGTCTTGCGAAGCACGGCTATTAGCGGCTTAGTGGATTAGCGCTATTAGCGGCTTTAAGAAAAAGGAAAAAAACTCGCAAGAACTCGCAAGACGTTTCGTCTTGCGAAGCAAGCCCATAGGGAAATTCGTCTTGTGGAGCACCTCAAAAAACGGAAAACTCTTTCGTCTAGCGAGTTTTTCGTCTTGCGAGGCATTCGTCTTGCGGGGCACCACTGTAGTGCAATCCAATGCATATCTACTCAGCCCTCTGGGCTTCATCTAAGTACAAGGGTACAGGATTGCATTCAAAGACTTCCATTTTATACCTCACTGTTTAGTAGCTTATAACAAGACATCATGGTAAACAATTTCTCTCCACACCACAACAGTCTTTAACTGAAAATAGAAATATACGGTAATTTATGAATCAAAACAATCAATACTTGTTTCTGTCTTCTTTTAAATAGAAAAATCATTAATCTCTGTTTTCACAGATGTTCCTACCCAGGATCTTTACCACCACTGCTGCTCTTTGGATAGGTTTTAAAATTCACATACTCAACAATATGTACAACATGTTACCATAAAGAAGCAATGCAGAAGCAAGAAGAAGCAGCTAAGCCAGCTGCTGCTGGCTGCAAAGCCAGACAGGATGTTTGTGACTGTTGCCATGGCAAGAAAGGGGCAGTCCATTCTCCTTATTGAGCACCGGATGTGAGCTCAGTGTGTGACATATGATCTGTACAGGATGTACATGGGTGGAGTTTGAGTTTCTCTCTGTTGTTCAAAGAGTGCAGACATCTTTAACTGTATGGCTGCTAAAGACAGGAATAAAAGCATGTAGATACATTTCTGTCCGAGTCTGATTCCCCTCCCTGGGGATATGCAGGGAGGAGGAGAAGCAGTGGTGTGTTTTTCTCACAGCCTGGGAAAAATCGCCGATACGGACCTCAACTGTTTTTCCTGCCGGGAGTAGCGGGAGGGAGGTCAAAAGGAATTCAGCCGGTGCCTGGACAGATAGGCACATACCTCTGACCGAGGCAGAATTCATAACATAACAAACATTTAAAATCATAATTTATATTTAAAATATATAAGCATTCCTATATTTTACCTTAAGCTCCAACCTTGTGGTATTTACTTGACAGCGATATGTGGCAAGGAGGAAGTTGCCATTTGGCTGTGGAACATGAAGATTGTGAAATAACATACTGAGAAACAGCAATAAAGTCTCATTTTTAAATTTTATTTACAACTAAAGCAGTTTAAGTCATTTTAGTAGTACCTGTTTTCTACAAGAATCAGTAGAAAGTTTTCTGTATGCTTACAATACAGGCATATGTATCGCTACTCAAAAATAAATCCCACTGAGTTCAATGGATTTATTCCCATTAAGTAAAGGCTTGCAGCCTTACTTACAAATTTTGAAAGAAAACTAGGAAACTTGTTCTAAAAATTTTTTTTTTAAAAAAAAACTATGCACCCTGCACTCTACATGAGAAAGGAAGAATAAATAAATAAATAAAGTAGTAACAACAATTACCATCATCATCTTAACTTTCTGCAATATGAATTTAGCCCCAAAGCAGAAAACCTATAGCTGGATGCTCATCAAGTGAAAAAGTTCCAAAAATGTTAAAATCATAAAGGTCTGATATAATAAATTAGGTTGCAATCTTATGCAAATTTACATGGAACCAAGCACCATTTGACACAACTGGCCTTACTTCCAAATGAACATACATAGGATTGCTTAAATCCTAGGCATGTTTACTATTTAGTAAGAGATGTTTATCCCACTCTTCAGAAATGTCCTCTTTGTCAGCTTCAACAATTAAACTTCACTAGAATACACTCCATGAAATTAAAAGCTGATATTCAGCTTAAGCGTTTGGAACTATGTAGAAAAGATCTGGCATTTTACATACCTCTGATTCGCAGTCAACAACACTAACCACAGCTGAATTTTTATCCACATCCTTTAGATCTATTGGAACATCACACTATGGAGAGAAACAGTAGCAGGTAATAGGAAAGGTCAACATGTGGATGTTTCAAATATACTTTCTCAATTTACATAAGTTATCTTTCCTGAGAAATTTTACAGTAAAAATAATATTATGGTAAAAATAAGTATTAGGTAACCATACATCCCATGGAACACTTCAGAACTCATAAACAATGCACACAGTAGTAAGGAAAAGGTGTATATGATGTAAAAGCACAAAAGGAGCCAGTCTCATAAAAGCAATTGATTGTCGTCAAAACGAGTCCAAACCACACAGATTATTAGCAAATGCTTAGTGCAGATATAGTTTGAAATCCTAATCATATTGTTCCCTTGGAAGTAAATGGGTGGCATAAAAGCATGTATTAGTGATGCGTGATTGTAGCCAAAGAGCACAATCTGAAGAAAGTCAAGTGCATCCAGATCTCACTGAAAAATATTTTAAACATCCTTATGGTGTATTCAACTTTATGCAAATTGCACCGATAACTTCAGCATGTGTCTTTGAAAAGTTAGTGCTTGTGTTGACTTCTACATAGCCTGAAGGGAATGAGCCCATCTCACCCAGTTACAGGCATTCTGCACAAGTGCAAGTTCTTAGTGAAATTATCTTATTTAATATAAAAACAAGCTAACACATCTTTAATTTTAAAAATAAAATGAAAGTTTCCAAATACCCAAGTCTACAAAGTTATTCGAAATAATGTCTCACCTGAAGCAAGACAGTATCAATTGCTGCCTGGACTTCTAAAATAAGGCTGTAGCTTGCATCATCTCTATTTAATGTAAACTTATCATTTATGCTGAAGGTTGGGACTGCTGACACAGCAGTGCTGGACTGAGAGGACTGCTGGTATTTTTCACGCTCATGAAGTACCTTGATCTGTAGCTGTTCCAATTCTTTCCTATGGCAAACAACAGAATGGTAGGCTAAAAAAAGCTGCTCTAGATAACAAACTGATACCTGGAAAACAGTTTTTATCTTGATATTTTCCATCTAGATTGAAAACAATGTTTTCAGAAATAATTCCACAAATACTGGATATAAATGTATTATCAAAGTTCTGGTCCTAAAAAAATATTCAGATGAAAAGTGCATAATAGGGTTAAAGCAACAGAACTTCATTTTCTATATTTCCCCCCTAACACCTGTTTTCCTTTACCTACTTAGACACCATCTTTCAAAAATTGTTCAAGTCAGTGGCCAGAACAAATATGTTTTGGTAACATCTGTTCAGTTCTACAGCTTACTAAAATTTATCTGAGGTAACATTATTTTGATTTTTTGCTTTATTTAAAAAACAGGGTCTCTTCCTATGAAATGTCACAAAGGGATCAAGAAGCCCAATCCCAGCAGAATGTCAGTTCACAGGTCTAACTTACCAAACTGGCACTGCAACTTATAAAATATCTACTTTAAGTCTAAAAAAGGCAGAAAGCATCTCTTTCAGTACATCCACATAGTAGCAATTTTGCGCCAGAAAGGTGAAAATTACAGGGATGCTCACAGGAAACCAAACAATGCAATGAAGTGCACATAGCTGAAACTATGATACTATTAATGAATTGCTGTACTATCACAAAGATTCTACTGAAAATTTTGTAAGTTAACTGATGTATAGTTATAACCCAGTAGGTAAGGTTAGATATCTGCTCTGGATATGCACCAGCATAAGGCAAAGATTGCTATAGGATTTTCCCTTTTGCATTGTAATAAAACAATTTATTACCTTAAGGACAAAACCTTGTTCTGCATTTCATGAGTCATCTTTAAGCCATCCCCTGATCCACATTCTCTGTGGGTAGGCTCCGTAGTCAGTCCTGACACCCACCCTAAAAGGAGGATATGAACAATTATGAAAAAGTTTTCCAGATGGGTTATGAAGGTAACACTGTCAGAGGCTCTAACCAGGATCCTTAGGGTCTGAAACTGAGAACCAGCACAGTGAACTATCATAGAAACCTGGAATAGCTCAGTTGGTAGAATACGAGGCTCTTAATCTCAGGGTTGTGGGTTCGAGCCCCATGTTGGGCAAGATTCCTGCATTGCAGGGGGTTGGACTAGATGACCCTCGTAGTCCCTTCCAGTTCTGCAATTCTATAATTCTATGGACTGTTCATATGCAGGGATAAAAACCTCCATCAAGTTGAAAAGGACATACAACACCAGCAACTGGTATGCAGATGAAGCCCCTTCAATGGCCCCAGCCCTGGTCAGCAGAGCACTATACTATCTGATTGCTGTGCATCCAGGGCCCAGATTCCCAAGTTAAGCTACTGACTTCAGGGAATGTGAGCCAGAGAACACATTCTATGACTCCATTGTTATTTTTTTTAAAAAAATCCTGTTAAATGTATAAAAATTCCAGATATTTAGAAACATTTTAAAAAATAACCTGAATATGTTGATGTTATGATCTCATCATAGCCCTCTTTCCCAACACAGCCACCTTGAACAGATGTGACACTTTCTGACAAGGCCTAAAAATAAGACAGAAGAAGACTTGAAGCATAATACGTGTGTTAGATTCTATTTAATCTTTAAAAATGGTATCCGTTGAGAAAAAAATATACTGTATTTTTCCATCTATAAGACGCCCCCATGTATAAGACCATGTATCTTTTCTGGGACTCCAAATTCTCTCAAGGGACAATAAGAATAGCCTAACATGACTGTTACATGCAGAGATCTGTCCCACCTGCTTCTGATTGCATTATTGTGAGATATAAATGCCTGGTGCACTTCCTAGAAACTTATTATTTTAACTGTCCAGGGATAGGTTCTTAGGGCACACTATACAGCTACCTTGCTGAAGATATGTGCCTGGTCAGTGCATGGGCAGAAGAGCTGGAAACCCAGGTGTCCAGCTTTAAGTTCCATGCTGGTAGAAAAGTGAAATTTAAGTGTACTAAATAAAAGAAAAATACTTCCCAGCTCTACTGTTAGCATAATAGAAAGCATCACAATGGGACTTTACATAATTCTCAGCACCACTTGTGGCTCTTTTCCTCTCCTGGGAATAATTTTATGACTCTGCATTGTTCAGCAGAAAGAGTAGAGGGGGAATAAGAGGAGGGTTTGAGGATCTCTCTCTAGATATGCAAGCTTCAGCTCTGCTGCAGTGCTGCACCACAGCCTGAATCTCTGATATTTATATATTTCTATTAGTTTCTGAAATATTACATTGGGCATCACCCTGTACCTGTGGGATCCTGGACATAGACATGTGCAGTTTTGTCCCAGCCTCTCTATTCCAGGGCTGGAAAATCTGTTGCTCTTCAGATGTTCTTGGACTCCAGTTCCCATCAGTCCAAGCCAGCATGGCCAACAGATAGAAATTATAGTAGTTGTAGTCCAAAATAATCTGAAGGGCCACAGGTCCCCTATCCATTCCCTATTCTAACATTGGCATTCAGTCTTTACCATACTTGCTAGTAACACATATGGCTCAATATATGTGAAAGCAATATTTGACAGAATTTTGTATAAAAGAAAGTATACTAAGAAAATTTCCTTCTACATAAAGTAGTCATTAATAAACTTACATATTCATATCTAAGGATAGGGCTTTTTGCATATTCAAAGTTATAGATTTCTAACATTCCATCATCACGACCGATGATCAATTCTTTAACTCCATCTCCCAAAATATCAAAGCTATCCATACATAAGATGCCTGAAAAACAGAACAGGAAGCATGTATCTACATCCAACTGACTAATCATATCATCTTGTAAATCTCACATGCAATTTAGGAACCTAGGAAACTTTGTATAATTAAGAAAGTCTGGTCATTTATCCATCTAACTCAGTACAGACTGGTAGCAGCTCTTCAGGGTTTCAGACAGGAGGCATTCCCAGGCCTACCAGGAGATGGCAGGGAATGAACTAAAAACCTTTTTCAAACCAAGCAGATGCTATACCACCGAGCTATTGTCCTTCCCCTTTAACTAAATAAATAGAACTCTGTTAAGAACTATCACCCAATACAGGATGAAATCAACTGGAATTACTGCATTATTACTAGGTTCTTAAAAGCAGAATGTTAAAATTTATCTATGAGAAACTATTACATGTTAGGTGGGATTGTTGTCTGATAGATGGGTATTTCACTCCAGTAATAATAAAGTACAGAATTTATAGAAACAACCCCAAACTGAATACTAACATAAGGCATTGTTGGTTGGTTATTCTCTTCATGGATATACCACACCTGCCATTTATATACTTGCGCATATAGCAGGATATGTCTGCCACAAAAATGGTAAAACTGGTCACACACTATTATTATTAGTTTGAAATCTGATGTCATATTAGAATGTTTAATGTCTGCAAAGCACGGCATTGAAGTTTGGAAAAATAAACATGCAGTCGTCCAAAATAAGTGCTATCTAGAGTCCAAACCAAAGTTTCAGAAGAGGGCTGAAGAACCATTTCCCAACAGTCCAAAACTGACCAGTGGGATGATCAAGAAAGCACACACCAGCTCCTTCTCATCCTCCCACTACTAATCCATGTAATTACACAATTAAGAAATACTTGCAGAAGAATATCTTTCATGTCAGTGCAGTGTTTGTTGACCATTGTTTCCATGCTGAAGCTACACGAATCTAGAGCATCAATTTATTAATCAGAATCACATTTGCATGCAGTTGTGTTAATCTGTAGCAGCTTTACCATCCACTAGGTCGCCTGAGTACTGTTTCTGCTTTTAAGTGTCCTTCTGCATTCCTGTCCTTTCTTCCTTTCTTGTTTACTTCTCTGGTGGGAGCCCACAATCAAGAACAAGACTGATTGCATGTTAAGAACTGTAATCAGACTTGCTTCATTTGTATTTTTAATTTTCTCACCAAATTCTAATCAAGAAATAAGCGGGGAAGCTGGCTGTAAACTTTTCCATTTGAACCAGGTGCAAGTGGACAAGGTCAACAGGACTGGCAGATCTCATTGTTTGTAACCATGTACTTTTTGCAGTTTGAAAACCTTATTTTCCAAACACATTAGCATTGGTACATACTCTCTCACATACACACACAAAGTCCCCACTCAGCAAGTGATGAAGTGGGGAGAGCATCTTTTCTCCCTTCAGGCGGGCATAATGTCCTTTCTCTCTGAACCAGATGCCAGCTACACTGGCACAGTCATGTCCACATTCCCCAATTAAAAACATGGCCAAAATAATATATGCTATGAATAACATGCAGGAAAAGAGAAGGACAGATGGTGGGATTGTTTTTGTCACACCCTGATATGAGTAAAATGGAGGGGACAACATACACAGTCCAGGTAGAAAACATAGACATTGAAGTCCATGTATGAATTGATGGTAACCGTAATTGTTTTTGAGAGTTGACAGTGGATGTGATATTTCTTATATTTTATACAAATGCAATATGCAAACCACAGTACTAAAGGGAGCGATTTCTTACTGTGCCTGGTGTGAATAACTATGATCTAGCGGGAAACTCTTAAGACACCTACCACCTCTCTTTTTTTCATTTTCAATTTTCCACTTTTCTACTGGAGAAACACCAGAGATCTCTACTAAGCCAAATTTACCATCAGATGTCCCAAACAGAACTTCTTCACCAGAGTCACCTAAGAAAATAAATTAAAAGTAGAATTAGTTTTTAATAGGCTTCTTTTTAACATTAGATTCAGTCCACAAAGATTCTCTGTATCACACTAGCTCAAATTGAGGTACAGAGGGCAGGAAGGAAGAGTTGCTTTGGTATGTTCCAGCTCCAACTCTATGAATAGAGGCCCCCTTTGGCAATCTTCCAGTTTTGAGTGCTTGTTCTTGATGCTTGGGATATAATGGTGATTCTGTTGGTGTACTGCCTACCCTACTGCCCAACAGCCTCCTAATAGTAATACTAGGACTGGGTATCAAGTCCTAGGCAATATTACAGATTCTTAATTAAAATCTATGTCATGCTTTTTATTGAAATAAAATGCACCAAGAAATTCTGCTTACCACCATTTCCATTGTTCAAAGTCAGAACTGTGGGTGGACCTGGAACTTCCATTTCATACAGCAAATCTGACCCCTCAAGAAAATGAAGTAGAAACACTGTTAGTTTCAACCCTTGATTTTTTCTTTCGTTTTAATTTAGAGGGATGGGAAGGTGATGTCTTCCCTGACAGGTGGTGTAAAAGGAAAGCTTTTAAACAAGCAGCATTATTTTTCTGCCTTTAGGCTAGGATAAAACCCAGGGCCTAACCTATCCTATCTAAACCAAAGCCATGATCTCATTGCCAAGCCTATTAACACCACTGAAAAAAAGATGTTGTTAAGGGAAGGTTGTGTGCAAGGATAACCCACTCAAGTGACGCCGAAATAAACACATATACTAAGTGGAAGAATAGAAACTTTACCACCCCACCCCATGCACCATCCCCACCCCACCCTCTTTCCTTCCCAACCTTATACTGCATGTAACACTAACGTCTCACAACAAATGAAACTGATCTGTAGAAAACACAACCTGAAAAAAGAGACAATGCAGTGCTTTTTTAAACTGAGAAATCTTTAATAAAAATTATTTTTAAAAATATTTAAAAAACCAAGGGCATGTAAGTGTATTAATATGGAACAGAAACAGAAAATACTGGACAAACTGTCAGATATTATATAAAGTCACTTATTAAGATTCCAAACAAAGCATCAAGTATGATGCAGGAGTCCAGAGCTTCAGAAAACTAGGCTTCTGCTAAGGACAAGGGGGAAAGCTGTTGTAAGGATGTAATTCCAGGGATCATAGAACTCCTAAAAGGCATATAGGAATATAGGAAGAATATAGGAAGAAGAAATTAACTGGCCCAATTCAGTCATGAAAGGAAAGAAGGACTTCCAGGCAGCCCCATAAGTGACAGTTTTGAGGCTCAACTATGCAACTTGGAGTTTACCAGTTATCAGATGAACTGCACCAATAGGATTTTTAAATGGGAAAAACCTTTGGAATAAATATCCCGAAGTACAATTAAAATAATAATACACTTCTGTTTTCTCAAACAGGTGTTAACAAGGTATCTACTGGCTATTTAACAACTGCTATTGATAATGGCAACAATTAAGAAAGGTATACCTGCAAAACTCTAACGACTCTATCTTGACATGCCAATACTGGTGTAACGCAAGACAGCTTCTCTACTGGAAGGCAGAGAACATCATTGATTTTGTCTCCTGATAGGTAGTAATGCTGATCCTTACAGTCACAGTAATGGTTATAGACATAGCTTGCACCAAGAAAGAGATCTGATCCAGATATATGCCTAAAATGATAATAGCAATAATCAATACTATGTTCCAATCACTGCCACCAAAAGTTAAAATATTTCAACTACCATTCCTATGCACAAGCTATTATATTTTGTTAAGACTGTACAGGCACTTAGCATCAAATTAAACAAATGTTTTTAAACAGTAGTCTGTTGGCCATTTTAGAATAAGTAAAGCCACTGCCATGGGGATCAGAAGCAAAGACGCCATCTTTCCCCACTCAGCATCTTCAAGGCAAAACACCACATCCCCAGGTCTTTAATATGTGTCTGGAAGGGGGGGGGGCTGCTGAAGGAGATTAGAAATGTGGAAATGGCAAAAGGGTTAAATGTTCTCATTTTCCAATCACCCCCAACAGAAATATTTTTTCCTTATTTGAGCTACCATTATACATGGTTTCCAAATGACACATAGTTTAGCCTCCTAGGTGACTAATTCAGAAGAACAAATTTGGTCTGCAATTTAAAAGGAAACTAGTAGAATAAAATGACTCTCATTTGCTTGACATCACAATAATTTTTACTTGTTTCTGTGTAATGTTGGATCTCCTGCTGGAGAAGCACTGGTTTTGATCATATTCTTATTTTATTGCTACCACATTCTAAGTGGTAATCATCTTTCAGGCATTATTTTTAGGTATTCAATCAATGCAATATTGTTTTATAAATTATCATTAGCACCTCTATACAGAGCATACATATGTTTGATTGCAATTACAGGAGCATGCTTACAAAAGAGTCTTACTGCTTTTGAAATCACTGCACTATATATAGAACCTTCTTGACAAAAATTTATTTTAAAATTCTTAGGGATAGTCCATCTCTTTGAGAGCTATTGTCTAAATTCTAAGTAGCTTTGATAATTCAGCTGAGATATTACAAAAGGCGGATTAAGAAAAGAAAAAAATAGTATTCCACTGATTATGCACAGTATTAAGGCAAGGTTAATGACAGCTAGAGAGAGTCTGAAGTCTATAAAAGGCTGACATAGAAAAGAAAATAGAATCAAATCATGTTTGCCACTATATCAGTACAAAACAGTAACCAGACAGGAGCATCAAATTTGGATTTGGAAAACCCAGAATCAAACATCTGGTCGCTTATGAAGCTCATTGTGTTACCTTTGGCAAGTCATTTTCTCCCAGCCTATTCCCATGGTCATTTGGGGGATAAAATACTGCTTTCAACTATTCAGAGGAAGGATGTAAGAATTAATAAAGCTTCTAAATATTTCTAGTGTAGCTCTGAATGTAAACTGGTACAAGTAAGAAGCATGTTTATTCAATTAGTTTATTGTAGAATACCATGATTCCAATCTATTTTTGGAGACAGATAATAGTTTTCCAGGAACTGAAAGATGCTTAAAAGAAGTATCATTGTCCATGATGCGTACACCAATTCAACTGTTGGTAAACAAGTTCTGTAGTGATCCATAAACATGCAGATCTTGTTTGACTAAATTGATATGTTTGGCCAGACAACATGTTTTTAAATGCTTTATCTTCTTACATTTCATCATAGGATTGTAGAGTTGGAAAGGACCTGAGGATCATCTAGTTAAACGCCCTGCAATGCAGGAATATGCAGCTGTCCCATACAGGGATCGAACCTGCAACCTTGGCATTATCAGCACCAAGTTCTAACCTAGTGAGCTCTGCGTCTCTTTATATTCCGCCTTTCTTCCATCATGGAACTCAAGGTAGAATTCAAGGTGTCATACATGTGGCTTCTAGGAGGTGTCCCATTCAGGTACTGACCAACTCCAGCACAACTTAACTATAGCAAGTTGGTTGTTTCATGTGCCTTCAGACCATAACTGGGAAACAGAAAGACTAATAGTCCATCTGTTGACAGTGACTAGCAGCAGCTCTCCTGAGTTAGGGGCAGGGGTCTCTCCCGGCCCTACCTGGAGATGTCAGGGATTGACCTTTGGACCTTTTGCATGAAAGGTATGAACTCAACCAGTGATCTGCAGCTTTCCCCAAATGGGATAGCTCAGTTGGAAGAGCATGAGACTCTTAATCTCAGGGTTGTGGGTTCGAGCCCCACATTGGGCAAAATATTCCTGCACTGCAAGGGGTTGGACTAGATGACTCTTGTGGTCCCTTCAAACTCTACAATTCTATGATTTTTACGAACAAACAAGGATAACAATGCTGCTATCATTCTTTCAATTTGCTCAAAAACTATTATTTGACTCCAACCATATAACAAAATGTATCACTTAAATTTCAATCATACGCACCAAAATTTGGTTAAAAATAAAGCAACAGATTGTACAGCACATCAGCATTTAATTAGATTATCAATACTTTATTATGTCAAACCAGCTTATGGTTTGCATCAATTACAGCAGATTAAATTAATATGCACAACAGGTTCAGATATTACTCTGGAAAATGCAGTAAGAAGATTTGATTTGTGATTTAATTTAATTATGAATCAGCTAAAGTGTTGCACTGTTTCAACCTTATCTTTCAATTAAACTGATTAGCTTTTAATGACTCAGCTAATTTCTGTGTTTTTTATTTTAATGACTTTCATTAAAGTCAGTGCTTGTGTACGCACACTGCTGAGGGCAAAATTACTGTTGCAAAAGTGCAGGATGGAAACTAGACCTTTATATAGAACCATACACAAATTAAATTTATGCTAAGATTCAAGGCAAATAAGGAGTATTAGAATACATAAAGTGATTGTTAAACAGGACACAAAAATGTAACATATACTTATTTCATTCATTAGGATAACAATTTAGCACCTAAATGACAGTAACACATCTAATGTATTTTCCAGTATACATACATAGCTTTGATGTTCTCAGTGAGGTTGGTGTTAAATGCAAGGAACTGCTTCCCTTTCTTTGTGAAACCTCTAACCTCAGACCCTGCAGCCACAAAAATTTTCTCCTGGGGTGTTTTAAGAGCACCTCCCAGTTCTAGCCTTGCAATCTTTTCCCCTGGCAAGGTCTTGAATACTGGCTAAAAAAAAGAAGACAGACAATGTTCAGTGCCAACGTTCACGACAAATCATAATATGATATTAGATACAAAATATATATGTATTCCATTTTGTATGCTTTTAATTATTTTATGCTATATATATATTTCAAAAAGTTAGCTAGTGATTCTAGGTAGTGTGATTCTACCATGAAAAGCACAAAGTTCATACACACAATTGCAAAATGTTCCAAAATCCGGCTAATAAATGCTCACAAACCTTGCTTTGTGAAGTGACCCAAAGTCTGACCTCAGTGTCTTAGCTTAATGGAAGAGGGAAAATATAGAGAAATCAAGATAGCAGAGCCATAGATTATGATGGTAGGTCCTTGTTTTCCAGTAACAAGCTCAATGTTATAATCAACATAACTGCTATTCAAAAAGATGCTTGAGGATTCTGTGGGGGAGAAGCTTCTTCAAGAGAATTTAATCAATTTACTACAGTGAATTTGTGAGCATTACATGTATGCCTAGGGTGGTTGTATCATTTTATTTCGAAAATGTCTAGAATAATGTACAAAGACATTGGGGGGGGGGGGGTTTCCCAAGCCAGTGCATACCATAA
Source organism: Podarcis gaigeae (assembly GCF_964106915.1). Taxonomy (NCBI): domain Eukaryota; kingdom Metazoa; phylum Chordata; class Lepidosauria; order Squamata; family Lacertidae; genus Podarcis; species Podarcis gaigeae. The sequence goes on along the minus strand of NC_139685.1, from coordinate 51,230,028 downwards.
AGAGCTTTAAGAAGTCCATATGTTATCTGTAAATTAAGCTTCATTATCAATTAATTAATTAATTGGGGGAGAATTAATTGAAAACTACATAGAGAAGTTACCTACCACAGCTTCTCCTTTTTTCATACCAAAACAGGTAACAACACCATCATGATCTCCAATAACAACCTTAAAAGTAAAATAATAGGAAGTTATGTCTACATTAGTCATCTAAGAGTGCAAAGTTAATACATTTATATGTATTTCAGAAATCTATAGAAATATAGAACTATATCTCTGTAATCCATACTTTTCCTAACTCAACTCCAAATGCGTATCTGATATTTCAACTTGGATGTTTCCTTACTGTTTAAAACTCAGTATGCCTAAGATAAATCCTTTTCTTCTCCAAGTTGCTCTTCACATCCATCAATATCACCATCCTGCTTGTTGTTCAAACACAAAGCTTTGGCTTCATCTTTGAATTCTGCCTCTCCTTTATTTCCCATATTCAATCTGTCACCAAATTATGTTGCTTTCCCAATACCACAAATATCCTTTTCTTTTGGGGCAATTCTCTCTATTACCACTCTGGTTCATTTTCAAGCTATGACCTAATTTGACAACACAACCGTCTACTCTACAGCCTTCCCACATAACCACACAATCTACGCACCTCTATCCAAAGATATGCTGCCAGATTTCATACTTCTTTTGTCATTCAGAACACGCAATACCCACCCTCAAATTCCTGCAGTGATTTCTGGGTTCTCACACAAATTACTTGCTTCTCATGTCTTCATTCCCAACTCAAGAAGTATAAAAAGCTTTTTGCATTCATTCTTTCCTATCTTTTTTATGCTGCGTTCTTCTGTTGTCTGCTCCACCATCAACAATTACATTACAAGCTTTTGAGGAGAATGGCTCTGTGACTTAGATAAAATGCTATTTTATATGATTTTGTCATCAGAGTACAATTTGTATATGTAATCATTCCCAGACAGAAATATTTCAAAACAACAAATTTCTATACCTTCTGTGTGGCCTTGCGCCCTGATGCAGGGAGCAACTTCATGGTCTTCTGAGATGTCACTCCCACCTAATTGGGGGAGAAAACCATTTCATTATTAATGCTTCAACTCTTGTGGTATAAAATGGATTGTCATGTACCACAATACAAACAATACAAAGTAGTTACTTTAACATGATTAATATGAAAAGGTATATTAAGATTTTGTCATAAGTGTAGTGTTTCTAACAGCAAAATCAATACAAAAAAGGATCCTGTGGTAATTATGGTTGTCATAAATTGTTACAGATTATCATAAAAACATTTACTAGGGAATAGGCTGCACCGAACACAGTGGAATTTAAATCCAAGAAAGCATGGATAGGACTGTGCCAACACTGTAGCACAAGCTTTCATTGACTGTCTTCACTTGCCACACAAACACATACACAGATATAGAAAAACCTGTCAATAGTGCCCAAGAATAATGAAGTGCAAGAAATACTGACTGTGACAATTCTATGTGAAGCTAAAATACATGTGAATACAGTGAAAAACGGTGGTTGTGTTATTACCAATTATTGCCCTTGTGTACAATAGTTGTGTCTATCATATATCATTTTAGCTCTATATAGTGAAGCATGAAAAAGAAGCTCTAATTGTGGGGCAGGAAAACTGAAAAAAAAAATTCACATCTGGCAACCAATGCACCCTTTTGGTTTCAGATAGTACATGAGTAGCTGAGTCTAAAAAGCCCAGGACACAAATTTTCTCGGCCCTCTAGCAGCTATGGTGGGTTATTTAACATGATGTAAATGTATTTTGCGTTAACTGAATTCTGACCAAACTAAGCCTTCTGATGTATATTTTGCTCCAGGGGGCTTAGTTTGGTCACAACTGAGTATCCACTTCCAGAGAAATGCAATGTCTTCAGAGAAGTCATGTAAGATCAACTGCCTTGTAAGGATTAACCATGAAACAGGGACAGGAAGTGAATTAATACAGCTTTTACCACCTTCTCCTGCTGTTTTTTTATGACTGTTGTGAACAGGTTTGGGAATGGCAGAATAAATCTGATTATTTATTTTACATTGTTGATGTGTTACTCCATCCCAGTTCTACAGAAGATATACTGATGCATCTGTTTGGAATCACTCCACCAATCAAAATACAATTTAGTTTTTTAAATATTTAACAGGACTTTTAAAAACATGTCTACAGACAAAAACTGTTTTCTACATTCTATTATTATTTCATGACGGCTCCATGTTTTAGTAATAAGATAAAACACAATTTTTGTCAAACAAAACGCAACAAAACCACAGCAAACCAACAGCTGAATATCCATTTATTTCAATAAAGGGATTGTGAAGAAAGCTAACAAATGCCTGACCCACACTCTCTTCCTGACAAAAAACAAACAAACCTGTGTGACACTTAAAAGCTTGCACACTTTAATCTCAAATTAACCTCTTCTGTGACATCACTTTTCTCAATGCACCATGTTGAGAGCTGTCTATGGCAGCATCCTCAATGACAGCACTATGGTGGTGGGTTGTTCTTTTTTTAAAAAAAAACCAAACCCATACAACTCCTACATCTAAAAGCCAAGGGGTTAACAGGAGGGGTGAATCCGGATGGCTGTTTGCTCTTAAATCAGAAGTGTGGCACTCCAGATGTTGTTGAACTATATAGGACAGGCATAGGCAAACTTTGCCCTCCAGGTGTTTTGAGACTACAATTCCCACCATCCCTGATCACTGGTCCTGTTAGCTAGGGATGATGGGTGTTGTAGTCCCAAAACATCTGGAGGGCCGAGTTTGCCTATGCCTGATATAGGAACACGAGTCAAACCATTAGTCCATCATCTAGCTTCACACTGTTGACCCTGACTGGCAGTGGCACTCCGAGGTCCCAGTATTTCCCAAGCCCTACCTGGAGATACGGACCATGCTGCTGGCCCTTCTCCAACTCCCATCTAGCCTGACCCCTGGGCCTGCTGGCTGGAGCTGAGGGCAGTGAGGCTGCAGAAGAGGCACCCGGAGGGCCACAGGTGAGCCGGCGGCGCTCTCGGCCCTGCCTCCTCTCCCCTGCCTTCTGGTAGGTCGGCTCCTTTGCCTTTGCCGCAAGGCCATTTAATTATTCTAAACCTGAAGAAGCCTTCCGCATCTCTATCATAGTACGAGGAGGGGCGGCAGCATCACCGGTTGAATTTCCGCCTGTGAAAGGAACACGTGTCCGCAACGGCGTCAGGGGGAGGCAAGGAATGCCGCTCTCGTTCTCGCGCGAGGCGAAGCAGGGGGTTTCGCTGACTGATACGCAATCTCGCCCACCTACCCACCCACCCCCATCTACCTGCAGATAATCCACCCGGCTCAGGCCCAGGTCCATGGCGGCGAGCCTCCCGCGCTTCTAAGAAAAGCAAACCGTTATCCCTCTTCCCTCGTCCCGGGCGCTGTTTTTCACCACACAAACATCACCGCGAGGCCTAAAAGCTCCTGCTAGGCCCCGCGTCACCATGGTAACGCGACCGGACTACGCGCGCGCCGATGCCGGGATTCAATTGGACACAGCGTGAAGGGAGGAGGCGGGCTCCGCTTGGAACGCGCGCCCTGTGATTGAGCAAGGAACTTGCCCATCTAGTTACATAGTCATCCGCTTGAGGGATTAGTGCTAAGGATGCCTGCAAGGTGATGCCGAGGAGGAGTCGAAAGTCATCTCGGAAAGCAAGGGGGATCTCACGGCGACGCAGTGCTGCTCATCCCGCGGGGAAAGGCGAGCACATCTTGCATAAAAGCAAAGGGGGTCTTGCAAAAAAAGTGCTACCGTGGCCTGGGGGCGGGGGCGCTGTGCTGCATTGCAAGGCAGGCGCCTCCTCCCCGCCCTTCCCTCTTTTCCCTCCCCCGAAGGGTGCAGGGCTATCTGGACCGGGCAGCAGAGCTGTCCCTGGGCAGGAATGTCCCTGATTGCCCAGATAATGTTATTTATATCGCCCGCTGGACCACCCGGGTCTCTGTCCCGCCGCCGCCCCGCGCTCTGTGCTGCTGGTGCTCTAGGCAGATGAAGCTGACCAGGGAGAGACGCAGCGGGGCACCTGGCATAGCTGTTGTTATGTACTGAGTTGAATAGGATCCAAACTGCAACAGTCTGATTGGTCCTAGAACAATGCAGCAGTATGATTGGTTGGCAGGAACTACCCAATCATGCTCCAGATAGAAGTGAATCCACAACCTGATTGGCTTACAGTAGAATTCCGGAATTAGCCAATCATGTGCAGCCCATTGTGTAAATAATGTATATAAAGCAGATACTTTGAGGGGACTTTCATTCATTCCTCCTCACCACTATGAGCTGAATAAAGAGCATGAAATCACTTTGCGACTCTGAGTATATTTCAGCTGTCAACTTACAGATTTGAAAATAAGGGACCAGTAGCCTCGAAAATAAGGGATCAGCAGCCAAAATAAGGGATTTTGCTTAGCTTATACAGAAATCCGGCACTGATGGAGCCATGCTGCTTTTGCTGCGACTGACTGTGTTTTGCAGGGGGTTGGACTGGATGATCCTAAGGGTCTACAACTCCGACCAAAGAAGAGTGGCAGACAAAACTGATGGTCGAGATGGCAAAGCTTACAAGCAGAATTAGAAACCAGGAAGAGGACCTCTTTAATAAAGAATGGGGAAAGTTTATAATTTAGTTGAAAAGCTATTGTAAAGAGTTACATACATTGGTAGGATTAACAGAAAACTTGTAGTAAAAATTTGAACTATGAATAGTCAAATGATTTATAAAAATAGAGTTATGAAAGGGATGCAAAGGGGGAAATCACTGCATTAAGATGCTGCACTGGTTGGAGGGTATGCTAAGCAGCACGTTGGGGCTACCATCGTCCTGGTGCGAGGAGTTCCATCGGCCCTTCCCCGCCCAAGAGAGGTGGGGGAAGGAAAGAGACTCTTGCCCACGCTGCCCGCGAGCCCAGCATGAGGCAGTTGTGGCGTGGCGGCGGCCACTGAAGCACCACCCTTCTGCAGCTCCCCTGGCAGCACGGCGGAAGTCTTGCAAGAGAGGGGCTGCCTGCCTGCCCACCGCCACCCATCTCACAACGTGCCCCTGAGGGGGAAAAGGGAGAGACGGAGACGATGGCAGCTCGTGCGCGTTCTCTCTCTCGCGGCGGAGGACCCCGAGCCACTGCTTCGCTCCAAAGCCAGGCGAGCATGAAACCTGCGAAATTTAAGGGACATCATCAATAAGGGACAGCAGCGGGACACGGCACTGGGATAAGGGAGCTTCCCGCCAAATAAGGGACAGTTGAGAGCTATGGTGCAATGCGAGGGATGGAGTTGGGCAGGTGGTGGGTCGGGCTGCTGGAGGAGGAGAAGGTGGGGAGGGGGAGGTCGCGATGTCGCAGACATTTGCCACCCCAAGCAGGCACAGTTTTTAGAAGAGCGAACGGATGTTGTGGAGATGAGGAACATCGGGGGGGGGGGGTAATAATAATAATAATAATAATAATAATAATAAGTAAAATTTTATTTATATCCTGCCCTCCCCTGCCAAAGCCGGGCTCAGAGCGGCTCACAAGAGTAAATATAGCACAGTTTACATAAAATCACAGTCAATTAATTGAAATTAATTCTAAAATAAATTCATTCTAAAATAAATTCAGAATCAAATTAATGGCAACCATTGGGCTAGAGTTCTGTGAGGTTTACAGAAGGAGGGGGTCAGACTGTGCCTTGGCCAAAGGCCTGGTGGAACAGCTCTGTCTTGCAGGCCCTGTGGAAAGATGTCAATTAAGAGAGGGGAAGTCTTGCAGTTCCTTATTGCCGTCACTGCCCCCCCACTTCTCCGAGGCTGACAGCCAGGGGGTTGGCGTTGGCCCACTGAGAAGAGAAGTTAGGATTCTTGGCTACTCCCTAGATCCGAGCCAAGGTTGCTGACGGGAAAGGCACAGAAGCGATGGGGCTGAGGAAAAGGCAAAGTTAGGAGTTTTGTGTGCGTGTGACTGCCTCTTACAAGATTTTGGAACTGTCCCATTCCCAGCAGCACACCTGGAAGTGGAATCTCGAAAGGGAGCCTTTGTGGTGGGTAACCTTTCCCAGACTCCTAATCATGTCTCCTTCTCCCACACACTGTTATGTTAACGGGCATCAATGTGTGACATAACAAAGCATCTGAATGTACTGGACAAGAGTCTTTGAGGAAAGATGCAGCGGTGAACCAGCTTTATTCATACCTCAAAGCCTTTGGAACAAAGCTGCAACTTTTCCAAAGGCAATTGTCACAAACACAGCCCAATACCATACATTTTTCAGTGTTGCAGGAAATAATGAACAGTGTTCCACACGATAATATCAGTGTGCAAACAAGCAGGTATGCAGCAGACATCGCATCTCTGGCTCGGGAGTTTAAATGGCGCTTTCAGGATTTTGCTGCTATTGAAAAGGAGATCAGACTTTTCTCCTCTCCATTCTCTGTTCACCCCAGTGATGCTCCAGATCAGCTGCAGCTCGAGCTCATTGAGCTGCATTGTGACACTGAGTAAGGTCGTCACCAACAGCTGTCTTGTGAACTTTTACCGCCAACTGGATAAGAGCCGGTTTCAAGAGATTCGAACATTGGCTAAGAAAATGCTGAGCTTGTTTGGCTCAACATATTTGTGTGAGAAGACATTCTCTGCTATGAACTTTAACAATTTGCATTTAATTTTAATGGTTCAAAGAACGTCAGGCAAAATGGTCGGCCCTCACGCATGTTCACTTCATCAAATCTGGTTCTTTGAAAAAAGTTTGGATGCCCCTGTACTAGAGGACAGCAGTTCCAGATTTGACTGATTTTCTTTTGTTCCCATTCCCTGCATTAAACCAATTCCTCATCCCTGTAGTTCCAGGTTGTTTGCACCAATCCTCCATCCATCCATCCCCTTCCCCTCAATGTGCTTGATCACCAATAGTCAGCATGATCACCAATAGTCAGCATGGATTTCTGAAAAATAAGTCATGTCAGACTAACCTGATCTCATTTTTTGACAGAATTACAAGCCTGGTAGATGAAGGGAACGCAGTGGATGTAGCCTACCTTGATTTCAGCAAGGCATTTGACAAGGTGCCCCATGATATTCTTGTAAAGAAGCTGGTAAAATGCGGTCTTGACTATGCTACCACTCAGTGGATTTGTAACTGGCTGACTGACCGAACCCAAAGGGTGCTCATCAATGGTTCCTCTTCATCCTGGAGAAGACTGACTAGTGGGGTGCCACAGGGTTCTGTCTTGGGCCAGGTCTTATTCAACATCTTTATCAACAACTTGGATGATGGACTCAAGGGCATCCTGATCAAAATAGCAGATGACACCAAACTGGGAGGGGTGGCTAACACCCCAGAGGAAAGGATCACACTTCAAAACGACCTTGACAGATTAGAGAACTGGGCCAAAACAAACAAGATGAATTTTAACAGGGAGAAATGTAAAGTATTGCACTTGGGCAAAAAAAATGAGAGGCACAAATACAAGATGGGTGACACCTGGCTTGAGAGCAGTACATGTGAAAAGGATCTAGGAGTCTCGGTTGACCACAAACTTGACATGAGCCAACAGTGTGACGTGGCAGCTAAAAAAGCCAATGCAATTCTGGGCTGCATCAAGAGGAGTATAGCATCTAGATCAAGGGAAGTAATAGTGCCACTGTATTCTGCTCTGGTCAGACCTCACCTGGAGTACTGTGTCCAGTTCTGGGCACCACAGTTCAAGAAGGACACTGACAAACTGGAACGTGTCCAGAGGAGGGCAACCAAAATGGTCAAAGGCCTGGAAACGATGCCCTATGAGGAACGGCTAAGGGAGCTGGGCATGTTTAGCATGGAGAAGAGGAGGTTAAGGGGTGATATGATAGCCATGTTCAAATATATAAAAGGATGTCACATAGAGGAGGGAGAAAGGTTGTTTTCTGCTGCTCCAAAGAAGCGGACACGGAGCAATGGTTCCAAACTACAAGAAAGAAGATTCCACCTAAACATTAGGAAGAACTTCCTGACAGTAAGAGCTGTTCGACAGTGGAATTTGCTGCCAAGGAGTGTGGTGGAGTCTCCTCCTTTGGAGGTCTTTAAGCAGAGGCTTGACAACCATATGTCAGGAGTGCTCTGATGGTGTTTCCTGCTTGGCAGGGGGTTGGACTTGATGGCCCTTGTGGTCTCTTCCAACTCTATGATTCTATGATTCCTATTGACTACTGACATAGTATTAAGAATAAAATAAGAGTCAATAAAGTATGAATATTTTATTTAACAAGTACGCATCAGAGGCATTATTTAGAACAAATGTAACAAAATATCAGCCCTGCATAGTATCTTAAATTTTAAAAAATCATCTTCACCACATGAAAATGTATATTTTGACAGTTCACATTAGTTAGAAGTAAAAAAAAAAAAAATACTTCCTATTCTGAAAGCAAATATGCAAACTTACATAGGTATAGGTAATTTTAACGGCACTATTACTATTATAGCCGCATTTTTATCTTCACTATTAAACATTCAGTTGTCCATGCCATGGCTTGTTTCTTAAGAAAGCTGATAAATCAAGGGGTGTGATCCAGTGAAAATTAAGCACTTAAAAAGGTTAGTCCAAGTATCCATACTAGGAAGCAGCAGCGCAATCCTATACGTGTCCACTCCAAAATAAGCTCCAATGAGTTCAATGGAAGCATGTATAAGATTGCAGTCTAAGGCCCACTAAATGTGGGGGACTTGCTTCCAAGGAAACATGCACAGGATTGTGCTGTGTTGTTGTTTTTTTACATCAGTGTGAGAAGCGCATGCCACTGAAATCAATGGGAGTTCAGCGTGCTTTAATTTTAACTGGATCATATGCAAAGTACTTTCAAGTAATATTTCACTGAGCTGGCTGTATTTTGGTTGCTACATCTCCCATCAGCATGGTGGAGGACATATGCTGTACAATCCTAAACATGTTTACCTCCCTAGTAAACCGGTTTAGGATTGCAGCCCTAGTCTTCAGTGTTGGTTTTTCTTTGTTCAGTGCAAATGATACACATTTTATTGATAAAACTATTTGCAATGCAAGATTGTTTAGATACAATTGCATCTTATTAAATAAATGCAAAATATCCTTCATAATACACATTAAATAAACTGGGTTTTTTGCATGTAAATTCATAAAATCTTCTAAGACTGTATTTCAAATAAAGCTGTACATAAAGTTATTTAGTGCTAAAAATCTACAATACATTTTCAAGTATAAGTCACTCATAAATATTATTGCCAATACTTGTGCTGTGGTCAAAATCCAGGGATTTGCGATCATTCACATCTCGTTAAATTTGGGTTGAGTTTCTCACTGAGTTTATGGATGAGAATTGCCAACTCCTCTGTTGCTTGAGACTTGTCTTCAAGGAGTTCATAGCGAAGACTGGAAATATCTTGCTTAATTTCCTTAAGTTCACCTGTGTAATTAGTAAAAAGAAAGTTGTTGACACAGCTTACAAAGACCAAGCATTTTACTGGATACTACCAGGCAGAGGGCCTTCTTGGTAGTGGCACCTGCCCTGTGGAACGCCCTCCCACCAGATGTCAAAGATAAAAACAACTACCAGACTTTCAGAAGACATCTTAAGGAAGCCCTGTTTAGGGAAGCTTTTAATGTTTAACAGACCATTGTATTTTAATATTTTGTTGGAAGCCACCCAGAGTGGCTGGGAAACCCTGCCAGATGGGCAGGGTATAAATAATAAATTATTATAATATTATTATTACTTAGGTCCTGCTTGCAGGCTTACAATAGGCATCTGGTTGGCAACTGACAACAGGATGCTGGAATAGATATCCCACTACCCTGATCCATCAGACTCTTCTTATATTCTTATGTTTTAAACCTATGCTGATGAATTATATAAGGAGGTGCTTTACATAAGTAATTCCATTATGACTGAAGAAGTGTGCATGCACACGAAAGCTTATACCAGAACAAACTAAGTTGGCTGTAAGGTGCTACTGGACAATTTATTATTATCTATTTTTGTTTCCATTATGACTGCAAGCTTTACTGAACTATTAAGTTAGATTACTTAAAGCTTTTACTGTATTCTTCTTTGAACTGGTGGAGCAATGATGTGTCCTCTACCTGTTTGATTATTTAACTGCATTTTGAACACAGGACACAATCTAGCCAAAGTTAATCACTTTTACATTGCTATTAATTTCAGTGGCTGAAATTAATGCTTTACATCCCCCCCCCCCCCCGAAATGCTTGATGCTCCCATTTTGATCTAATGGAACTTATTGGTGCTTAGCTTTGGCGAGATCCACATGAAAAATGCATTATCAAATGGAGTACCTATGCTATAATAATTTATTATTCAAACTTCTGACTGTTAAATACACTGGGTTGGATCCAGACTTTGTCATGCTTAGCATACACCACCTATTGAAACCAACATCAGCTCTGAGAAGTATGACATTTGAGAAAAAGATGAGGAATCTCAAGGTTGCGCAAAGGGAAGAATTAATAGCAAAATTCAAAAGTGTCCATTCCAATCAGTCCTCAATATATATAACAGTAGACTAACTAGACATTAGAAACTGGACTGAAATAAATGTAACTGAGTCATTTTAAAGGACCACAATTCACTTTTCTATGTGTGTGGTCTTCATGTGATGTGTGGAAGAAATAAGCTTCAACAAAAATCTAAGTATGCTTTTATTCTCTTGGCAGTCTAAGATGCAACTCTCATGCTTCTAAGCCAAAAATGACAAATAGCATTCATTGTATTTCCCATACTCTTACAAACACTTCATATCTTATAGCAGCAAAGCAACATCCTTGAGGTATTAAGGTCACATATTTTTTCTTAGCTAATTTTAGAAGAGAATTCAGCTCACGTGGATATGTTTTTAAAGGTCACTACCACTGGTATTTGGGGTTTTAAGTATTTTTAGCTGCTTTGTCTTAAACTACTTTATTTTGTCCAATTCAAAAATAAAGCAGTTCAGAGTTTACAGCTCTACAGAATTAGTTTATAGCATTCACATGCAACTATTCATCTTCACATTTGTTGACAGAAGTTTAATTTAGCTCAAGAGATTTTACAGGGAAAACGTGTGCATGTCCCCTACAATAAGCTGACAAATAAAAATAACCATTGAGATTGCTTCCTCCATACAGATTTTCATGAGTTTGGACTGAGGCAGGTTCATGATTTTAAATATTTACCCTGGGAGCCAAAGAGGCAAGGATCTCTCTTTCGCATCCCCCAGATCTCTGGAGGGTAAGTTGGCTGCTGAAGGGTTTTTCTGCAGATCGAAACCTTCACTCAAAGTATTAATCCCCCATCACATTATCTTTCATAACTAAAGACTCTAACCTATTCCAGTTTGGAATAGGAGATGGCTATCGGCAAAGCCTTCTTAAGCTTCAGGCAGATTACTTCACCTGTGCCATTTAAATAGCTTCTGAGCCTCTCTCCTTTTAGGAGTGCACATTTATGAAAGGCAGAAAGGCAATTTTAAGTATGCCTGTATTAAGTTTTAAAATCAGCCAGTGGCCACATATGTACAAAAGTGGATTTACAATCATATTTCAGGTTTCCTGAGGGTTGTTTTTTTAAAAAAATGTCATCTGTGAGTCAATGCATTCTATTTCAAGTGCATTTTTTGTCTCCAATCTGCCTTTTCCCCATAGTACACATTTGGGAATTACTTTTTGAAAGCATATTAACATCCTCCCTGTAAGAAAATGTGAGAGGAAAGTATTTTCAGTTCCACCAATGCAGGTTTCCTTCAAAGTCTCCCCTTCTCTGCTAGCTATTTACTTATTTATTTAAACCTTCAAGGCACCAATTAAATCAGATAAGGAAACTGTGGCACTCTAGGTGTTGTGGGACTTCAGTTCCCATCAGCTGCAGCCAGCCTGGCCCATGGTCAGGGTTAACAGGAGTTGGAATCCAACAGCATCGAAAGGGCCACAGGTTCCCCATCCATGAATCTTTTCATGTGTTTTCTGTGTTGAGTCTGAAGAAGCTCACTTATTTTTCCAAATGTCATATAATAACATTTTGGGGGCAGTGGGTGGGGAGAAGCATTGTCTGTGAATAATCCATACCAGTTGTGGGCTACTTCTAGCCCACAGCCTAGTAAGGCACTCCAGGCCATTTTGGGCAAAGAACAGCCACTTTCCTATATCCTGACACCATACATGAATTCAGTGCAACAGATGGCTAACATGACACATATTTTGAAATGCCTGCTTTTAACTTGACAATTTTAATGTTTTACTTTATATTTTTGCAAACCACTTAGAGCTTTGTTTACCATCCAGCGATATATAAAATTTGCTGAATGAATTTTAAAAAGTGAATAAATGACACCTGCTTCAGCAGAGAGTTTATTTAAGTTTCTGGTGAACCAAGAATTAGCCTCACCTCAAAAAAATAAAAGGCAATATGTTTCTACAGTTGCTGTGTGACTTGCTCCCAATTTCTGCTAAAACATCTGGTTGTAAGTATAGTTGTAGTTGTGGTATAGGTAGTGCTTTTTGTGTGTGTAATGGCAAAGGTGCCCAGTACTCATATCTTGATAAAAGTGCTGTGGGCGGCAAAATAAGAGGTGATGATAGTCTATAAAAGGCACTAAGTGTACCAGTTACTGCACTATGATCTGACTCAGTAGCTACATTTTTGGGACAGCATTCAGAGTCTTCCTACTGTACAAGTATATTAAGAAGTCTGCAGTAGCTCTTACCCTCATTGACTTCATCATTTTCCTTGTCTACTTGTGCTTTCAGAACATAACGTTTTATAAGTCTCTTCATGATTTGCTATTGGAGAAAAACAACAACACCACAACAACTGTTTATCATTTCACGATGCTTTGAATGTCATAAAGGTAACAGTACAATCAATTCTTTCTCACACATACAACTCACAGACTGGAAGGGATCCCGACCCTACAAGACTCCACACAGAGCCATTTAATTCCCCTCCCCTGCCCCAACTAGACATGGATAGTACCAGATATAATACAGCACCACATGCCTGGCTGTTTCAGTAAATAGAAGGACCCTGAATATCTCTCATACACTTATTTCTCACTGAAAATATGTAATAACAAACCTTGCAACCTTTGGGCTCCCTCTCAGGGCTGTAACCCCTGTACACCACAAGGTGTCAGCAAAGGTTGCGCATTGAATCCCACCTTTTTAATCGTGAGGTGGGGCATTTTGTGCGGGAATGACTTCTTCAAGTCAAACCACTCCCTCAAACACAATGCCCCTGTGCCAAGAGCCAAGGCGGCTTGATTGAGAAACAAGAGGAAGGTTATCACCATGAACAAGCATAGAGAAGAGGACAGTATACACTGACTGTGACAAAACACTTCCTGTTCAACTGTGTTTTGGCACCGTGTCTGGGACTTTGCAAGACAAGGGTTATGTAACTGCAACTTGATTACTCTGGAAAAGCCAGGCAAGGAGGTTTTGTAGCGGCCCTGGGTTTTTAAACTATTATTATTATCTACCTCATCCATTAGAGTTAATGGTTTGTAGTAAAAGGATTAGGCGTCGAGAACTAGGGCAGATGCAGGGCTCCTACTGATGAGTTTGTTTCAGCTTGTAAATTGGTTACGTTTTAGGCAGCATTTTTTGTTGTTTATTGGTTTATTTATTACATATTTAGGTCACCTTTCCTTCAAGGAGCTCAAGGTGATTGGGCATTGTTCTCCTCCCCCATTTTATTCTTACAACTATCCTGTGAGGTAGGCTAGGCTGAGAGGCATTGACTGGCCCAAAGTCACCCAGTGAGCTTCATGGCTGTGTGGGGATTGAAACTCTGGTCTCCCAGGTCTTAGTGCCACACTCTTAACCACTATACCACACTGGCTCCCTATTTTTATCTTATTTAGTACTGTATTTATTGTATGTGAGCCTTGTGCACTTTGGTAGAAAGCCAGCCTATGAATTCATTAAGACAAACGTTTTCAACCTTTTTGAGTCCATGGCTCCCCTGACCAATTACATTATTTCTGTGGCACCCCGTGGGGCTCAGAAGCCCAGTTATGTCACCCCTGGCCTATACCTTACGCCTTTTCGAACACCCTCCCTTGGGAAGTGTTCCCGCAGATTCCTCTCCTCTCTCCTTGGGAGTCCTCTTGTCAGCCACTGTTGCCTCCCCTGATCTCAGAGCTGTGCCCCAAAGAGAGGTCCTCACAGGGGCCTGAGACACGTCTGTCCATTCCCAACAGCAAGGGCTGGTGGACTGGCTGACAGGCTGGGCTCCCTCGCCTGCTTGCATGCTTACTCCAAGGCCACTTCAGCTCCTGGCAACCAGCATCCCCTGGCCAGCCTCAGAGGCACCATTCACCTAGCAGGCATGGCCAAACTTGGCCCTCCAGCTGTTTTGGGACTACAACTACCATCATCCCTAGCTAACAGGACCAGTGGTCAGGGATGATGGGAATTGTAGTCCCAAAACAGCTGGAGGGCCAAGTTTGGGGGTTTGTAGCCAGCTTTGCAAGCCTTTGGGAGGCAGAGACGCAAGAGGGCATCAGAGGAGGGAGGGAAGAAAAGAGGGACAGAGGCAAGTGTTGCCTGCAGCACCCCTGACCATCATTCAAGGCACCCCAGGGTGCCACGGCACACTGGTTGAAAACCACTGCATTAAGAGATCATAAGTGCCAAAAGAAGTTCCAAAAAAGTACGTGCATACACCCCAAAAGGAGTTTAATCTCCCCAAAACAGCCCAACAAAGGCTGAGCTTGAGCCATAGAACACTGAGTGTTACTTATAAAATACTGAAAGGGAAAATGAAGGGGCAGAATGAACCACTCGAGTCCCTTACAGCTTGCAGAACTGAATTTTGGGGAAAGGCATACCTGCCTACATGGTTGGAACATTGGAAGCTGGAAGTAGAGCATTCATGTTATGGGATGAAGATAAACTGCCACGCTTTTCTTTCAGGTCTTACTTGTAGCGATGGCAAAGGGGCAACTGACAAAGGCTTCAGCCAGAAGCAACATTATGGCAGCTTCACAATGTTATCTGCTCTCATTGGCATGTACAATACAGAGTCAGGAGCCCGGGAAGTTGCCTCCTCAATGAATTAAATAATAAATAAGTCCCAGTATAGGGGCCAATGCAGCTAGGTCTGTACAGAGATCTTCCTGGTGTTGTTGTTTCCACCTGTTTCTGGCTTCATTTGTAACCCTTTTGTCCACCGGACAAAAAACAAACAAACAAAAATGTGCTCACATCACATGCCATTTCTGTGAGTGGGGAGAAATTATAAATTTTTTTCCAGGACTGCTGTGAGGAATTGTAAAGCTGGGCCAGTATTCATACTCCCCTCCCTTGTATGCAATCATAGCAGTCGCTGAAGAGCTGGTCTGCATTTCCAATTCAGAAAATAAAAATCCCATGTATTCTATGGCTCAAGGTCAGACTTATGTCAACAGGAGAGAGAAAGGGAGAGGGAGAGAGAGAAGGGCATCGGAAAAAATCTTTCATATCACTGTATCTGAATAATATGCTTGTGTTTGCTTATGCAGATTGGTATTTAAATTATTCATGTTCCATCACTCCCCTGGATCCTTTCAATATGGTCTATCTTGCATTCTGACCTTTTGTTAGAACAGTGTTCTGTAAGCTTAGCATTCAACACAACTGGTGCTTTAAAATGATGTTGATGAATCTGTTCTTTCAGCGCTATAACTCGTTTTTCTTTGAACCCGCAGGCCTGGACTTTGAGAAAGACAGTCAAAAGCACATCCTATGCCTTAACCTTTTCAGCCTTCTGTGCCAGCTTTTGATCAGCCGAATCTAAGGTTTTACAACTGAAATTGTTCCATTCTCCATTTAATAATACAAATTGGGCTTGCAACACAATGTTACAGCATACATAGTGTTTCTGTTTAGAATTCCAGTCACATATCATGCTCCTTTTCCAGAACACACTATTCTATTCCCTCCCCCCCCCCGATTTTCCAGGGTCCACCAGGGGCGCCGACTTATAAAAAATATTGGGGGGGCGCGGGCCCATACCGACTTATAAAAAATATTGGGGGGCCCAAGACCTCCAAACCGCTGCTGCTGGGGGAACGAAAGGGCCGAGCCCCGGGCTGCCCCGACTTTAAGTGAACCTGTGAGGGCCCGCCCTTTGCGGCAGCCGATTGGCTGCCGCCGTGGGCGGTGAATATTAATGAGCTAGGGGGAATCCCCGCTTCTCTCGACGCCAGCCCCGCGAGATTGTTGATGGGTCGAGAGCCCGCAACCCCACCCCCTCTCTAGATCGGCAGTGGCTTTGTTTTAACTCATTACTGAATGTATTTTAAAAGGTAACTATCGTCAAACAAGGAAAATAAAAAATACCAACATAATTTTGTGATTTTACAAAGCATAATATAACTAATAATTTTCTTAAATTATTGGGGGGGCAGAGCCCCCCCAACGAATTTTTGAGGGGGCTCGGGCCCCCTCAGGCCCCATGGAGTCGGCGCCTATGGGGTCCACCACCACCAATAGTCAAGGGTTTGGCAGCCTCTGAGCATTATCTGTTCTCACTAAGTTAAAAAATAATAATGTTTTCCTGCTACCCTTAGGGCTCCCCCTTAAAAAGCTATTACACTGCTCCAAATGTTTATGTTCTCCCAAGCCTTCTAATACTTCCCTCTTGTATATGGGTGGTTGGTGTATTGGCCACACACTTGGTGAATCTGAAATTTTGATGGTTCTAAAGGTTTTTCATAATGCAGATATACAAAATGCACTTACTCGTGAATTAGGTCAATTAATTAAAATGAACCATTCAATTAATTAACTGAATATTCCTGAGTGAATTCACAGTGGGCTACAGTCCAGGGGTGTGCAGCTTATCAGCAATAAATTTGCTGGCACGTTTCTCAGCATTTTCTCCCAGCAGTTTCTGCCACACAATCTCAAAACTCACCCAAGTTTTAATAAGTCATTTGGGGGTTTGGCATCAGAGCAGTGAAAATAGCAGCAAGCAGGAAAACTATTCCTTCCTGCAAGCTCTGTGCTAAGCGATTAACAGATCTGTCACAAAATATCTGTTTGTGAATTGGCAGTCCAACTTCAGAGCTTCATGGAAACTTGTAATTTATTTAGATAATCATGGCTGCATGTACTGCCCAACTAACCACTCACCTGATAGCGTGTTGGCTGATTGAGAATGCTATTAAAGCTGTGTGATTCAAAAACCCTCGGGTTGGATTGAGAAAAGAGATTGAGCTAGGAAAGAATAAATCTAAAATCAGAATA
The DNA here is from genome assembly GCF_964106915.1 of Podarcis gaigeae. Taxonomy (NCBI): domain Eukaryota; kingdom Metazoa; phylum Chordata; class Lepidosauria; order Squamata; family Lacertidae; genus Podarcis; species Podarcis gaigeae. The sequence continues at coordinate 51,212,758 of NC_139685.1, read as the reverse complement.
TTTTCCATGGAATTTGCAACTGTAATCTGGCATTGCTTTATTACTAACTGATTACAGATATGTATATTTTTCAGCAAAAACATTCTGAAAGAAACAAGCCGAGCTCTGATTCCACAAACTACTTGTGCATGTATTTATTCTCAGCTTCAAGGGTGTGCTCAGATAAGAATATGTATTTTACCTATTCTCTAAACTGGAATCAAGTATGAAAGACAAATTCAACATTCCACACACTTAAAGACTAGCTTGCACTGGCTGCTAGCTCCCCAAGCTCTGAGCTTGTGGCCAGTCTAAAGAAGATTCGAGAATTAAAATATTATAACGTACTAATTTAAGATTAGCACCGTATTAAAATAAACAGCAGTGCAAGGAATACCGACAAAACTGAAACAGAGAAGGAGCTTGTTATTCACTGTTAATCTTTCCTATGCTTCAGCTACTTAATCGTTTAAAGTGATATATGTATGCATGTGTGTGTGTGTGTGTGTGTGTGTGTGTGTGCATGCACGCGCACACACACGCGCACACACACACACCCCAGGCCAGGCCAGCCCATTTCACAGCCTGAGGTGAAACCGGAAGTTTCTGCCACTGCCCCTCTGCCAAAGCCTCGCATACCAGGGTCATGTGACAGCAGGGACAGTGCACTAGCAGGGGTGCTACTCTGCAGAATTTCACTGCCCAAGGCGGGCCAACTCTGATACACATGCATCCCTATAAACTATTCCAGAGACTGAGAATTTGGTTTTGCCAGAAATTAACCCTGGAAAGAAAAGGTATGTTGGAACTGAATGAGAAAGGATGCTGCCAATAGCTCCCCCCCCCCCAATAACACACTCGCAATAGCAATGTCTGATTCTGCTAACTTACCCAATAATGCTACAGGGATTGCATGACAAAAGGGGCTTGCTGAAAAGGGGAAAGGCCTTATCTGTTTGCAGTGCCCCATCTGTTTTCTGGTGGGGTACACTCAGTCTTCCATGATATAGCTTACAATTCAGTTCTCACCAGCCATCTCCCTCACATGGGGCATTTGTCTCTATGTGAGATTGGATGCAGACATACTTTGGTTATTTTCATTATTCCATATTTTGGTTCTTCCCCTACTATGTAGAAGACCAGAGGTGGGAAACCTGTGGCCCTCTGGATGTTACTATATTCCAATGCCCATCAGCCCCAGTCAGCATGGCTAATTATCAGGGATGATGGGAGTTGTAGTCCAACAACATCTGGAGGGCCATCCATGGAAAAAGACCCTAGAATGTGATCAGCAATGCATACTTCATCAGTGCAAACCATTACTTAGAGTTCAAGAAATAGCAAAAGCTTAAAAAATAATGTTCCATGAAACAGAGCGAGTCTGATTTGCACTTACCCTGGATTTTGAGTTGCCTATTCCCAGTTCCATATCCTTCTGCAGTCTTTTCCGCCTGCACTTAAATAACTTAATGATCCTTATAAAGAAGTAAACAAAAGACTTGGGACTTGGGACAAGACTGAATGGAGGCGGCAGGGTTTTCCCATCATCAAAGTACGATAACCAGAGCTTAGAGCGAGCAAATTTCCACTCCACATCACTGTCATCCTACGTTGGGAACAAAGAAATGTCCATTCATTTATTTTTGAATAGTCTTACTCGACTGCACATTATTTTTACCCCACTTTTTCTGTGCAGGGACACACAAAGTGCCTTACTGGATAAAAACATGGATAACAAGCAAGCAATTTCAATTATTAAAAAGATGAGAAGAGAAGAGGCAAGAAACAGAAATAGCAGTGAATAACTAGTAGGAAGAAGGAAGAACAAAGGACCACACTCCCTGCTCTGTCTCCTGGGTAAAACAAGGTTTACTGAGAAGCACGAGTGTGATCACACCACACTACAATCTACAGGATTACAGAGTCCTCCTCTTTCTTTACCAAAGTCCCTCAAGCCATACTTGTTCTCCAGTGACTTATATGAAGTATCCTGCAAGGAAGTGGCAGGGTTTAGGCATATCCAGTAGCGCTCACACTTCAGGTGTTCTCTGGTAATGTTCAGTAAACGTTCCGGGGTGGGAGGAAGTTCTGCAGGAACTAACACTGTAGCTCCACATAAACATCCATGTTCTGAACACCCTCCACAAGTTGGAGTGCAATCTTCTGAAGTATGGAGTCTCCTGGCTATGTGCTGCTACTGCTGGCATTAAATATTCACTTTGGTTTTGTCAAAAGTTCACCTTTCCCCCATTCTCTCCGTCTCATCATCAACATCTTTACCCAGATGTACTGAATAAAATGAGACTTACTTCCCAATAATTATGCTTAGGATTCCAACCTGTTTCCTCCCCCCCCCCCACTATTATTCTATTATTCCCAAGTCCTTGAATCTCGTCGTCTTCTTTTCAGTACTCTTGGGACAAAACAAGAGTATGGCTGATATCCAAAGAGTGACTTACGTACTTCCACGAATTTAGCCATGCCTAGTAGGATTTTTTAAAAAAACAACAACAACACAAGCCCCATGCCAGAACACAGATTTCTTGGGGAGATTCTTTCAGTCTGAAACTCTATTGCTCTGAATAGAAACCCACAGTCATTCAAGAGCTGGATAATGCAATACAGAGAGCTATAATTCTAAGTAATAAAAATAAACGTATTCACACTGCAGAGTTATTTGGACATGTTCCCCACAGCTAAACTGAAGAAATGGTCTGAGGAGGTTCAACACTGTAAAATACCATTGTTTGCAACATATGAAGAGCCAGTGTTGTATCCATAAGAGCATTGGATTAGGGCAGTGGGGACAGGGGTTCAAAACCCCATTAAGCCACGAAGCTCACTGGATCATCATGAGCCAATCACTCTCAGCCTAACCTGCTTCACAGAGTTGTGAGGATAAAATGCAGAGGAGGAGAAGCATGTACAGGGCAATAAGTACCTTAGAAGAAGAGTGGGATAAAAATCTAATTAATAAAATTAAAAAGAAAGCAGTCAATTAGTCTGAAAACATACTGAACATTCTTCAAATTTCCCAGGATGCATAACATTCTTAATTATTCGGGATACTAAAAAATAACACTACAGATCTGGAAGTTTCTCTTGAGAACCAAGATTAGTGGAGTTATTTGCCAAGCATGCCTACATCTTATTTACATGTAAAATATACTATTATCTATTTTAACTGCACTGTGTTAGAACATAAACATCCAGGATAATATGATTGAATTTTTTAATGATGTGTTTTGCAGTCCTGCTGAATAAGGCGCTTTCTGGAATAAAAAAATGTGGCTATCAGTAATTGATTAAGTAACACACATTAGCCCTCTTTGAAAATCTGACACCCTGCAGATGTTAAGTACAGCCTTGGCTGTTTTAGAATAAACACCTACGTATTTCTAATATGCACCTAGGATTAGAACCAAGCTTTAAATATGGTAAGCAGAAAAAGATGCTTAGGTTACACACTGAATAATTAATATTTGGAAATGCAGTTTAGTCATCATAACACACTCCCAGAATGCATTTTCACCAACTCTCACCAGATATTAACCTTTTTAAATAGAGGAGGAGGGGAACTGGCAAAAATTGTCTCACACCCCTTTTCGTTAGCAAGACTCTGCTTTTAAGAGATCCTTCTGTTCACAGAAATGCATGTTTTTATCCAGCCTAGTATACATGGATATATCTTCAAACTGAAATTGATACTTCCTGGATCTTAACAAGTAAGCTATCTACAAAAGCTTATGTTACAATAAATCAGGTTTTAAAGACCCTTTAGTATTTGTTTTCATATTAATGTAATCAGCAGCACCACAGAGTCCTGTTGACACAGCAAAGATGACTGTGTTGATAGAATGTGACATAATTATTTATCAGAATCACAAAATTAATTATGTGAGGTGGAGGGGGTGTCTATGTTGTTACAGTAAATCTCCTATTTCCCAGTACTCAGGTCATAATAATTATGCAAATCAGGCACATTTGTATTTATTCAATTTTGGAAAACATGTTATGCTTACAGAGAATTTGAAAATCTAACCTTTGCTCTCACCCATCAGGGCTTCTCCTATGTTCTTATTAACACAGAGATGATGTATAATTATATTTTATGGTTTTAATTTTCATTTGTAAACCTCCCAAAGGATTTTTTTGTGATGGGGCAGTATCTAAACGCTGGAAATAAATATGTACAGAAATGGAGTGTGAAGTTATCTCACTATTAATTTTTATATGAGGGGCCTGCAGTCACAAGAGCAGCCAATCAGAATCATGCATTATGACACTGGCCTGTCTAGTCCAGCATCTTGTTCTCACAGTGAGCAATTTGATACCTACAGGAAGCCTGCAGGCAAGACCCAAACACAAGACGACTCTCCCCCATTGAAATATCCAACAACTGGTATTCATAAGCAGGTAAAAAAAGGTAAAGAACCCCTGGATGGTTACATCCAGTCAAAGGCGACTATGAGGTTGCAGTGCTCATCTTGCCTTCTGGCCGAGGGAGCCGGCGTTTATCCATAGACAGCCTTCCGGGTCATGTGGCCAGCATGACTAAACCGCTTCTGGCACAATGGAACACCATGATGGAAACCAGAGAGCACGGAAACGCTGTTTACCTTCCCCCCAGAGCGGTACCTATTTATCTACTTGCACTGGTGTGCTTTCGAACTGCTAGGTTGGCAGAAGCTGGGACAAAACAACGGGAGCTCACTCTGTTGCAGGGATTCGAACCACCAACCTTCTGATCAGCAAGCCCAAGAAGCACCATGGCTTAGACCACTGAGTATGTATGTATGTATGTATGTATGTTTGTATTCATAAGCACACAGTTTCTGACTATCATGCCTAGTAGCCATTGACAGCATTATCTTTATTTTTACAACACTTTATAGGTATGGGGTGACAGTAGCTGAAGGGAGGAAGAGGAAATGGGAAACCTTTCCTTCCATGAACTTTCTTAAGTTAACATACCTTAGGGTCTAAGCCAGGCATAGGCAACCTTCAGCCCTCCAGATGTTTTGGCCTACAACTCCCACGATCCCTAGCTAGCAGGACCTGTGGTCAGGGATGATGGGAATTGTAGTCCAAAATATCTGGAGGGCCAAAGGTTGCCTATGCTTGGTCTAAGCAGTTATGGTAAGCTGAGAAACAGTATATACAGAACAAATCTTTGCAAGGTGGGTGGGCAAAATAAAGCAGAAAAGTACCCACCTCAATTTCTTGATAGGAGCTGTTGATCATGGCAATCAGCATGTTGAGTAAAACCACAACCATCGTTACGTTGTATATTCCATACAACACGTAGCCAATATTCTCAATGAATTTGTGGTCATATTTGAGGACAACTGACGTGACCTCTGATAAGCCAAAAATTGACCAAAATAAGGTCTTAAAGCTTTCTTCAACTCTGTATGAAAAAATATGGTACGTTAATGAATTCAAATATAAATACTTGTAAATTATTTTGTTTAAAAGTAGATGATTCAAAGATCCTAGTGCAGACATTTAATCAAAACAAGATGCTCGCAACATAAAATGTTTTCAGATAACTTGATTCCCCTGTGGCTTTTTTGCATATTGCCAATTATGTTTGCGGCTGGTGAGCTGTATTAACAGAATTCAGTTTGACAGGGGAAAGTGGTGGTGTATTGCCATTTTTTATATCCTTGTACACCAGGATGCTGCCTTACAACTTTGATTAGATACTTGTTTAATAAAGTAAATGGCATCATCTCTAGAACTCCCTGCAAACTGTGCAAAAATTAAATGAAATATAGTGCAGAGGCATAGATCAACTTGTCACAACAGACTTGCACTTTTTATATATAAAAGCACCAAATGTACATGTCTGTGCATGCACAGCTATTTCAGCATAGCACAGAGTTGTTCTTATAACAATTGCTTGCTTTTATGAATAATGCATGATGATTATATGTCACTGCGTATTATAGCATGCGCAGTGGACACACATGTGCAATATTACATGCCCCAACTATAAATGCATTAGTCCATGATGGTGTAGATTTGGCATTTTTTTTTGCAGGAAAAAATCCAATTATTATATGAGTGACTGTATGGTATACCATTCTCAATCTGCTGTACATTCATACAAATCTTCAATATCACATGCCCTGTAAGCTTCATCTTTTTAAAAAAACAACAACATAAGAATGTTAAATAGTTTGTCTAACTACATAATGCACCTGGTTATACTTATATAATAACTGCAACTCAAATATATTCAGTAACATTTACTCTCAGGATAGGCAATTATGGATAGTAGGGGACAGAGGAGAAGCTAGAATCAGCTGAATCCATCCAAATGAACTGAGTGACAAGTTATTGTGATGGACATGCATGTGTAAAGTAACTTGTACTGTAAACTTCCAGCAGCCTCCACCACAAAGAGGATGCAAAAGCTTTGTCCTTTTTTTCATAAGCTTTACTTACGTCGTAAATGCTGCGTTTACTTTGGCTCCAAGGTAATAGGAGTACAATATGAACATCCCAATCATAAAGGCAAGGAATACCATAATAAAAAGGACCATAAACTTGAAAATGTCTTTTACGGTCCTTCCAAGGGAAATCTGCAATGGGCCAAAACTCTCATTCGCAGGCAGGATATAAGCTATTCGAGAGAAGCTAAGCACAACAGCTATTGCATAAAGACCTTCTGATATGATCTGCGGATCAGATGGAAGCCATTTATCTCGAGCTGAAAGAAAGAGACATAAATGAGAAACTGTTGCTTTACGTGTATTTTTTTATTGCATGTTAAAAAAATAAAATATCTGGCCATTCTATATTCATATATCTTGATAAAGATACATATTTATAGCGCTGAATAGATATTTTTGAGTAATTTGAATTCACCACGACCTTGTAAGACAAGTTGTTTTGGAGGAAATAATTCATGACTTTGTGATGAAAAAGGCCAGAAAGCTTTAAAGTGATTTGATTTACTTATCAAATGTTTGTAGCCTTTCAAAACTTCAAAAGAATAATATCTTTATTTGGATTTATTTATTTATTAAAAGTTGCAAAACAGACACCAAGCTTTGTAAGGCTCTTCTTCAAGCTGGATGTTATGCTAAAACAAAAATAGGGAAAAAATGAGATAGTTGTTTGAGGGCATGATAGAAGAGATCCAACGGGGGGAGATCGATGTATTAAATGTAATTGCAGAAGAAAAATCAAAACTTTTCTTTCATGATTTGTAAGGTCATATGCAAGGAGTAGCATTTTCAGGAGGAGGCTTGTTTTATGAGTTTGTACTGGGCTCAAAATAGTAAAGGTAAAGGTAAAAGGTCAAGGACCCCTGGACGGTTAAGTCCAGTCAAAGGTGATTATGCGGTTGTGGTGCTCATTTCGCTTCAGGCTGAGGGAGCCGGCGTTTGTCCACAGACAGCTTTCCAGCATGACCAGACTGCTTCTGGAGCAATGAAACACCATGTCGGAAGCCAGAGCACACGGAAACACCATTTACCTTCCCACTGCAGCAGTGCCTATTTATCGTGCTTTTGAACTGCTAGGTTGGCAGGAGCTGGGACAGAGCAACAGGAGCTCACTCCATCACAGGAATTCAAACCACCGACCATCCGATCGGCAAGCCCAAGAGGCTCAGTGGTTTAGACCACAGCGCCACCTGTGTCCCAAGTATGCTTGGGTGGTTATATGAGGTTACAGGTGCAACTCACCCGGTGGGGCAGAGCTGCAACAACAGCATCGTGGCAGCAGAATTGCTATTACTTACTGGGAGGGTCAATGTGGGAGCTGTGGGGCTGCACCAGTAGACCCAATCTACCCTGTCCCTCCCAGTAAGTAATAGCAATGCCGCTGCTAGGATGATCCTGTTACAGCTGTGACCCATTGAGTAAGCATCTCCTGTGATAATCCTCATACTATTTCTTTAAAAGCCATTTTAATATACTAGAGACACGGAAACATTTCTTTGACTTGCCGTAAGTAAAATATTCTATGTTTGGTGGAAGTGTGACTTCAGAGAGGTCAGGCTCTTGAATGAAGTTGTCCACATACTGCTGTGCTTTTGTCGCCTGTAGAAAGGCCAGCAGCCTTGCTGTGAAAGCGGCAATGAAAATAGACAACATCCCAAAATCCAGAACATTCCACAGCTGCAAAATATATTCCCGGGGTCCTTCTGTCCAAAGCTCCTTGCACTCAGACCACATCATGCCTAAAAACCAGAAAAGCAATAAAAACACAGTGAAGACTGCTACACACTGACTTGGGAGCAAGCCGCTGCTCTGCGAGACTGACTTCTGAACAGAAATACATATAATTGTACAAGTGAAAATGGATTAGGTCTTCCTTAGCTGCTTTACACAAGGCATGCCATACTTGAAAGCCACTTCCATGCAGAAAATTGCAAGGATCTCACCTGTCACACCAGATTTATGTACAGGTTCATAGGCCCATTCTGTAATATTACTGGTGTAACAGACCTCGTGAAATGTTAGCATGAAGTGGAATACAAGCAAGACATATAAATCTGCATATCTAACCCAAACTCACATTCGGATTATCTGAGCTCTTATCTTGATTACCAGATTTAGGTTAGTCCTGCAGGAAAGTGAGGTAGGTAATCTTCAGCAGCTGCTTGGCGGAAGTATTCCAGCCTCCCTCCTGAGCACTACCTGTAAAAGTAACACTTCCCTATTCTCACCTGCAGAAGAGAAACTGCTGCTCAGCATTGATTGATTTATTCTATCCATTCATCTAGCCTGGGAGCAGCTGAGTCACCTTAAGGTGACAGGGCGAAAAGGAAAGAGAAAGTATATGTGGGGTGTGGGTGTGTATGCACACTCATATGTCTAATGGAAGATTCAGGTGCTCTGAAATTTTCTGGCATTCTATTGTGCTAAGGGAACAGACCTCCACAATTTTAGATAGGATGTTCATTTTATATGAACTTGAAGAGGATGTTAATGAAGTTGAAAAGGCATACAGGTACAGGGTAGTATTCGAATAAGACATATGCAGAATAAGACAGACTCGCGAAAATCAACAGATTTGTCTAACACTGGTTTATTTTAACAGCTGTACTCTGAATTTGACTTGGTTACAGCCCACAACTTTTAAATTATTTTTAGTCCTCTACAATAAGGTCTCCGAGAGAGCAAAATAAAGATGTCAGAGTTATTTTAAGGCTCTAGGGATCAGTGATAAAGGCTATTGACACTTCCAGGCTATGGGGAAATGATGTGCAATCTCCAGAGTTTATTTAACTAAACTCTGAGATTTTCAGTTCAGTCTAAATTAAGAAACACAGCCATTATAGATTTGGCTAGCTGATCTATCTGCCTATCATGTTGCTTCTCTTATCTCTTTAAGTTGTAGTGACATTTATTTATTTACTGGAGAAAGAAAGACTTCCCAAATCCCTTGGGTATTCAACACATATTCTGTAATTTGCATTGAACATCTAAGGTCACTGGGAAGAAGTCTGATGCGATTTTTGCGACAAAACCTTACACCAGCTCTTTGTTTCAAAAAATATACGTTTTACAAGTAGCACTCTCTAAACCAGAGCTTTCCAAACTGTTTGTCATGACAACACGTTAGTGTGTCGGCTGCAGTGTGTAGGTGTGTCGTGTGAATGCTCCCCACGCTCCTCCCAGGGTTGGAAAGGGGTTTGTTTAACCTCCAGTTTGCTAGTAAGACTGAATTACTGTGTCGCGAAATGCTGCATGTCTAAAAGTGTGTCACCACCATGAAATGTCTGGAAAGCCCTACTCTAAACCATTAATGATGCTTAGTTTTAATTACCATATTTTTTTGCTCTATAAGATGCACCAGACCATAAGACGCACCTAGTTTTTTGGAGGAGGAAAACAAAAAAACAAAAAATTCTGAATCTCAGAAGCCAGAACAGCAAGAGGGATCGCTGTGCAGTGAAAGCAGCAATCCCTCTTGCTGTTCTGGCTTCTGGGATAGCAGCGCAGCCTGCATTCGCTCCGTAAGACGCACACACATTTCCCCTTACTTTTTAGGAGGGAAAAAGTGAGTCTTATAGAGCAAAAAATACGGTAGTTCTGTTTGTGAGATCTCTGCCTAGAAATCTACTACAATAGACCCTCGGGTTACTCTCTAGTAATGTAAACTTTGGGTTCCAAAAGAGGCAAACCCGGAAGTATTTTTCCGGGTTTTGCTGCTCATGCATGCGCATAAGCGCTCTGTGCCCCTGGATACAGATTTTTCAGGGTGTGCATGGACCCCCAAATGAATTAACAAATTAAATCAACTGTACAGGAGCAGCATACAATAGCTATGACAGAAAGCAGTTTTATCGAAGAATGCCACAGAAACTAATCAGGTTGACACTGAGATGGAGAGGCTATATACATACCAAGCACCCATACCATGATCAGCATCTCTGTCCAGCTGAACTGAGTGGTCTTAACCCTAAAAATCTGTTTAGGGTAATCAGTAACTGTCACGTTGGGTAATACTGTGACCCCTTCAAATCTGTCTGAAGCGTTGAACACCAGCAGACCCAGGAAAATAATAAAAGAGGCTGCATGTGCCACAAACTTCATAAATGGACTTCTGAGAACTTTTCCAAGCTGAGAAAGCAAAGGAGAATAAATTTGTTTTTAAGCAATGTATGCTTTCACTTTCAACAAACATGGCACATGCCAAAAATGCATATTTAATGCTAAATTTCAATTTAGGGATACTTCTTTGCATGCACTTTAACTATTGTAAAGCCATACTTAAGAATCCTTCACCTAAATGACTGTTGTATATTTTTATGCTTTTGTAAACCATTTTGGAATCACATTTTGATGAAAAGTAGAACCAAATTGTTGGCAATCCTATGCAAAAGTTGAAAAGGTTTTGATTGATACATTTTAATTGGTCTAAAGCAACCCCACACACTGTTGCAATCTCTGAGGGGCTTCTTGGGGTTCCCTCACTGCGAGGGAAGTGAGGTTACAGGGAACCAGGCAGAGGGCCTTCTTGGTAGTGGCGCCCGCCCTGTGGAACCCCCTCCCATCAGATGTCAAGGAAATAAACAACTATCTGACTTTTAGAAGACATCTAAAGGCAGCCCTGTTTAGGGAAGTTTTTAATATCTGATGTTTTATTATGTTTTTAATATTCTGTTGGGAGCCACCCAGAGTGGCTGGGGAAACCTAGCCAGATGGCTGGGGTATAAATAATAAATTATTATTATTATCTCAAGTAAGCAGCATTAACAAGAGGCCTATGAGGCCACCAGTATGTTGGGTAACACATACTGATCCTTATAGTGTGTGCGTGTTTTTCTTTTCATAAACTTATATTCTACATTTCTTCCATCATTGAGCCCAAGGGGGCATTCATGCAGTTGTCAGGCTCTTGTATTGACCAGACCTCGTTATCTTCAGCAAGATGATGGCCTCATGTGCTTACAGATTATACTTGAGATAGCTTTTCTTCATAAGAGAGAAGAGAAGAAGATATAGGACCTCTTCCCTAGGTCATCCAAGCAGAGCAGTCACAACTTATTTTATTTAGTTTAGAAACTTGTTATAAATTACTAACACTGTAAATTGTATGAATGTTAAGAAGGTTGCTAGATCATAAATAATTTGGCACCATTAACTTAGATGGAATTATGAAGATAAGTTAGATTTAAGAAAAGATAAATTTTTGGATAATTACTAGACTACACTAAACTCTTAGGATCTGAATAAAGGATATCTAAAATTAGAGAAACAACATGGGAAAATTAGATAAATAAGATTGGAAACAAGGTGATAAATTGCTGGCAAAATTTTATTGTGAGGAACGCAAGAGTGGGAGACGTGAGGGAGTCCAAAGATGTCAAGAAACTACGTTAAGATATATGTTATATTGTTTCTTTGTTGTGTATTGTATTTAAAAACTGTTAATAAATATTTATTAAAAAAAATAGAAACTTGTTATAAATTACTAATCTTTAGCATTATTTTATTTGCATAGAGTGTTACTTCCTTTTAGTAACAAGGGTATTCATGTGCCAAATTCACTCACCCAACAGAAGTACAGGATAAGAAATTGTAAAACATTCTGGTGTAACAGAAATGAATAATCACAATCACGTTAACAATAGCAATCATTTGGTTTCAGGAAGGTATCAAGAGAAACAGGAATACGGCCTTCAGCACACGACTGGGTCTCTTACTTCAACAGAGGGCTTTCTGAAATGAAATACATTTACACACCAAAAAAGCCAAAAACAAAACCTTGTACCCTGCTACATGGTGCGATCCAGTACCCAACGGCAAGAAATGGGAGGCCCAGTGCTACCACCAGCACAACTAGACACTTGATCGCTATGGCCTGTTCCCGTAGTCCTGAGAGGTTTTCATACCAGATGGTCAACAGCTGTTGCTGACAGTTTGGATGGGCCACAAACTGTGGGGAAAACAGAAGAAAAACAAGTTACACAGATTCTTAAGCACATTTAATTAATACACTGCAGGGTTGGGTAACCTGTGCCCGACTCCCCAATATAAGTCGTTGGACTCCAACTCCCATCAGCCCCAAGCTGCATGGCAAATTGGATTGATGGAGCTGCATGTGGAGGAACAAAGATTCTATTGCATCTATTGCAACAGCTCACATTTTCCATTTCCTAAGAATACAGATAGGGCAAACATTAACATGTTAATAGAAGAGATATTTAAGTTGAGAGTTGAGAGAACCTTTCAGTTTCCGTCAAATCTTTATATAATGATGAATAATTTTGTGTCACACAACTATTGGGACACTGGATCATGTTACAAGCATATTCCTACTTAGACATAGGAGCCGCATGCTAGAAATCATGTTTCTCCCTCTCATTACTATACTTGGGATAAAACCTTTATTCTTTTTAGTGTGAATTCACAATCCTCTCCTGTGTACCCTTTCCATGCATAAATGCTCTTAAACAAAACAAAACAAAACAGGGCCACTTTAAAATGGAATAAAAGGAACAATGGTGAAAGAGGTTATAATAATTTGCCTCTCCAATAGGGACAAAATTTTCACATCACATGAGATTCTTTTGAAGAAGCGATCGCCCATTTATGGTCACCCAATACAAAAACTTCATGTTTGAAAAGGAATTATACACCAATATAGCCACTGTAGAGGTGTTAGGGAACAGGGAACAGAATAATAGGTAAAGTAAAAAGGTAACGGACCCCTGGACGGTTAAGTCCAGTCAAAGGCGATATTGGGGTTGTGGTGCTCATCTCGCTTTCAGGCCGAGGGAGACGGCGTTTGTCCACAGACAGCTTCCGGGTCATGTAGCCAGCATGAGTAAACCCCTTCTGGCACAACAGAACACTGTGACAGAAGCCAGAGTGCATAGAAATGCCATTTACCTTCCCGCCATAGTGGTACCTATTTATTTACTTCAAAGTGCTAGGTTGGCAGGAGCTGGGACACAGCAATAGGAGCTCACCCTGTTGCGGGGATTTGAACCGCCAACCTTCTGACCGGCAAGCCCTAGGCTCTGTGGTTTAGACCACAACGCCACCCACATCCCCTTGAACAGAATAATACAGTGAGTAGAAATGGCTCTTCGGATTGAGTGGTAGCTGGTGAGATGTGTTACTAGGTCAAATCACCAGTGACCACAACGTGGTGACAGGGATTTTAGACACATTCCTGTCCTTGCTTTTCAGCGATTGAAACTGGCTATGGATGTGGCAGGTGCCACAACTAGCACTTTGCAACTGCATAGTGGCTGAGTGGATGGTTACCACAACATGAGCACCACCTACTGAGATCATCAAGTTAACCATGCTTCCCAGAAGGTGCCTCATTGCCACTTAACGGGAGGAGAGGGAACGGCAATGCAGCAGGGAGGTCAGGCAGTGTGGGCGCAATGGCAGGTGCCCTGTGAGCCAACCTCCCTGCCACTCATTCCTTCTCCTCCTGGCAAGTGGGAGCAACACAGCTGCCGGGAAGCCAGCATTGCAGTTCGGCCCAGCCGGGGAACGACTTCTGTCATGCGCTTACATAGTACTATCTCTACTATGTACCGCCTCCACTGTCAACTCATGTCAAACGTGTATGTGGGGAATTTACTCTCCCCCTTGTAGCAACCACAGTTGGATACAAACCACAGGGTTAGATTCAAGGAACCCTGGCGGAAGGAAAATGGCCAATACTGCTATTCTGCAAATATTAGGCATGGGTTGATCCATTAGAGAGATTCAGTATGTCATGGATACAGTGGTGATGATAAATTAACAGCAGTAATTAGAGACTGCTTATTATGCAGTGTGTGTGTGAAAACACGGTGTTCTCTCTTCAGGATGAACAGCATTTTGTTTTAGCTATGTACAAACTGCTGTCATAGTCACCTATGGAATTGGCACAGTGCCATAACATACGGCAGAAATTCTCATGCTTCTGCTTCAGACACTGGCCTGTTGTGTAAGGGAACGTAATCTTTGGGTTTACCTCCACTTTTCTCAAACAAAGCTCTAGTGATGGATATAGAAGAGCTCTTCTGTGATTGGAAGAGCAGCTTTGAAAGACCATTGTGCAGTGCTAGAACACATGTTTGCATACAGAAAGCCTCAGATTCAGTCCATGGCATCTCCAGGTATGGCTGAGAAACACCCTGGCTGAAACCCCCAGAGAGCCTGTTGCTAGTTGGTGTAGCTCAGACGAGGGAACTTTCTCCCTCCCTGCCCAAGAATCACATTCCTCTGGGGTAATATGTTGGGGCCACATGCCAGCAGCAGGCAGAGTTAAAGCCAATACAATAGCGAGGCCACTCATCTCTCACTATTTCTGTCACTCCTGCTCACTCTCCCAGCAGCTTCTCTCTCTCTCCACTCTCTCTCTCTCTCTCTCTCTCTCTCTCTCTCTCTCTCTCTTTCTCCACCAAGAGGGCTGCTTAGGGATGGACAGAATGCTCTCATCAAGAGGGTTCCCCCACACTTCTGCTCCTCCATCCATTTTGGCTTCGCCATCTGTTATGTACTGAGCTGAATCCTAGAACAATAGGATCCAGAATGCAGCAGTCTGATTGGTCCGCAGGAGCCACCCAATCCAGTTCCAGGTGGAAGTGAATCAGCAACCTGATTGGCCTACAGGAGCAGCCCAGAATTAGCCAATCGTGCAGGGCCCATTGTGTAAATAATGTATATATAGCTAGACATTTTAGGGAAAGTTTCATTCATTGCTACTACGAGCTGAATAAAGAGCATGAAATTCACACTCGACTCCAAGTATATTTCACCATCCCTCCTGGCAACTCCCCTTCTTCCAGCCTCCCACCACTGATGTGACTTTAGATCAAAAGCTGCAAGCTAAATGGTGCAAGGCAGCTTTCTCTGTTCCTATGAATCCAACCCAATTTATATGACAAGAAACAAGCAGCTACAACTCCACACAGGAAACTTAGGTTTATCGATTCTACTGAAATCAATAGGCTTAAGCATGCCTCTTGTTTCATTTCCCAGTGGTATTTGGCTGGGCTGTGTGATAACCAAAAGAACTAAAGACTCTGATGGCACCTTAAAGACCAAGAAATGCTAGTTGTTTGTGGATTAGAACATTATCAGATTAATTATCAATTTTTGATCATGGTCAATGTATCAAAACAAAGTCCACCTGAAGCAATACTACCCACCAATCCAATGAGGGCAAGCAAGGCAGATAGTAACGTACCATTCCCAGTTTTGATTTTCCTGATAAATTACTTGTGAACTGGAGGAATCTATTTATTATGAAAATTAGAAAGACTTCAGGCTCTCCGTATGTATCAAGCACCTGTATATACACTAAATCACATGGGAATTCTCACTGGCAAATATTTATGATTGCAAAAAAGACGCCTTCTGATTATGATGTTGCCAATATAACTCCATTAATAGTTTTTTTACGCTTCATTATCAGCTACTAAAATTATAATAGCAACCTATTCACATGTTGCCACTGCGCTTGAATCTGAGGCATATTTCTTAAAAATAATATTAAATTACAAGCTTCCTCGAATGAGCTATTTCAGACTTTATAAAGAAAGGCTCCTGAATGTACAGATAGTTATCACCATACAATTTTATGTTATTATTAGGTTTGTTTATGTGGCATGTTGCAGAGTTGCTAACATCACAGTAACACCTCCACAGGCTCAAATGAGATTGGAAACATGTTTTTTTCAGAAACTAAAAATATTAACAGTTGTTCTTTCTTGGTGCAAGTGGGAATTTCATTTTAAATGTCTCTCATATACGTGATTAATATTTTTCTGCTTAAAATGCAGTAGTTGTACATAAAGGCACAGAACAAAATGGGCAGCCTTTTGTACAATAAAGGCAGGAGGCCAATAGTTTCCTGATATGTGGGCCTGCAACAAAATGTTGTTCTTTGAATTGCTCCTATTCAGAATGCCAACCAGCTAGCCATGTTCTCTTCCAGGATATTCCATTCCACCCAGTCCCCAATTGCCAGTCAGCATTCCACAGCCACTGAGTATGATCATGGGTAACACTTTTAAGCAATATGGTAAGCTAGGAAAACATTGTGGGTTTTTTGCATGCAAATAAGCAATAAGTGCCCAGAATTCTGAATATGAAAATGCCAGCAAAAATAGCTTTAAAGGGGTTGTTTTTTTAACTTACGTTCAGCATAGGTAAGGTTATTATTAGCCTTTTACACAATATAACGAATCTTCAAGACATTTGGAAGACATAAAGATTAGTTTTAAACTTGCTTTGATTAAGGGCTCATCCACAATTATCTGCACTTTAAAGCTCTGTGTCTGAGTGCCACCCCCTTTTTCTTTGATCTGGAGCTTTGCCCATGAAAATCCACTCTTTAAAGCTGATTCGTAGCAAACAGCAATTCGGGTTTTCCACAGATTGCCATTTGCTCTGATCCAGCTTTAAAGAGCAGGTTTTCATTGGAAACCTACAGGAGCAAAAAAAGGGGGGGGGTGCTCAGCCATTGTGCTTTAAGGTGAAGACCATGCCTGTGAGAAGTGAGAAGGAAAGGCAAGCATGGATAAGCTTTAAAGTAGCCTTCAGGAGCAAGCTAACTTGCATTCTGCTATATATACTGCTGAATTAGCTAGCATTGACAGTTAAATTAGTAAGCATTCACAAAGTAATTAAAGAGCACCTGCACCAAAAAGAAGAAAATTATGTTAAAACTCTGAAATTACTAAATGTGCATGTTTTGTTATATAAAGCCAAAATCAGAGATGTGGCTGAGTTACACACTTGAGCACATGCATCAGTCTTTGGGGAAATCTTTCAGCATGCGTAAATTCTTCAGCAAGTCTAAAATGGCTTTAGATATCACCTTTAGAGTTTTTAACTATCTATTCTTTGCAGCTGTGATGGTGTCAGGGTAGACATCACTGGGTACCTGCCAAGATACACACCCTAGCATTCCCCATTTCCACTCCCTAGAGTCCCCTGACCCCTTTCTTACTATGACACAGCACATAATTAAACTGTGGGATTTTCTCCCCCTAGCTCTAGCGATAGACACCAACCTGAATGACTTCGAAAGGAGGATTAGGGTCCATCTGGCCTAGTATCCTTTTTCGAATCCTGCCTAGCCACATACATGTCTTTAGATGCTCTGCCAGAGACACTTCTTCTAATTGTGAAGGTTATGGGACAATCCAGCCAGATGGGTGGGATATAAATTACTACTACTACTACTACTACTACTACTTGCTAATTAACCTCCATTAATTAGTCTAAGAGCAACATGTTCATATCTGGATGTTTATATTTTAGCTTAATATGCCAAGATATAAACGAGCCACTCATGGCCACGTCACTCCATCCTTTGCTAACAGACCAAGATGTTTTCCAGTTAGCTATACTTTCCCATTTCATGAACCACACCATGAAACCATGGTTAACTGCTTTGGAACATGAAAGGAGACAAAGCCATGGTTTGAAAATGGCTTCATATTCTTGCTTATTCTGAAGCCATTATTTGGTTCTGTTGAAGCAAGAAACTATACCTAACTTGAATGTTTCTTGGTTGGTTGGTTGGTTGGTTGGGTTGGTTGGTTTGCTGGCTTGCCTGAATGCAAGGTCAAGGCGGCTGCATGTGAGGGCACAAGGCTCAAGGTTCATTCCTATCTCAGCTTATTAAACTAATATATGATCATCCGAATGCAGCTATTAATTCTAATTTTAACACAGCATCTCTTAGGAGAGTGCAGAGCAACTCAGAATATTTGCTTCACAAATATGAAGAACAATACTGGCAACATGTTTCCAGTCATCCATATATTTCCCCCCCAGCTGGGCATTTGTACAAAAATAATAAGTAATAATAAATAAAATAAAATAAATAAATAAATAAATTCAGACAAGGGAACTCAGTGGAAGGTTTTAGCAAAGAAGACAAGAGACATTTGTCAATGGATATTTCTCATTGAGGCACATTAGAGTTGATTCTAACCATTTTCCTTTCACTTCCTTATACCCCAAATCAGTGCTTTTAAAATTATGCTATCTCTAAAGTAGCACCATTTGCATCAATTGCTGCACTGTTGTTTTCTTCCTGACTTCTTCTCCCTAAACTTTTCAAGAGACAATGAACTAATAGTCTTCCAGTCACTACTTATTCTAATACTTACTGTAACATCTTCGGAATTTCTGTTGCATTGCCTCTCACAAAAGATGCCCTCAACTAGTACCGGTATATTTCTTATCAATCTCTATGCTAAACTTGGCACTATTCTTAAGCCAGCTTCAATTTAATTCAGCATATGAACAAGGAGCAGATCCATTGAATAAGAACAAACTGGGTTTTACATAGCCACTTCCACAATACAAGAGACTTCCAACATTTTACAACCTGATAACAACCAGCTGAATTCCCCATCCAAGGAACTCATTTTTCCTTTAGTCCTGTAACCCAAAGAATTGAGTAAAACCGTGTTTCCATTTTCTTTTCCTTTATGGCTAAATCCTGTCAAAACCTAACAGGAACTGTCCCAGCAGGCTGCATTAATATTTTGAGAAGAATATAAGCGCAATACCTGAGCATTATCTGTATTTTCCATTTAAAACTTACAAAGAAATCAAGTGCAGAAGTCCTTATCCTTGCAAACCTGAGTTCTCCAAGTAAAAATCACTAGAAAGGCAGCTCGTTTAGCAAGTTTCTGTAAATCCTCTGCAACTGCAAAGCGAAGCTCGAGGTACATACATACAACAGCAATTCTGAGCAATGGTTTCTAGAACTTTCTTCCAGACTTCCAATGCACATAAAATATATAAAGCATATGTAAAATACTAAATTGTTAAGCCTAATCAAAGAAAACTAGAAAAAGCAGAAAGTAGGATAGATCAATGTTTATGTACTGAAGTTCTCACCCTGGGCCAGCAGAGGGATACTGTAGATAGTTATGCAAATAAGGGATCAAAAGTGAAGTTCCGTGATTGGATAGATTTAGAAAGTTGTTACAATTATGTGTACTGGAGCTCTATATAAGCAGGCTGACTGAGCCCTTCAGCTCAGTTCTGTTCTGGCCTCTGAATAAACAAGAGCTGTTTGAAGAATCGCTGTGTCATCTGATATGTTCACCCACAACTTAACAATCAACATCATAAATAGGTGATGTCAAATGACATCACAAGATTGACATGCAGATGGAGTTTATTAGGAATGGCTAATGGGTCATTTGGAGGAGCTTGGAGGACTGAATTAGGTCCACAGCCTGGAGTTTCTCTAACGTTGCCATAAGTTTATAAAATCAGCAGATCCTTAAAGATCCAATGTTTTTAAAAGCCCAAGAGAACCTAATCAGTTGATTTGTGTTCAAAGGGCACATGCCTAGGAAAAAGAGAAACATTTGTTTTGTTGCGGTGCAGAATAAAAAGCACACTTGTGGCTTTCCAAATTATCCAGGGAAGTTCTGCACATCAGTTCCAGGTTATGAACAACCTGCAGAGCTACCTCTCATGCTTTCAGTTTGGCCACCTACTGCAAAATCAGAATCACAATGACAAGACTCTACAGAAGGCAGGAGCCTTGTCTCTGAAGAAATGCCACAGAAGCATTCAGAAGCCAGCCGTGCCCTCTACAAAGCCTGCACTGGTCCCATAAATTAATGGCCCCCACTGGCACCGTGAACAGGTAAAGCATGAGCTCCAGTTGAAGCTTCCGTGGAGTGCAGGAATCACAGACATCGCAACAACACACCTGGTCTCAAAATAGAAAGCTCTTGTAACACAGAGATATACTATATAAGAACTGGATAGTGTCAGTTTCCTTAAACCCATCTCTAATTAATAAACCCTCGATTATTTTTAAAGTTTGAGATCTATATAACTGAAAATATTCAAGTATCTATTAATCAGGGATGAGTTTAAAGAAACCAACACTATCCAATTTATGCACTGCAGTCTTATTTAGTAGGTTGGCTTTAACAGGTGGCTCACTATAACACAATGTGATTTATAACAGAAGCTGTGAAAAAGCTTGCTGTTACTGGCAGCATGGCCACCAAGGCAGACCTATTCAGATGTAAATAAATGTAGGTGTCACTTCCTTTCCGTAGTCCTCTAGCATTTGTGTTTTATTACTTCTCAGAGGTGGTGACCCAAGGTGATTGTCCGTAAATGTTAACACCCAGAAAGCACTGGCCTGGAAGTTTTATAATGGCTGTCTTCTATATACCGTATTTTTTTGCTCTATAAGACTCACTTTTTCCCTCCTAAAAAGTAAGGGGAAATGTTTGTGCGTCTTATGGAGCGAATGCAGGCTGTGCAGCTAACCCAGAAGCCAGAACAGCAAGAGGGATTGCTGCTTTCACTGCGCAGCGATCCCTCTTGCTGTTCTGGCTTCTGAGATTCAGAATGTTTTTTCCCTTGTTTTCCTCCTCCAAAAACTAGGTGCGTCTTGTGGTCTGGTGTGTCTTATAGAGCGAAAAATACGGTAAATAAACTGCCCTTGAAACAGAGTTTGCTTCTGTGGCTATTTTAAAGACTTTTGTCAGCGGAACCCCCTAGAATATACTGTACATCTATCATATCTCACATCATAGCAGATTCCTATGTAGAGAGACTCTAACCAAACATTATCGTTCCAAGCTTAAAATAGCGTCCCAGGGGTGTGTGGTGGCGGCGAGAGTCCGGGGGGGTGCTGGCGGCGACGAGCATCCCTGGGAGGACGCTGTCCACAGCGATGTCACCCCCCCCCCAGGGATGACACCCAGGGCAGGGCGCACCCCCCTTTCTCTGCCAGTGATACTTCTAAAAGGCTTGTTTCTGTGTGCATGTGATACATCACTTCCGATCTGCAAGCAACTGCCTGTTGCGGCTATTAGTTGTAAGAGCAGTAACAGCTTTCAAAAGGTGAGTGCCATTTTTAATGTACTCTGGTGCATCTACCTCCCATTACACTGACACTACACACAATCCAGACTAAGTGAAGTACTTTTAAGGGCTGTTAATTTAAATGGAAGACACAAAATCAATGGGACACAGAAGAGCTTAACTGTGGCTGGATCATGGTCAGCAGGGGAGAGGGTTGAGTGGAATGGCAGTACAGTTAAGAACAACATAATGATATAACATCATTTCTATTTACAGAATGATTTCTCCAGTCTTTTTATTTATGCTGAAGATGGATCAAGACGTGGCTGTTTGTCTCTGGGTGTTTTAATGGATAACATGCACATGCGTGAGAACACTGCATCACAATAATTGACTCGTGTATGACAGTCCCTATTATTTTCATTGAAAAAATGCCAATCTCTCTGCTGCCTTATTGTGAAATCAGTTTGACATTAGGGAATTATTCCTGTCCAGAGGACAGGACCCATAAAGTGTTTACAATACAGCCCTGTTATAGTGCTTAAGGTTCTTGACGCAGGCAGTTTATGATGCAATGCATCCAGTATCATACTGTCTAAAAGAGACAGTCACTTACCTTTTTGACTTCATATTTAATTGCCAGTTTGACACGACTCAATGAAGCTCTGTGCCTTTGTGTTTCAACTGGCTCAGCCTCCAAATCTCCATTTAGAATGGATTCTACCTCTTCAGAGTCTCGGCAGAGATCAAGGACGCCAACCACAAAATCCTTGCATTGCATAGACAGCTTGCGATAGTCATTCTAAAAAACAGACAATAGTTATTGAGTCACATCAATTCATGTGGAACTGATTTAGTAATGTGCATTTATTTAGCATATGTACATTCTGCAGATGACTGTCTAGGCTGGATTGCACATTTCTGCCCTCTTTTTTGTACATGGTATTCAAACGATACTTGAATTTGCATAGCAACACAGATACCAACGTGCACAGTGAGACAGGGAGGAAAGACAAATGCAGCACTATGTAGGTCCTCAAATTAGTGTATTATTAATTGTTATGATTTACTGTGGCTTTCCACAAAAGCTGCATCAAAACGGCTTACAGATCCATTAAATACACAAGGCTTGAAAACATTTAAAAAACAAATACATAAAAGAACGAGTTACAGATAGGTAGCCGTGTTGGTCTGCCATAGTCAAAACAAAAAAAATTCCTTCCAGTAGCACCTGACTTAGTTGGTCTTTAAGGTGCTACTGGAAGGAATTTTTTTTGTTTTGACATAAAAGAACGGTTTATCTAAAAAGTGCTCATGCAGCAATGAACCTAACCCCACCCAACTTTAAGATGAGCAAGTAAAAAATCACATGGGTTATGATCCAAATTAATCCACCAAAAGCCTAGGTAAACAGGAATTTCTTAGCCTGGCATCTGATAGCTGACAGTGATGGCACCAGGCATGTTCTTCTGGGGAGAGCATTCTATCAATGGGGACCAACCACTGAACAAGCCAGTTCTTACCACACTCCACACATTTCTCAGAAGGGGCACATGGAGAGGGGCCTATGATGACGATCGCCAAGATCCCAGTAGGTTCACAGGAGGAGTGTACAGTAAGGGCTGCTCTCATATTTGGTTTTGGTCCAAGAGACCAAAGTAATCAAGAGCAGCAGTTAACGGGGCAGGATGCTAGAGTATTCCATCATAGGGTACAAGTCAATCACGTTATTATCTCACCTCACCCTTCTGCTACTCCAGTTGTCTTTCATTTGTCTCTTACATTCCACGGCTCTCTGTAAATCTGTTATTACTGTCTGTCACCTCTGAAAAATGGTCCTTGTGTTCAGAAACTCCTTAGCACACCAATCTCATGGATTTCTTTTCAGCACTGTTAATTTTAGTATTTAAGTAAGCCTGGTTGCTTTCACTACAGAAGTGCTGAATACATTGATAATGTACCTCTCTCTTCCCTGCCCCATTTTAGAACTTTCCTTTGAATATGTCCCAACTTCCTCCTTATTCTCCCTTATTTCAGAAAAGCATTTAGGGTTGCGATCCTATGCCACTTACATGGGAGTAAGTTCTGTTGAAATCAATGGAGCTTACTTAGGAATACACTGTAAAACTCAGAGTTGCCAGCATCACCTATGACTTCAAAAATCATTATCTTCCTGTCCTAAGATTACAGAAAGGTGAAGACTCTAAAATTAAGGAGCTGATTTCATTTGTTTCCTGCCTTCTTAGTTGTGACTGGACTGAACTGAAGGGTTCAGCCAGCCTGCTTATATAGAGCTCCACTAGAACACAATAGTAACCATTTTCTGTACCTACCCATTCACTGAATGTCACTTTTGATCCCTTATTTGCATATGTGGACCTGAGTGAAAACTATCTACAGTATCCTCCTGCTGGCTCAGGGTGAGAATTTCAGTACATAACAGCTACACTACATAATTAACTTTTTTAAAAAAACACATGATCAACTTGGATTGTTAAAAATGTGGGCCAAGTAGATCCATGCAAAGTTAAGAAAGTCTGAGGCAACCTCATGCATTAGACTGCAATGCTACGCTCACTTACCTGGGAGTAAGTCCAACTGAACTCAATGGGACTTGCTCCTTCAGAGTGGACATACATAGGATTGTGCTGTAAATCACCAGTGGTAGCTCAACACACACCACCTCAAATCTGGCAAAAGTAGCTCAGTATATGTGGGTCAGTGTGCAAGCTCAGCACATGCTAAAGTGACATAGTTGACTCCATCCAGGTAGCCATAAGAAGTGGCTCTGCTTAATTGCTTGCAGGACCTGAAGCTTTTAGCGGGGGGGGGGGGGGAGCAATGACACCTGTGATAAAATTATGAGATGAGACCACTATCTTTCTCATCTTCCCAGCTGCCTATTGCACAATACCCGTCGAATGTTATTTTCTGGTTTATTTATTTAACATTGTGAGCATAAGCACTTAAAACCTTCCCCCCAACTTTGTTCTCTGCAAATTTTGAAATCGCATCATCAAAATCAATTCCTTTCGCTACTTTTTTTCAATTGACAAGATGGCTAAGCCATAGAGCCCAGCTTGACTCATAGTGGACCTAGGATAACTCTTAATTGAGCATTTTATCCTTACAACAACAACCTTGAAGAAGTGTGCATGCACACGAAAGCTCATACCAAGAACTGACTTAGTTGGTCTTTAAGGTGCTACTGGAAGGAATTTTTTTGTTTTGACTATGGCAGACCAACACGGCTACCTATCTGTAACAACAACCTTGTGAGGGAGCGGCCTGAGGGATCCATCGAAAAGGGAGATGAAGCTAATCAGCACCTGAGCACTTAAGCAGCTCTTTTTTGTCAAGACTTGGAGCAACAAGCTTGCAACCTGCCCAACCGCCTGTCAGAGGAGGGGAGCCGTCCTTTAAAGCCTGCCTGTCGGGGAGCCAGGTGAGATAGTTGGCTGGCTGCAGCTGCACCTGGGAGACTCTCCCCACCTTTCTCTATGGAAAGGCAGCGGTGAGGGAGTCTGCCTGCCTCCTCCAACTCATCTGCCCTACAGCTGGGAGGGAGGCAGCGGGCAGACCATTTGGGGTAGCACAGTGCCTGCACGCGCCAAAGCCACTGTGTCTCTCCTAGGAGAGATGCATGGCTCAGGTGCGCTGCAGGGTCCACGGTGAGTGCTGCCTGGCATTTTGTCACCCCCCTCAGTGGTGACACCTGGGGCAACCTGCCCCTACCGCACCCCCTTCCTCCGCCCCTGCTTTCAACACACACAAAATCACACACACGTTTAATCCAGGACCCAGCTGCTGGTCTCTTTCGTATGCTCAATTTATTATAAAGCTTAGTACCGAGTCTCAACTAAGCAATTACACAAACTTCGGAGTGCAAATGGTATTATCTGCAAAGCGTCTAACACATTTTAAACTTGCTCTGCAAATAAGAACGCAATTATGACAACTAGCTGCGATCTCCCTAGAGAACCGCCCTAAACGGCGGTTGAAATTAGGGCAGCTTGATCTTCTTGTCAGATTTTTGCCGTTGTTCATATTCTTCCATGGGAGTTGCATCTGGAAACCCAGGCCAGCCACTTCTCCTTTGCCTGGGAAACTGTTTGTAAGCACCCCTGGCTTCTTCTTAAAACCTTTGCTACCGAGTTAGAGCTGCTCTAACTCATATGTATAAGAATAGACATTATTGGCCAAAGCATGGGCCAATAATCACAGCAAAAGCAGCATGGCATGAGGAAGGACCATAGCTCAGTAGCAGAGTGTCTGCTTTGAATCTCTAAATAGGGCTAGAAATGAGACCCCAGGGAGCTTCTACCAGTCAGTGCAGACAATACTGAACTAGATAGACCAAGGATCTGCCTAAATATAAGGCAACTTCCTATGTGCCTTACATACTCATTTTAGCAAAAGGGAAGAGAATTTAGTGTTTAATCTATCCAGATATGTTTGTTTCTGATTTTTCTAGAAAAAGGCTTCAGCTCTAGCTGGTAGAATTATTATTATTTCAAAGTCATTGTTTTAATGTGTGTGTGTGTGTGTGTGTGTGTGTGTGTGTGTGTGTGTGTGTGCATTACTATCTTTGACAAGGATACAGTAGTGAAAGTGGATTTTAAATATCAGGACTGAGGCAAGTCATGAAAAAAAATCTCAGTGTGTTGGTATTGCTCCTTAATCACTCAAGATTTTTTCTGCATTATTCAAGTCCAACCAATCATGCCAAAGCATTTATAAAAGAATAATGCCAGCTAGATCTCCTTGACAAGAGATAATCTAATGAGCAAGAACTGCTGTTCTTTTAACAAATTAGAAGTTTTAAATTTTTGCAAAGTTGCAATATCCTTAATAGAATGAGAATTTCTTCACAGTTGCCAACAGTCCTAAGAGCCCTGGAATTCATCTATGCCAGGCATGTGGGGATATGCAGCATGAGAAGGCAAAAACCTATTGCATTTGCTCTGCCTCAAACGGTAATGAATGGCTGCATGATTCAAGTGATAAGCCTGATCCATTATAGAATGGAAAATCCTTCTCTGTCCCATTTTAGCCATAGATTCTCTTGAAGAAAGCAACCTCCTGGACAATCAGATAAACCAAGGCAACCAATTAAAACCCGCGATTCTATGCTTTCTCGCTGTCTCTCGCTTTGCTTTCAGAAGTGTCAGAAGGTGTGCTCTGTTCAAAGCTTGTGGCTTTCCGATAGCTTTGAACAGGCATTTCTATCTCAAATCCTGTAGGCAAGTTATTATCTCATATTTGATTCTCCTCTCAGCACAGAACAGGGTAAGCAGCAGCAGACAATTTCATTCTCACTTCCATTCAGTTTCCCTTCTGAAGCCAAAATCAGTTCTATATTAGACCAATTGCATTGCTTCAGACGACAACATTTCGGTGCCATTGTTCTTCCTAGTGTCATGGTTTCAGATTCATCCCTCATACTGGTCCACCCCACCTATCTCTGTCTGCTACCACCAGACTTTACATTTCAAAGCATTTCCCCACTAGTTATGAGGCAATGAATGAGCCACAACACAGTAGTCCCTTCTCTATGTTAACATTTGCAAATAATGCATATCCCAGACACATTACACGAGAAAGTTTTGAGACCTTCTGATAAAAGCCGTCCAAAATCCTTAAGGATACGTATTGCATGGCCAGGTTGACATTGTTTGTTGCAAATAAACGTAAGAGATGTTTGAAAACTTCCCAAAAAGTTATAAAGAAGACTGGAGTTTTGTGAATGAACCCTCTAAATGAGATAGTGGTTGATGACTCCTCCTTGTTGCTGATTAGATTGTTTTGTCAAGTTTGGACGCTGATAGGTACAGTATTGGTGTCCCATTCAAAATAAAAGGATAAAGTTCTGCTTAAAAAAATTTAAATCTTTATTTACTTACTAACTTTTTTATCCAGCCCTTCCTCCAAGGAGTTCAGGATTTCCCTGGCCTGCAACACAGTTCGTCAAGGCACACTAGTTAAATGGGTTGACAACAGGCAACCAATATTAGTGGTAGAACTGGGCTTCATAAATAAAGCAGTAAGATGCCTTGAGGGGCTGGGTTCTCATAGTATAATGCAATCCATCAGTGTAATGGAGCAACAAAGACAAACAAACCCCACAAAAACCTACAAAGTAACATTAACACCAAAGCCTGAAAAGAAAAACCAATCTGCCCCATATGTATATACATCAGTGGCTTACAAAGTAGGCCTAGCATTAGGGAATGCAAATGATCCCATTCTAATGCTCACATTCTCCATTCTTGAACAAGCACAACAAGCTCTTGAATCTGTGCCTTGAATCTTGAATCTGTTAAAGACAGATCTATTTCTTTCTTCTGGAATGGATGGGAGATTCCATCACCAGCCTTACTTAGCCTTTAATCGACAGTGGAACTTCCAAAGGTTACCTGTGCCTTCAAATGATATGCACTGGAGGTGTGTGGGTGGATTTTACTTTTTCTAACCTATCTTGAAGACTTTTCCCAAATAAATTTACGTTAAAGAATACAGTTGTACCTTGGTTTTTGAACAGCTTAGTTCTTGAACATTTTGGCTCCCGAATTCCACAAACTGGGACTGTTCCGGTTTGCAAACTATTTTTGGAAGCTGAACGTCCAGTGGGGCTTCCGATTGGCTGCAAGAGCTTCCTGCAGCCAATCAGAAGCTGCGCTTTGGTTTCTGAACATTTTGGAAGTTGAATAGACTTCCGGAATGGATTCCATTTGACTTCCAAGGTACAACTGTATGTCATTTAAAGACTATGACATGCAGTTACGGTCTTAATTTGCTACTGTATGGGCTGGAATCATTTGCTCTGTTGGTACATAGTACAAGAATGGTATAAGAACAAACATAGGTAAATGCTGCTGTTTCTGAGTGCAAGTCAAAGCTGACACCTTACTATTTAGGTGCTGCCACTGTTTGCTTGGGTCTATATCTCTCCCAGTCTTTGCCAGACACTTTTGTTCTATTAATAATATGATCTATGATCAGTTACAGTCAGTAAACTACAATGTCATGCTTTGATTAACTGCATGCTTTATGAGAAGCTGGGATAGTAGAGCCAAGCCTTGAAAGAGTTTATTATGGTCTGTAATAGCTGCATGTTCAACTTCCAGGATTATAGTCTTCCTTCAAACAATATTTTTGTAACTTCAATAAGTCAATTTTATCTGGATACAGAAGATCTGGATACAGAAAATAAAAAGTAAGGAAGAAACGTATTTCTGCACTACACAACAATGCATCAAATGTATTATACACTACACAGCAAGGAATTGTCTTAGAGTTTCAGTACAATGTATAAAATAAAGATTCACAAATCTACAATTTAATAAACTGTTGTGTTGCAGGATGCATTGGAACAAGATAAGGTGCTTTCCTTGGTATGAGGTTGTAATACAAAACTGTGTAAATGAACTGAATGATGAAGTAATTACGTATTTAACTATTCAAATCCAAATCTAATGTCATGCTTACAAAATATGCAACTTGCAAAAAGGCTAAGTTTAATTTTTCACTGCACTTCCATCTACAATGGAAGGGCCATTGAAGGAGCTGAAATGTGCCATAGCAGATATTAAGTTGTACATTATGTCTGGCACTGCAGGGTTAAATACCCACATAACCATATACCATCACTGCCAGCCCATGCTGCCCACCCACAATTATCTCTTTAAAACTCTCTATGCTTGGAACAGGCCTCGTAGATTACTGTGTCTTTCGCCTCCTCACAATAATTTAGGGAAAAGTTAATTAGAGAAGCGGAATCCAACACTGACCCAGAAGGACCCCATTAAAATGTTTGCTGCAGCTGGATAAAATTGCCATTTGTAGAACCAATTTTGTTTACAATCTGCATCCACTGTCCCAGTTTCTTTTTTCAGAAAGACCTACTTCAGGATAGGGCTATCCTCTGTAACTTTATCAGGCATTTTAAGAACATGGGCATCATAAAGGGGCAGAGCAGAGTAATGCTTATCAGAGTCCAATTAATGAAAAATCTGGAAAAAGAGAGACTAGTCGGCATGCTACGACTCCATTATATGTATAGATGATCATCAGACAGAAAGGTGGGACATCTGGATAGATTTTAACAGCTGGCTCTTGGCACACTAATACATTTCTGGCAGATGAATGAGCGGTGTCCTTCTGAGAGGGAAATGACAAATGTGCGTAGCTTTTATAACTTGTAAACAACATTCTAGAGGTGTGAATAGAAACCGGAATACTCATTTAGGACCTAGCACTTGCTTTTCTTCTGGTAGCTCAGATGACATTATTTCAACAGAATGCACTTTAATAAAAACAATTATGTTCTGTTACAGTGAACAAACCTGTTTTCATCTATTCCAAGGGGAGTATTGCGTTTTTTCTGATTACACCCGGCGCTTATGAGGTATTTTCATTTAAAGCAAAATGGTGTTTTCAAAAAACATCCAGACATCACAGCAGCAATATTAATAGGAACAGATAAAGTGAGGGGGAAATAAATGTGAAGTGTTTTAATCCACCGAAGCCAATGCAGCACGCAGAGAAGGCACAGAAAAAAGAAGAAGCCTTACCTTGAATTCTTTTTCAATATTAGCCAGTTTAGCAAGCTCATTACTGAGTTCTAGAGCAGTGAGAACCGGGTCTTCGCTGGACAGAGACAAGTAGGCCGGGCTTGCCAAGCCCTTGTATGCATTTATCCTTGACCTGGAATGGCTGAAAGAATCATGCTTTTGTTTCTCAGTACAATCGTTGCACTTGCAGAAATAATCATGAGGTCTCTCTATCCTCGCCCCTTTCATTAACAGCATGTGCACCACCTCATACTTCTGACAATGGGCTGCTAAAATGATGGGTGTGATGTCTGGGGAGAATCGGGTGCCGTCTTCATCGTAAGAATAAAAGTCATCATCCTGGAGCTCCTGCTCACACGGGCTTAGAGTCAGCCGCTTGCTAGCTGCAAACCCGGGATGATTCAAGATTGCTTCCACAATCCGGACATACCCTTTGCTAATTGCAAGCAGCAGGGCATCTCCGATCCGTGCCAGGTTCTCCTTCTTCAACAGAAGTTCTGTCACTTCCAAATGTTCATTCCCCACAGCGAGCTGCAAGGCATTTTGGCCCATGTAGTCGACACAGTTGACATTCAAAGTTTTTGACTCTTCCAGCATTTTGCGTACCACAGGGATGTTCCCATACTCTGCCGCGTCCAGAAAGCGTTCTTCCTCTGCCGTAAGACTTGTGCCCCTCTCGTTGAACATAAAAGCTGGACCTCTGATTGCTTGCCGCCTTCCCTTTTCCCTCATCACAGTCATGCGTCTCAAAGAAGGGCTTCCATCAATGGTCCTAATGAGCAGAAACAAGACATTTGGAATATTTTTATAGCTGTCATTGTCCTGGAAGAGCCTCTCTAGAAATCTACACTTGAGCTAGAGTGGCCCAAGTTAAATATGCATACAATAGGTGAACATAGGTCAATCACAAAAAAAATCCACACTGCACACCTGGATTAATTGATAATGACCGCTCCCCACTTCAAATGGGGGGTGCTTTTTGTGTGGCCGCACACAGCCCCCTGATCCCACACAAATCCTGGCAATTAGGCCTGGCTTCACCTCCCCAAGCTGGATACCTGGAGGTTCCCAGCCAACCTCAGACAATAAACCAATCCCAGCTGGGGAGGTGTTGCCAGGGAAGTCAACCAGGTAGGGTTGGGACCGCCCTGCACACACAATAGAACAGGCTTCCTCAACCTCGGCCCTACAGATGTTTAGAGACTACAATTCCCATCATCCATGACCACTGGTCCTGCTAGCTAGGGATCATGGGAGTTGTAGGCCAAAACATCTGGGGGGCCGAGGTTGAGGAAGCCTGCAATAGAGGGTGGAACTTACCTGGGAGTTCGTCTCCCTACATCTGAAGGTTTAATAAAGTTGTGGCCAATTTTAATCCCATAACACATCATGAGTCATTATTCCACCCGGGGGTCGCCTGGGGTCGGGGGGTCTCCGCCTGGCCATGCAATAAAAATTTAACAACCACCTACAGAGCAACACCATTACAGCTCACTTAGAACAGGCGGTCATAGCAATATCCCTTGCAGTCTTGAAGAGGCATAGCTTCTTACAGACCACCTTCCGTATTTTCCATTTTCACAAACCCAAGCACAAGTTTCTGGACCATTGAACACTATCATCCCTGACTGGTAGTCATGTTGGCGGGAGCCGATGGAGATGGAGTCCACCTGCATCTGAAAGGCTACAACTCCCTCATACTTACAAGGCCGTGCAGAACACTTTGAAACCACAGGCTTTCATTTCCTTCTTCCCTTGCACCCTAGTACCCACCTCACTCGGGATGGTGAAGAATAATAAATTCAGCAAATGAAACTCAGTTTTTATAGGGCGAGAACATTCTTCTAAATGTACAGTGTTTTGTCAGCGGAGATAAATAGCCCAATAAATATATTGTGACAATGTCATATATTTGATGTGCCCAATATGTCTTCCCAAAAGAAATTACTATTAGAAAGTAGCTTGTATTTCATTGACAAGACTCTTGCCTGGCATTTGAAAAAAGCATTTTTCTTTTCTGTGGTCCTGCATATCCAGATAGCTAGCTAAAGGGAACATATATAATCAAATAAAATAAGGAACCAAGATGCACTGTAATTCCTGCACAACCAAATTGGCTATTGAAGTTTGAGAATTTAATGCCGATGAGTTTTTTTTAAATCTACTTACTGTGTAATGGCGGTTGCTTGTGATAAATTTTCTGGCAGGAGATTGCATGGGATTGGAATTTACTGTGATAAATGTTAGTTATTATTCAAGTATGTTTTAAATATATAGTTACTAGGAAAGTAGTCCTGAGACCTTCAGGAATAATGCAATGTTTAAATAAAACAGCAATTATAATAATAATCAATGTTAATGAAAATATTGTTGCTGTAACAGTTCAAGAATTAGACACCAAAACCCACTATGCCACAGTTAAGCACTTTTCAGTCCAATCAATTTCAAAGGCAGAACACTTAACAGTCCTCCTGAAATCAATGAAAAAAAAAAGTTATTAATTGTAGCAGACAGTAGGTTAATTATTCTATCCTGTTTGTCCTTATCAACTGAGAGCATGGAAGCTAGCACCTAACAGCATGTGCAACAAAAGCCATACTCAAACGGTCATACATTTGTTAACTCAAAACCAACAGGCAAGGTAGAAAGCAGAGGTGCAACCACACCCAGCATGGCCAATGGTCAGGAATGATGGGAGTTGTAGTCCAAAGTCTCTGGAGGACACCAGGTTGAGGAGAATGGTAGAGTGCAAACACTGAGTAGCAGGCAAACTCAGTTATTTTGCTCTGAAAATGGCAGCTAGCATGTTTTACAATAATGGTATTTCAATCAATCTAAATTTTAAACCTAGTGGAAATCACAAAAGATGCAAGATTGTTTGTTCCACATGAAAATGTGATACAAAATTATCCTAGCATGTTTTGAGTATCATGATGTCCTCTTTTTCCACCCACCTCTAACTGGACCCAGTTCTAAACTAACTGCAGTAATTTTTAAAAAAGTTAAAAACCAAATTTCCTCCTAATGATTTCCTGTCAGACGTTAATATCTATTATTAAAAACATTTGCTAGAAGGGCAATTATTAAAAAATAACTTGTAGAAATGCAGGATTTTCTGGAAGTCTTCTAGAGAAGTGGTTCATGTTAGCATGAAAGGATAGAGTCCTGGGATGTTAGTGTGAGACCAGGATGGGAATTTTTTCATCACTGGGTAGGTTCATATTCTTTTTCAATACAGTGGTACCTCTGGTTATGAACTTAATTCGTTCCAGATGGCCGTTCTTAACCTGAAACCGTTCTTAACCTGAGACTGTTCTTAATCTGAGGTACCACTTTAGCTAATGGGGCCTCCCACTGCCACCATGCCACCAGCGCACGGTTTCTGTTCTCATCCTGAGGTAAAGTTCTTAACCCGAGGTACTATTTCCATCTTAGCGGAGTCTGTAACCCAAGGTGTTTGTAACCCAAGGTACCACTGTATTCCCATTCATGTGTTTCACAAAGAGACACACAAACAATTTATACAGTGGAACCTCGGGTTGCGGATGTAATCCGTGACGGAGGCACATCCGCAACCCGCAGCATTCACATCCTGAAGCGCTGCGTCTGCGCAGACGCCGGTGCGATTTGGCGCTTCTGTGCATGCGGCAAAACTCGGAAGTAACTCGTTCCGGGTTTCCTGCGGTCTGCAACCCAAAAACACGTAACCTTAAGTGGCCGTAACATGAGGTATGACTGTACTTCCCACTTATCTCATCCCAGTCTTTCTTTCCCTCCCCACCCCCAACAAATACTGAACTGCTGGAAAAGTTGGAGGGAAATTTTTAAATCTTAGAATATGTTTATAATTTGAAACATTTTGTAAAGAACATCCACTGTGACGCATTGCAGCAAACTGAGACAAAGTATACAATACTAACAGTGCCAGCCCTGCCATTAGACAGGGGGCAAATGCCACCTAAGGCAGCAGATGCTGTGAAGTGGGGAGTAGCAGCAAGTTGTTGGGATGAGAGAGCAGTGTAGGCCAAGAAGCCTGTCCTGAGCCCTCTAAAACAGCCTTAAGGGGGTGCTGTTCCATCATCAGTGCTGAAACAAGGTTTGAATGGCCTGCCTTGCAAGCTTCTGCAGATGGGACTGGGGAGATGTGGCGCCATCTTATCCTTCACTCAAGGCAACAGCATGACTCAGGTTGGCCCTGAAGACTCGTATGAATAAGCAGCAATATTGTCTGAATTAAAAAATGCACACCATTAGCAGCCTTCTTTTTTTACCTAAATATTCTGTTTTAAATTTAAAGGCTATAGGGTGCTGTTAAAAACAACCCCCTCTCTCTGTCTCTCTCAAACTTTAATTAATGGAATTTGAAAGCATTTGCTACTTACAAAGCTAAACCCAGCAAAACATTACCAGAATATATAGCTAAAAATGGCAGCTGTAGTTCTTGAATGTGCAAACTGAAAGGCTCTTAAGCTCTCTTCTGCCACCATCCAAATTCAGAATTGTGTCTTGAATTAATAACCTTTGGCAAATGCACACAACAGATGCTGAATTTGTTTGATAGTCCAAAGAGGGACCTAGCAAATCAGGAGTTAATTATTCACCTTTTATTTGCAGCTAGTGCGACAATAGCAAAGCTCTGGAATGGTTTTAAGTGCACTGATGTAGAGGATTGGTATTGTTAAGATTTGGCATATAGCCCTGTTAGAAAAGCTTTTGCATAAATGGCAAGTTATTAGGGGGAAAATAGAGAGAGATCAATTTGCAACCATATGGTTCCTTTTTACTGAATACACTTACATACAGGAGCACAGCAGAGCTGTTCCAGCACTACATAAGTCAGTAGGGCTATTATGGGGAGTGCTAGGTAATGGAAACAGACTTTGTCTTGGGTCCACTGGGGTCTCCAATTTCTGTTCAACGAAACAAAAGGAATGTACTTTCTTTCGCTTTGGTTACCTGTGCACGTTGTTAAGATCTTGATAATACTACATCCACCTAAATTGAGGGTGATTTTTGGTGTTTCCCCCCCGACCTGGTCTTCCTTTTTCTCTGTGAGGTGGGTGAATAGTGTTGCTTGTTTGGGGTTGTACTGAGGAGGACAGGAGTTCCTTCCTCTGTCTATTCACATTTTAGAAGAAAAAAAAAACTTTCAATAAAGAACTATATTATTAAAAAGTTGATGCATACAACTGAGGTGGAAACCGAAGCGTAGAACCATTTGCCACACTTGCTGGCACCTGGCCCTTTAATTAGGCCCAGATACAAGCAAGAAGGCACTAACCAGGCAATGAGGAGACCACATCTGGACATTGCCTGGAGACTCCACCTGTGGGAGAAAGATGGGGTGCTCTCCATCAGCAGGTTGGTGGCAGTGAAGGAGCTCATCTTCTGTGCCTTAGGCAGAAAGGAGGGGAGGCAGGAATGATATAAAAAGACAGAGAGAAGAAGGTGGAAAAACCCAATGGAGACATAAGGAGCAGGTTGGTCAAGCTGGAGGCTTAAATAAGGTGCCTCCACAGAGACTGGGGTGGGGGTGGGGAGTTCTTGCTTCCCTGTTGGAAGGTCTTCTTCAGACTATTCCACTAAGCTCTATTGGGCATGACCTAAGAACAGAGTACACTTTCTCTTGAAAGACCTACACTGGCTCCCAGTACGTTTCCGAGCACAATTCAAAGTCTTGGTGCTGATCTTTAAAGCCCTAAAAAACCTCGGTCCAGTATACCTGAAGGAGCGTCTCCACCCCCATCGTTCTGCCCGGACACTGAGGTCCAGCTCCAAGGGCTTCTGGCAGTTCCCTCGCTGTGAGAAGCCAAGTTCCAGGGAACCAGGCAGAGGACCTTCTTGGTAGTGGCACCTGCCCTGTGGAATGCCCTCCCACCAGATGTCAAAGAGAAAAACAACTACCAGACTTTTAGAAGACATCTGAAGGCAGCCCTGTTTAGGGAAGCTTTTAATGTTTAATAGATTATTGTATTTTAGTGTTCTGTTGGAAGCTGCCCCGAGTGGCTGCAGAAACCCAGCCAGATGGGCGAGGTATAAATAATAAATTATTATTACCATTACTATTACTATTACCATTACTATTATTACAGTCTGGATTTAACCCTGCTAAGGGCATTGAGGCACAAGACCCTTGTTTTCCTTGGGGAAGAAACTTTCCTGGAACTCGGAAGCATCTCTGGAAGGAACTGACTGTCCCTATTGTTTGGGACAAATCATAACCTGAATGAAGTCTGATATAGAGCTGACCTGATGACACTTGGTGCCGTTCTTTTGACATTTTGGGAACATGCCCCCTTGCTTTTGACTGCTCCTTCCTCAGGGGTAGGGCACCCAAGTGAATACAGGAAAGAGCCCTGTTCCTTTAAGGGCATTTACTGTTCTCTAAACTTGCTCTGGTGTCATATTCACGCCCTAGTGATATAAACAAATGTACAGTGAAATCCTGTACATATCTGTTCAGATGTAAGTGCGGCGGAATTTAATTGGGTTTACTCTCAGGTAAGTGGGCAGAGTGTGGAAGCTGTAATTCTGGAAATGAGTTGATGCAACTGTCATAATAAATCCACTTAGGGGAAAACTATGTTCCTAGTGCAGGTGAAAGTGGCAGGGAAACCTTTTAAATAAATTAATAATATCTACATAATCTTGGCAATGGGAGCCTTGCTGGGATTTGTGCCAGCTGAAAGCCTTCCTGCACTGAGAGATGTTTTCAGGAAACTTTCTGCAGCAATACTAGGGAAATACTCCCAGAATAGCAACGCTCACTTACAGCCTCATATTTTTTTTTCCTTTTAGGTATTTGCATGGATCAGAACACATCAGTGCACATCAGAATCAGGAAGGCTTTTATTGCAAGTTAATTAGTACTGGATTTCGTATTACCTTTAGCCACACTTGCTTCATTAGCACATGCTTCACACTGCGGAGCATATGAGCTTCAAATTAAAATGCAATTCAAGAGGAAAGTACCTACTTTCTAACAAAAACGGGGCTGCTGGCTTCTGTATACCCCAGTGCACAGTGGCTGTGAAATACCATATGATGAAGTCTGCTTGTACAGTGGTACCTCGGGTTACATACACTTCAGGTTACATATGCTTCAGGTTACAGCATACACACCCTGAAACTAAGCACACATTGCAACCTAGTCTATTAGCTACAACAGGATGCCTCTTTCAAGCCCAATTGAAAGGGGAGGAGATCCTGCAGCTGTCAGGATGACCTCTGTGGACATGTGGGTATCTGTGGGCACCACATTGGCAAACCCTGCTGCATGGACCTCAGTGACTACACAGAATATTTCCAGAGCACTCCCTCATGTGAAATGTCTGAATATACCAGCAAACTACCTATATTTCCCATGTACAGTGGTACCTCAGATTACGTACGCTTCAGGTTACAGACGTTTCAGGTTACAGACTCCGCTAACCCAGAAATACCGTATTTTTCGCTCTATAACACGTACCCAACCATAACACGCACATAGTTTTTAGAGGAGGAAGATCCGTAGGCATGCCACCCGTAGGCATTTCCTCCATAAAACGCACAGACATTTCCCCTTACTTTCTAGGAGGAAAAAAGTGAGTGTTATGGTGCAAAAAATACGGTAGTACCTCGGGTTAAGAACTTTGCTTCAGGATGAGAAGAGAAATCGTGCTCTGGTGGCGCGGTGGCAGCAGGAGGCCCCATTAGCTAAAGTGGTGCTTCAGGTTAAGTTCAGTTTCAGGATAAGAACGGACCTCCAGAATGAATTAAGTACTTAACCCGAGGTACCACTGTATATAGCTACACTTGGGAAGAGTCAAGCAAGTTTCTTCTACAATAATTTATAGAGGAGCAAAATAAGAGCAAGGAACACTCTAAACCAGGAATGTGCACACGCCCACAAGTCCTTGGTCTCTGGTGTCCTGTTGCTTAAGCACGTCGTGTTAGGTTGATTAATTGAGCGCTAGGAACAGCATAGAGCAGAGTTACATCTGCTGCTATGGCAGCTGGGTGGGACAGACTGCAGAAAATGCATTCCAGTCAGCAGCCTCCAACATGCAGAGGCCAAGGGTGGAATGAAAATGATGCTAGTGTTATTCATTCCATAGGGCCCTTAATGGCAGTCCTCTACTCAAACCATCTTAGAGAGTCGCATTATTGTCCATCTAGATAATTACAATTACTATTGCATCATCTAGACAGCATCTTAAAAAGCAGAGACATCACCTTATAGTTAAAGCTATGGTTTTCCCAGTAGTGATGTATGGAAGTGAGAGCTGGACCATAAAGAAGGCTGATTGCCAAAGAATTATGGTGCTGGGGGAGACTCTTGAGAGTCCCATGGACTGCAAGAAGATCAAACCTCTCCATTCTGAAGGAAATCAGCCCTGAGTGCTCACTGGAAGGAGCAGTTCGTGAAGCTGAGGCTCCAACACTTTGGCCACCTCATGAGAAGAGAAGACTCCCTGGAAAAGACCCTGATGCTGGGAAAGATAGAGGGCACAAGGAGAAGGGGACGACAGAGTACGAGATGGTTGGACAGTGTTCTCAAAGCTACCAGCATGAGTTTGACCAAACTGCAGGAGGCAGTGGAAGACAAGAGTGCCTGGCGTACTCTGGTCCATGGGGTCACGAAGAGTCGGACACGACTAAATGACTAAACAACAACAATTATATCATCAGTCCACAGCCTCAGTAAAAAAAAAAAAACCCTCAGAATGACATTGTAACATGTTCTGTGAACCACCCTGATTCCGGGTATAGGGCAGTATATAAATTTAATAACATAATAAAACAAAACATAGCATAACATAAAACATAGGGGTGGGAAACCTTTGGTCCTATGCATGCTGTTGTACTCCAACTCCCATCAACACAGCAAATAATGAAGGATGATGGGAGCTGGAATCCAGCATCACTTGGAGGGTCACAGGTTCTTCATATCAGACATGTATCATACTCTTGGATGTTCAAAGCACTACACACATAGACACATTATCTCAGTAAGCTTTGCAGCAACTTTTCTAAAACTTGCCAGAATTGCTACCCTCAGTGTTATCATCATAACATTACAGATGGAGGACTAAAGTTGAGACAAGAGTGGCTTGGTGTGGTTTTAGACTAGTCTCACATCCGAGTGATAATGTAATCTGGACCATCCAAGTGACAGCCATCATTTTGGCCACTATGCTGCCCCAGATTGCCAAAGGCTTAACTCTTAAACTGGGTTTTGCATGTTCCCTTCCTACTGCTTTAGGACAGAAGAAATAGGTTGCAACTTGCAAATCTTAGTATCTCTAAGAGAGGAAGCAATGTACAGCACAATGACCTAACAACAACATCACCCTGCAGGCACGCAGATCCCAGGAGAGAGCAACTGAACTAGTTGGCCTGATTCAATTTGGATCTGGTGGCTGGGAGCCTGAGCGCAGTGCAGATCCCACAGGGCTGTATAGGCACGAAGCCAGTGCATGGCAAGGAGATACACAACTGCACTGAACAATTGCAGTGTGCCAAAGGGTCTCTTCTGCCAAGCATTGTCACAGTTGCTGTTCCCAGAGACAGAGGGACTATGTTAGAAGATGTCTGACCCACCTACTGCGTAAGAGTATTTAACTGGGAATTGCAAAAATTAAACAGGCAGCCTCTTACACATTAAACTACATGTCCTATCACAGAGCGCTGGGCATTCCTCTTCACTATCTTCCTACTTATTTCTAGCTCAGTTTCTTTCCTCCCCCCCCCCCCATGTAATATGGAAGCCACTCTCATTCATTCATACAAACATACACACCGATACACATTCAGAAGGAAGGGCGGGATACAAATTCAATGAATAAAAATAATTGCTATGCACACACTTTCCTGCTAACTCCACAGAACTTGTAGCATCCCATGATGCTCATGCTGAGCCGGTCTGAACTCTAGGTCCGTAGCGGTGCCACTGTCCAAGGTATTTGTGGCTTCAGTTGTTGTTGTTACAGAGAACCAGCCATAACCATATGGAGAGGATATGCAGGGCCCAGGGTTATAAATCAGCCAAATCAAATACAGAGAAGATGGACCACAGGTCTGTTGTATAGCACATGTACTGCATGCAGAAGGTCCCAGGCTCAACCCTTCCCATTCCCAGCTAACATGATCAGGTGTTTGTGACCCGAAAAGCCACTGCCAGAGTGGACAACACTGGGCTGGATGGACAAATGATACTAATTGGTATAAGGCACCTTCTTATGCTGTACCAATATGGTACAAAGACCAATGTGAAGAGCTGCCATACCAGGATTCAGAGACCAGTGTAAAGATCTGTGCATGTATGAATGAGGCTAGGGTTTTATTTAAATAGTAATTTTAATTTTCTATTACCTAAACTCACTGGGAGCTGCATGAACTACATACAGGAGATTTACTTCCCTGTATGTAGGGAAGAGAAGAGTGCAAAATATGAAGCTCAACATTAAAAAAACTAAGATTATGGCCACTGGTCCTATCACCTCCTGGCAAATAGAAGGGGAAGAAATGGAGGCAGTGAGAGATTTTACCTTCTTGGGTTCCATGATCACTGCAGATGGTGACAGCAGTCATGAAATTAAAAGATGCCTGCTTCTTGGGAGAAAAGCAATGACAAACCTAGACAGCATTTTAAAAAGCAGAGACATCACCTTGCTGACAAAGGTCCGTATAGTAAAAGCTATGGTGTTCCCAGTAGTGATGTATGGAAGTGAGAGCTGGACCATAAAGAAGGCTGATTGCCGAAGAATTGATGCTTTTGAATTATGGTGGTGGAGGAGACTCTTGAGAGTCCCGTGGACTGCAAGAAGATCAAACCTATCCATTCTTCAGGAAATCAGCCCTGAATGCTCACTGGAAGGACAGATCCTGAAGATGAGGCTCCAATACTTTGGCCACCTCATGAGAAGAAAAGACTGCCTGGAAAAGACCCTGGTGTTGAAAAAAAATTGAGGGCACAAGGAGAAGGGGACAACAGAGGACGAGATGGTTGGACAGTGTTCTCGAAGCTACCAGCATGAGTTTGACCAAGCTGCGGGAGGCAGTGGAAGACAGGAGTGCCTGGCGTGCTCTGGTCCATGGGGTCATGAAGAGTTGGAAACGACTAAACGACAACAAAACATGCTTAAAATTGGGCTCCATATTTCTTGTGGATTCCACTGCACAGTAATTATGACGGAGCATGGGGTGGAATCAGAACTGCTTGTATGAATCAATTTTAAGTTATAATTGGGGAGATTCAAACAGCTTTCTTCCTTGACTTAAGGAGGTGCACAGTCCACCACCCAAAAAAACCCTACCTAATTTTATATTCTGGGTTTGCCGCCAGCCTCAGTTTAATTAATTGCCTCTTTAGCAACACTGTATTTTATAACTCAAAACAAAGATCTCATAACAGAAGCTTTTCATAAAGTGTACACTGAAACAGAGTTATCCCTGAAGACTAAAATACTGAAAAGTGAAAGCAGGCTATGTCCCACCATAAACAGGAAAGATAATTCTCTGAGGCAAAAATTTATTCTAACTCAAGGCATTTTATTGCTTTTTAAAAAACCATTGGGAAGAAATGTATTATTGCTCCACAAACAGGAAAAGAAAATGAATTGCTGGCATACATTTAATCATAATCTTTATCTCCCCTGGGTATGAAACGGCAGGGCACAGGAAGTGGTTGGAGTGGGTGTTTGAGAGAATAAGCCATTATGGGAAAGGAACAAGAGCAAACAACAGTTGGAATTAGAGAGGGGGATATAAATGGGAATGTGGTTAGTAGGAAACCTTGCACTGCTCCTTTTATGCTGATAGATGAGGAGTTAGAAAGGAATGTGCTTCTTTCTTTACTTCCGTTTCCCCTCTTTTGCCATCTCATGTCTTATTTCACTTATGGTATCCACATACATTAATTGTTGGAGAACTGGAAATGCTATGGTAGGCCATCCATACTTTCTCCCTGTAATGCTACAGGGATAGTCTGGAAAATCTATCATAACATAACACACTTACATCTGCAATAAAATAAAATAGTACAAGGGCAAAAAAACCCAAAACCGAACACCAAGTACATTTCATGGCTTACTGTTGTGTGCATTCTAATAGCACTAACAGACAGTAGTGTTGCTCTAAACAGTGTTAGCAATTCATTTTCTGCAACTGGCACACGTCCAATTGCCACCACATGGAGATTTCTGGATGCCAGATTGGCTGCTGACATCTCCATCTGCCTGGCCCCACCAGCTTTCTTGAGCAGGTGCGTGGAAGAGCTTATTTATTGCATTTATATCCCACCTTTTCATAAAGTGTACGTGGTTCACCCCTCTCCTCAGTTAATCCCTGCAACAACCCTGTGAGGTAGGTTAGGAGGCTGTGGCTGGCCCAAGGTGACCAGTGAGCTTCATGACAGAGTGGGGTTCAAACCACAAGCCTGAGGTTAAGAGTCTCATGCTCTACCAACTGAGCTATCCCAGATCATGGACCATTGGTCTGACTTCCCAAGTTCTATGATACCACAAACATAGTGCTTCACAGAGGCACTGCTAGAATGTCCTGGCAAAAGGCTCCCCCAAATTAAACATAGAAAGGCCTTTATATTGTGAGTCCCTTGGGGATACTTTGTACAAGATAGGCCAGAAGTCTAAATACAAAAATATTGAAAGCCACCCTTCCCTGTTTGTACATTTAGTAAAGACCATAGAGAGAGTACCAATCAAAAATAAGCTCCAGACGACAGCAAAAACTTCCAAATTAGAATCTTCTTTTAAGTGTCCTCCATCTCTTTTCTTTTCCCAATGTGACATTCTTCACTTTGACAAATTTGTTTGGCCATGTGAAAATACAAAAAAAAAAAAAGTTTGGAGGAAAGGTAATTTATTTTTTTACTGGCAGCAGAACAGAACGGCTGCAAGACCTGAACTGACACAGGAAGTGGAGCTTCTCAGCAGCTATTCTAGTGGTCTGAGAAAAACACCCCTGACTCATCTGGGTGTATTAAACAAATGCTTTCAATGTCAATTAAATGTATTCAGCAGGATATTAAAGCATGCTAGACTGAGCCGCTGTCTCACATTTTCATAAACTCTTCTCGCTTGGACATTTAAAATGTTCCTTTTTATTAGGATTTTATATCTATTTAATGCAAATATTAATAAAAGCTTTCTTTAGAATGCATGAAATCAGAGAGAGAAAGAAATGTTTTAGGTTTTGTAAAGAGGTCAGTGAGTGCTAAGCTTCTGTACCCAACAGAAACTGCCCAGAATGTTCCCAATTCTATGACTGACTTCTGGGAGGGAAATATTGTTGTGTTTTTTTTAAAAGGCAGGAAAGTAGCTCAGCAGCAACTTTGTAGCTTTGTGAGACTGTGAAGGACAGACACCAGGGGGTGCTGAAGAATATTTCTTCCAATAGGAACCAACTTGTTGTTCCATGTAGCTTAGTATTGGCTGCACTGACTTGCACCAGCTTTTCAGGGATTCAAGGAGTTTCTCCCAGCCCTATTTGGAGATGCTGGGGAATGAGACACATACTTTCTGCATGCCAAGCAGCTGTTCTACCACTGAGCTATGTGCTTCCCCCATGTTCCATGGGGGTTGGTGGGCTGTGGGGTTTAAGAATTTATGCATGGCCTTTTCTAAATTCTGCCTTTTGTCTTCTGCTCAGGATATCAAGACAAACTGAAAAAGGAAAAGGGCTACCATAAACTTATGCTGCACACTTATTTAGGAAGTCAATGGATTTACTTCTGGGTAGACATGAATAGGACTTCCATTGTAACAATTTCCAGCAGGGTTATCAACAACTGTTTTGTAAATTTCCTCCGTTGCAGCAAGACAGCAAAGAGTCTTGTGGCACCTAAAAACTAACAAAGTTGTTAGGGTATAGCCTTTTGTGAATTACAGGTAGCTTCATCAGATTTATGCAATGTTATCCTGATATATATATGGGTCAGGGGGACAGAAAACAATTAGGTCTGTGAGGTCAGAAGGAAATGACTTGCAGAAAATACAGGCGTTAATACAGTGGTACCTCGGGTTACATACGCTTCGGGTTACATACGCTTCAGGTTACAGACTCTGCTAACCCAGATATAGAACCTTAGGCTAAGAACTTTGCTTCAGAATGAGAACAGAAATTGTGCTTTGGCAGCACAGCAGCAGCGGGAGGCCCCATTAGCTAAAGCGGTGCTTCAGGTTAAGAACAATTTCAGGTTA
This sequence comes from Podarcis gaigeae, assembly GCF_964106915.1. NCBI lineage: Eukaryota > Metazoa > Chordata > Lepidosauria > Squamata > Lacertidae > Podarcis > Podarcis gaigeae. The sequence goes on along the minus strand of NC_139685.1, from coordinate 51,168,718 downwards.
AGAACGGACCTCCGGAACGAATTACGGTATTTTCCGCTCTATAAGACGCACCAGACCATAAGATACACCTAGTTTTTGGAGGAGGAAAACAAGAGGGGAAAAAATATTCTGAATCCCAGTAGCCAGAACTGCAAGAGGGATCACTGCGCAGCGAAAGCAGCGATCCCTCTTGCTGCTCTGGCTTCTGGGATAGCTGCGCAGCCTGCATTCCCTCCATAACACACACACACATTTCCCCTTACTTTTTAGGAGGGAAAAAGTGAGTCTTATAGAGCAAAAAATACAGTAAGTTCTTAACCCGAGGTACCACTGAAATTATACTATCGGCCTATGTTAAGTTTACCTCCCTATGTACTGTCTGCATTTCACTCTTCCTCTGAACACACGGTTGACAATCCTGCCTCTTCCATATATATCTAGAAATCAGGATAACACTTCATACATCAAGCTTAACATGAGTCAACAGTGAAGTAAAGCAGCAAAAAAAGCTAACGCTATTCTAGGCTGCATCAGCAGAAGTATAGTGTCCAGATCAAGGGAAGTAATAGTCGAGCTCTATTCCGCCTTGGTCAGACCATACCTGGAATACTGTGTCCAGTTCTGGGTGCCACAGTTTAAGGATACTAACAAGCTGGAACGTGTGCAGAGGAGGGTGACAAAAATCAGGGTCTGGAAATCAAGCCTCATGAGGAATGGTTGATGGAGTTGGGTATGTTTAGCTTGGATAAAAGGAAACTGAAGAGATATGATAGCCATATTCAAATATCTAATGGGATATCACATGGAAGATGGAGCAAGCTTGTTTTCTCCTGCTTCAGAGAGTAAGACACAAACTAATGGATTCAAGTTACAAGAAAGGAGATTCCAACTAAACATCAGGAAGAACTTCCTGACAGTAAGAGCTGGTCTTTCCTTCTTTGGTGGTTTTTAAGCAAAAATTGGATGGTTACTTGTCATGGATGCTTTAGCTAAGATTCCTCCATTTCAGTGGGTTGGACTAGATGATCCTCTGGGTCCTTCCAACTCTACAGTTCTATGATTCTATGATAAAGTGGACTGTAGTCGACTAAAGCTTATGCCACAATGAATTAGTTAGTTGTTGGTTGTTAAGACGCCACAAGACTCTTGGTTGACTGTCAAGACTTCTACATAGTACATTCAAATAAGAAAACATGCATCTATCAGTGGCTAGTTCCTGAAGACCACCTGCCCAGAATCCACCTTCTCTGGCTTGAAATAAAATCCAAGGTCTGTGGGAACTGTGTCCTTTTTCAATTATTGAGGAACTCTCAATTGTTATTTCACATCTTCCAGGCTTCACTGAGCCCTGGCTCAAATTAAGCTTGGCACCTGTGCTTACTGCATGCCAACCATCTCTGACCTCAATATTTTTCTAGCTCCACATTAGCTCTGGTGAAACAGAAATCCATTTTTCATTCCACCAAGAGACATTTTCTAACCTCGCATGTCAACTCTCAAGCACTAACAGAAATGATCCCATTTACAATTATTCCAGCATCTTTTCTGCCTGAGCCATTTTCTCAGCTGTATCCTTCACTTTCCAGTCCCTGACATCTATATTCCGTGGGTGTGCATCCAGACCTGCAATTTTTCACTATGCAACATTAAGAGACACGAAATCACACAAGAAGGTGACTAGTCTGTACTAACCACTGCACTCCGTAAATCTTGGCTCCTGTTTAGAGCTCCATTTCTCAGTTGTCCTACTCATCGTTCATCACAGAGCTCGTCGTTCGTTCCTTTGGCTGGTCCAGCAATATTTGCAGATACAACATTTGTACATTATGTGAGTTCTCAAGCAGGGCAAGAAACGGAGGCCGGCGCAAGCCATTTTGCTGCCTGGGACAAAGGTCAAAATGGTGCCCTTGTCCATTACAGTGGTACCTAGGGTTACATACGCTTCAGATTACATACGCTTCAGGTTACAGACTCCGCTAATCCAGAAATAGTGCTTCAGGTTAAGAACTTTGCTTCAGGATGAGAAAAGAAATCATGCTCCGACGCAGTGGCAGCAGCAGGAGGCCCCATTAGCTAAAGTGGTGCTTCAGGTTAAGAACAGTTTCAGGTTAAGTACGGACCTCTGGAACGAATTAAGTACTTAACCCGAGGTACCACTGTATTTAAAAATATTTATATGTTGCTTTCCAAGCAAAGTGTGCCTAAAGCAGCTTAAAACAATAACAACTATAAGTATAAATATCAATATTGTTAAAATAAAAGCTAAGCTAGGATAAATCATTCCTTGTTCAGAAGCCAACTGGACTGGCAATTGCATCTTATATCAACACAGGCAATGGGACAGCATCTTCTACCACACCCAAGGGAAGCAGCCTAGTTTGGCAGGTGCAGGCCAAATTGCACAGCACACACACAGCTTCATCCGCCCCACAGCCCTAAGCATCTGCCACCTGAGGCATCCGTCTCACTCTGCCTAATGGTACAGCCGGTCCTGTTAGATACCCTCAGTACATACAGAAAGTGTGCTCCCCCCCCCCCCCAATGTGAATGCCTGGGGAATCCAGAATGAATAGCAAAATCCATGGGCAGGGGGCAATGACCATGGTGCTAAATTAGCCACCGTAGTTACAACCATCCTTGCAAACCAAGAAGAAGAGGAGGAGGAGTTTGGATTTGATATCCCGCTTTATCACTACCCGAAGGAGTCTCAAAGCAGCTAACAATCTCCTTTCCCTTCCTCCCCCACAACAAACACTCTGTGAGGTGAGTGAGGCTGAGAGACTTCAAAGAAGTGTGACTGGCCCAAGGTCACCCAGCAGCTGCATGTGGAGGAGCGGGGACGCGAACCCGGTTCACCAGATTACGAGTCTACCACTCTTAACCACTACACCACACTGGCTCTCCACCCAAGCACCCACTTCATTTCATTTATTTTTTTTACAACTTTATAACCCACCCTTTTAGAAAGTTCTTTGACTGGTTGGGGACAGCTTATCTGAAAGTGCCCCAGATCTTGAGAATCTTCCTTATTCTTGGCAATTGTCCCTCCCTTTCTCCTTCACAAAGGTCACCTCCCCGTTGCTGTACGGCGAATTTGAACCCATGCAAGGAGCAGCTTTTGCTCATTTCACCTTCTAAATTCTTTCAGAAGAAACGAAGCACAGAGACTTCCATGGTCTCTCTCAAGGTTCTCCTTCCACACACGTGTTCCACCTCCCCCCTTAGCAAATTGCAGCAAATTGGGGGGTAGGAATAAGATGACTTAACAAAAAGAATGGCCCTACTAGATCAGGCCAGCGACTCACCTAGTACAGCTTCCCATTCTCATAGCGACCAACCAGATGTTCATAGGAGGCCTGCAAGCAGGACCTGAGAACAATTGCAATCTCTCCTCCTGCGGTTTCCAACTACTACTATTCAGAAGCATCCTATCTCTGAACAAGGAGGCAGCTGTATAGCCACCATTGCTAGTTGTGAAGGACAGAATTATCCTCCAAGAATTTCTCTTTCAAAGCCATCCATATTGGTGGCCGCCGCTTCCTCTCGTATGAGCAAATTCTTGAGCAAGTTAGTTTTTGCTTTGGTAATACCTTTAAAATGCAGTCAGCAATTCTGTAAAGGAAAAAGTGCATATTGACAGAAAATGCAGAAAGATTCATTTTCAGGGACAAAAGTGGACTGGAACCAGAGTGCTGCAGGTACAGACACACACAGTCCAACTCCTAATGCAAACTGCAAGAGCAATCAGTGGAGTGGATCAGGACTACACTCCAGAATGCAGAGAACACAGAATCCCAACAAACAGTAGTAGCAACTAACAACCAAGGCAGGCAGGAATTCCTGCACCTACCCACACTTGATGTCTATCCTTTCTTGTTGAATAAAATAGTTCACTTTCCAACAGGTATTTATTGTGGCATCGCTTTTTGCAGCATCTATGCAAATAATTGGTGCCGAAATGCCAGCCCATATCCTCACCCCCATTTAATGTGGATTTACCCTTTCTAGGGAAATTCAATTATTATTATTACTATTATTATTCAGTGGCGTAGCGTGGGGGGTGCAGGGGGGGCTGGCCGCACCGGGCGCAACATCTGGGGGTTAGGGTTAAGGGGTGCAAATCCACGGGTTAGGGGGTGCAAATTACTTGCCTTGCCCCGGGTGCTGACAACCCACGCTACGCCACTGTTATTATTTAAAAAAACACCTGTTGTCAAATTCAATGACTCCATTGCCACAACCCATTTACATCATGGAGCCCCCATGTGAAAACACCCTGCCCAGTCTTATGAGGAGACAACTCTTGGCAGCCTTATTTTCTCTCTCCGCTGCTAGCCTTTTAAGCTTTTCGACCTGGAGCCCAACCAAGTGGCATCCCCTTTAACCAGATCCTCCCTCGACGGCAGTCAACAGTTCCTGGTCCTGTTGCCTTGCCACCGTCTCCTCGGGAGTAGGAGGAAGAGCCCCTGTCTCTCATAAACCCAGGAAAGCTGATCCGGGTCGCTTTGTCGCCCAGGAGCCAGAGGAAGAGAAATCCCAATACTTTGATCCCCAACCCTCCGACGGAGATCAACCGCGGATCCCTTCCCGTCCAAAACTGGGGGCGCCCCCGAATCCCTCGTTGACCTAACCCACGGGGAGGACTGCTAGGGTAGGGGGGGCCGTCGGACTTACATGCTGCCCAGCATCGGCGAGGGCGGGTAGCAGCCGTAGGTTTCCCGGTGGGTTTTCACCGCCTGCTGCTGCTGCTGCTGCTGGAGGGGCTCCAGCCCCCCATTGACTCCCCTCCAGCCCCGGCTGGAGCGCTGCTGCTCCGCTTCGGGCGCCCCCTCGTCCTCTCCGTCGTCGCCTCCTTGCTGCTGCTGCTGCTGGAGGGGGAAGGTCACTCGGCTGCCCTGCTCCTTGGTCCTCTTGCCCTTGCTGGACATGCTGGCGTGGACCCGCGGCCGCCGCGATGCTGCTCTGCAGGCGCCGTTGCCGCCCGCCCGCCCTTTCGGGAGCTACTTACTGGCTGGTGCCGGGCAAAGGAAGAGGGCGGGCGGCAGGCAAGCGCTGGCCAGCCAGGGAACACCCGCGCAGCTCGAAGGGGCGGCGGAGCTCTTCGCCAATCAAGGCGAGAGGCTCCCTCCCGCCTTCTCTCGCCAGGCGGCTGCCCTGGATGCTGCTGCTGCTGCTGCTGCTAGTCGAAGAGGCAAGCATCTGAGCGTGGACCGAGGGAAGGGAAGGCACTCCAAGCGGCGGAAGCCGGCCGGCCGCTCTGCCTCCTCTCTCCTTTTCATTATCTCGTGCTAGGACAGGCTCATTACTCAGGCAGGCAGGCAGGCAAGGAGGGAGGGAGGGAGGGAGGTAAGTCAGCAAGCATTTGAGAGCATCAGTCCTTTAGCAAGCAGAGCAGAGGGAGGAGGGAAGGGGGAAAGGAGGAGTAGAAGTGTAGCCACTTTGTTGACAGGCCAAAAAGGAGGAAGGGGGAGCACATCTCTCGCCCCCAGTTGATGCTGGAGCGTTTGAGATCCACAGGGCGCTGCTCTAAGAGATGCAACTGCAGGTGCATCTCGGCTGCTCTAGGCTAAGTGCTCTCCTCCAAGTGGAGCAAAACTCACTTCGAGGCTTTAATGAGTGTTAATGGGAACAGATCACCCGCGTGCTTGTCGAGGATGCCAACTTCCAGGGCGAAATAAATACGCCGTCATCTGCTGCCAACAGCAAGGTCCTTCTGCATTCTGCTCGGGACGGAGGAATAAGTGGGCAGAAATCCGACCTCAGAAATGGCAGTATTTAAAATTATAAAAATAAAGTGGGATATCATTTTAATCTCCCCACAGCAGTGCGCTACTGCTGATCATAGATGGCCGTTCTTAACAAAGGAACTTCAAAGGGAAACGCCAGCATGAAACTGGAACTGATGAAGTTCCAGTGCTCCCCCCCTAAAAAAAAATTCTGGGTACTCTCGTTTTGACTCAAGAAAATCACCATTTTATAGTTCAAATCGTAGAAAATAAATACAGTAAATGGATAAAAGTAAAAGATTCACAAAATCTTTAGGGGTATGTGTACCCCCACATACCACCATGGAAAAAAACACTGAGAAGTTCATTTCCATCATTTTTGGCCAGAAGTTTATTATTATTATTATTATTATTATTATTATTATTATTATTCCACAGCATGTGTGAATTAGCTTACCAATGCTGGGATGTCAATTTACCTTAGTGAATATCCATTGTAATTATTTTACATACATTTTAGCTTTAATGTTATGGTAGTCACAGTGTGTACTTTTTGCATTGCATTTCCCTTCTAAGTTATTGCTTACAGTTCCTCCCTTCCGCAACTCTCATAGATACAGATATATCTATCTCAAACCTTTATTGGCATACATACAAGATTCCAGTAGGCTTCGGTACAATACAACCACTCATCAAAAGCCTGCATCTAACACTTAAATTAATGTTGTATAACACTCACGAATCCTCATTGCGTGTTGCAGAAACCTGACTGCTATCTCCATCTTATCCCCATGACCAATTTAGGGTAACATTTCATACATCTGAGTGAAGTGCACTCTAATCTACAAAATCTTATGCCATAATCTGTGTTAGTCTTTAAGGGGCCATATCCCTGTTGTTTTTACTGTTTACACAGTGTGTAGAAGGCAATAATAATAATGGCTTTTGTGTGTAATGGCTAATTAAGCGTGATTCACAAGAAAGAACGTTGAGTTTCTCTCAGGCTTGTCGTTAAAAGGATCTCCGAGTCTGTATTTTAAGTGGGTGCTCAGGAGAACATTAGAAATGTAAGATAGAAAGTGGGAAAATGCGGTTCTAACCAGAGAGAAAGAGAGCATGAGTGTGCCAGTGTTGTGCAATGGTTTGAGGATCAGACAAGGACCTGGGAGACTAAGGGCCAGCTCTGCCCTTGTCCATGAAGCTCATTGGGTGACTTAGGGCCAGTCACTGCCTCCCAGCCCAGGCTTCCTTAACCTCAGCCCTCCAGATGTTTAGAGACTACAATTCCCATCATCCCTGACCACTGGTCCTGCTAGCTAGGGATCATGGGACTTGTAGGCCAAAAACATCTGGAGGGCCGAGATTGAGGAAGCCTGTCCCAGCCCAACCTACCTCACAGGGTGGTTGTGGGGATTGACTGAGGGAGAGGGAGCAGCATGTATATAGGGGTGTATATGTATAATTATGTATATGGATATCACAAAATTATTCAAAACAGAATCTTCAAAGTTTCCACTTATGGAATAGTCCAAATCCCTTCATTGCCCCACTTTGTGGAGCAGCACCACCACCACTGCATCTGCAACTTGGCTGCTCATGTTGACTGTGGCAGGATGGGGTAGTGGGCAGAGGACTATCGGGTCTGATCTCAATGGCAGCTCCAGGTTGGCACAGTGATTGGGTCCAGATTAGGCCCAATGCTGAAGTGTGATGGCAATGAGAACAGCTAGGGAGCTTGTGGACCCTCAGATAGCTCATTCCACCCTCTGGTGGGCCTCTGGTGGTGAAGAACCCACCAGCCTGCTACCGACCCAGAGATAAATTTCCACTGAATTTCTCTCTCTCTCTCTCCCTCTCACACACACGAGCTTGTCATAGGCGGCGTTTGGACTGCTCTGTATTTTATTACTTAATGTTATAATAAGTAATATTGGGTTTCCCTGCATATTTACTTGTCTTTGACAAAATTACAACTAAAGACTACATTTATAGACTATGGAAAATTAAAGGGGTAAAGCTGAAAACAATGATAATACCATAGTCATCTTCCTCCTGTTTGAAAAGCTCATTGTGCTGTATTGTACAAGATTATGAGCAAAAAATTCTTGCAATTGTAAGAAGAACTGAATGTTTTCATCTGCCATTGTTACCAGTGCTTAATTCAATGCTCACTGCTACAGTCCTTCTGAAGGCAGTGGAGGGCTGACTAAAGACAAATCTCTTGCTGAATCCCCAACTGATTTTAAAAAGATATATATTGTATTTACACCTTGTTATAGTTGATCACAGAACCCATAACAAATGCATACGCAGCCTTATGGTTCATTCCTTCATGTAGTTAGGCCCCAAATTTCACATTACTGTACTATACTGTATGGCTTTCCTTAATACAGTGGTTCCTAGTCTCTTTTTCCAAGTAAATCACAGCCTTATGGTCATGCTTGGGAATCCAAAGGGTCCACTTCCTGAGATGGAAGAGCACACAATCTCCCACAACTGACAGAGAGAACATTTTTATGTGCTTGTTTTTCAATAATTATTCATAATATGTGAGTGAGTAAGCAAATGAATTGCTTACTTCCATGGGATCTGATGACCCGATACATCATTAAACAACAAACAGAAGTTCTGGCTCCAAAACACATATTCTCGTATATCTGGCTGTTAATACTTGCAGAAATGTTCAGAATGTCAGCATACTAGCAAGGTGGTGAAATGGGAAAGGTGATAATTCAGTAGCAGTGAAAATGTTTTCCATGCAAAAAGCCCCAGGTTTACTCCCCGGCATCTCCAGATAGCTCTGGAAGACACCCCTGTATGAAGCCCTAGAGAGCCACTGTCAGTCAGGGTAGACCAGTCTTGAGTGAAGCTCCATCCTGTGGGCATAACGAGGCCAAATGGACATCGTACATGACATCTGTCATGAACTGGCAGGACAGCGGCGAGGGGTGTAGCTAGGACTGGGACACACCTATGCAAGCTGGGGATGGGAACGGAGAGACTGGTGTAGGAAGCACTTACAGTAACAGAGGATGATGAGAAGATGTGGTCAGTACACAGAACTAGAGCTGCAGGACCCATCTCCAGAGCCAGAGGAGTCCCTGTCTCCATGGACATGGCAGGCTCTGAGGCATAGGGAGCAGCAGGAGGGGTACTCCAGGAGGCTGAGGCAGGTAAGGGCCCACAGCCCAACTCCCTAGCTTGCTAGATAGGGCTTGCTAGTGCTGGAAGGAGGTATTTGATGTCTCAGCTGAAGCAGGCTTAGAACAGGTGGGGGTGACATGCCTTGTCAAGCCCAGATGCTGCAATCAGCATGCAAAGGACAAAAGGGAAGCAGAGGTTCGGGGCTGTGTTTACTCAGCAGTCCATGTTGATGAGCCTTGACTTGGTCTTTCCTTGGGCTTTCAATCCCTTGCATTAGCACAGAACATTTGAACTGCAGTCCAGGACATATCTGAAACAGGGGAATAGCATTCTAAAGCCAGAATAAATTTGTTCTGCAGCAAAAGGATTGAAAAAAACCAAGGAACAGGGGAAAAAATATCCCAGATCATCTGGCAAATCATCCTCAATGTGCTTTTAAGAGGTGTGTGATTAGTAGTACCTTAGAATATACCAGCAGTGCAGACTAGATCCACAATTCCAGAACAGGATGCTAAAGATGATAATATAATTATTAGTCCTCTCCACATTCCACTTTGCTTATACATTAATTTTACTTTTTCTATGTTCTACTTCCCTGTTTCAAATACCAGAGGAGAAAAATCTGAACTTATCCTTCAAAACAACTGCTTAAAACTACAATAGTATATGCACTTACTTGGAACTAAATCCTACTAGAGTTAGTGAAACTTACTTCTGAGTGAGTATGATTTGGATTTTACAGAGTACTTTCAACTTTCAGTGCTCCCCCAAACCCACAAAATTGGTTCACTGCATAACTCTAACTCTTGGCACTAAGACAGCTCCGGAAATATCCAGCATTTTGTAGCCAGTGTTTACAGAACATTTTTTACAAGCAATATCCTGGATGAGTTTGAAGATGTGCTTCCAATCTGCACAATGTGAAATGTGCTAAGAAAAAGTACAATAGGGTGGATGAACAGAGAGCTCAAGGGATTAGTGCTAGGCTACGTGGGAGCATGAATCTTTCTTCTTTATACCTCCCGTATCCCCACTGTGATATCTGAGTGGCCATCAGGTCAACCATGGGCTAGGCCAGTTATTGTTTTTCTGCTGGCTTTTTAAGGACTTCAGAGAAATGATTCCACCATGGTGGTTATGCAATGTTACAATGACAGGTACCCACTTTGTTGTAGCCAACTTTTCCTGAAACTGCTAAGTATTGTATGCTATGAAAACAATGCCTCAGGAATACTTGGGTTCTGTATATTCCATCCTGTACTATCAAGATGGCACTTTCCAGAAATATTATAAAGATAATATACAAAAAACAGTCTATGGGTTTTCTTTTCAGCTGAGCAACATCTTGTTCACCTGATCATTGCTTAGATAAGAAAGACAGATGTTGCTGTACAGAATTCCCTGAGTAATAACAAATGAGATAGTTGGCATAAATAATGGGGCCTGATAGACTTAATTGCCAAAGCTGCTGTTAGAGTAATCTTTCAACAGGCATACTTATTTTGGGTAGGTTTTAAGCCATGAGTAATTTATGTCTCAGCAGGAACAGCAGTTTTAAAAGAATCTCTCTTTCTTATCAGCAAAGCAGCTGTATCAGAGACAAGTATAGTTTGGTAAAACTGGATTAACAAAAAAGAGGTTGTTTATAGAAAACCACCACTTCTGGTAGAATTGTTCTCCCCCTCAAACTAAGAGAAGTATAGTCAGTCACACTGACATTTCCTACTGAGGCAACTTATCTGACAAATGACAACCCTGAAATGAAGTGAGGCTGCTAAAGATAAAGCAATAGCAACTTTGATGGAATTCTGGTCAAAAACAAGGATGTCAGTTTTTTCTAACTATTTCCTTTTTCAGTTTCTATAAGCAATTCAGTAATTGAAAGAGCTCTATACCATTTCAGCTGAAATATGAATTTCATGTTGCCTATGGCATGAGGCATTCAGGTAGGGCTGGTCCAAGGTATTTTGTTGCTTGAGGCATACGAGAAACTGCACCTCTCCCCATTCAGTTCACAGAAGCTGACTAGATTGGTGGTTGAATCGGGTCATACCTGCACCATAAGTTTTAAATCACTATGATACCACTTTAACCATCATGTCTTTCGCCAAAGAATCATGGGAACTGTAATTTGTTAAGGGTGCTGAGAGTTGTTTGGAGACCCATATTACCTTCATAGTGATAATCTGAGTATCTTAACAACCAAAACTTTTTCCTAGGGAATTCTTGGAATTGTAGCTATTTGAGGGAAATGTGGGTCTTCTAATATCTCTCAAAGTGTTTAAAAAACTACAGATCCCAAGATTCTTTGGGGGGAAGCCATGACTATTAAGGTGATATAACAGTGCTTTAATTGTATGGAGGCACTATGTCGACAGTTGCAATGGGATAGTGTCTTACAATGTATCTGAGGACAGCAGGTTAATTTAAGGGGCATATGAGAGGCCTGCAACACACTTAGTTTTGATACTTAACAGTAGGAAATGGTTAGGGGTTGCTTAGAAGGAGCAACAGCTTCCGCTGCCCCCCACCAAGCATTTGTGGTACAGTAATTGCCTCACTCTGCCTAATGGTAGGGCTGACTGTTCACTCAGCCGTTCTGGAAACCAGAGACCCTTAAGTTACAAATTCAATTCAAAGTCATGATGAATAAATGAGGAATGTTGCAAAGCATATAAAGCTTTAGTTAATTAGTAATGATTTCCCTCCACAGCAAACAACTCAGCCCAAATAAATTTGCAGGAGGTTTAATCACACTGTAATTGGGAAGTCAGACATTGAGTTAGAGAGAGATGCACAACGGAATGGATACAGTGGTGACAATAAATTAATAACAGTAATTAAAGACTGCTTATTATGCAAGGAAAATCAAAACACAGTGTTCTCTCTTCATAATGATCAGTATTTTGTTTTAGCTATGTGCAAATTGCTATCATTATATGTTTTAACTTAGGCATGCACATTGCCTGCAATACAGTGAATGTTTTAAGAAACTGGGCATTAGCCAGTGAAAATTAAGATGAATAATACACATCATACATTGTGACATATTGTCACAAATAGCCACAAATTATAGGAGTGAATTTGATAAATATAGTGGGAGTGGCGGGGGGAGAGAGCACAATCTCTTACTGATTTTTCTAACACGGGTTAAAAATTAAAATGGGGATTGTTTTAATCTACTTTATGAAATAAAGGTGATTTCCTGGTTGCCACCTCAGTAAATGAGCTGCTTGCAAATTGGCCACTACGGGTTTTCCCAAAAGAAGTAGCTCTACTCAGCTCAAATTAGACACAGTCAATCATTTAGAAGACTCTGACCATCCTAAATGTTTGAATGATAATTAGGAGTTAGAGTCTGCTGTAAAGACTTTGACATACATTGATTCAGTTTCATTTCTTACCTATTTCAAGGGTCCATATAAGTTATAAATATACACATCAAACCTAATCTGACAAGAGTTCATAAAACTATCATCTCCTCCCAAAATAATCCACCTAGAAATGATAATGGCACATTGCTTTGGATTATGTGGATTATTCATAATGGGGATAATTCATCCTTTTATTTGTTTCATGGCAAAAATAGTGCTTTAGCAAGGGCAATATGCTGTACTATTCTCTACCCATTCTCTGCCATTGTTTTCCCAATATACTTTGTTGTCTTTTCATCCATTTACTTTGTACTGTGTCTCCTTCTTGGAAATAGTTGCATGGGTGATCCCAACCGATAAGGGATCCCACAGTGAACCGAATGGTGTCACAACTAATATGTAGGGCTACGTGCTGACATCACTGACGGCAAACAAAGCATCCTTCAGGAAACATTGCCTTAATTCTCAATGGCAAAACACCTTTGCATTCTTTTGATGCAGCGCCCTGAAAAATAGCTCAGAGGAGCATGCTTTGTAATACTGCCAGAAATGCAGGCCAAAAAAAATGGCCCCCTTTTGACTCAACTCTAATATTGGCTACAGTGCATTCTCTCAGTAGCTGATGCAAACAGAAAAGTCTGGCATTACTGAAAGGTTCACAATGACATGTTATGTGAGGGGAAAATCCTGGCTGCACTCAGAAGCTTTCAGAGATTAAGCATGGAGTTAATATCATTCACGAGTAATTTATCACCTATACGATGGAATATTTCTTATGAAATGTCCAACCCCAGAACCATTATCTTCACAAATTAAGTCATTGGCCATCGGACTGGAGAATTCTTTTTTCTTTTCTTCTTAGAGTCATACTTTACACGAGCCATCAAATAAGCTTTTGAGAAATCTATTTTCAGTCTCCTGTGGTACTAATTCCTATGTAGCAAACCTTTTTGTGTGAGGGAAGGTGCTGTGTCATCTGTTCTGATGCACAGAAATGGAAAGGATTAATTGCAAATGACACTGTCTCTGGAGAGCTCTTGTCGGATAAGTGTGCTCTCTCTGTCATGATTTTGGCTTCTCTTTTCTCTGTCTTTCCCCAATCTCAAGTGTAATTACAATACTTGCAGGAGATTAAAAAAAAACACCCACAGAGATTCACTTTTTATTACAAAGAAGGCTCCATGAAAATGGTGCGCTAAATGCACATATTGTCAGGAAATAAAAAACCAGGCCCTAGAATCTAAGAGCTCGTATACATTAATATTTAAACTCCTGTGAAATACAACCAGAATTAGAGTTTTTCCTCACTGTGTGTACTCAGCCAGACACCTTTGCAAATACATTTCGGCTAATTACCCTGATTTATTCTTCATGACGTTGCTTGAGAAGCTCGCTTGGAAGACAAGTGTATAAAATGGCAGTTCATATTTTCCTGCTTAATTACTGGGGGTGAGAGCTGTCCAGAAAACAATGTGGAAATGACACAAATGTGAGAATTTGACAAGAGTCAAGAGTGAGCTGAGCTCCTGTGTTGCTTAAACTCAAGAACAAGCCTTCGTTGAAAGCTTTGATGGGGTGTTCAGCCTTTGCTATAAACCTATCCTGTCCTGTGTTTAAGAGGAGCTTGCAGATCAAGTGCAGCTCGATCACCCCTGACTATTGGCTACAAATATTTATGGTCATGGTAGCACACAGTTTGACATTACCCTGGCTCAAAACCATCTGTGGGCTCAAATATTGACATTAACAAAGATAGGTACACAATTAAGAGCCTGAACTGTGAAGGCCATGGAGGCAGTTCTATTAAAACTTTTAAAAGATGGGCTTATTTATATAATTTTTACCCAACTCTTCAGCCAAGAAAAGGCACTGAGAGCAGCTCCCAGTTCATTAAAAAAAAAGTCAGGCTTACAACTTAAAAATGCATGTCACAAAAGCAACATGGGTTGTTAGGTAGTTGCAGGGGGGAAATGAACAAACTCAGGTGTAGGTTATTAATGAACTTGCCACATGACCTATTCTGTTATATGTTTAAGAGGATTCTGTGGATCTGCCTGGATCACATGCAGTCCCTTTTTTTGGGATCATCTTTGACCATTGACTACAGATCTCTAAAGTACCACACAGGTTGACATTGCCTAAGCCCTTGATGACTCTTCTTGTTAATCAGTCATGAAATGAGTTATCCTATTAGCTATGGTTTTCCCAGTAGTGATATATGGAAGTGAGAGCTGGACCATAAAGAAGGCTGTTCGCCGAAGAATTTATGCTTTTGAATTATGGTGCTGGAGAAGACTCTTGAGAGTCCCATGGACTGCAAGAAGATCAAACCTATCCATTCTGAAGGAAATCAGCCTTGAGTGCTCACTGGAAGGACAGATCCTGAAGCTAAGGCTCCAATACTTTGGCCACCTCATGAGAAGAGAAGACTCCCTGGAAAAGACCCTGATGTTGGGAAAGATGGAGGGCACAAGGAGAAGGGGACGACAGAGGACGAGATGGTTGGACAGTGTTCTCGAAGCTACCAACATGAGTTTGACCAAGCTGCAGGAGGCAGTGGAGGACAGGAGTGCCTGGCGTGCTCTGGTCCATGGGGTCACGAAGAGTCGGACACGACTAAACGACTAAACAGCAACAACATTCGCATAGAGCCAGTGCTCTGTAGTACTAGTTTCCTTCCTTTTATATACCAGTACTCATATATACCAAAAACTCATACAAGAATACAACATGGACTCTTATTTATTTATTTATTTATTTATTCCTATAAAACATCCTGTTGATGCCATGGTCAATGGTTTCAAAAGCCGCTAAGAGATCACGTAAGAAACTGGGTCACAGCCCCACCCTGCCTTTCTTTTGTTAAAGGTCATCCATGGGGGTGACTGACACCAATTCAGTTTCCTAGCCGAGCCTAAACCCAGACTGAAATGGGTCAAGGTATTCTTACCAGTAGCAAAAGAGAGTCCAGTATGGTAATAAGTAATACATATTAGAGTTTCGAAAGAAAACTCCTACTTCACACAAGAAGATTTCAACAAAGCCTGCTAAAACCTGGAAGGGCTAATTTATAAACATCACCCGTCCCTTTCAGCCCTCAGATAAGCTGTACTTTTGCTCTTCACTGTAATTCTTAAACTAATGTTATTCTAGAGCTACTGCTGTTCGAATTGCAGGGTGAATCACCAACATGTCACTTTAAAGGACCACAACATTTGCCTGCTCAGGCTGACACCAAGATAACCTGTAATTTGCTACGGCAACCTGTACTAAAGAGAGCAGGGAAACTCCACATCCATCTCCTGTAATTTGCTATGGCAACCCACAGTAAAAGGGGGGGGGGGAGACTCTATTCATTTGTTTGTTTTAAACTCTGTTAAGCATGTTTGGAAATATTCCAGATTTTCTCTTGCTGGTTTTGGTTTAGCCCCGGTCATGCCATGCTTCATCACGCAAGTGATCCATCATGTGCAACATCCTCTACTCTAGCGGTTACAGCCTGCTTAAAGAGCTATAAAGAAAACAGTCAGGGTTAGAACCTGCATATTTTGGTGCAACACAGCATATTCTGGTGTTAACCCATAGAAGCCTGGAAGTCTCCTACTCCTCTTTATATGCTAGGCACTGTGTAATTAAAAAAAGAGAAAGAGGGTGATTTGCAATCAAATGTTGACCTGTGGAGTGTTCCCTTTGCACCCACTTCCAGGATATTCTCCCCTTCATGGATCACTGCCTTGCCGTGGCGAAGGGGCTTGAAGAACTCAGAGAAGCTATGAACTATGCCGAGCAGGGCACCCAAGATGAACAGGTCATAGTGGAGAGTTTTGACCAAACGTGATCCACCTGGAGGAGGAACCGGCAAGCCACTCCAGTATCCCTGCCAAGAAAACTCCATGGACAAAGACAACAGGCATATAAAAGATATGACGCTGGAAGATGAGCCCCTCAGGTCGGAAGGCGTCCAACATGCTACTGGGGAAGAGCGGAGGGCAAGTACAAGTAGATCCAGAGCTGATGAAGCGGCTGGGCCAAAGCCGAAAGGACGCTCAGTTGCAGATATGCCTGGAAGCGAAAGGAAAGTCCAATGCTGTAAAGAAAAATATTGCATAGGAACCTGGAATGTAAGAACCATGAACCTGGGTAAGTTGGAGGTGGTCAAAAATGAGATGGCAAGAATAAATATTGACATCCTGGGCATCAGTGAACTAAAATGGACGGGAATGGGTGAATTCAGTTCGGATGACCATCATATCTACTACTGTGGGCAAGAAACCCATAAAAGAAATGGAGTGGCCCTCATAGTCAACAAAAGAGTGGTGAAAGCTGTACTGGGATGCAATCTCAAAAATGATAGAATGATCTCGATACGAATCCAAGGCAGACCTTTTAACATCACAGTAATCCAAGTTTATGCACCAACTACTTGTGCTGAAGAAACTGAAATTGACCAATTCTATGAAGACTTACAAGACCTTATAGAAGTGACACCAAAGAAGGATGTTCTTCTCATTATAGGGGATTGGAATGCTAAAGTAGGGAGTCAAGAGATAAAAGGAACAACTGGCAAGTTTGGCCTTGGAGATCAAAACGAAGCAGGGCAAAGGCTAATAGAGTTCTGTCAAGAGAACAAGCTGGTCATCACAAACACGCTTTTCCAGCAACACAAGAGACGACTCTACACATGGACATCACCAGATGGGCAGCATCGAAATCAGATTGATTATATTCTCTGCAGCCAAAGATGGAGAAGCTCTATACAGTCAGCAAAAACAAGACCTGGAGCTGACTGTGGCTCAGATCATCAGCTTCTTATAGCAAAATTCAAGCTTAAACTGAAGAAAGTAGGAAAAACCACTGGGCCGGTAAGATACAATCTAAGTCAAATCCCTTATGAATACACAGTGGAAGTGAGGAACAGGTTTAAGGATTTAGATTTGGTGGACAGAATGCCAGAAGAACTATGGATGGAGGCTCGTAACATTATACAGGAGGCAGCAACGAAAACCATCCCAATGAAAAGGAAATGCAAGAAAGCAAAGTGGCTGTCCAATGAGGCCT
The DNA here is from genome assembly GCF_964106915.1 of Podarcis gaigeae. Classification (NCBI taxonomy): domain Eukaryota; kingdom Metazoa; phylum Chordata; class Lepidosauria; order Squamata; family Lacertidae; genus Podarcis; species Podarcis gaigeae. The sequence continues at coordinate 51,151,437 of NC_139685.1, read as the reverse complement.
TACAAATAGCGGGGGAGAGAAGGCAAGCAAAATGCGAGGGAGATGGTGAAAGATACAGGAAATTGAATGCAGATTTCCAAAGAATAGCAAGGAGAGACAAGAAGACCTTCTTAAACGAGCAATGCAAAGAAATAGAGGAAAGCAATAGAATGGGAAGAACCAGAGATCTGTTCAAGAAAATTGGAGATATGAAAGGAACATTTCGTACAAAGATTTCCACAATAAAGGACAAAAGTGGAAAGGACCTAACAGAAGCAGAAGACATCAAGAAGAGGTGGCAAGAATACACAGAGGAATTATACCAGAAAGAAATGGATGTCTCGTATACCCCAGGTAGTGTGGTTGCTGACCTTGAGCCAGACATCCTGGAAAGTGAAGTCAAATGGGCCTTAGAAAGCACTGCAAATAACAAGGCCAGTGGAAGTGATGGCATTCCAGCTGAACTATTTAAAATTTTAAAAGATGATGCTGTTAAGGTGCTACACTCAATATGCCAGCAAGTTTGGAAAACTCAGCAGTGGCCAGAGGATTGGAGAAGATCAGTCTACATCCCAATCCCAAAGAAGGGCAGTGCCAAAGAATGCTCCAACTACCGCACAATTGCACTCATTTCACACGCTAGCAAGGTTATGCTTAAAATTCTACAAGGAAGGCTCAAGCAGTATGTGGACCGAGAACTCCCAGAAGTGCAAGCTGGATTTAGAAGAGGCAGAGGAACCAGAGACCAAATTGCAAACATGCGCTGGATTATGGAGAAAGCTAGAGAGTTCCAGAAAGACATCTACTTCTGCTTCATTGACTATGCAAAAGCTTTTGACTGTGTCGACCACGGCAAACTATGGCAAGTTCTTAAAGAAATGGGAGTGCCAGATCACCTCATCTGTCTCCTGAGAAATCTCTATGTGGGACAAGAAGCTACAGTTAGAACTGGATATGGAACAACTGATTGGTTCAAAATTGGGAAAGGAGTACGACAAGGCTGTATTTTGTCTGCCTGCTTATTTAACTTATATGCAGAATTCATCATGCGAAAGGCTGGGCTGGATGAATCCCTAGCCGGAATTAAGATTGCCGGAAGAAATATCAACAACCTCAGATATGCAGATGACACAACCTTGATGGCAGAAAGTGAGGAGGAATTAAAGAACCTTTTAATGAGGGTGAAAGAGGAGAGCGCAAAATATGGCCTGAAGCTCAACATCAAAAAAACGAAGATCATGGCCACTGGTCCCATCACCTCCTGGCAAATAGAAGGGGAAGAAATGGAGGTAGTGAGAGATTTTACTTTCTTGGGCTCAATGATCACTGCAGATGGTGACAGCAGCCACGAAATTAAAAGACGCCTGCTTCTTGGGAGAAGGGCAATGACAGGCCTAGACAGCATCTTGAGAAGTAGAGACATCACCTTGCCAACAAAGGTTCGTATAGTTAAAGCTATGGTTTTCCCAGTAGTGATGTATGGAAGTGAGAGCTGGACCATAAAGAAGGCTGATCGCCGAAGAATTGATGCTTTTGAATTATGGTGCTGGAGGAGACTCTTGAGAGTCCCATGGACTGCAAGAAGATCAAACCTCTCCATACTGAAGGAAATCAACCCTGAGTGCTCACTGGAAGGACAGATTGTGAAGCTGAGGCTCCAGTACTTTGGCCACCTCATGAGAAGAGAAGACTCCCTGGAGAAGACCCTGATGTTGGGAAAGATGGAGGGCACAAGGAGAAGGGGACGGCAGAGGACGAGATGGTTGGATAGTGTTTTCGAGGTTACCAGCATGAGTTTGAGCAAACTGCGGGAGGCAGTGGAGGACAGAGGTGCCTGGCGTTCTCTGGTCCATGGGGTCACGAAGAGTCGGACACGACTAAACGACTAAACAACAACAACAACAACAACCAGGATATTCTATTCTACTTCCATTCCTACTTGCTTGCCAGTTTTCTATCCCTAACCCCTGCCTCCTGCAGCCTGCCAGCATTCTATGGCCACTGTTTTTGTCCTCCTCCCTTAAGGTTCCCCCCCAAAACTTGTTTTTATGTACTTCTCCCAAGCTGGCTGGTACAGGTACCCACCCCCTTGTATGTGGATTGGACCATTATGGCTACACTAGGACAGGCACTCAGATTTTAGAGTGTTATTGGTATATAAATAAGATTCAACAGTTGCACTTATCCATTTACGAATACCCTTTTGTTTGTTTCTAAAAATCCCTGGGCAGCACAGGGCATTGCCTGCTAGTGGATATATAAATAAGATTGCATGGGAGCAGAAATTGCTGGTGTTGGCTTATTTGTCCCATGTCCAGAATGGAAATCAGTTCAACGATGCCATCAGTATTTGCTGTTGCTTTCAGTCTGCAAGTTATATGTAACTATATGTATCCGGAGACATGATTTTCCTCTAATTTGCACTGTGTTTCCTTTGCATTGAAATGAATGGTATAGAATAGTGTGATGATATGTATTAGAGGGCATAATTAATAACATAGAATGTTGACATAGCAGACAGAAACAGCACTGCTTGCAGCAAATACAACGTGGAAGAGAAATTAAAGTCTTCTTACATACCCCATCACACAGTAAGTTTCCCTGTCCAGTTCCACTTCATAATTCCTTCCTCCTTGCATAAATGGCTACAAGCTTAATCCATGTGTTGTAATTTGGAGCATCTTCGACTCGTGCCATAGCTATGTAGGTTGAAATCTTCTTTTCATCCCAGTTTGAGCAACATCAAACTTCATTCAGTGCAACTATCTTTATGATTTGTCTGGATAAGACAGGTGAGAATACTTCAAAATCCCCCATCTCTGATGCAATAATTATTTTCCTCCATTCCCGATTCTGCACTTGTATACTGGCTTTAGGTCCAATATGCTTTCTTGATCCACCAGCTGTTTGAAACACTCCACATTCTCCACAAAGGGATGCCTCTGAGAACTGTGACTTACCTTGTGAATCTAATATTTTACAGATTGGGTCCAGAATGAATAGCAGATTTGAATAATTGTTTCATATTAGATGGGTATTGAATTCTGAGAAGGTAAAATCCACTGGGCATGGAAAGCTGATGGGTATGGCTCTCCGAAATCCATCAAAATAAAGAATTTTTAAAATGTAAACTTCCTGATTTATGAACAGCTTTCAGCATGGCTTACCATGGAAAACCAGCATGCATATAAACAGTGGTGGTGGTGGTGATATTGCCCCAATGTATTGTGGAAAATGTAGTTTGATTAGAAATAATTTGTCAACGTAATACTCAAGTTGCATATCCAAGTATACATTATTTATCTAGCTGGCAAGTCTCACTGAACTTAAGAGTCCACTGAGTTGCAGTGGTTAGAGCACTGGACCAATATTGAGAAGGCCCAGGTTCAAATCCTCCCCCAGCCATGGAACTTACTGGGTCAGTTGTTCTTTCTCAGGGTGTTGAGAGGATAAAGTAGGGGTGGGCACAGAGAACCATGCCTGTAAGGGTAAAGGTAAAGGGACCCTTGATCGTTAGGTCCAGTCGTAACCGACTCTGGGGTTGTGGCGCTCATCTCACTTTACTGGCCAAGGGAGCCGGCGTACAGCTTCTAGGTCATGTGGCCAGCATGACTAAGCTGCTTCTGGCGAACCAGAGCAGTGCACAGAAATGCTGTTTACCTTCCCGCTGGAGTGGTACCTATTTATCTACTTGCACTTTGATGTGCTTTCGAACTGCTAGGTTGGCAGGAAGAGGGACCGAGCAATGGGAGCTCACCCCGTCGCGGGGATTCGAACCGCCGACCTTCTGATCGGCAAGTCCTAGGCTCTGTGGTTTAACCCACAGCGCCACCCTCTTCCCTTAACCATGCCTGTAACCTAGAGCTATTTGGAGGAAAAGTGGGATAGAAATAAATGCAGTATGTACGTAATGCTGAAGAACTTCCTCCTGAATGTTCAAGACAAAGATCAATCGAATCAACACTTTCATCCATTTTAAAACGCAGTTAACTTGTGAGTGGGCAGGACTGGATCTGCTCTTTGCATGATATTAAATTGTGACTTCTTAGCTTGTCAAGTACTGAAGGCTTATCTTTTTCGGTGTCATTTTAAACACATCACCAACAGCATTGCATATGTTTTGAGTGCCTTGCGTGGGCATTGTTAGGGCACTTGACAGCTTCCCTTGCTCGCCGCACAGTAAGGCACTTCTAGAGGGAGCATGTTAACAACACGACATGAAGAGCTAAGCCTGGGGGCAAAACCCCTCTACACCCTCACACACCTGATAAGAATATGACAATTTAAATGGTTTCAGTTCCCCAGTAAGCAAAACAGCACAGTGCCATTGCAAATTAGCCACAGTTGGAAGATAAATTCCAGTATCAGGCACAAATACACCGGCTAGCAACTATGTGCTGTGAGAAAATACATAGTTAAATAGGGACAGTTTGAAATCCCTGTGATTCCATGAGTCCTAGGGGAAGGGCTGTAGCTCAGTGATAGAGCATCTACATTGCACAGAAAGGTGCCAGATTCAGTCCCCAGCCTCTCCAGATAGGACTTGGGGAAAACTCCACTGCCAGTCAGTGCAGACAGTATTGAGCTAGGTAGACCCATGGTCTGACTTGGAACAAGGCAGAGATTCCTATGTTCCTACGAACTGCTAAACAGACTTGTGAAATATTTCTAAACTCAGATGTGTGGGAGCAGTTTCTGAGCTTCAGATTTTAATCCTGCTGTGCAGCCTTATACAGTACAATGCTACAGGTGTCTACTAAGAAGTAAGTCCTGTTGAACTCAATAGGGTTTCTCAACTGGACAAGAGCACTTCTCACGGCAATGTTTTCCTGCAGATCCCATTTGTCTAATCATATTAGTAGGTCATTAGCTGTGGCTGGAAAACCCAAAACTGCATGTTTTTCTAAGATAAGCGACTCTTGCAAACCCTGCTACATGTAATATTCTGCACAACATCCTCTAGAAAGCAGATGTAATGCTTTGACAATGAGATACTCTACAAATAACTTATAGTGCTTAGTATCTGCAGGATTCAGATTCTCCTTTTTAAGTAGGAATAGTTGCCATTGTTTTAGTTCTTTTATTGATGCTATGAACACATTTTCCAGGAGAGATGTATTGTCCAATCAGCATTTTAATACTGTTATTATAGCTCAGATCCATTTTTAAAATGTGCTCATTGGTGCAAATGTGTGCACAGATGAATGGTCTTACGTTTCTGCCTACAATTCCTAAAACAATGCTTCCACCAAAGTCACCTGAGCCTTAAGCTTTTATGACTACTATCTATTTTTTGAAGTTACTACTCTCTAAGATACCACAAAATGCTTAGCTTTCCCCCTCTTAAAACGGATTATTTAAAATGTATTAAAATTTTCTTCACTGTGTTTTTAGTAGAATATGAAAAATAGATGTTTCATATATCATAAAACTCATTCTAAAAGGTTTATTTGCAATTAAATGCATTTTTTAAAAATGGCTTTCCAAAGCCTTCTTAGAATTTTCAGATGAGCACTGTATTGTAAAATAGGGCAAGACCAAAAGGTATGCCACTGTGAGAGATCAGAAGGATAGAGACTGTGGGTGATAAGCCTGAAAACTATAAAGAAAAGGAAAATGGCTGTTCTCTCCGATTGGTGTGATCTGCCAAGAGCTGAATTTTCAAAGAGGGCACCAATTTATAAACTTGTCTCCTGCTGAGATCAAAAGATGACAAACAGGGCTGAATAAAATAAGAAGGGACTGATTGCAAAGCAAACCCAAAAGGTACATTATGACATTCTGGGGCTCAGGCTGTGTCCATATGGGGCTTTTATTTCACACAATGAAAACTCAGCTCCAATTTATGTGTGTGCGCACATTGGTGTAAGCATGTTCAGATGAGCAGTCTAAAGTTTCTGTCCCCAGTTCTTAAAACAGTATTTCCTGTTCACCGTAATGGGTGGTCCTTGCTGGGATGGAGCTCCACAGTGTGTGTCTTCCCCTCAATTTTTACAAAACCACCTGATGTTACCTCCATTACATTATTATTTTTAAAAAAGCTGAGCAAGAGTGCAGTCTTTTCTTTACCAATGCAAACACACCTTTTAAATATATATATATATTTAAAAACCATGAAGTGCTTAAGAGCTAGTAGTGTGTACTGTTGTTGGCACCCATGTGTCCCATGAGACAATGGAGTGTACCTCCAGGGATGAAGTCAAATCACAGCAACAGTGAAGTGACTGCCTCACTGGGGCACAAGCCTGGGCAGTGTGGACCGAAATTCTAGGCTTCCCAGGCGACAAGACTCCCCTCTCGGCCTCACTGATGTGGTCCAAAGGAAAGCAGAGCAATACGTTCGGTACCAGCTTGGCTGCAGGAGTTGCTGTAAGGTGGTGCACAAGGCACCATCCAACTGTCTTAGGGACTCCACTCCGTATTTGTGTAGGGTTTACTCCTTAGCCTTTTCTTCTCACAAAGATATCCTGCAAGGCAGCAGAGCTTTAGGATCAGACTTTTCCTTCTCCTAGATGGGCTACCTTTCCAGGTTGATGAGCCTCACCTGCCCCTCACTTTCCTCTACAGCATGTGCAGAAAACTCCTCCTTGACCGTTGGACCTACTCTTGGTCTCATCCGCTCAATCTACTGGTGCCTGTCTTCGCATGCAGGGAATTCACTGAGTCTCTAATTCACTGAGGGTTTGAGACTCATCAGTTACCATCACCTGGTTTAGCTGGCCAGCCCAAGCCATTTCCCAGGGGGTAGTCAGTGTCATATGTTGACAGCTTCTAGGAGCCACAGGTGAGAGCTGAGTGCAGGGTGGGGACCAAAGATGGACAAACTACCCCAGAAGGAGCATGCCCTATGGGGGCATAATATGGCAGAAACAGGGAGCCAGGGGATGCAGCTTGTGAATTTCATTTAGGGCCCCCTACTTTCCCCTCATAATTCAAATACTGGCAATAATCCAGAAGTAATATGAATTTTTAACATCTTCAATATAAATACCTTCTCATACCCTCATCATTTGAAAATACCTAATGGATAAACACTGAGTAGACTAAGCTACAGTTTAGTTTAGAATGAGATTTCGTATCAGCCTCTACTGAGCTTGTTCTATAGTATTGCCTCATGTTGCTGGGTTGCATTAATCCAGAAAAAAAAATATCTCTTTAATATTAGTAGCTTTAGCTGCCGAGGATGAATTCAATAACCTTTTAAGCCTGGGTATCTCATTGTTACCTTTTTATATTCAGTAATAACTTTATTTTGTCTGCAAATAAACTAAACGGGATGACATATTGCTTATCAACGTTTTATGAGGTAGGTGCAAGGAAGAAACTGCCTGGTTAACAATTAATTAGACCAAGATCAAGATGACCTATTTACTGAGCATTCATCATGATTTGTTTTCACAAGGTTTGTGTACAACATCTGCTGTTAATTGAACATTCATTCTGACTTGTTTGTGTGGAGGTTTTGCAACACCACACCAAATGCCTGCCACCCTAAACTTTTCAGTGCAATTTCCCATCACTTTGCTTACCGCAAAAAATCTGGGCAGGAAGATGAGTGCAAAAGCACCAAACCTTCTTGAATTGGGTAGCGTAAAATTGCTTATATACGGATCCAACCAACAAAAAAGCAACAGTCTGGAAGCAGCCCAAAATAAATAATCAGAACATTCACTAGTATTTTTTTGTGAAAAGACTATATATGGTGAAAGGGCTATATTTGAATCAGACTTAATAGCATGTCAGAAAAGAGTTATTGTCAAGATGACCCTACTGGAAATAATTCGAAATGGGAAAGAACAAACCCTAAAACACCATAGCATGTCTGGGACCAGACCTTTACAAAAAGCCCAGCAGTTTCTCCTTGTATTAAATTGAAAGAAAATATTACAGTAACATTGGTACCTTACTATGGGTGATCTTTATGCTCAAGAACAGCTCTCCACTCCCTAATGGCAGTTCTCCTGATGTCTATGTCTGGAAATCTCCTCCTGGGGGAACTAATGTGGCAATTGCAGCAATATTTATCCCATGTGGGGAGTCTGTCTCCATTCATTTGTGCTCTGTGTAGTTTTGTTCTGATCCTGCAAGAAAGAATGAGTCATGAGCGTACCAAAGGCTACAATAGGTACCAACTGGCCGTAACAACAGATGGAGCTGAGAGTTCTCCATAGCGCAGGATGCAAGGGGAAAACACTCTTTGGCCATGGATATTTGAGTGCTCTGAACATGCTGTGGTAAAGAGTCTCTGAGAGCTCCATTTTAAGGTATAGTTTGCCTGTCTGCAGCCCCATGTCTTGTGACTCCAGTTGCAGCTGTGTGGAGCTTGGTTTAGCAATGGCTGCTCAAATTTGAAGTCCTGAGATTAGTAACTGTGGGAATTCTGAGAAGAGCAAGTGTTAGCAATAAGGGATGGGTGAGCAGCAGCTTGTTTATCCTGGAAATGCAATGCTTGTAAAATCATAATAGTTGGTGACTAATTTCTTCGTCTGTTCCATTTTCACACCAACACTGCTAATAAATTTTACAGATAGCGTTGGCCAAAACACTAGTATAATAGGTCCTTGAAAGATCTTCCAAGTTAATTACATCACTTGAAAAGACATTCATTGCTTGTTTCTCCAATTCTGGGCATTAACTTTGCACTAAAGAAATATTATGTACTACAAAGCTTTTTTAAAAAAAAAAAGAGGGAGAGAGAAGAAAGGAATGAAACATTGCAGTCATTACTTCTGTTTCTTGGAACAATTATATTAGGAAGGAAATCTTCAGATAATACCCTAATGATGCAAATACTTCCACCCAGTTCTCAAAAGCATTAAGCATAATGACTACAATATAATGTTTCATAAGGCATTAGCTTATTTACACGTAGCACAAAGAAATGAATGGAAAATTTGGGTAAGTGAAAACCATTTCTTTTAAATTCTATAACTAAAGACCATATAGAATGTACATGGAAGAATGGAAACAGGTCTTCTGATACATTCAAAAGAAAAGAGATTTTTTTAAAAAATACTTTTTTAAAAAGCTTCTCTAGACCAAGCCCACCATTGTGTTTTGTGTATTTGTTCCCTGTAATACGTAGTAGTAGTAATAATAATAATGTATCATTTGTGTATCAAAGAATATGTAGAATTGATGGTAACCCAAAGCATAGGCACAACTGGTAGCATAGTCAGTGTCATACCTGAGAAGAATGGGTGAACCCATGTCCTTGGCTATATGAATATTGTGTGTGTGTGTGTGTGTGTGTGTGTGTGTGTTTTAATTTTCACATTTAAACATTATCATCATATACACCATAACAAACAAATACAATTAAAATAAAAATAGAAAATAAAACATTTTCACACCTTATTAAAGCCATATTTTGGGATTACTCAGGTCCCTTGATTTCCCTCCATTCCCTCCCCTCGTTCTTTTATATTATCTTGTATTGTACATGTCTATAATTTCCTTATCTTTAATTATTTCAAATTTTGATCATTGTCCTTAATATTACAAGTGGTTGTTTTTTTTAAAAAAAACACCTGCTATTGTATTAACTTCTTTACAATGATTTTGTATATATGCAATAAACATTTTCCATTCTTTTTTATATTTGTTGTCTTCTTGATTTCTTAGTCTTCCAGTTAATTTAGCCATTCCACTTAATTTAGCCTGACTATATGAATTGATGCTTCCGACACAACAGCTGCAAGGGTTGAATTTACCCACAAGCCAGAGGAGCTGTCCAGCAGGGCAAAAGTCAGGTTTCAGAGATAGAAGGGGAGCTGTCTACCCAAGTAACTGGGCAGCAATAGTCAGACAAGATGTGGATTGTACAGCCAGTCCCTCATCTCTGAAGATTATCCTGGCTGAGCATCTCACAGGTTTGGTATTGCAGAGCGCCCTCTGGGATATGTCACTTCTTCCTGCCCTTGCAGCTACTGTGACCTGAAGTGAAGGAATCCTCTGCAGCCAAGGTCTCCATGGGTCTGCAGCAGCCCTGATGACTCAGTATCTTCCTCTAGGGATGTCCCTTTTGGGTCAGGTTGTGATCAGTAGGACATGACACTATGACAGACACTCTTGCCTCCTTTTGTAGCTCTGTAAGGGCAATAGTCTCCTAACAAACTAGTTTCCAGGATTCTTTGGGGGCAAGCCATGACTCTTTCAAATGAGATAAGAGTACTTTAAATGTATAGTACAGATGAGACCTAAGGCAAGAAATCAGCATAATAATAATAATAATAATAATAATAATAATTTATTATTTGTATCCTGCCCATCTGGCTGGGTTTCCCCAGGCACTCTGGGCGGCTTCCAACCAAGATTCAAAATACATAAAAATGTCACACATTAAAAACTTCCCTGAACAGAGCTGCCTTCAGATGTCTTCTAAATGTCAGGTACAGTGGTACCTCGGGTTACATACACTTCAGGTTACAGACTCGGCTAACCCAGAAATATTACCTCAGGTTAAGAACTTTGCTTCAGGATGAGAACAGAAATTGTGCTCCGGCAGCGCAGCAGCAGCAGGAGGCCCCATTAGCTAAAGTAGTGCTTCAGCTTAAGAACAGTTTCAGGTTAAGAACGGACCTCTGGAACGAATTAAGTATGTAACCAGAGGTACCACTGTAGTTGTTTATCTCTTTGACATCTGATGGGAGGGCGTTCCACAGTGCAGGTGCCACTACCGAGAAGGCCCTCTGCCTGGTTCCCTGTAGCTTTGCTTCTCGCAGTGTGGGAACCGCCAAAAGGCCCTCAGCCTTCCGGGCAGAAAGGACCTCAGCATCCGGGCAGAATGATGGGGGTGGAGACGCTCCTTCAGGTATACTGGGCCAAGGTAGAACATCCTACTACTAGGAGGGAACTCTCTTGTGCTTTGGACCTTACTTGTGCTACGTTTGCCAGAAAACCTGGCCCCTACAGGCCGACACGTTCCAGACACGAATTATAACGTTAGCAGTATTCTATCACTGTTATAACTACTTTGGAGGGTTATAAGCCAACAACTGCATTTACTTCCAACCCCATCTGCACCAAGAGGAGCACTTGTACCCACTTTCCCCAAATTAATGTGCTCAAATGTGTGGCTTTTATTAATTTTGCTTGCTTCCCCTTTCTCTGGTTATAAGAACACCATAATGCGGGCCTGGGGCCATTATCACTTTCACTCTTATTTCTACTGGCTATAGATGTTGCATTAATTCAAGCACTTAGACTTGTTGTGGGAAGAAGCATACAAAAAAATAGTGGGCTGTGCATTTTCATTAAACTATTATATGCTTGAGCATTTTCCAGGAGTTAGACTAATATGTCTAGGACATTACACAGTTAAACTCTGATAGCATTTTTTTAAAAACAGCAACTTTTTAGATTTACAGCTGAAAATTGCCAGTGTTGTCCGTTCTAGAGGCCGGTGTGCTGCATTTCGTCTTCACAAAATTGGACATCTGTTAAACATGGTTAAATCTATTACACTGTCATCGTAATGTTCAAAGCCAAGGAGCAGAATATTTTAGACATCCCATTAACTTAAACTGAGCATGCAAGGTATGACCTAAACTATTAATGCATTTTAGGGAAACTGCTTAGGATATGAGGCAGGTTTTTATCACAGAAACTCAGGCTTTCTTTTGAAGTGTATGGCCAAGTATTCCACCTGCTGCTCTTCAAATGCACAGAGAAATAACTCGGCAATAAAAGCACAGCTGCTTGTTTATTAAGTAGTACTCCTCTTGTATCAGTTTTTTTTAAAAGAAAAACAAGAACCGTGTCTTTTATTGTATTCATAAGATGACTGACCATTACACCTTCTTCAGAACTGTCTTATTTCTGCTGCCCTATGGTTCAGCCATGACTGGAAGCACAGTTTGAAAACAAAAATGCAACAGTTTGAGAGCAGGTGTGGTGGTGAGACTATTGGAACACTTGAGAGACCAGTGTTCAAATCCGCAATTACCCATGAAAATCACTAGGTGACCTTGGGTCAGTCACTGTCTCAGCCTAATCTACCTCACTGGGGGGTTTCTGTGGTAATAAAATGGAGGAACACGTGTGCCACCTTGAACTCCTTGGAGGAAAGGCAATATATCCAAATAATAATAAACATATAATAGTTTGTAGTCCTATCTACCAAAGTAACTGATTCTTGGGCTCATACAAAGGAAGGCATGAAAGAAATGGAGGTGCCCACACCTAAAATTGAAGCCTTTGCAAAGACAATGCAAGACCAGGGCGAAAAGCTCCCTCATAATATTCCAAGCATGTTTGTGTCAAAGTACACATTGTGGTATCCTGCATGTATGTTAAGGAGTCTGTAATGGAACCATGAAGTTCCACCTCCCTCCGATAACTCACCTGGTGTAGTTTAGACCTTCTGAATTGTCATTTGTTCCATCTCTGTGTATGTTATGGAAGACATGGGAGGTTATGTGAGCTGCCTAGCTTTGCTGAAAGGCAGGTATGTCTCCAGGTGCTGTTCTTAAATGAAAGGAAACTGCTTATGAGACTTCCTGTCTCTGCTGGGTGTTGACCTAAGAGCAGAACATACTGGGATCCAGAGACAGAGAATATTATACTTATATAAAGTTCTTCCACACAAGGTGAATCCAAGTTCGATTAGGAACCCTACCACCCAATCACAGGTACAAACTCTAGAATCACAGGGTCCTTTCTCATGTTGGACAAATGTGCAAATACCAGATATTGTGGTCAGGTGAACTGAGGGACTACTGTATCCCTTATATAGCCAGTAGGCCACTGCAATCTGTGGAAGTCTTTCTCCTTTATGTTCCAAAGATATGAAAGTAACTCAGAATTTTTGTGTGACTGCCACTGGTCTGTTGGACAGCATTCCTGTTGAGAAATGACAGGTACCCACTATTCACAACACATTTAGAGTTTAAGGGTGCTGGGAACTGTAGCTCTGGGAGGAGGAAACTACAGTTCCCAAGATATAGGGGGGGGGGGAGTCATGTGCTTTAAATGTATACTGAAGATGCTTCAAATGTATGGGTGTTGATCATCTGCCCAGGTCTTTGCTGTTGGTGTCTATTTTGTATTGTTTTTAAAATTATCTGTTGTTATATTCTGTGGTGCAACTGCTTTTAGGTATTTTCATTATATTGTGTATGTCACTTTGAGACATATACAGTATCTGGAAGGTTATTATTATCAATAATTGGCAGCACAGGATCAGAGCTGAAAGGGATGATGCTACTCTCCATCTTGGCATGCAAAGAGAGGCCTAAGCATGACTCAAGTGGGTCAACAGACGTCTAAGTTTGGTAAAGCAAAGTGAAACATGATAATGATATATTTGGGCTGCACTTTCAGAGGACTGAAAATACAGAAGGTAGAAGATGGCTGTTAAAAAGAAACAAACTCATAACTAAGAATTAGATAAATACATCCCTGAAGCCTCTTTCAGCTCTCAGGCTACACTTGTCCTCATTAAGAACAGCTAATTTTAAATCTTCTCCCTCATGTTGCAGGACACACAGAGGGACATCAGTACACTCCACCTCTTTTCCAGTGAACAAATCTCTTCCAAACGAAATAAAAAAACGGAATAACAAGAAGGGATTTGCGACACTCAATGTCAAAAGCAACTACCCTGTTTAAGAAACATGTTTTCCTTACTAATAACTGTAGCATTCGATCTGGATTGCACAAAAGGATTCTGCAGGCAATGGGGATGCAGCAAAATGGGATAATCTCTGTCAGAATTAGATACACAGCTCTTCTGACAACAAAGTTCATGTTAATTTCAGACTTAAATTTCAAAATTGGGATTTAGAATGAAATATACATGAACTTCATTTTGCTTTTTGGCATAAATGGCACACCTTGTATATGAGAAATAGTTCTGCTTTTGATAATATTTTTAGCTAGCTAATGTGGAAGCGAAAATCTTGCAGTGATGTGGGGTCCCTCCCCCCATAAAGCAGGGACTGTCAGTATGGCTTATAACCAATGCCTGAAGTTTACTTTTAATATTTTTTAAAGTAAAATCACTGTGGCAGTAAATGCCACTATCCTTAGTTTATAATTTCAGGCTACATTTAATTTCATGGAAGAACTAATTCACTGTCTTGTGAAATATCTATGGAAAGACTTTAAACAGAGGTGTTTTGATGCATTATTTTAATATTTTCATAAGATTAAAAATGTGTGGCACCTACTATAGTACAAAATATTAATATTTCTTGTAAACCACTTAGAGGTTTTGTTACAATCAAGCTGTGTATAAAATCTTGTTAAATAAAAACTAGGTCAGCTAGAAATTACACATTATTTTATCTTATTTATTAATAGATTGTGTTCTACCTTTCAGGGCAAGTTCCTACCAAGGTGGATTAATTCAGTTAAATTATTTAGTCATTAGAACAGAACTTTAGATTTGAACCTACACTTTTTGGGGGGATTCAGACATCTGCTAAAGACATTTATTTAACCAGGCATTTTTAGTTCCATTTGGTAATGTTTGTTCTGAACAGTAAAGTGTGTTTTTAATGACTGTTATATTCAGTCAAAAGTGTTCAACTATACTGATCTTATAGTCAGATATTGGTTTATAATGCCAAGTTCAGTGGTAACCATAATTTTCTCTAACTGTAATAGCTAACTGTGTACCACAATATCAGACAAGACTAAGACAGGGCAATTTTGTCCTGCAGCACCATACAGATCAAAACTGGATGAGATCTGGACACTTATTGATAATATGACAGTGCAGGGGAGATTCTATATAGCTTTAACAGAATTCATCTTTACGAATATTGATTTTTCTACCATATAGAATTAGAACTAATGTTTGTGGCAATAGAACTGCCATGCTTTCCAAGTTCCCAGTATATAATTCAGATAAGAATAATCATTTGTGGCAAAGTCACTGAGCAATTATGATTGGTTTACCAAGTGCTGAAGTTTAATATATATATATTGGTAAAATCATATTCTAAGATTCTTTAATGAAACGAGGAAAGTACTTTAGTTTAATGTATTTACTAATTGCACATCAGGAATGCATCCCCCTCCCATTGCAATTATGTGCATATAACTTAGCTGCAATTTTCCTTTAAGTTTTGCTTCCTTGCTCTCATTTTTTCTTAAATAAAGCGAGTTTCCAGAGCCAAACTAAATCAGAATGCACATTACTTTACTTAATAACTTGTGCCAAAGTAGGGAGTGATTTCATCAGGACTGCAGTGCATAGGGAAGAGAGGTTTCACACTTCCCTCCCCAGCTGGAATCCTGACGAAAGTCACCTGGTGTGCTGCTGTTAGTCTTGGTAAAAATCTTTTATTAACACTTTCCATCTCTAAAATAGAATGGTTCTAAAGAGACTTTGCAATGTACCAAGTTGCCAGTTGTCAGTGGCGTAGCGCTGTTTGCCGGCGCCCAGGGTGGGAACATGTGGATGTGTAGGGTGCTCTTCATCCTCCACAGGGCTGTCTTAAGTATATCCGGCGCTGTGGTGCAAAGATCCCTCCGGCACCCTCCCCACCCCCATTTCCCAGAGTTGGCGACCTAGTGCTGCCCGCAGCTTTGTGGGGCTGGAGGAGGTGGGCAGTAGCTGGAGGGCGGCTCCTCCAGCGGGGAAGAGGCAGAGGCTCTGGGCACGGAGCTGCTTCAGCAAGGTGGGCGAGGGCAGCTAGCTGATGCCGGGAGGCGCCGCACCCAGCTTCCGCCTCTTCCCTGGCACCCTCCAGAACTTGGCGTCCTGGCACCCCACGCCACTTTCCTCTATGGGCAAAATGCCCCTGTCCCTCCATGCCCTGATCCCACATGGTACACAAGTTCCCACACATCAGCCTATGCCACCAGTCTTACGTAGACAATTAAGAAAACAAATTTCCATAATGGTTAGTTGATCGTCTTTGATTTAAGATTTTAATGTGTTTTTTTAAAATATAGATACATGGTTGTAAACAATGTACATATTTATGGTATAGTGTTGTGGGGGTGTAGATAAATAAATAGATAGATCTGAGACTGAATGGTGGCAGAGGCATGAGCTGAAGAGAACCATTGGAGTGGAAGTTGGGTTTTGTTATTATAGTGTAAGTAAATACTCCCCTCCGCACAGAAGTACGCAGATCTTGTCAACTGTGATGAGATGAGCGATAGTAGCAAATGTGGAAATGGTCTGTTCGAAATGCAAACTCCCACACTTTAGAAATCCATTTCCCATTTTGACCGCTTAGCTGTGGGTCATAATGCTGATCTCACATTTGAGAGGGGAAATATACCATAGTATATAAGACAATGGTTTTTTATTCAAAAATTATGTTAAAAATTGAGGGTTGTCTTATACATAGATAGTTCGGGGCGGTGGGCAATTGGTTGCAGCCACGAGCAGGAGATTGTCAGTGGCGATCAGGCGAGTGATTAGTGGCTATGGCAAGGCCTGCTGTTGATTTGCTGCTGCTGTGGCAATTGGGTGGGCAACCCCCCCAAAAAAGCTCAACAACTGTCTGTGGGCAATCTCCCCCCATTTTCTTAATTTGGAGTCTCCAAAAATAGGGGTCGTCTTATACATGGCGGTGTGTTATACATGGAAAAATACGGTATGTAGCCAAGGTTTTCAATGAAATACAAAGTTCAACAACTTTTCTAATGCTGATTATCCTTTCTTTATTTTGTAATGATTCATGGTTATTTCAAGTGTACCTTGTAAGGTGCATTTTTATATCAAATTAACATTGGGTTGTAGAAGATCAATTAGCTGTCAGGTGTGTGATTTGTACGTAGTACGTTGTGATTTGTACACTGCAATATTTCATATTGTGATTCATAATATTTTAGTGTTTATACTTTTACAGTGGTCCTGATTTGGCTTGATATAGCTGCTGCCATTTTACAGAGAGAACCTGACATTTTGAAGTCAGCAAAGTTTAATTGCTCTGTTTAACTCTCTTAGGTAATAAAGAATCTTCCCTCCTGGAATTCTCCAATTTAGATGCTAATCAGTCTTTTTGCCGGGTAGGTGAACTTTTGCTGGCCAAGCCTTATGGGTTTGGATCAGGGATCTTAAAACCATTTTCAGCCTGAGGGACATTCTGGGCAACCTTCTGCAGGCCACGTGTCAGTGGTGATGGGGGTGGGAAACAAAAGAGCACAGAGCAACGCATGTGAATTTTACCTTTATACAATAGGCTAGTCTCTACCCATAGTCACACAACCCTCTCTATCCACCATCCAGGAAGACAAGAAGCATTATCAGAGTTCATATTCCTCCTGCCAGGCAAAAACATTTGAGGAAGCTGCAAAACAGAGCCACTGATGGATACGGACTCAGGAGACGGGTTGGAAGGGGGGCGGTGTGTGGCCTGGGGAAAAGTCTCTAGGCCACATTTGGCTCACAGCCCTGAAGTTCACCATCCCAGACCTTCCAAGTGTGCCTATTTTCCAGAGACAGCCCCAGATTTACAGAAGCCATCCCTGGTTTTGATTTGATCCCAGAATGTTCCATTTTTCCTTAGGACGTCCCTATTTTCATTGGAGAAATGTTGGAGTTATGTGACCCATGAGTCAAGGAGATAAGCAACTACATTTACAACCTTTAGAAGACATCTGAAGACAGCCCTGTATAGGGAAGTTTTTTTTAATGTTTAACGTTTTATTGTGTTTTTATATAATTTGGAAGTTGCCCAGAATGGCTGGGGCAACCCAGCCAGATAGGTGGGGTATAATAATAATAATAATAATAATAATAATAATAATAATAATGTCCCTATTTTCACCACAGAAATGCTGGCAGGTTTTCTTCATTGTTTTGGAGAGGCTCCGGGAAATATGGATTTAAACCCTGTGGGCCTACATTCACTTAAGTTATTGGTTGTGCAATATAATACCGGTAAACAGGTAGTTTTGTTTGATGTAAGAAACTGAGGCATCCCTAAAGGGCTATTGAGTAAACAGAAAATTGTTAAATGCCTTTTAGAAGAAGTAATGGCTGGCAATTATCATTTTTGTGAGTCCTTGATTGCTGACTAGGAAACCAGCTGAGAATACAAGTCTAGAAGTCTGGTAAAACCCAGCTCGACTCCAGGTCTCCCACAGGTATTGCTGCAGTTTCTGTAGTTACCTTAATGAGCTATTTATTTCCCTCTTTTCTGTCATGGAGAGAGAAACCGCAAATCCAAATGATGAGTCCCAAACACAACAGCCGAAACATATTAATAGCACTTAATAAACATGGCTAAAGCAAAAGTGAATGAAAGAGGAGCTAGATCCAGGCTAAAGGCTCATCTAGTCCAGCAATGACCGGTTCCCACATAAAATGGGGGGCGCCCTTTGCATGGATGCGTGCAGCCCCCAGATCTGGAGCGGCTCCATCAGCATAGGCTTGGCTTCGCCTTCCCTCAGGTGGGATACCTGGAGGGCTTCGCCTACCTCAGTCAGTTGTCCAATCCCGCCGGGGGAAGCGTTGCCAAGGAGACCAGGCCAGGTAAGGGAGGGACTACCTGCCCACACAATAGAGGGAGGATCTTACCTGGGAATCCTCACTTGGCTCCAGAGGAGCTAGATCAGGCCAAAGGCTCATCTAGTCCAGCAATATGTTCCCAGAGTGGACAACCAGATCCCTATGGGAAGCTTGCTAGCTGGACATCAGTGCAAAAGCACATTGCTCATCTGCAATTCACAGCAAAATTCAGAGAAATACTGTCTCCAAAATAATAATAATAATAATAATAATAATAATAATAATAATAATAATAATAATAAATTTGTACCCCACCTATCTGGCTGCGTTTCCCCAACCACTCTGGTATATAACATATGGTATATAAGACCCTGAAGTGAAAAGAGCTTGGATAAAGTCAAGTAAAGCCCAAAACAATATGAACGAGGTGGTGTGTTGCTTCTTCTCTCAAATGTTTCTGTATATTTATTCCTCTTTCTCTCTGGAAGTATATTTAGCCATGAGTACATGCAGGCATAAATTAGATACAGAAACACATGACTGGTCATATAAACAAGGCTGCTTAACTAGTCCAGGCTTTGGCATGAGATAAGACTGGTAGTTGTGCTTATTGCAGGCCACCAAAAAGATGCAAGAAAACATGTCCTTTAAGTGATCCCTTTGCTTTTGAATAATACAACAAGCTTTGTTATTGGAAAGGGTCATGGGAAACTTCCAGCTTTGGAATAGGGTCACACAGGCAAAAGAAAACCCCTGACAACCCCCTACAAAACTAGATAGCAATAAATGTTGCCAAATAGACAGCAGCCCACAATGCAGTTTCACATAATTTATTCCATTGCATGATTATATACAATTTTGTTTACATTCAGAAAACTGGCATTAAATTGCCAGGTTTTACAATTAGAAAATGCTCATTTTGTAAGTATCCAAATGCTTTGTGGAAATCTTTCTGTGCATATCTGGGAAGGTTCATTTTTTGATGAACACTGAACTTAAATTTGAGTTTCCAGAATTTTGAAAATCAGAAAGAATTGAATTGGAGAAAAGCAGCTCCCAGATTTTAGAACTCCTTTCCTAGAGAAGTTAGGCTGGCTCTCTCCTTGTTGTCCATCCACCAGTTGAAAAAGACCTTTCTATTACAACAGGACTTTAGGAACTGACTAGAAAGGGCTAGTGCTATGATAGTTTCCCTCTTTTGTTATAATTTGTATTTTTAGATAGATCTGTTTAGATTGTTTTTGTTCTATTAGTGTTGTCTTTAAAAAGTTAACCTGCTCTGTTTTTAGGGGTTTTCTTTATTTTAGCTGTATCTGCCTTTAGTCCTTGCCTGGGGAAAATATGGAATATAAATAAATACATACAATTTGCTCCCCCACCCTTGAAATACTTCTGAAACAAAGGAGGCAAAGGAACTGGGCCAAAACAAACTGGGCCAAAACAAACAAGATGAATTTTAACAGGGAGAAATGTAAAGTATTGCACTTGGGCAAAAAAAATGAGAGGCACAAATACAAGATGGGTGACACCTGGCTTGAGAGCAGTACATGTGAAAAGGATCTAGGAGTCTTGGTTGACCACAAACTTGACATGAGCCAACAGTGTGACGTGGCAGCTAAAAAAGCCAATGCAATGCTGGGCTGCATCAAGAGGAGTATAGCATCTAGATCAAGGGAAGTAATAGTGCCACTGTATTCTGCTCTGGTCAGACCTCACCTGGAGTACTGTGTCCAGTTCTGGGCACCACAGTTCAAGAAGGACACTGACAAACTGGAACGTGTCCAGAGGAGGGCAACCAAAATGGTCAAAGGCCTGGAAATGATGCCTTATGAGGAACGGCTAAGGGAGCTGGGCATGTTTAGCATGGAGAAGAGGAGGTTAAGGGGTGATATGATAGCCATGTTCAAATATATAAAAGGATGTCACATAAAGGAGGGAGAAAGGTTGTTTTCTGCTGCTCCAGAGAAGCGGACACGGAGCAATGGTTCCAAACTACAAGAAAGAAGATTCCACCTAAACATTAGGAAGAACTTCCTGACAGTAAGAGCTGTTCGACAGTGGAATTTGCTGCCAAGGAGTGTGGTGGAGTCTCCTTCTTTGGAGGTCTTTAAGCAGAGGCTTGACAACCATATGTCAGGAGTGCTCTGATGGTGTTTCCTGCTTGGCAGGGGCTTGGACTCGATGGCCCTTGTGGTCTCTTCCAACTCTATGATTCTATGAACAAACTGCTTATTCTTGGGAAGCTGGTATTCCCATTGACATGAGGATTTCCCCCAAAAGCAAATAGCAGCTGCTGCATAGGAATTTCCCTCAGGACTGCAACATGGAGTGAACAGGTTAGTTTCCCCCTCCACAACTGCTGCAGTCCAATAATTATCAGCCTACTCGTCAACTGATCGGATTGGCAAAGGTGCATTTAACACAGGAATGGAGACTCTGCAGCCCTCCAGATGTTGGGTTAGGGTTAGCCATGCCAGTTGCCTATCCATTTTATCATAAGGTGCTGTTGTAAATTCATTACCCTAACTCAGTGTTCATTTGGGAACGCTGGTGTAAGTTTACCTTTTAGTATATAAGGCTATATTTGGCAAGGAATTTAAGTCATCGGCTTCAGAAGTTAATACCCTAGAGCCAAATACGTTTTCCTCTGATACTTCAAATATTCTCTAAAAGTCATATTTGGGGGTCCACAATGGTGCTCACCAATGTTGATTATGTGTTTAGTACACAATTTGAGGGGACAACAAAATGAGAGATCAGCAGGGACTCATTTCTGAACTCGCTCTGAGCAGCAGCAGCTTCTTCTTCTTCTTCTTCTTCTTCTTCTTCTTCTTCTTCTTCTTCTTCTTCTAGCTCCTGGGCATTTCTGAAGCATAATACAGCTTCACAGATAAGATCTCTTCCTTCCCATTTTTTATGGGATGAATAGCGTGGATGGTGACAACAATTTCTGGCCGGGTACCAAGGCTACATTTCTGTCAACACGCCGTCCTATACTGCAATTCAAAATGAGGTTTCTCTAGCATTTCTGTGGTTCAGAAACGGATGTAACATTAATGTCCTCTGTATTCCTTCTGATTATATTTAAGCAGAGGAATGTAGAGGAAGCCTTTGTTCTGAGAAACAGGATAAAGGAGATGTTAACCTTCAAAGACTTTGCTGATTGCAAATGACAAAAGAGGTGTGACAAGACTTCATTATATTAATGCAGAGAACATAAAAGCAATGTACTTGTGACAACAACTATTAATGTAATAGCACCTTGACCATACTGGGCAGTAAAAAGGCACACACACAAAAAGGACAAAACCAAGCATAGCCCTCAGTGCTGACCCATGGACAGGGAAAATGGGGTGTTTTACTCAATGTACAGCTGCCTGCTTTACAGTGGCCATTTTCATAGCAAGGAAAAACAGTCAGATGCTGAGCTTTAGGCGTTTTTAGAGCATCTATAAAGTTTTTGGGGTAAAGGGACAATGCTTCCAATAAGTTACTTGAATCAGTGGGGAGTGACAGAAAGGCAACCTGTTCTTCCTTCTCAATGATTCCTTCACCTTGAGGAACTACCTGTGTATTGGTAAAGTACATCACTTCCTTTCAGGTTTTAGTCCATTTTCTCCAATTTAGTGTGTGCTAGTGTTTAGTTCTTGGCTTCACTTTGGCCGCATGTAAAACCTAGGCAATGGTAGTTAACTTGAATGAGGAACTTCAATACCCAACTGACAAGGAAATGATCATATTTGCAGCTGAAAAGACACACAAGCTGATGAAGAGAATGATGAACAAATTATTTGTGTGTTAGGTGAGATTGTTGACGACCAACCCAGTTTTCAGTGGGTGGGTGATATGTCTGAGAATGGACATGTGTCAATGTTATGTGTAGATATATATGAATGGGTATGTGTGAATATGTGTGTGTAGTAGCTCTATGCACTTTGTGTTGGCCTTCCCACCACTGCATATGGCCCTAGGAAGGTTACCTGCAAGGGAATGTGCCCCCAAGCTGAAAAATGTTCTCCATCACTGTGTTATTGCCATTGTATATCTACACAGAGAGAGAGTTTTTAGTTCAAAACAATTAGCATAATCCAGCAATTTAAATCCCACTGATTTCACTGGGAGATTTAAAACTTGAGTTAGAATGTTATAATTTTTGTTTTGCTTTGGTGTGCTTTATTGGTTTATTCCCCCCCCCTCCATATCTAAGAATGGTTTTAAATTACTAAACATGTTAGGTCCATTTCTCACCCTCACAGACAATAGTAGCCATATGGAGACAGATCACCATAAACCTCAACAGAGCCCTGTTTATCTCTCCCCCACCTCTTCCAGGCCATGTATGCAGGTGAAGATGTGAGCCGCTGGGTATTACAGTGAATGGAAGATCTGTGCATACTTCTTGGATGAATCAAGATGCTTATTTAAAAATACTGTTTCTTGAGTAGCTTACATCTGAATTATTCAACACAAACAAATCATGTCATGAGAATACAAAACTAAATCAAAACACATGGCTCACCAGAAAAATCTCAGGAAAAGTGCTTTATCCCCAGGAATCTGACCTATTTGTAAAATTAGCTGTAGGACAGGTCATTTACAAGATGCTGACAATCTTGGCTGAATTACTTGAAAGGATACACATCAATATCCAAGTTCCATCCTTGGACCTTCCCTACCATAATACTTCACAGCAGGTTACTGTTTAGCAGTGCTATTGCTGTCATTCAGGAGAATTTATGCGGCTTTTGCACTTTGATCACATTGGCTCAGTCAAGAGATCAAGCAGCTACTCAGTTTAGTCTTTGTGGCAGGCAAGCCCAAGAAAAGCACTATCGGGTTGAATGTGTAATAAAGGCACAAGCCACCCAAAACAATTAAATTGGATCCACCATAGATAGTGTTTTGCTTTGCTGTTGGGGGTCTTTTGCCAGGTTGATAGAAAACATCATAGGCTTTAACATCTTATTAGTATACCAGAAGACATAATGAGATGTAGAAAGAGTCTCTCCTTGAACACTTTGCAAGGGCCAGACATCTATAGAAGGGGAGATGAACAGCTAAATGGGAAGAGATTCTGCTAATATAGCTTGGGTCATACGTACCTTAGGTAAAATTTGCCCAGTGTATGTCCTGTGGCCTAAAAAATGGTAAACCATGGGTTGTCATCACCCTGTTATGTGAGGTGACAACAGAGGTAGTCATTGTGCTGCCCTCTGGGTATTGTTGGATAATCTCTTATCGTTGAATCATTGACCATTGGCCAAGTTGGCTAGTTTTAATCTTGAAACATTTGGAAGGCACCATGTTGGCTACTCCTGGACTATGAAGGGATGGTTTATTTAGCCAAAGATAGCAGTGCAAATGCAATGATGTGCTTCTTCCTGTGCTGATCATTCCTGGTGGTTGAAGCAGGTTATAGGACTGTGACCCCTGCTTTAAATCTGTAAAATCTTCCCATCCAGGGTCCATTAATTTTAGCTGTGTAGAAGCACCCATAGCCTACTCTGCCCTTCTTGATTAAAAGTTTGCTTTAAATTACATTAGGGTGATGACAGCTCCATTGGGGTCAGGGAAATTGCCTGGATATCCACAAAAGCCCATTTAGTCTCTAGGATGCTACATACACAGAAGAACAACATCCTAAAAGCTATTATTTTCTATCGATTTTTCCACCTCTGGCTCATTCCTATCCTCAAGAGAAAAGATATAGATAGAAACAGGTTTCCCCTTTTTTTTAGTTCTTTCATTACAGCACCCTTATTGCCTCTACTTCAATCTGATCTGAAGACAGCAATGCCTATGAGACCTATCACTGGTGAATTAGTCTCTTGTGATTTCAGATACACCACCCAAAATTTATCAGGAGAGCTATTTTCAAAAGGAACATTGTCTGGATTGCTAGACTATGACAAACGTCATGAGAGCACCTGTGTTTTCTTAGTATTTCAGGACAGGTAGAGTAATAAATGAATATTAATCCACCTCAAACCTGTTATGTTCCTTGTGTATTGAACTCTTGAACAAACATGTATAAGGAATTGTTGTAGTATGGTTTTTTTTTTCATATACAGAATGTATTCCATGGAATTGTAATAATTAAGACCTACAGAGTAGTGGAGGGCAATTATGGACCAGTGCAGCTCTGGACTTTCCTGAGAGCAGGATTGGTGATGGCATCTGCTGGAACATCAGGGTAATTGAAGGACCCACCTTGTTCTCAAAACTGATAAGGAGGATTTCAAGTTTTGATGTGTGTAGAAATCAGCATAGAGGAAGTCAGAGAAGGGGGGAAAGAATTAAGCAGAGATTGGATACTTCTTTCCATTTCTTTGATGGGGTCCTCCTTCACGATTGCAGTTAAAATAGTAACTCTGCAAGATTTGTCTGTATTTCTAACTAAAAGCTAAAGGTTGTATTTCAGCTGGCTGAAGACCTTTTCTTAAAGCTCTGTATGTTTCATAAGTTGGACCATGCAGTCAGAACCCCTGAGTTCAATAGAGCTGACACAGGCAATTGTGCATGGTGTTGTAGCCTGCCGCATGCCACATGGTTTGTTATTTATGGTGCAGTAGAAAAATTGGCCATTTCCCTCTGTTTTTGTAGTAAAATGTATTGGGCAGAAATTATGTGTCTGTGTTGGGAGTGTTTTTCTTTATGTTTCTTTGCATTTATTGCTGCACTCCTTCCACCAACTTTTTCAGGTTTCACAGAACAGTTCCTTGAGCTGGATACTGAATACTGTAGAACAAATGGGTGCGTGTGGGAGAAGAGAAAAACATTGTTGCTAAAAGAGCACAGTGGAAAGGACTTCCAGCATGACCTATAAAAATCATTGGATACAACTCAAAGCCTGTCATTCCTTCAATAGATATGCAGTGCAAAGGTAAAATCTATACAGGCCACAATGCTTATTTGCTTAATAAATTCCTTTCACTACATTCTCTTCTGCTTTTAAATCAATCAGGTGAGAAAGATCCAAAGGCAATTTAAGCTCTGTACTGCATATAGACATGCTCAAATTATGAGTTCTCTGCCAGGAAACTCTATACAGAAAGCTTCAAAACATGGACTGTATATTGCAAAGGGGTCATTCAGATCCAGTTTTTCTGTGTGTGCATTTGGCAAGTCAGTTTCCACGCATTCCTATTTTTTCAGCTGTGGATATTCATTGATTTTCTGCTGGTTGTTGTCCACACCAGTGGATAGAGCTTAATGGAATGCATCTGGGTTGCCCTCCACTAACTTTTTTTCATTCTGGACATGGGCACAAGGACAAATGTTATGAGCTTTCTTCAGCTAGTTATCAAGTACCGAAATGGGCAAAATGGAGGCTTGTGCTTTTGGGGGATGGGTACACGAGGTATCCTTTTGCATTTGTGCTTTTTTTAACAGTGAGGTCTTGCACAAGAGTTCAAGTATGGTAAGACTGACTCCTATTATTATTATTATTATTATTATTATTATTATTATTCCAAATGTATGTGCTGCAATTATTGTTGGCCAGGTAGCTCCCCACATCACAGGTAGCCAAATTTGTGGCATCCAGATGTTACTGAACTACAGTTCCCAGTAGCCCAAGCAGCATGACTAATGGCCAGGGTCTATGGGAGCCAAAGTTGTTACAATATTTCAGATACAGCCAAAAGTGCTATGAAACGCTTGTTTTCCGATTAATGTATCGAGGAAGAGTATTCTTTGTGTAATCCTATAAATTTAGCCTTGTTTGAAATGCATTCAGTTCTGAGATAGATACATATTTATTGGTCATTACTGCAAAGAGATAAGATATATCTACTTTCTCTTTAATTTGTCTTCTACTGGTTTTCTAAATCAAGTATTTGTTTAAATACAGCCCTTGGGGAATCATAAAATGTATTACTGGAACATCCCACAAGAATAAAAGTTCAAGAAGGATATAGCCATGTTAGTCTCCCTGATGCAGTGAAAACAACATAGTCTCAAAAAATAACAAATTGATGATGGTTTATGCATTCGGGGCAAGAGCTGCTTTACAACATGCAATTGAAATGACCTTCAGACCATGAAAGCATATGCTATAATAAATTAGTCAGTGTTCAAGGTGTCACATCAGAACTTTGCTATTAGATTATTGGCAACACTGTGTAGATGCTGAAGTTTTTAAAGTTCATAGTCTGAAGATGAATCTTTTATACTCGTGTTAAATTTCCTCAGTGATTTCAGTCCTGTCTATTGACCTGCAGAGGCATTGCATTCCCAAAATTTCAATGGGTGGCAAATTGGGTAATTTATTTCCATTTATTTATTTATTTATTGACCATCCCCTCATATATAAAACACCAAGGTGATGAACAACTAATTATGTAGGTACAATAAAACATAATATATCATAAAGACATTACAAAATAAGCATCAAAAAATCCCGAAACAGCTTAAACAACTAAATAGTTGTTATATTAATAGGCCTGTTAGCATAAATGCAATTAGCAATGTGGATGTCTAACGAATCTCTGGTGTAAGATTTTATTCCATAGTATGAGATCACTAAATGTCCAACTTCTAGTTTCAATCATTTGGGCTTCTGAAATATGGTGGGCAACTAATAGCACTCTTCCAGATTATATCAGTGATTACCCTTGGGTATAATTGCCTGGACACTCCTTAAGGTATTCTGCACTCAAGTTCCTCAGGCATTATATGAGAACTTTGAACCTGGCCTCATAGCTTGGGCAGCCATTGCAATGCTGAATCCCACACAGATCAGCTGTGAAAGTGGGTCATCACTACCCCTCTGTTCATCTAATGAGACATCTGATGACTGAGGAGGGGGCAGTGAGCATCCCCACCAGGAAGCTGGGTTTCAATATCCCAGAGTGCTACTGTCAGGACTGCCGCTAGGTCCCAGCTCACAGAGGACCAACGCCCAGTGGATGTTATATACAAAAGTCTTTATTAAAGTTTAGTTTCCATTTCCAAGCTCTGGGCGCGCAGACCCACGTCTGACGCTAGACCGGCTAAGTCCCCTCTGACTCACTGCTCCACCCACACCAGTTTAAGATTCTAGCCCGGCTCCACCTCTTGCGCTGCTCTTTCCTGCGCTGGGTCCTTCTGCCCTCTGGGGTTCCCTCCTTCCTGGACTCCTCTGACGCTGAGCCTCCTGAGTCTTGCCCCTCCCTCCGGCGGGCTTTAGGACCTGGCTCCCTTCCCGGGCTCCCCGCTGTGCCGCACTCCTGTACATTTGAACTTGGCGCGCGCACCCAGCCGGTGACTTTCCTTCTGACCGTTTCCCCGCTTCCTGATGTGGGTGTTGCCAAACCTGACTCCTCTCCTCCCTCTGGTGGTGAGGACACTGGTCCCGACTCCTGGGACTCCCCCTCCCCACTGCGCTCTGGTGGAGACGCTGGTCCTGATCTCCAGCTGCTGCTCAGGGACTCCCCGCTGGCCCCTTCCTCCTGGGGCTTCCCCCCTGGACCCCCCTTCGCTCTGGCCACCGGCGCTCCCTTCTGTGAGTCCTCCGATTCGCTAGAGAGGCTTGTGGAATAACTCTGGCCACTGTCACTGCCTGCGCCCCCCTCGTACTCCTCCTCCTCACTCTCCATTTGCTCCCCCTCCTGTGTCTCTCCTTCTGAACCCCTGACATCCACCTACTTTAATTTAGTTTATTCCCCCAAATCAGTGAGGCGTTGAAAGGATCAGACAAATTGCCTGGGGATGGGAAGATCAGACCTCTAAACTGGGGCCTGGCCACCTATCCTTTAATAGAAAGAACAGGCTAGAGTTAACAATAGCACACTAAAGTCCGTCCCCCTCCCCCCCCAATGTAAATGAATGACTATAGAAAAGTACCAAGACACTGGCAATTTTGGATGATATCGTAACTTTGTCATACTCAGAGTAAACCCACTAAAATCAAATTTACTTAAATGGGTCTGCTCTGAGTATGAATACTGTTGGATTTCATCCTTCATTTTCAACTGATTGATATCTAGCATGTACAGAATACTCTTCCTCCTAGGTTCCAGCTTCCAACCCTGAAGTAAAATTGGAAACCTAATGACATTTTTTAAAAAGTTGTTCAGTAGAAATTGACATAGTTGCACATGGTGCTTTAGTGAGCAGTAATAATAATAATAAAACCAAGCATAATAAATGAGTATGTGGATTAGTCTGTTGGATTGAATACTAGGGGCAGGTTGTGAAGCAGCCTCTATAACATTTTTTTAAAATGTTCCATATGAAAAAGCATAGTTGTGATACTACCAGGAATTAGCTATGAGCCATGAGAAAAACCTAGGCTTGCTGAGAAGTTAGAAATGAAATATGTGCCTGGAGTCACAGCTACTGCTATAGAATTCTTCTGGTTACACTGCTATTATGTACAGGCTATTGCTGTGGTTCTTTTATTCATTTATCTGATGCTAAAGTCCACTGAATCCAGTGGGACTTACTACTGAGTAAAAGAATTGTACTGTGTGTTTTATAGCTTTGATTTACTTTTCAGTGGGATTTGGACGATCGTTTTGACACTCAACAGCTTCCAGCTGGGTAATATATTGGCTATCCCAGTTTGTTACTTAAAGTCCTTTAAAATTTAGACTGATGTCAAGTCACCCATGGCTGATTCACATCCCATTACAGTCAGTTTCAGAAGTCTTGTTTATTACATTGCATGTCCTGTATTTTATTTCAAGGACTGAGTGTATGACGCCAGGTATTTCTTTAGCAAGAGGAAAACATTTGACACTTTATATTCTAATGTTTCGCTGATTCCCCATCTCTTGTTTGGCCCTTGTATAAATTAATAGACCCACATTCAGAAGATTTATTTGTTTACTTAGCCAAGATCAAAGGTCATTTCTATAAATATATTATATAGGCCTGAAAGATGTTTTTGGCCAATCTCCAGATATGAGAGGAAGTCTTGATAGGAAATCCAGTAGCTTTTGTTACTGTGAAAATAATAAAACCAGAAACAGCAACCATTAGAGAAAAAGTTGGGAAACAGAATGAGAGATAAGGGGATTAAATATAAACCCCGCTTAGCCTATGAGATGCATTTTTGCAAACACTTTCCCAAATATAACATATTTTCCTGCATGTCATTGTCAAAAATACATGCATTGTTTATACATGTTCAACCCTAATATACCGTATGCACTTTTGTACACATTACTTGGCTGAAAAACTGAATTGCAAGATTCACAGAAGCACAAATTTTGAAGGATGAGGGTGAAACGATACTCTCCAAAAAATAAGTAATTCAAGCACTGCCACTGAGACACACTTCCAAACAACATTCTAGGAACTGGTTATAAATGATCCTAAAGGTGTATTTGGAAGCAAGCTCCACTTTAATGTTTTACAGGCTTGCAGCCTTTTGCATTGTTCTGCCTGTGTGTTCTCATAGCCATTACTGATTCCCTAAAGCTACAGTTTCTGCTGCTGCCTGCCTCTACAGTTCTTTTGTTCCATTTCGCCTGGTTTATTTACACATACTCCTACTTGGTGCAAGTCAAACATGAACTGAATCACTGTCCCAGCACTAATCCATTCAAGATAGGCAGAGGAGGCATGTTCTTTGTGCATTGTTTTCTTTTGCCTTTATCTAAATATTATGCTCAAGCATGGCCTAATGTGCCTCCACACAACACCCAGTTTCCCTTATTGTACAGATTTGTGCTCTTTGGCGCGTACTTTTAAAACAGCCGTACAATTCCTGTCTTTGGATTCATGGCTCCTTTTAGTGACCACCCCTCCGCTCTCTGCATAAGCGAGAACTACCTATAGGAAACAACATGGGAATCTAGGATTTTTGTGTGATTGGCATGGGCGGTAGGTGAAACCCCACAAATGAGATGCTGAAACAAAGACAGGATTCTTGCTAACTGCAGGTCTTTTTTGTTTTAAAAAACAGGCATTCTTCTTAGTTTACATGTTCTGCTAAAAATGCAAATGCAGCCTATTGTTATTATTTCCATATTATGGGTTAGGTTGTCTCTGTCTTATGGCAGCCCTGCACTATAGTCCACTGCTACTAAGCGTATGTACATTCTGCGAGATAATGTACACTGCAGTGTGAGATGCAGGCACCTTTCCGGTGTGCTGTACACATGAGGTCATCCCTGTTGTCCCTGTCCCTGTCCCATATTATTTGTCCATGTAAAGTGCATTCTACCAGAACAGTTACAATCCTTTTGGTGCCCAGAATGCACTTTTCAAGTTTTTGCTGGCCACATATATATGCAGAGTGCTTTCTCAGGTCAACTCCTTTTGTGGCAGGCCCATTGACATTGCAAGGCTATGTTTAACTTGTCTATGAATGAAATAGGAAGCAAGCAGTACAGCAATACAGCAGCCTCTGTATACCAATATATATATCCTCTGTATATCTGTAAATCAACACAGCAGTTTCCAGCACCTGTCTCTCAAAAAAATGCAACACACACACACTGTGGAAACTGTACTTGAGGGTAGAGGAGTGGATAACACCAGTGTGCACTAATATGAAAACACACCCATCTGATACTAGCTGCCACAATAAGGCGTGTACAATTGCAAACTGCTATGTACAAAAGGGCATTGTGGAAGAAATGACCCCTGTGGGTTTTAAAGGCTATGTGTGTACACAGCCTAAGTTACAGGTTGTCTTGAGGCAAATAGAATACTGAATGAACCTGCAGCGTCCTGGGACCCTGCAGTGGTTGACCCTGGCGGTGGCTTTGGGGGAGGGGGGGATTAGCACTTTCCCTGTGTTGTGGACCATTATTAAATCCTTATTAAAATAACCTATTTGCTTTCACATGTGAGAGGAAAACAGGGAGACTCCCATACCCTCCAACATTTATTCGATGGAAATAGGGGTGTCCCATTCCATAATAATAATTTTACTATTTATACCCCACATATCTTATTGGGTTGCCCCTACCACTCTGGGCAGCTTCCAACTTATATAAAAACATAATAAAACATTAACCATTTTTTTTTTAAAAAAAACCTTCCCTATATAGGATTGTCTTCAGACGGCTCGAGGGTCGGATAACTCCACGCCCTCCAATATATCTCCAATGAAAATAGGGATGTCCTGGGGAAAAGCGGGACATTCCAGGATCATATCAGAAACTGGGACTGCTTCTCAAAATCACGGATGTCCCGGGAAAATAGGGACACTTGGAGGGTCTGGACTCTCCTAGGTGAGAAAGCAGCACGTGGGGGTGCAGCAGTTTTGATTGTGAAAATGGCCACACCCTCCCGCCCTACCTCTACAAAATCAGTTTTGAACCTCCCCAGCCTGCATTTCCTTTCCTTTCTTAAAAGAAGAGTTTAGTGAGAGTTTTATTGGTTGTTACATAGCGTGTTGATTAAATTGTTGCATCCACAGCCAGGCAATACCTTTACAGTATTTGGACCGACCAAAATGTCACAAAATAGCGAGTGAGCTTTCGAGTTATCCCGCTCTCTTTGTCAGGCTGGATGCTAAGCAGTGATTAAGACAAAAAAAAATCCTTCCAGTAGCACCTTCGCAACTAACTTAGTTGGTCTTTAAGGTGCTACTGGAAGGAGTTTTTTTGTTTTGACTATGGCAGACCAACGCGGCTACCTATCTGTAACAGTGATTAAGAGTTCTGGATAACTTGAAAAACTGTCCCCCTCGCTTTTCTTATTAATTAGGCTTCTTTGGCAGCCCCAAATAACCTCCTCCCAACCCCCAATCCAACTGCCTTGTGCCCTAGTGACGTCCGTGCGGACGGCGCTTTCTGACGGCAGCGTAAAAGCGCAGCGTGAAAATTTCCCAAGCGTACCCCGAAGCCGAGCGACGCGCGCAGGTCTCTCTTTTTTATATACATCTATATACGCGCTTCGCTCCCTCGCTCCGCAACCGGGGCCTCCGCCCTCCACCCCACCCGCGCTTCGAGGCTTCCGCGTTCCTCATTGGCTAGCAGCCTCGTTTTTGCCAACCCCCTTCTTCCGGCTGCGGCTCGCTTCTATTGGACGGCGGGCACCGCCTGCGCCCTATGATTGGCAGGATCGTCCCTGAGGGAAGGGCTTGGGTGGAGCCCGCCGGTGTTTTGCGGCGGAGGTGGAGGCGGCGCCGGTTTCCGGGTTCTTCGGGCAGGAGTCGAGCAGGGGGTTTCGGATGTAGGTGGTACCCGGACCATGGGGTAAGTGCAGAGAAAGGGCTCGAGCCGGGGGCCGGCTCCCCCCACACAGCAGATAGCTGTGGGCCCGACGGAGGGGAAGAGGGGCGCTGATAGAGGGGCTCCAGCCAGGCCTTCCCTGGCAGGCGAGGCTCTGCCTGGAGCAACGGGGAGGCTCCGACCTGAGGCGGCGCCTCGGGGTCGCCTGGCGTTTCTGTCAGCAACCGGGCGAAGGGGCCCCGTTAGGCTTTTCGCCGGGCTGTGCAGCCCCCCTCCGTTGCCTGTTCGCCCGCCTCGAAGCACCCGGCCCGCCATTTCGGGTTCGCAGGGACGGGGCCCCGAATAACGGCGCGAGTGAACGCTACACGCAAGCTCCCCGCGCGCTCTTCATTCAGACGCGACGCTTCTCGCAGGTTTGCTTGCACGTGGGGGGTTTGAGACTCCCCCGTTGCGCGTGTTCAGAACGGCGCCACCCAGCAGTGGAGTTCTGTGTCTATTGACTCTGAAGTAAATCACGACCTGTTCAATGGGGTTGTAGCTTTATAACAGCACATATAATACGCACATAACCTGAAGCCGTCAAAAAAAAAAAGGTAGCAGTTCCAACCTGGATGATTAAGGTCTAAAATAAACCACTTTCTTCCAGCCCTCTGATAAGCACCCCGATTGTCAATACTGTAGAGCAAAGCAATTTAAACCACACATTAAGGAGGTATCTAGTATGTAGGCACATTGGCTCTGAAATGAGGTTTGATATCTCTCCTTAAGTATGGAATAGTTGTGGGTTGTTACTCTCGGGGTCAAAGTTGTGCTTACAGTAAAACAAAAGTAAAAGTATATTGCTTATAATCTGAGAATTGTTGACTCTGTGTACAGGTGTGTATACAAGATGCAGCTTAACCTACTATAAACTTAGTTTATATAGTTTAAACGTTCCCGCCTTCAGTTAGTGCCCCTACTTGTCTGCCTGTATTCTAGTTACCTACCTACACTTTACTTAAAGTACTGTATGTTTATTCTCAAGTGTCACAAAATGCATTGATGTTTTAATGTAGCTGCATGGCCCTCAATCAAATAAAAGTTGTATTGAAGGTAAAAGTGATTTAATGAAAGAAATTCTTTATTAAAATTGGATACATGTTTCATACTAAATGTGTGACAGCAGCCACACCCTGGGAAACCCAGTATGTTTCTGAGCACAATTCAGAGTGTTGCTACTGACCTTTAAAGCCCTAAATGGCCTTGGCCCAGTATACCTGAAGGAGTGTCTCCATCCCCATCACTCAGCCCGGACACTGAGGTCCTCCAAGGGTCTTGTGCTGGTTCCCTCACTGCGAGAAGTGAAGTTACGGGGAACCAGGCAGAGGGCCTTCTCAGTAGTGGTAACCTCCTTCTAGAACACCCTCCCTTCAGATGTCAAGGAGATAAAGAACTACACAGCTTTTAGAAGACATCTGAAGGCAGTCTTGTGTCGGGAAGTTTTTAATGTTTGGTGTTTTCCTATGTTTTTATATATGCTGTAAGCTGCCCAGAGGCTGGGGAAACACAGCCAAATGGGCGGGATATACATAATAAAATTATTATTATAATTAATAATGATACACTGTTT
Organism: Podarcis gaigeae; assembly: GCF_964106915.1. Classification (NCBI taxonomy): domain Eukaryota; kingdom Metazoa; phylum Chordata; class Lepidosauria; order Squamata; family Lacertidae; genus Podarcis; species Podarcis gaigeae. The sequence goes on along the minus strand of NC_139685.1, from coordinate 51,117,317 downwards.
CAGCTGGCTGGCTTAAGTTGTGAGTGTGGCCGATGGGTCTCAAACCCTCAGGGAATTCCTTGTCAGCTACGACTATAGTAGAGAATCCTACTTCCACAGTTGGAGGCAGTATGTGTCTGAATACCAGTTGCTGTAAACCCTGGGAGGTAGGAGTGCTGTCATGCTCAGGTCCTGCTTGTCACCTTCCCATAGACATAATAATAATAATAATAAGAAGAAGAAGAAGAAGAAGAAGAAGAATAAATTTTATACGTATGCCGCCCATCTGACTGGGTTGTCCCAGCCACTCCGGGTGGCTTCCAGAAAATAAAAACATCAAACACAGCAAAACATCAAGCATTAAAAACATCCCTATACTGGACTGTCTTCAGATGTCTTCAAAAAGTCAGATAGTTGTTTATTTCCAAAAAGGGAGGGAAGACAAATGGCAATGCAATTAAAGGAATGCGTATTGAAGGGTAAATATGGATGATTACCAGAGAAGCTGAAGGAAGACCAAAAAGAGTACTTTGTTAAAATTTGTTAAAATTTGGATAAAATTGTATGATTGTATTGGAAAATTAATAAAAAATTATTATTAAAAAAAAGAAGATAGTTGTTTATTTCCTTAACATCTGATGAGAGGATGGGCACAATTGCTGAGAAGGCCCTCTGCCTGGTTCCCTGTAACTTCACTTCTCTCAATGAGGGAACCATCAGAAGGTCCTCTGAGCTGGATCTCCATGTCTGGGCTTAATGATGGGGGTGGAGATGCTCCTTCAGGTATACAGGGTCAAAGCCATTTAGGGCTTTAAAGGTCAGCATCAAAACTTTGAATTGTGCTCAGAAACATTTGTTGTTGTTTAGTCGTTTAGTCGTGTCCGACTCTTCGTGACCCCATGGACCAGAGCACGCCAGGCACTCCTGTCTTCCACTGCCTCCCGCAGCTTGGTCAAACTCATGTTGGTAGCTTCGAGAACACTGTCCAACCATCTCGTCCTCTGTTGCTCCTTCTCCTTGTGCCCTCAATCTTTCTCAACATCAGGGTCTTTTCCAGGGAGTCTTCTCTTCTCATGAGGTGGCCAAAGTATTGGAGCCTAAGCTTCAGGATATGTCCTTCCAGTGAGCACTCAGGGCTGGTTTCCTTACTCAGAAACATATTGGGAGCCACTGTAGATGTTTCAGGACCAGTGGTAATATTGTCCCAGTGGCCTCTCCCAGTCACCAATCTGGTAGTTGCATTATGGATTAATTGTGGTTTCCGAGTCACCTTCCAAGGTAGCTCCATGTAGAGCACATTGCAGTAGTCCAAGCGAGAGATAAGCACAGCATGTACCACTCTGGTGAGACAGTTGGTGGGCAGGTAGGGGTCTCAGTCAACATAACAGATGGAGCTGGTGGACAGCTACCCTGGACACAGAATTGTCCTGTGCCTCCATGGACAGTTGTGAATCCAGGCTGACCAGTGTGAGAATAGGACCTTAAACTAGATGGATTTTTGGCATGATCCAGCAGGCTCTTTTTGGGATCTTGTGACTATCATATATTAACAGAAAAGGACACGCATGGTGCTGTGATCTAAACCACTGAGCCTCTTAGGCTTGCCAATCGGAAGGTCGGCAGTTCAAATCCACATGACAGGGTGAGCTCCCATTTCTCTGTTCCAGGTTCTGCCAGCCTAGCAATGCAAAAGCAGACCAGTGCAAGTAGATATAATAGGTATCTCTGCAGCAGAAGGTAAATGGCGTTTCCTTGAGCTCTGGCACTCGTCACGATCCTCTTTGTGCCAGTAGTGGTTTAGTCATGCTGGCCACATGACCCAGAAAGCTGTCTGTGGACAAATGCCAGCTCCCTCGGCCTGAAGTGAGACGAACACCACACCCCATAGTTTCCTTTTACTGGACTTAACTGTCCAGGGGTCCTTTACCTTATGTTAATAGAAAAGGAGAATCAGTGTTGCATACGGTCTTCCCACTCTGAAAAGAACGTAGTGCTCAATGCAGCAAGAAGGAAGCCATGCATCATGTTTTCTTAGTTTTTTGATGTTAAGTGAGGTTTATTCTCTAATATGTGTCTGTGGTTGCAGTATTGATGATCACAGCTGAAATCCTGTGTACATTTACTTTGGAGTAAACCCCATTGCATGTAAAGGGATTTAATTCTGTGTACCTATGCAATAAGATTGCACTGGTAGGCGCACTTCAGCCCCTCTTGTGACACACTATCATACAGTTTGAAAAGTGAAGCACAATGTCATAATAAAGCTGACAGTCAGTGAAATTTGATGGAGATGATCGGGGCTGGTTTGTTTTTAACTAAAAGAAAGAAAACTAGCTTTTAGTTATTCACAATTCTAAGCTATTGTTGAGGATTAGGATGTACTCATGCGGTGTCTCTTGTTGGGAAAACCCTCTGATTACTTAAGGATTCACTTACATAGTTTTAATAGAAAACATGTTGATTTTAAGTTTAGCTCCATCATTCAGAGTTTCAGATGTCAGTCATTCAACGAACTTGTTGGCACTGAGCATTGAACTATGTTTGGAAGATGTTTATAGTGGTGCTAATGTTGTAACAATTTGTGCACGGGCAGGGAAAGAAGACTAATAATAGTCTTTCTTGCAATATTGTTTAAAAGGGCAGAGTAACATGAGAAGAATGCTGTGTTAAATATATCTTGAGCATATTTTAAAGTCTGGTGGCCAGTTCAGGTGGTAAACATAAAGTTATCTCTAAGTTGTTTCACAGTATAATGGCATAGGCTTTTAAGAATTGAAACTGTTCAGCAAATGTTTTGTTCCCATGGAAGTTACTACAGTGGTACCTCGGTTTGCGAACTTAATCTGTTCCGGAATTCCATTCTTAAAACAAAAGCCATTCTTAAACTAAGGCATGCTTTCCCTAATGAGGCCTCCCACCACTGGTGCCCTTCCACCATTTGGCTTCCATTTGTAGACAGATAAAGTTCACTAACTGGAACACTACTTCTGGTTTTGCGGAGTTTGTATTCCAAATAGTTCATAAACAGGGCTGTTCTTAAACTGAGGTACCACTGTAATGATGAGCTTTGAGTTAGCACATCAATCCATAAAGATTGGTTATAAACAATGGTCCAAGAAGACTTATATGTTTCAGTAAGGCTGCAATCCTATAAAGACATATCTGGAAGTACCGTATTTTTTGCTCTATAAGACTCACTTTTTCCCTCCTAATAAGTAAGGGGAAATGTGTGTGCGTCTTATGGAGCGAATGCAGGCTGCGCAGCTATCCTAGAAGTCAGAACAGCAAGAGGGATCACTGCTTTCGCTGTGCAGCGATCCCTCTTGCTGTTCTGGCTTCTGGGATTCAGAATATTTTTTTTCTTGTTTTCCTCCTCCAAAAACTAGGTGTGTCTTGTGGTTTGGTGCGTCTTATAGAGCGAAAAATACGGTAATTCCCTTTTGATTTTGATGGAGTTTACTTTCAAAGAGACATGCATGGGATTGCACTGTACATTTGTTAGCTTTTAACTGTGTGTATGTATGTAAGCAGCGTATTTGGGGCAGATGAAGAAGTTTAAGAAACAGAATGTCTTTTGTTTGTGATGGATCTTTGTGTGAGGAATTGTCAGTTAGTTTCATAACTTTTCCAGGATAGAAGTACAGCAGCTAGTGCATCACTGAACCAAACAAATGTTCTCTAGTCTTAGTGAGAGGGGCTGCTTTCGCCTTATGCTCCTGCTAATATGAACAGAGGTTTCCTTTTCCTTTTGCTATTTAGCACAGCACCAATAAGTTTTTTTTGTGAGTTCTTAATTCTTTCAATGTTTCCAACAAAGTATATGTGTAAGATATGAATGCATCCCCTGTCTTATCTAGTGTATCTTTTGGTTTAATAAAGTCACCAGCTATCCATCCGCTTGTAATCTTTGGCACAACATACACAAGTTCTCCTGGTTCAATAAGGTTAAGAGGAAACAAACCCACGTCAAGGCTGCAATCTTATTGTTTATACAAAACAAAGTATTATTGAACTAAGTGGAAACTTTGTTATGAGCAAATATGCATAGAATGGTGCTTCTTGAATGCACATCATAAATCTGCTTTCTTGCAATTGCATGCATGCATAATTCTTAGTGTTGACTATCAGTTCTGGGGATCAGTCAAACAACTGTCTTTTGGCTTTTCTGGAATCTTGATGTCAGTGTTCTTGCTTTTGATCTCTTTATCTCCTGTTTGAGAGAAGAAGCATCTGTCTGTTTGTCTTTGGTGTGGTTGGGGAACTCTAATATTGTGTTCTTGTCTTTATGATGGTTACTGTGATGAGTGCCCCCTTTAAAAAACACGTTCCCTTGAGCAAAATATTAAAATGGCAAATTCGTGGATTATGGAGGGGAGTCTTCACTTAATTTATTGTATTAATTTTTACCAAGGCTCTCAAGGCCTTTTGCAATTTTTTGTGTGTAGCGGGGGGAAAGATAGAAAAGATAGGATAATGAAAAAGCTGGTCAGTGGATGTCTGTTCTGGAACTGATGGTATGAGCTTTTTTGTGGACTTCCAGGTGCTGCGGTGATGATGAATGTGATTTTTGCCTTACTCATCTTCCAGTACAGTATAGTCCCGTTTAACATTACATTACATAGCTGTGGGTACAACACCTAAGAGAATCCATTTACCAACTTCCAGATATCATTTGAAATTACAACAAGTTCTGTTTTTTCAGTTCTAATATTACGACTGCAGCTGGTAAGAAAAGTATTTTAAATTACATTGCTATCTAATGTGGCAGTAAATATTTTTCTGTTCTAAAATGTCCTACAACTTGGCCTTTGAGGCAATACCTTTGCCAAGATAACTAACGCTGCTTCCTCTACTGACCCCTCCACAGCTAAACAAACAGACTTCTTCTCTCTGTTTATATTTTTCATGATGGAAAAAGGAAGCAAACAAAAACATGTAAATGCCAAGTAGTATGAAGTGTTGTTAGAATACCATTGAGTTTTGTGAGAGAATAACATTAATAAACTTGGGGAAGTGCTCAAAGAACAGACTGCAAACACAGAAAACTTAACTATAGTTCGTATTAATCATAAAAAGACTGAAAATATATTTGAATACACTTAGAGCTTCATAGCATTTTAAAGAACTGGGTCTGTCTTATCATCTAAACACATAAATCACATAGATGCTAGAATTTTAAAAACATTTCCTTCAGTGGCTGTCTGCAGTCTACATCACTACTGAGTCTATTTTCTCAACCTTTTCTCAGTTAGAGAGCTTTCTCCCTAATAGTCTTATGGCAATGGCCTGTTACAGATAGGTAGCCATGTTGGTCTGCCATAAGTCAAAACAAAAAAAATTCCTTCCTGTAGCACCTTAAAGACCAACTAAGTTAGTTCTTGGTATGAGCTTTCGTGTGCATGCGGTATCTGAAGAAGTGTGCATGCACACGAAAGCTCATACCAAGAACTAACTTAGTTGGTCTTTAAGGTGCTACTGGAAGGAATTTTTTTTGTTTTGGCAATGGCCTGTTTATTGAGCTTAGACATTGGTTATTTAATTAATACATTATTATTTGTTTGTGCACAGGTTAGATGATGGTGGGTCAAAGAAAGTGTTACCACACACTTTCCAGTGCATTTTTCCATCACTTTCCTCATCACAAAAAGTCCAGTCTTTCAAAGATGCTGGTTTGTTGCACAGTATCTCCCTATCATTTATAATTGTGCAACCTGAATTGGCTCTTCTGTGATTGAATCCCACCCAATAAGCCCAACTGCAAAAGACTGAAAACCATAGCAATGAATATAGTGGTTGTGTATGCTTGGAAGCTTACCATTGTTCAAAAAGGTTCCCTTTCCGAAAGTGCCCCACAGAACCCTAAACTTTGCTTTACATTTCCCAAAGTCAGTAATCTGGCACACAAGCTTTTTTGAGCTTTCTTCCTATTATGAAAAGCAAATGCAAGGGAGTTGGGTTCTGATGCTGAATGAAACAGTTCTGGGAACAAAGATTTAAAGATCCCAACACCACTCCCACAGACCACCCTCCTGATCCAGCTTCGAGCAGACTTGAGAGACAAATATGTAGGGCCAACTAAAATCCAGTGAATTTTATGAAGTGGGTTCTAACCGGTAAAAAATTATACCACAACATATCTGTTAGTCTTTAAGGTGCATCAGGTTCTTGCAGCAGACAAATAAGGCTACTCCTCTGGAATTTTGGTAACTTATTTTGAAGTTGTTCCTTGGTCAGAAGAACACTTTTTCCTTGAGACTTGCCTGCATGTATTGTTTGCTATTAAAGGAAAGGATTTGGTAGGCTATTTGTGAGTTTGTGCTCTCAGAAATATGTCAGAACGAGTAGAAAAATGAAAGGTATGCTCACCCTTTAATTGCAAGAAATACTGCACTTTGTGATACAAGCAGGAGTCCAAATAGAACAGTAGAAAAAAAAGCTTAGCTAATGTTTTTGTTTACATTACTGTGAAGTTGAGCTAAAGCAAAAATATGCTAGAACTAACATTGGCTGGGATTCCAGCTCTATGTACAAAATGGGTTTAACTGTACTACTTCCTGCTAATCACACCTAATTATTGTAATGAGGTCAAAAGATTGTATAAAAGGTTTAGAATGCCGTCTCAGTGTAGAATGTGTATAAAGGTGCTTTTGAGAAACATTGGTTGTTAGGACATAAAATATTATCTTCAGGAGAAAAAAAATGTAAACATCACTGAGAAAGGAAGTCTTTTTATCATGGGAAAGGCAACAAAATTCCAAGCCAATGAACTGTGTCACGCAGAGAACTTGACCAAAGAACTCTTGCAAGTGATAACAGTGCAAGCACTTCAGATCTTGAAAACATTACCTTCCTCTTCTTTCTTGACAATGCCATAGAACTTCCTAATTCTATCATGATTTTAACATGTGCTTACTGCCACAATTCTGTGCACACTTATATGGGAATAACTGAACACAGTGGGACTTGCTATAGAGTAGGCAATCATAGGATCGGATAGCTTATAAAGTTTAAAACTGTTTGAAACGCATTAGATATATCCAAAGTAAAACATGTGCAGATGCTTTGTAATAAGGAATGAAGCTACTTCATAACTTTGAAAAGTAATTATTTTTTCTCTCTTCAGTCATCTCGACCCTATTGCAACATTCTAGCAATGGATCCAAGAAACGAAAGTAACATTGTTCCCAGTATCACCCAGTTGGAAAATTTCCTTACTGAACATGACTCCAATGTTGTTTGGCTTCTTGTTGGTATGTAACAGTTTTTTTGTTGAATATTTCATGTATTTTGAATGCTGTGAAATATCCCATCTTAAATACATACATCCAAAACAAACATGCTATACTGGTTAATTGGAAAAGTTGGAGCAAAACATTGCTTTTTAAAGTACTGAACAGTGGTCTCTTCCCAGTTTGCCGTTTTTGTGGGGGCTGCTGAGGCTAAATCAGTAGATCTTATTTGCCTAAGAAGTTCTGTCCCTTTGCATACACAACTCATTGGCTGAGAGCCAACATGATAATTTGCAGCATTGTCAGTGCCTCAGAGGAGCAGTTTGTGATTTGGAATACAATGCTGCAACAATATCTGAGACAAAGCTGGTATCGTTGTAACTGCTACTACTATTATTATCATTATTGCAATAATTATACATCACTTTGCAAAGTGCTTTACTGTTTTATTGTATTCAACCCCACTGCTCTTCCATTTTATATATAGGAAAGAGGGGTTGAACAATAGTGGTTTGACTAAGGCCAAATAATGACTGTTCACATGTAACAGTGCACCATAATTTGGTGTTATGTGCAGAAGTACGCCTCCCCTCACTTCCGGTGTAATATGAGGAGAGAGAAGGCATTTGCTTCCAGTTTGAACTGTGTTTGTCATTGTGTCTGAATCTGGACAAATTATATTAGTGTTAAATATGGTATATTAAAACAAGCCAAATTTGGACTATGAATTATTGTGGTTTGTTTGAGTAAGACATATTTCACACTAACCAGAGTTTTTGGCTTGGACATAACAAACTCTGGTAAGTTGCATCCATTTCAGGTTACATCTTTTCAAGTTGCGCCCCACGGCAACCTGGAAGTACCGGAATGTTTATTTCTGGGTTTTGCCGTTCGTGCATGTGCAGAAGTGCTATATTGCACTGCGCAGATGCGTAGACGCGGTGCTTCTGGATGCGAACGCTTCAAGTTGCGGATGTTCTTCCGGGATGGATTACATCCGCAACTCAAGGTTCCATTGTAAATGTTTCCACTCTCCCTCCAACTTTGCTAAGGAGAAGAGAAACGGGAACAATAAGAAGCCAAGGTTCATACTTGCAGTGCTAAAAAATGGTTTAATATTGTGTGATAAATGAACCCAAAGCAGAGGTGTCCAGGGCTCCCATAAAGCAGTTTAGCCCTCTCTGGCCCATAATGAAGAGTTTCAAATGCTACAGCTGGGTTTGTGTGTGTGTTTTTCAATATGATTGTTCTTTTATCTTTCATAATAATGCATTTGCACTTTTCTATAACGTATGATCATTTCTTTTGCAGCTACAATTTTGTCCTGTGGCTGGATAATTTATCTAACCTATTACAATTCCCGGAACATTGGCCTTATTTTGACATTGGTTCTTAATAGATTACATAAAAATGGCTACATCCATATTGGTAAGTGTTCTTGGAAATATATAATATACTATTGAATACATACTGAAATATTGTGTTAATAATAGAATCCACCATCTAGCCAATGTTAGATGTCTTTAGGTTTTGTAGCTTTCAATAAGAGAGAGATGTAAGTACATGCTTAGCTGTCCCACTGACATCCGTGTGATAGGCAGAGCAACTCTATACCCAAATTACTTTAGGTGGGAGATCTGTGGCTACTACAATGGCAGCATGACCACAGTATCCTATGTGTCCAGATAGGAGGAGAAGAGAGAGCACGCAACTAGGAAATATAAAAATTACATATGAAAGCCTGTGAGTGGCAACCAGTTAGAAACTGCATTGGCAATTATGCTTACATGTGGCCGAAATGCAGAAGACATGGAGGAAGCCAGTGAACTAATGACTGCAAGGATATGCACCGATACACTTCCGGCATCATAATACACCATGATGCCATAACACCCACTTCTTCTGCTTCATTGATGTAGTCAGCAATGACCCTGCTACCATGAGAGGCCAGGCATCCCTACAGGCAAGGATTCAAGTCATTTATGCTCCTCACAAGCACAGTACGCAAAGGGAAGGATAGCGGCCACACAGTACAGCACCTACATAATTCCCACAGCAGGACATCTGCAGAGAGCACAGACAATTTTCCTAGTTTTGTATAGCGATGATGGTGTGCTGTGATAGGGTAAGAGGTTACATCATCCTGTGTTTTTGTTTGTGGTGACATGGTTAGGGCAGTTGACACAGCGTACCTCTTCTCTATATTTTTATTTCCCACCCATTAAAGTAAATGGCAGGGAATTTTCTTTAGCTAGGTCTGTGGCTGGCATAAAATTGCACTTTTGATGAGGACAAGGCTGTGAATTGAAGGGTTATTTGATATGTGCTTCTCACCTGCCATTCCTGCTTCGATGCTTTAGTTCAGGGGTCAGCAAACTTTTTCAGCAGGGGGCCGGTCCACTGTCCCTCAGACCTTGTGGGGGGGCGGACTATATTTTTTTGGGGGAAATGAACGAATTCCTATGCCCCACAAATAACCCAGAGATGCATTTTAAATAAAAGGACACATTCTACTCATGTAAAAACATGCTGATTCCAGACCTTCTGTGGATTTAGAAGGTGATTGGGCCGGATCCGGCCCCCAGGCCTTAGTTTGCCTACCCCTGCTTTAATTTTTGCCCTTCCACTGACATATCTGAGAAGTTCTACGGAATATCTTGAATTTCGCAAATGTAGCCCCTTGCCAATGGAGTATAATATTACACTTTTCATCAAGCTAAAGTAACAAAAAATTGTGCTAGTAATGTTGATGATTGACTTACCAGAAATCTTATTTTTAATATAGGTTCCTTCTCATTCTCTGTCCTGTCTGGAAAAGTCATGGTTCGTGAAATATATTACATTACAGAAGATATGTCTATTAGGTACTTAACCTTGCTTACCATTTGTTTCAAAATAGTGGTTGTTTTAAAATGTTTCTTCATCCTCATATAATGCTAGGCTCTAATATGCTTTGGATGATGCATTCCATTTTGACATCAGTAGTGGTAGAAAAAGCATGAACGCAGGGTAAAGTTAGCCATTTCTGTAAAAATATGAGGACTTCTTAAGTGGTCTCTTCCTTTCTCTTTTTTAAGATAGTGAGCTCCCCATGCTGGTAACATTCACTTTCATCTTTGGTCCAGGGCATAGAGGGTTAATGGCAAATAGTGATGAGTGACAGTGAGTCAGGTGGCTTATGGTGCTTTTTAAGGTTCTGAAAGAGGAACCATAAATACATTTATAAAAACCAAAATGGCAGTTTGTTAGTTTTTGCATTGTTTGAAATAGTTTTTAAATTCACCGAAGCTGGTCTGGGACCGTAATAAATTTCATTTCGTTTCTAATTTGTTATATATAACAAGAGTACTTATTATTTCTAATTGTGTAAAAATATTTTCAGAATCCAAGATGGCTTTATTATATTTCGTTGGTGGAAGATGTACAATCCAAAGCAGAAGCAACATGGTAAGTTTTCACCCCCAAAAGAGACATGTTACTGGATTTTCTGTTGAAGGAGCAATTCTGCATGGGTTGAATAAATAGTCTTTGTATGTTACAAAAACAAATTATTCTTATAAATATTCAGTAAAGCAAAAAAAACTGAATAGCTTTTAAAGGTTAAATGGTGTATATCTTCTTAATTTAGTAGCTTACTCTTACCAGAGTCAGTATTTCCATGTTAGAGCTGGGCTGAATTAATATTTTCTTTTACTGCTTCTCTGGTCTTGCATTTTAATTATTCCCATGTGGCTCATATGTTAATAAAATTCTACCTGCATCTCTATGGTTACATGAGTTTCAGTTCATTTGAGCTATCCTAACTTGCAAGGATTGCAACATGGTTATCTAAGAGGTTTTAAGCAGGCAAATGCACCAGTCATGTCTCAAATTAAAAAGAAAGTAGAATAACGTAAGAGGAGATTTGCTGGTTGGGCCAAAGTTCCATCTGATTTACCTTTCTAAAAGTAGCTAGTTGAATACCTCTGGGAACCTTTCAAATAGGTCATGAAAGCAGCTGCTCCTCCCCCCATTTGTTTCTAGCATCTGGTATTCAGAGGCATAGTGTATTTGGAAGCAGGGGTTTCACAGGTCTTCAAATAGCTATATAGGCATTGATAGACCTATCCTTAATGAATTTATCTTACTCACTCCTAAAGCTGTCAAAGCTAGTCGCCTAATCACAAACTGTGCCAGATCCCAGCTCCTCCAGAACTGTAGCATAATTACAACAAGTTAAAGAAAACTTACTGATAGTAAAAACAACCTGTACACTCTGTAGCCCCTTAATGTCTTTTTAAAAATACTTAAAGCATTTTATCTTTTAAATGACAGCTGCATGTGAGTCTCTAATCTGAAATCAGAAAAGATAGACATTCTTTAATTTATTTCACAAACTTTTAATGACTAATTGGATTTGTGTATTTCCTATACCACAGCTTTGAAGTTGAAAGCATACTAAAAAATTAAAATGATAACACTGTCCTTTATTGCTCATGGCAATAACTTTGCTGCATTGCATTGCATTGAAATGTAAAGAAAGCATTCAAAATTAGTAATTTATATTTTGCTATCTATACGGGCCATTGTGGGCTAGAAGTAGGTTTTCACTTTTGTCTCTGTAGGTAAGTGCAGAAAGAAGTGGTTGGCAAGATAATAATCTACTTTAAGAGACCCAGTTTACTGGATTATCAAAGGAGTTCAGGTCTCTTGAGTAAATAAGTAATAGGGCTGTCTTAAAGAAAGAAAGAAAAACTAGTTAATTATAACCACATTGTTTTAACTAGGTCATAGCTTTTGAAAATGTAGATGTGATATATCATTAATGTGCTTCATTATTATATAGAAGAACATATGAAGGACCCTCTTGCATCAGACCAAAAGCTATGTAGTCCAACATGCTCTTTTTATTCTGCCCACCCAGATGTCTGTCTTGACACCAGGACAGTAGCAATCTTCTGCTTGTGAACTCCAGCAAGTGGTGTTCAGATTCATATGATCATTTATAGCTTTGAATGTTGTCTTTTGAATTTATGACATGAATTGAGTTATTTGGCAGTTTTAAACAGTTTCTATGTCAGCCTTATAATAAGCCAGGGGTTGCCAATCTTTTGGAGCCAGTCAGCACATTTGGATTTTTGAGAAAGTGTTGTGGATGCTAGTTGTGAAATGGGTGCTCTGGGGTGTGTGTGTGGCATAAAACAAATGGCTACTGTGAAACCATGGCAGTGATGGCGTGGCATAATGGCAGCTACATCTAAAAAGAAGAGGAAAAGAAGCAGAACCACAAAACGGTGCAGGAGGGAAAGTTTCTACCTTGTTATAGACTGGCAGAGGAGGGACAAAACTCTTACGCATTTCTTTGTTGAGTGTGAAGCATTAGACTTGCGTCCTCTGGTAGCCTGCTTTGTCAGCTCAGTTGCCTGAATGGAATTTCATGCACTCACTTGCTGTGGCTAGTAGGCTGGGACTTAAACACAAACCTTGCTTTTTGTTGAATATGGTAACCCAGTGCTATTGGGTGGCAGTATAAGCTATACATATAATGAGTAAACATCACGGTAGAAACAGGCTGAATGAGGATTTGAGAAGAAAAAGTTATTATGCAGTAAATCTTTAAGATCTCACCAGGTTCTACGTTGCTTCCTTACCTATTTGTAATATGCTTCAGCTTTTTCTGTCTATTGCTAAGGAGATTTCCAGTCACTGTCACAGTGTGGGTTTTTATATAATTGAAACATTTATTTTAAAAGTAGCCTACCTGCCCATGTAGTCCTAAAACAATCTATGTAATTCTTCCTTACTTCAGTGCTAGGATGTAATAGGGGAAAGCCACAGGTGAAACAGTGAGTAGTTATCTACAGGCCTCAACTTCAGTTTGCCAGTCATTCATACTGGCTAATTCTCCCAAAAGTCCATTTTTAAAGCTTTGGGCATTTGTATACCTCTGTTACTTCATTAGTCTATAAATTTGTTAGTATACATATTTTTTTGTGCGTACTACAGTTTTTACAAAACAAGTGTTTCGTTTTCTGAGGCTGTCTCATGAAAAGCCCCCCTGTTTTGTTGCCTTTACAGACCCAAAGGCAGAAACAAGATTGTATATCATGGTCAATGATTTTGAATTTCATGTGTATAATCGTTCTGACCTTTATGGGCAACTTCAGGAATTATTTGGTTTGGATCCAACCATAATTCCTCCCAAGAAAGAAGAAGAGAAAGCACGAGAAAATGGGAGAGAACGAACACACACAAATCTGGAAAGGTACAGCGGTTTATTCACTTGAGTATCTATTTGAACATTGTGTCAGATTGAGTTATTTCATTTTGCGTTTTTGTTCAGTTGATTTACTAGCCTCTTCCTTGAAGACCATAAAGTAGCACCTTCTTCTTACTTAAAGAGTATGTTTGAACATAAACTGCTCTATTTTTTAAGGCCACTCAGCTGCATAAACTCCTCAGGCTTTTAGGTGATTAAGTTTGATATTGGAAAATCTAACCCTCTGAAATGTGGAATATAGCACAGAGCATTGCTTGTTCAACATAGTTGGGACATGCACTTTTACTATATACACCTCTGTCAGAACTGAACGGTGCCACTATTGAAGTAAGAGTAGCAGTATTTGTTAACTTTATTACTCCCTTTTTTAAATAAAAAAATGTTTTTGTTTTGTTTTGACATGATCTAAATCTCTACCTGTGGAAGGGACACTGTGTTTATGCGTGTGTGTCCACTGCCCCATTTAATGTGGGAATAAGTGACAGCGGTGCCCAGTCTGTGTAATCATTTATTTCATGAAAGCTGGATAGATAGATCTTGGTTACATTTAGTTATCAGATTAAGGTACTCTTGTTTAAACAACTATGTTTCAATTTTTTGTGTTGTTCTTTGTCTCAGGTCTTTGCTACTTTTTTGTCAGTATTGTTTTGCTAGCTTTTTGTGTTTTAAATTGCAGTGGCGTAGCATGGGAGGTGCAGGGGGGGCCGGGCGCACCAGGCGCAACATCTGGGGGGTAAGGTTAGGGGGCGCAAATCCACGGGTTAGGGGGTGCAAATTACTTGCCTTGCCCCGGGTGCTGACAACCCATGCTACGCCACTGTTAAATTGTTCGTGCTTTTATTGTTATTATCAATTGCTAGCTTCCCTGAGGGTCCTATTGGTATGGAAGGTGTAGGATGACAACAGTTTTATAAGTAAATAAATGGGGACATTAAATAGAAAGTGAATTTTAGAATGCTGGTAATGGCCTTGCATATTGCAGTTGCAGTTACTTTTAAAGGTCGATGGAATTACCTACATCTGTTCTGTTTTGTGTTTCTCTTTAGAGTAATTGTAATTAACTTTAGCAGAGAGCATATCCAGGGGTTTAATGGCCTAAGAGAATTACCCAAATCAGTCACTTTCGTGCAATAGATGACTGCTATAAAGTCATTTTTACTTAAGTAAAAATTGGAGAAAGGAAATGTTACTGTGTAATGCCTAGATGGAAGCAGCAAAAACCCCTTCCTTGTATCACATCTTGTGAAGCTGTGAGACTCCCCATTATAAATAAATAAATAAGTTGATAGGTTGGTATGTTGTGTGCACTTGGCTTTTTAAGGTACAGTACTTAGTAAAACTCTTGTGTTTTCTGTAGTCAGTTTCAATATGCTTTAGAGTATCAGGAATTTGATTCCATTTCTTTTTTTTGTCTGACTTCCATGTATGTTTGGCGCATCAGTGAAATATTTTTTTGAATGTGTTAATTATATAAATCTAAGTATGTTTCCATCCTCAGTGTTAAAGTAAAAAGTGAATCACACGACCCTTCATCATCATGGAGATCTCTTATTCCTGTGATCAAAGTCAATGTCAGCACAGTAAGTGAAATATTCCGTTGTGTTTACAGATTACCTAGTTTTTTTCTCTGCAGTTCGAAGACCTCCTACTTTAGTAGCAATTTATAATATTTTACTTTTATATAATAAAAAAATTAATTTAGACAACATAAGAAGTTTGTCACATGAATTCCTTAGGGTTCTGAGTAAGTCTTTCAGAAATTGTTTTTTTAATACCATAGTTTCTGGAAGGACATTATAAGAGTTTGGTGAGGGATTGCTATTAGATGGCTTGGAGAAATGATTGCCTTGTGGAAATTAGGATCAATATGTTGCAAAGAGAATAGCCCTGTTGGCAGTGGCAGCCTCATAACTGAGATGTATTTTATTCTCAAACAAATATGCAAATTGTAAATGCCATTCATTGAATTGACCTGGATTGAAAATCATGCTGGTTGTTTCCCTGAGTCTAATCTTCTTGTTCTAAATGTTGTGTTTTCAGTACAAAAACCTTGCTGTTTTCAAGTGTAATAACCTTTCATTAAGAAATAAAGCCCAATTATTCTGGTTATAAGTTTGTAACACTAATGGGCTGCTCAGGACTGATTATAGTCCTAACTGGAGAGAATACCAATAATAAAGAAATAATTGAGAAGGATGACTTTTATGACGATGAATTAAAAGCTAACATTTAATTGTCTTACTCATTTAAGGGTCGTTTAGCCTTTGGGAATCATTATCAGCCTCAAACCATCTGCATTAACTTTGATGATGCTTTCTTAACATATACCACAAAACCACCTTCAAGTCACCTTGATCAATTTATGCACATTGTGAAAGGAAAACTGGAAAATGTGAGGGTTATGCTTGTTCCGAGTCCAAGATACGTTGGCCTTCAAAACGATGAGTAAGTGTTTACAGTTTATGTAGGAATATTTTGAAAAATATTTTGAAAAATGTACTATGTAGTGTATACAAAATTGGGTCCAAAACTCTTCATACAAAGGACCACTGTGCATCCTCAAGTACCCTTCAAATATTAATGCACAATTTTAATTGGGGATAAACACTCAACACTAAAGGGGAGCATTAGTGAGGGGTGGTTAACTTGTGGACCCCCAGCATGTTTTTGTTGACTGTATTTTTAAAATGACATTAGAATTAGTTATGTTAATCCTTGCTTGCTGATATAAGATAATTTTGACTTGATATTTTAGAAGGAATTGGTATAGTAATTGGTATCGTACGTATTAGTAAAGATCTACATAGAAGCCTCACCTCGGCTTCTCATTTCACTGAATATTGTATAACAAGATAAAATCACCACACAACTATAAAGTTACCTTCTAAGTGACTCAATGTGTGTTTGTCATAATCATGAGAGGTGTTATTCTTTCTGAAGCTCAAATGAGGCTAAACATTTAGTTCTAAGGTTTCAACGCTTCAAAACTAGTGTAACTGCAAGCAGTTAGAAATTGAAAAGAAATATATTTTGAAAAAATTGAAAATGATTAAATAAATTACAAATCAGTAGGGTTGAATCCATACTAAGTTAGTCACATTTTAGCCCCACTGAAATCCATGGAATTTAAGTTAGTGGTGACTAACTTGGCCCATTGATTTCAATGAGATGAAAGTGTATGTCTGGATCCAAGTCATAGTGAACTGTTGCAAACTTTAATATTATTACATGCACATCTTATAAAAATTAGGCTTTCTATCCCACAGATTAATTGATGGATAATTTATTTGCATCAGTCACCCACCATTGTGAAAGTGAACATGTATAAACATACTAAGCAATCAAAATTGCCAAACTAAATTAATAATTGTATCGTTTAAAACTTGCAGTAAAGCAAATGACCAAGCGAGGCAACACTGGTTTTCTATTGACTACAAATTAAGTGTAATATGAGACAGCACAGTGAGAAGGTGTATTCTGAAATTATCATGTATTGCTTTAGCAAGGTCATGTTCAAGAAGTGAAGCTACTATACATGGCTCAATTAATTGGCTAAAGTAATTACATTTTGGGGAAATTATTGCATATGAAAGTCACAAAATAACTGGATTTTTTCTTTATAGTTATAAAATGTGGATGTCATTCTCAGGGTAACATTGTTTTGCTCTTTTTTGTATGGATTTGTTATACCTATTGGTCTAATTACTGAAGATGGTCTTTCCCTGTGGGCCCAGATTCTATTTTAGCTGGAAAACTATTAGCAAATTAAAAGAGTGAATATAGAGCAAGGGTAAAGCAAAAGAAAGGCAAATCAAGTCTTCAGCGTAGAAGGTGAAAACATAAGAGTTTTGCCATTATGGTTGATTAACACTGGATTATCTTGATTTAGATATCAATTTTTATCTAACTGGATATCTTAATAAATTCATTATAGCAACTGGAGTTTTAAACTAGCCTGGTGTGTTTTCAAAATAGTGTTACAGGTTTTCTTTCTACGGAAAGTTGGCAACTACCAGAGGAATTAGTCTTTTAAAGACTTAACTTATTGAGTGGGGACTACTACATCAGATATATGAAGTGTTATCGCTAAGAGTAAAATGGGACCAAGTGGCCATAAAATCAAAAAGTACAATCTGTAACAATTCTGTTCTGTGGTTTGCATATCATACTAAGCCAAACCATATCATGTTAAGTGTGCGGGCTCTGGGAGAGATTACAGCCACTTTGCTCCTCCTTGGTTGTTTTGCTGCTGAATTGAGTTGAGCCACGGTTTGGTGCAATGTGGATCTGAACCTGGGCTCCTGGTTAGGTCACCCAGATAAACCACAAGCTTAGAGTGTACAGTGTTTATATCCCCCCCCTTTTCTTCTTTAACAGACCACCAAGATTAATGGGTGAAGGTTTTGTTGTGATGCAATCAAATGATGTTGATATCTACTATTATATGGATGAACCAGGTAAGTTCAGTTTCTGCTCAGAGGCTAAAATTCGTTACAGGCACGTAGTTCTCATAGTTGCTTAGTAAACAGCTGCTAAGTAGGCATTTTTAGATTGGGAAAATAGTATGGGGGAGGGGGGAGTGTTCAAGTCACCCCAAAGCATCCCAGCCCCTCTAGCCTCTGGTAGTTACTTTTAACTAGTTTTAACTAGTTTTCATGCAAGCAGCAGGGACAGGACACCTTGCAGAACTGATGGGCAGGAAAGCTTCCCTGTTGCGCATTAGCTCTGCCCATCCACAGAGCAGACCTGTGTCTTTGGTTGGCACGCATGCAGGAGGGACAGGGAAACATTCCTTACCCTCTTCTCTAGAAAAAAAAGCACTCCATATATTAATTGCATAGTAATAAGTAAATGGTTCTATGTTAATTGGTAGTAGTTTACTGATGATATGTTGCTTGAATATTTGTTATATTTAAAATGCTTCTGCTGTTTTCTAAAATACAGGGCTTGTACCAGAAGAATCAGAGGAAACTAATGAAGGAGAAACAAGTAATGAGGATAGTAAATTGCAAGACCTCCCGCCCTGTTGGGGATTAGATATAGTTTGTGGCAAAGGAACAGATTTCAACTATGGTCCATGGGCTGACAGGCAAAGGTACTGTTGTTTAATTATTTTGTTTTTATATCTATTGTAAAAAATGAAGAATATAATCAAAACAGATTTTCCAGCAAAGTTGTCCTAGCTACTTTCATGTGCCTAGAGTTTGAGGACATCAACCTTTTTTTTTTTAAAAAAAATGCTTGCTTGTATTATACTCTGTTATGAATTTTGCTTTCTCTGTAGTTCACACCCATGTTCATGCACCTGCATGTTTAGAGTCTAGCTGTTTGTTCAGAGATTAGACATATCCCAGTTTGATAATTTTAAAAGGAAGGCTTCTGCACCAGATGTCTTCTAAAAGTTTTGGGCTACAGAGGTCTCATATAGCTCTTTTATAAGACAACTTCATGTTCAGTGGTGAATGAACAGTAGTGCTTCCCTGGAAACTCATTTCATCTGTTCGTAGGGATTTTCCTTCCTGAGTCTTGAATAACTTTATGTAAGGCTGCCACTGAGTCCACGGTGCTGTTCGCCTGTTTGAGGAACACAACTTGGCTTTTCAAAAGCAGATTGGTGTTTCAGAATGATTCTTCTTGTTACTTATTGAATTTGTTAGTCGCTTTATCTTGCCCAGAGCAACCCAAAGCAACTTTCAACCAACCAGATAAAAATCCCCACATAGATACATTAAACAAAGAGAAAAAAGAAATACATTAAAAACATCCATCCCACTTTTAAATGGCTACATATAGAAGGCCAAAGGCCTGGTTATAGAGGAAAGTTTTTGCCTGGCACCTGAAGTTATATAAAGATGGTGTCAGGTGAGCATTCCAAATTGCAGAAAAGGCCTGTTATTGTATTGCCACCCTTTGGACTTCTTGTGGAGGGGACACATGAATAAGGACCTCAGATTACGATCTCAGGGTCTGGTATGGATAACTTTTTCTTTCTAATGAAGGCTGTATTCCCTTGGCAGTGGTGGGCAGGGCCAAAGTCAACAGTGGGCAAGAAGGGTATACAGTGATACCTCTGGATGCAAACGGGATCCGTTCCGGAGCCCCGTTCGCATCCTGAAGCGAATGCAACCTGCGTCTGCACGTGCATGGGTCGTGATTCGCCACTTCCGCGCATGCGTGTGACATCATTTTGAGAGTCTGCGCATGCCTGAGCGGCCTAACCTGGAAGTAATGCATTCCATTACTTCTGGGTCACCGCGGAGCGCAACCCGAAAACACTCAACCCGAAGCTACTTCAACCCAAGGTATGACTGTAAAGCCAAAAATAGATGCGCCACTTTCTTTCTGTTTCTCTCCATGCAGTGGGTTGTCAGGGGAGAGTTAAAGCCCTCTTGCCATAGGTCAACATTGCTTGCTTCCAGAGAGTTTTCTCCACCTTCCATTGCTTCATCCATTTTGGCTTTTGCCCATTCTGTTTTTCCCCCCTCTCCCCCTCTCCATCCTGGCTCCCCCTGCAATAAAACTAGGCCATGGTCTGTAGCTTTCCACCCCTTCTCTGGACAATTTTGTTGAAGTTCAGCAACTTCATCTTGAGTAAGTTGTGCTGAACAAGGCAGGGATAGGTAGCATGCTTCACTTCTACAGCCTGTTGTCCTTTACTGCTCTAGGGAGCAGGATCAGTTTCTGTACAGAATTGCATTTTATGTATGTTCACATGCACTGTTGAGAGGACGCAGTGGTTCTTCTATATAGGAGGTTCTTATATTTTGACGTTAGCATTTGTTGGATGCTTACTGTAACTTTCAAATAACATTGATTTATTTAAAATCTCATTAGTTAACTTCACAAGGTCAGCTGTGTAAATCTTTTTGTTTTCTTATTTCTATTTTCAGTTTCTAGGGTAATTGAATTTTATAGTGCCTTAAGATAAATCTGGAATATAGCTTCACTAATCAAGCCTTTTGAGAAATATAGCAAAACACATATTTTTTCACTCTCCAGTTCACGTTCTTGCTTCTTGTGTGCTGTGTAGAGTGTCTTAGAGAAAATATATAAATAGCTCATATTCATTTCTAGATGAATAACTGAATTAATATTCTGCTGTTGTTTTGTAGGGACTGTTTGTGGAAATTCTTTTTCCCACCAGATTACCAAGTCATGAAAGTCTCAGAAATTCCACAGCCTGGGAAGCCAAGACAAATCCTTGCTTTTGAGCTCCGTATGAATATCATTGCAGATGCCACTATTGATCTGCTCTTCACAAAAAATAGGGTAAATAGGAAAGACATATCTACATGTGAGATTTGGGAATATACATGTATATTTTTTAGATTAGTCTTTCAAATATCATTATTTCAAGTTTTGAAAGATGTCTTCTGAAATAAAATGGAATTTTCTTTGTTTGTCATTCTGTTTTTGAATATATATAAATATTCATATCCAATATATTTTGGCTGATCACGTAAATCGTAACCTACCAAAATATACTACTTAAATTACTAACAATATTTCCACCCGTCTGGTTGTGAATAAAATTTCACAAAGTGAAATGCTCACCTTGGCGAGGACTGTTGAATCATAACCACTAAATATAGTATGCTGTTCATGAGCAAACATTAATTTGTCTAGCTGTTATCTGTTGCCGTTCTTATAGCTTCAGATGAATACTCCTCATGCTTTTCTTCAGCTTCATTGAGTTTTTCTTTTACTTTTTAAATGTATATCAAGCTTTTAATCAGCTGTGGTTTACTAGTTCCCTTTCATAAATCCTGGAAGTTTCTAAAGTGATAACTTGAGTCGTGATGTAGCCTGAGTTCAAATAATCAAAATAATGTCTGATTTTTATTGGCAGGAAACTAATGCTGTTCATGTAAACGTTGGAGCAGGCTCTTATTTGGAGGTTAACATTCCCATGACTGTAGCAGAAGATGGTAGGTTGAGACTGAAAGCGGTTTATGTTGAAATAATTCCAGAAGAACAGTTAACTTGCAGAACCTGGTTCAATAAGATTACATGTGTTAGGGTTGAGTTTCAGTAATACCAAAGAAATTTCTCAAAATAATTCCTGCGTTGGAATGGGTTGGACTAGATGACCCTCATGGTCCCTTTCGAATATACAGTCTGTGGATCTATGTCTGTCCGCAGCTTGCATTCATTGTTTAAAACTTTTTTGTTGTTGGCTTCTATACTTTCTTAAGATTTGTGAATTTTAGTTCCAGTGCTATCTACTTGGGAGCGAGATACAGTTTTACTTTTTAAGTATATGAATGATCTGGAACATTAAAGAACTATCATGCTGATCGTTCTGAATTAATAAGCGATGAACTCAAGATATGACACCTTTGGTTGTATTCTTTGTATACTTCTTTGCAAATTTTCCTATTGCAGGGACACTGTAGATAAGGAAAATTGTTCTGTGTACTCATAAGATGCTCCACTCCCTTGCAGCATCAGATTCTTTTTTTTAACCGAGTAGAAGACTCATCTAAAAAATCTTAATTTTTAATTCTATCAGTCCATGCTATGTGGTTAGCACTGATAGACTGGGGGGACCACTACATTTCTTTAAAAAATGAAGAAAGACATAGCAGCAGTTCTTGAATTTTTTGGTTCTGTTTACTAGGTTATTCTCCTACTATTAAAGGACAGCTTTTGCATATAGATGCCACCAGCAGTATGCAGTTCCGGACTCTCTTAGAAGCAGAAATGTTGGCAGTAAGTATTCTTTTGCATAAGCATCTGAGTGATTTCTACTGTAATTTGCTTTGAAACTTACCTGAATGTAAGGAATTATTGGGAAAAAACAGGGAGTTAAGGGATTTAAAATAAATTAAACTGGAACCAGTGATTCCAGATGTTCACTTCTTTGGTATGTAGGTTCTAGGCTGCTACATTCTGCATCAGTTGCACATTTCAGTTTTTGAGAGCAGCCCCACAGAGACTACGCTGGCTAGGTCTAGCCTGGGTGTATGTTAAGGATTCTTTGCCTTCATTATTACCCTTTCCTGGTCTTCAGAGCACCTGCATTGGACTGCAAAGTAGCAAACCAAACCAAACAGCACAGAGATTCTGATTGTGGAGCTTCTGTATCAGGCTTAGCTTAATCCTGCCTTCTGGAACTTTTCATTCAGTCTGCCTTGCCCACAAAGCCTCTTCTGATCCTTCAGCCAGTGTGAGGATTTGTCACTGTCTTTGTGAACATCCCATCTTGCCAATTTCAGTCTCTGGAACTTGCTGCACGTTTCAAGATACCACACCAGTTCTGCTAAATACTTCATTGCTGCTGCTGTCTCAGAATCTGGTCTTCCAGCTTTAGCAGGCTTCTTGTACAGGGGTGTGTCCTTTTTTTAATACAAAAAACTTTAGGTTGAAAGCCGCTTGATATTTTTACAGTGAAAGCAGATGGCGAAATTACATAGTTTGAGTTCATTTATTATAGATGTTTTTAGATAAATCATGTGGGAATTGACCTTTTAACTTGACAGACTTAAACATTAGTAAACTGGGTTAACTCTCTGCTCATTTTAGGAAGAAATAATTTTTAAATTACCCATTGATTACATGGTTGTCATTTAATTTTGGCTGTTAATCATCATATTAAGAGTGAATCCTGCTGCTTGTTTATTTTGTTTAGTTTCATATTAATGCCTGCTACCCCCGGATATGGAACATGCCACAGTCATGGCAGTGTGAAGTTGAAGTTTACAAAGCAACCTACCACTTTATATTTGCTCAGAAAAGTTTCTTTTCAGGTAACTGTTCTGTTTTTGTGTACTTTGCTTTTTCAAATGGTATCAACGTTGATATGAGGTGTGTTTTTGCATAGATGTATGCTTATTCAGAATTGTTACAAATGTATACTATTTTCTTGTTCACTCCCTATTGCTTTAGTCATCAAACCCATCTGTGGAACTTTTTTTTATATCACAAGAGCATGAAAAAACATGCCTGCGCAGCAATTTCAGTAAGGAGGTTTTGGTGCACTTGCCATCTAAATGATTCATGTTTCACAGAAATTATACTGTCGTGATGCATATGTTTGTGTTAAATTAGAAATATTAACAAATCTCCCACAATATTCCATAGAAGTTGAGCTGTGTAAAATTGCAGCTGCGTTTTCAAATTATAAGACATTACATTTAATTCTTTTTACAATTGAAGGTTTCTGTAAATGCAGCTCATTTTATAAACACCCTAAGCCAAACATGAAGTTAAAATGAAATAAATGAGAAGCAGAGGTGATTTCCACAGTCATTTTTGCTTCTTTTTGCAAAAAAAGGAAAGAATGTTGGACTACTTTAATTGCATAATGTTCAGCACTTGTAATATTTTAAATTTCGAGAGCTCATTCAAGTGTATTATTTCTTGTCTTCCAAAATATACTTATTTAAAACTGAAGTCAAAATTCTAAAATGGAAACACAACACTAAAACTGACTTTTGCAGTGTGGTCCTTTGCATACTTAACTTTAACAGTACGTCCCATTGAATAAATTGGGATTTATTTCTGAGGAAAAAATTGCATAGATTAAAACTGCAACAGGGCAGGGTTGTTTTTTTAGTGTATTAAGAAACAGAAAAGGTAAGGAAACTGACTTTTTAATGCAACAAAATATAATCAGTTTTACAATTGTCTTTTCCCACAAGTGACTTGCATTAACACGTCTCCTTTATTTTTAGATTTGATTCAGGACTGGTCTAGTGACAGTGCTCCTGATATCTTCTCATTTGTTCCCTATTCATGGAATTTTAAAATCATGTTTCATCAATTTGAAATGATTTGGGCAGCAAATCAGCACAACTGGATTGATTGTTCCACAAAACAACAGGAAAATGGTGAGAAAATTTTAAAGCAGGCATGCTACACTCCTTTCCATATGCAGCAGTAATACATGCTTAACCAAAACAAATTCCTTCTTATCTGATGATAATATTCAGTTCCTTTCGCCCTTTAATTGTGAAAAGCCTTTAAATCCCTGATGTAGCAGTGCCATTTGCTAGTTCTACTAATAGAGTCCAGTTCCTACAGTCACTAAATTTCCACTGTTTTTCAGGGTAGCTAATTGTATATTTTAAAGAGTGCTCCACAGAAAGGGGAAATAAATCAGTAGCGATTAACCAGGAAGTATGGATTTGCCAGCATAGTAGGGGAGCTGTTTCTCATACATTCATTGGGCGTCCTTTCTCAGGCATTCCTTAACACTGAGGGTATCGCTTGTCCTTTATTGTCATTTAGAAAGCAATTGATATTGAAGAGGTATTGACTCATCAAAAGGGGAATGGAAGCAGGTACAAACACAATTCTAAGATGCCTGTTCTCTTGTTCCAAGTAGGAGTATTCCAAAACTCAGAGGTGACAAGAGTGGCTTATATGCCGTCTGAATAAGCAGATGGAAATCCACCTGCTTTGACAAAAACCAAAGTCAGGAATGCAAGAACGGATGACGGGCCCAACCCATGTCCATGCAGAGGATTCTGGGCACCAGTGTGGCCTGATGATATATGCCATTTTCAGGGCTGTGCTTGCAGTGAGCACACTGTTTTCGATGCCAGATGACTTTTCATCAAGGGCAGTGACCATCGTAGGGATGGCTCAGGTTATAGCTTGCCCAAATGTCCTGAATCTATCAGTTACGAGGATACAGCATGACTGTACATGACTCAGTCATTTGTGGGAGCATCTTGGGCCTTCTGGATACTTTCTCATGCTGGGAAACTGTCCTTTTCCAGTGGTTGTACTACTCATACTGTTGTTATTGGGAACAGGTCACACCTCATCACCCTCTATCAAGTCATTTACAGTCTTAACATATTGGTCTTCATTATGAATGATGATGAGTGACTCTCCTCTGCTCCCTGCCCCCCCCTTGCTGGTTGTGAGTTTTAAAAAATATTTTCTGGTTGAATGCTATCATATGTTCAATGATAAATAAATAAAGAGTGGGAACACTCATATTTAAAACATGTGTGATAGGTTTCGGCTCCATTGCTCTTTGGTGCCACCAGGGTTGATGGCACCACACCTTCCTTTTCCTCCTCTTGCAGGTGTCTAGTCCCTTTCTTCTGCATTTGATGCAGTCCTGCTTTTTGGTTACAGCAGCATGGCTGTGCCATGTGCGGATCAGAAATATGCAGATGACACATTGTTCTCTTAATGATCCACACAGATGTGTTGCTGCGTCTTTAAAAGACACAAATTACCTGCAATTTGCATATGCTTATTTATGTATATAGATGCAAATTTAGGCCAGTGGGAAAAGTCACTCTGTAAGTAAAGTTTTTTTTTTTTAAAAAAAGAATAAGTTAGAAAGAAGGGATGGAAGGGCTGGGGCAGAAGACATGAGGCTCTGTGTAAAAGACTTGGGGTGCCCCCTGGACCACTCTCTGTCAATGTGCTTGGTATTGCAGTAAGGAGAAAAATGTGGTTGCATCAAGTGGCTGCTTGAATAAGCTTTCTTTTGAATCTGAATAAAAATGGAAAAGGCTGTTTCATTATCTATATAAATGATATCTATTGAATTAAATTCTTTCAGTTTTTCTTCTTGTTCTGTTAACCTTCTGTAGCTGAGTGATATATGTGTGTAATTAGTTTAGGAAGAGGAATGTTAAAAAGCTCTTTTCTTTGTCCTCTCTTATATCTGCTGAAGCACTAGTGTGGTCTTTTTAAAGTGAATTTTAACAAATAATTAATATTTGCCCCCCCCCCGTTTTATTTTCTTGCAGTTTATGTTGCAGCCTGTGGGGAAACATTAAACATAGTTTTCTCCTTGCCTTTTACTGACTTTGTTCCAAGCACATGCAGCACTAGGTTCTCTTTAAGGGTAAGTGGCTTTACTATTAAAACAATAAATTCCATATGCCTCCTCGTTCTTTGCAAAGAAACCCTGAGGAGACATAGTTCATCACAACTGTTCTAATTTTTTTTTATTATTATTATTCTTTAGTGCATATTCCCAGTGCTTTTTATCTTTTACTCCGTTATCTCAAAAGACTGTGGCAGTGCTGGTGTGACTAATGCTAAGTAACTGCATTAGTAATTGAAGGCCAAAACCTTAAATAACTGTATTTCTACTTGGAGAATAACTCTTCATAACATGCATATCTTTGGCTAGGCATTTTAATCTTCATTCTAAAGGCATGCACACAGTGACAATTGTAGTCTTGCAGTTAAATAATAATAGAAATACGAAGATTAACAATTTGGAATGATAAGCACAGTGCCTTTTGTATAGCTTTGAATATATGAGTTTACTAACAGTAGTAGGAAAGTGTAGTTATTTGCTTTGCGGTGAATTTATTGAGATTGTTTCAGTGATATGCATTTTCTTTAATGTAACTGATTTTATCATACGTTATGTAATTGTGCAAAACAGTAAACTCTTTGTAAAAATGTTATGATGTATTATTCCTTCTATAAAAGTGTAAGTTATGTTATTTACTATGAACAAAATAGTAAATTCCCCATTACATTCCTTGAAAATGTTACTCTCTACACTCAGCTTAGATTGGTGAGAACAGTAGATATGAATTGCACATGAAAGTAATGATTTTGTTGCACATGTGTTCAAAAAAGTAATGTACAAAAATGGTATAGGGCAAATACCAGTCCTCAGGCCAAAAATATTTTCCATAAAGGTTTCGCAGCTGTTGTATGGATATTGTGTAAGTCTTATATTCATGTTATATTTTCAGGGAGAAGGTCTTGATCTTCACTTACTTCTACCTGACTGCCACCCCAGTAAATATTCTCTTTTTATGCTGGTGAAAGATTGTCACCCTAACAAAGCAAATCCTGAGTCTTGCGTTTCGGCTGATAGTCAAAGTGGTCAAAAACCAAGCAAACAAAGGTGGAGGAACTTGACTCAAGAAGAGTGAGTTCTCTTTCTCTTACTAAATACAAAAATGTAACCAGGAGCTAATGTGTTACTATTCGTCTAGGTTCCTGTGTTTTCTTTCAGTGTTATAAAATGGTTAATAAAGCAGTCAGCTATTACAAAAATCTTTTATTTTCTTTTAAGGGCTGGCTGGGTTGAATGCTGGACTGTACCAAGCATTATGCTCACAATTGACTATGTGTGGCATCCAATTTATCCCCAGAAGGCTGATGAACAGTTAAAGCAGTCATGTAAGTGCCAACTTTGTCCCTATTATGTTTCAAACTGTTGAAAATGGCAGCTGTTATCATTTTGAAAGAGAAAATAGAACTTAATCAGGATACCTTGGATGCAAGCAGTAGAGTTCGTATCAAAAGTAGAAGGAAGGTGACCTCAAAGATGCATTGAAAAACTTTAATTTATGATTTTCCACTATACAAACATATGCTACATGCCCTGGATTTCAAGGTATTCATACGTTACATTTTTTTTTACAAAAAGAGCAGTAACAAGAACCCATTACCCCTAGAAAGTGTCAGGTAACCAAAGTTAACTAGTTTACTTGTTTGTATTTGTTTTTACATTTTCTATGTTGCATTGTATTTCTTTTTCCATTTCACAAGTAATCTCAGAAGGTCAATCCATAACTGTCCTTGTGTGGCTGGTTGAGACTTTGGATGGTCCTGATTACTTAAGTATTGAATAAAGCAATACCATATATTAATGAATTTATCAGGTTTTTTATGTCACTTTAGTCTCTGACTAAAGCCGTATACCAAACAATTTGCATCTTGTGCTTCTTCAGAGGCAACAAATTTAAAACTTTCAAAAGGTAACTTAAAGGGTTTCTGTACGGTCTAGAAAACTTGAAACATGTTGGACCATAAATAATTTTCAGTGCACGACCGAGGCATCTTTCTTTTATACTGGTGAATGCTATTTGTTGTTCCTCTGATGGTCTTAGTCTGATATTAATTGTTCTTAATATGATAGGGAGTGAGCTGATCATCTAGAAGTCACTGATAGAGCAACATGAGCCCTGCATTTTATTTTAATGACTTTTGTGGCTTACATATTTTTTTCTTTTCTGCTTACTTAGACAGTGGTTGACTGAAGGACAAAAAGTACACTTTGTTACTCATTTTTTTGCTCATAGTAAAAAGAAAGTGCAGAAACTTTTTGTTCAGAAGTACATAGTATACGTACTTAATAACAGTCCTAAGTTTTCTTGACTCCTTTTTCCTGCCATGGTTTCCTAACCTATGTTACCTATGAGTAAACCCACTGAAATTAATAGATGCCAATTAGTCATGACCATTAATTTCATGGGGCTTACTCTGCATAGCAGTAATTACAGCAACAACCCATACTTTGTTCAGTGAATATATAGGGTCTAAAAGCATAAAACATTATGTGCTAATTTTTAAAAAAATACAATTTACATACCACTTGATTATCGTAGGAAAAAACTCAAACTCAACTGCTTTGTTTATCCCAAAAGGTAAAACATTAAAATTATCACTAAAAAAAATTACAGCTGTAATTTAAAACACACAGGTAAAAAATGCAATAAAACAGACTAAAACAAATTAAAACTCCTGCTGACTTTCTAAACATCTGGGTAGACTTGTCTAAATAAGAATGTCTTCAGCAGGTGCTGTAAGGAATACAGTGAAGTTGCCTACCTGATATCAAACGTTAAAGCTTCCTTGAGTTTTTATAACTATAAATCTGTAAATGTTTTAGCTTGTTGTGCAAAATTATTTTCATTTACTCCCAAGTGTCAGAAATGGAAGAATCAATCTTAGCTGCATCGAGACCATCACAGAAAATGACAGACAGGGGTATATCCCCTTCCGGTTCTTCCCGTCACCCTGTTGACCCCTCAGAGCTTCCACCGGACAGACTCCGTGTAGAACTGGAACTCTCTCCAGACTCCCATATAACTTTATATGGGCCTCTTTTGAAAGCCTTCCTTTCTATAAAGGTATGATGGACTCGCTGGTCTTACCTTTATTAAAGCACATGGAACAAGCAATGTTTTGATCTATGAGTCATTTTACCGTGTGAAGGAAAGTCTAGATGGTTCTGGCTTGGGGAACTGAGTGTGATGTTTCTGTGTAGATATGGGTCAGCGTGTGCTGCCTTTTCATGTGGGCGATAGCAGAAATTGTGAGCAGAGCAGTCTACCACCAAGTTTTAAGTGTTTGCAGTTTGTTCTGTTTTGCTCTAGTATTGGGTGCTTTATAAATAATGAATATATTTTTGTTATTGTCAAATCAGCCTTCCTCGTTGCTTAAAAAGCTTGGTAATTGGAAGCTTTTCATCTCTGAAGCATGTGATAAGATACTTAACCCCGATCATACTAACTATTCATATATAGTTTAAAAATGAAAGCTTGTTGATTAGTTTAAATGGATTGTGGGAAAGGAGCTTTATTGTGGTGTCAAAGGTTTACGTTATGCTCTTTTATGATGTGTTTTGCTAATTGGTCCTGCCAGGAAAATTATTTCGGTGAAGATGACATGTACACTGATTTTGAGGAAGTGATTTCCAGCCCTGTACTGTCCATGTCAACTTCTTCAAGCTCTGGGTGGACTGCAGTAGGAGTTGATGCTGACAAAAAGGAGAGCGACA
The DNA here is from genome assembly GCF_964106915.1 of Podarcis gaigeae. Lineage (NCBI taxonomy): Eukaryota > Metazoa > Chordata > Lepidosauria > Squamata > Lacertidae > Podarcis > Podarcis gaigeae. The sequence goes on along the minus strand of NC_139685.1, from coordinate 51,087,343 downwards.
CATCAGCCAGACATGCTCACCCCCTCACTTTGCGACCTTGGGATATTACCGTGCTTGTTAATGTGTACAAAGTGCATGGGCGACTGCCAGTGGTAAGTGCTTTGGGTGCCTTGTTTACCTGCAAGCATCAGATGTGCGCTGGGTTGTTTAAAAAAATAAGTACGCACATAGAAAAAGAGAATTCCTGACTTTGGTGTATTGGTCATGTTTGACTTGGGTGTGTCCCTTTAAGTAGTACAGACACATCAATAGAAAATATTGTAAAGGCACATGACAAAGCAATGTATAGTTCCTTGGACAAGGATGTCTTATTGAGGTAGGGCAGTTTTTACCTCTGCCTCACCCCCTCCCTCCTTTCTTTGGTAATGATGTTGCTGCAGCCACAAGGTTATGGAGAAGCTGCAAATAGCTGCAGCCATTTTAGTAGTGAGTCTCTCACAGACACTGTTGATGTTTCTTCCCTCTCCATAGGATGCCACACAGCAGTTTTCTGTATTGTGCCAATAATCACATTTATTAATTAGTTCATTATCAAGAGTTTGGTTCTATCTTTCTATAAAATATCCCACATGATCTCTTTCTTTCTGGCAGCTGCTTGTGGCGTATTTTACTAAGCCTTAAACTTAAAAAATATGTGCTCTCCTTCCAGGCTTACAAAGAAACTTGTATCTGTTGGGAAAGACTTCTCTAATAGGTGACCAGCTGAATGTTGGCAAGAAGCTAGCTATTAAGAGTTACATGAACTTTATTTTGCTTGGGAGCAGTCAGTGTCAATTAGTCTCTGAATTGCATTTCAAGACCCATTTCAATGGACAGTGTTAAAGGACATCTCTGTCTTATGTGCACCCATACATAGATGTAGGCATGTGTCACAACCAGAAGCCCACTCTTTCAGATCTTGGCCCTAGAGAGATGTGCCATCATAGGGACATTGCTGCTTGTATTGGGGAGGGGGGCCACAAACTTTCTGCCATACAGCACTCAAGGATCTTCACAAATAGTTAAGATATGATTCTGATTTATGGGATTGGATTACTTCCCTATGTGGCCTGCTCCATTTGAAGAGTGTTGCGAGTCCTTTTCGTAATTTGACTATTTGAGCAGCTTTTATATTCCATTGAACAACATTTGATGGCATTTTTGGTGTTTTGTACTGCAGCACTGCAACAGTGAGGGCCCTGAATGTCCCACAGCTTTCTTGGAAAGGTTGTGCTTTGAGATGAAAAAAGGATACAAGGAAACTATGTTACAGCTTGTGTTATCACCATTGAATTTATTCTTGAATGACAACTATCAGGTAACGTGGCTGCATTGGGTGAATCATTTTATTGAAGTTAGTTCAAGCCTTCGCGTAAGGTTTTCTATGACTACATACTTTCAAAGCTGCTTGAACAGCTGTTTGTTAATTTGACAATTTGTTTAACAAAATTTATATACTGCTTAACTGTAAATAAAACCT